>NC_081374.1:28432629-30832629 GCF_030684315.1 Stegostoma tigrinum
ATCAGAAGCCATATTAAAATTTGCTGTTCACATGTCCAACTAAAGCATTCCTTCTAATTGCAAAACTTTTGCATAGTAAAATTTTAAAAAATGAATAAATTATTTTTTTGATTTGCAGTTGACCATAAAGCCATCAGCACGAAGACTTCTACGATGTCTCAAACAGTTAAATACATTATGCTGAACAATATCAAACAAATATAAACCACGTTCCTGTTTGTGTCAAGTTTCCCAGTGTTCATTCAAGGTACAGAAGGTATAGTATTACAGTTAACTTGGGTAAGCAAACAAATAATCCAGCTGGATTCCTGCTCCTGGACACTAATCAAGGGTCTTCCAGTGGAAGCTATCATTCAAGAGTGCTGAAACCATGCACAAGTAGGCTTAGCAACAAATTAGAGAGGTGGTGATGAATTGCTGACTAGCTTCAAGTAAGCTAAGTGTTGAGGGAAACCAGTTTTGCCTGTTCATATGAAATCATATCCTGTCAGTGTCAGATTCGTTTTCGGAGACCCTCACGGACTTGATGTAATAACAAGACACTGGCCTGGCTACAAAACACAATCCTTTATTATTAATCAAGTACAAGTTGTGGAGGATTGCTGTACACAACCCAGCACAGAGTGCCGAGTTCCATATGCGATTCTCCCTGAACAGCGGACAGTCCCCGCTTTATATACTTCATGTATGAACTGGCTAATACAAAAAATATTTACTACATTCAGAACATAAACAGAACAGGACAAAATATTGATCGTTCAAGAAGTGACTGATAATGACAGAATGTGATTTCAAGCCGCCAAAGTGTCTGGCTTGAACAAAAGGTCAGTGACCTGGCCACTTCAGTATAAACAGGAGTTTCATACCTTTACAGAAGATTCACCCTCTTACAGAAGTTCCATCCCCTTACAGAATTACAGATGTCTCACACCTTTCCAAACGTTTCCCACCCAATCCTATTCAGGCAGGAAGTTTAAGACAGTTTCCACGTACCCCTGTGTAGGAAGATAAGGAGCATAAATATTAATGGAATATTATCCCATTAACATCTCATACCCTCCTTTTATCATTCCATGATAACCTATATCGTGGCTGGTAAGGGAGTCTGTCGGTAATAATCCTGCAACAGGAGTTGAGGCACACCACGAATACACAACAAAACAGTTATGACAATCACTAAGATAACTGACCCATGCAGTAGATATAAGCGCCAAGAGCCACTCAGAATCCATCCCAACCATCCTTCCCCAGGTCAGGGTCTCTCTCTCTACCAGTCCAACTGTCCTTGTATGGCTTGGATGGCCTACATAATATTACAGGATTCATCAGTAACATGGGTAACGCATTTGTCCTCTATACAATAGATATGCCTCCTTGTTGAGCCAGCTGATACTCAACGATATGCAGTGGACTATGTGCTCGCTGGGAACAAGGGACCATGAGCGGTCCAATGGTCCCAATAGCAAACAGCACCTGCAAAGTTGGAGTTGCAGTAGAAAAGGTCCCATTGAGAAGGAAAACAAATCCCTTCTTAGCATGGTAGCAGGTAATGGTCTCACATACAATCTTGTGACTATTCCAGGAGGATTAACCCTTAAATGGTTGGAAGTCTGGGGAATGAAACGGAAATATCCCATACCCCGTTTCTACATGGGTGCCATTACAATTCCCACAAGTTCATTGATTGCCTGAAGTCATATTTACTGGTTTTGATTCTAAACAGGGGCAGTTCAATAGTCCTCTTTTAATTGTGCAAGTTCTTTTTACACACTGATGGGGCCAGGAAGCGTCATGAGGATGGTTAGTGACATTCACTAAAGCATCTACACAAGTCCCAGTACCGTTAAAACAAAGTGGATATGAGTCCTATAAAACAAATTGTCCTCTAACCCACGCACAGTCAGAACAATACTCAGTCCAATGATTAGTTGCCAGCTAGTGAGGGGACCCGTCGTTTGCAGTCACTTAGTTGAATCCAACGATTCTGCTTCTTCATTTTAAGGGCTGTTGGAGTCTGGAGAAGCACTTGAAATGGTCCTTTCCACTTTGGTCCAAACTTGGGACAATCCCAGTCCCGAATGTGCACGAAATCTCCTATCGGTGGCCACGAACAGCAATCCTGATTCTTAAGGTCCTGGTCTGATATCCGAAGGTGGTCCCAAAACGCACTTGACCTGTGAATGGAGAAACTTTAGAGACGACGTTAGCTGCTGGAAGTACCTTTGCATTTCTTCACCCATAGCATTCAAGTCTACTTGGGTGGGTGGGCTGGTATTGGCATCCCAGCGTGTCCTACTGGGTTGGCCATAGATTATCTCTGCTGCCGAGAGTCCAGTGGTGGAGTGGGGTGTTATTCTCATGTGGTACAGAGTTAGGGACAAAACCTTTAACCAGTTAAGGCCGGTTTCGGATTTTAGTTTAATCAATTTACCTTTGAGAGTTCCATTAGCTCTTTCCACTATTCCTGCCGCCTGGGGGTGGTAGGCATAGTGGAATTGCTGTTGGATGTGTAACGCGTCGCACAATTCCTTATTAATCTTTCCAACAAAGTGGGGGCCATTATCCAAACTAATTTGTTGAGGCACTTCAAACCTTGGTATTACCACAGTTAATAACCATTTTACTACTGTTGAGGCTTTGTTATTTGGTCGATGGGAAAGCCTCGATCCACCTACTAAATACAACAATCACAAGACAATACTTATAACAATGTACACATGGTAATTCAATAAAATCTAGCTGAATACGTTCAAACAGTCCAGGTGGCAAGGGTGTTCTTCCTGGTGAGTATCTCACCCCCTGAGACTTGGCTGCCTCAGCCAGTCGGGGGTGCCAACAGGTAAGGAACATGAAACTACTCATTCCCTCCTTGCCAAGGTGGGCATCAGAATGAAGGCAACCAAAAGCAAAGGTAACAAAGCATCAGGTATACACACTTGGCCGACTGAAGTAACCCAAAGGCCTGACAATGCAGAATGTGAACATCCATGCGCCTTCCAAATGTCCTCTTCAGAGGCAGGGGCATTCCCCATGCCAGCATTGAACAGTGACAATATCTGGCTTGCCCGTCATGTTCGAAGAAGGCCAGCGATTTATCACCTGCTTGTTCACAGAGGGGACAATAAAAATTTGATCCACAGCAGCCTGATCAGCCCGAGCATAGCCCTAAGTAACTACACAGAGTCATAAGAGACATGGGCAGCCAATTGTCTAGGGAAGAGGATTGCCTGAAGGTTTTTGACATACAAGGAATTCTGGATGGGCGCATCGGAGGATGTTAAAAACCCATGCTGAGACCTCAGCTGTCCAAAGTCATGGGAGATGCCAAAGGCATACCAAGAGTCAGTGTTGGCTTCCCTGTGGCTAGAATGCAGGCACAGGTGAGGGCAAAAAGTCCTGCCTTCTTCCGTGGGGTCTCCCTTGAGTTTGATTCTGAGGACAATCTCTCCTCCAGTGATCCTGGCTGCCAAAGTTAAAACATCCCTGGGCAGATCGGGGGAGTGGGTGCATATGGTGCTTTATATGGAGGAGCAGTAGGCCCCTGTGGATGGGTCGCATAACCGTTACCATAACCGTTAGCCTGGCTCGGAGCATAGTGCTGGGGTTCCATTTGATATGCTCTCGCTAATTCAAAGTCTGACACTAGAGGTGCTGGGTTTTTGGGCCTGGGTTGGCATGGGGGACACTGCACCATGTCATATTTGCCTCTGGTCGGTTTGGGTTCCTTAACAGTGTTCCAGTAATAAGTCAAGGCTCTTCTCATCTGGGAACAAGTATTATCTGGCTAATCCATGTTATTAGTGCGAATAGCTGTTGCCACAGCCTCAGGTAAACACTGCAGCAAAAGAGCATTAAGCTGTGGTGAGGGATTCCCTGCAATGTAGGCAGTATCACCAGCATAAGTGGAGCAGAAATGGTCCCAGAAATCAGGGCCGTCCTCCCTGGGTTTGGGTTTGCACTCGCACTTTGGTAACGCCTACTGGCTACTGTAAGGTTCCCTTCTGTGCATCTTTAATGGTTTGTAGCCAAAGACCTTCAGCCACGAGACCTGTAAAAGCATCCCAATCCTGGAGAGCTGGGTTTCCTGGGTGGCTTTTCCACCTAGTACATTCACTAGGGGTAACAGCCATACCTGACAGGTTAGAGAGATCTTGGGGGTAAGGGAGTGGCTTGGTACATTTGAACAGTGGACAGGATGTAATCTATGAAGTTGTCAGGATTAGTCTTTCGATCAGGGCCCTCGACTTAAGTAAACATATCACCTGCAGCTTCCAAGGGGCGTAAGACCTGCATGGTATTTTGAGACCCCTGTGGTGGGTTTGGGTGAGGGACCATGTGAATAGGAAGTTGCCAATTTCTTTTACAGGGGGCCTTCTTTAGGGGACGGGTTTCCGACGGTAACTCCCAAACCCTGTCCTCAGATTCACTATCCTCCGCTTGTGAATTGGGACAATCATACTCCTCACTACTTGCAAAATTGGTAGGGAACACCAAACAGGCGCTAGAAGGTCGAGAAAACTGTATGCAAGGCTTATGTTTTTTCAGGCTTCCCTTGAGAGTTTGAAAAGAATCCTGCCCTCCCTCCTTTTGTCCACTAGCAGTCTGTTCCGTACCTATTTCCTGTTTAGTTCTAGACCTAGTACGACATGAGATAGGGTCTGTGAATGGCCCAAGTTGAATGCATGGCAGAAGGAGAAGCCGTGGGTTCAGCAAAAGAGTCGTGTGGGCCGGTTACTGTAAGTACCAGAGATTCTATGGCAGGGGGTTTGATTTGGGCTCGGGCAGTATACTGTAGCAGCGGCAGTAAGGACCCAGGTGATTGCTGGGGCTTATGGTAATGTTGGGATGTCTGTGGGTGTAGGACGGTGTAGAGTTGTGGAGGGGGTAGTGGTCCCAACGGGACAGAGGAGCGCCTTCCCTCGTCCTCCTTGTTTTGCTCATCTGTGTCATTGCTTTGAAACAACATCGGCAAGCCAGATATGTCAGGAGGTACCTCCGATTTTTTTTTATTTTCTGTCAACTCAGCCTGCTCTGCTAATCCCTGTTCTCGGTTTAGTTTTTCCCTTTCCAGCCTTTCTTGTTTAACTCTTTCCTGTTCATTTATTTCATGATCCTGACACTGCAGCTTTAAAATGCCCCAAGTTTTTGGTTTCCCCTCATTATCACATGCACTAATTACTCTCCTACGTGCACTAGCCACTCAACTAGCCAGTTTTGATTTCTCAGTCAGCTCCTCAGCTCTTTTTCTCCAGGATGTTATTAACCCTTTCCATTTGCTTCCTGCATTACGTACCCATAGTGCCTCCTCAGCTTTAATACATAGATATTCATCCCATGTTCTCAACGATGGCCAATTCTCGTTTCCCAATTTTTTGTTTAGGCATACTGACAGATTCTGAACCATACTTCATTTTCGGGGTAATCCCGGCATAACTGAAACAAAGGGGTGCAAAGACTCGGCTTAGCTAACGTCTCTTTTACTTGCTCCTTATTTCTTTATGCTATTACCGAGTCCTTGGTCTCTACACCCACTTCAGGGTCCTGACCTTCGTGTGGGGGATTTCCCCTCTTAACAGTCTGTCTAAGGCAGGGTGTTTGAGACAGACGCTGTAGTTCTCTGAATTCCCCACACTTATCTGGGGACTCAAACCCTGGTAGTGGAAAACTCTATCCTCCGAATTCCTAATACTTAATGTTGGGAGGACTTCAACCTCTGAATTCCCAACGCTTACCTAGGGACTTGAGCCCCGGCCACCAGGGGACTCTAACCTCCCGGACTTAGGATCTACCAGTGTAAAGATCATGAGTCGTTTCAGGGTTCCGTCAGTACAGAGCCACGTAGGGACGAGGGGTCGCATGGGTGGTAAGTTAGAGAGAGAGACCAAGGTGAATCATACCCTGTGGGCCCGTTGTCTCACGTCATCAACACCCAAACAATCACTTATTCAGTCCTCCATGTGCGACTCTGTAAATGTTGGAACTCTGCTCACTGTGCCAAACGTCAGATTCGTTTTCGGAGACCCTCACGGACTTGATGTAATAACAAGACACTGGCCTGGCTACAAAAACACAATCCTTTATTATTAAGGAAGTACAAGTTGTGGAGGATTGCTATACACAACCCGGCACAGAGTGCTGAGTTCCATGTGCGATTCTCCTTGAACAGCGGACAGTCCCCGCTTTATATACTTCATGTATGAACTGGCTAATACAAAAAAAAACATTTACTACATTCGGAACATGGAGAACAGGATACAGTATTGATCGTTCACGAAGTGACTGATAATGACAGGATGTGTTTTCAAGTTGCCTAAGTGACAGAATGCGATTTCAAGCCAAAGTGTCTGGCCTGAACAAAAAGGTCAGTGACCTGGCCACTTCAGTATAAACAGGAGTTTCATACCTTTACAGAAGTTTCGTCCCTTTACAGAAGTTCCACCCCCTTACAGAATTACAGATGTCTCACACCTTTCCAAACGTTTCCCACCCAATCCTATTCAGGCAGGAAGTTTAAGACAGTTTCCACGTACCCCTGTGTAGGAAGATAAGGAGCATAAATATTAATGGAATGTTATCCCATTAACATCTCATCAGGAATCAGCTTCAGCTTAGGAGGGGTTAAACTTACTGCCTAAAGTGGAAGATGAAATGAGATAATTTATATTCATTGGCACAATTATGCTAAACATCAGCTATGTTTCTAATACAAGTGTTGTTATAAACTACTGAACTGCTATTTGGCATGTTCTGGCACATAACATCATACAAAGTATTTTTCTAATGCAGTCTCACAAGGAAGTATTGCCATAGTTATAACTGTTTTGCTTCCGTTGAAACATAACTGCAATTATATGGATTACACAACTTTAATTAGGCATAAAACATACTGATGAAAAAATGCAAACCTTACCTACAGGCTATCAAAAATACACATTTCTAACAGTAGTCGATACTGTGTGTTGCTGGACGAACACAGCACGTCAGGCACCAGAGGAGCAGGAAAGTTGACATTTCGGATTGGACCCCTTCACGACTGAAGAAGAGTCCTGACCTGAAATGCTGATTTTCTTGCTCTTCTGATGGTGCCTGACCTAATGCGTTCCTCCAGAAACACGGTATCGAATCTGACTTCCAGCATCTGCAGTTCTTGCCATCTCCACATTTCCAACAGTACTTAAATGATTTATAATCTTCAGACCGGTTCCAGTAACACTGACCTGTGCTTTACTTCCAAACCTCTCCATTTTCCTTTCTTTCACAGTTCCACTTTCTAAATATCTTTTTCACTATGTTCACAATTTTTTAAAAAAAGGAAGTTTCCACAATCAAAGTCATTTCTGCAGAAAAGTATTCAACAAACTAAACATTTTCAGTTTTGTTTTCTCTTCCTCTCAACTGTGATTAACTAACTTCAGGGTGCAAATGCTAAATAACTGGCTTTTTGAAAGAAAATCAAAACAATCAATTTAAAGTTACTTACTGAAAAACAAAATACTTCAGCTACATTGTTCTTACTTTGGATGAAACCTTCAGATTGGATTAACTTGCTTTTTACTTACTGCAGCAAGTAGGATGCTTGCTACAGCTCTTGCATAGCTAACTGAAACTCCATCATAAAACTAATAAAATTACTTCTTCAGCCCACTGGGTAGCCCAAACAAACAGATTTAATGAACTTGATAGATTCAAAATGAATCTGTCTACTGTGCTGCACTGGTCTGGGTCTCTCAAAGAGAGAGAGAAATATGTTAACTGGCACCATGAGGATTAGCATTACCCTTCCCAAAGAGTAGATCTCAAGTGGCCAGTCGCAGCTGAAATGTAAACCCATCAGGTTTATGAAACCCAGCCGCCAGGAATACCAGATTTTTTTAAAAAAAGGAACAGGTCTGTCTGTCTTTCACATGGCTGCGTTTAGCAAGTCCAGCAAATTTATTTTGGGCTTGCCACTGGCTATATGAGATGCACACTTTGGGAGCCAGCATTTCTAAAATTCCATGGACAATAACATTAAAAATCTCAGTTCATTCATAAAATAGATACTGCTGAGAAAATGTGATCACTGCTTTATGCATTACACTATTGTTGACCGCTCTTGATACCAGCTTGCACATTCAATGGTTGTTTTGGGGGTCAAAAGTACCCATTATGCCTATATACAGGCAACACACAAGTTGTTTGATAGCAAATTATGAAGCATTTACCTTTTGCACAAAACAAAATATAAAAGGTGCACAGAATTTCAAATATATTCAGGTAAATAGCAAAAAATAGTTCATTGACTAATTTCCAAAGACAAAACTTGCATGATTTTCCATGAGACCTCTTAGTTCAACAAAATGCTAACAAATAACTTCAACCATACATACAAAAGCTAGATACCTTCATGATTAAATTATATATTTCCACCAATCCCAACCTGATGGATCATTACTATTGCAACACACTTTTCTGCCATTTTGTTCCAGCTATCTTTCACCACCACTCCAACCTGTGCAACACAACAAATAAATCATATGCCAATGGCCTCCTCTTTTTGTCAAGACTCCAAGGACACCTTTGATGAGACAGCAAGTTTTTGCCATTAATCAATTTTATTACACCTGCTGCTCACAACGCAGCATCTTTGGAGGGCGTGAGGGCGAAATGATGATCCAGCATCCATTTTGCAGAATGCCTCAATTTCATCTGCATATACAACTGAGGTTTCTGTGATCCATCATGTTAACTGTCTTGCCCATGGAGCTTTTTGCAGTTTCTCATAATATTCCAATGAACTTCTATTTTGCAAGTACACTGCAGTCTCTTATAAACAGAACTTCAAGCCAATTCTTTATATCCCGAGATTCCTTGTGATAGAGGTTGAGGTAGGTATTGGTATCCAGGGACTTGAGGTGCTCATGTGGACAAGTTATTTTAAAATTAGAACACACCACTGAAGGGGAAGAGAGGGAAGCATTTTTGTTGCTCACGCTTTTTATTGCCTTTTGAGGCCAGTGGACCTGTTCTGACGCACTTTGATGACATACGTCAGATACAGAAACTGCGCAGAATTCTAATCCATTTTTATTTCAAATCTGATGTGCATTCTGGCTTTCAACTTATTCAATTTATCAACTTTACATAAGTGAAAATTTATACACATTTTTATCTGTAATTTCCTAACTGGTTCTTCCATCATCTAGTCTTTCAACTGCCATTTATTTCATCTTGTTTTATTTTTGCCTTTGTTTTTGCCCTTTTAAAACAGCTTATCTTCAATTTTTCCGTTCTGAAAGGTCAGCCCCAGATGTGCTCATTTTCTCCATTGACCAGGCTGCTATATTTGTGGCACTTTTTGTTAATGACCAAACAAATGATAATACTGCTCAGGAACAGCTCTTCATCTCCGTTGGACACCATGGACAAAGACCTGCATTAAAAAGTGTTCAGCTTTGAAAATTCTAGTACAATATTCTATTTAATGTGCTGTCCATTCTATCAGAATGAACAAAAAATGCATGCACCTCTAGCAAGTTCACCAATTAATGAGCTGACAACATTCTGGCAAAGCTATTTAAATTTTTTTTGTAAAATTCAGGCGTTTAATCCTAGAAATTTCAGTCAACAGAGTAAAATCAAAAACAAAACTGGATGCATTTTTAATAGACAATTTCAAGAAAGCCCATTTTACAATTATTAGGGCAACTTAATAAATTCCACACACATCAGAAGAATTAGCCTAGAATGCAAAGTGGATTTGATTATCTCATCTTAAAATGCCAAGACAGGTATTCTCTGGATTGCAAAATGGTTCTGTCCTTGAGTCTGTCCCTAAATCAATTTGTTGGAACCCATTATAGAGGGATATGAAAATGTCTAGTCAGATGGGCTGTCGATGGTAAAATGGACTTCAATCCATTTAATGCACTTGGGGAGATCAAACAAGCCAAGGGAATACATGATGAATGGCAGGCCCATGGGGAGCACTGAGGTTCAGTGGAATTATTGTGTGCATGCTCAGCAGTCCCTTAAAGAAGCATGATGGAATTAATGGCGGACAAAGTGGTTCAAGATAGATAGATAGATAGACAAAGTGGCTAAAAAGGCATATTGGATACTTGCCTTTATTAGCCG
Organism: Stegostoma tigrinum; assembly: GCF_030684315.1. Taxonomy (NCBI): domain Eukaryota; kingdom Metazoa; phylum Chordata; class Chondrichthyes; order Orectolobiformes; family Stegostomatidae; genus Stegostoma; species Stegostoma tigrinum. The sequence continues at coordinate 28,442,746 of NC_081374.1, forward strand.
AGGCACAGTGTCTGAGAAGGGAGTTTACATCAGAACTGTATAAAACGTTACTTAGGTCACAGTGAGAGTGTTGCGCACAGTTCTGGAACCCACATTATGGGAGGGATGTGATTGCACTGGAGACGGTGTAGAGATTAACCAGGATGTTGCCAGGGTTGGCAAGTTTTTACTATGAGAATTGGATAGACAGGGGTTATTTTCTCAGAGTAAACGGGGACCCAATCATACATGTATAAAATTATGAGGGGCGGGGAGGGTGCATGATAAGGTATGCAGGAATGCTTCTTTTTGACTGGCACGGGATTTGATGTGCCAGAAGGTCCTTTTTCTGTAATGAAGACCTCAATAGATCTAAATGGAAAACACCATGATTGACAGAGAACCAGAAGCAATGTAAGCATTTTTAAGCTTTTTTTTAGAAACAGTGTATTTAGGATCTGCAACACAGTATGTAAAGGAAAATCCGGGTGATGCTTTTAAACAGAATTAGATAATTATCTGAAGAGAAAACCTTTGCACAGTTACATGGAAAACTTGGAAGAAGGGAATTAATTCCATTGCTCTTAAATGAAAGTAAGCACAAACATATTGAATCAAATGGATTCCTCCTTTCCTGTAACAATGCTATAACTCAAATACATTTCAAACTGAAAAGTTTTAACATTGAGAGTTTTTAAATATGGAAGCATTAATTCCGAAGATACAGATGTGTTCGTGTTATTGCCGAGCACTGCAGAAGTCATTTGCGCCTATCTTCATTTGACAAGTTCATCAAATTTCTCAAAATAAACATGGGTATCCACGGAATCTGGTCAGTGCAACTTACTGCTTTGTGATATTTCATCTAATAAGTTTGTACTAACCTTGAGATTAACAATTTAAATCAAACTTAAAGTTTATGATAAATATGCTAGACTTCAATGTTTAGATAAACTTTACTGAGATCAATGAATGCATTCTCCATTTCATTATTCAGTGAATTCATTCCTTGAAATCTCTTTTCTTCTTTTAATGAGCATCACAGAAATATTTTACATTAAGAGGATGTGGTTAATGCAATCAGTCAAATGTTTAAACAGAAACTAAGACTGACTGATGCTGTCAATACATCATTATATTTGAGTCATGCAACAGATGACTACAACATGAACGAGTTAAGCATTACACAAGTACTGTGTTGCCAAATTGTGCCCAACAAGGAACAGGCCAAAACAAAAATGTATCTCTATCTGCCTAATATCTTATTCAAAACTCTTCACCTAGTTCAACACGTTGGTTATGCAAGCTCAGCCTGTTACAGAGCAAATCCACTAAGGATACATTGGACTATATCATGAAAGTTGGAAACAATTTGACAATAAAACAGACATTGTTGGAATTCTGATTTAAAGTCAATTCCAACAGTGTCACTTAAGAGCAGTCTTTGAAAGTACAGGAGCGCTATTCCAACTGAGGAAACAAATTCTAAAGTTCAAAGCTGTAGTGAAAATTTCATTTTTAACTGTTGCAAAATTCGAGATTACTCAATTCTCACGTGACCTGGGAAAGATTAAAAATCTAATTGGTTAATGATCTCAGTCATGTTCCAGGCAAAGAGAAATACCTATGTATGAACACTCTGAAACGCTCCCCACTAACATAAGCTACATGAAGAGTATTCAGTGTGGAATGGCACCAAGAACCAGTGTCCTGTGGATCTGCCTGTCTTAACGGAATGGGAAATGAAATAAAATGCATTAGAGCTTGGGGGAGAAGCATGGAAATTCAAGTTTTATTCAGAAATTGACATGTTCATAATCAAGGGGGTAGACCTAGCTCTAAGCAGCCACCTGGGCATCGCAAATCCAAGTTACTTCCCTTTTACATGGTGCTGAGACACCTACTTCACTCATTAACTGTTAGTTATTTCATTTTAGAGCCAGAAACAAACATTGTATTTTAGCTTGGGAGTAAAAATTTTACTACTTGCGTTTACCTCTCTATCCAAACATTTTTGTTGCGAAGTATTAAAATAAATTCACAGTTAAGAGTCCTATTTATACCACTAATGTATTATGGCTGCATCATGAATCTCCAATAAATGTCAGAATTCTCAACTGAACTAAATCAATGCTACAATACCATTGTATCCCCCCAAGTTGCAAGGATTTATAGTTTTGAGTTTCTGTTTCTGTGAGCAATTAAAACAGTGGAATCAGCAAAATTAGGTTCAGAACACTTTCAGAGGTTTTACCAAGAAGGACATTGATGAAACCATATTCTAGAAACTACCTTCTTTGCACAGATTCAAGAACAACATACTAACATGCAAAATAATGCAATAATTAAGATTTAAGATCAAGTCACTGCTTCTACAAACCTGGGTGGATCTGCAACAGCAAACAAATTGTTTCCTTGCACACGCACAGAATGTGAGAACACAAAATGAACAATTTGATGGTCAAAGGCTATCAGTGTAACCCAAAATCAATTTTTTTGATGAGAAGCTATCCAAAAAATGACAAAGTAAACCTAACTATAATAAATGTTCCAAACGTGAAATGTCATTTAAAACTAACATCAAAAACTCTCTCAATAAGAAACATCAAAAAGGCCACTCGCATTTAATAATTTTTGAAAAAGGTTAGCCAGTACCCAATAAATAAGCACTTTGTATAGGTAATTTCATCAGTAGACTGAGAAAGCTACACAGAATTCTCTGGCAAGATACTATTTCCTTTTTTTTAAAGAAAGGGAGTAGATCAGTCATTGAGAAACTTCAATGGCTGCTTTAGCTCAGTGGTGTGTTTCATGCAATGCTGCATAAGCATAGTTTCCTGCCTCGAGTCCAGATGAGACTTAAAGTAATTGATAACTTTAATAGTGAAAAGTGATCCAACACCACTACAGTGGTGAGTGAGATCAGGTTTACACGAGTGAACATTATCAACAGATCTCACTGAATATGACAAATGGTAAAAAGAGAATATCTTTTGAAATCCGACAAACCTAAGTCCCTGTTCCGTGTGATCTGACATCACTGAAAAAAATTGTTATCCACATACCTCAACACCTATTAATGTGGCACAAACTCTTCACTCCTCATCTCTTCCCTTAACACCACCCCCTCCACCTTCCCAAAAGGTCTTTAACCCCATTGACTATTTACACACCTTCCTCAAAGTCTCTGTTATTCATAAGCAGAATTTGGTGCAATCTCCCTGAATTTGCACAACGTTTGTTCTGAATGCTGCGGAGGTTTAATGTACATCAAACATCCGAAGGTCCACGGTCCATATCCTAATTGTGGAGCATGGCACTCCTGTTTCTCAAGACTTGATATTCTGACAAGATATGATCCCGGTCATTGAAGCCTTGTTGTTAAGTGAAGTGTCTTCACTGCTCATCCTTGAACTACACTTGGGTTTCCTTTTCCAATACTGGCAGGTCGTGAGCCTTGGGTTTCTGGTTGAAGGTGCAAGTTGATCTGCCCTATAATTCTTTTGTTTCTAGTTTGTTCATGATTCTGCATTGTAATACTTGACACTGGCACCTGGGAAAGGGAGGGAAAATGAGGTTTTACTTTCAGCCTATTCAAAGCTATCATGGGATAAAGCCATTCTGTCACAATGCAGAGTAGTATTTCAGGCTAACAATGAACACTGATATTCTTTGTGGGCATGTTTTTATGGTACATATCCCTCTTCCGGCTTTGTTGTCGGTTTGAGGCTTTCTCAGTAAGCTTGCAATGTGGACAAATCCATGAGGTTATAAAGGATTGGAAACACTCGTTGGAAAATCTTTGGACCTCAAAAATGACTAGTCAGGGATTGAGCCACAATCCACCTCTAAGTATGGCTTTCATAATCTTGGGTGACTATCACCTTAATTCAAACAGATCTTTAATCAAAGCTTTCCCCATAACCTGGCTAGAAAGGAGGGTGGCCGAAGGGGTTATTTCTACTCATATCAATGAACAGCAGAGGTGATGATGCACCCTAGCCTAGTTGTTGTAAATATCTTGATATCCCAGATGGATTTTTTTGGAAGATGGTCAGGCACTGTACTTGTTAAACTACAATGTAGACTAAAAGGTCCCTGATTAATTCAGATCTGTTAACGTCGTTCAAAATACCTCTACAGGGCAGGGTTACTGAAAATGTACTGTGGTCATTCCTGGCAGAACATTAGATCTACACAGATCTTTCAAAACATAACTAAGCCTCACTATATTCCTGTCACGTCACTGTGAATGCCAAATGGTGAAGGGTTAAGGCTGAGAAGGCTTCAACCGGTTAAAAATATTTTTTATCGTGTCCAGACTGTTAATGGAGCATCAGCAGTAATGCAATATTCTCCACAATTATATCATATAGCATTAGCCACAAAATCTACAGACTTTACAATGCATCTTTGTGGGTATTTATGTTTAACAAGGTTATCAACACTTCCCTCGACCTCTTCATCTCTAACTGCCGTCACCACCCCCAGGCCTCCTACCCTCCCTCGACCTCTTCATCTCTAACTGCCGTCGAGACATTAACCGCCTCAACCTCTCCACCCCTCTCACCCACTCCAACCTCTCCCCTGCAGAACGGGCAGCCCTCCGCTCCAACCCCAACCTCACCATCAAACCCGCAGACAAGGGTGGCGCAGTGGTAGTATGGCGCACTGACCTCCACATCGCCAAGGCCAAACGCCAACTCTCTGACACTACCTCCTACCGCCCCCTCGATCATGACCCCACACCCGAGCACCAAACCATCATCTCCAACACCATTCATGACCTCATCACCTCAGGGCACCTACCACCCACAGCCTCCAACCTCATTGTTCCCCAACCCCGCACGGCCCGTTTCTATCTCCTTCCCAAAAACCACAAACCTGCCTGCCCTGGTCGACCCATCGTCTCAGCCTGTACCTGCCCCACCGAACTCATCTCCACCTACCTGGACTCCATTTTCTCCCCTTTGGTCCAGGATCTCCCTACCTACGTCCGTGACACCACCCACGCCCTCCACCTCCTCCAGGACTCCCAATTCCCCGGCCCCCAACACCTCATCTTCACCATGGACGTCCAGTCCCTATACACCTGCATTCCACATGCAGATGGCCTTACGGCCCTCCGCTTCTTCCTGTCCCGCAGGCCCGACCAGTCCCCCTCCACCGACACCCTCATCCACCTAGCCGAACTCGTCCTCGCCCTCAACTTCTCTTTTGACTCCTCCCACTTCCTACAGACAAAGGGGGTGGCCATGGGCACCCGCATGGGCCCCAGCTATGCCTGCCTCTTTGTAGGTTACGTGGAACAGTCCCTCTTCCGCACCTACACAGGCCCCAAACCCCACCTCTTCCTCCGGTACATTGATGACTGTATCAGCGCCGCCTCTTGCTCCCCAGAGGAGCTCGAACAGTTCATCCACTTCACCAACACCTTCCACCCCAACCTTCAGTTCACCTGGACCATCTCCAGCACATCCCTCACCTTCCTGGACACCTCAGTCTCCATCTCAGGCAACCAGCTTGTAACTGATGTCCATTTCAAGCCCACCGACTCCCACAGCTACCTAGAATACACCTCCTCCCACCCAACCTCCTGCAAAAATTCCATCCCCTATTCCCAATTCCTCCGCCTCCGCCGCATCTGCTCCCACGATAAGACATTCAACTCCCGCACATCCCAGATGTCCAAGTTCTTCAAGGACCGCAACTTCCCCCCCTGCAGTGGTCGAGAATGCCCTTGACCGCATCTCCCGCATTTCCCGCAACACATCCCTCACACCCCGTCCCCGCCACAACCGCCCTAAGAGGATCCCCCTCGTTCTCACACACCACCCCACCAACCTCCGGATACAACGCAACATCCTCTGACACTTCCGCCATCTACAATCCGACCCCACCACCCAAGACATTTTTCCATCCCCACCCCTGTCTGCTTTCCGGAGAGACCACTCTCTCCGTGACTCCCTTGTTCGCTCCACACTGCCCTCCAACCCCACCACACCCGGCACCTTCCCCTGCAAACGCAGGAAATGCTACACTTGCCCCCACACCTCCTCCCTCACCCCTATCCCAGGCCCCAAGATGACATTCCACATTAAGCAGAGGTTCACCTGCACATCTGCCAATGTGGTATACTGCATCCACTGTACCCGGTGTGGCTTCCTCTACATTGGGGAAACCAAGCGGAGGCTTGGGGACCGCTTTGCAGAACACCTCCGCTCAGTTCGCAACAAACAACTGCACCTCCCAGTCGCAAACCATTTCCACTCCCCCTCCCATTCTTTAGATGGCATGTCCATCATGGGCCTCCTGCAGTGCCACAATGATGCCAACCGTAGGTTGCAGGAACAGCAACTCATATTCCGCCTGGGAACCCTGCAGTCTAATGGTATCAATGTGGACTTCACCAGTTTCAAAATCTCCCCTTCCCCACCGCATCCCCAAACCATCCCAGTTCGTCTCCTACCCCCACAGCACCACACAACCAGCCCAGCTCTTCCCCTCCACCCACTGCATCCCAAAACCAGTCCAACCTGTCTCTGCCTCCCTAACCTGTTCTTCCTCTCACCCATCCCTTCCTCCCACCCCAAGCCGCACCCCCATCTACCTAACCTCATCCCACCTCCTTGACCTGTCCGTCTTCCCTGGCCTGACCTATCCCCTCCCTACCTCCCCACCTATCTTCTTTTCTCTCCATCTTCGGTCCGCCTCCCCCTCTCTCCCTATTTATTCCAGAACCCTCACCCCATCCCCCTCTCTGATGAAGGGTCTAGGCTCGAAACGTCAGCTTTTGTGCTCCTGATATGCTGCTTGGCCTGCTGTGTTCATCCAGCCTCACATTTTATTATCTTATCAACACTTCTGATCAGTTTTAAGTTTACTGATGCCTAAAATGCAGACACAGAATTTATCACAAACCAAGAAGTTATTCTAAGCACCTCCTTCTCAACAATGGTACATCTTTGTTTCATGTTAGTAGAAACACTGGAAACACAGGAGACTAATGGTCTGATCCCATCATGCTGAATGTGAAAACAAGACTGCTCCTAGACTTGTGATGATACATCCTTCACTTTTATAGCTGGAAATTCATGATTATATTATGCAAGGACCTCAGATGAAATAAGACCATCTTCACTTTGGTTAAACAAGTGTTGTTAAAGCTCAGTCTCTCTGATTTGGCTTCGAAAATTGCCAGAGAGGGTCAATAATTTGAACCATGGATGGTGGCTCCACATTTCCTTCAACAGATGTAAATCTGTAATATTCCTGGGTGGTGGAAATGTGATCACTTCTGGATTCTGAAGGTTTGCTGTGATCGCTGTTGCCTCAATAACATGGCCAAAAATTAACTGACTTTGAGAATTCATATTCGTCACTGCATGACAACCTGCATACTGCAACTGTCTGAGGATAACACTCTTCAGCCTCTCCACTTGTCAGGCAGCGAACCCATGATTGATTAAATGTCCAGAGGGTGAACACAGTTAACTTTCTGAGCTCTCCTCTAAAGGAGGTTGTCAGAAGTTGCCTCTCATCCAGCCCACTAAAGACTTCACTGTTGGCAAGTTCAGCAATAGTCTTCACCTTTATGCACCACTGTATGCATCTCTAATTACTCAAAACATGCTCAGTCAACAAATTCTGATAAACAGGATAGGTCTAGGAACTGACACTGCAGCAGACCACATAACTTTTCCGGAACGTGGTCTCAAACTCAGTTTATAACTTGTTTTCAAATCTGAAATTTACTTGTTAAATAAGACCAAGCAGACAGGGTTTGTTTTCAGTGTAATGTGGTACACAGCTTTCAAGTTTGTCTAGGGTCACAAAGTGTTTTGGAAATGGTTATTCCTGACTAATATGTTTGCTTTATGAAAAAGGCTGAGGATTATATAGGCTCTCATGCAAGCAGCGAGCATGGCTGATTGTTGACAGGCGTTTCAACAATTTATTTATCTTGCCTTAAAGTTGCCTGAAGCTGGGCTTTGGCCTCAATACGAACTTTACCAGGCCCTAAACAGTTAGGCAAAAGAAGACCATGAAGTAAACTTTTTCAGCTATTTAAGGCACTCAGAAAGAGGAATGACTCCAGCCCATGTCCAAATTAAAATATGTAGATAGTTGGCAATGCCAACTCTCAAATACTGACCATACTGGTCTATGAATTTCCCACAAGAAATGGCTATGTGGGTTTACCTTAAAACAAGGATCACCTGGCTTTACTGAATACAGCTTTTTAAAGGGACCACTGTGACTGCAACCAGGTGTTTGTGGTGTGAGCTGGGCCTTCTTGTAATCTGAGAAAGATTGCAAAATGACCATTTCCATGCACTTCCACTATCACTGCCACAGCATACTTTCAGTTCTGCTTGCTTTATGACAATTCTATTTTTGTTCAGCATGCTTGTAGCCGAGTATTATCTGCTAAGTTTTTAGATGAGTTAGGGCAGAATTAAATCACTCATCCAAGTCAAAGTCAATTGCCTGTGGTGCTCTGTGTGAGGTGACAAATTGGGCCAATCATCGGATTAGTTTTAAAAATCCTTCACTAGCTGCAGTTTACTGCTGTTGGACTGCATGCCAGGACTTCCCCTACATGATGGTGGAGTGCTGAATTGGCTTTATCTTTCACTACAGTACTACTGCTATGATTTCCCTAGCACTCTTTCTCTAGTGATTGTCATTGTATTTGTTTTCTCCAGAAGATGCCTCCATTACCACACCATGATTCTAGAACGGGGAGGGCTGTGAGAATTAGGGTCGGACTGTTCAGCAGAGATGTTAGGAAGTTCTCTGAAACACAAGGGGTGATAGATATTTGGATCTCTTCCACAAGCAGCTGGATTGATTGTTAATTTTAAATCTGAGACAGACAAGTTTATCTAAGCAAAAGTATTCAGGGATGTGGGCAAAGGCAGGTATATAGAGTTAGGGTAAAAATCAGCTATGATCTCAACAAATAAGAGAATGGGCTTGAGAGGCCGGACTATCTGCAAGAAATCTGTGAATCCTGATGGAACAGACCTGAAGATTAACTTTCTTTCCAGAAATGAGAATTGGCCTGCTGAGTAGTTACAGCCTTATCAATTTTTAAATTCAAATTTTCAGCATCTGCAGTATTTTGCTTTTGATCTCACCGAAACACAAAAATTCTTAACTGGACTGACGAGCGATATGCTGAGGTCATTTCCCTTGGCCAAGTAGTGTAGAACTAGGAGTCAAAGTCTCAGGAGTGAGGGATCAGCCATTTAGGAATGAGGAGAGGACAATTTTTCTTTTGTGACTGACAGATTTTTGGATAATTAAAGGTATTAACTGAGTAGAGAGCTTTCTGGGAAAGGTGGAGCTGAAATTGATCAACCTGATCTTATTAAATGGAGGTTGGTGAACTCAAATTGGTTGAATGACTGGTTTACAATGTAGACTGATGCCAACAGCAATACAGGCAATTATAATTAAGGACCCATCTTCTCAACCTCACTGCTGGACAAGCATGGGAGTTCCTAGAAACCTGGTACTCCATGAAGGAAGCCATCAACAAAAACAGAATTTGACCCTATATACACTCCATTTGAAGGAAAACCGCAAATGACATAATCCAACTCAACAGACTCCAGAGTTTAAAAACCAGACAGGAGAACACAATGGTGCTTTATTGGAGGCTGCACTGATGTTACCCAGCAGGGTAATGAAACATCTGCGCAACAACAAACCAGATCGGCGAGCCAACCAACCACAACATCCACAACCTAAGCCACAAAATCTATTCCAAAACTGCCTGAGGCAAAGAGAGGCCCTCAAGTTAAACGATCCCAATTATCTCTCTCTGATGACAGCTGCCCTCTGGTCCTCTGCAGCTATGGAGACTTGGTTATTAAATGGCAGAACCACTTCAAAAACACTACTGCTGCTTTCTTTTCATATAATGAAACAACACGAACGAGCTACGAAATTCAAAGAGTAAAAGTTAACTTAGAAAGCAGAGGTACTTGTTTTTGGTGAAAATGTTTGTTCCAGCTACACTGAACAAAAACACGATTTTTAAAAAATATTTTTATTGTCTGAATGCAGGCAATGAACGAAGCAATATTTTGGCTAATTAATGGTAACTCTCAAGATTGCAATGGGTCTTTTAGCATTTTTTTCATAACTAACTGATTAGCTAGGCCTATTCAGAGCAACTATGAAGTGTGGGATTACAGTCACATGTCAGCACAAAGTATACTTTCTTTCAGATACATGATTTCAATTGAGTAGCAGAATGGGTCTGAATTGCTCTAATGCCCGCACGACTGGATTGCTAGATGGCATCCTCCTGCACTGTGGTATCACAATCGAACTCGAAAGTGATTTTCTGACAAAAATTTTCAATAACTAACTTGAATTAACAACCAGAGTATGGCCAGGCTGCACCAATACAAGGATCCTTAAACATCTGTAAATCAAAAATATTTGTTTTCAAAGTGCAAATGTATATTGCAGTAGGACGATTCCTAAAATACCAGATCTACTGAAATGAACTTATCATTCAGGAGCTCCGTTAGTTTTTTTTTGCTGTATAAACTTAATGTAGGAGATTTTACAATTCAAAAATAATGAATTATCCCTAAATAGCTACATGCGACATGTAAGCAGGTTAAGAACAGGGCTAAGATGTGGAACATAGTGACATTTATAAAACAAAAACAGTAGCAGTGAATGTATCACATTTACTTGAAGAGGTGCCTACAGGTACGGTCCCATCTTCTCCTTTAGCATAATACGCTCTCAGGCAGTTTTTAATACAATTAACAAACAAGCTAAAGAAGAGATGTAAGAACAGTTCATTTGGCTTCTCCCAAAGAAAAAAGAAATTTGCATCGTTCCAGGACTTCGCTCTGGAAGATTGTGAAAACCTATACTTATAAAACACTGACACAATTGAATGGAGCTGCTATGCCATGCTTCACCGTTTTTACCTTTAACATGGTCCTCGCACTGACCATAACGGTCTTCTGTCCTATCACGGTCAGGAACAGATCCAAGTGATGCCAAGACATGTCCAAGAGCTAAGTATCAACATAAGCATCCTTGTACTGACCTTCATGACACCATGCACAAAAGAATCTAAGAAAAAAGACAATAGTACCATACCGATAAAAGTCCTTTCCATGCAAGGTTTGTACACTGCTCAACGTTAACCATTGTGATTCAGGACAATACAAATATCACCTTGGAGTTATGGAATTCATTGATTATTTTGGCTATTAATCTGACCTTATTTCTAACAACACAGCCAGATGCAAATTACAAGTCCTGCAACCAAAATGGTACTACTACCAATGCCATCTTCTACCAATGGTTTCAACTTGCTATCTCAATCAACTATAGGTACAATGGCAATGTTTTTTGTAAAAGATCTCACGTTTTGTTCAATACACAGCGATTACAGAAAGAAAACAGATTTTGACAGGCAAGTAAATAAACTTAAGTATTAAATCATGTTTCTATTTGTGAATTTTTAGGCCTTCCCAAAAATATTCAAGAGTTAAAAAGAGTTAAGTATACTTTTTGCAGTAATTCCATTGCAAGGTCAATACTTTCTGACTGAAACAGAACAAGCTGCACTTTGGCGCTGACTATTGTAACAGATGAAAAGCTGCTTTGTCAGAAGAAGTCATCAGATCCGAGACAATGTTGTTTAACAAATATTGTTGCTTCAGATTTACTTCAAATTACCTAAGTCTATGCTAATCCGTGCTCTCCAAAATACCTGCAGCTTTCTACTCCATATCGTGGCATCAAGGAAGTTACTGAAATGAAAGGCTTCTCTCATGCTAAGTAAATAATTCCTTTTCCTTTTAAGCACTAATACATCTGGATTCCATAGTCACAAGAATTAATAAAAACTTAAAATCAGGAACAATTAGCAAAACAGTCCAGTTTTTCGTCAAACATTATTCAAAAAAAAGTAAATTGTCTGGTAATTGAATTAACACTATTTGCAATGGTATAGGAAAAGTAGTTTTGTTTACTCAAACTAAGACACATTTGCAAAAATTAATTATTACAGCTTATTCCCAATAGCCATGCAATAAAACTTCTCAAAAAAAAAATTAATGCACTCAGAATGACATTCCATATTGGGCCAATCTGAAGTGCAACTGGATGGTTACCACAAAGACCAGTCTTCAAGAAAACAGTGCCAAAAGAACTGCAAGAATAGGTGCCCAGCTGTACAAGAAACTTAAATATCAGACGTTAAAAGCCTCCACTTACTAATTCATATCAACTTGCAATTGAAGGTTTTCTGGGAAGCAGAAATGGCAACGATTACCCATTATGATAACAGAAGATCATCCCAGACTTCATCGCATAACCCCATTTGAACTTTCTATATCACCACGAGCAACACGGAAAACTGAAGCTAAAGAATTCATCCAGATTTTCTTGCCCAGCATGTTCAGAGATACAAAGTACCATTTATCTAAACTGGCCCAAGACCAGGACTGGCTTTTTAAAAAAAAAAATCAGTGAACACTGGATCACTTAAACAGAACTCTTAAACGAGCTGCTTTTTACTACAAGTGATAAACCAGGAAAGCAATGATGTCATATCTATTTAATTGGGATGACATGAAAAATAGAGCACACTATTTGCATACCGATTGCTCAGGTTGTGGGAGGGGCAGTGGCAGTAGGATAGCATTGAAAGAAATTCACCAAGAATTATTCCATAAACTGATGCACTGACGAAGTTGCTAACTTTTTTTTAAAAAATTTGCATAACTTTTTTTCAATATTTGATTATCTAAAACATGATCTGATCAGAATTGCAGGCCTTTTGGCCGACTGAGTCTACACCGAACCTCCCAGGAGCAACCTATCCAAACCCAACCCCCTACCCTGTTCCTGTAACCCTGCATTTCCCATGGCTAATCCACCTAATCTGCATATTTTTGGATTGTGCAAGGAAAGTTGAGTATCTAGAGGAAACCCACACAGACAGAGCGAGAGAATGTGCAAATTGCACACTGATCGATGGTCACTCGAGGGTGGAACAGAATCAGGGTCCCAGGTGCTGTAAGGAGGCTTTACTAATCATGGAGCCACCATGCCACCCCACTGTCATCGAATATAAATGGAAGTTTAATTTATATTCTTGTACAATACCCTCATGAATGAGCAAAGATGAAAAGCTTTCGGAAAATAAAAACTGCTTCAGCAATATAAAAAAAAAATATCATTCTGCTTTGCCCCCAATTTAAAATAACAATTTTCAACGACATCAACAGAATATTCAGTTGTGAGAAATTAGAAGTAATTACAGGAGCCAAAAATAGAGACTATGCTCTTTTACTTGATAAAACCTGCTTTTCCCACAGGTTGGAAAACTAAGGGATTACTGGTACTCAAGTACATCTCTTCATGAAACTTACAAGTCACTTAAAGCAATCCAACTGTGGAATCGCAAATACGTTTTTATTTTGCTAATGTCAGTGCCAACATTCCAAAGAAGTCATGTTAGAAAGAACTTTCAAACCACCATTTGCTGTTTCTCACAAATGTTCTATTAGCTCAGAACCTTTGACCAGCTAGGATCGTTCTGTGTTGGCACAAATTAAATTCCCATTCCAAGTCAGTTACTAAACAGATCACTAAAGAATGGTAGCAACAGGTCATCCTCTACCCACCCAAGTGGTTATATGCCAGGAATCCCAGCCTCAGATTTCAGAGATAATGGGAACTGCAGATGCTGGAGAATCCCGGATGAAGGGTCTAGGCCCGAAGCGTCAGCTTTTGTGCTCCAGGGATGCTGCTTGGCCTGCTGTGTTCATCCAGCTTCGCACTTTGTTGTCTCAGATTTCAGAGATTCTGCCAGTTGGTTTCTTAAATAAACATCAATACCTTCTCCAGTCTATTCAAATGAGTAAACAGGCGAAGTAACTTGTATATGCAGTTAATTCAGATGTTTATTGTTGGAAACCACTTGCACATTTACCCATGTCCCTTCGCATCAATACTTATGTTAACATTTTTAAGAAGTCCATCCCTATTTCACTATCACATTCACAAATCACTCCCCACTTTTAATTGAGATAAATTAGCTGGTAAACATACCTTCTCTTCTGAGCAACTCAAACCCAAGTTGGGGGACTCAATTAGGCTTTGGAGTGCCTAGCTTAGGACAGCAGGAGCCTTCTCCTCATGCGAAGCCAAGCACAGGCAGGAAGTCACTCATGCATTTAGAAAAAAGTTTTTAAAAAAAATGTTTCAACTGGCATTTAAGATGTTAAGGCAGAGTGCTGCTTTCAACCAGTATAACAAAAAGTCAGCAACTTGCCCAGATCAAACAATGTAACTTTTCATATAATTCCTTGAACAATGAAAGGATAATACAGGATGCTATTTCTTGGAAGCAAGCAACATTGTTTGAATTGCACATCTAAGTTTCTTAGTACTGACACATTTACAAATCTATACCATTATTACCAGCTCCCAATTGATTGCAACGATGATGAATAGCATAAGAAATAGGATCGAGTAGACCATTCAGCCACTCAACCCTACTCCACCATTCAGTAGGATCATGGTTGATCCAACACTCCACATATCCATTTTCCTGCCCTAACCCTTCATACCACTAATCAAAGTCTATTTCAGCCTTAAATATACACAAAGACACTACCCTTGCAGTTTTCTTCGGCAAGGAGTTCCAAAGACTTAACTCTTAGAGAAGAAAGTCCTCCTTATCTCAAATCTTAAATTGGTGTCCCTTTATTCTGAGACTACGTTCTCTGGTCCTACACTCTGTGGTGCAGGGAAACATTCTTTCAGCATTTACTCTGTTAAGCACCTGAAGAATCCTTTGTTTCAATGAAAGCACCTCTCATTCTGCTAAACTCCAAAGTTTAATTGATTTAATATGTGCTCACAAGACAATCCCGTAAACCTTCTCTGAACTGCCTCCAAAGTAATATTTCCTTAAACAAGATGAAAGCTGCTCACAGTACTCCTGATGTGGTCTCAACAGAGCAGAGCAGGACAGTACCAGTGAGACATCCCTACACGTACTCCAATTTCCTTGAGTAAAGGGCCAACATTCTGTTAACATTCCTGATTATCTGCTGCATCTGTGTTTCAAGTGTTAAGTACCCCTAAGTCCCTTTGTGTTTCAGGTTTCTGCAGATTTTTGCCATTTAAATAAAACCATTCTATTGTTCCCCTTTCCAACATGGACAACTTCATATTTTCCTGGATTATACTCCATTTGCTAATTTTTTGGCCATTTATTTAACTGGTCACCTCTGTAAACTGTCTCTGACCCTGTCAAGAGCTGCTTTTCAACCTTTTGTGTAACCTGCAAATCTGACTACAGTATATTCACTTCCTTTCTCCCAGTCATTAGTGTGCATTGTAAACAGTTATGGCATAGTGTTGATCCATGGAAACTCACCGATCACAGATCACAGATCACTAACCCAAAAAATAATTCCTTATCTCAACCCTCAGTTTCCGATTCTTAAATCAATTTTCTATCTGTGCCAATATACCTGTTCCAACATTGGCTCTTACCATATGACTTACCATGTTGGATGCCTTCTCGAAGTCAAAAACAGCAACTACTGGCTGTCCACTAACCACGCTGGTTGAGACTCTTGGAAAAACTGAGAGATAAGTCAGACACAATATATCTTTTATAAAGCCATGCTGGCACTGCTTGACTAGATGATGTTTTTCCAAATATTCTGCAACTACTTCCTTAATATCTGATTTCAATACTTTTCCCACAATAAATGTTAGGCTGGTCAGCCTAATGTTACCACTTTTTGCCTCCACTTCTTTTTGAACAGGGGTGTAAACTTAGATGTTTTCTTATCCTGTAGTACTTCCCCAGAATCCATGGATTTTTGGAAAATTATGACCAATGCTATCCCTGTAGGTATTTTGCTTAAAGATCCAGGGATGCAAGTCATTAGGGCCAGAAGACCTCCATGCCTTCAGACCCATTAGTTTCTCTAATACTACATCGCTAATGATAATAATGGTACTTCATTCCTCCCCAAAATTCTTTAGTATTAATGGGATGCTCAAAGTACCTTCCACCAAAAGGACTGATGCAAATGTACATTTAACTCTTCTGCCATTTTCTTGTGCCCCATAATCGTATTACCAAATTCATTTCCCAAAGGGACCTATGTTCAATTTGACTTCTCTCTTCCTCTTTAAAGAAGTTCATATTTTCAGTTTTTACATTCCTTGCTGTTTTGCCCTCATAGTCTATGTTCCGTCTATTTATTTGAGGCCTCCTTTGCTAGATTGAGTTTATCCAAGTCTTCAGCGTGATCACTGAGTTTTACTTCGTTTTCTGCTTTTTCTTTTAACTTAACACTCACCTTAAATTTCCTTAGGTAGCCAGGGTTGCTTTCTACCTCTGTTGGAATCTTTCCTCCTTACTGGGATACATTTTTGTTGAGAGTCAAGATTACCTTCTTGAATATCTGTCACTATTTGCTTATTGTCATCGTTCCTGCTAATCTATCTGCTTGTCCACTTTACCAAATGCTATCCTCCTCATTTCAATGTAATTCTCTTTGTTAAGTTAAATAAAGTTGTTTTCAACCAAGCTTCTCACTCTCAAATTGAATATTAAATTCCATCATGATACCTGCTTCCTAGGGGACTTTTTTACTCCAAAGTCATTTGTTCAGCCTGCCTCATTACACATTATGAAATTTAAGATGGCCCCTCCTTAATGTACTACTAATTTGTTGTTATAGCTATCCTTTCCAATTTGGGTAACCCAATCAACACCAAGATTAAAAAGTCATCCAAAATTGTTGCTCTATTCTTTTAAGATGTTCCTACTATTTGATGGTGTATAGCGTTGCCTGCTGAGTAGTTACTGCTTCAAGGTGCCCACAGTATTGCCACTAATGCCTTCTTTCCCTTTCCTTTTTTTCTTTAAAACCTTTGCTCAAATGGATCATCAGAGCCTAATTTTACCTCAACTATACTCATGTCATCTTTTATTAATGTTGCCACACCATATCATTTTCATCCCTACAGTATTTCCAAAAAGGTCAAATACCTCGTATGTTAAGTTCCCAGTTCTGATCGCCTTGTAACCATGTTTCTGCAATGGCTACAAAATCTTATTCCTTTACCTCAAGTTGCACCGTCACATCATCTACCCTCCTCCAAATGCTTTCTTCAATAACACATATAGCCTTTTAAAGTCTGTCCAGTTATCAACTTTCCCTACACTTTTATAGTTCATTGGTACAATACAGCATTCACACATTATGACCCCTTTATATTATGGTTAACAATCAGCCCTATCATTAAAATACAGTCCTACCTTCTACTTTGCCAATGATTTTCTCATTTCTCTGTGCAACTGAACCACCTCCGTTATTTATTTTAAAGCCCTATTCAGAGGCCCAGCTATCCAATTTGCCAAGGCTCTGATCCCAGTATAGTTCAGGTATAGGCAGTCTCATCAGAACAGTTCCTTCTTTCTGTAGATATGAGCACAGAAGGTCAACAAATGAAGTGGCCAAGGAGGAGTCAGAAACTAAAATCAGTTAGGCTAAGTATCATAGAATCATAAAATCCCTAAATCCCTACAGTACATAAGCAGGGCACTTCCCCCATCAACTCCTCATATGGCCTCTGAAGAGCAGCCCACACCCTATTCTATCCCTTAACTCTACTTCCCATGGCTAGTCCACCTAACCTGCACATCTTTGGACTGTGGAAGATAATCAGAGTACCTCAAGGAAATGCATGCAGGCACACTGCAAATGTGCAAACTCCACACAGAATCAAACCTGGGTCGCTGGCACTGCGAGGCAGAAGTGCTAACTACTGAGCCACCATGCCACCCAAAGAGGAAGAACAGACAGGGAGAGGTTATTTACACAGTTGGGCTTGTGGCCTGAAGAGTAATGATTTTAACACCATGAGCGTAACGAGAAAGGCAGATGAACTTAGACCTTGGATAAGTGCACATAACTATGATGATTCAGCTGCTGCAAAGACCTGATTGTGAGAGAGTTAAGACTGACAGTTTAACATTCCAGGATTTAGATGTTTCTAGTGAGACAGAGAGGGATATAAAAGAGGTAGGGGGAGTTGCCTTATGGATTAGGGAGAATAACACAGCTGTACTGAGGAAGGACACTTTTGAGGGCTGATCCAGTGAGGTAGGGCTCAGGAATAGGAGGGGTGCAATCACTTTTGTAAGACTACCTTACAGGCCTCCCAGTCAGTGACTGAAACAGATGTGGACAGATTATGGAAAAATCTAAAAATGACAGGGCTGTTGTGGTAGGACATTTAAATGTCCCTGATGTTGATTGGGACTTCTTTTGTGGTAGGAACTTTTAGTGGGTGGGTGATGGTGTTAGGGGCATCCAGGAAAGTTTCTTGAAGAAACATCAAAATACTTCAACTAGGGATAGGGCCATATTAGACCAGGCATTAGGGAATGAACTGACCAGGCAATCAAAGTTTCTGTGCGGACCATCTTGGGAACTGTTATGGACCAGACTTCCCACCCACTAATCACAATTATGGCAACACAGGTAGCATCCATAAACACACCCTTTGACAAAAATGCAAATCAGCAGAACAGCAATGATTCTCATGTGCTGTCTCTCTCTAGTCCAGAAGAACGAAACAATCTGCTCCTTTTGATTTTTAAGAGGAGGCTGTCTAAGGCTTCACTCTCACAGCCAGGAACTTAAGCTTTTAGCTTCAGCAGCTAACAGAAACCTTCTCAACTAAGTGAAAGCAAAAGTAAAAGCCATCCTAGGTCTGAGAGTCCTGAACCCACCAACTCAATTATTTTGTCCTAGTTTTTAAAAAAAGATGCCCAAGGAGAACTATAAAAAAAACTATGTATCGTTGCCTCTCTGAAGGAGAGGTTTCAGCACCACTGTGGCAACACTCCTCTGCAAGAGAAACACACAGAACATGTCTAAAACACACTGTCTCAAAGGGATAGTGTTCCTAAAACTTACATCATTAAGTTATTTAAAGACAAGTACAAGAGTAATCCTCAGGTTGAAGTACTAAATTGAGAGAAGGCTAGCTACGACAATAATTAGACAGAAACTAGGGAACACAGACTGGGGTTTGGCTGTTTAAGGGTAAATTTACATCGGTCTTTTAAAGGACAGCTGATTAGAGTTCGGGGCCAGCATTTTCCAGTGAAAATGAAGGTTATGGATGGTAAGATTCAAAGAAAAAGAAAGCAGCCATTAGCTTTAGGAAACTGAAGTCAGAGCCCTTGAGAACCATAAAGAAAGCGGGAAACAACTTAAACAAAAAGAGTTAAGGGGCTTAAAGGAGCCAAGAAATGACCTTGGAAAAGGGCTAGTGTTATTATCACTACACTATTAATCCAGAGACCTAGGTAACGTTCCAGGGATCTGGGTTTGAGTCCCACCATGGCCGATGGTGGAATTTGAATTCAATAATAATTAGAATTAGAAGTCTAATGATGACCAGTGATGCTCACATCACATGAATAAATTGAAAATAAAATGTAAATCCCCAGGGTTTCTTATGCTCATACATGTAACAAGAGGCAGAGCAAGGGAAAGGGTAAGTCCACTCAAGGCAAATGGAGGAAATATATGCTTGGAGCAAGAGGATGCGGTTGAGGTCCTTAAATGAATACTTTGCATTAGTATTCAGAAAAGGAGAAGGATATGGTGTATGGTGAGTCCAGAGGGGTATGCTGATATTCCAGGGTATGTTAATATTAAGAAAGAGGAAATGCTGTGTTTTGAAAAGCATTAAGATCTCCCAAATGGATGGGATCTATCCCAGAAGACTTAGGGAGGCAAGAGAGGAAACTGCTAGGGCCTTGTACAAAATCTTTGTATCTTCTTTAGTCACAGTCCAAGGTCCCAGAGGACCTTGCTATTACTTTAAGGAGGGCAACAGGAATAATCTGGGAAATTACTGGTCAATTACTGGTCAATAAGCCTTATGTCAGGGAAATGTTTTTGTTACAGAATCCTACTGCAGAACATTCTTAAGGACAAGACATATTCACATTTAGAAAAATATGGGCTTACTAGTGACAGAGAGCATGGCATTATGCAAGGGAGGTCATGCCTCACAAACTTGAGTTTTCTGAGGAAGTGATAAATGAGACCAATGAGGGCCCAACCATGGATGATGTCTCTGTGGACTTCAGCAAGATCTTTAGGTTTTTCGCATGACAGGCTTTTACAAAAGGTGAAGTCAAATGGGAGCCACAGTAAGCTGTTAAGATGGACACAGAACTGGCCTGTTCACAGCAGACAGAGTAGCAGTGGAAAGCTGTTTTTCCAACTGGAGATCTGTGAGTGGTTGTGTTGCACAGGGATCAGTGCTTACCTGTTTGTAAGATAAATGATCTGGAGGGGAATGTAGGTGATCTGATCACTTGGTTTGCAGATAGCACAAAGGTTGGGGAAGCTGCGGACAGTCAGTAGGACTGCAGGGATACAGCAGCATATGAACAGGCTGGAGACTGAGTGGAGAAGTGGCAGATGGAATTTTATTTGGACAAATGTGAGGTGATGCATTCTGGAGAGTCTAATTCAGGAGAGAAGTATACAGTAAATGGTAGAACCCTTAGAAGTATTAACGCAAGAGTGATCTAAACGTACAGGCCCATACTTCCCTGAAAGTAGCAGCATCAACAAATTAGATGTCTAAGCAGCATCCCTGTCTTCAACAGTCAGGGCAACTGAGTTTAAAAACTGGCCAGTCATTTTGCAGTTGGATAGAACTTTAGTATGGCAACATTTGGAATACTGTGTTACAATTCCAGTCACTACACTACCACAAGGATGCAGAGGCTTTGCAGAAGACAAAAATCATTTACCAGGACACTGTCTGAATTGATGGGTATTAGCTATGAGGACAGTGTGGCCTTTACACTTGAACATCAGGGGGTGAGAGGTGACCCAGAAGTTTACAAAATTATTAGACAAACAGAATGGATAGTCAAAGTTTTTTTCTCAGAGTAGAAATATCAGTCATTTGAGAATATTGGTTTAAGTTAAGAGAGGGAAAGTTTGAGAGAGACGAGAGAGACAAGTTTTTGTAAACAACACTGCTAAATGCGTGGAATGCACTGCCAGAGGTGGTGGGGGCAGAAGCAGAAGTAACAGCAAGGCTTAAAGCAGGTTTAAGACACATACATGAATAGGCAGGGAACAGAGGAACATGGTCTAGAGGGAAAGGTTTTCAATTTCTAAAAGCGTCCTTTGTCAGCATAGGTTTGGTGGGCCAAAGGGCCTATTGCTATGCTGTTCTTTATGAGAAAGATTCAAAAGAATGCTAAACTATTGCTATCTAAATCTGATTTACTTCCAGTTCCTAAAATGAAAATAAACTTAGCCGTTTGCAAAGGGCCTAGTTGCTTAGATTCTGTATTTAAAACTTCCCTAGGTATTTAACACAGTATGTTTGGCACAGATTAATACTTATTGCAAACTTGCATCCTTCTAGACTTCACCATGCACTTATAAACACCCTCCAGACTTCTAAGCAACTGCAAGCAACCAAATGTGCAAAGTGATTTTGTTATCAAGCAATTTTTGGCACTTCATTGACAATGCATGAATGCAGTTTAGAAAGGAGACTAACAGCACATGAAACTGAAACAAGATGTTGTAAATTTAAGGACTACAAAAAGGTACTTAACATGGGTAAAAACAAAAATTCAGAAGTGTTTGACTGCAGAAATTTCAGGTCACACTCTGCTCAAATACATTCAAAACTTGGAGCCCCTTGTCTTTTATTAAATTGCCAAGAGTGAATGTCAAATACGCTTGGCAGCTGTGAAATTACAAACAGACGTAACATGCAAAGTCTCGCCAAAAGTTCAGTTCCTTGCAGTTCAGAAACTTGTTAGAGTTTTCTGGTCAATTTTAAAACGGTGATTTCAGCTGAAAATAAAAATCTGCTCAAATATGCAGCATTCAACAATGGCTGATAATATGCAGTCTAGCAGTATTGTTTATATACAAATCATTGTGAAACTTCAAGTAAGAGTTACACTGTGCTACCAATATCTTTTTAGAAGTATCTGCCTCCCAAGCTCACCACTGACAAGTGATAAACAGCATACAGTTGCTATTTTCTCTAGTAATTACAAAGTGTACACGGAGAAAAATAAACTTGTCCATTTCAGTCTATATGAATTCTTTTAACATGATATGGGTTAATTGCTGCTAAACATCAGTGTCCCCAAAATTAATTACTACAAATATGGAATCTTACTGCCTTCAGATTTTGATTAACGACCATTTTAAATAAAGTATCTTTACTTTTTCTTTTGCTTTCTCATTCTTTTGTTCCCTCTCTATCCCCTGCTTTGACATTGGAACCATCTACTCAAACTTAAGTCTTCCTTGTCATTTTCATGCTGTTAATCTTTCAAACCTTCACACTGCAAACACCTAGAAGGAATACAGTTGTTTGCCCTGTTAAGTGTTCAACTGTTGACAGGTATGCCCACATGCCTTCCATTCAGAGACTCAATTTGCATAACTCATTGCTACGAAAAGGCTGCCAACCAGGCTGCCACCCTGGGAACGCTCTCCTACAAACTCTTCCATTAGGCAGAAGTTACAGAAGCTTGAACACCAGCAAGTTCAACAACAGTTTCTTCCCTGCCGTTATAACGCTGATGAAAGGACACTAACTTCAAATAATGCTGATCTTTCCCAGCACACACCCTGTGCGATGTAACCTGTTCAAGAATTTTTTTTCCACCTGATGGTCTGTATGTTGTTGCTTCCTATGATCTGTATGTACTGGTCATAAAACATTTTTCATTGTATTTAGGTACATGTGACAATAAAACCAAAGCAAATCAGTTGCCATGATCCTATGCGCTGGCAACACTTGCCTTAAACTCATTACCCTTCTTTCCATGTCCTCTTTCTTTGGCTTTTTGTGAGTTGCCCTAAAACCTTCATTTGTGGTCCTCTGTCAAATGTCCCTCAACCATACTTCTGCAAAGTGACTTGCAACATATTACTACATCAAAACTATTATTTAAACACAAGACGTTTTCTGATCATTTAAGCCCAAGCTTCTGGCTTCCTGGTTCCAACATGACCTGTTTGAATTTCAGCAACTTTTCATGCAAAGGCAAGTCAATCAAACGGCAGGCAACATTTTACGCACTGACAATAGAAAACAACTACCCAATTCTCAACTCTTTACTGCTACGAGAAAAGTCTACTCTCATTTTAGATTAGATCCAAGATATTCTAGGATAATTTATCTAAATGAAAACAAAGACAAGCATTTTTGAAAGGTTTCTTGTTAAAGGATAAGAAGGAGACACTTTAAATGGTGGGACAGGTCTAAGGATCTGAATGACCTAATCGTTTCCTGGTGAGTGGAATTGGTGGTAAGGAAAGCAGATGTTTTGGTCAGTCCAATGTGGCGCTGGAAGTCAAGACACCAAACAGTTTGATATGCAGAGCCAATTTAAATATTTAGGATGGGGGGGAAAAAATTGTGATCAAGGAAATCACATTTAAATAAAGCAGAAAATTCAACTAGAAGCATCAGGGGGAGGACTGGGACAAGCAGAATAAACCAAAGCAAAATGCTGACCGAAGCCTCGGACATGAATTTTGAACTCTCAGCTACCAACATATCAAAAGCACCTTATTTGTACTTTGTGCCCTTCCTCAAGTCCCAGGAAAGCAAGATACTAAGAAAAGTTTTTGCAGTATGCTAATTACTGCTTTCTCAGGGAAGGAAATACAAACAGATTTGCACACATTGATTCCTTATTTCACAACATCTTATTGAAACAGATGACTGATCTATATTTTAATCACTTACAAACATACAAGATTGGCTTTCAAAAAGTCTGCCATTATTTAGTTTCTATTGTACCTTGATATATGTATGAGTTACATCTAGTTTCAACCCATAATTGACTCAACGCAAATCAGTAGTTTATAATATACCAAAATGTAGGTTCAAATAAAGTATACAGCATAGTTAATGTGTTACGATATTCAACATGTCTGCCTCATTATATTAAAATATATCTTGGGGCTCTCAAAATATTTGATACTCACAAATTAAATGCCATGGCAAAATGCATCTCTAAGCTTAGCCATATTTTTTCTGATCATTACAATTGCTAAACTGTAACATGGCACAACAGCCAAGGATCACACATTAAGAGAAACAGAGCATGTAGTCTTCTTGGCAACTTTGTACAAAGGATTACAATTTTTAATTAAATTATATCTTAATTCAGTCTTACAGCATTAGTAAGAAACCGAAAGTTGATATCCCTTGTTCCAAGCACAATTTTGATTATCTGTATTTTTGCTACCACTGTTAAACATGCCATATCGCACTGATTTTGCCCCATTGCAATCCACCTTAAAATAACGTCTTCCCATTTCAAGTGAAGTACACCATTCTTTTGTTTATTTACCTGACAGTCTAAATTTCTCTTCGGTTTCCTTTCATAATGCACACTGATGTTGGCTAAATATCATTCATACATATTTTAAAGTAATTTTTCAACGTCTTATGTTTTACTTTACTTAATACACAATTTCACAACTTGAACATTTTTCCACAAAATTAATTCTTTCCCCAAGTCAGCATGAATGCACTCTCTCACTTGGCTCAGTGTAATCACTATTCCACAGTGGCAGTATCAAATACAACAGACGATATAACAAAAAAGTGACAACACAATTCTTAACCCACAACACATTTTTATTTTATTCCAAAATTTAGATACTGACTGATATATAAAAAAAGACTTACCAGCCGCAGATCAGCCAGGAAGACACTCTTCCTCCTGGAACTCCTAATCTATTGTCAGAAGAACAATTCTGTTGACATGGTAAATGTGCTAATCTGCCTCAAAGAGCCACATGCTTGCTTCATTAAATAAATGAAACAATACTTAACTCTAGGAATGATACACCAAACCAGGTTTACAAAAACAAAAGAAATTGACCATATTCTCCTTATCTCACAAAATCCACAGAACAGCTACAACTAATCTATTTTCCTTTTATTACAATCATAAGTCTTACCCAAGACGTGAACTGTGCATGTATTACTTATCTTAAAATGGCAAATGCTTGGCTTACATCACACATGCATATCAACGAGTATAACTTGGAGAACATTTCTAACCAAGGAAAACTGAACTGTTTCCAAGACTGAATAAGAAAAAAAAACTAGATCTTGCGAAGTTTTTTTAAATTCATGCAAGGATGAAGGCATCACTGGCTATGCAGCATTTATTGCCGGCCACTAATAGCCCAGAAGCCTATTAAGTGTCTGGAGTCACATGTAGGCCAGACCAGGTAAAGATGGCAATTTCCTTCCCTAAAGGGCATCAGTGAACCAGATGGGTTTTTTCCAACAATCGACAATGGATTCAGGGTCATCAAGATTGTTGATTCCAGATGTTGTATTGAATTCAAATTCCAATTACACCACCTGCCATGGCAGGATTTGAACCCAGGTCCCCTGAACAATGATAATGGGAACTGCAGATGCTGGAGAATCCAAGATAATGAAATGTGAGGCTGGATGAACACAGCAGGCCCAGCAGCATCTCAGGAGCACAAAAGCTGACGTTTCGGGCCTAGACCCTTCATCAGAGAGGGGGATGGGGTGAGGGTTCTGGAATAAATAGGGACAGAGGGGGAGGCGGACCGAAGGTGGAGAGGAGAGTATAGGTGGGGATATGGGAGGGGATAGGTCAGTCCAGGGAAGACGGACAGGTCAAGGAGGTGGGATGAGGTCGGTAGGTAGGAGATGGAGGTGCGGCTTGGGGTGGGAGGAAGGGATGGGTGAGAGGAAGAACAGGTTAGGGAGGCAGAGACAGGTTCGACTGGTTATGGGATGCAGTGGGTGGAGGGGAAGAGCTGGGCTGGTTTTGGGATGCGGTGGGGGAAGGGAAGATTTTGAAGCTGGTGAAGTCCACATTGATACCATTGGGCTGCAGGGTTCCCAAGCGGAATGAGTTGCTGTTCCTGCAACCTTTGGGTGGCATCATTGTGGCACTGCAGGAGGCCCATGATGGACATGTCATCTAAAGAATGGGAGGGGGAGTGGAAATGGTTTGCGACTGGGAGGTGCAGTTGTTTATTGCGAACTGAGCGGAGGTGTTCTGCAAAGCGGTCCCCAAGCCTCCGCTTGGTTTTCCCAATGTAGAGGAAGCCGCACCGGGTACAGTGGATGCAGTATACCACATTGGCAGATGTGCAGGTGAACCTCTGCTTAATGTGGAAAGTCATCTTGGGGCCTGGGATAGGGGTGAGAGAGGTGGTGTGGAGGCAAGTGTAGCATTTCCTGCGGTTGCAGGGGAAGGTGCTGGGTGCGGTGGGGCTGGAGGGCAGTGTGGAGCGAACAAGGGAGTCACGGAGAGAGTGGTCTCTCCGGAAAGCAGACAGGGGTGGGGATGGAAAAAATGTCTTGGGTGGTGGGGTCAGATTGTAGATGGCGGAAGTGTCGGAGGATGATGCGTTGTATCCGGAGGTTGGTGGGGTGGTGTGTGAGAACGAGGGGGATCCTTTTGGGGCGGTTGTGGCGGGGGTGGGGTGTGAGGGATGTGTGGGATGTGTTGCGGGAAATGCGGGAGATGCTGTCAAGGGCGTTCTCGACCACTGTGGGGGGAAAGTTGCGGTCCTTGAAGAACTTGGACATCTGGGATGTGCGGGAGTGGAATGCCTCATAGTGGGAGCAGATGCAGCGGAGGCGGAGGAATTGGGAATAGGGGATGGAATTTTTGCAGGAGGGTGGGTGGGAGGAGGTGTATTCTAGGTAGCTGTGGGAGTCAGTGGGCTTGAAATGGACATCAGTTACAAGCTGGTTGCCTGAGATAGAGACTGAGGTCCAGGAAGGTGAGGGATGTGCTGGAGATGGCCCAGGTGAACTGAATGTTGGGGTGGAAGGTGCCACACCCGGCACCTTCCCCTGCAACCGCAGAAAATGCTACACTTGCCCCCACACCTCCTCCCTCACCCCTATCCCAGGCCCCAAGATGACTTTCCACATTAAGCAGAGGTTTACCTGCACATCTGCCAATGTGGTATACTGCATCCACTGTACCCGGTGTGGATTTCTCTACATTGGGGAAACCAAGTGGAGGCTTGGGGACCGCTTTGCAGAACACCTCCGCTCGGTTCGCAATAAACAACTGCACCTCCCAGTCGCAAACCATTTCCACTCCCCCTCCCATTCTTTAGATGAACATGTCCATCATAGGCCTCCTGCAGTGCCACAATGATGCCACCCGAAGGTTGCAGGAACAGCAGCTCATATTCCACTTGGGAACCCTGCAGCCCAATGGCATCAATGTGGACTTCACCAGCTTCAAAATCTCCCCTTCCCCCACCTCATCCCAAAACCAGTCCAGTTCGTCCTCTCCCCCCACTGCACTACACAAACAGCCCAGCTCTTCCCCTCCACCAACTGCATCCCATAACCAGTCGAACCTGTCTCTGCCTCCCTAACCTGTTCTTCCTCTCACCCATCCCTTCCTCCCACCCCAAGCTGCACCTCCATCTCCTACCTACCAACCTCATCCCACCTCCTTGACCTGTCCGTCTTCCCTGGACTGACCTATCCCCTCCCATATCCCCACCTATACTCTCCTCTCCATCTTCGGTCCGCCTCCCCCTCTGTCCCTATTTATTCCAGAACCCTTACCCCATCCCCCTCTCTGATGAAGGGTCTAGGCCCGAAACGTCAGCTTTTGTGCTCCTGAGATGCTGCTGGACCTGCTGTGTTCATCCAGCCTCACATTTCATTATCTTCTATTCCCCTGAACAATGTTTGGGTCTCTGGATTAACAGTCCAGCGATAATATCACTGGGCCACTGCCTCCCCCAAGTACTTACTAGTAGTCAAATCAGTACAACCTGTGTTAATTAACAGACACTGGAGTTGAATAATTAATGCTTTATTTATGTGAAAATATGCAAGAGCCAAAAAGTTGGGAAGCATTAACAGATTTCCTGAAGATTTGCTCATGATTAGCCAAAATACAACAGAAATTCAGAAATTTTAACTTCTCTTTTCCCTCTCATCACCACTCACAGAAGAGAAATAAGGCCAATGAAAAACTGAAAAAAATCAGTTACTTTATTCCACAATCAGTACCTCTCATAACTTCTGAAGTACAATTGTCGTCGACGGCAGTCGTCCCTTGATTCGAGGATGACATCTACTTAGCGTTGCAAGTTTGTGCCATGGGTCTTCATGTGATTGAATAGGCCGATGCTCGACCCACAGATTTTTGGGCACATGGAAGTAAATTGGGCAAGACAAAACTTCTTCTGCCGTGATAAAGTTTTGCAGCACAGCAAAATCCTGTGAAGTCCATTGCAGAAAAAGTCTTATTATATATCACAAAGCAGCATCATTCAGTCATGCAGTGCTCAGTCGCCAATAGCTGGTAAGACAACATCCCACTTTCAATGCATAAATGAAGCTTTACTTCACACAATTTCCAATTTCCCATGGTGCACTATTGTGCATTCTGCCTCGTCCTCATCCAAAGAAAACTGTCATAATTAATGCTTTAATAGTCTATTTCAAGCAATGCTAGAAATAACAATGCACAAGGAGGAGACTGCATCTACATAAAGGGAGGTGAAAATTTGAGAACACTGCTACCAGAATCCTAAATTAGCATAATGCTGTAATAGCAAATATAGAAATTTTGCTAATAAGACAAACAAGGCAAATCTGTGATCACTGAAAGTGTTGATCTCTTGCGATTATTCTATCAAAACATGCAAAGTACTTTAAATATAAATTTGCAGCTTATTTTTGTAACTGTTGAACTTAATTTTTTTAAAAATATATCTAGGCAAATGAGTTACTGAGACTTGCTGGAAACATTTAGAAAAACAGCGAGAAAGTTACTCAGCAAAATGCCATGTCACTGGTTTTAACATGTCAAAAGCACTACATGAATGTATTACGTGTAGATGTTACATGCCAAACATGAGCCACAGGCGGAAAGAAAATTATTGACTATTTGCTCAACATTATGAATTGTTGCTGGCAATGAATAGACTGAAAAAAAATCATGCAACACACCAAAGGTATTCAACCACAACAGCATCATAAAAGACTCACCACTAAATTTTGCTCACAAGTGATTGATTGAATGAAATTTAAAACAAGT
Source organism: Stegostoma tigrinum (assembly GCF_030684315.1). Classification (NCBI taxonomy): domain Eukaryota; kingdom Metazoa; phylum Chordata; class Chondrichthyes; order Orectolobiformes; family Stegostomatidae; genus Stegostoma; species Stegostoma tigrinum. Next base: position 28,471,928 of record NC_081374.1, read on the forward strand.
TGTATTCAATTTAAATACACTAAGTACTCACTAACTTCATTTCCAAACACCAAATAAAACAGCAGTCAATCAACACAGAAACAGCCCAACACCATCTCACTTATATATAGACCATTTCAAAAATACAAGCAATGACTTACACCTCCACATAAGTGGGATTTTCAAGACAAGCTAATGATGTTCAAATCAATTCCAAATTACCACAAGTAATGTTTTCATTGCATGCTGAAAATTGGATGGGAGGTTTACAATATTTGATTTGAAAACTAGTTATAAAGCTGGATCTCCATTATCAATTTTTTAATACATACAATTTAAAATATTTCTGTTATCTTAAATGGTGCAAGCTCGTGGACAAAACTGTTCAAAACTGCTAGAATTTGAGATTTTATTGCATTAGGCAGCCTGTTGTGCTTCTCTATAATTCTGTGGAATTTTTTATAACACATCCAAGAATGAGTACAGTATTGCCATTCTACTATGACTCCACAGTTTTCCTTGTATATCAATGCCATTTAACATTAGTTTCAAAGGTTGCCTGGGAAGCAAGATCAAAATGGACATAAATGAGCATGCTCAACAGCAGATTACTCAGTCCAGGAAAATGAAAAAAAGCATTGAAGGCATTAGGAGTAGGAAGAACCGTTTTAAAAACCCATAAACTCAAGTATTCCAAAATTACAACAGAAAGCACAAGAACCAATGAGAATTTGCAGGCATTAAACTTGGCTGGTAATTACTGCATTTATTTGTTACTAGTTGTATTATCAAACAATTTCAAGTTACACTGCTTTGAAACTTTCTGTTTCTCAATAACTATACTGTTATCTTTAGCTGTTACACTTTAAGTTTACTGGCAACAGCTGAAACGGTTGAGAAAAATGAATCACAATCTTAAAGAAAGTTTCCGTATTTCCCACATAAATTTAACAACTCAAATTAGTAATTACTGTTTCTGTTCAGGCTTTCATCTAACATTTAACACCACAATACGAAAGCAGCTTCTCCAATCAAAGTGAGCCACACAGAACTGAAACTTGTTTTTTATACATATTGTGAATAAGATACTGTATGTTATGATAGATATCACAGGTTTGGCCACCACTATACCTTCATCACTTTGAAAAATATCAGATTACAAAAGCTGAGTTCCAGAGTTCAAGCTCAAACTAATATTTATGTGCAAGTGTCCCAGAAAGTAATGAACAATATAGTGCTTGATTTCACACACAGTTCACAAACTGTTTTTAAGCAAATCTTAAACAGCTCTTCTTGACATCTATGGTCAAACATCACATGGACTAATGCTTCCACAAAATTCTCAACTTCTAGAAATGAAATTGGCAGCACAACCAGGGATTACAATCAATACGACCATGCAAAGATTAGGCTTAAAATAAATTCCATTTTAAGTTCAAATAGATGCCTCAAATTGACAGTGTCACCAGAATTAAAATTAAGATATTGAAATGTTCACTCAAATTAGATTATTTGTAAGAAATTTGCCTACTTCCCATCCTCTACAGATCTTCTGATACAAGCACCTAATGGGAGCCAACTATGAAGAATGACTTGTAATGAAATTCAATTAAAATTACTTTCACATATCATAATTCGGTCCACGTAAAAGGAAACTTGGGCTCAGGTACAATGAGACACAGCTGACTTCAGCCTATAAACAAAAAGCATCAAACAAAGCAACTTCACTACTTAATGCAAAAAGCACCAGTTTTGCCATGTCTATAGCTTCAATTCAAATAAACTGTACAACCACAGAAATGTACGACTCTCTAAGTGAATCTCAAACAATTTATCATCTATACACCAGCACATTCCAACGTCAATTATTCCTTTCAAAAATAAAATCAAGAAAAATTTATCTGCTCTACTGAAGATGCAAACACAAACTTTCTCACTTACACAATCTAGATTAATCAGGGTAACTGTAGTAACCATGATGCTTTCATGCACATACCCAAAAGCCAGGACAAGTTGGAAACAAACTGAAAAATACATTTCAAGAATACAGATCAGCTCTGCCAAGCCACTTATAATGTAGGCCAAATGCTGACTGCCTTCACGAACACTTTCACACCCTAGATCATTTCAACTTTTAAAATATTACTGAAATCTTAGCTATATGCGTGTTATTAACATGGGACTGCAGATGGCTTTTTTTTTCCAAAATGGTGAACTGTGATACTTTTGTGTTAAAATCTTTCTAGGCATAAAACAATTCACTTCTTTATCTTCCTCCTGTTGCAAAGCTGCCAACCCACCTGCCGTTTTTTTTTTAAAAAGTCATCCCTGGCTGCAATGGACAAATTTGCAGTATGAAAACACGCCGTTTGTTCTACGCTGTATGACAGCACAAATTACTACTCAAAAGAGTGGTTCCTTCATTCATTTTTAAAACAAATATATTTATAACTAGTTGGAACAGCTGGAAAGGGAAGGCATTTTTGTTTTCACGTACGCCTGCGATGGCAAATGCAAAAATTTCGACCAGGAAGTGTGGAGGCTCTGCAGCCTCAACAGACCGAAAGAGTCTCACTGAACCAGACAAATACGATTCTCATAAGTCCACGATCCCCTCTGACTGACTGAAGTTGGGAGAGAGAAAATGCCTTCACTCTGAACCCAACTCATCAAACGTCGATCAACCGGACCAGCGGTGTCACCGGTAATTTTAGCACAAAGCGAAAAGTGCATGTGGCATCACTCCGAAGAAAAACAGACCTCCCCACGCCACCCGCCCCAGCACCCTCGGTGGGAGCGATCACAGAATGTAAAATAAAATGCACTGAAACCGGAAGAATTTCCAAGAGAACAACAGGCAAGGCCTGTCCAGCAGAGATTCTTCCCCCAGGAAAAGGCGAGATGGAGAGCAGACGTGTTGGGCCCTGGGGAGACTGTCTCTCTTTCTCTCAGCAGCAACGCCGCACAAACCAGGTCCCAAAACCTCTTACCTCCTCTTCACTCTCGTTTTTGAAGCACAAACAGGCCGCTCGCTTCTTGTACCCGTCCCCATCGTAAGTCCGAGTCTGGTTTTGCTTTAATTTCATCATTTATGTTATTTCAGTAAACTGTCTTGTTTCAATTCTACACTGTGTTTCCTTCCCTCCCCCAAAAGAAAAAAACTTCGCATGAGAAGAGAAGCAGAGAACTCCCTCAGTTGTGAATTGTATTTTTTTTACTGAACGACGAAGGAAGACTGATCTTCAGCCGCCGGGACGACCTCGCTTCATATTGCCACAGCCACTCTCTCCGACACCAGCGCCGCCGCCGATACTACGGTCGCCATCATCATCGCCACCTCCACTACTCCTCCTGCTACCGCCGCCGCCGCCATCTTGGCTGCCCTGTGCCTCAACCGAACCTGCTACACAAAGGCAGTTTGTGGGGTGGGGGGCGTGGGGAAAAGGGACACGTGGGGGGGCAGGGCTTGTTCCCAGGCCCAGCCAATCGGCAGCCAGGAGCGTGCCCCGTTCGCCAATCACGTCCGTGGCGCGCCGATGCCCCGCCCCGTCAAGCAAATTCGGTAGAAAATGCCTGAGCTCCATTTCCATCAATGAACGCTCAGAGCCGAGAGGGGGCGCAGCGGATGTCCCCCCCGCCTCTATCTGTGAGACCAATGTATGGGAAGACAAAGCAAAGGCCATTTGTGTGTATAATTGTGTCTTTCTTGAATGTAACGTTCACGTGTTTTGTTGATTTTAAATGTGGAAGTTTTTCTTTCCTTATTCTGTTCTATATAGTGAAAAGGTGCGGCTGTACATTAATCTTTTTAAAAAAACTATTTCCAAAGATGAACTAAAATTACATATAATGCTGTGGGTTGAGATATCAAATACAGTTTCTTTTTCAGCTGTAATGAAACGGGATAGGCTGGGATTGTTTTCCATACAGCAGAGAAGTCTGAAGTGGTAGCTGATTCAGGTGTACAAAGGGGTAACCACGAGTCACATCTTTAAGGGAAGGAGCATGAGCTTTAGCGGGGATTTGAGAATTTTATCTCACCGAGAGTATGGCAGAGATCTGGAACACAAGCTAAAAGGACATTTGAGGCAGGAACCGTGAAGACAATTGCACACTTGAAATGTCAGAGCACATAAGCCTACAGGCCAAATTTTGCAGGATGAGATTAGAATATAGATGTTTGTAAACTACACGGACATGATGGGTAGAAGGCCTTTTTATACAGTAAAAGATCTATGACTTTATTTTATACTTATTCATGTGACAAACTTAGTAAGTTTGAATTTATCCTGTCTCCTGGCTGGTCTCCCATCGTCCATTTGAGGAGGTCCAAAATTCTGCTGTTGGTGTCCTAACTCGCACTAAGGCCAATTTCCCCACGAGAAATGATCCCTTTATGTGCTGCAACAACCTTAAGTTCATTATGTTTTCTAGTACACGTCATATCTTAAAGGGGACAATTTGTCAGCAAGATTCCTGGTATGTTTTGGTTGCTGTTTAGCACATAAATGTGCAATTTAGAAGGACCGTTGCACATCATTTTTTGTACTCACTTACCTACTTTAGTTGGGTTTGGACACCACCTCAAGTGAAAATTCTTGTCCTTATTTCCAAATCTCTCCATGGCTTTGTCCCTCCCCAGTCTCAGTGACCACTTCCAGTCACAGAACTCTTTGAGATAGCTCTTCGTCCTAATTCTGGTTTCTTGCGCATCGTCGATTATTATTGCTCTATCATTGGCGGTACGACTTTCAGTTGCCAAGTCTAACCCTGGAACTTCCTCCCTCCACTCTCTGCCTCCCCACCTTTTTCTCTCCTCCTTTAAGACATTCCTTAAAATCTACTTCTTTGAACAAGCTTATGAATAATTTGTATTTATGTCGTCTATTCCTTTTTTTAGTTTGATTCCCACTCTAGATCCTTTGTGATTGGTAACTATTTTACTGAAAGTACATTTTTGAAGTACCGATGTGACAAAAATCGAAAGTTAGTCATCGGATTTTACAAAATAATTTATTCTTTTCTTTACATTTTGTTCTAAAATGTGGCTCACCTGTTTTTGTTCAGATTTTCTGGGATCTTTCTTGCATTGTTGTTCTCTGTTGCTTTATTATCTAGTTACAACGGAATAAATACACATCACCAAAAATCCGCCTATAAATGATAATTCAGCAACAATGCTGTACAACAAAAGGGTGAAGCGATTCTTCTATTTACTTTTAAAGCGGCCTCTCTTATTGCGTTGTTCTGGAATGAGAACTTGCTCCCCAACGGTTCACCGAATTCGGGCAATTGCAGTCACCAACTGTCGCCGAATACTAGTTCAATTCAAACCGGTACCAGCGTTTGATAAAATGTTTCAGACTTTCCCCATTGTCTTCCACAACCTCAACAAACGGAAATACCTGCTGCCAAACGAAGAGGAGAGGTATTCCGAGATGCAAGACCTAGCCTTGGAAAACTGGCAAGAGCTGACCACGTCCAGATCGGTGCCAGATTCCTCACCATCAGGGGGCAGGGCAGTGAGCCAAAGAGAAGGCGCCCTGCTGGAAGACTTGAAAGATCTCCAGATGTTGCCCGAAGGGTCATACGTGGTGAGTGGGTCCAGTTTGCGGCCAAAACAGTCAACTGCGCCACCAAAGTTCGAAAACAGGCCTGTCCCTCCGGAGGGATTCAGGAAGGGGATGTTAGAATCTGGGATGAAAGCGTCGCCCAAACCACCAAGTCCTTCCACGGAATTGCAAATGCAGTCACCAACAAACACAGGCTCGAGACGGCACACATGTAGTCCGGAGAGGAAAAACAAGTGAGTGGCAGTTTAAGAGAAAAAAAGACCCATTTTGTACGTAGAAATATTTTCCGTGACCTTGTGAGTTCGGTACACTTTCCTCTTTCATCCTGGTTTCACATTCAAGTCAGTTTCGTGTGACACAAAAGCCTCAACTGTTAGGGCCTCGAACAACTAGTTCTAAACAGGCTCGACGCTGCAAAAATAGTCATTCAGCAGCGAAACACAGCCTTGGGCCCAACTCGTACACGAGGACCAGGTTCTCTAAACCGAACTAGTCCTATTTGCCTGCATTTGGCCCATATCGTGCTACACGTTTCCTATCCATGTATCTTTCCAAATATCTTTTAAATGTTGTAATTGTACTAAACGACTCCAGCATCTGTAGTTTCTACAATCTCTGAAACAATTTTAGCCACGTTGCTTCTAACGAAGCATGGACATAGCTAAGTGAAAAAAAAATGCGACTGTCAATTTTGTGACAGCCCTATACACCAGGGTTGTAAGCAGCAAATGTAGAATTGACAAATTTCCCTTCAATTACTGGCACTCTGACCACTGACATTTGCCTTTCTAAAGCCTGCTTCTCAGAAAATATTTACATCAAATTTGGTAGATGTTCCTTAACTTTAAACATTTTTACTTCACAATTGATGGGAATTTTGAGTTAGGGTTAGCATTCGTCTCAATGGGAAAGGGTATGGTATTTTTGGCTTAATCCATTTTGAGCAGACCGACTTAACTATTGTTTCTGCATTGTAAATAAATTTGCCGTATTACTGAAGAAAGGAAAAATTTGCCATGCCAGGAGTGTAACAAGGATTAACCAAACTCAATTTAGGGCTGATAGTACTGTCCTATTAACAGAGGTTGAGGGGACTTGGCCTGTATTCTCGAGAGTTTAGAAGCATTGAAGCAAACAAAATTCTTACAGGGCCCAAGAGGTTTTGTTTATTCGTTTACAGGATGTTGATGTCACTGACTTACTCCCCATCATTGCTCATCTTTGACAAGGTGATAGTGAGTTGCCTTCTTGAATCGTGTGGGGATATTGGGGAGGGGAGTAAGTGCTTGCTGAGAAAAAGGGGATTCCAGGATGGATAAAGAAAGACTGTTTCCTCTGTCCAAGGTGTCCAGAACTTTGGATCAGAATCTCAGAATAAGAGCTAGGTCATTTTGGGCTGAGTTGAGGAGAAATTTCTTCACCCAAAGGGTGATTGGAATTCTCTACAGTGAAGGGCCAAGGTGCTTCAATTATTGAATATGTTCAAGATAGAAGTCGATAGAGTCCTAGATATTAATGATATCAAACAGTATGAGGATAGTTCAAGAAAAGGGCAATGAGGTAGAAGATCAGGTATGATCTAGGTAAATGACAGAACAAGGTGGGGGGAGAATGTCTTACTGTTGCTTCTGTTTCCTTTGTTCTCCAAAATATTCTAACACATGCTGTCCCTTGCACAGAGACCTTCTACTCCTCCAGCATCCCTTCTATTTTTTAGAGGTCCTCTCCCCTTCTGATCCCACTTCAGTTCAGGAAAGGTAGCCCCTGCAGATTCTGTGCAGGTTTGCCTTTTATTTGAAACACCTGTTCCTGTTTGGAGCCAGTAATGCCCCTTCCTGTTGTAGACCCCACAGTTTATAACTGCAGTACCACCTCCCCCACACCCCACCTCCACTGACTACCCTACTAATTTACACAAGCCCCCTCCTTCATTGATCTGTTTTTAATGGTTTGCATTCAGTTTATAACTATTGCTCTAACTTCACTTCAGGAGCAGTCTAATAACCCTGTGGGCATAGTTTCCAAACCTGTTAATGGGACCATAAATTTCTCACTTCCAGTTTTCAACACCAAATATATTCCTGGAATGAAGGAAGCAAGAACTTTAGGTTCAAAGAAAGTAGAACTAGACAGAAATGTTTAAAAATAAGAGGTCTCAGACTTAAGATGAATATCAGGGGATTTTTTTTCTCTCAGAGGGTTGTTAATCTCCAGACTTCTCTTTCCTTAGAGGTGGGGGCCTTTGAATAATTTTAAGGCTAACTTAGATGTATTCTTGACTGACAAAGAAGTCAAAAGGTACAGGTGACAGGCAGGAAAATAGAGGCCAAAATCAGAACAGTTGAAACCTAATGAAATGGTGGAGCAAAGTTCAGAGATTGATTTGATTGATATATTTTTGTCACATGTCCTGAGATACAATGAAAAGTGTTGTTTTGCATGCTATGTAGGCAGATTATATGCATCAAAGGATCAGGGTAGCAGAATAAAGTGCAGAATACACCATTTCAGCCACAGAGAAAGTCCAAAGAGAGAGATCAGAATTAATATTTGAAAGGTCTGTTCAAATGTCTGATAAGGATGGGGAAGAAGCTGCTCTTGAATCTGTTCATACATGTATTCAAACTTTTATATCTCCTGCTGGATGGAAGATGGTGGAAGAGAGTATAAGCAGGGTGGGAGGGGTCTTTGATTATATTGGTTGTTTTCCTGAGACAGTGGGAAGTATAGATAGAGTCAATGGATGGAAGCCTGGTTTGTGTAATGGACTGGGCTCTGTCCAACTTCTGCTCTTAACTTATATATTGTTATGTCTGTATATATATTTGAACATTAGCCAGAGCCAACGGTAAGAAAACTACTAATGGGATGCACTAATATCAATTTACCACTCAATATCATTGCAGAAAATGAAGGATTGGATTTTATATTCATTCATATGCTACCCCAGGAATTATAAACATGTACAGATATGAGTAATTTACTTTTTCCTGACAAACCTTCTGTCAGCCACATTTGTTTAAAGAGATTGGAATGGTGGAAATGCACAAAGATCAATTCCCTGACCAAACAATCAAAATAATTTTAAACAGGATGTGTTAACCTTACAGAAATATAGACAAAGGCACCTCACCCATAGTAATGGTTGATGCAAATATTTCTGCAAGGGGTCTCGCAATTTTTTCCCTTACTTCTCAAAACACTCTGGGATACATTTGATCAGGTCTCAGAGATTTACCCACCTTTATCGTCTCTAATACCTCCTGAATGTCCCTTTCTATAATGTTAACTGTTTCTAAAACATCAAAATTTATTTCTCTGCATTCTGTAGACTCCATTTTTCTCCTTTCTCCACAGTAAAAACTAATGAGAAATATTCATTTAGTATCTTTCCCATCTCTTGGGGTTCAACTCAAAGACAGCCTCCTTGGTCTTTAAGCAGCCCTACCCTCTCTCTAGTTACCCTCTTTCTGTCAGTATATTTGTAGAACTTCTTTCAATTATCCTTAACCTTATCTGCCAATGCTAAACCATATCCACTCTGTGCCTTCCAGATTTCTTTCTGAAAATGCCCTACACTCTTCATACTGATTAAGAGATTCTATTGAACCAAGTTGTCGATGTCCTAAATAAGGTTCTGTTTTATTCTTGACTAGAACCTAAATATCTTTATTCATCCATTGTTGCTTAATCTTACCAGCTTTACCCTTCACTCTAGCAGGAACATAATGCCTCTGAACTCTTGTCATCACATACTTGAAAGACTCCCACTTTTCAGTCATCCCATTATCTGCAAATAGTCTACTCCAGTCAACTTTTGAAAGTTCTTGTCTTATAGCCATTAAAATTTGCCTTACTCCCATTAAAGCTTTAAATCTTATGGAAGGTTTATCCATTTCCATAACCATTTTGAAACTGATGGCGTAATGACCATCAGACCCAAAGTGTTCCCCCACTTTAACTTCAGCCACCTGCTATCTACCCCAAAGAATGACTAATTTTGATTCTTGGTGATCAGAGATAATGGGAACTGCAGATGCTGGAGATTCTGAGATAACAAAGTGTGGAGCTGGACAAACACTGCAGGCTCATAAGATGCTGCTTGGCCTGCTGTGTTCATCCAGCTCCACACTTTGTTATCTCTAATTTTGCTTCTTGTCTAGAAGGAGCATACACATATTGTCAAAAAAGTCTTCTTTAACACATTTTAAAAATTCATCATTATCCAAACCTTTAACATGATGGTAGCCCCAGTCAATGTTTGGAAAATTAAAATCCCCCATTATTACAACCTTATTATGCTTACATATGCCTGAGATCTCCCTATGTATTTGTTTCTCAGTTTCCTTCTTACTAGGGGGGCCTATAAGACAATCCCATCAAGGTAATCGTTCCTTTCTTAATTCTAACTTCTACCTATATATTTTCACTGGATGATGTTTCAGAAATATCTTCTCTGGTTATAGCAGTAATGTATGTTGATGAAGGGTCTAGGCCCGAAATGTTAGCTTTTGTGCTCCTAAGATGCTGCTTGGCCTGCTGTGTTCATCCAGCTTCACACTTTGGTATCTCGGTTTCTCCAGCGTCTGCAGCTCTCAGAGATGTCATTCCTACTGATATGTATAATAATTTTTGGCTCCTCAATCTCACCTTTAACAATATGCTGGAAACTTTTGGAGATGTCCTTAATTCTAGCACCAGGTAGGCAACAAAGCATTCTAAATTTACACTGACTGCCACAGAATCTCCTGTCTGTGCCCTTGACAGGAGAGTTCCATATAACATTAATTCTATTAAATTTTGTCAAATAGCGCCTAATGTAAAAATCATTCCAAGTGTCCAAATAACTGATGCCCCCTTCCATTTTCCTCGGAGAGTCTGTCCCCTTCAACAGTTCCATAAACTGAATATCTGTTTACCTGATATGCCTAGGGCTGAGAGGGTAATATGCACCATTGCAGCCTTGTGTAAGTGAGTTGGGCAGGGACTTTGGTAATTTCAAAGCCGACAGGGTTGACAGGAAGTGCTTGAAGGAAAGAGATGTTTTTGCTTCAGAGTTCATCGACATGGAGAGGTAAAGCCTGGAACTCACTGTCTAAAGACTGCCCACTGTTGTCTTCCATTGTTCAGTAAATTGCAAATGTGTAATGGAAATGATTATGACCACAACCAGGGTAAGTGCTTTGTTCTGTGAAGGAAGGTGCCTCAACTTTGCATGAGCTGAGGACCTTCAAATGGCAAAATAGTTCAATTCTATACATTGCATGAATGAGATCTAAGAGCACTACTTTCGTTGTGACTCTTACGCATTAGCCAAATCTGTGCAGTACAAAACATCCCTGACCAGGCAAGATGGTTGATCCCCACTTAATTTATGTGCTTTATGGCAATATTTTCCTGCCTGGAAGGTCGACCATACTTGCCAAGGCAGCATTCACTGGCCATTTACCTATTGTCTACTTGTGGCTCAGGTGCTACTCATTTGACGTCTTGTGCCAATTGTTGTTTTGTAGGTATACGATGAGTGTGTTCAGTTCCAGAGATATTGCATTGGTGCCTTGACAGAGAGTTGATGATGAGAAGTGAATATTTAATTGCAAATGTGAAAATCTGTTTACTTTGATGAATACACTAGTGCCACCAGTGTGCCTTCAGAATCTCTTCTTTCTCTCCCTCTCACTACATGTCAGCGCACTCCAAATTCCACAGTTGAGTGGAGAGATCCTGACTTATAATCCATTGGCCTTGGAGGGCTGATCAGATGACCCTAGGACCACTTCTGTTTATAGGGCCCAGACATGCTGAATTCCACAGGGTTTGGGATGGCAAGCAAGGTGAAGGCAGAAGGCTTGGCCACCTTAGGAATGTCCTGAGTGGATGTTTCTGGCTGGCCTGTACGTGGCTCCTAATCCTCTTGAGCACCAGTGGCTGGGATGATGTTGTACAAGTCTATACACATCTACAGCAGACACTGAAGGTACCAGATCTGGCTGGTGATGGCAGCTACCATTCTGTCAATGGTGGCATATGCCATAGGTAGCGTAATGCAAACAGCGTTTGTGAATTCCTGCATACTTTGAATCAGTTTTCCTAGTGCCTTGGACAAACCTACTTGCTGCATATGTATTTGTTTTTCTGTGGAGTTCTTAATCACCTACTTCCTGGGGCTGAGCAGTTGTCTGTTCTCTGACAGTCCTCCAAGTGCCACTTACCTGCTGTGTTTCTCTCATGACCTGCTGCAGAGATGTGGCAGTGAAGTGCTCACCCACAGGTTGTCCTGATTGTAATCTCGATCAAATGTCCACTGAGATATCAGTATCTGAGCTGATGGGGTGCGTAAGATGCAACCTCATTGGTATTTGCTCTGAAGCATCCGTGCTGTCTTCCTCAGAGCCGAACGAGGGAATGTATTGTGGGATGGAATTTGTTTCAGGTGAAAATGTTATCTACATTTTAAATACAGCAAGGTGTAGCTGCATGCTGAAAACAATATTGAATCTTTATTATGGCCAACCGAGGAAGGTGAAAAGAAATGTATAGCAACACTGAGTTTAAGTGCCTTAAGATTAGTCTTTAGTTTTATTTTTCCCCATCTAGAATTGTGTAATAATTGAACAGTTAAACTACTTCCTGCATTGTTGTCACATCTCTCTACCAGTATTGCTAATTTTGGCGATTTCAGCTGCATTCTGCCGTACTTTGCATGGCATCGTTTTTATGACAGCAAGGGGAGGCATTGGCCTAGTGGTTTTATCACTAGACTATTAATCCTGAAACCCTGGTAATGTTCTGGGGACCCGGATTAGAATACCTCCAAAACAGATGGTGGAATTTGAATTCAATGTGGAGAAAAGAAATCTGGAATTAGGAGTCTAATTATGAGCATGAATCTATTGTCGATTGTTAGAAAAACCCAGCTGGTTCACTGACGTTCTTTAGGGAAGGAAACTGCTGCCTTCACCTGGTCTGGCCTACGTGTGAAGCCAGACCCAAAGCAATGTGGTTGACTCTTAAACTGCTCTCTGGGCAGTTAGGGATGGACAATAAGTACTGGCCTAGCCAGCAATGCCCTTAACCCATGAATGAATAAATAAATTTGAGTGCTGCATCAAAACCCAACAATTCCTAAATTCTACCCAAGTTGTGATTAACTACCCACTCAAGGGCTGGTGCCCTATTCCTTTCTTGATGTCTTATGGTCTTGGACTTTCTTCTTCAGTTATTGCATGGAGCCTCTTACATTCAATACTGAATTGTCTAACATAATTTTGATTCTTTTTGATCTACATCCCTCTAATCTTCCTTTAATCACCTCTTTTGACAAGTTCTACATTAGAATGCAGCCAATCTAACCTGGTCTTACTTTCTTGATGATATTCGCCAACAATCTTTCATCCTCCATCATCCAGGAAACAGCATAATTGCTCTTGTTTTCTCTCCAGCTGACCCATTTCATCCTTTCACAATTTTCTAGTCATTGAGTGTCCACTTTTCTCCCCATAATAAACTTCAATCATCATCCTGCTCACATCGGCTGTAAACAATTCAGTTTTGACAAGGGTTGTTGAATTTGAGAGGCTGTAGTACTGATAATTGTGTTAAGCAAAAGAAGCATTGAATACCCACAAGAAATATACACCTGCTTTATGGATTACAAGTATGCTTTTGACCAGATGAGCTGGCAAGAACTGTTGAAAGCGCTAGAAGCAATCAAAGTTGATTGCAGAGCTGGGAGAATAATCATAGCTCTGTGTATGTGACAGACTGCAACAATAAGGGCAGTGTTGGATGAAACTGAATATACCAGGCATGGAGCAAAATAAGGATGTCTACAATCACCTTTGCTCTTCAAAATCTGTCCAGAAACCCAGGTAAAGGAAACACTGAATGACATTAGAGTAAAGTCCTTAAAGTATGAGGTCTTTTGATGAAGGTAGTAGCACAACAAAAGATTAACCAATTCTGATGAGTAGAATGGTTACAGTGGTGAAAGCTTATGGACTGACAAGCAAAGAAAAGAAGGTGAAAGTCATGAAGATTGAAAAAAACATAGCAGGAATGTAGAAGTAAGCACATTGAACAATTATCACAGTTAAGTACCTAGGAAGTGCCTTGTCAGAAAATTGTAACTACTATAAGGAAATGGCGACTGTGATAGGGATGGCAAAAACTGAACATGAACATTGCTCAGCATTAGATTGAGTGGCAATCTTAATAAGACAATTACCTTATTCCATCCTGTTGCTTAATATTCAGATACAATAGTCAATCGACTTAAAAAAACATAAATACACATTTATGACAAAAACAAAAAAAACCTTGTTATTAATAAAGTATGAAAGGTTTAAATAAAAGCACATCACTCTTGTCTTCAAATCTCCAACTTTTTTAAACCTGTTCCACTTACAGGTTATAGATTTCCCATGATTTAACTTTGTTTTTCATACAAAACCAATCCTTATTGTGTCAAATGCCACTTTTAAAAAATGTTTTTTGAATTCACTCATAGGATAAGGGCATTGCTGGCTAGACCAGCATTTATTGACCATTTGTAATTGCCCAATTGGCAGTTAAGAGTCAGTCTCATTACAATTCGTCTGGAGTCACATGGAGGCCAGACCAGATAAGTTTGGTAGATTTCCTTCCCTAAAAGGACATTATTGAACCAATTGGGTTTTTCCTGACAATCAACAATGATTTCATGGTCAGCTTTAGACTCTTAATTCCAGATTTTATTTAACTGAATTCAAATTTTGTCATGTGGGATTTGAACCCACAATGCTAGCTGAGATTCTGGATTAACACTCTAACGATAATACCACCAGGCCATTACTTCCCTTGATGTGTTGTAACATGGTCAAAATGTAACAGTTAAAATCATGAACAAATTTCCGGTAGCTCCAATAACATCGAAGTTCTGTACCATCAATCTTATAAACATATTTCACCAGGAGCTACAAAGAAAAAAGGTCTTTCAAATGGGCATGAAAAGTGGAAAAGAAAGATTGCTGGATCTGCTAAATGCAGGTTCTGAATGATGAAACCTGCTTCCTTCAATTTTGCCCTGAAGTTTAGGTTCTTCAACAATATACCGGAATAGTGGTTCTCATAATTGAAGAAAAACAGAGCTAACATTTTAAGTCCAGTTATCCGTCCTCACATCACCACCGTGTTCCCTGACCAACATGTCTGTGTCAGCTTGCTGCAGTTCTCCGGTGGAACTCAACCTAAGCTGTAAGAACAGCAGAGATAATGGGAACTGCAGATGCTGGAGAATTCCAAGATAATAAAATGTGAGGCTGGATGAACACAGCAGGCCAAGCAGCATCTCAGGAGTACAAAAGCTGACGTTTCGGGCCTAGACCCTTCATCAGAGAGGGGGATGGGGAGAGGGAACTGGAGTAAATAGGGAGAGAGGGGGAGGCGGACCGAAGATGGAGAGTAAAGAAGATAGGTGGAGAGAGTGTAGGTGGGGAGGTAGGGAGGGGATAGGTCAGTCCAGGGAAGATGGACAGGTCAAGGAGGTGGGATGAGGCTAGTAGGTAGCTGGGGGTGCGGCTTGGGGTGGGAGGAAGGGATGGGTGAGAGGAAGAACCGGTTAGGGAGGCAGAGACAGGTTGGACTGGTTTTGGGATGCAGTGGGTTGGGGGGAAGAGCTGGGCTGGTTGTGTGGTGCAGTGGGGGGAGGGGACGAACTGGGCTGGTTTAGGGATGCAGTAGGAGAAGGGGAGATTTTGAAACTGGTGAAGTCCACATTGATACCATATGGTTGCAGGGTTCCCAGGCGGAATATGAGTTGCTGTTCCTGCAACCTTCGGGTGGCATCATTGTGGCACTGCAGGAGGCCCATGATGGACATGTCCTCTAGAGAATGGGAGGGGGAGTGGAAATGGTTGGCGACTGGGAGGTGCAGTTGTTTGTTGCGGACTGA
This sequence comes from Stegostoma tigrinum, assembly GCF_030684315.1. NCBI lineage: Eukaryota > Metazoa > Chordata > Chondrichthyes > Orectolobiformes > Stegostomatidae > Stegostoma > Stegostoma tigrinum. Next base: position 28,487,411 of record NC_081374.1, read on the forward strand.
GCGGAGGTGTTCTGCAAAGCGGTCCCCAAGCCTCCGCTTGGTTTCCCCAATGTAGAGGAAGCCGCACCGGGTACAGTGGATGCAGTATACCACATTGGCAGATGTGCAGGTGAACCTCTGCTTAATGCACATCACCTGCACATCTGCCAATGTGGTATACTGCATCCACTGTACCTGGTGCGGCTTCCTCTACATTGGGGAAACCAAGCGGAGGCTTGGGGACCGCTTTGCAGAACACCTCCGCTCAGTCCGCAACAAACAACTGCACCTCCCAGTCGCCAACCATTTCCACTCCCCCTCCCATTCTCTAGAGGACATGTCCATCATGGGCCTCCTGCAGTGCCACAATGATGCCACCCGAAGGTTGCAGGAACAGCAACTCATATTCCGCCTGGGAACCCTGCAACCATATGGTATCAATGTGGACTTCACCAGTTTCAAAATCTCCCCTTCTCCTACTGCATCCCTAAACCAGCCCAGTTCGTCCCCTCCCCCCACTGCACCACACAACCAGCCCAGCTCTTCCCCCCCACCCACTACATCCCAAAACCAGTCCAACCTGTCTCTGCCTCCCTAACCGGTTCTTCCTCTCACCCATCCCTTCCTCCCACCCCAAGCCGCACCCCCAGCTACCTACTAACCTCATCCCACCTCCTTGACCTGCCCGTCTTCCCTGGACTGACCTATCCCCTCCCTACCTCCCCACCTACACTCTCTCCACCTATCTTCTTTACTCTCCATCTTCGGTCCGCCTCCCCCTCTCTCCCTATTTATTCCAGTTCCCTCTCCCCATCCCCCTCTCTGATGAAGGGTCTAGGCCCGAAACGTCAGCTTTTGTGCTCCTGAGATGCTGCTTGACCTGCTGTGTTCATCCAGCTTCACACTTTGTTATTATGGTGTAATACTAATCTGTTCCTTGTGTTCGCACGCAGCGAGATATTATCAAGGGGTATAGTTAAGATAAATAGGGTTATATCAGGGATGTGAGATTATTTGATCGATGTGGGGTTGCTCTGTGGAACAAAAGGGGAAATGGGAAGCTGGCAGAAGGCGTTGAAAGGAGATGGTGGAGGGATGCTGGAGATGGGATAGAAAAAGGGACAGGGAAAGGGAAAGAAAAGACTGAATGCGGAAGGAAAATGCTTGGAAAGAAGGCTAAAATTGCACCTAAATATGCATAAAATTTACATTGAAATCAGAAATAAGCGATTAAATAATTAGTATGAGGGGTAACAGTAAAATGGATTTGGAAGACACGTCATGCTCGTGTTATGAGTGGTATTTTACACGCAGTGATTATTTGCCTTTCCAGGAAATTGAAGTAGAGATTTTGAAGTACATTGTATATAAGTTGCTAATATTATGATTGACCAATCACCTTGCCACTGAAATGACCTACATATATATTCATATGGTTTTCCGGAAGGCCGTTTAGTTGTCTTTGTGTCCTGACTGCATGTTATTTCTGCTGACTGTTGGTGAGTTAAGAAGGCATTTTGGGTCTGTCATATAATATTTGGTGTTTGGTGCTATTCCAGTCTGTTCAGTTTAATATGTAACATTATGTTTGTGGTGTTATTCACCAGAGCAGTATTTGTGAAATGTTGATTTTGTCTTTAACTGTATATAACAATAAAAACAAAGCAAGAATGAGTAACTTTGCTGTTTCCTAGTGTAGACAATAAAAGATGTGACAAATTTAAAGTATCAATAAGCATCTGACATCTGCTATCAAATGCTGAACCAAGCTTGTTGCTTTGTTAATTACTAGTATTAACATTGTACCGAAGAAGCAACCTCACTGGTGGATGATGAAGGGATTGGCTATGAACAGTATTCCAAAATTATCATTCATATCTTTTATAGATAAATAAAACTGATAGAATTATCTATCCATTACCATTAGAAAAATACTGATTGAATTACTTGCTTGTTTTGGATATCCAATCTCCATAAGTAAGAAGTTAAAAATATCCTTCCAACACTTTACAGTTCTGAGGAGGTAAAATCTTTGGAAAAGCACTAAGTGACCTGCCTTATCTTGGCTGTTTATATACCTCTGCACAGCACAATATTACAACTTTTTTTTGCATATTACGTTGGACAGGTCGAGCATCAACACCACTCTGAAGGTTATGCCTGTAGAAGAACAGAATGCATCTGTGAATTCAAACGAATCTTTGTTAGATTATAGCAATGCAAAGGATGAGAGTGAATCTCTTTTGAAAGGTATGGAAGATTCTACAATGGTGTCTGCGAAGACTGAAATTCTAACATAAAACCAGAATTTTGAACTAATTTTGATATTATTCATAATTACTTCTATACAAATTATTTATTGTTTAATTTTTGTATTTGATTTTGAGGTATATTTGCTTTGTTTTCCTATGCATTGTTTTTTGCCAGTGTTTGATATTTCATGGTTAGGCAAATTCACAAATACAAATGCCATGACCCCCAAGAAGCCCTGAGAAAGTACAAGGATGAGGTTCTTAAATAAAATTAATTATTTGGATATGAGTGTCACTAGAAGGGTCAGCATTTATTGTCCATTCCTAGCTTTTCTTTAGAAAATAATAATTGCCTTCTTGAACTGCTGAAGTCCATGTGGTGAGGATCTTCCATTTGTGCCATGTTAGGATTTTAGTTATGAGAATAACTGGACAAGCGGCATCTTTGTCATGATCCAATTTGATATACCATAGCCTTCTGAAGAGTAGGATGCTTGGAAGATTCATGGATAACAAACGAAGTGACAGGATTCCACGTTTGAATGGGAAACATTGAAAAAAATCATCATACGAATTAAAGTAATCAAGCAATAATGAAATAAATATACTGAACAGGTAAGAACGGGTAAAATAACACTTCTAAACCATTTGCATTATATAAACTACTTAGACATGAATGTTCAGGGTTAATATAAATTAAAATGAGGTAACAACCAGCGCTACAACACCCCTCAGATTTCACTTTAAGTGATTGATGGGATCAAGAAAGATGCCAAACGGACGTCAGTCATACTGGTCACCAAACCTCTCTACAATACTGTCTTCTTTACACAGATTTCCCATTCTTCACTTTCAAAGATTTAGGCTTTGACTGGAAGGGTGGAGTGTACAGGCAAGAGTGTATGACCAAAGAGAGGGAAAGTCATGCAGGGAATAATAGTTTAAAAAAATGAAATCACTTTAAATGCCTGTGCAGAACTAGATGAACTTGTGCCACAGAGATAAACGATTTAGGTCTAATTGCCATTGGAGATACATTAAACATAATGCTCTCTTTGCTGGAGGGGGCAAGAAATAGAAATATTTACACAAGTTTGCTTAAGAGTGAAACTCAGCCTTTTCTCTCCATCTCTGTAACTGAATGTTGGGCATGCAGATCCATAGGCGACTTTCTTCACTCGCTAGAGATTAAGACACTCAAGTGGTCAATTAGTGGCCACCAGCACCTACCCAACTACCTGTCTCCTGGCAAGCAAGAAAGGCGGTTAGTTTAGGACATCATGACAACTTGCCTGTGGAGTTGACACTACCGTCAATTGCCCCAGTCTCAAATACCCACTTCTCTCCACGGTTTGCCTAGAAGAATTAAAAAACATACTTTTTCATTCCTGGATCCTGCAAAGTGGTAGGCTTTGCTCAGTGAGCGTTAGGACCCTCTGATTGCCTGGCAGTTTCTGGTAATCTAGTATGGATGTGATATTCGCCTTCATTCACCTGCAAGCTCTTAACAGCAAAGTTGGAAGTGAACATTAGAACAAAAGAATTAGAAGTAGGCTATTTAGCCCCTTAGGCTTGCCCAGCTATTCAACAAGATTGTAGCTGATCTGTCACAGGCTTCACTTTCCTTATAGTCTTCAACTCCCTGATACTTTAAAAAAATCTACCTCCCTTTCAATGCTTTCAGTGATCTAGCCTCTGCAACTCTCTGGGGTAAAGAATTTGAAACATACAATATTCCTTTGTCTCGCAGGTTTAAATGAGTGCCCTCTTACTCTGTAACAATGTCTCCTCATTCAAGATTTTCCCTCTCATGGAAAATCTTTAAAAGGTTAAACCCTCTCAATCTTTCATATTTCTATAAGATCATCTTTCATTCTTCTAAACTCTAATGATCAAAGGCTGAACCTGTTTAGCTGATTTTGATGTCAATCCATTCATCAGGAATCAGCCCAGTGAATTTCTCTTGAAATAGTCTCCAATGCCAGTATATCCTTTTTCAAATATGGCAACTAAAACTGTATGCCTTACCAACACCCTGTACAGTTCAAACAAAACTTCCTTACATTTACATTCCACAACCACCACCCCCACCTCAATAATGGCCAGAAAGTCACCACCTCACATACTCAGCTCCACACTTAAAATAAAAATACAATATCACACCCATAGTTAAAAAGTGATCCATTTCACCAAATAATTTTCCATCGTACATTTTGAAAACAACAGGCAAATTAGAGAAAGAGTTCTGATTACAAAGATCAGTGATTAGTGAGAAAGGAATAAAAACAGGAAGAGCTGGAGAAACTCAGAAGGTCTGACAACATCTGTGGAGGTAGAAGCAAAGTTAATATTTCAAGTCCAAAATGACTCTTCTCTGGAACCCAAAGTTAGTGAGAAAGAATCTTGGCTCAGAAAGTCAGGAAATGGAATCCATTTGTGTGATTGTTTGGAAAAGCAATGTTAAGAACATCCTAGTTGGAACAGCTTATCGGCTTCCAAACGTAATTATACTGTTGGCTGGAGCATTGAACAAGTATTTTTTGGAAAGTTGGCATCATTTTTTCCAAGGACACTAATTTATTTTGTCCAAAGCATATTGTCATATCTATGCTTCTTACGGCATCCATAGTAAACTGAAGTACACAATTTCTAAGAAGTTTTCTAAAAATGTTCACCCGATTTGAATGTGCCATCTTTTTGAGTTGAGGTTAAATTAATTTGATGTGGGTTATTGTGAAATAACTCACTAGATTATTTTCAATTCTTATAGTTTCAAAGAACAATGCTTTATAGTGGGTCACAATTTTGAAAGCACGTTCAGGTGATACTTGAGCTTGCTGATATGTTGTTTGGCATGAACCTTCAATATTTCCATAAAAGAAAAAACTGCAACTTCTGGTAATGTTATGCCACAACAGTAAAATGCTGGAAAGGCAAATCAAGCAGTTTTTATGGAGAGATTGGTTTACATTGCAGGATCATAGCCTTGGAGACAATTTTCCAATCATAATGAGAAAACATTTTATTTTCAAATCCCATTTGTACAAAATCAGAATGACTTACCTTCAAATAAGTTCTGCCCGCAAATTTAGCCAGAACCCTGCTCGGCCAAAGCAGTGTAGACAAATCTAATACAAGGAGTAAAGTGAATCACATCAGAAATTGTGGCTCTTTTCCCAGGAATAAGGGCAATATTCTGTGATTTGAAAGCACTACAATCATTTTAAAAGCTGTTGAGAGAAGGTCAATGTGAAAGATACGTGCGGGATCAGATTGGCAGGTGGGAAAGAGGGTAGAGTTGATAGGGTGGCAGATTGGCAAGAAGGGCAGGGATGTAAGTTGCCAGATAGATAAGGTTGGTTTGATAGGTGATAGTGGTGTTATGGGTGGTAGTTTGGCAGGTTAGTGTTGGATGGAAGATGTCAGGTGGGTGAGGGTTTAGGGTGATGGTGTTAGAGGTGGACAGGGAATCATGTCCTGTGGGTGAGGGAATATGGTTGTAAGGTACCCAGTGGGGAAGGTGGATATGTCAAAGCGATGGATTGGTGACATAGCAGGGTGCAAGGTGGGTGATGGTTTAGAGTGACAAGTGGTTGAGGAAGTAAGATAGCAGATGGGTGGTGATCGGGGTGGGGCTGGGTAGTGATTCAGAGGTTAGGGTGAGAACTGAGTGGATGAGTGCTAAGGTTAGGCTGAGGGTTTATATCAAGAAGTGGTATTATGAGTGGTATGGGATCCTTTATGTTCGTCAGTAGCTCTCACAGGGTGGTTGTTGGTTTGTAGCCGCTACCCTGATACATAGGGGTCTGAGTATTCTGTAATCATTGCTGATATGTCCCTGATGTATGGTAAAATGACGAGTGTGTCTGGCCGTGATGTATCTTCTTGACGTGGTCTGCCTCATACCCAAAAAGCACATTCTGCCATTGCCTCTGCAACAGCCAACCCATACCTACAACCAATAAAACTCGCGTAATATAAAAAAAAAGGAAGGACTGTGAGAAACACTCCGTAGGCCAAGCTGGTAGAAAACTGGCAATAAGGATACATGAACACCAATTAGCTACCAAGAGACACAACCAATTATCACTAGTTTCAATACACACGGACACAAACTTGACTTGGACAACACACCCATAATAGCACAAGCCAAACAGAGACATGCCAGGGAATTCTTGGAGGCCTGGCATTCCAATCAGAACTCTGTCAACAAACACATCGAACTGGGCCCAATATACAAACCGCTGAGAAACCGAACCGGAAGTAATAGCAACCACCCCAGCAAACCGAGGCAAATAACAAGTCGGACAGAACACCAATGCTTCACTGAAGGTTCACTGACAATGTTATCTAACAGGCTGACAAAACGCCTGCAATCAAACATTCTGGTTCAGCGAGCAAGTCTACAACCTCATCCACAACCCAAGCTACAAATCTTCTCAAAAACTTTGGTGTGGTATCATACCTGGAATTGTCATTTAGGCTGGGGGCACAGTGTCAGGTCTCAGGTGGTACTGCATTGGGGACAAGTTGTTTCTTTTCCACTGCGTTTGGGTGGTTGGTGGTTGAGGTGGGTGCATGTCAAGGTTTGAGACTTTTTCGGAGGATTTCACAAGCCAGGTAATTACCCAAAGACTTTATAATTTCCTTGGCACAAAGTTAGCTGCATTGGGATTTCTGCATGTTCTCGATGCTTATCTCCAATCTTTGGTGCTTCAATGACTGTCCCATGATTGGAATTTCTGGACTAGAATAGAAATAAACAATAATAATGCATATTCATACACAGAAGGATGTTTACTGATTCGGTAAATTGAACTGATTCTTATGCTCTAAAATGATTCTCTAAGTCATAAATTCGTACAATGCAGAAAAGGACCTTTGGCCCACTAGGTCTGTACCAACATAACTGCCACTAAAAGTGCACTAATCCCAATTTCCTGCACTTGTCCTATATCCTGGAGTGTTGAATTGAATTGAATTGAATTGAATTGAATTAGCTTTGTTGTCACATGTACTCAATTGAGTACAATGAAAAGTTTACAAGCGGCCACTTGGTGCCATCTTAGAATCAAGGTACAGGTTGTTAAGTAGAAGCTGAGGCCACACCACACTCAGAGATCACCGCGCCAGTTCTCATACAAATATTTTTGAAAGTTGTAAGGTTCCTGGCCTCCACTACCTTACCAGTCCTGGAGGGAAATGTTTAGAGAACAATGGGAAATGTGCATTTTTCAGAAATAGATTCAAATCCAAATAAGTTTTTTTTTGACTTATAGATCAACCAAAGGAGAACAACTTAAAAATGTCATTCTCGCCATGGAGCAAGTTGTTGAATGTGTACAGCAAGATGAAAAAGTCTCCCATTCCAAAAGTAGGTTTGCTTTCTTACATTGATCATTTTCAGACTTCTGTATTAATCCCTGTTTTATCCAGCAATTTATATTAAAATGTGCAAAGATGATTTTTTGGTGGCAATCAAGAAACATTCAGAATGGCTAGATGTGGTGGGAGTGACCGCTCTTGATATCAAAGGAGCCTTTGACCAACGAGCGCTACAAAAATTGAGAGTGAAATGGGAAAGCCTCTCCAGCTGGTACCATACCTAACGCAAAGGAAGATAACTGTCATAGCTAGGGTTCGATCGTCTCAGCCCCAGGGAATTGCTGCAGGAGGTTCTCAGGTTGACATTTTCTAATTAACCTATGCAGATATGGAGCAGTTGGGACTTAAACCCAGGTCCCCTGGTCCAGATGTGGAGACAATACCACTATAACAGAAGAAGCCCTTAGTTCTTCAGGGTAGTGTCCTAGGCTTAATTATCTTCACCTGTTTCATCAGTGATCCTCCCTACACCATAAGATCAGAAATGGGGTTATTCACTCATAATTGTATAATTTTCAGTACAATTCACAACACATCAGAGATTGAAGGCTGTGTTCATGTGCAGCAAGTGTTGGTCAACACCCAGACTCGCATTATTAAGTAACAAGTAACACACGTGCAATGTAGTTATCATGTAGTTGTCAGCTCTAACAAGAGAGATTCTAGCCATTGCCCTTTGACATTCAGTGGTATTGCCAGTACTTAATGCTCAACATCCTGGGTGTTATCACTGATGAGAAATGGACTGGACAGGTTTTAATACTGTGGCTACTAGAGCAGGTCAGACATTGGGAACACTATGGCCAGGAACTCACCTCCTAACTCGCCACGCTTATCTACTACAAGTCACAAGGCAGGACGATGAAAGACTTGCCTGAGAGTATGACACCAATAACATTCAAGAACAGTGCTTCCCAAAATTTTTCTCACTGTGACCCCCATTTTAATGCTTTTAAATTTTTAAATTGATGTGACCCCAGAGTGAGAGTAGAGATTGGCAAGAATTGTCATAAAATTGGAAAGCTTTGACCTTTTCTCAAAATGATTTCCAGAAAATGATAAATAATTCCCCTAACCTCTCCATGATATCAAAGTTTGCTATCTCCATCCTGCTCCCTGACTCAGTCCCACATTGCATCCCACCCATTTCCTCCACCTTGCTACTTGTCACATTCCTCCCACTCACAGACCACCTTCCCAACTCACTACCGTCCTCTTCCAAACCCTCACTGAGAGCTAGAGCTCAGCAGGTGAGAGGGAAAGGGGGCAAGTAGGCTACAGCACAGAGAAGTCATGTGAGTATAGGGTGGTGAATAATGCTAGATAACTTAAGGCAGCAAAATCATGCTGACTTCAGGGTATCTGCAATAAGCAGTCCGACTTCTGCCACAGAGCATGCTAGCAATTTAAATTTCAAAGTGGCCAATTGCAACAGTTCTGTTAGGAGCTAGCTTCATGTCTACGGTGACCTTTGCTGCTTCACAAGATGGGTATCTCATGACCCCATGCGCTTAAATTATGACCCCACTATGTGTCATCACCCATACATTGGCAACCACTGCTCAAGAGCTTAACATCATCGAGGACCAAGCACTGATAACACAAGATGCAGCGCAACAATTGGTCAAGCCTTCCAAACCTGCACCCTCTATCACTGACACGGACAGGGTCACCGATGGATGGATGGTAGCTTCACCATATGCAAGTTCCATTGCAGGTTTCAGACTGTCCTGACTGAGAACTATGTTACCATTCTTTCACTGTTGCCTGACAAAAGTCCTGGAGCTCCCATCCTAAGCACATTACGAGTGTACTACTCCACAAAGACAGCAACCTTTCAAGAAGGCAATTCACCATTGCCTTTTCAAGGCAATTACGGACATGCATCAAATGCTGGTCTTGTCAGTGATGCTCACATCCCATGAAAAGATTTAAAGAAAATAATTACAGGACAGGTACAGCAGCAAAGTAAGCCGTTCAGGCCTATTTCAGCTCTGGTGGAATAAGTCAGCTTGTCTCACTCTTCTATCCTTTTCTGTAATCTTAACAAATTTTACTCTTTAACATGTATATTTATAACTATATTCCTGCAAGAAAATATCTTAGAGAGCTTTACAAGGCAGTAAAGCTGAATATAGATGTGAAGAATGTGAATTGGGAAGATTGAATGTCAGATGCAAGTGACAGATTTTTAGGAAGATGGTATGAAGGGAGGCATTGGATAGAGATCAAAGGGAAAAGATATATTCAGTGAAAGACAGTGATAATTGCAAATTTTCACTCATCTTAATGAAAAGGCTGTCTGACACATTATTAATGCATACGTCACAATTTATAAATGTGCATAGCTAATGTAATTTTCCCTCTTAGATAATTTCTCAGTATTTCAAAGAAAGCATGCATATTTTGAATTCTTGTTTCCCATAGATCAAAACATTATATATGCTAATACCAGCATTGACGTTTTATTGAAAACAGAATGACCATTTTAGCATTCCAAAGGATAAAACGTTTGTCGGAAAATTCAAGCATTTTATTTACATTCAAGTAATGCTAGAAACAGCACATCTGTGGAGAGAAAAATATTTTGGACTGTGGCCTTAGTTTGCTGGATCACTGGCTTACAATATAGAGTGATGCTGACTGTGTGGGTTCAATTCCTGCACTTGCTGAGGTTACTGTGAAGGACTGCACTTCTTAATCTCTTTCCTTATCTGAGGCATGGTGACCCTCAGGTTAGACCACCAACAGTCAGCTCTCTGTAATGAGAGAGCAGCTCTGTGGTCTGTTAGGATTATGATATTTTACTTAGGGGATTTGGTTAGTTCAGTTGGCAGGATTGCTGGTTTATAATACAGAGTGATACTAACAGCATGGATTCAACTCCCACACCACCTGAAGCTACCATGAAGAGCTTTCCTTTTCAAGTTTTCCTCTCACCTGAGGTGTGATGACCCTTAGGTTAAACGACCATCTGTTGTCTCTAATGAGAGAGTATGGTCTGGTTACCTTTTATTGTATCATTCATAACTTCTCCAGAGTAGGGCATAAAATAATGTATTTTCTTTTAATGGCCTCTTCGCAGAATTTTCTTAATGGCTACATTTTGTTTTTCAGGGCCTACATTTAGGTTTTTAGGGGCTACTTTTTAATTCACATAAACTCATTTGTTAGGTGCTAAACCTATGAAATAACATCATCTTCTGTGTTTGGGTTGACAAACTTCAACATACACAGAAACAGAATTAGAAGAATTCATCAATATCCTCATATTTATCAACCCTCCATTAAACTTAAAACTGTAACACACAAGGAAAATATTAATTTCTTAGACACCGCAGTGTTTAAGTTGGCAAAAGACAGTAGATATAGTTAGCAAACAATTAGGAACTAAAATCTTCAGGAACTAAAAGTTTTTTTTCTTCAAAATATTTGATACACCCTTCTACAAGCAAAAAAACCCATCACTCTAAATAGATCTTCCACAGCATGATGAGGTCACTGCTAATGCATTTTTATTGCACAAGCACAAACCTAGAAGAAGTTAACCAAATACTATTCTTCTTACTTATCAGATTTCAAACTCAGAATTATATTTAACAGTTGACACAGTGTCCATAATAACTCGTAAACAAATAATTTTGAATTAAAGACTTTGCATTCGTTTGCAAGGAATTAATTGTTATTTTGAGATTTCCTAGCTCCAGTTAACTGATTTAGTTAACTTCTAGTTAACTTTGTTTAAAGCTTTAAAACTGTTCTGTCTCATTTGCAACCTTTGCCTGTCTCCTTGCAGCCTCCCACTAACAGTGTCCCTTAGGAATCAGCAGTCAGTCCACCATACATAAGTAAAAAATTGGGGTTAATTAAGTTTGTTAAAAACTAATATTAAATAATAAAACTAATAAATACTAAGGCACTAATATTTTGTTGCCTGGGCCATAACCGCTGACATGGGCAGTCAGATAAGAGTGAGCAGGCCATTTTTAAATCCTTAAATGAAGATAAATGGGAGTAAAAGTTCTGCGATGTCAATCAATTCTTATCAACACTTAAAATCCTTCAAGCTCGTTCTTAGACTTTTCAAGTGGTTTGTTTATTCTACAGCTCCTCAGGTCTTCACTAAACTAGTGGCCTAGCACAGATGCAAACAAGTTCTTACTAACCCTGCAGACAAGTTTGGGTATCTTTAAATCTGCCATAGTAATCCATTTTCTGGCCTGTGGGCTTGCCTTTTTCCCCTGGTAAGAAATGTTTGTGAACTTTTGTGATCGAGGTAGTATTAACCCATTCTTTCCCTGGCACTTTGGTCTGCCTAGTGGTAACTCAATTTTTAACAGAATTTCAAGGCAAGTTGTAGGTTATTTCACCCACACCTTACAGAAAAGTCATGAGGAAAGAGCTGATGGAGGAATGAGTAAGATTGTCTCAAGTCAGTGACCGATGTAAAAGATAGGAAAGCTGGTAAAGTTGTAAGTCACATGATATAATAAAAACCTGTCGAAAATCAGAAGAGAAATATTTGGGATCAAAATAAAGCCAAAAGACAGAAATGTAAATTAACAATGTAATCAATTACATTTTCAAGATTAGACAGAAGGCAGCTGAGCAAGATTTTCAGCAGTTTCTTTTCTAAGTTGCTTTATCGTTGTTGGTAGAATTGTGCAATCTCAATACTGAGCAAATGAATTGCACTTTGTATTAGTGGTAATGGTTTTGTTTCTGAAAAATGGTAAGCTCAAGTACAGTTCAGAACTTGGGCTCATTACACAGTGTTTGCTGAGGACATGCTGCTTTGCTAGAGGTGTCACAATTTGGTGAGGCAGTGAACTGAGGTCACATCTCCACGCTCGATGGATACGAAAAATATACAGTGCTATTCACATGAATATGCTTACAACTAACACCACCAAACAGATTATGACCACTTTTCTCACTGCTGTTTGCATAGCTCTGTTTTGTGCAAATTATCCAGCAGAATGGTTATACAGCAAAAAAACAGCATAGCATTGAGGGATTATGAGAATTGGAAGGTGCTTGGTAACTTCAAGATCATTCTTAATGTAAAGTGCTCTGAGACTGGAAGAGACGTTTTTCAGTGCTGTTAAAATAAAAGTTCTGTTTTTATATGTGCCATACTTCTCTAATGAGTCCTCTAGTTTTTCTATTGGTACTTGGTGGGTGACAGAAGATGTGCAGTTTATTTCCTTTATACTAACCAAGTGTTCCAATATAATTATCATTCCAGTTTCACAGTAAAGAGAACTCACAAGAACTGCTAAAAGAAGATGGCCAACGAATTCAGCTGATAGTATACAGATGTAATGAATCAAATCCTCTAGTTTTCAGTCACTTTAGAACAACTGACTCTGTGGGTAAGATTAAAGCATATTTAATTGTGAAAGCAGTTTGGTTATTGAAGTCTATTTCAAGGGCCCTAGGCAAGCAAGAAACATTAGTGCTGTAGGTTGTTGCAAAATTATTTCAGCCATGAACTGCAGGATACTAATTGTTATTCTTTTGAGAAATACAGTTGTTATGGAGGCTGGTATAATATTATTATTTGAGGATTTGAGTTTCAAAGAGGAAATAAAATGGATTTCAATTTTTCAGTTCTGATCTTTCTTTTGTTAAATTAAGTTGAAAACAGCACTTACGAGAAATCATGAATTTCAGCTAAATGACCATCAAGCTACCCAGGGAGATAAATGCTACTGTATTACTGACTTGAGTTTAATAACTGCTAGAGAGAGATGGAGAAGAATTCAGAGCAGGCTGTTGCAGTGGTAAGAAGCTAATAACAGCAGAGGTACTGTTATTAGCAGTTTCCACTAAATCAGGGCTAGGGAAAAGTCCAGAGATTCTTAGAAGTTAGTGAGTAAGTTGTGCCAGAAGTGGAAAGCTATGAGGGTGTCAGAAAGGAAGATATCCTACAAGGCTGTCAAAAATATCTCCCATGTTAAGCAATAGTGAACTGAGTTGGCAATTTCTTTCAGCTGTCTCACGGAAAAATATTAACTGGAAAAAATAGCATCTAGTGAATGTGCAGAAATTTGCCAAAAGGAAACCAATTTTAGCCATACTAGCTGACCAAGAAGCTTTAGTGTGGAGCTAGGGGTGACTCTTGACTGTGATATTGAGTGTCTAAAAGAGTAATGCTTGGACAAAAGGGGAGCAATCATTCCTTCTGATATTGTAATGAGATCATTCCTGTAGTTAATAAAACCTGAAAGAACTGCAGATTCTGTAATTCAGAAACTAAAACAGAAATTGCTGGAAAAGCTCAGCAGGTCTGGAAGCATCTGTAAAGAGAAATCAGAGTTAACATTTTGGATCCAGTGACCCTTCCTGTTCTGAGGAAGGGTCTTCAGACCCAATATGTTAACTCTGATTTCTCTTTACAGATACTGCCAGACCTGCTGAGTCTTTCCACCAATTTCCATTTTTGTTTCATGCCTGTAGATCTTGTCTAATGTAACGTAATTCTCGATTTTCTCTTACATAACAAATTTATATGATCTTTTCTTAGAGATACATTCGTAATCTCTTATGAATTTGTCCAGTGGCTGGCCTCAACAGTAAAATGATCAATAAACATTATAGTCAATCAAACCAGGTTTCACTCTGGAATTTGAGATAACAAAGTGTAGAGCTGGATGAACACAGCAGGCCAAGCAGCAACATAGGAGCAGGAAAGCTGACGTTTTGGGCCTAGACCCTTCTTCAGAAGCATCCGCAGTTCTTTCGGTTTTTATTAACTACAGGAACGATCTCATTACAATGTCAGCTTTTCTGCTCCTATGATGCTGCTTGGCCTGCTGTGTTAATCCAGCTCTATTCCTTGTTACCCCCTTCACCCTGGGATTTGCCTTGTCTATTATTACAATCAGCTGAGATCAAAATATAAAAGCTTTTCCCTAAAAGAAAACAGTGTTGTTGTGACGCAGCTATTACCATCTATTGGTAATAAAAACAATCTATTATATCAATAATTATAGCATTCATAATTATTTCTTCAATGCCTGCCATATTTATTGTGGGGACCTCCAGTGTTAAAAGTATGTTGTACAAATCTGCATTCTTAACTTCTTTTGCCATTACAAGTTACTGTTCATGTTGTTTTTCATTTTTGTAAAGATGCATTGCCAACAGCATAGTGGTAATTCTGTACTCCTTGCAGGATTCCAGCATAAAAGTCCACACTCATCAAGTCTGATTCCCTGCTGCATCAGTACAATCACAGCATCTCCATGAGATGCGCTGTTAGGAGTTTTTGCTTGTAGCCACTGGGTGTCTTGAAAGCCTGAATCACGGTGACTTGTGTGCAAAGATGTCGTCACTTGGTCAATGCCAATTTTTAAATTATCCAAAGGGAAAATCTTTGTGAGAAATATTTTCCATGAGGACACACCTTTAAAGGTGGAAAACTAGAATAGACTGCGTACTTTTACAATTTCTAAATCACCTGCATGTGCCTAAGTTCCATTGTGGTTCGACTAAAACTTATGGAGAATGAAAACAGTTTGCAGATGTGAAGGTTATTTGTTGTGATGATCTGCAGATCCAGCTGATAAATGGTTATTATCTGGAAAAGCAGCAAAATCACTTTCAGCCACTGTAAACAGTGGTCCAGTTGTAACCTGCTTCTTTCTCTTGAATGATTAAATGGTGTTGAAGCAGCTAAGGATTTCCTTTTTATTTGATCCTGGCTTGTGGGAGACATCAGCAAGGGCACATATATCCTCATCTCATTGATCTGCAGCCTGGCCTTTCCTTGGCCAACTACAGTGCTTCTGGCAGTTAGTACCTACTATTTAACTTAACAGCTTTTAAGACTAGTTCAGAAGCACCAAAAATCGGCTTCATAGCCCAGAACTAAAGTTATATGACAACTAAATTGGGAGGGGGTGGCACATTTTCACCAATGAAGGGCATTAATGTATCAGTTGAGCTTTGATAAAATAAGAAGTTAACCCAAAGATTATTAGATTTGAACTTATGTTTTCTAGATTATTAGTCCATAACATAGCTACTATGCAGGGGTACTCATTTTTAAATTGAACAAAACCTAGAGTTCTTAGTACATTTGGTCTCTGCAATATAGAATTATATAGCCAGAACTTTGGAACTGAGGTCAGAAATCGGAATCAAACTTTTCAGTGTGCGTTGGTCCACATCCTGACACTTAAACGCTGGACGCAGTGGTGTGAGTTGTAAGAAAGATATGCGTAAACTTGAACTCTTCAGTCTTGAAATGAAGTGGCTGAAGGATGTTCTTTTAAAGGTACAGTATAAAAGTCATAAATGATAGCAGAAAAGGCACATGTCACAAATTAGTCGACTCTCAATTGTAAGAATGAAAAATCCGACACAGGTCCAAATTAATAAAGGGAAAATTTAGCACTATTTTTAAGAAATGCTTCTTTACACAAAATGTGATGCACATTGAGAATGAGTATTCAAAGAGAATATTTAATCTGTTATTATGATTTTTAAGACAGTTGGATACTGCTGTGGTGTGGGTGGATGCCAGGTGGACATATTTCCTGGAGGGATGCACTAGATGGTTATCAACACAGTGTGGAGCCAGAGGAACACAGCTCAGGCAGCATCAGGGGAGTAAGAAAGTTGATGTTTTGAGTTGGGACCCTTCCTCAGAATTGTGGAAGGGGAAGGGAGCTGAGAAATAAATGGAGGCGGGGTGGGGCTGGGGAAAGGTAGAAGTTGAAGAAGTTGTCCTCCTCCCTCCAGAAAGATCCCAATGGATCTCTGTCCCACTGCAATCCACCGGTAATCACCTCTACCCTGAAGTTATTTGACCACATACTTAAAAAAGACCCAGGACCTCAGCTACATCTCCTTTCTCAGTACTTATATCACCATCCCACCTACCTTCCCCAGGTGCATCCCTCCTTCTTCTACTTATTTCCCAGCTCCCTTCCCCCTCCCCAGTTTTGAAGAAGGCTCCCGACCCAAAACATTGACTTTCCTGCTCCTCTGATGCTGTCTGACCTGTTGTGTTCTTCCAGCTCCACACTGAGTTGACTCTGACTCCAGCATTTGCAGTTCTTGGCATCTTCAGGTGAGATATTTGTGCATTTGTCATCATCTGCAATAATACTGCAACCTTGTGAAGAATCTGATCACATTTTCATCTTGACCACCTTATGTCTTTATCTGGCACAAGGATTGCTCACCACAGGTCCACCTTCTTTGAAATTTGCATTTTGTATCCTGGGAGCTGCCATATATCTTTTAGAACTTGGGTGCTCCTATTGTCAGATGCCCTACATGGATGAATTATGGGAGACAGAGGCTACCCACATTGACCATAGCTGATGACTGTATTATTACCATACACTGACTGAGGTGAAGCATGGATGCACTGCATCCCATTCGTTCACCAGGGCCATGGTGGAGCAGACGACGGGCCTCCTGAAGATATGATTTGGCTGCTTTAGACTGGTGTTGCAGGGACTTGCAGTGCCCTCTAAACAGAATGTCTGCATATTTCTAACATTTTGTATTCTGAGCAACTTCAGCAGCCAAAGAGGGGATGTGATGGATGCAGATAAACTGGGAGAGCCAGAGCAGTCTTTCTCAAAGAAGTGTGGGCTCAATTGAGCAGGAGTAACATCATCTTATGCACAATAGAGCATAGCTGCATTGGCGGCTACAAGCCGGAAAGGCTTAATTGATGCGCAGTTCTAGATGAAACATAGAAACATACATGCAAACGTAGAAAATAGAAGCAGGGGAAGAACATTCAGTCCTTCAAGCCTGATTTGTCAATGAATATGAATCATAGCTGATCATCCAGCTCACAATCCTGTTCCTGCTTTCTCCACATGCCTTTTGATTCTTTGGCAGAAAGCCTATAACTCTTGAAAACATTCCATGTTTTGGCCTCAACCGCTTTCTGTGACAGAGAATGCCACTGGCTCACCACTGTCTGGGTGAATAAATCTCTTTTCATCTCACTCCTAAATGCCCTATTTTGTGTCCTGAGATTGCAAACCTGGTTCTGGACTCCATGGTCATTGGAAATGTTCTTTCTGTGTTTATGCTGTCTTCTCTGTTAGAATTTTATAGGTTTTTTTAAAATAAAACCTCATTCTTCTAAACCCCAGTGAGTATATTGCTAACCGAGCCAATTTTTCTTTATATGTTGGTTCTGGCTTCCTAGGAATCAGTCCGGTGAACGTCCATAGCACTCTAACCATTACCAGAATATCCTTCCTCAGAGCTGGGTGCAATGATCATTCAATGACTGGAAAATGGCTGGTTGGTTGGTGCTTGACATGTAAATAGATCATTTATGTTTCAACAAGCAAATTTATCTTCAATTATTTGATTTTTGTTCACTTTAAGTGTTTGTAAATAAAAGTGAATTTTTGAGACAACTGAAGGCCTCTTTGTGTGTGATAGTCCTACTTTGAACATTGAAAAGATTCTGGACTACAGTGGGTATTGGATAAAGGGTCAAATTGATTTAGGGAGGGCTGTGAGTTTAGATCAGTTCTGAAGAAAGGCTATTGGACTCAAAACATCTTCTCTGCTTTCTCCCAGCAGACCTGCTGATTTTCTCCAGAAACCTCCATTTTTTGTTAAGTTTAGATGTGGATAAGGATATGTAAGGCCTAGTGCTAAAATAGCAATATGTGTAGGAATGTATTGTTTCATGTGCAACGATGTATCAGCTGTGACTGTGTGTCACAGTGAGACCCGTGGATTCACAAACACTCGTTTTAAAAGTTTTATTTCATACTTTCATGTTTTAATTTCCCTAAAAAAGTTGCAATAACAGCTTTGCTCAAGAATCTCAAATGCTTAAATCACCGTTTTGATAGGATATTTTAAAATTTTATCTTGTATCTTTATCTTATAATAGAAATTATTTAAAATATTAATACAGAACAAATAGAGTAACGCACTAAGTAGTCAAAGGTTTGAAAAATACCTTCCTGCTTACATTGATAGTCATTTTCTTTCGGTGTTTTCTCTGTTGCTGCTTCTAGTTAAATTGCATCTCGTAAATGTTGAGGATGGACATTTCTATGGGGATTCTGAATGGAATGCATGATTTAAATGAAGAAGAGGAGTTAGTGAGGGACTGCAAATTGTAGCTCCCCATGACATTCTTGCAGGCGGCAATTATATGTCATCTTCTGAATATACCCAGAAGAGAGCTGTTCTCACTATGCACCACAAGAGGAGTCTGTTAGAGAACTGCACAGTCTTTCAAAAATTCAGTGATCTGCAGATATCTGAATGGAGCTGTCCTTAGCATCCACATTATTTGAAACAGATGAAGTGCTCAGGAAATGCCTGCCACTATATAAAGGGTCATTCTGGGGGTTTGAGGTACGGTGGTAGTATCCCTACCTCAGGCCAGAAGATCTGGGTTCAAGTTCCACCTGCCATGAAGATGTATTCTATTATTGATTAAAATATAATTTAAAAGGGCTATTTTCTGTCACATCTGCTCCTGACTCCTTTGCAAATTTATTTTCCAAAAAACAAAGGAGTGCCTCTGGATAGTGGCTTGCTTCCATTGGTGACCTTCTCAATCTGCAAGATAATTATGTAGCTTTGTTGCAATGAAACATAGTGTTTAATAGGATGGTGGTTGCAATTTTTCTATTGCACATAGCTTACAAGCTTAGACTTCTACCATGTGTTGAGTCTCACAAGAGTTGTCCTCTTGACTCAGCAAAATCTATCTTTATTTACAATTAGCTTCAAGGTAACTGCATTAACTTGTTGGGGATCTTTACTAATGCACCCTTCATCTGAACTTTTATTTTAACAACATATCACACTACTTCCTCATTGTGTATATTGTATAGAAACTTTCAAATATTCGACTTAAAGGAAGCAGCTTTTCCCCATATTTCTTCTTTGCATTGTTGTGAGCAATAGTTCAACTTTTCTGTACTAATACAATGTTATTATTGAAGGAATACTGCAACCAATTTAAAACCTACTGCCTGATTGGAACTTGGAGCTCTCCGGTCAATTTTCCCATGGTTCAAGCTTCCTGCTATGACTTCCTTAATCATATTGATCATTGTCTGGAAATGTATTCAAATTAGATGCAAGAATTTGTATTTCCAACTTTGACTCTGAGCTTCTGAGCAATTGACAATTTTAATGGATTTTGTCATTTCGTCAAAATTGAGGGTCTTTTATCCATATGAAGCTAGAAATCTGAGATGCAATCAATCTCTGGCACAAATCAAGTGCACTGATTAATTGAGTTATAACTTTCAACAGTCATGAAAGATCAAGCATGAATAAGTAACAAAAAATCGAAGCAACAAACTGCCCGGCAGCGACCGTGGCTGCAAGAGTAAGTCATAGGCTAAGATTCTGTGGCAAGTACTTCGCCTTCTGTCTTTCCCAGCTTGCCCACCATCTACAAGGCTTAATTCAGGAGTGTGATGTTTTACTCCCCACTTATTTAGATGTCTGAGGCTCTGACAACAACCAAAAAGCTTGACACCAACCAGGCCATGTTAATCTGCTTGCCTGACACCCTCCACTACCCTCAATATTCACTCTCTTCATCACTGATGAACAGTGGAAGCACTATAAACTATCCACCATCTGTTCTGCACTAACAGCCAAAATGCCTGCAACAGCTCCTTTCCAGCTTGTGACCTCAACCACCTACAAGGACAATGGCATAAGTTCATACAAGTTCTCCTTCAAGCTACACAGCATCTCAATGTGGAATTATACAACGTTTCTTTTACTTCAGCTGCTCAAAATCCTGGAATTCCCTTCCTAACAACAGCTATACCCAATACCCTGTACAGAAGGATTGCAGAGATTCAGGAAGGCAGCTCACCACCTCATTCTCAAGAGCAAGTAGGAATAGACAGTAAATACCAATGACACCCACACTGTATGAAAACAAAAACATTGATTTACTAGCTTTTTAAAATTTATTGTCTATTTCCTAGGTTTAATTTTTAAAGAGATGAACATTGAAGTAATCAGAAATAAGGAAGATGATTACAGTATATAAGTGGATAATTTGTAAAATGAAACTCAATACACCATGATTGCATGTGACATGTTAACTGTGTTTGAACAGGTTTTGTTGAAATGGAGATAAAGAAAATGCTTGATGTTCAGAATGAGGTTCGGCTGTGGAAGAAAGGTTTGAATGATGAGACCAGCCTGCTCCAAAGGTCAGATTCAACACTGAAAGATGCGGGTATCCTCCGTGAACAGGTATCAAAGAGGACTGTCCCATTGTTGATACTGTCAACTCAAAATATTTTCCAACCATGGCTTAAATACCTGTTTAAAGATATAATGACTTCACTGCATTACCAATCACATCTACCTTAAATCCGTAATATTTTTGAACACAGTATAACAACAATATATATATTTGAAATATTATTCCCAAAATCGGGACTTGAATTGAGATTCCAACACAGTCATGGTAAAGTTATGCCTTGACAAGGACTGCTTAACTACGTTTGAGTTTTAATGCACAACTTTATTATTTTGAAATAACATGGAACTCATTCCGCCAGGAGTTTCTTAGTGCACTGTGGTCCACAGTAATGCAAAGTTTGTAGGAATTGTTTCTTTTTGGAGTTACCTATCATGATTTTAGGTGTGATTTGAGCACAGATTCTAGTCTGACAGTAGGAATATCCATCCAACCTGAATAATCAGTGCTGAAGGTCACTGAAACATATTAATGTCTTTGAGCTGTTGTAAATGTGCAAGAAAAAAATCTGTCAAACCTTTTGGAACCATTAAAAAGTGATGATATATTCTTAAATAAAACAATATCTACCTTGATACATGCCCTTTAAACTGAAATTTATCTCTAAATTACTGGAAGCTAGTGGAACTGTTGTTTAATCCCATAAAGAGGTACAACACAATAGTCCCCATTAGGAAGAATAATTGCCTAGCTTCACCTTTGCCAACCATTTCAAACTTCCACCATCCAGACCAGGTTGTTGCAGTCAGATTCCAGGCCCTTTAGTTTCAGCGCTGTTTGACGTGGCTGTGCAAGGCCAACTGCACTCTACTCATTTATGGCTCAGTGATGGATTCTTTTACCAGGCATACTGTAGCCACTGGGGAAGCACATCAAAAGAACACAAATGGAGAGACTTAGAAGAAAGGTACTTCTTATTATATCATAATATAATTTATAATATCAGATTAGGATGTGCATTTTTTGATGTTTTTAAGTTTTGTGTTGTCATGAAGAAGGGACTGAGACAATCAATGATAAAGCATCAAAAGTAGTGTGGAAATTTAGGTGAACAGAGGGGTGTGATTGAAGTGGCTTGTGTCGCTGATGAATTGTTTGATTATCTAGAACCTGCGTAGTAAGCAGTTATCTATGTTACATCAATCCTTCCTTTTTGTGGTCTTCCACATTATGCTTCCCCTTCCTCCAGTTCCTTATTATTCTTCACTGTCTTATACTTTTGCACCTCAGCTTTTGTCCTAACAGATGATGTTCCTATGTAAAGGCCAGTTTGTTTGACACGTAGCATTTTGCTATAAATCTTGGTGCACATTTAGTTAAGTGCCATAAGAATCCTCCAGTGACAAAAGTAGCAGAAGGATTTCTAGAGGACACTGATCTTGTGCCCCATAACACTCCTTGAGACAGAATGCCTTCTGTAGACCTGCTGTGCATGTACACCAGGGTTCTACACACCAATATCATGGAAAGATAACCCACTTTGCTTGGTAGCTCAGCTTTGATTTGTCAGCGTGGAAGTAACTAATGGCACAGAGAACTACAGAGCATGAAGAAATCACTTCTACTGCCAGGATAATGGGCACCAGCATGGTTAGTTGCCTGGTTATACACCAACTGCACATTGAGGGGGGGCAAATTTACATGAAGTGACGGCAAGACAATACACATGTAATTAAAGTCCTCCTGCACCACAAGAACCTTGCAATCCATCTAAATCATTGAAACAATGACATTGCAAGTGTGTACCTTCACTGAAATTGAGGTACGAGAATTGCTCAGTAAAGATCCTGAGCAAATATAACCACAACTGAAAGTACTTCTTTCTCTTCTCTTCCTTTTTCTAGCAGTTTATCTACCTCTGTGTGGTCTTTTATCATTCATACAGCTACACTCAATTCCCAGAGGAAAGTGCGGATCTCTCAGGTCTCAAAACAGCTTGTTGGAACACAAGATTTCCAGTGAACAGAGAAATTACTTCAGCACCCTGAAAATGATTGTTATGATTCAAGATTGTTCTGCCAAATTTGTGCTATCCAATTTGGTTAGAGATCAGTAGAGTCATAATCATCGAGTCATAGAGTCATATAGCATGGAAACAGGCCCTTCAGTCCAACCAGTCCATGCGGACCATAATCCCAAACTAACTAGTCCCATCTAATATTCATATATCCTTCCAAACATTTTTTACTCATGTACTTGTGTAAGTGCCTTTTAAATGTTGTAACTGTACTCACATCCACCACATTCTGTGGAGGTTCATGCCACACACAAACCACTCTCTGTGGAAAAAAAAATTGCCCCTTTTTTTAAATCTCTCTACTCTCACCTTAAAAATATGCCCCCAGTATTGAAATCCCCCATCCGAGGGAAAACACACCTTCTATTCACCTTATCTATACCCCTCATTATTTTATAAACCTCTATAAGGTCACCTCCTAACCTCCAGTGGAAAAAGTCCCAGCTTGTGCAGCCTCTCCTTCAACTTAAAGCCTCCATTCCTGGCAACCTTCTGGCTAATCTCTGATGAACTCTGTCTTTTGAATGTAAAAATAGATTAAGTTCAAAATCTCAGTTACATCCTGAGAGAATAAAGCACCAAGATGCCGCATGTTTTTAAAGAAACAAATTACAAGATTAGAAAAGCAAAATGATCTACTTTATACATAACACACAGTTTAAACTCTAATATCCAGAATTAACAAGCTAAATATGGATTAATAGAGGTACTGTGATAAAAACCCTGTACAGCACAGCAATTGGCAGATGCGATGAAGACAGATCCAACAGATTCCTCAGCATTCCGCTCAGTTAGTGATGTTGTGGATCACCAAATCTCATTAAAATCGCAAGTCATTTCAGCCTGTCTCCTTCACATAACTAATTTTATCCCCAGCTAACAACAGCTGTACACCTTCTGATTTCCATAGGTGTGATCCTTGCCTAAAAGGCTCACTGTTCCAAATGTCTCTTAGTCTTATGCCCAGACTCGGCCTTCTTTTGCAGCTGACTAATGTACTTCTAAGCCTGTGCCTGACAGTTTTGACTGCACTACCCTCCAGCATCTAAACACAGGCGTAGCTGTGGCTCAACCCTGCTCTGCTCCAACTCTTCTTGTGAGACAATATTTCACTGGGCTTGACCAAGCTGCATTTCAGCATGTAATTAAACAAGTTGACCCAGATATTCCGATTGTGGTCAGAAACCCAATTTCCACCCCAGATTTCATTAAAACAAATCCACTTAAGATGATAAAGTGTGGAGCTGGATGAACACAGCAGGCCAAGCAGCATCTCAGGAGCACAAAAGCTGACATTTTGGGCGTAGACCCTTCATCAGAGAGGGGGATGGGGAGAGGGAACTGGAATAAATAGGGAGAGAGGAGGAGGCGGACTAAAGATGGAGAGAAAAGAAGATAGGTAGAGAGGAGAGTATAGGTGAGGAGGTAGGGAGGGGATAGGTCAGTCCAGGGAAGACGGACAAGTCAAGGAGGCGGGATGAGGTGGTAGGTAGGAAATGGAGGTGCGGCTTGAGGTGGGAGGAAAGGATGGGTGAGAGGAAGAACAGGTTAGGGAAGCGGAGACAGGCTGGGCTGGTTTTGGGATGCAGTTGGGGGAGGGGAGATTTTGAGGCTCGTGAAGTCCGCATTGATACCATTGGGCTGCAGGGTTCCCAAGCGGAATATGCGTTGCTGTTCCTGCAACCTTCGGGTGGCATCATTGTGGCACTGCAGGAGGCCCATGATGGACATGTCGTCTGAGGAATGGGAGGGGGAGTTGAAATGGTTCGCGACTGGGAGGTGCAGTTGTTTGTTGCAAACTGATTGGAGGTGTTCTGCAAAGCGGTCCCCAAGCCTCCGCTTGGTTCCCCCAATGTAGAGGAAGCCACACCAGGTACAATGGATACAATATACCACATTGGCAGATGTGCAGGTGAACATCTGCTTGATATGGAAGGTCATCTTGGGGCCTGGGATAGGGGTGAGGGAGGAGGGGTAGGGGCAAGTGTAGCACTTCCTGCGGTTGCAGGGGCAGGTGCTGGGTGTGGTGGGGTTGGAGGGGAGTGTGGAGCAGCCAAGGGAGTCGCAGAGAGAGTGGTCTCTCCGGAAGGCAGACAAGGGTGGGGATGGAAAAATAGCTTGGGTGGTGGGGTCGGATTGTAGGTGGCGGAAGTGTTGGAGGATGATGTGTTGTATCCGGAGGTTGGGGGGGGGTGGTATGTGTGAACGAGGGGGATCCTCTGGGGGCGGTTGTGGCGGGGGCAGGGTGTGAGGGATGTGTTGCGGGAAATGCGGGAGACGCGGTCAAGGGCGTTCTCAACGACTGCGGGGGGAAAGTTTCAGTCCTTGAAGAACGTGGACATCTGGGATGTGCGGGAGTGGAATGCCTCATCATGGGAGCAGATGCGGCGGAGGCGTAGGAATTGGGAATAGGGGATGGAATTTTTGCAGGAGGGTGGGTGGGAGGAGGTGTATTCTAGGTAGCTGTGGGAGTCGGTGGGCTTGAAATGGACATCAGTTTCTAGCTGGACCTCGTGCAGTGCCACAACGATGCCACCCGAAGGTTGCAGGAACAGCAACTCATATTCCGCTTGGGAACCCTGCAGCCCAATGGTATCAATGTGGACTTCACAAGCTTCAAACTCTCCCCTCCCCCCACTGCATCCCAAAACCAGCCCAGCCTGTCTCTGCTTCCCCAACCTGTTGTTCCTCTCACCCATCCCTTCCTCCCACCCCAAGCCGCACCTCCATTTCCTACCTACCACCTCAGCCCGCCTCCTTGACCTGTCCGTATTCCCTGGACTGACCTATCCCCTCCCTACCTCCTCACCTATACTCTTCTCTCTACCTATCTTCTTTTCTCGCCATCTTCAGTCCGCCTCCCCCTCTCTCCCTATTTATTCCAGAACCCTCTCCCCATCCCCCTCTCTGATGAAGGGTCTACGCCCAAAACGTCAGCTTTTGTGCTCCCGAGATGCTGCTGGGCCTGCTGTGTTCATCCAGCCTCACACTTTTTTATCTTGGATTCGCCAGCATCTGCAGTTCCCATTACCACTTAAGATGATGACTGCATTGGAGATTCTTGGACAGGGGCTTTCTGAACAAACTTGTTCAGAAACCCATGAATCCGATAACAAGATAAAAAAAATCTTAGGAGGAGCCATACCTCTTTAATGGTAGTCACTGTGTCATATTCTGTAATACTCAGCAGCACAGCCAATCACTTTGACAGCTCCTATGAAAGTGTAAGTATATAGGGTAAGCATGGGGGTAGTCTGTCAGTTGGGTAAATTGTTAGGGTGTCAGGGTATCAGATAAATAGGGTGCCAGGTGGGTATGTAGGGTCCCAGGTTAGTCATGGAGTGCTTACAGTAGGCCAGGGTTGGGAGGACGCTTTTGGATCCAGTGACAGAGGCAGATGTCAGGACAGTGGTTCAAACTAGTCCAGGCATGTTGCGTCCAACGGTCAGGAGTCAGAGTCCAGTTATTCATCTTTTAAGTTTTCCTGGATAACTATTAAGCTTAACTAAGTTGGAACCTTCTGAAATTTTCAACTTTACTAGACTCCTTCAGAGAGTTTCAGATGCATAGAAATTGTCTATTGGAATCTTCAATTTCTCAGGAAACTCCCACAGAATAAATGGTATCTGGGATTTCACATGGTCCTGTTGTGCTGCTCCAGAAACTCTCTGGCCAGTGGAATATCTTGGTCTTACCATATACCCAATGACATGAAATTAAAACAGAATGTGGGAACACTGAATAGTCCAATTCACACATGAATATTCTATGAACGATACAAACCTAGTTGTTGCAACAGTGTCAGATGGTTTCTGGACAACTATATTCTGAAATGCTAATTTCATTTTCTTTAGGTTCTGCTGCTGGAAGAGAAAGACGTGCATGAAAGCAGATCTTGGCATTAGGACAGGAATTCTAAAAAACAAAAGGTAAAATAATTATGAAAATCATTCCAATGTTAATAGTAGAGAATAGAGAGTAGAAAGAATTTTGAGTTGGTTAAAATGGGCCATAGTCTTGATATTAACCTAATTTGCCTGGTGGAGAGGGGAAAGTATGGGTCCAACACAACGCCTCCCCTTCAGTCAATGGAGAATGAAATCAGATGATGTATAAAATATGCATCCAAACCATGTTCACCCTGTTCTCACTGAGTTAAAATAGAGGTTACAAGTGGGGCTCTATTCCTGAATCTTCTTAACTTTAATCAAATGCATGGGCAACAATTGTCTCTTTCCAGTATCAAGCATTCCAGGCTAAAGCTCTGTGTTAAATCAATAGTTTTACATTTTTCAGATTCGATATAACAAGACAGAATTATCCAAAAGATTTAAGCTTGAAAAAGAATCCCTACTTTGAAGAGTACTTTGATGTCCTGAAAGATTTGTTGCTGTAAAGAATACCTACTTTACAATAGCTAAGATAGAATAGTTTACTGAATAATGGACATTGACAGGACTCATGAGCACATTGCTAGTTTGAATAGGATACTGCCTCCCTTCTGTGAGGAAAGGCAATCTATGGTCTAATGATTATTTAGCCTTCTTATTGTTTTGCTGCTTGTAGGAAATTGTGGAATACTTCTATGTGCGGTTGTTAATTCCAAACTAACTTAATATTTATACCATGGAATTATTGAAACCATACAAATTAGAAATTATTAACACCGTTGTCTTTTAATATGCTGTGCATATGTAATGTGTTTTCCATTTCCAGTGTCTACAAAACAATCAGAAGTTTCTGTTTGACCTGAGTGACAATTGAAGCAAAAACAGAACCTGAGGCAGTAGAAATCCCAAGACAGTAACTGTTGAGAATTTTTAATTAGCCTTCTCCTGAAAATATGATTGCGCTAGTTTGTTCATTTGTGTAAATACTTGGTGTAATTTTATCCAAACCTTGCAGAAAATAAATCAATGTAACAATTTAAGCAAGTTCATGACTTAGTGAATGTGGAGTAACGGATACATCGGAGGGAGTAAAACAGCTGTAATTAGCTCTGTAGATCTCTCAGTTCTTCAGGACCTCCACGAACATCAGAGAGATCCCAAAATAGGGCGGCAGCATTTAATTTAAGAGAGATGTTAATAACAGCAGATAGCTATGTTTTGATGGCACTTATGAAAGGCTATGTATAATAAATGCCAATTGTAAAACTCCGTATCATAGCGAGGCTTGCTAGAGAGGCTGTAATGTTGCTTTCATTCATTTAATGTACGTGCTATATATACAAATGTAGTATTTTAGGTGGTTTATAATTTCCTTGAACCAAGCTCCTAAGATTATTAGAATATCATTGTATTTTTGTTTTCTGTTTTCCTAATAAGGTTCCTTGAACAACACGCCAGTCCCTTGCTGAAATATTGGACAATTGGCATGTTTCCAGGATTGTCCTGACGCTTTTCTCGCCATGTGATTCAGATATTTTAACATAGATAGGGAAGATATTATTGCGGGGACAAGGAAGCTGTATTCTGACAACCAAAATAATTGTTTGCAACTCACAATGGAATGTGCACTCTCTGCACCTTGCAGAGATTTTTTTGTGAGCAAATTTAAAGTGAAACATGCTGAAGTATTTAAGCAGTCATCTGTGCCAACATTTAAGCATGACTTCAAATCATTATAAAAAGATGCAGATTATTTGCTGGTGCCACATTTAAATTTGGTGCAAAGGTATATTCACTTTTGGATAATTAATGATGTATTAATGATATGCTAATTGAAAATTGTTCTTATTTTGCACAGCCCTTTCATTCTGCATGGAACAGTCAATTCTTCTGGTAAATCTCCTCAGTGAATAATTCAATGCGGCACTTATGAAAAGCATTAGCGACTTCTACTGGCAAAAAGAAGCATTGCATAGTGGAAGAGTCCTCTTCTGTTACACTCAAAAAGCAAATAACATGAGGTTCACTGAAATTGAATAAAAATTACAAACCCAACCAAAGTATAGTTTGCTAATAAATGATAGTTTGTGATTGCGATTAGATGCTTAATACTTTAAATTATATGGAAAATACTTTCTTCCATTAAGCTAATCTGTCTATAAGTTCGAGCTGGTGCGTGTTCAGATGTAGGTGTCCAGTAATTACATTTGTCTAGCACGCTTATGTTTTACAGGATTGGAGGACATTAAATAAAAATAAGTTGAGACATTTGAGCTTACAAGTATTACAAGAGAATGATTTTCAAAACAATGTGATTTTTCTTTTGTGATATCCATTATCTTTAAACAATGTATTAACATCATTGAATTCTATCTCAATATTTTGCTGAGAGATGTTAGTGGTTTTGTTATCCAAAATATTTGGAATCTGCTATTTCTATAATAAATGTGACTTTCAAAATGTTGACCATATTTTTTTTGTTTACTTTAATTAGTTTGAAAACATTCCTCCACAGCTTTGATATCCCATAGAAATTCACAAGATTGTATGTTACCTTTTGACGTGTTCATATGTGGTCTGTGCCAGAACCCTATAAATCACTGTTATTGACCTCAATCATCCCCTGAACATTTAATAACAATCACAATCATATTGTCTGTCTTGCACATATTATTTTACATAATATGTAGTTTGACAACTCCTGTGTGTTTGAAAAACTATTGTTTTCTATGTAGGATGCATTTAACTTGAAATGTATAAGTTTGTGCATTGTCAGCATAAATCTTGTGAATATTATGAATACCTTACGAATGACTGAAACTGGTGCCGGAAATTTATTACTTTTTCTGCATTTCTCACTGTCCATAATATTGATGTTGTTATGGTACAGACTAGCTCCCAGCAGAGCAACGAAATTTTCCCATTTCCCCACTTTATACCACCAGCCCTTCGGTTTATTTCATTCAAGTGTCTATCCAATTTCCTTTTAATATTAACTATCATTTTGGCTTCTACCACATACATGGATAGAGAGTTTCAAGTTATTACTATTGAAAGGTTTGTCCTCACAACTCCCCTACATCTCTTCCCTGAGCCTTAAATCTGTATTCACTACTATTGTACTATCAGCCATGATGGGAAAAGCTTTGTAAAAACCGAAAGAACTGCAGGTGCTGTAAATTAGGAACAAAAACAAAGTTGCTGAAAATGCTCAGCAGGCTTGCCAGCATCTGTGAAGGAAGAAACAGAGTTAACGTTTTGGTGACCCTTCCTCAGAACGATGGGATGGGAAAAACTTTTCCTTGTCTACTTTATAAATATCCAACCTTCCAGCAGATTTCTCGTCAAATGTCTTTGCTCCAAGGGGAACAATCTCTGCTTCTCTGCTTAATCTCAGAACTAATATCCTCCAATCCTGGAACCATTCTGGTAAATCTCCCCAGTACCTGCTCAAGGATCCTCACTTACTTCTGAAAATGTGGTAAGAAGAGCTGGATGTAATCTATTAATTGCAGCCTGAACTAGCGTTACCACAGTTCAACATAGTGCCTCTACTTGTGAAGCCTAATATTCCATATCCTTTGCTAGCCACTCTCTCAAAATGTCCTGCCACATTCAAAGAGCATACATGCCCTCCCAAGACTTTCTGTTTCAGCACTCTCATTAACGTTATGCCTGCAAAACTGCATGGCCTTCTCATTTCAATTATGATATTTTTTCAGTCGGAATTTACCTTACTTCACAGTCCATGGCATCTTTTCGTGTTGGTTGCACACTGGAAAACCCCTGGTTCTATCATCTCTGGGTTACACACTGTCTGATCTCATTGGATGCCACTTTCTCTGGGTTACACTATGTCTGATCGCTTACTGGCTGCATCATCTCTGGGATATACACTGTCTAATCCCACTGGCTGCATCATCTCTGGGTTATACACTGTCTAATCCCACTGGCTGCATCGTCTCTGGGTTATACACTGTCTAATCTTACTGGCTGCATCGTCTCTGGGTTATACACTGTCTAATCTTACTGGATGCATTGTCTCTGGGTTATACACTGTCTAATCTTACTGGATGCATCATCCCTGGGTTATACACTGTCTAATCTTACTGGATGCATCGTCTCTGGGTTATACACTGTCTAATCTTACTGGCTGCATCGTCTCTGGGTTATACACTGTCTAATCTTACTGGATGCATCGTCTCTGGGTTATACACTGTCTAATCTTACTGGCTGCATCGTCTCTGGGTTATACACTGTCTAATCCCACTGGCTGCATCGTCTCTGGGTTATACACTGTCTAATCCCACTGGCTGCATCGTCTCTGGGTTAGACACTGTCTAATCCCACTGGCTGCATCGTCTCTGGGTTATACACTGTCTAATCCCACTGGCTGCATCGTCTCTGGGTTATACACTGTCTAATCTTACTGGCTGCATCGTCTCTGGGTTTTACACTGTCTAATCCCACTGGCTGCATCGTCTCTGGGTAATACACTGTCTAATCCCACTGGCTGCATCGTCTCTGGGCTATACACTGTCTAATCCCACTGGCTGCATCGTCTCTGGGTTATACACTGTCTAATCCCACCGGATGCATCGTCTCTGGGTCATACACTGTCTAATCTTACTGGATGCCTTGTCTCTGGGTTATACACTGTCTAATCTTACTGGATGCATCATCCCTGGGTTATACACTGTCTAATCTTACTGGATGCATCGTCTCTGGGTTATACACTGTCTAATCTTACTGGCTGCATCGTCTCTGGGTTATACGCTGTCTAATCTTACTGGATGCATCGTCTCTGGGTTATACACTGTCTAATCTTACTGGCTGCATCGTCTCTGGGTTATACACTGTCTAATCCCACTGGCTGCATCGTCTCTGGGTTATACACTGTCTAATCCCACTGGCTGCATCGTCTCTGGGTTATACACTGTCTAATCCCACTGGCTGCATCGTCTCTGGGTTATACACTGTCTAATCCCACTGGCTGCATCGTCTCTGGGTTATACACTGTCTAATCTTACTGGCTGCATCGTCTCTGGGTTTTACACTGTCTAATCCCACTGGCTGCATCGTCTCTGGGTAATACACTGTCTAATCCCACTGGCTGCATCGTCTCTGGGCTATACACTGTCTAATCCCACTGGCTGCATCGTCTCTGGGTTATACACTGTCTAATCCCACCGGATGCATCGTCTCTGGGTCATACACTGTCTAATCTTACTGGCTGCATCATCTATGGGTTTTACACTGTCTGATCCCACTGGCTGCATCATCTCTGGGCTATACACTGTCTAATCCCACTGGATGCATCATTTCTGGGTCATACACTGTCTAATCCCACTGGCTGCATCATCTCTGGGTCATACACTGTCTAATCCCACTGGATGCATCATCTCTGGGTCCTACACTGTCTAATCCCACTGGCTGCATTATCTCTGGGTTATACACTGTCTAATCCCACTGGCTGCATCATCTCTGGGTTATACACTGTCTAATCCCACTGGCTGCACCGTCTCTGGGTTATACATTGTCTAATCCCACTGGCTGCATCGTCTCTGGGCTATACACTGTCTAATCTTACTGGCTGTATCATCTCTGGGTTATACACTGTCTAATCCCACTGGCTGCATCATCTCTGGGTCATACACTGTCTAATCCCACTAGCTGCATCATGTCTGCCTTACACACTGAGTGATCTCACTAGCTGCACCTTCCCATAGTTTAATTCACTCATTTTCACACTTTCTGTTCAGACTAAATTGTTAACGAATTTAACAGTTGCTGTGTGTGGCTCCGTGCATGTTTCTACCCTTAGTTAATCAAGATCCTGTGAGGTTTTTCTTCACGTTTTGGCAGTTTACCAAGTATTTCAAACTGAAATGTGTGGTCTGGATTGAAACAAATTACTAGATATTATTTGTTGAATTTCCAGTTTCATCTAAACCAGTTTCAATTCAAAGAAACTAGAGCTTCCCACCCTGAACCCTTAACAACCCTCATAAGTTAGTACATTTAAGTAACAAAAAAACAAACTCCTTATGAAGTATAAACAAAGCATGCCACCATGCCCATTTAGGAGAGATTGGGGAAGATGTTTAACAACTTTTGTCAACGTTTTATGGAGAGTCTGGAAAGAGGAAAATGCATCAAGGAACTGAGAGATTTATGAAGCGTATTCTGCACCAGATGTTCTCATGTTGTGAGTTGCAGACTCCAGCAGGGTCATGTTACAAGCAATTAGGTTCACAGCAGAATCAGTAGCAAGGCCCTTGCGTTATATTTACATTGGCTCCAGTTCACTGAGTTTAGGGAAGGGAAAATGCATTCTGAGGTAGAATCAAATGCAAATTCGTGGGGAGGGTGTTCATGGGTGACAGGAATGTATCACTCAATGGAAACTCCAAGTGAAAAATGAGGTGACAGTTCAGGTGCAATATGAAGGTTAAGTTGAGGAAGTTTGTCAGGAGAGAGTCTTTATGCAGGATGTTTTAGGAACTACCCATTAGGAAGGCGCATCTCTAATCTGGAGCTGAACAGTTAGGCTGAGTAAGGATACAAACATTTTCATCAAATCATTTTAAATACATAGATGTTCATGAGTAGATGATGTATTGCCTTTTTATTTTTAATGTGCACACTTTCATAATTAAATATTCCTACCCTCCCTCGACCTCTTCATCTCCAACTGCCGTCGAGACATTAACCGCCTCAACCTCTCCACCCCTCTCACCCACTCCAACCTCTCCCCCGCAGAACGGGCAGCCCTCCGCTCCCTCCGCTCCAACCCCAACCTCACCATCAAACCCGCAGACAAGGGTGGCGCAGTGGTAGTATGGCGTACTGACCTCTACATCGCCGAGGCCAGACACCAACTCTCCGACACCACCTCCTACCGCCTCCTCGATCATGACCCCACACCCGAGCACCAAACCATCATCTCCAACACCATTCATGACCTCATCACCTCAGGGGACCTCCCACCCACAGCCTCCACCCCCCCACGGTGATTGAGAACGCCCTTGACCGCGTCTCCCGCATTTCCCGCGAAACATCCCTCACACCCCGCCCCCGCCACAACCGCCCCAAGAGGATCCCCCTCGTTCTCACACACCACCCTACCAACCTCCGGATACAACGCATTATCCTCCGACACTTCCGCCATTTACAATCCGACCCCACCACCCAAGACATTTTTCCATCCCCACCCCTGTCTGCTTTCCGGAGAGACCACTCTCTCCGTGACTCCCTTGTTCGCTCCACACTGCCCTCCAACCCCACCACACCCGGCACCTTCCCCTGCAACCGCAGGAAATGCTACACTTGTCCCCACACCTCCTCCCTCACCCCCATCCCAGGCCCCAAGATGACATTCCACATTAAGCAGAGGTTCACCTGCACATCTGCCAATGTGGTATACTGCATCCACTGTACCCGGTGCGGCTTTCTCTACATTGGGGAAACCAAGCGGAGGCTTGGGGACCGCTTTGCAGAACACCTCCGCTCAGTTCGCAACAAACAACTGCACCTCCCAGTCGCAAACCATTTCCACTCCCCCTCCCATTCTCTTGATGACATGTCCATCATGGGCCTCCTGCACTGCCACAATGATGCCACCCGAAAGTTGCAGGAACAGCAACTCATATTCCGCCTGGGAACCCTGCAGCCATATGGTATCAATGTGGACTTCACCAGTTTCAAAATCTCCCCTTCCCCCACTGCATCCCTAAACCAGCCCAGTTCATCCCCTCCCCCCACTGCACCACACAACCAGCCCAGCTCTTCCCCCCCACCCACTGCATCCCAAAACCAGTCCAACCTGTCTCTGCCTCCCTAACCGGTTCTTCCTCTCACCCATCCCTTCCTCCCACCCCAAGCCGCACCCCCAGCTACCTACTAACCTCATCCCACCTCCTTGACCTGTCCGTCTTCCCTGGACTGACCTATCCCCTCCCTACCTCCCCACCTACACCCTCTCCACCTATCTTCTTTTCTCTCCATCTTCGGTCCGCCTCCCCCTCTCTCCCTATTTATTCCAGTTCCCTCCCCCCATCCCCCTCTCTGATGAAGGGTCTAGGCCCGAAACGTCAGCTTTTGTGCTCCTGAGATGCTGCTTGGCCTGCTGTGTTCATCCAGCCTCACATTTTATTAATCTCCAGCATCTGCAGTTCCCATTATCTTAAATATTACTATCCTGTTTTGATTTTGTTAGTATCTGGGATCATACCACTTTGAATATGAAAATGGTGTCACAGTGAGAAAATGTTTGCAGCACATTTTTAGATCTTGGGGTGCAGATAACTGAAGCAATGGTGCAGTGATTAAAAGCAGGGATGTGCAAGTTAGCAGGATTAGAGGAGATATGTAACAAACATAAATATGATCACCTTAGTATCTAAAAATTATCGTGATTCATTTTCAATAGATTAAATACATGAACATCAGTAACCCTCTGGGTTAGGGAATTCCAAACTTCCCCAAAGCTTTGATGGGAAAATTGTAATCTTCATTTCAAGGTCTTCAAACACATAGAGGTGGATATATCCCTGGGACATGATCAAGTATATCCAAGGACATTGTCAGAACCTAGGTAAGAAATTGTTGGGCCTCTCATGGAGATATTTGTATCGTCGACAGCCACAGGTAAGGTTTCGGACTACTGGAGTGTGGCTGATATTGTGCCATTACTTAATAAGGACTGCAAGGAAAAACCAGGGAATTACAGGTCAGTAAGCCTGATGTCTGTGTTGGGTAAGTTGTTGGAAGGGATTCTGCTACACAGGATTCACGTGCATTTGAATAGGCAAGGACTGATTTAGGAATAGTCAGTAGTTTTACATGTGGGAAATTGTGACTCACAAATTTGAGTTTTTTGAAGAGCTGACCAAGAAGATAAATGGGGACAGTGCAGTAGATGTTGTTTCCTTGGTCTTTAGCAAGGCTTTCAACAAGGTACCACATGGTAAACTGGTTAGTAACATTAGACCATATGGGATCCAGGGAGAGGTAGCCAAATGGATACAAAATTAGTTTGAAGGTGGGAGACACAGTAGTGGCAGAGATTTTTTTTGGACTAGAAGCCTATGACTAGCAGTGACCTGCAAGGATTGGTACTGGGTCTACTTGTTTGTCATTTCCATAAACAACTTAGATTAGAAGGCATAGGTAGTTGGCTGATGACACCAAAATTGATAGTACAATGGACGTCAACAAAGTTATCTAAGAGTACAACGGGATCTGGATCAACTGGGCCAAGGAATGGTAGATGGAGTGTAATTTAGATAAAAAATTAATTTAATGTTGCACTTTGGAAAGACAAACCAGGGTAAGACTTAGACAGTTAATGGTAGGGCCCTGGGGGGCATTAACACAGTGACCTTCCATGGAAAGTGGTGTCACAAGTAGACAGGATGGTGAAGAAGGTGTTTGGCATGCTTGGCTTCATCAGTCAAAGCATTGAGTACAGGAGTTGGGACTTCATGTACAAGACATTGGTATGCTACATTCGGAGTACTGCATACAATTCTGGTAGCCCTGCTGTAAGAAGGATGATATTAAACTGGAAAGGGTGCAAAAAAGATTTACAAGGATGTTACTGAGACTGGAAGGTTTGAGTTATAAGAAGAGGCTGGATTGACTGGAACATTTTTTCTCTGGAGCATAAGAGGCTGAGGAGTGAGACAACACATTATGGAGGTTTATAAAATCATGAAAGGCATAGATAAGGTGAATAGCCAAGATCTTTTCATAAGTGTAGGGGAGTCTAGAACAGACAGCGTGGGTTTAAGTTAAGAGGGGAAAGATTTAAAAGGAGTCCTAAAGGGTAACCTTTTTACACAGAGGGTGATGCATATATGGAATGAGTTGCCAGAGGAAATGGTAGACACAGATACAACTACGACATTTAAGAGACATTTGAACAGATACAGGGATATGAAAGGTTTAGAGGGATATGGGCCAATGACAGGAAAACAGGACTAAACAGGAAAACCTGGTCAGCATGGACAAGTTGGGTTGAAGGGCCTGCTTTCGTGCCGTATATACCTTTTGACTCTGGCTGTTTGAGTGTATTTGAGTCCGAATTGGATGCCCCCTTATTGTGATAATGTGACCTATATTTATAGGATCCAAGCCTGTTCGAGAGACAGAAACCATGATGTATAACGTTTATTAATTGTTCAGTCTTACAGCACTTTCCGCAGACCAAATACACTTTTATTTTGATTTTAAAAATCTGTTCAGACATTTTATGACATCCCTATGGCATGTGGGACTTGAATGTAGATTTCCTGGTTAACAGGTAGGGACAATAGCACTGTATCGCACAATCCCTCCTGCTCAAACTTTCTATCTACCCAGTCGATTAATTAATCAATTAACCCCAATCATCTGCTTAATAATGTACTATATTAAACCCCTCCCCTCACCCTTTTTGAGACGCCTAGACTAAGGAAACCTTACCAAAAGGGCTTTTGCCATACTAATCTGAAATGAACACTTCCATCAGATTTCATGAAGCTAAGCAGACCTAGGCCTGGTTGATACAACATGGGAATATTTTAGGGCTGTTTTGGTGCAGCAATAATGTCCCTACCTCTAAGTAAGGAGGCCAGGGTTCCCACCAGCTCCAGTGCTGTGTCATGATCTTCCTGAACAGGTTAATTAAAATATCTATACCTTTCCAGAACCTGTAAAATTCTATTTGCTTCATTCGTCATTGCCTTACAGACTGGGAAATAAAGGCGCAGTCTACTCAAAACATTGATGAAAGGGAAATCCTGTCAGCCCAAGGATCAGTGGGACGAACTTTGCATTATTTCGGAGTAAATATATCCTTCCTTAAATAAGCAGAACAAAACTGAGTAGCTTTCAAGGTGTACATACCATTTCCTTGTTTAATTGAAACTGAAAGTTGAAAGCCATGGAATAAAAGAGCCAGTAGCAACATGGACACAAAGCTGGCTGAATGAGAGGAAACCGAGAATACTGGTGAATGATTGTATTTCCCAATGTAACTCCTGCCATATTAAATAAAACTTTTTGATATAATATGAGGTTTGTTCAACCTCATAAAATAATGGTATTATTTATGTATATAAATATATGTTTTATCAATTGCTGTCATAGTAACAAATTCTTTTGAACCATACCATCTGTTAGTTTTGTGAGGAAAGATCAAGAAGCTGATGAAAATCTAAAGCATTTTAAACAAGTTGATTTGTTTAATATCAGTCCTGTGCCAAGTCTGACATAGCTTGGAACAACTTTGCTCAAACAATCTTCCACTCTTCGTTTTATTAACTATGTACCTACAATGTTTCTGACACATTTCTTGTAGAATCATATGGTAGGAGAGTTGGAAGCATTCACCACGTTCAAGACCTTCTGATGTTCATGTTGCATCATCTTTATATCCCAGCTACACACCACTACAAATGCTGAAAGCTAGGACCAGTGGTCATCAACAGAGACATGCCCCACAAAGGGAAGCTAGCACCTCACTTTGTCAACAGGGACATGGAGGTGATGATAGATGCAGGAGTGGGGTGGCCAGTGTATTTTCCTGGTGACCAGGAAAGGAGGCTACAGGACCAAACTCAGACAACCTGGACTGAGATAGCAGCCCAGGTCAGTGCAGTGCCCCAGGTTAAAATGTCGGTCCAACAGTGTAAGAGGAAGATCACTGATCTTCTACACTCTATCAGGTTAAATGCAACCATCTTCTCTCTGCTATTTCACACTCACAGGGCCACCTATCACTTAAACTCTGCCAAAGCACACATATCTCATCAAGGCTCATAGACTACAACTCATACTATTACCACCTCACCCACTCATCCTCCTAATCCTACTCACCCTTTCTGCCCTCTATGCTTCCTCCACAAGGACTGGGGTGACATTACCACCTCTCTTGTTCCTTCATCACCTCTAATAGCTCATTCATCCACTTCATCATACTCAATGCCTGCCTTTGTCTCATGACAGGAATAAATGGGCCACAACCAACAGTGATAATGGGGATTGGAGGAGGAGGTGGTGGATATCAGGCTCCATTTGAAGAGAAAATTCTTGACTTAGCTGGAGCATGACTGCTCATGTGGGGATAGTAATCGTCAATGCTAAAACAACCGACTGAGTTTCATTACACTGTGCTGCATTTCTATTAGCACCAGTGCTAAATCAATCTTAACCTGCACAAGCATTTATCCCTGTTAGATAGCTAATTTCCTCTCTTCTCTTCTGTTTATTCCTCTGGATGCTATGCAACATTACTGGAGTTTGCTGAGCTTGCTGCACTTGCTGGCTATGTTATTGACCCCTCCTTCTACATTGTCTTGGAAGCTGGACAAAGGCTACAGAGACTCCAGCCTCAGTGTTGTCTGTGTCAGATATGTGAACAGATAATTTGTGGGGAGTGTTGGAAAGAAAGCACCATTTCAGTACCTGTAATCCTGAACCCTGGCATTAATCACAATGAAGCATAATTTTTTATGCCACTTTAGACAGTGTGGCATGGAGGCTTCTGAAGCAGGCTGATATGTGAAAAGGAAGTAAGAAATATGTAACCTTTTCCAAAAGTACACTGCACAGCCAAAGTG
The DNA here is from genome assembly GCF_030684315.1 of Stegostoma tigrinum. Lineage (NCBI taxonomy): Eukaryota > Metazoa > Chordata > Chondrichthyes > Orectolobiformes > Stegostomatidae > Stegostoma > Stegostoma tigrinum. The sequence goes on from NC_081374.1 coordinate 28,526,791, forward strand.
TTCATGTTCCTTGGCGGAGCGGAATTCTGCCAGTAAGCCAATGTGACAAGCAAAGGCACCCTTGCACATCACAGATGGCATCCTTGCATTCTTATGGTCCATGAGCGAATATGGCAGCGTTGTATTCCAGTGATGGCAAACTGTTTCAGAAATGACAGATACACGTGACATTTTAAAGCCAGCTTATCTGATTACATTTGCTTAGCTGACAAGACAAGAAAGCAATCAGCTTGGAAGTGATGAAGTGTGTGAAAATTGGACTGATGATGTTTTGAGGCTGGTGGTTTGTAGATGCTACCCTTTTTGGGCCAAGGGTGAAGGCGGAGTTGTCTGGTGGCTGGGACAAGCAATCGGTGAGCTGCAGGTCCCAGGTACGTGGTCTGATGAACATGTTAGGAATTTATGCTGCCTAATTTCTCAAACATGGAGAGGAAAATTGATAGATGCATAGGGATGGCATGTGGGTCAGTGGCTGGCACCACTGTCTCACAGTGCCAGGGACAATAGTTTGATTCCACATAAATGCAACATTATAGGGAAGGGGGAGGGTCTGGGTGGGATGCTCTTCAGAAGGTCATTGTAGATTTGATGGGCCAAATAGCCTGCTTATACACTGTAGGGATTCTACCAGATGAATTACAAATGCATGTAAATAAAATTACCACTCAATGGCAGAATTCTGGAAATTTTGTTTTGATGTCAAGATTTTCCACTCAGCAGCTTTCCCCAAATTTTTCACTATTGACCATGCCATTCCTGAGACGGGAAAATTTTGTTTAAAGCCTTTTCTTTCAGATGAAGTCACAATCTCAGCCTGAACGTAATGGGGGGGACACAGGATGGAGCATGAATTCATGCACAGGAAAGAAGGCAAATGTAGAGAGAGCATTTCCACCTCAACCTTGTACATGCATTAGACAAGTGGCAGATAATACCAGTAGCAGTAAAATATGAATAATTTATTGACCAATTAATCAGCTGGAGAAAATTGTATACTTGTCATTACTTCTGAAAAAAATCTATATTGTGGGAATCAGTATTTTCTATAAAAAGCCAAATGATCAATTTTGGTGAATTATCAGTCCCTTCACAAACAGAAAACTCAGGAAAGTACGTTCAGTTAAGTGATATTGATTAACAGTGCTATCATATATAAGGGTTTATTGTTACCAGTGGTCATGTGGCAAATTTAATTTCTGAGACAACCTGTAATGTTACAAACCTCAAATTCATGCACAACTTATCGTCACTATCATTGTTAGGCAATCTTTCGGTAGCTATATTTTTGTACTCCAGGAGTTATAACTCCCAGCACAAAGCCTCACTCATTTTAAGTTGAAATTAGATCATTGAGGGCAGAGCAGTCAGCAAAGTAGTCAATGTGCCCGATTTACTGCACATAAATTTAATGTCTGTACAGTCAGAATAGTCCCAAAACAAGCATGTCAGTTTCTTTTACTGATTATCCACACTTGTCTCCTGTCAGTCATGGCTGCTATTAAAACTTAAGCCTCCAGTAATGACATGCATTCACAAACACAGGATGATTCCAGTTTCATAACTTCCACTGGAAATGTCAGGGAAAGTGTCCCAAAGCATGCAGACAACATACCTCCAAACCCCAACTCCCACATTATCCCACCATCCCAATCCACATAGCTGAATATAACAGATCAATTCTGATACACCATAGAACTATATATAGGACTATCTGTTCAGTTTAAAAAGTTAATAGGTAATATGCTCATGAGATTTTTAAATAAGTTCTTTAACCTTGCATATCCTTCCAACAGGACATCAATTTGACAAGGTCAAAATAAATATCATGGCAAAGTAAAACATAAGACACAACGCAACAGTGCAACTCCACATCATGTTAAATATATTGCACGTATTTACTACTGCACTAATAAATTAAGAGATTGTTACTAAATTTTAATGCAACACAGTAATTTGTTTGGTCAACAACAATTGAAGTAAAATTGACGAGAAAGCGTAACATTTCAGAACATTGTTAAGAGTCTGTTCTTCTGCTTGGAGATGGAATTGTACGCAGGCCTCAAGCTCGATAAACAATAAAATAATGAAAGAAAAATATTAACCCCAATTAGCCCAAATAGTTTAATCAACTTGATTTAATGTGTAAATACGCTTAGATGTAGGAAAATGAATCTACTAATCCATTTACTAACTAAAGCAAGATCTATTTTGAATCATTCCTGTTTCTGAACAGATGGATGCAGGGCTAGGTGCAACAAATGGAATACCTGAAATAAAAGCTTCCTATTCTCCATTGTATAATTTGTATATCAATGTTATGAAAATGTATATCAGCAGATATAAACTATGAAGCTAATGCACACTAGTACTTAATTTTTGTTTTGCTGTAAGTGTGCATTGGTATCTCCAGGCTTCTTTGCCTGACATTGATGCACTGCACTCAAGAGCTACTTGACTGGCCTTGATTTCTTGCAATTACTATGGCCCAGATGGGATGAGAAGGGGGCTCAACAAACCATTGGCTGCCAGGGTTGGGGACCAAACTCAATGGTCAAAATGCGGGCTCAAGTGCTGGGTGCTGACCTGACAGATCCCAACAGGACTTGCAGGCAGGTCTTCTGATTGTCAGAGATATAACAGCAGCCATGTCCATATTTGATGCCCATATAAACACAGCTTTCCCCTTCATATCCTCAGAGTGGTTAGTTTAATTGTATAATCCTATGCCAAATTACATTAACTTCCTTTGAACAGGCAGGGAAAAACATGTGGGCTCTTCAGGGATATTGGAGTAAGGCAGCCACCAGCATGATATACAGTAGTTCAAAAATGCAGTAAACTTTTTATTATTCAGCACCCATGGGATCAGGAGTGTGCCGATTGATCAAATATTCTGGCTAAGAAAGAGCCCACATAATCAATGTAAAAACACACGTGAAGTAATAAAAATACAATGCACGGATAAACACATTAATATTATACTTTACTTTTAGCACAAATCACTTAAATAATAATGCAATGTTGCTTTAAATAAAACTTACTGGCAGACTACCCAGACATAATGGTACTTGAGGAGAAATTGACTAAGTATGTTTACATGGAGTTAAATAAATTAAAAACTATATTAATTGGACAAAATAATACATTAAAGTTCATGGCATTTGGGCTGTATAATTTTTTATGGTTTATTAAAACTGCCATTTCATAAGGTACCAGTTAAAACAAAGTTTGCTGTATTGCTGAATATCTGCAAAAAGAAATTGCTTTCATAGCGAAGCATGTAAATATTTGCATACTCTGATGCCAAACTACTGTGATATCTACATATTATTCTTAAAATTGCACAACTGTTATGTGTAAATTTTGTGTTTAGTATTGTGAAAATCAATTATGTGGACATGTAATATAAGCAAATTGTTGCCCAGTACCAGTCTGTTTCAGTGTGAAAGCAAAATTGTTTTATATGGTGGTCTGGTTCCATTTTGTATGTCACATCTGAGTGGGCCTGGGGAGGTAACAAGAAATTGAGAGTAGATATTGATGTTCATTTGAAGACCCAATGCAAACACAATTGGCCAAATGCCCTCCTTCTCCCTTGTAACACTTCTGTGATTCTGTCAGAAAGGCAACAGATGGTTTGGTGAATAACAGCTGGATGAGGTGGACAACAGCAAGAGATCACTCTGATTACTTCTGCCATAGCTCATAATATGGTGAAAGATGATAAAATGGACATCGTGTAGAATTATTAGCATAATAGAAAAATGCATCATTCCACAAATACAAAATCCATTTTTGGGGTTAGAAAGTAAATTACATGTCATTCAACAAATGTGTGCATTTTTCAGGAGTTTCTACAATGGGATTACAGCATAAATAGTGGAAATTCACATTAATTCAAGAAATTTCTGAACAGTTTCAATTACAAGGACTTCATCAGTACACTCTATGGAGGAGCAGCGAATCACTGACAGGGAGTTCTGGATTTTCCACATTTAATTGGGATGTACAGATGCTAGAAGTTGCTGTCAGTTTTACAGCTGTAATGATGCAAACCCTGACAGTTCTATCACCATTAATAAACAGAAGCTTTGGGCGAATAAATCAAAAATCCCCACTAAAGTTTGCTTCAATATACCTTTACATATATTGTTAGAAAATTCCATCATGTGTTTCCATAAACATGTCAGCAGTTGGATATTCTGTCTTTCTCCAAACATGTCCAAATGACATGAATTCAGAGAAACATAACTGTGCAGTAAGCTAAATAATTATTGAAAAATCTTCAGAGTTTCCCTGAAAAAAGGATTTCCAATACAAGTTCCTTCAGCTTTGAAAGATTAATTGAGCAATTCTCTGTGGTCATGACTGAATGTTTCAATATTCACATAAATAGTTTTAAGAAGTAGTTAAATGAAACAGAAGTAAAATATTACCATTAATTCACTAAAGAGCAACAAATTGCTTTCTAGTTATTTTTTTTTTCAAATTTATTGTTTATCTTCCTAATTTACAACACAACAATGAAATTTCATAATGTGGAGAGAAGTGGGTTACAGTATCACAGAATAATTATGGCACACAGAGACTATTTTACCCATCATGCCTGGTTTTCGTTTCATAAAATGTATTAATAGGCGTAATGCTGCTGAAATTCTGATTGATCAACTACCAAATGCTTTTAGTTTGCATCCAATAGATGTTCCTGTTTTGGAAAATAGTATCTGCTGCAGATTGACATGGAAAACAGTGAGTCAGTTGGGAAAAATGATGAGATTAGAAAAGTGAGGGTCTCACAACTTGCAAGATGTCTACTGGCACGCGTTCACATGCCATCAATCCTTAATCTCACCTCATTAATCTGTAGTTTCCTATTGACCCCAGCAATTGAGAGAAACTAGACAGCAACATTTCCTCACCTGAAAGTCTGAGTGGGTACCTGCTAATTCCAGCTCATTGTTTGTTTCTCTGGGGCTCTATCATAGATAGCAGTCCCCAAAACCTCAGGGCACACTCCTTGAGCAGTGACCACCCGCATATCCCATTCACAGAGCTTGGCATCACATCATCATAAATTCACAGTTTAGATTTCCATTTTAAACTGCAATTTAGAGCACACCAGCACCTTTCATTGTAATGTAGCTCCAAGAACGCCTTATGCACAGGACAAATGCATTTAATGGATTTGATCAAGTTACATCTCAAGGTGTCTTGGCAGGTTCTTGTAGCACTCACTCACTTTTTGCCTATTTGCACATACCACCTCTGCATTTCCTTACCTTTTTGCACTTCGCCACCTCATTTGAAACTTGACTCAGCAATCAAGAGTGTTGGACATGTTGCTGTATGGCACCATGCCACTTCAATATTGCACTTATGTTAAGACCCAGCAGCATTTGCAGCTAATATTGTGTGTCTGCTTTAACCAAATGGCAATGTTTCAAAGTCTAAGGGGAGTAAATGTCAGTTGGGTCAAGGGAGAATGAACTAATCAACTAATTAATTGGTTAATCTAATTAATGAACTAATTCAAAATAAATTACTCACTAGGACCAAAGCAGCATTCAAGCAAACTCAGCAAAGTTTTCCAGCAAAAGATGAAGTGTTACAAGAAATCATTTCTTTCCAAGAAGCCTTGTTTAAAAACTGGTTCGCTTCCAAAGCTTTTCAGTGACTTTTTTCCTTCAAACCAGTCCATGCAAAATAAATGCACTCAAAAACAGACCTTACTGAAGAAACTCAGCAGATCTGGCAGTATCTGCAAGAGAAATTAATTAACGTTTCAGATCCAGTGACCCTTCTTCAGAACCGATTAGGAAAGTTTGGTACACATGCTGAGGGTGGGGTGTGGGAAGTGGGCTGGGGGGTGTGGTTGGTGATGCGGGGCAAATATTAGGTGCAGGTGGAGCCCTTGAGAGAGAGAAAAACAGTTGGGCAGACAAAGAAAGATATAAAGGTCAGCCTGAAAGAATCAATAGTTGCAAATGGGGACTGTTGGTGGCTCTCAGTAGGTTGGTTGTGGTAGCAAGGCCTGGTGTGTGTGGGGTTTAGGGTAAGGACATGGGAGAAGGTACTCAGGCCCTAAAAGTATTCAGTTTGATATTGAGTCCACAAGGCTGCAGGGCCCCCAAACAGAAAGTGAGTTATTGCTCTTTCAGCATGTGCTGAGCTTTACTGGAGCACTGCAGTAAGCCTGAGACAGACATGTTGGCCAGGGAACAAGAAGTAGCAGACAACAGGAAGCTCTGTCATTTTTGCAGATAGAACATAAGTGTTCTGCAAAGCAGTCACCCAGTCTGTGTTTTGTCTCCCCAGTCTACAGCAGAGCACATTTTGACCAGTGAATACAGTGGGTTGTGTTGATTGAAGAGCAGGTAAGTCACTGCTTCACCAGGCACGTATATCTGGGGCCTTAGACAGTAGGGAGGAGGTAAATGGACAGATGTTACACCTTCTGCAAATGCAATGGAAGGCACCATAGGTGTTGGGAATAGAAGAGAATTGAGCCAATGTGTTTCTCCAGGACACTGAGTTAATAGTAATCTCTTTTCCATGTTTATTTAGTTATATTTTGCCTTTCTTTCAATTTGCTGCTTTCTAATCTTTCATTAATTTCCTTTTACTTTATTCTGTTTCTTTTTTTTTGCTCAGTTCATCTTGATATTAAAATGTTACCATGATGTTATGGTAGAAATAAATAAAAGCATCAAAGCCTTGTTATTCAGTTTGCACATGTGGCCTCTACTGATCACTGCTGGAATTGAACATTAGCATATAATTGGATTCAGGAACATTTGTGGCACAGTGCTAATGTATTAACCTCTGGATCAGAAGGTTTAGATTCAAGGCCCACTGGCCCCAAACATGTGTCATTACATGTCAGAACAAGTTGATTAAAAATGTTCATAAAAACCCACTCAAGAGCCTGATTAAAAAGTCTCACCCAAGGCAATCAGGCTGAGGCAAGAGCATCCCATTGCCAAGTGCAATAAATTGCCCTCTTGCTTCCTAACCAACCTTCAGTGCCAGGGGTATGTTCAATTCTGACCACAGTCTTTTTAAAATTGGTGGTTAAAGCAGACTTGTTTATCCCAGTGAACAAAAAATAATATTGTATAATGAATTTGGGGAGATAAAGAATGAATTATATATAAAGTTTTGCCATTTAACATTCTTAAGATATTAAGAACAAAATCATATAATTAATGTTTTAATCTATTGGAAGTGAATAATTTCTACAATTATTCATAACTCAATACTTTGACAAAAGATGTTTGGCTAATGCAAGCATCAACTTTGATGTGAAATATTGAAGTGAAATTTAGGCAATAAATAGATACACAGATACTAGATGTTATCTGTTACGTGACTCTCAAGTGAATTGTTGCACAATGCCTAAATGCAGTGACTTAATTATCCCATAGTTATGGCTGGTGTAATATTCAAATAGCATGATGTGTTGTCTATTGCTAGGGCTATTTTTGAAAATAAAGCACATTTTTGAATGTGGGATATTTGTTCTACACAACTGTGTCTTTGATCAAGCCAACTTGGTTGAGTGGAGACCAGAGAACTCAGCAGTGCACAATCATATTGTTTAACTATGGGAATCTTCAGATTATGTCGAAATCCTAATCTACTTGAAATATCTGGAGTAAATATGTACTGAAAGGACCTTTGTAAAAGGTGGTTATTAGTACTCTTTTCCACGTTTATTCAGTTATATTTTGCTTTTCTTTCAATTTGCTATTTTCCAATCTTTTGTTAATTTTCTTTAATTTTGTTTCTTTTTTGCTCAGTTCAGCCTTGATATTAAAATATTACCATGGTGTTATGGTAGAAATAAATAAAAACATCAAACTCTTGTTGCAAATTGATATCAATGGATATGATAATTGCGTTGATTCCTTAGAGGAAAATGGAAAAGGAAGACAAGAAATGAAAAATAAGTTCTTACACTAAATTTCAATTTAACCAAAACAAATATTCTAATCTAGACTAATCATGGAAACTTGTAACTCAGTTGGTGATGACCCTCAGAGTTGTGTACCACCACCTCTCGACTTCCCCAATCCCCATTCTTGGACTTATGATGGAAATTCAACCATTGTAGAACCATGTTCTGGCCCTGGACTCTGAACACATTGCTGCCATGACAAAAACTGCTTTGGGAAGGTGAAACCTGAAAATGTTGCAATGCGGAGGCGTGTGCAGTGAGGGTTCCTGCAGTGTACAGCTCAGAGAAATTAGCAAAATGTCAGGTAGGACCAGGCAAATCTAACCCTCATGAATACTGAGAATAACAATTTCAGACCATAATCTCAGCACTTTTTTTGCCTCTAATTTGAGTATTTCAGTTTTCCTCTTATTGTCACCAGTGACACAAATCCAGTCAAATCGTTATTGGGATTTTTTTTTGCTTCTTACCCTGTCCCTTCATTCCCTTTGGTTTTGGGAGACTTTTAACTTCTGTTGTCTTTCATTCTTTCACAGACTATTTCTTGCCCCATTTCACATCCATTCCACAACACTTATTCTGTTACTAATTTTTCCCTGTTCGAAAGAAAGATTGCAGACCTGAAATGTGGTGCTAAATTTTCTAATGGATTGGCAAAGTGGTGTTTTGCAGATGTTGGCTGCCGTGGCCCATCTCAACCTTTCTTATGCAATTCTCTGCTCTTCAACTTATCAATTATGCAACTGGCCTGTTCGGAATCTGTCTCATTGAATCATGTAGCAGGAGAGACAGAAGCTCTCACTGCAGATGGGACTTTGCAATGTTCATGCCACTGGAGCAATATTTAAACCCTAGCTGTGCATCACTTCAGATGAAGCAAGTTGAGAAGTGCATCTTTCCCTGTGGTTGTCTAATCTCAAAGGGAAAGCAGCTCCCTGTTTTACAACTGGGAAGCTTGAGATACTGGTGGAGGGTGTGGTCAAGATGACGGCCATGCCTTGTCCTGCTGGCCAGTAAAGGAGGCCACACTAATGGATTTGGGCGGCTACAACTGTCACTATTGCAGGCAGCTTGTCCTGTCAATATTTCTTACCTGCCTCAATCCTTCAAACTACTAACCTTTCGTGCTCCCGTCCTTTTTGTTCACTCATTACGGACGTCTTATCACTTTTCCTGCTTGAATATCCTAACTAAATGCTTTTTCAAGTACTTCCATGATACTCAGTCCCTCCTTTGTCTCATTGCAGGAAGAAAAGTCTCCTAATCAGGTTGAGAAGGTGATGATGGAAACGGAGTTTCCGGACGAAGAAATAATGGCAGAGGGTGGGAGAACAGAGCAATTTTTTTTTGTTGGAATGTGGAGAATAACGCAGTGAGCTGCATTGTGCTATGCTACTCTCCCAATACCACCAATGCTAACCCATTCCTAATGTAAAAACTTTTATCCACTTACACAACTGATTCACACTCTTTTCTTATGCAGGCACTAGCTGCACTGGAAGAATTCTGCTAATTAAGGGGCCTTTGCCAGATGCTTCAACTTCTGAGGAGGAAGTCAGTCAGTCTTCTGCAGATATAGCATCAAGGCTTTCAGTTGCACTCTCCACCCGCTTTTACCTCAAGTTCTTTATCTAGATTAGCTTGTAAGCACATCACGACCACATCTCTGCAGCTGCTTGAGAAAGAAACATTCCAGGTCTATGGCATTCAGAGACTTACTACAGACTAGGCACCTGGTCAACCCCATGCAGTAGATGATCCCTTGATGTCAATCATAATGACTTTACCAAAATGCGCACACAGGTCCAATAGGCTGGTTTGTCAGACACAGCCGATGAACTGGATAATCGGATGCAGGAGTCCACAAATGTTGTCTGTACCATGTTAGTTCTGACTGGCGACGTCCATGGACACCCAGTTTCAATACACTGAGTGTCTGCCAGATATGTGCATGGGCCTGGATTCCATCGCCATGACCATTGATGTTCAGTATTAATGGCAAGGTGAGAAGTGACAAGGGACATTTATTAGATGTTGTTTCATCTCACGGAGACTTGATGGTGCAAAAGTGCCTGGGTCCATACGTAATTTGGACTGACTAGAGGCTGCTTGCCATGTATCTATCAGAAAATTGCACAATGAGAGATAGCCCAAACTTAGCTCATTCATCCTGAAAGTAGGTCTCAATTAGGTCCAAAAGAAGAGTCTCAACCCAAAACATCAACTTTCCAGCTCCCCTGATGCTGCCTGGCCTGCTATGTTCCTCCACAGTGTTATCTCTGACTCCAGCATCTGCAGTCCTTACTACTTCTTTCAATTAGGTTCTGTTTGAAGGAGTGAACTGCCAAATATCAAAAAAAATAGTTTATGACGACTAGGGGAGTGTAGAAATTAGAGGTGAAGAGAAAAAGAAAACTAGAAAATCAAAGACAGGATATGAAAAATTATTTGTCCATCAAAACTGAAGAAAATCTATAGATGCTTTAGCAGTACACTAGGAGCAAGAAGATAACTAAGTGAAGAGATGATTCTATCACAGATATATTTGATTACTTGTGCATGGATGCAGATGATGAGGGCAAGGTTCACAATGAGCATTTTGTCTCCGTCTTCACCAAGGGGAATTTAACAGACAGTCTAGTAAAATAAATGAACTGTGAGGTGTAGAAAAAATAAACATAGTGAGAAGGGAAGTACTAATGGCATTGACCTGCTTGAAATTAGATACATCTCCTGGACTTAAGCTACATACAGGTGAGATGCCAGATGATTGGAGGTCTGCAAACAATGTTCTATTACTCAAAGGTGCAAAGTATTGGCAAAAAGGTGCAAAGAATTGGCCAAATAATTATAGGCCTGTAAGACTGATCTCATCGGTCGACAAAGTACTGAAATCAATATTGAGACATAGGGTTAACTGTTACATGGAGAGACACAGATGAATAAACAAGGGATTTTCAAGGTTTTGTTAAGGGAAGGCTATGTCTTACTAACTTAGTCTTCTCCTTTGAGGACTTAACAAGGAGAATTGATGAAGGTAGTGCATTGGATGGTTCAACTACACAGATTTTAGTAAGGTATTTGACAAGGTACTGCATGGCAGATTCCGAAGAGAAAACAAAGCCTGGGGAAATGTGCCAAGTTTGATCCAAAATTGGCTCATTAACAGGAAACAAAGAATAATTGTTAGTTCCCAGTTGTGTTCCACGGGTTTAATTTTCTGGTACATGTTAATACTTTGGACTTAAATGTGGGAGGCATAATTGGGACATTTTTAAATGACACAAAAATTGGTCAGGTAGTTGATAGTGTAGAGGATGTTAATCAACTGCAGGAAAGCATAAATGATTTGGTTGAGCGAGCAGAAACATGATAAATGAAATTTAATCTGGAAATGTATGAGGTTATGAAATGGGAACCCAAATAAACTAAGTGAAAACATAACAGCTGGGAAATTATTGAGAGGGGTAGAGGAAGTGATAGACTCTGGAGTGCATATCCACAGAGCCCTGAAGGTGGCAGGACAGGTAGATAAGATAGTAAAGAAGACATATGTGGCTTTTCTTCTTTGGTTGAGGTTTTGTTCTCTCTGTTGTGATTTTTTTTTTCTTCATTCTTCTCAGTGATGCCTTGAACTCCCAGCCTCAGCGTGGACTGTGACTCTGGGACTCAATATAGACACAGTGTGGCTCTCTCCGCCTATTGTGGTGGGCCTCTTGGCCCAGCATGATGGTCTCTGTGGCCTATAGCGGTGGCCTCTCTGCAGCCTGGCATAGCCTCATCATGGACTTCGGGACTCAAGATGATTCCAGAGCGGTCTCCCAGCCTCAAAAGCCTCAAGGTAAAGCCGAGGATTGTCTGGAGTTAAGGCCCAGCATACACTGGATTGGAAGGACTGTTATTCTGAATTTTTTATTTCTTCATTTTTCTGGAATTTACATTTAACAATCTGCATCTAGATACCTTGGCCCCTAAATGGTTCCGTGATTAGTGACTTGTAAACTTTTCACTGTACTCATCTGAGTACATGTGATAATAAAGCTCATTCCAATTCCAATTCCAACTAAATAAGATATTGTTAGGCCACAGCTTTTGTGTTCAGTCCTGGTTTGCCTTACCAAAATGCTACACTTCACATGTATCTAAATTAAAGCCCATCTGCCACTCCTTGGCCCATTGGCCCAACTGATGAAGGTTTCTTTGTACTCTTAGATAATCTTCTTCACTGTCCACTACACTACTTATCTTAGTGTCATCTGCAAACTTACTAACTTTTGCAGGACATATTTTGCATCAGTATTTACTATGGAGAAGGACATGGAAACTAGGGCACCTGGGGAAATAGATCATGATGTCTTGAAAAGAGTTGAAATGACAAAAATAAAGTGCTGGAGTCTTAAAACGCATAAAGGTAGATAAATCCCTGGCACCTGATCAGGGATCCTTGTGGGAGATGCAGGAAGAGATTGCTGGGCGTATTTGTACCATTGCCGAGATATTTTTACGATTGACAGACATAGGTGAGGTGCTGGAAGACTGGAGGATGGCTAATTGAAGAAAGGCTGTAAAGAAATGACAGGGAACTATTGATCGGCTAGCTTTACATCAGTGGTGGGTAAGATGTTGCAGGGAATTCTGAGGAACAGGATTTATATCCATTTGGAAATGCAAGGTATGGTTAGGAATAGTCAACATGGCTTTGTGTGTGGGAAACCATGTCTCTCAAACTTGATTGATTCTTTTTGAAGAGATGACAAAGAAGATTGACAAAAGCAGAGGGGTAGACATTGTCTATCTGGACTTGAGCAAAGTGATCAACAAGGTTCTGCATGGTAGGTAGATCACTTGGGATCCGGGGGAGCTAGCAAATTGGATACAAAGCTGGCTTGAAGGTAAGAGACAGAGGGTATTGCTAAAGGGCTGTTTTTCAGAATGGAGCCCTGTGACCAGTGATGTGCCACAAGGATCAGTGCTGTCTCTACTGCTGTTCATTATTTATATAAATGATTTGGATGTGAGTATAGGTGGTATGGTTAGTAAGTTTGCAGATGACACTAAAATTAAGTAGTGTAGTGGACAGTGAAGAAGATTATCTAAGAGTGCAAAGGAACCTTCATCAGTTGGGCCAATGGGCCAAGGAGTGGCAGATGGACTTTAATTTAGATACATGTGAAGTGTAGCATTTTGGTAAGGCAAACCAGGACAGGACTTGTACAATTAATGATAGGGCCCTGGGGAGAGTTGTTGAACAAAGAGACCTAAGGGTGCAGATACTTTGTTCCGTGAAAGGAGTCACAGATAGACAGGGTGGTGAAGTAGGTGGTTGGCATGCTTGCCTTCATTGATCATACGTTGAGTATAGGTGTTGAGTGGTCATGCCACAGCTATACAGGACATTTGTGAGGCCCTATTTGGAATACTGTGTACAATTTTCATTGCCCTTTCAAAGGAATGATTTTGTTAAACTTGTGTGGGCACAGAAAAGATTTACAAGGATGTTGCCAGGGCCTGAGGGCTTGAAATATAGGGAGAGGCTGAATAGGCAAGTGTTTTCCCCCCTGGAGCATCAGAGACTGAGGTGATCTTGAAGATGTTTATTAAATCATGAGGAGCATGGAGAAGGTGAATGGCCAGGTTTTCTAGGTAAGCAAGTCCAAAACTAGAAAGCATACATTTAAGGTGAGAAGGGAAAGATTTAAAAAGGACCTGAGTGGTAACTTTATCTCACACACGGTCATGTGTATATGGAATGCACTGGCAGAGGAGGTAATGGATGCAGGTACAATCACAACATTTAAATGGTACTTGGATGAGTAGATGAATAAGAAGACTTTAAAGGGATATGGGCCAAATGCTGGCAAGTGGGACGAAATCAGATTGGGATGTCAGGCTGGCCTGGATGAAATGGACCGAAGGGTCTGTTTCTGTGCTGTATAACTCTATGACATAATTACTATAGGAATAGTACAGCTGGCATTTATAAGAATATTGCCAGGTCTTGATAATTTCAGAAAGGAGGAAAATTGGATAAACAAGGGCTCTTTTCCTTAGAACAAAGGAGGCTGAGGCTCACCAGAGGTGCACAAAACAATGAAGAGTTTGGATAAATTGGACTGTTTCCCTAGTGGAGAGATCAATTATTAGGAGGTGCAGATTTAAGGTGGTGAATTTGCTGCCCAGTTCAATGATCAAGGCAGAAATGTGAAAATCATTTAAAAAGTATTTAGATTTTCAGCTGAAGCACTGCAACCTGAAAGGCTACACACCAGGGACTGGAAAGTGGGATCAGCATGGGGAGCTGGTTTATTTAGCCTACACAGACATTATGGGCCAAATGGCTTCCTTCAGTGCTGTATCCTTTCTGATTCGAAACAATTGTAGGCAATGGAAGCATGAAGCTTTCACTTTTGTGGCCATGTGATGATACAGACTCCTAAAATTTTCTTCACATGCACAGGTCTTGTGTTCTTCACATTGACTTTCCAATTGTATCTCTGACCTGACACAGGAATATGAATTACAATGAATGAGACCAAGGGATAAATAGCAAATGTGAGGTGTAGAGAAGTTGTGAAACAATATCAAAGGGGATACCAAATAAAGCAACATTAAATCTTTTAGAGTAAGGGCAAAGTGGAAAATTAAGATAATCAGCATATTGACAGGAAACTAGAATGATAATTAGAATTAGACAACCAATATTTATGTGTATTTGTTAATACATGTAAGTATTACATTAAGTTCTTCTTTAAAATACAACACAATGTGAACCAATTGTGATACTGAGGACTGGAAGAAGGGTCATGACTCAGTGTGTGAAGGTATTGAGTTCAGAAACATTTTGGAGATGAATGAGCTATAAGAAAGATCAAGAAATGTAGGCCGTGTGCCAAAAACAGACACATGCTATTCAATTATTCACCAAATGCAGTTCAATGGACAACTTGAACTTAAAATACTGACATACGATGTAATGACTGTTGGAATTAGGAAACTGGATAAACATTACTTAAGACAGGAAGCAGCTGAGACCGTTATTAGAACATTGGTGGATACGGTAGATTAAGAAGGCTGACAAAGCAGACGAAGGAAGTGGAGTCAGTAGTTGGCATGCAAAAGTAGCCTAGATTTTAGAGATAAGAATAAATGTTGAAGGCGAATCAGAAAATCGATAACAATCTGTGTAGAGTGAGTGAAATACATGCAATACTTCAGAGTGAAATACTTCAGACAGAAGCACAAAAATTGAAGTAAATAGTATGAAAACATTGCCATTGCAAAATAAAACACTTGTGAATTGTAAAATAAAAAGACAAATTCTAATCTAAATACCTGCTGGGGGTGGAAAAATTAATCTTCATTAATAAGCCATGTACAAATGAGTATTGAGCAAATATCAAATTAATCATGTTACAAAAGAATCTTCTTGTTAGGTGAAAAAATATAACTAAATAAAACTATTGTGAATGTATGGTTGTTCTAATTTGAAAGAAACGGTCAATTTTACTAGTCAAAACTAATTTATATGTGAAATTTCAAATCAAAGCTTAATATTTTAGTAAGTGTTACAGTTTATGTTTGGAAGAAATTGGGTGACAAATGTAGCATAATATTAGACTAGTAAATGTAATTTAACACCAAATATTGGCAAATTATGTCTAGCATGCTAATTTCTCATCGTAAAACAATCAAATTCTGTAAATTGTTTTTAACATAAATCAATTTCTGGTATTGTTCGAAGAGAATATGCTGATGTACAACAGAAATGTTATCTTGTAACACACAACGCAATATTCTGCTTTAAATTGGCACTGTGTTCATTCTAATATGTGTACCCCTTTGCATCACAATGTCCCTTTCTCATAACTAATCAGCAGATAGTTGATGTTGACTAAGGTAATGATTCTGATGGGGTTAATGATCGTATTGCATTGGCTGAGCCCATTTTACCGATAATGCATTGTCTGTGGGTAGAAGCAAAGAGTTCTGCTATAGCATTCAGACAGAGCAGATACATCTTCATCAACTCCCGAAGGCCTGATTACATCTGACCAATTATAGTTGAACATATAGCTACCATGCAATAAATCTTCTTGTTAATTAAGAATGATGCCTCTTCTATAGATACCCTGCAGTGATGTAACTCTACCACTGATCACTAGATAGGTATAAGACAAAGCAAACGGGGATTAGTTGCTGCAAACTATCTCAAACAATCCTTACTTGGTATCACATAGTGATGGAGGTGGGGAATTCCTCACGGGGTGGTCAGCTGGGAAAATAACACAATTTGTTCTAATATTTACTAGACTTTTTTATGCACAATTCCTCTGTTTGAAGAGAGGTCCACTCACTAAGATCAGAAAAGTCAACACAAAATACCTCGATTTATAGTTTAAGGTGCTGCCTCAGTTCTAATTTGCTCTATTTTTATGAATGTGATATTTCAGCTATTAAGAAGAAGTTATTGAGGCTGCATTTCAGGTTAAACCAGAATATATGTGATGCCTGGCTGACAGACTCCTGCAAAGGGAGATGTGGGGAATTGTGATGGATGGAGAACTGCTTTTGAGAGACTTGTTAAAGTGATGATATAGCCTTTGAGTGATGCATTCCTCTGATTGTTACAGGGTCTCTCAGATGATCCCTGATAAGGAAGGAATGTCTTACGAGCAAAGGTTAAACAAGACGGGACTCCACTCATTGGAGTTTAGAAGAATGAGAAGTGATCTCGTTGTAACATACAGAATTCTTAAGTGGCTTGACAGTGTAAATGCAAAGAAGATGTTTCCCCCCATGGGAGGGTCTATAACTAAATGGTAAAGTCTTAAAATTGAGAGGTGCAAATTTAAGACTGAGATGAGGAGAAATTTCTTATCTCAGATGTTTGTGAATTCGTTAGAACTCCTTGCATGCTCCTTGTGGGGGAAGATTACTTGTGTATTGAGATAGATTCTTGATCAGTAGGGGAATCAAGGGTTAAGGGAAAAGGGCAGGAACATGGATGCGAGGAATGTCAGATCAGTCATGATCCAATCGAATTTTGGAGCAGACTTGAGGGTCGAAAGGCCTACTCCTATTGCTATTTCTTATGGTTTTATGGTTGATCCCTAAAGGTGTCTCTCATCTTGCCCAACAGCAGCACAACTGGTAAAACCTGTCAATAATTAACCAATAATACGTCAAAGAACAAGCTGGCTGTCTCTTCCTACAAGACCTTGATTAAAATGGAAGACATGTTGGAGCATGTGAATAGGTGTCAAGTTGATGATGGGACTGTAAAATCCAGCCCCAAATTTTTTAAAAATTTAGTAAGTTGCAAACACTGAAAAGGCAAAATTACTTTCTGACACAAATATGGTATTGGAACTGTAATTACGCAGACCCAGGGCACAGCCTCTGAAAATTCATCCAATGTTTGGGATCAGCAACATAACACTGTCAAGTTGCCAGTCAGCCACTATTTGACTCATATTAAAATGTCGTGGTGGCCTACAGGAAAATCATAACAGGGCAAACCAACAAGTCTGAGTCAGTATGGGTGGAAGTTAGGAACAGCAAGGGAGCAGTACTTGGGACTATGATATTGTGGCCATAACGGCGACGTGGGTTTCACAGGGGCAGGAATGGTTGCTAGATGTTCCAGGGTTTAGAACATTTAAAAAGAACGGGGGGGGGGGGGAAGAGGAGGGGGTGTAGCGTTGCTAATCAGAGAGTGCATCAGAGCAAGAGAAATGAAGGTTGCCGAGGAAGGTTTGTCGACTGAGTCAGTATGGGTGGAAGTTGGGAACAGCAAGGGAGCAGTCACCTCATTGGGGTTTTCTACCGAACCCCAAATAGCAGTAGGGAGATCAAAGAACTCATTGGCCGGCAGATTGTTGAAAAGTGGAAACGTAGCAGGGTTGTTGTTATGGGTGACTTCAACTTTCCCAATATA
This sequence comes from Stegostoma tigrinum, assembly GCF_030684315.1. Taxonomy (NCBI): domain Eukaryota; kingdom Metazoa; phylum Chordata; class Chondrichthyes; order Orectolobiformes; family Stegostomatidae; genus Stegostoma; species Stegostoma tigrinum. The sequence goes on from NC_081374.1 coordinate 28,544,685, forward strand.
GATTGGAACCTCCTTAGTGCAGATGGTTTGAATGGAGCTGTTTTTGTCAGGTGTGTTCAGAAGGGTTTCCTTACTCAGTATGTGGACAGGCCGATGTGGGGAGAGGCCATTTTGGATTTGGTGCTCGGCAATGAGCCAGGACAGGTGTCAGATCTCGCGGTGGGAGAACACTTTGGCGACAGTGACAACAACAGCCTCACTTTCTCCATAGCCATGGAGAGGGAAAGAAGCAGTTACCAGGGGAAGATATTTAACTGGAGAAAGGAAACTACGACGCTATCAGGCAGGAGTTGGGAAGTACAGATTGGGAGCAATTGTTCCACAGAAAGGGCACAACAGACATGTGGAGGCTGTTCAAGGAGCAGTTGTTGTGAGTGACGCATAAATTTGTTCCTCTGAGACAGGTAAGAAGGGGTAAGATTAAGGACCCTTGGATGATGGGAACAGAGGTGCTTCTCGTCAAAAAGAAAAAGGCAGTGTACATAAGGTGGAGGAAGCAAGGGTCGAGCACAGCTTTAGAGGATTACAGGCTTGCTTGGAAGGAGCTCAAAAGTGGACTGAGGAGGTCCAGGAGGGGGCACGACAAAGGCTTAGCAGGAAGGATTAGGGAGAACCCGAAGGCACTTTACTCATATGTGAGGAATAAGAGAATGATCAGGGAGAAGGTAGGGCCGATCAGGGATAGAGTAGGGAACTTGTGCGTGGAGTCTGAGCAGATAGGGGAAGCCCTAAATGAGTTTTTTGCTTCGGTTTTCACTAAGGAAAGTGACCTTGTTGTGAATGAAAACTTTGAGGAGCAGGGAAACAGGCTTGAACAGATCAAGATTGAGGAAGTTGATGTGCTGGAAATTCTGGCAAACATTAAGATTGATAAGTCCCCAGGGCCAGACCAGATTTATCCTAGGTTGTTCCGGGAAGCGAGAAAGGAGGTTGCTAAGCCGTTGGCGAAGGTCTTTGCTTCCTCACTCTCCATGGGAGTCGTACCAGAAGATTAGAGGGAGGCAAATGTTGTTCCTCTTTTCAAGAAAGGGAGTAGGGAAATCCCTGGAAATTACAGACCAGTCAGTCTTACGTCTATGGTCAGCAAGGTTTTGGAAAGAATTCTGAGGGATAGGATTTATGACTATTTGGAAAAGCATAGCATGATTAAAGGGAGTCAGCATGGCTTTGTGAGGGGCAGGTCATGCCTCACAAATCTTATTGAGTTCTTTGAGGAGGTCACGAGACAGGTTGATAAGGGTCGAGCAGTGGATATGGTATACATGAACTTCAGCAAGGCATTTGATAAGGTTCCCCAAGGCAGACTCATTCATAAAGTCAGGAGGTATGGGATACAGGGTGATTTGGCTGTCTGGATTCAGAATTGGTTGGCTGACAGGAGGCAGAGAGTGGTTGTAGATGGTAAGCATTCTGCCTGGAGGTCAGTGTCGAGTGGTGTCCCGCAGGGCTCTGTTCTTGGCCCTCTGTTCTTTGTAGTTTTTATAAATGACTTGGATGAGGAGGTTGAGGCGTGAGTTAGTATGTTTGCTGATGACACAAAGGTTGGAGGTGCCATTGATAGTATCGAGGGCTATTGCACGCTTCAGCGAGACATTGACAGAATGCAGAGCTGGGCTGAGAAATGGCAGGTGGAGTTCAACCTGGATAAATGCGAAGTGATGCATTTTGGAAGGTCGAACTTAAATGCTTAATATAGGATTAAAGGCAGGATTCTCAGCAGTGTGGAGGAACAGCAGGATCTTGGTGTTCAAGTGCATAGCTCCCTCAAAGTTGCCACCCAGGTGGATAAGGTTGTTAAGAAAGCATATGGTGTTTTGGCTTTCATTAACAGGGGGATGGGGTTTAAGAGCCGCGAGGTTATGCTGCAGCTCTACAAAACCCTGGTGAGACCACACTTGGAATATTGTGTCCAGCTCTGGTCGCCCTATTATAGGAAAGATGTGGAGGCTTTGGAGAGGGTGCAAAGGAGGTTTACCAGGATGCTGCCTGGACTGGAGGGCTTGTCTTACGAGGAGAGGTTCGTTGAGCTCGGACTTTTCTCTCTGGAGAGAAGGAGGAAGAGAGGTGACCTGATCGAAGTGTACAAGGTAATGAGAGGCATTGATAGAGTCGATAGCCAGAGACTTTTCCCGAGGGCAGCACTGACCGCCACGAGTGGTCATAGTTTTAAGGTGTTAGGAGGAAGGTATAGAGGAGATGTCAGAGGGAGGTTCTTCACCCAGGGAATTGTGAGCACATGGAATAGTTTGCCAGTGGAAGTCATGGAATCGGAGTAATTAATGACATTTAAGCGACTGCTGGACATGCACATGGACAGCAGTGAATTGAGGGGAATGTAGGTTAGGGTTATTTTATTTTTGGATTAGGATTAATCCAGGGCACAACATCGTGGGCTGAAGGGCCTGTACTGTGCTATACTTTTCTATGTTCTATGTTCTAAATCCATGCTTACTTTTAAGTTCACCAAAGTCTTTACCACCATATTTTTATGAAGAACAATTGAAATTTTTGGATCAAACTTGTCAAATTATGTGTCACAATTAATGGTGGTTAAACCATTGCAAATATAACCTTTTTCCACTCAGCCTCTAACCTACCATGATTATGACTTGTCCCCCAGGATTTAGCTTACTATTGGGTAGGCTGCCCGACATTGCTCTCGCTCAAATCGAGCAAATTGCACCAGGAGGCAAATGAGGCAGAGAGCTGGCTGTTTCTATTTAGAATGAAACCTATGTGAAAAATAGTCCTAGCCTTTTCATTACAGAATGAATGATTACTGGAATGCAGTTGGAGTTGTAATGCGTGATTTAGGTGCTCCTGAGTGAACAGAAATAGGCTTTATTGAACATAACTATGTTTAAAAGATGGTAAGAGAGAACATTTTACTTGGAACCTTAAATCATAATTCTCCAGCAACCTTGTGATCTGGCATCAATTTGATCCGAATCTTTTTGCAAATGCTCAATTAGTAGACCCAGCGTTAAAGTACAATTCCCTTTACATTAAATCTCCTGCTAGTTCCTGTACAATACCATTTCTTTCTGTTAACATTACACCACAATCATCAAAGGCTATCATTCTATTTTCCAACCCACCCAACCTGCAAGAGGGATGTTATTGAAGGGCTAATCCTTATTTGGATTCTCGACTCTCTTTGAAGATGTGTAAGATGAACATGCTCTCTTGAAACTCTCCTTGGAGAACTAGTACAGGAAGGATTGGAATGACAGTTCCTGCCAACCCACACAAAGACTTGAATGTTGCAGCCGTGAAGACCAATCAAGGAAAAACTGATTGACAATTTGCAGGATTGCACATGATTATGCATTTCAAATTTTTATAGCTTCTTGAAAAGATATCCTTTGCATCTACCTTGCTTCCTGATCTAAGGATGACTTAATTTATCTTTCTGAGGATGATAACATCACTTCAACACTTGCTGTGATGTGGTTGAGGCAAGTACATCTCGGGGACTCCATGAGAAAATAGGACTACATGCTCATGACCAACAGCATAAATTACCAAAGCAAGATCAAAAGGAAACTCTTCTGTGGTACTCTCATTTATTGAGCGACTTGAAAAGACAACTTCCTTCTGCAGGTGATTCCTGCCACTTATAACAGACGATAGATTCTTGTTTTCTCCAGTGCTTCTTTTTGAAAGGCTAAATTCTTGCTCATCAAATGTAACGGTTTTCTTCAGCTATGTGGTCACTATGATCTTGGAGTTCTGAACTTTTCTGTAACAAATACATTCATTCCTCAACCAAAGCCACTTTCTTCAGGTCAAAGGTATGGTGATGGATACCTGCAGAGGTCACAACTATACTGGTGTCTTTGTGGAGCACATGGAACATTCCTTGTTCTAAACTTACTCAGGTTCCTCCCCACATCAGTGTTGCTTTGTTCTCTCATTTGGAATTGAAAGAAATCTATTACTTTCACTTCCAATTTCCACCTTGCCCTCACCTTCAACTGATCCATCTCTGACTCTGGCCTTTCCTGCCCCAATATCTCAGCTTCCATTTCAGGGGATAGGCTGGACACCGATAAATAACTCCCATGTCTGCTTTTTGGAAAATCATTCTACAATGCTGTGCTCCTCCTCCCAGCTTACCAGCAGGAATTGAAGCGTGTGGACCCAGAACAGAAAATAATGCAGTGTTAGTCTGAGGAAATAAAAGGGCTTCTACAGGACTGCTTAGAGTTGATGGACTGATCCATGTTCAAGAACTCAGTGAGCACCTAAATGAGTTTGCCACTTCTGTTACAGCCTTCATTAGTAAGTGTGTAGATGACTGAGTGCCAAAGGAGTTAATCCAAACATTTCCAAACTGGAAATCCTGGTTGAACCAGGAGATCCACTTCCTACTGAAGTCTAAGTCTGAGCCTGATCTGTGCAAGATATCCAGGTATGAACTTTGCAAGGCCATCAGGGCTGCCAAGAGGCAATACTAAACTAAGCTTGAGGCCGAGGCTAATTGCATAGACATCCATCATTTCTGACAAGGCTTACACGACATAATGAGCTACAAAACAATGTCAAACAGAATTGCGGGCAACAGTACAACCCAATGATAAGCTCAGTGCATTCTACCTTTGCTTTGAACAGGAGGGCAGTGAAACAATATCACCTAACCCATCGGCCTTGGATGCACCTGTACTCTTGGTCACCACCACAGACATTAGATCAGCCTTCTTAAAGGTGAACCAAAAGAAACTATAGCGAGTTATAAACACAGCGCAGTCCATGATGCAGACAAACTTTCCATCCATTGACTTTGTCTATACTTTCCACTGCACTGGGAAAGCAAACAACATAATCAAAGATACTCCTCCCACACCATTGTAGTTGTACCCTCTTCCATTGGGCAGGAAATTTAAAATTTGGAGACATGTACAAACAGATTCAAGAAGAGGTTCTTCCTTGCTGTTATCAGCCCTTTCAATGGACCTCTTTAGCGTTAATGTTGATTTACTCTGCACATTCTCGGCAGCTGTTAACATTGTGTTCTGCTTTCTGTTCTGCTACCCTGTTGTATTTGTATAGTACAATTTTCCTGGAAAGCACATAAGACAACACTTTTCGTTATAACACAGTGGGGAGCTGGAGGAACACAGCAGGCCAGGTGGCATCAGAGGAACAGGAAAGCTGACATTTCAAGTCAGGACCCTTCTTCAGAAATCTTTCCCGACCCGAAAGTTCAGCTTTCCTGTTCCTCTGATGCTGCCTGGCCTGTTCTGTTTCTTTAGCTCACACTCTATTATCTCTGACTCCAGCATCTGCAGTTCTTACTATCTCTGAGTGACTTTTCATTATACCTTGGTACAGGTGACAGTATTAATAAATCAAATCAAATCAGTTACCTGGACAATCATCCTCACACCCTTCTTCCTGTAGGAATCCATGTCATTCTCCCAGTTCCTCAGTCTCTGTCACATCTTTTCTCATAATGCCACCTTCTGCAGGGGGCCTCAGAAAGGTTCACCTTTTTCCTCAACTAAAAATTCACCCCACTGTAACTGAAGCAACCCTCAGCCTTGTTTGACTCATCTCCTGTACTTCTGCCCTCACCCCTTCCATTCCCTCCCCCAAAAAGTTCTCACTTATTTGCTCACCAACCTCCGTTTCCAAAATATTGTAAGCCACCATTTGCACCACCTCCAATGGGATATCACAACCAGAAGCATATTCCCCTTCCCTCCCTTGTTAGCATTCCACAGGGAATGTCCCAGAGGGACACTGTGGTGCACTAGTCCTTCATTCCCCACATCTGCTTTTGCTACCACAGCACCTTCCCATGCAATCGTGGAAGATGTAATATCTGTCTGCTTACCTCCTTGTTTCTCGTTATCCAAGCCCCCAGACACACATTCAGGTGAAGCAGCAATTTACTTGTGCTTCATTCAATCTAGTCTACTGTATTTGCTGTTCACAATGTGGTCTCCTTTACACTGGGGAGATGAAACGCAGACTGGCTGACCACTTTGCAGAAGAGCCAGGCTCTGTCCACAAAAGTGACCCCAAGCTTCCAGTTACCTGCCTCTTCAACACACCACTGTGTTCCCGTGCCAACATTCTGTCACAGGCTGGCTGCAGTGTTCCAGAGAGCTTCAGTGCAACTTCAGAGAACTGCATCTCATCTTCTGTTTGGGGACCCTGCAGCATCTAGAACATAACATCGAGTTCAAAAGCTTAAGAGTCTGATTGCATTCTTGCACTTTTTTTTAATCCATCCCACACTCCCTCTTATTATCTCTTGTTCAGTTTTTCTTCTGTCCTGACAAGCTATCCATAATTTCCTTGTTTACCTTTCCTTTTTAGATGTCTATCTTCGTGCTGCACTCCACCCATCTGCTCACACACCACTGCTAACAACCCCAACTACAGCTTCAGCATAAATTCTATCTCTTCGTCGCTAATAGCAATTCTGAATAACAGTCACTAGTCTCAGTATGTTAACTCTGTTTTCTTCCTACAGATACTGCCAGACCTGCTAAATTTCTCTAACAATATCTGTTCTTGTTTCAGATCTCAAGCGTCTGCAGATTTTTGTTTTATATTAATATGATACACTTTGGGGATTTATTGATCCTTTTTACTCTGGATAACTTTAACATGTTGCGCTTGTTTGGCCTTTGCGGAGGAATGAGGTCTTTCTCTGAATTTGGCTGGTTGACAATCTCTGTGCTTAATTCCAAAAAATTGTTGTACACAATTGGCTTCTGTCTGTGCAAGTGTGGCACCATCTGTGTTGACTGAAACTTCATTAGCCTTGAATTGGTTTTGAAGCTCTGAGCATTCTTTGTTTCAAAAGTCCAGGAGGTCAGAGGTTTTACATTTGTATAAATGAGCGATTTACACGCTGGTTTTCTTTTCTGTAAATATATTCTGTGAAAGCAAATCATTGTTCAGAATGCTTGGTGGTGGCTGCCCAACTCCTTTAATGATGAGATAACAAGGTGTAGAGCTGGATGAACACAGCAAGCCAAGCAGTATCAGAGGAGCAAGAAAGCTGATGTTTCAAGTCTGGACCCTTCCTATCATGGTGCTTCTTTTCCCTATTATTTTCAGTTGCTGTTTCAAAAGAAGTGGCAAATCTTCCCCACCCCCTTGCAATGCAAGACCTAAGTTCCTTCAGTGTTTGCTAACTGTGTAAAAGCATTCATACAGCAGCATTTAAGGAAAAGTTGTAACTATTGTCAATTATGCACAAGGTCTCAATGAACTCTTTTCTAATGTGACAGAGCACAGCACATATCTGATTCCTTACCCTGGCTCTTGCACTTCCTGACCTCCAAAGTTTATTACAGGACAGTCTGAGGATCCCTGGTTTCGAATATGACATCTACTGAAAGAATTTATAGATCCACTCCAAATTAGCTAAGTTAAAATAATTTTCTCTACTGTCATGTCTACAATACATGAAAGAGATTATAAATTGCTTTAACAACAATACTTACATGTTTTGTTTTTACAATGTGCTGCCCAGACAAATGTGGGTGCTGTTGATCATATGATTTACAATTTGGTTACAGTTCGAGAAATGTACAGCAGTCTAATTATAATGCTAAACCATCACCCTTGTTAAATTTCACAGCTATTATTATGTGGTCACACTGCTTGTTCAATGGGATATAGGAAACACAGACCTTTTGTTTCTGAACACAAAATAACATAGTCCGTACTTACAATGTCTACGGTGGCAATAACAGCCTTTATCAAACTCCCAGTGGATAGATAAGCCTGTGTCACACTTTAGCCTCCTGTAAGGCCACTTGTAGATGACCTATGTATTGCAGATTGGTTGTATGTCCACAAAAATCAACTGGCTGCATCATCTCCACATTAAAAGCAATGCTGTAACTGTTGTCAGAGATAATGGGAACTGCAGATGCTGGAGAATCCAAGATAATAAAGTGTGAAGCTAGATGAACACAGCAGGCCAAGCAGCATCTCAGGAGCACAAAAGCTGACGTTTCCGGTCTAGATCCTTTATCAGAGAGTAAAGCTATTTGACATGTCTGAATGCAAGTTACTGAGGAAAGAGCTGACATTGGACTCTAATATACACACAAATTAATATCCACAATTTTGATTTTAAAATATGTAATTATAAAATTCTTCCTTCCCGAGTGTATCATGTGTCCTGCCTTCATTTTGAAACCCATCCCTGTCAACTGTAACAAATACTTTTATATATTTTTCAGCATGTAGCTATCACACTTCAATTAAATGTAGCTAACTGATCAAAAATGAAGGACAGATGGTTCCCAGGTTTTCTTGAGGAGACAAACAGGATGGGTCACCTATGAAACTCAAGAAAAATAAGAAAATGAGACTTCTATCACATACGCAACTTGAGAAATAAGTTTTGAAAGAAGAGTGGGAGGGAGGAGCCTCTTTAAGCAAAGAGATGTAAGCACTTGCTGTTTAAAGTTTTTTACACCTCTTGAAATCAACAGTGAAACTGAAGTCTTAATGGGTGAGCTGTTGTCTTATTTCCTCAGGAGAGGTGACTTTAGTGCTGGTGGTTTTTCAAAATTGTTTTGTCACTAGTATTGGTTTCTGAGATTGGGAGAGAGAGAGAGAGAGGGAGAGAAAAGCTTCCAATATCCTTGCAGTTATCAGTCATGTTTTTTTTTCTGTCTCCTTAGTTTGCCCAAAGTAATCTATTGAAGTGTAATTTTTATGTATATTCCAAATCCAGCTGCTTTGCCTTTTTCAAAATGGATATTCATCAGATAATCTTTCATTTCCAACTGTTTGAATTTATCATACATGTGTAAATAAAAGAAGAGAGATGAATCTAATGGCACTTCACAGAGTTACAGTGCATTTTGAAAAGAATGATAATGCCAATGCAGTGGGTTTGTGAAATCTGTATTGGTTGCCTGGACTTGATGGTGATCACAAAAACTATTTTACTTCAGTCATGCACTCTCTAACATTATTTTTAGCCCGTGAAATTCTCAGATATTAAAGTAACAAAAGTTGAATGTTGATAATCCGTTTACGTTACAATCATAATATTGAGTGCACACGAGTGAAGTTGTGTAGGTTATTTCTTTTCACCTTCAGATCTTCACAAGATTCTGTCTGTTACATCAAAAAGATCTCCCAGATAATGGCTCACAAATGTTTAACACTGGTCACTGACAGATTACTTCGCAGTGCTCACAAATAAGAAACTTTAATAATGCTAAAAGGGAATATGATATCAAAGCTTTTTTTCTTTCACTCTCCAGGGCTGATGCACAATAAAACCAATCGTTAAAAAGTGAACTACAATTGAAACAGAATAAGAAGACAGTGCAGATTTGATGGACCATTATTGGCATGGAGATGCAGCAGAAAATGTTAAGTGGCTTAGTTAAGTTAACTCCAAGAGTTAACAGTTCCTGCAGTATTTCCTTGCTAACCATAACCTAACATTTTGTCTTCACACTGTACAAATTGTCTTTCCTTTTCTAAATCTGGTTTTCTTGCACTCCTGATGAGTGAAGACAGGAAGCTTAGGCTGCTTGTCTTGCTTTGCAATGTTTAAATTCTGGACTACTATACAATTATATGATAACTTTGCTTATGATGTTAGTCAGAGTGAGCAGGAACTCAGCTTTATGCCTTTGGCTGGCATCCCACAGGTGCAGAGTATCATTCCTAAAATGCAACTGTTCATTGTAAATTGCAATGCTCTAATTTTTCCTGCTGTTTACCTCTGTATTGTGAGCTTAATAAATTCCTCCTGACTTTGGAAACAAACATTACCAGTCATAATTAAGACCCAGAATAAAATTCAATATGAATGAAAATGCATTGGGTGAGATTTTACTGCTTCATAGAAGTCAAATAATTCGACGGCGAATCGCGGAAGAGGCCAAATGCCATGAACCCAAGGTGTGCAGAAACGATTCAAACAACCTCCAAACAGCCAATCAAATGGCGACTTGACAAACCATAACACAAACTTGATTTAGGTTACTAAAATATCTACCAATCAAAATCGAGCACATTAACTACTAAAATATCTACTAATTAAAATCGAGAGCATTAACTACTAAAATATCTACCAATCAAAATCGCGAACATTAACTACTCTTAGGCAACATATATAAATGCGAGCACCAGAGGAATCACCCACCTATGCACTGATGATGTCTTCTCAACTGGAGATGAAACGTTTGCAATTCATTTGCCAAGCTCGGCGAACAAACCGACAGCCAACCAACTTACCCGAGCTACCAATATTTCGCAACATCTCTAATTCATATCAAATTGAGACTGTATTGATATCAAGTAAAACTTGTTGTAGAAGACATTTTGAAAGTTTTCATGTTTCTTCACTGCAAAGTTATTATCATTCTTCATCCAGAATCATAACTTGTTTGCATCTTGTGTGAGCGGGGCATTCCTTTAAAGAAGGCAGTTATTGCAATGGTGAAGAAATATTAAATTAAATCGAGATATCAATGTTATGATTAGAAGTTATTGGTAATGATTAACTATCCTAAAAACTCACTGTGCATTGTAATAAATCTGGCCTTGAGATTTTTTGGTTGGTGACCAGATTTTTATAATAAGCTGATCAGGTCTAATTAGGACAATTGTAGTCTGTCAGCATAACAATAAGAACCATACAGTATTATCTAATTCCCTTCTTAGGTCAAAATGCAGGACAGTGTGCATTCTGGTTGCCCTGTTATAAGAAAGATATTATTAAACTGAACACCATTCAGGAAAGATTTACCGGGAAGCTACTGGGCCTGAAGGATTTGAGCCATAAGTATTAGCTGGGGTTTTTTCATTGGAGCATTGGAGGTTGATGGATGACTTGACAACGGTTTATAAAATCATGAGGGGCATAGATAAGGTCAACAGCAAAGGTCTTTTCTCTATGATGTGGGGAGTTCAAAACTATGGGGCATATTTTTAAGGTGAGAGGCGAAAGATATAAAAAGGACATTATGGGCTCCTTTTTTACACAGAGAATGGTTCGTGCATGGAATGTCATAGGAAGTGGATGTATGCTACAGTTTTGAAGTTTAAAAGACATTTGGATAAGTACATGAATAAGAAAGGTTTGAAGGGATATGGGCCACATGCAGGCAGGTGGGAATTGTTTAGTTTGGGAGCAAGACCAGTGTGGGCTGGTTGGATTGAGGGGTGTGTTTCCATGCTGTATGATTCTCTGACTGGGACTGTATGAATGGTGTTTGTCTTCTACTTGTACTGGTCTTAGACCAAGTTCAAACTGCAGCTTAAACAGAACAAGGTCAGGGAAGCTAGTGTTGATTGAATATAGCCCATATGGCAAGTTTAAGCACAAAATTTTGGGACAAAGCTGTGAAAGCAGCTCCTCTCAATAAATTAACTTCTTTTTGAGACAGACACCCTTCAGATCTGCAGTAATTAATACAGTTCAAAGCACTTCTTAGTTCCGTATGATACAATTTCAAAATTGAGTACTAGTCCAGTCTTCATATGTATGACTTAAGTTGCAACTCCAGTGTGATATTGTTGCAGTTGCTACTTTTCAGTAAAGATGTTGAAGCAAGATGTTGTTTAGCTGTTATACAGGTCTAGATGATCCAAATAAATGTGAAAGCTCCTGAGGAACTATTTGAACAAAACTCTGCAGGCTTCATCATACTTGATCAATATTCCTGATCAACATTCTTGAAGGCAATCAGATTAACTGATCGTTTATCTGTGCTGCCCCTGGGGGTTTGCTAAGTGCATGATAGCCGTCATAACACTGTAATCTAAACCTATTAATCATACCTGAAATTCTATGAGATACATCTGAGATGTGATCAGCTGTATTACAACCACATGCCTTTCCTTTTTCTCCACTGGCTGAAGGCTATAAAGCAAATTGATGGGAGTGGTTAGGAAAAGTTCCTAGCAATTAAACTGACACAAGACATTTGAGATGTAATGGAGCATGCCAATCTTAAGTATGATCTGGGGTATTTCTTATCACTGGAAATATATTTTTTAAACAGTTTCAAACAAGACTTTAATGATTATTGTAGTTATCAGCACTGCTGAGTTAGCGATTGTGCTCTCCATAGGATATTTAATAAAAGTATCATTCTATTTTAAATTTATTATCAGTCTGGTACATGGGAAGATTCACTTCACATACTGTAGAGAATAGGGTTCTAAACCCATTTATGACAATCTGCTTTGGCTTTGTAGAAGGTGAGTCAGCGCTAAATGTAATCTTTGGGTAGAACGAGACTTCAGGGCAAGAGGCTATTCGACTGAGGTCTGAAGACGTAATTCAGGCCAGGTTTTAAATTAAAGAGAATGAAATTACATTTCAATACCCCTTAGTTTTCACCTAAGAATGCAGAACCAAAATCACACGGAATACAAAATTGGTGATTTGTCAATGTTGACTTCCCATCCTTATGGTTCAAAGTGGTGCCACAAAAGGAAATCTGCTGGCAAGAATTATGCATAGCCTGTCGAATCCTTAACCTCCCAACTCAGTTTATAATTCCAGGACAGCATAGCTGCAGTTCGCAGAACAGTAGTGTGTCAGGAGTTTTTGTTCTCTGTGAGGGCTGTCACAGACTCGTTTTGCCTAATGTAACAAGACCTGAAATCAAATGCCACAGATATTGCAGCATAGCATGTGGCACTCAAGGTCACTGCAGACCTGAACATTTTTGCCTCTAAATTTTCCAGGCTGCCATAGAGCAACTCAGCAAGACCAGTTATTCATGGGCACTATAATCATGGTTGGAAATACGATTGCACCCACAAAACAGGAACACACACCAGCTGACATGAAACTGATGATGGCAACTCATTATAATATTTTTAATGGTCATTCATAGTATAGAATGGGAGTATTTATGGAATTGAAACATATAGAAAGAGATAAATGTTTTGTACTCAACAAGACATTCACAAGGATATCAGTGTAGAGGGGAGCAACATTTAATACTCATTGAGAAAAGAGAACTGATTGATTGATCGGCAAGTTGACTCTGATTGGTAGAGACATTGCCATGAAAAACGCACCAATTAGATGATGGATAAAATTCAATGGCCAAGCTTGTTGAAGTTTAGGTTTAAATTTAAGTTTAAAATTACAGGGTGAATAGTTAGGAGGCAAAAACTGAGGGAAGCATTCGTCTTGTCAGTGACTGTTACACTCATTGTGTTGCTAAATCATTGAACCATGGAAAATCCGGAGAAGTAAATTGACATGAGCATGTAATCTTCTCTGTGCACTCTGAATAGGTTTAAGTGCTACTTTCATCTAAGGTGTGGGCAGATAGTTGTGTGGATATAGCGGCTTCCTCCACTGCTAGGGTTGGTACATGCATTCACGAGTCATTGGCTATCCTAATTAATCCTTGGCTGGTACACTGATTCAGAGGCATCTCATGCATTCAATAATTATGAGCTCCTGCCATAACTTTGACATGATTTCCTGACATAATACTTTTAGAATTGGGACATACTTACCAATGAAATCACTTGCCATGATGAATGAATGCCCTCAGGTCCTTCTTTAATACCAAAAGAACCACAGACCATCCCTAGATAATGATCTTATGCAACTCTTATATCCTCATCTTCGGCAGTTGCTGGCTGTAACTGTTCATCCTATCTATGGTCAAAGTGTAGCAGATCATTTTTGAGAATCTCTTCAATTTCTGCAGTTTTAATTGTGCCATGAGTTACCTGATCCACACAGTGGGCACAGTTTAAATCATATGATTTTTGATTATACCAAGATCTGTGCATACTGGTAGTCAGTGCTGCTGTATTGTTGGTATCAACCAGGTAGTAGATTTGGAATGCCAAAAAGAGCTTTCACATTAGCACTGCTGTGTAATTCTGCCAATTCATGTAACTGATGACCCATTATATCAAGACTGTTTATTATAAGTCATTTGTAGAATATCACTTGCTCAGGTACATTTTTATCGAGATATGTAGTGATACTAGCTCCTGTGTCAATTCCAGCTTTTACTGTATACTGTGGTGCTTTCTGGGGTGTATTATGTAAATGGTTGTAAAAGATTCCGAGCATTTTCTATCATTGATATAGTGTGCAAGTTACCAATAAAGAAAAATAGTTAATTTTTTGAAATTCGCCGTATGTTTGATGGCCTTGAATTTAATGGGTGGATTCACTTTTGTTTACTCCTGTAAACTTTCCTTGCTGGCATTGTTGTGTTGCTATACTGTTTTGTTGGTCAACTGATGTCTGACTTGGCCTTCCCATACATACATGTCTAATATATATGTGCCACATGTTTTACAGATACCCAGAAAAGCTAGACAGTTTTGGGGTATGTGCGACAAACCACATTTATTACAGATTTTGCTGATTTACTGCATTTGCTGACCATAACAGCGCTTTAGGCCGTAATTGTTGTTGGCCTGTCAGTATGGCTTCATACTTGTGTCATCCTCAAGTAATGCATCAATGATACAGCCCTTTGTCTTTCCCAGAAGATCCTTCCTCAAGGTGATAATTGGTATAGAGGGTAAATAATAAATCAATTTGGCTTTCTAAGAGATCTTCTTTGGAAAAGTCCCACTCATGTCCTTTGTTGCAGTATCTTGCAACAAACAAGCCCATTAACTCTTTGAGTTGTCATCTATATGATATGACATGTAGATTGTTAACCCTGAAGTTAATTCTCAACTTCAGCTTGACTTCAAGTACCTTCCACATCATTTTTGGGTCTTTCTGATTGTCCATGGGAAAAGTAAATGTATTAATTCTATGAAGTGCCCCATTGCCAATGCTAAGTAAGATTTTTAGAATTTGCTTCTCAAAACCATCTGTCACTTGATGTGCAAAATAGCAGGACTTATGTTGTTTGAACAGCTGCAATTCAGTACCAGTATCATTGGCTGCTCAGTCCGTAACTAGCTGTTTGCCTTCCATTTCTCTTCGGAAATCTTTATTTGTTTTATTAGTAGAGTGCAGTGTTAATCTATTTATTTTCCTGATTTTGCTTCTCACTCAGGTTTTTTTCCCCTTTTCTGCTTCCTTTTCCCTTTTTTTTTCTCTATTATTACTGCCCTTTGCTCCAGAGTTTTAATCGAGCTAAGAATGTTGGATGAAAAACTGCAGCTTGTCATTCAAAAAGTGAAGGATTGTAGTTTTGGATTTCAGGCACTAGGTGGTGTTTATGGCAAATAAGGAGTAATGGCATCCACTTCTGTCTAAATTTGTGCTGAATTGGTAAAGGGAAATACTTATAGCATAGAACAGTGGTTCCCATTCTGCTCAGTAACATGGCAAACTTCAATTCGACAAGCAAACCCATGTCACACCCAGAGATAATGGGAACTGCAGATGCTGGAGATTCCAAGATAATGAAATGTGAGGCTGGATGAACACAGCAGGCCAAGCAGCATCTCAGGAGCACAAAAGCTGACGTTTCGGGCCTAGACCCTTCATCAGAGAGGAGCGTCACACCCACTTTTTTCAGTTGAATTGATTGCTGATCAACAACACACTTACTTGGCATTTACCATGGTTACGGTCTTACTAGAAATTTGTACCCTAATACATTCAACAAACTAAAGGAGGATCAAATGCATTAGTGCTTCCAATTCACTAGAAAAAACAGTCTTTGACGGCAACAATGGACACAATTTCATTACTTTTGTACAAAATTTCACAGTACATTTGGATAGTTCTCACAGCACATTAAAAAACAAAACTGCGCAAAAAACTGCTTTTAAGTTTGTAATTGCTGTATTTTCCTGCAAGAACGTGTTGAAGCTATGTTGTGAGGAGCATTAAACTGCTGTTTCTTTCAAAAGGTTTTAACAGCAGACTGCTTATTTGTTTTTATTTTAGATAGAGACGGGCCTTCTAACTGAAAAGAACTTTAATCCTGCTTCACAGGACCTCCTCAAAGGCATGTTAAAATGTGGAAGGCATTGAACATCTGTGAGGGCGAAGTGTGGGCACAACACAGTCTTCCCTGCTCTGCCTTGATTAAGCAAAGGGAAGGAAGGCCTTCCCCTGCCAATTGAGGCCCTGTCCCTTTAAATTCTTCATCTCATTGCTAACAGTTTACAAGCAGACCTGGGTGAAACGGTTGCCATGGAGGAAATTTGAAAAGCAAATTCTATTGCACTTACCAGTTGACTCCTGAGACGCCCTTTTCACAGAGATACTCAGTGCCTGATTGAAAGACCCAGGGTTAGGCTTTAGAAGGGGCAGGGGTGATGATAGCTTTGGCCACTCCAAGGCATTCCTCCATCCTGGATCATGCACCCCACATCCCCCACACCTGCAACAAACGCCATTGCGCCCTCACAGACCTTTTGGCCTGGGGTCCCTCACTGATCCTGGTCAGCCTTCATGATAACTCCGGCTGCTCTGTTGAATCAACAGCTATTGTTATCTATTGTCTGGCAGATCTTAGAGACTTCTATCCCTGGGGTCCTCAGTTTTGGGAAAATGCTGCCTTCATCCCTTTAATTACCTGATGGGCACTTAATGTAGCTGGCCTTCCCAAAGCAAATGCCACAGAGATCTCATTAGCTCTTTAGTCAGTGGTTGAGATCCCTGTCACCCACATTAAATACCATTCGTTGCTTATTTACTTATATGACTTATTTGCATAATTAGGGGCATAGCAACAGGAGGAGGCATTAAGCCCCTTCAACCTGCTTGACCATCAATAAAAATGTTTGGTCCAAACCTCAAAGTCATCTACCTGCTTTTGATACCTTCTCAACATTTGCTGAACATTGCTAACGTTGATTATTTTAATGGGGTCGAGAAATTAGAAAAGAATGTTAAGCAAGATGTTCTGGAATGTTTTATGATCTTAACTTTTTAAATTCAAACTGTTGGAAAGACAAAGCAGGACAGGGCTTATACACTTAACGGTGACATCTTGAGGAGCGTTGCTGAACAAAACGGCCTTGGAGCACAAGTTCATGATTCCTTGAAAGTGAGGTCAGAAGTAGATAGGATAGTGAGGAAGGTGTTTGGTATACTTGCCTTTATCAGTCAGTACATTGGGTTTAGGAATTGGGAGGTCATGTTGCAGGGGTGCAGGACAGTGGTTAGGCCACTTTTGGAATACTGCGTGTTGTACTGGTCTCCCCACTATAGGAAGGATGTTGTGAAACTTGAAAGGGTTTGAAAAAGATTTACAATGATGTTGCCAGGGTTGGAGGATATGACCTATAGGGAGAGGTTGAATGGGCTGCAGTTATTTGACCTGGTGCATTGGAGGCTGCTGAGGGGCGACCTTATAGAGGGTTACAAAATAATGAAAATAATGAAGAGCATGGATAGAATGAATAGCCAAGGTTTTCCTCCCCCAGGTGGTGGACCCCAAAACTGAGGGGCATAGATTTAAGGTGAGAAGGGAAAAGTTTAAAAGAGACCTAAGGGGCAATGTTTTCATGCAGAGGGTGGTGCATGTATGGAATGAGCTGCCAGAGGAAGTGGTGAAGGCTGGTACAATTACATCATTTAGAAGACATCTTGATGAGCATACAAATACGAAGAGTTTGGAGAGATATGGGGCAAAAGTTGGCAAATGGGACTAGATTAATTTAGGATATGTGGTCATCATGGATGAGTTGGATCAAAGGGCCTGTTTCTGTGCTGTACAAACCTATGACTCTATATTGCCTTGAAGGGATGTTCATGCTAGTATTACTTTATATAAATCATCTTTCCAAGTGATTTTGGGCACCATGGGGCAGAATCTGCACATGCACACTCCATTCAGTTGTCAGTGAAGAAGCCCAAAAATTTAAGTGACACGCGGGCCCAAGAGGAGCAGGAATTTGCTGCACAATGAATTCCACTATTGTGATTAGATCCCCATTCCCTCGATATTTAATCTATGTTCCTGCAGATCATGATGGGCCAGAGCAAGTGAAATCCCGTGGTCAAGGAGTAGGTCTACAAAATCTACCAGCTGCCCACCTGAAAGTTCAAATTCAATCTTTCAGTTTACCTGAAGCATATAACGACATAAGTTGGCTTGATCCCCATTTATATTGATTTTCTCTGGTTAATGAGTCTTGCAAAATTATATATTATCCTCTAGAAATAGCGAAAGGGATTTTTGTGATTGCAGATGAGTTACCTTTCCATTACGGCCAAGGTTGATTTTCCCCTGAAGTTAGGCAGAGTCAAAATGTGTGGTAGAATAATAGCTTTCCAAGTTAATATGTTTTGATCTCTTCTGTAACTCTGAAAATCTAAATAAGGTAACATGTAAGATTATTTCTGTCTTTTAAATAGAAAATATTCAAAGGGCTTCTGTGTTTTCCTTCCAATCCACATATATTTTTTTCTAACTTGCCCAGCAACTTTAAATAACAAAAATGCCATGGGCTTCATTGGCATCACGATCATGAAAATTTAATTCAAATTGCAGATTTAATGCTGTAGCTGGATCTCGAAATGGTGGCACATATCAACACTTAAATAATGGGATGTCAGCGTTCTTGAACTTTTTCATTTTCAGTATTTAAAGGTTATGAATGATTAATTGTTGCTTTTTAAATTTAAAGATTCAGGAAAATAAAAAACTTTTTATTTTGAAAACTATCTGGACATAAGATAACAAAAGTCTTTGTTAACCTGGGCAGTGAAGATTGTAACCTGTCTTTAAACCCACATATATCACATTTATTTGGTGCCCAGTAAAACTTCTTATGAGGTATTCTAAGATCATCAAACATTTTTGTGCTTGAGGGTCACCAAGGGACAAATCATAAGACTTCATGGGCAAAGTGTGTAGCTTACATAAATATTCCCCTATTATGTTTTATGTATCTCAATCTATCCTATACTGGTGGTCCATGATAGTAAAGACTGCATTGAGTTAATACTCTTTGAGGTTTTGCTGTCTTGCAACACATTCTTAGGTGCAAAGATCCGATTTGTATTTCTCTCAGCAACATTCCACGAACATTATGAGCAATATTTAAGCCTTACAGGAAATCTAGACAAGTGGTGAGTGGGAGGACACTATTTGGAAAAACAAAACAATGAAATGGATCTGTGATAATGCCTAAATAGTCTATTCTGTGTTGTACGTGCTTTGTCATTTTTAAAAGCTTCCATTTTTGGTGTAATTGACAGTTCAGATCAAATTGGGCTCAAAGCTGCACGACAATACGCAATCTAGTGTGGAGCTGGGGGAACACAGCTGGCCAGGTAGCATTAGAGGAGTAGGAAAGTTGACATTTCGGGTCAGCTTCTGAAAAAGAGTCCCGGCCTGAAACGTCAACTTCCCTGCTCCCTCTGATGCTGCCTGGCCAGCTGTGTTCCTCTAGCTCTACACTGTGTTAGACTCTGACTCCTGCATTTGCAGTTCTTTCTCTCTCTTACAATTTGCAATTGTAGTTTTACTTCTGTTTTTGTTGAAACTTCTTGGCAAATTGCAAAATGATGGCTCTTCCATGAGCCAAATTTATCATGTAATGCTTTAAACGTAAATGTTCTTTACTCAAAGATAAAAGGAACTGCTGATGCTGGAGTCTGAGATAACAAGGTATGGAGCTGGAGGAACACACCAGGCCAGGCAGCATCAGAAGAGCAGGAAAGTTGATGTTTCGGGTCTGGACCCTTCTTCAGACCCTTCTTCAATTTCTGAAGAAGGGTCCAGACCCGAAATGTCAGCTTTCCTGCTCTTCTGATGCTGCCTGGCCTGCTGTGTTCCTCCAGTTCCACACCTTGTTATCCAATATTCTTTACTGTGTTTTAAGAGTGGGGACCGGATGCAGTTTTAGCAATTCAGCTGAAAACAAAGTCTACAGTTTTGGGACATGAGGGCTGTATAATCCAACTCAAATGGCAAGATACTTTTGACTTGCTGATGAATCTGCAATGGGCAAACAGCTAACCTGGAAGTTTCTGTAATTATGGCAACCACTCATTCAAATATGCAAACAAATTTACACAATCAATTCAGACTCATTAAATGTGAAGCATCATAGAAGTGTGTTAATTATTACTTCAGAGAATGTGTACAGGGTGAAACAACCATGAAATGAGAGCCATTGTTCCAGGAGAAAGCACTCTCAGAAGAATAAACTCCTGAAGGATATATGTTCTTTCAAAGATTTTTGAATGGCACAGAAACATTATTAAATGCTTTAACTGATTTAGGTTTTCCAGTGATATCTTGTACTGTTTTATCACTGCTACTAACTACTTGTATTCTTTACCATGTTACAGTGTTCAATAAAGGAGTGGGCATACCTCAATCAGCATGAGCACTACAGTGAGTCATTATTTGAAGGAAGGTGTGGCAAAGCAAAATGTTGAGCTGAGAGAGCTACAGAATGTAAAGATTTCAATATTATGTTTAACCACTGTGCCACTACAGTGTTATATCATTACTTGAACTGATCTGCACAATTGGGAGAATTTAACATTTTTGTATTGGTGGACATGAACACATGGTTTGCACTGTTGCCTCCCAATGCCGGAGACCCGGCTTTGATTCCAGCCTGGGTGACTGTCTATGTGGAGTTTGCACATTCTCTCTGTGCCTGTATGGGTTTCCTCCAGTTTCTCCCCACAGTCCAGAGATGTGCAAATTAGGTGGATTGGCCATGCTAAAATTGTATCCAGGAATGTGCAGGCTAGGAGGATTAGCTAAGGCTAATGTGGGGTGATGGGTGGGTCTGGCTGGGATTTTCTTCGAAGTTTTAGTGCGGTCTTCATGGGCTGTAGGGACTGCGCTGTAGGGATTCTATAATTCTCAAACATATGACAGAACATGCATCTGTTAGTGATTCCTAACTGGTTTTGAATCTATCCATTTCACATGTTTCGAAGATGATTCATTGCTTACATTCAATTGAAATGTAATGTGTTTGAACTGATTGAATATATGAATAACATGGAAAAGAACCCCACCCGGTTTTAATGTAAAACATGGCAGCATCATCCAACAAAATCATTGCTGATAATTTCCGCTTCTAAAAATCATTGCAAAAACATTACAACTTAATATATACAAAATCTTGTTAGAGACTTCATACATCGTGTCCCTTCTCGGGTTTTGAAAAAACTTAGCACAAAGAAAAGGAAATCCATTTAACTATAATTATGGGATCTGTTAAGAAAATGCTACTTATTGCATTTGTGCCTTTATATTACACTTACATTCCAAATAAAATATTTTAAAAACCCTTTTTCACATTATGCAAGCCAGCACAATTTAATCTTGTACGTATAACAATGCTCCTATGTTTGTTCATAATATTGTTGGATGGTATTGTGACAAATCTTACAGCCTCATTTGATTGATATGTGGACAGCAGGTATAAAACAGGGTGCCATGCCATGAATACCATTCTCAGAGCCTTCTGGTGCAATCTTATCAGCCCTGGGGGAGTATCAAGAGGCCCACTTACCCCTGGGGCAATTAAAGGCTTCAACTGCCCCAAGAGAATCCCCCTCGTCCTAGCATACCACCCTACCAACCTTCGGATACAACGCATCATCCTCTGAGGCTTCCGCCATCTACAATCTGACCCCACCACTAAAGACATTTTTCCCACCCCACCCTTGTCTGCCTTCCAGAGAGACCACTCTCTCCACGACTCCCCTGTCCACTCCACACTCCCCTCCAACCCCACCACACCCGGCACTTTGCCCCGCAACCGCAGGAAGTGCTACACTTGCCTCCATACCTCCTCCCTCACCCCCATCCCAGACCCCAAGATGATTTACCACATCAAGCAGATGTTCACTTGCACATCCATCAATGTGGTATACTGTATCCACTGTACACGTTGCGGCTTCCTCTACATCGGGGAAGCCAAGTGGAGGCTTGGGGACCGCTTTGCAGAACACCTACGCTTGGTTCGTGGTAAACAACTGCATCTCCCAGTCGCGAACCATTTCAACTCCCCCTCCCATTCCTTAGATGACATGTCCATCATGGGCCTCCTGCAGTGCCACAATGATGCCAGCCGTAGGTTGCAGGAACAGCAACTCATATTCTGCTTGGGAACCCTGCACCCCAATGGTATCAATGTGGATTTCACCAGCTTCAAAATCTCCCCTCTCCGCACTGCATCCCAAAGCCAGCCCAGCTCGTCCCTGCCTTCCCAACCTGTTCTTCTGCTCACCTATCCCCTCCTCCCACCTCAAGCTGCACCCCCATCTCCTACCTACTAACCTCATTCTGTCCCCTTGACCTGTCCGTCCTCCCCGGACTCACCTATCCCCTCCCTACCGCCCCACCCATACTCTCCTCTCCACCTATCTTCTCCTCTATCCACCTCCCCCTCTCTCCCTATTTATTTCAGCACCCTCTCCCTATCCCCCTTTTCTGATGAAGGGTCCAGGCCCAAAACGTCAGCTTTTGTGCTCCTAAGATGCTGCTTGGCCTGCTGTGTTCATCCAGCCCTACACTTTGTTATGAATGAGGTAGCCAGCTCATTGAACCAGTGCTTTCTTCTCAGATGTGGAAGGATAGCCTACCCCAAGCTAAGTATGTAGGGCATGCCCTGCCAAACATCCGTGAGTTTCCGCCATACTTTCATTCTGAGAAAAGAGGACTATCCCACCTCCATCAAATGCAACCCATTGAGTTTTGCTTACACATACGCAGTGGGACCATCATTACTTAGGATGAAAGATGGAGTATTTGTTCCCTTACCTCCCGGTGGAGATGAATATGTACAGTCATTGAATAATATAGAATGGATAAAAGGACATTGGTCCATCTCGCCCTGCTACATTCTATGAACAAGCACTATACAAATATTAGAAGAACTTGAACTTCATTTCATTTTGAATGGAATGGAGTCAAATTAAGAAAATAAAGAGGTATAACACATGCTGAACTTACTAGGAAATTCTCAATAATAAAAGAAATGATAAAAGAAATGAAGGTAATAAATATATCACTTTCGGCTTTTAACTTTTATGCTATTTCTTCTCATTATTATACAGTGTCTGCTGGCTTGTTGAAAGCAATTTATTTTGTGAACAGAAATGTACCAGTTCAAGTGGTTGGTTAAATTTGAAAGCAATTAATGAAGTTGTAATTAAAAGCCACTCTCAGTATGGTGACCATGAAACAATTGTTGATTATTATAATTGCTTAAATGGTTCTGTAATGGCGTTAGGGAAGGAAATAAATGCGGTTAAGCGATCCAAACCAGCAAATCAAACAGGTCTAAGCTCTGCAATCCTGCTGCATCCAGCCATGAATGATGTCAGATGATCAGTCAACTAACAGATTCCAGAAATATCCCCATCCTTAATGTGGGAGCAGCCCTGCATACCAGGACAAACAATAAAGCTGAAGCTTTGGTCCCATCTTCAGCCAGCAGTGGCCCATTTCAGCCTCCTCCAAAGGCCCCTAGTATCACAGCTGCTAACCTTCAGCCAATGTAATTCACTCCACGTGATGTCAAGAAACAGCTGAAGGTACTGGATACTACAAAGGCAATGGGACCTGACAACATTCCAACAAATAGTATTGAAGCCTGTGCTCCAGAAGTAGACATGCTCCTATCAAGTTGTTCCAGTTCCAGTACACCTACCACATTGGCATTTTCTCAGCTATATGAAAAACTGCTCAGGTATTTCTCTCTGCGAAAAGCAGGACATAACCAGTATGGATAATAATTGTCTTATTGGACTACCAGCAAATAGTGGAGCTGGTTATTCAGAAGGCTTTAAATTTGCTCTTCACAAACTAGACGGACAGGTCAAGAAGGCAGGGACAAGCTGCCCAATGGTCTCAATGTGGACTTCACAAGTTTCAAAATCTCCCATCCCCTTCCTCATCCCAAAACCAGCCCAGCTCGTTCCTACCCCTGACCTCATCCCAAAACCAGCCCAGCTCATTCCTACCCCTGACCTCATCCCAAAACCAGCCCAGCTCGTTCCTATCCCTGACCTCATCCCAAAACCAGCCCAGCTCATTCCTACCCCAAACCTCATCCCAACACCAGCCCAGCTCGTTCCTATCCCTGACCTCATCCCAAAACCAGCCCAGCTCGTCCCCACCCCAAACCTCATCCCAACACGAGCCCAGCTCGTTCCTATCCCTGACCTCATCCCAAAACCAGCCCAGCTTGTCCCCACCCCCAATCTCATCCCAAAACCAGCACAGCCTGCCTCCTTGACCTGTCCATCTTTTCTCACACTCATCCACTGCTCTCACATCACTGACCAACCCCCAGCCCCATCTCCTACCTACAAGCCTCATCCCCGTCTCCTTGACCTGTCCATCTTCTCTTGACTGACTAATCCCCATCCTAACTCCCCATCTACGTTCACTCTTACTGGCTCCATCCCTGTCTCCTTGACCTGCCCGTCTTCTCTCCACCTATCTGCTCTTTTACCCACCTTCCATCCTTCTCCCCCGCCTCCCTATTTATTTCAGAATCCCCTTCCCCTCCCCCATTTCTGAAGAAGGGTCTAGGTCCCAAAATGTCATCTTTCCTGCTCCTCTGATGCTGCTTGGCCGGTAGCCTTCATCCAGCTCTACACCTTGTTATCTCATCTGGAATCTGGTTGTAACACTTCAAAACAGTTGAATTACACATTGCAGTGAAAAGCACAGCATATTTCATTGCCTACAGATGCTGTGAAGTAAATTAAATTCATTAAACTATGGCAAAAGATGGCGCCTGAGGATCGGTTGCTGAGTTGTTTGTTGTGCCTGGTGCTGGTGACAGTGAATTGCCGGTGACGTGGCATCACAGTAACATTGATTAAGTGGGCCACGGCGAGAGACTCTGATGTTGGTGGGTCCGGCGCAGGCAGTGGCAGAGCTGAATCGACTCAGTGGTGAAAGTTGGTGCCAGAGGGTTGGAAACTTCAATGTTAGTTAGGTTTGGCATCGGCAGTGGTAAAGTGCTTGTGGTTCTGAAAAGCCAGGACGTGAAAATAGATGGACTTCTATTTAAGCTTATATCTTTTAATTTTTTTCTCTTTTCCTTAAAAAATCAAAGCATTGTCATGTTGTGTGAAAGCTTTTCACTATATTGTATTTCTCACTGTAAAATACATGTAACAATAAAATCATTTATTCACTCACTCGCTCATTCATTCATTCATTCCAATTTGTATATCTATATGACAAAGTGTAACTCACATGACCTTACAAAATTTGAAACAGTAAAGCTCACTTTGCAAGATACAAACATAGATGTAGGAAGTTCTCTATCCTTCAAAATGTCTTGAAACCAATAAAAGAACAAAAACATCTGCTTAGAATGTATCAATCAGTTCTTCAACTTCTTCTTTGGAGGGACCTTTGATGTTAATAATCAACCATTGGAGAAGTTTACATGGCAAATGTGACTGGGAAAAATCAACATGTGAATGTGTGGGACAGCGAGACATTTGTTTAAGAACATAAACAATACTTTGAAAATTGAAGTTAGATCAGGCTAATATTCAAATATATACATTATTTTGTAAATTATTACTACATTTTGACTTTATAATAATTGCGTAGAATCATAAAACCATACAGCAAAGGAGGAGGCCATTCTGTCATAGGTGTCTTTGTCAACTTTGAGCTATTCAGATTAGGTCTAGACAACAGCCACCACCAATAATTCTCCACATTAATCCTCTTCATGTACCCATCCCATTTGCTTTTGAAAATTCCAGTAGAAGCTGATTCCAAAGCCTTTTCAGGAAGCACATTGCAGATCTTAACAACTCTCTGTAAAGGTTTCTCCTCATTTTCCCTCGATGTTTTAAGCAGTTATATCAAATCTCTGACCATTGATAATTGTCCCTTTTTTAAATTATGTCATGGGATAAGGGTATCAACGGCTCAGTTACCATGTATTATCCATCCTTAGTTTCCAATGAGAAGATGATGATGAGTTGTCTTCTTGAACTGCAGCCGTACTTGGTTACACCCAGCAGCAGTGAAGAAATTGAAATCTAATTCCCATTCTGGATGGTCAGTGACTTGGAAGGGAACTTATGGATTGTGGTGTTCCTTCCAGGTGGCGAAGATCCGAGATTTGGAGGGCGTTGTGGAAGAAACCTTGGTGAGTTGCAGAACTTTGTCTTCGAGATGGTGCACACTGCTGACAAGGTGCATCAGTGACAAAGGGAGTGAACCTGAAAGTGGTGAGTCAATCATTCAGACTGAAGGTAGATATACAATGGTGTCCCCATGATTTGATGCAAGCACATCACTTTTCTTGACACATGCTAATGAGGTAAACTTGAGTATACAATTTCAAATTTGCACTGACATAAAGCTTTGTAAAATGGTGACCCAGGTGAAGGGTGAGGGTGAGAAGAATAAACTTCATTGGCCATATCCAGGCGAGAAGAATGGGAAGACAGATGGCAGATGAAATATAATGCAGACAAGTAAAAGTTGACAGATCAATAAATAAAACTTTGATGGTACAATTCCAAGAGGAGAAACTTAAAGACCTGGGTGTATATGTACAGAAATTGCTGAAGATGGCAGGGTAGTTTCAGAAAGTGTTCAAAAGGTCACATGGGATCCTGGAGCCTTTATAAGTAGAGCCACATAGAACAAAGAAAAGCAAAGAAGTTGTGATAAACCTTTATAAAGCACAAGTCAGGCCTCTACCAATGTATTGTGTCCAGTTCTGGACAGCACACTTTAGAAGCTAAGGTTGTTCTCCTTGAAGACAATGACATTGTGAGGTAAAGTTTTTTTTACATGGTTAGGATTAGTTCATAGTTAGGATCTGGAACGCATTGAAAAAGAATGTGGTGGATGCAGATTTTAAAATGTATTCAATTGGATAAGTAGCCAAAGAGAAAAAAACATTGCAAGGATCCAGGGAGCGGCCCCGGAACGGAACCAACTAAATTGCTCTTACAGCAATTCTCTATGCATTTGAGAGACCGCATGGCCCTTTTCATGCTAGATTATTTTATGATTTTATGGTTCCATGAGGCTTATGAAATTATTTGATAAGATAGACATAGCTGGATAAGATAGACATAAATGGTTAAGGTAGAACATTTTCCATTCACAAGCAAGGCTAGGATTATGAGGTATAAATATAAAATCACAAGTAAATCCAATAGGAATTTCAGGCAAGACTTCCTTATCAAGACACAGGTTCAAACTATGAAACCCACTACATCAAAGAGTAGTTTAGGCAACAAGCATCAATGCATTCAAAGGCAGCCTAGATAAAGATATGGCAGGATATTTTGGCGGGATTAGATGAAGCGGGATAGAGGATATTCTGGGGGACTATAAACACTGGCATGGACCTGTTGGGCTGAATGGCCAGTAGATGCTTTGGAATGTCATCCTTTGGAAATTATATGAGAAGGCTTTAAACATATAACCCTGAATCTTGTGATATTTTGGCTGTGTCAATTTTGCTGAGTTTCAGGAAGGGTTTTTCTTCACAGGCCTTAGTGGATTTTCACACACTAACAGACCTACTTTAATAACCACATTCCACACACCTATGGTGCTCCCTAGGTCTGATGCTAGCCTGCTGCTTCCACTTTCTGTACAGCTGGAAGAACTCGCTACTGCCTAGATATTCCAGCATAGACCAACATCCCATGTACCTGTGCAATCTTTAAGAGGCTGTTGTTCACTTGGACAAGTATTGCTGGCCCAGAGCTACAATGTACAGTTCTTGACATTTACCTTGAATGTGGCAGATTAGGGGAAATTAATGCCTTGCTTTGTGGACAGGGACTTGGAAGTCCTGAAGGATGGGGCAGTGCAGAGAAGAGCAATCCTTTTTCTGCAGGACTGAGATTTGGCTACGGTACTAGATCCTGCTTGTCTGGTTCAAAGTTCCACCCAGGTCAGTGTGATCTCAGCTATCTGGAGGAACAGACAACAGTGAAAGAAGAAGGCCGTTGTCCTTCTCCACTTGGCCAGGGTAAGAATCATTATTTTCTTTCTGCGAATTCACACTCAGTCCATTGTTGCAATTGCACCCACCTCCCACCATGACCACACTCATTACCACATGCAGCATCTTCTCTCACTCGGTCTCACATGATCCAACACTCCTCCCGTCTAAACCTGCAAGGCCTCTGCACTGCCCATCATCTAACACAGGCTACCTCACTACCTCAACCCCACCAGCATCAAGACTAACAGCCGAGCTGACCACTTTCACCTCACTCAATCCCTCCCTTCCCCTTATTCCAGGTAACAACATCCCTCGGTACGGCTGAAAGAGCCATAATAGGTGATGGGGTGCCCATCATTGGACTCTTCACTCCTAATAAGGTGAGGATCTTGACCCTGACCACCCCAAATAGCCAGCTGGCTGTGCCATATCTGCCAATGATTTACTGTACCAGGAACCTCTGGCTGAAGACTGTCTTCCCTGAACTGATTGAAGCGAATGCTTTGGTATGCTATTCAGCATGCATGAACCTCAGAGGGAACATTGTCCCTTGGCAAGAATCTTTCCTTGTTACCTAGAACTCAGGTTGGAAATGCATCAGGTTACTCATGAAATCGAGAAAGGCCTTGTCCAACTGCTCTCGGCATTCTCTCCATAGCTCACTCTAATGATTTTGCTCATGGGAGACTATCAATTATTTCAAAGAGCATATCATTCATTTTATTCGCACATGTTGGAAATTTGGCAGGCACTTTCTCCAAGGAAGTGATTATTGCTCTGCTATGAGTTAGATGCTCAACTCTTTCTTTGGTTTCTCAGTCAATGCAAAAATGTACAGGATAGCATCTTAATGCCTCTATTCTTGAGGCATTAGTTGGAATTGCATCATGCTAGTTCTTTCTACTCACCAGCAAAATTTGGAATTTCAAAGTCCACATTTATCTGATGCTGCCACCTATTTCAAAAGGTTTCACTTCTCATAAGTGAAATAATTTCACAGAGGCTGGTTTCCCTTCACTAGCTCACCCTTTATTTACACATGCACAGTACTTGACCCTGGTCTGTCTTCCTCAGAACCTGGTCTCAGAGTGCACAGAATCTCTGACACTATTGTTCATATCTGTTAGCCAGGGGTCCCTGACAGGACTTGGTTACAACCCTAATCAGGGAAGTCAAATTCTGTGTGGTCCAACTGAGTGACCTTATTACAATCACTACTGTAAGCACTTGCTGAGTATCTCTGGCTTGTCCTTTGACCTTGTGCTTGTGAGTCCTGAAATCTCTCCAGCTGGATATCTTCAGATAGAAAGTAAATGATTGGTGTAAGCCATTGCTTGAAACTAAGGCTATTGTTGAACATGTTTGGAGGTTTATCAGCCAGATCTAGTTTGGTGAATGGTGCCACAGGCTCCCATTTTTCTGTGTTGTAATGCCAAACCTCTAACGTTCTATTAAACACTTCAAACAAATCAATTGTGTACGAAAAGGCTTAGCAAAGTTCTGTACTCATGTTAGTTCAGGTTCATTAAGAAATGTCTAAAGTTGAAACATTTACCCATAAAACATATTTGTGTACTGTATGATTATGAAACATATTTTCAACCCACTGTAATTCTTCCTTAGTGTCAGTAATATACTACTTGGGTTCTATTAGCTTCCAAAGCAACGGTCAAGTTGTATAGTAACAGAGCAAATTATGAGTGCAAATGAAATGTCCAATTGTAAAGCAAGTTCAAATCCAAAATACATTAAATAATCATCAAAGTCTTGATTAAGGTTAATATATTACTCTGTCCAATTTCATGTTCTCAACAAAGGATACTGCTGCCTTAACATTACTAAAAAAAAGCACACCGTATTTGGAAACAAACAGTTTCTGTTTTGCGTTACGTCAGCTGATCTAAGCAGGAGAATTTTTGAGGTACTACAATTGGATTAAATGTCACATAGGTTGAATAAAATCAAGAATCCTGCTTCTGTTACTACTGTTATGAAAATGTGATATATAAAATGTTAATTTGGAACATTGTTGACTGGACAGTTAATTATATATGTTTGTACGTAAAACTTATTGGAGAGAACACTACAAATGAAAAGACACTAGCAACAGCAGCAACAACATCAGATTTACGATGAACAAGTTACTCGGATGGAGATTCCAAATCTGCAGCACCTTCAGAGAGAGGTCATTTTACATAGTTTGTGCATGAAAATGATATTGGGTCTGAACACAGAGACATGACTTGTCTTGAGTGAGGGCCTTGTCCTTTCTCTCTCTCTTCTCTGAAACCCCTCTCATCAAAATTTGTAAGCCCACTGGAAAACTGCACCAGCACAATTAAGGATACCTAAAGGTGAAATTTGGAACTTACCATCACTGTTGCAAGAAAAATGACTTCAGCTAGCAATAACTGATTAGGAAGAAATCCAAATGCTAACAGCTTGTGTAGAAAGTGAGAGATAATGGGAACTGCAGATGCTGGAGATTCCAAGATAATAAAATGTGAGGCTGGATGAACACAGCAGGCAAAGCAGCATCTCAGGAGCACAAAAGCTGACGTTTCGGGCCTAGACCCTTCATCAGAGAGGGGGATGGGGGGAGGGAACTGGAATAAATAGGGAGAGAGGGGGAGGCGGACCGAAGATGGAGAGTAAAGAAGATAGGTGGAGAGAGTGTAGGTGGGGAGGTAGGGAGGGGATAGGTCAGTCCAGGGAAGACGGACAGGTCAAGGAGGTGGGATGAGGTTAGTAGGTAGCGGGGGGTGCGGCTTGGGGTGGGAGGAAGGGATGGGTGAGAGGAAGAACCGGTTAGGGAGGCAGAGACAGGTTGGACTGGTTTTGGGATGCAGTGGGTCCCAAAACCAGTCCAACCTGTCTCTGCCTCCCTAACCGGTTCTTCCTCTCACCCATCCCTTCCTCCCACCCCAAGCCGCACCCCCCGCTACCTACTAACCTCATCCCACCTCCTTGACCTGTCCGTCTTCCCTGGACTGACCTATCCCCTCCCTACCTCCCCACCTACACTCTCTCCACCTATCTTCTTTACTCTCCATCTTCGGTCCGCCTCCCCCTCTCTCCCTATTTATTCCAGTTCCCTCCCCCCATCCCCCTCTCTGATGAAGGGTCTAGGCCCGAAACGTCAGCTTTTGTGCTCCTGAGATGCTGCTTTGCCTGCTGTGTTCATCCAGCCTCACATTTTATTATCTATGTGTAGAAAGTGACTTCAGTTGAATAACAATTTCTCTGAATTTAATTGTTGCTGGTCAAAGTATTTTTAAGACAATGCTTTGCAGAAATTTGCTTCATTTTATTCCCTGTATTGAAAGTTGAGTACATATGTTATTTTTCCAGAAGGGAGCTGTATATATTTGCACAGTTTAAACCTTTTGTCAATAATCCTTGCATCGATGTGTGTAACAGATTTGGCTGCAGTGAACAAGTTCTTCATTTGTCACGAAAGAAACTGAACTGACTTGTTTTGGATACTGAGATTTATACAATCTGTTGTACATAGATATATGTATATATGTAATTAGCAGTATAATCTCACTTTTAAATTTAAACTTTGTTGTGATCAGTAGAGGAGAGACACAAAGGAGTATCATTTCACCCTTCCTAACTTAGTTGTAACACAGTTCATTAGATCAGCTTGGATAGTGCTTTGATGTTAGGTCATTGGCTTATCTTAGATTGTCCAGGTGAACATTTTTCACATATTTAAACAAATATTTGACTGTGGGAGGCGAAACAACTCGAATGTCAAAAATGTTGACTTAAACAATGTACTGAGGGAAATCATTATTGTAAGAGTCAACAACGTCAGGAGAAAAAGGGAGACAGTGCAACTAGACAATCAACATTACTATATCCCACTGTTTAAAATCCAAGTAC
Source organism: Stegostoma tigrinum (assembly GCF_030684315.1). Lineage (NCBI taxonomy): Eukaryota > Metazoa > Chordata > Chondrichthyes > Orectolobiformes > Stegostomatidae > Stegostoma > Stegostoma tigrinum. The sequence continues at coordinate 28,576,428 of NC_081374.1, forward strand.
TTTGGCAGCTAAGAAATCAAATACTTTGCATGCTACTCATTGCTACATTTATGGTTCCCAGAGTGTGAAGCAATGGGGTTTGCTGTGCTGCACCTGCAGCTCTTAAACATGGTTGTATTGCTAATGACTGGTAACAAAATCTGACAAGGTAAAGATAAAAAAAATGTCATTCTCCAGGTCATAGGTTCCATAGTTGGAGGCACTCGAGACAGAAAAAGCTTTCTATTTGAACTTCTGGAATGGGAGGTAACAGAAAGAGTGAATGTTGTCCTATAAAAATGAAAGCTTGTTAATAACTTACCCTTTCCATTGGACTACTGAGCTTTCTTGAGCATATTTTAACAGCAATTTATTTCAGGCTTATTGCAGTATCACAGAGGGATAATGATATCCTGAACAACCACACATTTAGTGAGGAAATTAGTGCAGGAATGGGCCACAAAGCACAGTGTGTCTGATGGTAAGGTAATGAGTCAAATGCCCTTCCCCACTTTGTCTGATTAGGTTTGGGACAGGGGAACATTCCAACTCCTGGACCACTTGAAACCATTAAACCGCTAAATAACTGTCACTTCAGAGCCTCATTCTACTGCCACTGATATTCTATTGATGTTTAGAGAGGTGTGGACTACTGTAGGCATACCCTGGCAGCCTGTTTCTGGTCTTGGGGTCAGGCCTTCCCGATCTAGCACCCAGTTCTCAGGATAGAAAGGGCTGTTTAAGAGACCCCTGCATCATCCACATTGACAACTGCCCATATCTTGCTGTAGCTAATTTCTTGACTGGCAACATCATTGTTAGCTAATATATTAAGAATTCCAGAAGGCGTGAGGAAAGATTCTATTTTTTAAACCATGCTCTTGTGTTTTTTCTTCAAAATGGACTCTTGTTGGCTTTAAAATGGCTGCTATTGAACACAAAAAGGGAATGTTGCTTCTTCCAGAAATTTCCAGCAATCACTAGAACAAAAGATAACTTATGATCTGTAAGGAATCCCACACTCCGTACAGGAACATTGTTTTTCTTGATATTCATAAATTAACTCAATCTTTTCAAGATCTTAGTGAAAATTTGTAGCTCGGGTTGTGGATGTAATTGTTCATTAGCTTGCCGAGCTGGTGTGCAGATGTTTCGTTATCCTTCTAGGTAACGTCATCAGTGTGACCTCTAATCAAAGCGCTGGTATTCTGCTTCCTTTCGGATTTATATGATCCTCTGGAGTGATGGTCTTGTCGCTTCTGGTTCGGTTGTTTTAACAGCAGTCTGGATAAGGGGTCAATTCCTATGTACTTGTTAATGGAGTCCCATGTTGAAAACCAGGCTTCCAGAAATTCCCTTGCATGTCTGGTGTCCACTTGTCCCAGTATGGTTACTTTGTCCCAGTCAAACTGATGGCCCTCATCGTGTGTATTGAGACAATATGCACTTGTCTCAAAAATATAGACAGCGATCTAATGAACAATTGAACTAGATCTTGCTGTGAAGGGGGCAATTTCAAACTTTGCAAATAATTCAAAACCTGGAAGAACTGTAAACTGCAAGGTGGGCAGTGTAGAACTCTAAAAGGACAGGGACAAGTTGATGGACTGGGTACATAGATGGCAGATGAATTTCAATGCAGAGAAGTGTGAGGTGACACAATTTGGTGGAAGGAACATTGAATAACAATGTAAAATAGAAGTTAAATTCTAAGTTGCGAGGGGTATATGCGCACAGAATATTGCAAGTGGCAAAATAAGTAGAGAGACAAATATGTAAAGCATACAGTAACATCAGCTTTATTAATAGAGGCATAGAGTACAAGAGCAAGGACTTGTACAAGATACTTGTTAGACGTCAGCTGGAGTATTGTGCATAGTTCTGGATGCTCATGGTGTTTGAAGGATGTGCATGCATTAGCGAGAGCGCAGTGCTGATTTGCATGAATAGGCCTGTACTTGCGAGGATAGAGCGATGAAGTTGGAGAGAAGGAAGCTAAAGGGAGATCTAAAACAGCTTTTCAAATTCATGAGCAGGCTGGATATAGCATAGGGACAAATTGTTCCCGCTCATTAAAAGAACGAGAACAAGTGGGCATAAATATAAAATGATCTGCAAAAGAAGTGAGAGTGAAGCAGGATTTGAATGCATATCCCCAGAGCATTGCCTGAACTTCTAACTTCTGGATGCTTCATCCAGTGGCATTCCACTGTGGCCAACCTCTCCCCTTACTGGCTTCTGGTCTGGGGCCTGTTGCAGGTCTAGCGGTGACCATTAGTCCTGGTGACAATGCTGAAACTGAAGATCTGGCAGCCATTCAGGTGACTGATATCTCTGGAGGAGGGATCTTTATTTTCAATGGCCTGGAGATGCCCATGACATGTACAACTATCTCAATTATCTTTACTTCCATCAGGGCCATGGTGAGATTGCCATTGGTTTCTGGCCAATGAAAGTAGCCACCAACATGGCCATGATAATTTCCAAATGAACAGACATGCCTATGTTTTAGCTTGGCAGTTTGTATTGCTGCTGTGTTGATGCATTTACCCTGTCAACCCTGCAATATGACAAGGATGAAACATCAAGCACATTATTAATCTACAAGTTACATGGGCACAGGCTCACAAAGAAGTCAGGGCCTGTTTTTACCAGTGGTTCAGACAGGGTTTCAGCTCTTCCTCTTCTTCCATGATAAGCTGGACAACACTTCATTTTTGATTTCCCTCACAAAAGCAGCAAATTTAATGATATTCAGAGAGAGACAATAACAACAAAAACTTAAATTAAGTAGTTCATGTGATGTAATTAGTCACCCCAATGTGCTTCACATGAGTGAACACTGGATGAAAATTTGACGTTCTGTCTGTGCTACAATATTTTATCTGGGCAGATCTTAATTGCAACTAACAACCACAGATGGCAAATGGAGTTGACCCAAATAGCTGCAATAATACTGTCCAATGATGTCATTAAATAAACAATTAAATTCCTGGGTCTGCAACTAACTATTTGTTGCAGGTATCAACTACATTTTGCTTCAGGAAATACCTTAAATACATTGAGCTGAACCATGGAAAGCAGTTCTTAGTTTACTGGAATATTGTTTATTTGCTGGATGAGATGACAAGGATCAATATATTTTGAGAGATGTTAGTGACTCTTTTGCTCATCCGATGCTCAGGTCTTAATGACACAGGTCCTTTCTCACTGCATTGTGTGAAAAAGCCACACAGCGAGCATAGTGCTTACTATTACAGCTGGTCTGAATTCCTTTTAACCAAATTTATAGGGTAGAGGTTTCTTAGAAAGGGGATAATATTTAGGGTACATGCATGGAGTTATACCAAGTCCACATTAAGAACTATGGAAACCCACATCAAATCCCAAAATGCTCCCAATTCACTGTTAGGGCCATTGTTACAAATAAAACTAAATTGATAACATTCTGCCCACAAAGTTTTAGATTTGCAATTCAGTAATTAAGAGGTAGTGGATATTTGTATTTTTCTGAATGCATTCTTTTGGAAATTTCAAGGAAATTTATTATTTACTTTTATCCTTCATTTCCTTTTCAATTTCAGATAAATATGAGCAGCTCTAATCAAATTGTAAATTTTTTGGCAACACACGAGTTAATTACTCACTGCAAAAATGAATGAAGTGGTGAAAATTATTTATTATAAATAGAACAACTACAAATAGCCTACACTATTAGTCTTAAGTTTTGTGGTCATTCATTAGGGTGTGCATAATTACCTACAATTCTTGTCAAACTGTACAGAATATTAGGGTGAACAGGGTGGTGTATATAGTCTAGGTATTCTAAATGTGAAATGAACAGACTACAATCTCAATATATATTACACAAATGTCAGCTGCCATTTATCCAGTGGCACACACAAGGTGGATTGTTTAAATCAGACTTCCATGTTATAATTGGTAATTTTATTGAAATTTGGCACTGGTACATGAGTTTTCTGTAAGCTGGGAAATTAGCTCAGAAGTAGAAGCTGAATTTGCCAGATCTAGTTAAATGATTATTACAGTTCCCATTATGTACCATAGGTTTTAGACGTGTTTGCCCCAGAATCCACAAGGGTAGCTGGTGACAATTCCCAGCCCCAAATGCAGGCCTCATTCCCAATCTCCTTTTTAGATTTCCAATTGTAAACATCCCCCATCATCCCAATTGCAGACCTACCTAGCTTCTGAGCCTCACAACTCATCCCCAAGACCTAACCTCTAAGCCTTCATCCAAACATACATACTTCAAACATTTTTAATTCTGCCCAATTCCTTCCCTCACCTCCCAGAAATATTGGGATCAACAAATCTCCATTATCTAATGTTTACAACAGTGTAGAAAGGAATGGGAAATAGCTTGATTTGAGTACTTTACTTGCAAGGTATAAATAAATGTAATGTAGTTCGTAAGGCTGTAAAGGTCAGATTTCAGACTTACCCTGAAGGTTTAGTTGTAGCATGCAGGACACATATCCAACAATTCATGTTCAAATACTAAGATTGACTAGAAATTAGTTTTTTCATTCAGTGGGAAATTGTATTCAGCTAGAAAATATGATAAAGCTTGGAACAATGATACATGTAGTTCTCCTATGATGAGATAGTTGCATTCTTGTGTGACCTCACGCTATAGAAAATCACACTGTAGGAAATTGCCATAGAAAATCACTTTATAGGGAAATCACTGTAGAAAATCACTATACCAGTATAGCAGAAAGTTCACATTTTACAGACACTATCTTCAGTGCATCAATTGTCTTACAGACAATTTGCATTAATGAAAAAAGTACTATAACAGAACTAACTATACTACATTCTCGATTAGCCATTGTAACTTCTCAGGAAGTTTGGAAGTAACCCAAATGGTTACATAACAAGGTTTTGAACACAATTAAGAAGCAATCCTAATTGTATATCTCCTACAAATTGGGACAAGAATTAAAACCAGCCAAACAAGTTACACATGTATAAACACAATGACTAAAACATGTAGTAGTACTCAGCATAAACTTTCTGTTACCTGGAGGATATAACAATCATGCCTATGGTGATTACTTGAGGAATGCTCCCAGTTGGAGAAAGCCAACTTCTTATACACTATAGTAATGTACAATCTGCACTCTTGTGTCAGGGTAGTAAAGGGTTTATAGAACATTTTGATGTAGTAGTCACAACAGAGTTAAATATGGACAATCATTTTTCAATTTACAGCATCTGTACCTACAGAGACTAAAACTATGTTTAGAAAAAGAAGTCACATGGACTGAAAATTGATGTGGTGGTCACCTGTGCACAAATTGAGGCAAGTTCTAGAAACTAATAAATGCAATAGTCAGGAGACATTGATAGTAGTCAACTAAATAAAATGATTTTTTTTAAAAAAACGTAACTGCAGGTTTAATTGACATTTGTATGATGAAAGTTTGGCTGTTATTAACTAGCTTGAAAGAAGACAATGAAGCCAGTCTTAGGCATGCACAAAATATCCACATTTCAGCAGCTGCTTTTAAGTTAGCAAGGAAGAAAATGAATTGTTAACAGCAAAGACAAGAAGACTCTCTCTCTCTTTCTTTGTTCCACTTCACAGCATCTCACAAGCCAGCAATTATGTTAAAGCAAATCGGAGGAACATCCATTCACTAAAAACTCAAGAATATCTGTAAAGTTTGCTCCTGTTGAGCATACAAGACATCATAATTTCAAAGTTCAATTCCCTTTGCTTTATACATTTACTTCCAAGTTCTTTTATGGTACACCTTTTTATTATTAATATTTAAACACAAACAATGAATAATTTTCTCCAATCATGATCCCCACATAAGTAACTGAAGTCACTTGTTCTAGATGAATGAATCACAGAAAATATTCTTGGTTCTCTAAGGGGCTATATCGGATTTAATAGCTCTGTTGTCTTTTCCACATCGCTAATACATTGCTGGAGTGGAATGGTAGCTTCTGATGAGGACTGGACATTGGGGCATGACAGTCACAAAGGCTTGAATTAGAAGAATTGAAGAACAGTCAAGGGAAACTTGACTCTTAAGAGAAAATGTCAGAATTTAAATGTTCACAATCTTTTGAAAGGGAGACAAGAAGGTGAAATTCTATTTCACCTTTCTATCTGCTCTGCTGTCTGATTGAGGAATGTATGTAAGACACAAGAAGAAGATCCAAGAAGAATGAAAGTTGTTCCGACGATGAACACTTCTCCACTACTCTTCGGCATGAAGTAGGTTGTGGTTCACTTCAACGTGAAACTGCTAAGGTACAGGCGAGGATAACTCAGGAGCTCCAGGATTATACTGTCATCAACAACAAAATGAACGATCAAGGTAGGACTAACACAGAAATCTTGATTGGTACTCAAGCTGTACTCTCATTTGCAGAGTTATTTGAAAGGACAACCTCCTCCCCTGAGCAATCTCTGCCATCATTTTCAAAGGCTAAGCTTCATTCATTAGCTATAGCTGAATGATTCGGGTTTTCTTATCATTTTACTGGTCACAGAAGTTTTTAAGTTTTCATTTGCTTCCATTATTGATTGTGAACAAAGAACAAGGGAGAAGTATGTCAAAGGAAAAGGCCCTTCGGCCCTTCCAGACCATGCTGATCATCATGCCCTGATTGAACTAAAAAAAAGCTTCTGTCCTTAATCAGCCAGTATCCCCTATTCCCTCCCTATTCATGTAACCATCCAGGTGCCTCTTAAATGTCGCCAACATGCCTGCTTCCGCTGCCTTTTCTGGTAATGCATTTTAGGCTCCTACCACCCTCTGTGTGAAAAGCTTTCCTCGCACATCTCCCTCAAACTTTTTCCCTTTCACCTTGAACATGTGCCCCCTTGTAATTGAAACTTCAACCCTGGGAAAATCCCCTGACTATCCACCCTGTCTATGCCTCTCATAATTTTGCAAACCTCTATCATGTCTCCTCTAAGCCACCATCTTTCCAGTGAAAACAGTCCTAGTTGTTTTAACCTTTCCTCATTGCCAATGCTTTTGAGACTGAGCAACATCCTGGTGAACCTTCTCTGCACTCTGTCCAAATCTTTCACATCCTCTTGGTAATGTGGCAACTCAAACTGCATACAATATTCCAAATGAGGCCTAACAAGAGATTTATATAGTTGCAACATGTTTTGCTAACTCCCTGCACTGGCTGATTAAGGCAGGCATGCCATATGTCTTTTTAATCACTTTTGCCGCCTGTGTTGACACTTTCAGGGAAATGTGGGCCTGCATGCCTAGATCCATCTGTATGTTAATGTTCTTAACGGATCTGCCATTTATGGTATAACTCTCACCTAAATTTGATGTCCCAAAATGCATCACCTCGCATTTGTCTGGATTAAACTTCATCTGCTATTTCCATGCCCAAGGCTCCAAACTACCTATATTCTATAGTATCCTTTCACAATTGTCAGCACTATCAACGACTTCACCAATCTTTATCTGATCTGCAAACTTACAAATCAGACCACCCACATTTTCTTTCAGATCATTTCTTTATATTACAAACAACAGAGGACCTAAGATTGTGGAACATCGCTAGTTATTGATCTCCATTCTGAAAAAGACCCTTCCACCACTATTCTCTGTCTTCTATGACAAAGACAGATCACCCGGAATCCCATGTGATTTTAGTTTTTGAACCAATCTTTATCAAATGCCTTACTAAAATCCATGTAAACTACATTTACAGTTCTTTCCTCATCAATTATCTTTGCCACCTCTTCAAAAAATTTGATCAGGTTGGTGAAACATGATCTTCCCATATGAAACCATGCTGCCTGTCACTAACTAGTCAATTTTCTTCCAAATGTGCTCATAACCTGTCCCTCAGTATCTTCTCCAGGAGCTTCCTCACCACAGACGTCAGCCTCACTGGCCTATAATTTCATGGCTTATCCCTGCTTCCTTTCTTAAACAAGGGAACAACATTGGCTAATTTCCAGTCATCATATATGGTCACTTTCCTGTTTCCCAGCAATGACCTGGTTTTCTGGTCTCAAAGGAACTTGTTCATCCAAAATAACTGTTGTTCATGTCCTCGTATCTCCTTCTCTGTAATTATGTTCTGGCCAAACCAACTGCTGTTCAGAATGTCCTCTAGAAGCTGGCTTTCTTTGGTCTCTTCTGAGAAGAATGGAGACTGTTTGTAACATTCTTGAAAATGAAGCTCTAAAGCAGGAATATGCATGATTGGCTAAATGGCCCCTTACTGTGCTGTGTAATAGAACTGTGCTGGGTTTATTTCAGACAGAGCCATACATTATGATTTGGTAAAACATATCTATGTATCCAGAAACAAAGAGATTCTATGTGGCCATATAAAAAAATTACTGCTACTGATAGTTAACAAAATGGGAAATGGGTGGGGAGCATGGAGAAGGATAGCTTTATGCTTTTCTATTTGTGTGGCAGGATCTCCTAACATAAGTCAGCATTGAATTTTACGAAGCAACTACCTTGTCTGAGGTATCTGGAGCCTGAGTATTAATAAAGGGCAATGGCAGTCTATGTTTTCTGAGGAGTTGAATTCTTTCACACAATATATCTTCTTTTCACAGATAACTAATGTATGTAGAGGTTTTCTCAAAGGAAACAGAGATGATAAACGTGATGGCATCATTAGGACATGTGACAAATTGTCATTTTAGATGCGTCTTCTGCATTGTTTTGTGGTTATGCATATAAATAGCAATTAGAAGCACAATTAATAACATAAAACATAAATATTCTACTCTCAAAAGAACAGTTAGAAATTGACACAAAATGAAGAAAATGAAGACAATTCAAATAGTGCTCAGTAACATGAGCACACAGACCCGGGTCTCATTTTCCTTCACAGATAAACAAGGAAATGAAAAGTGACAATGACGTCTTCCTGAAACCACAGTATTAGATATCAAACTTCTAATGTTGAGCAAGATTATGGGTCATTTTTGGAGTGATGGTATGTGACAAGTGAAGCAGCATAAAGGTCAGTGTTTAGGCTCCAACAATTTATACAATCAGTATCAATGGCCTAGATATGAGAATCAAATGAGTGCAATCCATTCGGTTTGCTGATGATACAGAGGTGGTGGGAAGGCGTGCTGGGTGGAGGTTGCAAAGGACACAGACATATAACAGAGTGAGAAATAGAGAATAGTGTGAGGAAATGTGAAATTGGTCACTTTAGTAAGAAGAGTGGAAAACTCAATCTTTTTAAGAAAGGGAGTGACAAGAGCAAGTTGATATTCAGTAGAATTGGAGTCCACTTTTCTTCAAATCACAGAATGTTTACATGCAAGTGCACCAGGAAATAAGAAAGTGAAATGATATGTTCACCTTCATTGCAAGTGACTTGGAGTACAAGATTAAAGATTTCTTACTCAATCACACAGAGCTTTGGCTCAACCACACCAGGAGCATTATCTGCAACTTTTGTTACCATATGTTAAGAAGATACAATAAAAGATAGAAGTACAGGTGCTGGAAATATGAAACAAAAACAGAAAATGCCAAAGAGACTCAGGAGATCTGGTAGCGTCTGTCGAGACAGAGAAAGAACGGTAATGTTTTGAGTCCATTGACCCTTCATGAGAATGCAAGCCTCTGGGATGTATATAAATACCACCCTTTCCCGGCAGCTGTAACTTCCAGTCTGGAAAATGCATGAGAAACTGAGACTTGCAATGCTCTATTCACATTCAAGTATTTCTGTTGCTGCTTGTACCTCTATTTCTCAGAAGAATTTCCTTCTGCTATAAACAATATCAACATCTTTAATAAAACAAAGAACTGTGGTTGCTGGAAATCTGAAACTAAAACAAAAATTGCTGGAGTAACTCTGGCAGCTTCTGTGGAGAGAAAGCAAAGTTAACATTTGGAGTCTAGCGACCCTTCTTCTGAAAATGGACAATATATCAATCAACTATAAATATTCAACCCAGTGTTTGTAAAAAACAGACAACAAGCAGCCGACAAGAAACAAACCAAAATGTCAACACTGCTTTCATTCCACAGATGCTCCCAGAATCTACTGAGTTTGTCCAGCAATTTCTATTTTGTTTCGAGCCCTTGCTGCACCTCTTTCATGCACATCCAGCTTACATCTTCCTAAAAAGAGCAATTGTCCCCATGCTTGTTTCTATTCCATGTTCCACAGCTTTAAACAGCTTTTGTCCAACTATTGCTGCCGAAAAGATTTCCAGATTCTGCCAGTCTTAGCTCAACTTCTGTCAAAAGCCTCATCCAGTGTTATCTTATCTCTAGACTTGACTATTCCAATACTTACCTTCCAGTTTCCATGTAAACTCAGGAAACATGATGCCATTTAAAATTCTGCTTCAATGTCCTTAGATCCCATTCTGATCACCCATCACCCCTATCCTCATTCACTGACATTGGCTCCTGATTAAGCAATGCCGAGAGTTTGAAATTTTTATTTTTGTTTTTGAATTGCTCAGTACTCTCCTGCTGCTCTTCAATCCTCAGAAACGCTGGAGCTCTGCCATATCCATTACTTTACTATACTCAATTTTACTCACCCTATCATTGGTGGTCAAACCTTTAGCTCAAAAGATTCCAAGCTCTGGAATTCTCTACCCAAACCTCACTACCTTTGTTTCTTCTTTTCCTTCTCTTAAACCTACCATTTTGCCCAACTTTTGTAACTTCTGTAACTTGTTAAATTTTCTTTCATACACTTCTGTGAAATCTCTTGAGACACTTCTCTACATTAAACAGTATATGAAGAAGGTTTTGTTGTTGTATAGCTATAGTCAGAAATAAATTGGACAGATGAGAGAGAATAATTATTTCTCATAACCTTCAGGCTTTTACTTGATTAGCCATCATTTTAATAGTGAACCACCTGTTAATAGCACTTTACTGCATGCAGAGCAGCAGAGAAAATAATTGGCCACAAATTTAAGTTCCGCTTTGAGACCGTACATCAGATTACTGTAACTTCCTCAACAATTGCCCATCTAGACTAATATGTGATCTCTGTGTGCAGATAGTTAAAATGCAGCGAAGAAATTCTGAGCTCATAGAGTGGGAGCTGACAAAAACTGACACAATTGTGATGCTAGAAAGATTAGGGTGAAACTAACATAGTAAAATCCCATGATAATTTGATAAGGGGTTTCTCCAGTTCCTCAAAACAATCTCCCATTTTCTGAACCACTAATGTGATCGAATTGTTGTTTACTTCTTGTCACCACATTGCTTCTGCTGGCTAATGGAAATGAAATCCAAAGGTAATGTGTGTTTAATATTCTTATTTTCCTTCAATGAACAGCAGTATATCCATCAGGACATTGTACTTATTGAAGTTCTGACTCTCAACACCTCAAATAAGGGTGAACCCAACAGAGATTTTGCCTTTAGTTTAAATGCTCTTTATCAGAATGTGTAATTATTTGTCATTAGCTTTTTGTCCCCAAAAGGGGAACAGAAAGTGCACTAAGAAATGCTCAAATCAGATATAACTGGATGATTTATTATGAGTCTAGAAGACACTCAAATCTGGCAAATGTAAAATAAATTTATTGATTGGAAATGAGAAACTATTTCAGATATTTTATAACGCACATTCCTTAAATTACTTATGAGCATGTTTCGCATAAGAGCTGATCATTTTCAAAGCTGCATATTGTTTAGCTATGTATTGAGTTCACAGTACACATTTAAAAACTGACACTATATTGATTAATTGTAAATATCCAACAATTGTTCAACAATAAAAGACTACAAGTAGCCAAGTCTGTCAACCCACACATAAGAGCACAAGGTAAGCAGTAACCACATGTACACGGAGTGGGGCTGCAGTAGCCTCAGAGGCCGCACTTGGGAATTCAGTGGGTAGCCGGCTGCAGCGGAGCTCGGTAAGTTGTTGGCTGTGGTGCTGTTTGGTGAGTAGTGATGGCAGTGCTTGGCAGGTCATCAGCCGCAATGGTGCTCGGTCGGTTGCGGCTGCAGCGGTGATGGTGCCCAGAAGGGGATTCCTGGCTGTGGTAGGCCCATGGCAGGGCCTTGGGGTCTGACTTAGGGGTCTTTGGCCGTGGCTGTGGTGTTTCCTGAAACTTGGACTCAGCTATTGGGGAGGCAGTGACTGGAGTGAGCACTTCTGGCTGTGGGACCTTGCAGAGACCTTGCAAAAGCTGTGTATATGTATTTGGACCTCTGGCTCAGAACATGGCCTCTATTAATGTCATTTCTTTTTTACACCTTTTCATTGTCAAGAGGCCAGGTGCTGGCACAGACTGGGGTGGAAGCACTGTGATTCTGAACATTTTATTTCCTTATATTTACATTTTATTCCTGTGATTTGGTATTTTTCTAATTTATTCCTTAGACTCTATGCCTAGGTATCTTTGTAGCTAAGATGGTACTGTAAGTGGGAACTTGTAAACTTTTCACCGTACTCATGTGAGGAGTACACATAAAAATAAAGCTAATACTAATTCTATTTCCTAACCTTTGACTCATCTTTCAAGGTGAAGGTGACCATTTTCATTATATGCAATATTAGGGTGAGGTTCTTGTGAGTCCCTAGGTAACTGTTCACGTTAAAATGTGATCAGATGATTCCATTGTGAATCGGACAGGTTGTGAGCTACTTGCTTGGGGATTTCTTATTTCTGTATTTCCTCTTAGTTTCAGAGATGCACTTTATTTCAAATGAGTATGTTGCAAATTTTAATTTTGTCTGCGATTGTGCACTAATTCAAAATATTTCCAAGTTTAGAATGTTGAATTTTACTTTTTTTCCATTTGGACTGATAATTTATTTCTAATATGTAATTTGAATATATCTTTTTAAATTTTGCTAGTAATTCCATAAAATTGACTTCTCTAATGTCAGCTTTCTTGATTGCCTCAAAGTAATGTTTGGAATTTATCTTTCCTGCATAATGATTATTTTCTGTGTCTCAGTTAGCTCCTTCTGGTTCTTTGTTTGGTTTTTTTCTTTGTTCTTTCTTTTGATTCATAGCCTAAAATAAATAATAAAAGAAAAAAAAACTCAATCTCATCAATCACCACTGCCAGAATTGTGTCATCTTTTCTTTTATTCATTTCAGTTTGGTATGAATCTCACATGAAAGAGATCTTGTGATTTAATGAGTCACGCCTCTGCCTCTGAGCCAAATGTTCTCGGTTCTTGTCCCAATCCTGGACTTAATTGTCAATGGAAGATATTTTCATAACCTGGACAAACAGGTTGAGTATCAAACTGTTAATCATTTCAAAATAAACCAATGACAGGAGGGAAAAGTGGGATAAATTCCTGCTCAGCCAAATGATGGAAAAGATATTGGAACATCTACCATCACTATTCATAGCTCTGACAAGGCAGCACCCCCTCATTAGTTACAAGCGCGTGTCGTCACTACTGTTATGCAGGAAAATGTGACAGGCAAATTGTGTGCAATACATTCCAATTAACATTATACGTGACCTAGATTGTCAGAACCAGTGAGTTATCATAAATGAGTAACGAAGAATGTGTTTTGATTAAAAATTATCATGGGAATATCAGTGGCACATTTGGGGTTAAAATTGTATGGTTTTGTTCGTATTTTAGTAGGAAAAAAATGTAAATCAGTGAATGTCCTTCATAAATTATGGTAGATTTACATTGAATTTAAATCTTGCCTTCTTTTAACGTCCAAGATTCAGAAAATGATGTTAATTCACAGGTCAGTGGAAGCACTGTGGAAAATTTGAGGATGGGCAATTATAAGTGTAGAGATTTTTAGGGATTGGAACCAGTTTGACCTTGTTGACTATGCGGTCCTTGGTTGGCATTGTTAACTGGGGCCGATCAGGAACACCGTAGCTGACCAACGTAATGAGGAGATTAGGATCTCTTCAGTCCAGGTGACTGACTCTGACCAGGCTGGCCACAGCAAGTGTAGACTGCACAATAAAGGATGACTTGGTAATGGGACATCGGTCTCTGTGAAGACGTTTTAGTTGCAATGCAAGAATAAAGGATGTGCCTGAAGAACATTCACTTGCAGTAGTCGTCTTGAAGTTGGGATAAGCATTTCTGGCATCATGCCTTTTTCTATCGAGTTTGACTTGATCCTGCAGTTGAAGACTGGGCTCAGTATGTGGAATGAATTCCTTACTCATTCACAGGATGAGGGCATTACTGGCCAGGCAGCATTTATTGCCCATCTCTAATTGCCCAGCAGGCAGATAAGAGTCAATCACATTGCTGTAGATCTGGAGTTACATCTCAGCCAGACTGGGTAAAGACAGCAGTTTTCTTCCATAAGGACATTAAAGAACCACATGGGATTTTCCTGACAATTGACAACACAGTCATGATCATCATTCGGCTCTTTAATTCCAGATGTTTATTTAATTCAAATTCCACCATCTGCCATGGCAGAATTCGAACTTAGTTGATGAAGGGTGTAAACCCGAAATGTTGACTTTCTTGCTCCTCTGCTGTTGCCTGGCCTGCTGTGTTCCGCCAGCTCCACACTCTATTGACTCGGACTTCAGAATCTACATTTCTTGCTACCTCCGCTGCAATATATTTTCTGGGCAAATGATATTGGGCCAATGAAAAGCAATGAGTAATCCTTTTCTGATGAAGAGTCTAGGCCCGAAACATCAGCTTTTGTGCTCCTAAGATGCTGCTTAGCCTGCTGTGTTCATCCAGCTCCACACTTTGTTATCTTGAGTAATCCCTCTGACTGCTTGCAAGCCTGCAGCATTTTCAGTTATCAGGGGCTTAACTTTCCCAGGGGCACTAGATGCTAAAACCTTCCAAGAGTTGATGGAGTTGGGTAAAAAGTATTGCGACCCAAACCTCCACCAATTCTGAGATGCTAGCAGTTTTATGTAGCTGGCAGAGAGCCGGCGGGGGGGGGGGGGGGGGGGGGGGGGAGCGGAATCCGTAGAGGACAGCATATTACCATGGGGAGTGAGGCTGAATGTCTCAAGTAAAGGTTGCTACCAGATACTGGCTGAACTCCACCAGGCCTCCCTGATTGGACCAGATCACCCGGGGTTTCCTTGATGAAGATGCTAGCAAGAGGCAATATCTGGTGGCTGGGTTTGGATGCCAACATAGCTGCATTGGTGTGGAAGTGCCCAATGTGCCAACAAAGACAAAAATTGCCAGCAGCAGTGCCCCCACATTCATGTGAATAGCCAGAAAAACCTTACACTTGGTTGCATGTTGATTATGCCAGTCTTTTCATGGGCTCAATGTTCCTGCTCATTGTGGACACCATTCAAAGTGGTTAGGTGTGCATAAAGTTCATTTGGCAAATTGAGGTATGAGGTTTGAGAAGCTGTGAGCATCTTTTGCAATACATGGATTCCTGGAAATATTGGTCATGGATAATGGACATCATTTACCAGCAGTGAATTTGAATATTTCCTAAAATCAATTGCATTCATTGGACAATGGATGGTATGGAGCTGCCCCTATGTCCATTGTCTAATGGTCTAGCGGAAAGAGAAATCCAAATGATGAAGGTAGGTTTAAAGAAGCAGCCTACAGTATCAATTGATACCAAACCGTCCCGATTCCTATTCGATTATAGGACCACCCCAGACACAACAACAGGGATAGCTCCAGCAGAGTTGCTGACAGGGAGAAGACTTCGCACGAAGTTAAACCTGACATTCCCAGACCTGTGAGGAAGGGTGAAACGGCGACAGGAATGCCAATGTTGGCCACGTACCTGCTCTAAGCAAGAGAGACAATTTAATTCAGTGAATGATGTTTGATGCTGGAACCATGGAAAAGGCCCTGTATGGGTATAAGGCAAGTGTGACACGAGGTCACGTACCATCACTTACTCAGTTCAGGTAGGTAATTACAGTCCTGAACAAGCATTTGGATCATCTGAACGCTCTTACCTCGCAAACACGGCAGGAGCAAAACATACACAACAGTCAGAAGGTCTGTTAGAAGCTGTAGGTCCTCCCCCTCCATCATTTGTCGAGAATACCTCAGAGTCCAACATGGATGCAGCCTAGATACATGACCACCAGAAGAAGAGGAGGAAACTCTCCTGAGTTGTTCTGGATGCAAGAGGCAGGCTACGGTTGGTACACAGTGCCACTGTCAGAGTCTGAATCAGAGGAACTGGAATTATGTGCGAGAACATCACAGGAAAATAGCTTTAAATTGAGGGATGAAAGATATCGGACAGATGTCAGAGGTAGTTTCTTTACTCAGAGAGTAGTAAGGGAATGGAACGCTTTGCCTGCAACAGTAGTAGATTCACCAACTTTAGGTACATTTAAGTCGTCATTGGATAAGCATATGGATGTACATGGAATAGTGTAGGTTAGATGGGCTTGAGATCGGTATGACAGGTCGGCACAACATCGAGGGCCGAAGGGCCTGTACTGTGCTGTAATGTTCTATGTTCTATGTTTGAAAAGCTACAAACAAAAGACCAGACTTAAGAGTGGGAGGGATGTAGTGATTGGAACCTGGTTGGCCTTCTTGATTACGAGGATGTTGATTGGGACTGTAAACTTGGACCAATCAGGAAAGTCCTGGCTGACCAATATCACAGGAGATTTGAATCTCCTCCGTTCAGGGGATTGACTTTGAGCCAGCTGGCCACAGCTAGTGTACTGTGCACAGGTAAATAAATGCTGAGTTGGTGATGGGATACTGTGCACTTATTTCATGATTGTAACAAGATCAGCCAGGTAAAACAGAATATGAATCCCCAGATTGGAGCTGTTAATCTGGTCCAATCAGGGATGCCTGGCTGACAGAGACGAACAAGAGTGTCAGACATCCCATTCACTCTGAGAGCTGGCTCTGAGGGAGCTGGATCAATGTCAAAGACTTGCCACATGTAAATAAAGGGTGAGTTGATGGGATACTGGCCTTTGTGGAGTTATTTCAAAATGGTTTGGTAATGTCAGCCAAAGAGATTCCAGGGAAATATTTCCCAAGCACTGAGATGGAGAATGGATGTTTATTAAATCTTTACACTGAGCTCAGGCATCAGTTTTATCATCCAATCCCAGACCATGAAAAATTGCCACCTGTTGTGTGCCAATCATTAGCAACTGAGTGACAAGTAAAATCATCCAGAAGTTTCTAGCCTTGGCAAGATCCCTGGATGTATCATAGTAAATCTAGCAAGCAAAAATATGCTTTGTAATCATGTATGCAGTGGGAAAAAAATGTCCATGGGAGGAATGTGGAAAGAATTAGTAAATTTAAACATTCTTGTGTGGAGAAGCTCAAAAAAACTATCAGGTAACTAACTGGAAACAATTGTCTTTTTTACAAAATGACAAACTTCACATTTTAAACAAGATTCTTAAAAGTCGAAGGCAAATGATGATAAATGGCAATAGTAAGGTCGATTTCTATCAGTGATAATATTGATAATTTTAATCTGAGTTAGTTGTCTGACATGCTATTTCAGTGAAATTATTGCTTGACAATGTCTATCATGTTTATTCTAAGTATGTCTATGATATCCATCAGAAACCCACACTACATTGTGTCATATTTCCAGTAACATTGTGATGTCCACTAGCAATTTTATAAAATCAAACTTATTATGTTGGATTTGAGGAAAAGCAAGAAGCACAAGATGTGAAGAATGAATGTGCATAGACTTTGTAAGGTATACTGCAAGAAGAAAAATGTTTTTTTTCCTTCAGTTAGAAATGCCAATGTTTAAAGATGTCCAAGTGTAATTCTGTGATGATTATTCAATATATTTACTTTGCCTTGGCACAAAGGGATTCTAAATTCGAAATGTTACTTTAGCTTGAAAACTTTACCTGACATTTTAATAAAATTATCAAACTCTTGTATATTTTACAGGTCTTGAAATTAATGTTAATAGATTACTAAGTGTGAACAGCTCTAACAAGGTTAATTCCACGGAAAATTTGTTTTATAGATGTGTTTATGTTTTCAGGAATCTCCTGTGGGATTGCTTATTCGTGTCAGCTTTGAGGGAAAATGGCCTAATTGAAGGAAGTCCAGCTGAGGGAAAGAGTTGAAATGTTGTCCTGGTTATTAATACTGGGGAAAGGATAGAATAGAGATAGTAGGAACTGCAGATGCTAGAGAATCTGAGATAACAAGGTGTGGGGCTGGATGAACACAGCAGGCCAAGCAGCATCTTAGGCGCAGGAAAGCTGACGTTTCAGGCATATATCCCATTTTTCTGATGAAGAATCTAGGCCCAAAATGTCAGCTTTCCTGCTGATAGGATAGAATAGATAGGCTGAGACTGACCAGTCAAGCTCACTGAAATGGATGAGACACCAACCTGAGTTCTCAAGTTGCAGTGGAGTGATGTCAGCAGGAACAAGCCAACTCAGACAAAGAAACTGTTGGAATGTGTAGTAGAAGCAGATAAAACTGGATTGAGCTAGGCATGGAAGTAATCTGGAGAGGAAGACAGCATTTTTGGAAAATAAAGATATGTAGTTTATTAAAGCCCACATTGATGATATTAGAAATTGAGTTTGAAAATATATAAAGAATCCCTGTAGAAGAATGTATGAGCAAGAGTTAAGTGTTGGGTTCCTGAGAGTCTGGAGATCTCTGCATAAAGTTGTATATGGTGAATTTCTAAGGGCATGATTTTGGAAGATGGTAACAGAGTTGATGTAGTTTATATGGATTTCCTCAAGGCCTTTGAAAGGTCCAAATGGGGAACTGATAAAGCAGGTAAAAGGACTCTTGGAATTCATGGTAACTTGGCAAGACGGACTCAAAATTGGCTTCGTGGGAGAAGACAGAGGGTGGTGGTAGAAGCTATTTGTGTGACTGGAGCCCAGTGTTTAGCAGCATCACACAGGGATCAGTACTAGCTCACTTATTGTTTGTAATATTCACAAATGATGTCGATGAGAATCTGGGAGGAATAATAAGTTTGCAGATAATGTGAGCATTGGCTGGGTGGTTGACAGTGTGGAGAAAGGTGTTAGGTTACAGAAAGATATAAATGGCTTGGCCAGATAGGGCAGATCAGTGGCTGATGGAATTCAATTCTAATAAATCTGAGGTGATGCATTTTGGAAAAAGGAACAAGACAAGGGAGTAACAAAAACAAAGTTGCTGGAAAAGCTCAGCAGGTCTGGCAGCATCCCTTCCTCAGAACTGGACCCGAAACGTTATCTCTTTTTTTCCTCCACAGATGCTGCCAGACCTGCTGAGCATTTCCAGCAACTTTGTTTTTGTTCCTGATTTACAGCATCCACAATTCTTTTGGTTCTCATTCAGACAAGGGAGTTGTCAGTGAATGGCAAAAACATAGAACATAGAACATAGAACAGTACAGCACTGAACAGGCCCTTCAGCCTACAATGTTGTGCCGACCATTGATCCTCATGTATGCACCCTCAAATTTCTGTGACCATATGCATGTCCAGCAGTCTCTTAAATGACCCCAATGACCTTGCTTCCACAACTGCTGCTGGCAACGCATTCCATGCTCTCACAACTCTCTGTGTAAAGAACCCGCCTCTGACATCCCCTCTGTAGTTTCCTCCAACCAGCTTAAAACTATGACCCCTCCTGCTAACCATTTCTGCCCTGGGAAATAGTCTCTGGCTATCAACTCTATCTATGCCTCTCATTATCTTGTATACCTCAATTAGGTCCCCTCTCCTCCTCCTTTTCTCCAATGAAAAGAGACCGAGCTCAGTCAACCTCTCTTCATAAGATAAGCCCTCCAGTCCAGGCAGCATCCTGGTAAACCTCCTCTGAACCCTCTCCGGTCTAACCAAAGTTTTATAGAGCTGCAACAAGATCTCACAACTCTTAAACTCAATCCCCCTGCTAATGAAAGCCAAAACACCATATGCTTTCTTAACAACCCTGTCCACTTGGGTGGCCATTTTAAGGGATCTATGTATCTGCACACCAAGATCCCTCTGTTCCTCCACACTGCCAAGAATCCTATCCTTAATCCTGTACTCAGCTTTCAAATTCGACCTTCCAAAATGCATCACCTTGCATTTATCCAGGTTGAACTCAATCTGCCACCTCTCAGCCCATCTCTGCATCCTGTCAATGTCCCGCTGCAGCCTACAACAGCCTTCTATCCTGTCAACGACCCCTCCGACCTTTGTGTCGTCTGCAAACTTGCTGACCCATCCTTCAATCCCCTCATCCAAGTAATTAATAAAAATTACAAACAGTAGAGGCCTAAGGACAGAGCCCTGTGGAACACCACTCACCAGTGACTTCCAGGCAGAATATTTTCCTTCTACTACCACTCGCTGTCTTCTGTTGGCCAGCCAATTCTGTATCCAGGCAGCTAAGTTCCCCTGTATCCCATTCCTCCTGACCTTCTGAATGAGCCTACCATGGGGAACCTTATCAAATGCCTTACTGATAAATGGGGTCACTTCCCTAGGAGGGTAAAATTTGTGACACACTCTGGTCAACTTCTATGGAAACAATGCATTCTGAGATTCACAGATGATGATTGCATTTGTGTAACATTGTTATTCAAGAGCCAAACTGTGCATGTAACAATTTTGTATACAACTCACCAATAGGGTTGTTGGGCTTATAAGGTGGCATTTTTAATTCAGCAATGGTGGCCCCAGTGAACTTTGTCCGCTTTGCTTCTGGTTCCACCTCAGAATTTGGCTCTCTTCTCAATTTAGCATCTGCTCGCTAAATGAGGAAACTTAGCAGAACAGGAAGATCTTGGGGGGCTTGTCCACAGAGTTCTGAAGGTGGCAGGACAGGTTGACAGGGTGGTTAAGAAGGCATATGGGACACATCTTTTTATCAGTTGTGGCATAGATTATAAGAGCAGGATGTCATGTTGGAGCTGTAAAAAAACTTTCGTTAGGCTACAGTTGGATTACTGTGTGCAGTTCTGGTCACCACACTATATGGCCTGGAGAAGGGTGAAAAGAAGTTCCACCAGGATGTTGCCTGGGGGGAGCTTTTCAGTTATGAAGAGAGACTGGAGGTGCTTGTTTTTTGTTTGGAGCAGCGAGGTTGCCTTTGACCTGACAGAGGTGAATAGATTGTGAGGAGCATGGACAGGGCGAATAGGAAGTAAATATTCCCTTTAGTTCAAGGTTCAATAACAAGATGGCCTAATTTTAAAGTGAAGGGAGGTGGCTTAGAGGGGACTGAAGGAAATGTTTTTCACTCCGAGGTTGGTGGGGGTAGTTGAGGAGGGAAACCTCACAAACTTTAGAAAGTGCTTGGATGAGCACTTGAATTGTCACGACATTCAAGGCTATGAGCCTAGAGTGGGACAGTGGCTCATAGATGTGATGGGCCAAAGGGCCTCTTCTATAACTGTATGATTCTATGGCTCTATACATGGGTAACTTTCAGATAACTTCAAAGCATTTAGGGAATTATAAGTCAGGTTATGCATGTGGTCTGCTAATGGCTTTCAAAGAGTTGGATACAGCGCTGGAGAGTAAAAGAATCAATGGGCGAGCACAGCAACACGATACGTGGTGGAATTATCCACAACGATCATATTGAAAATTGCAGCAGGCTTAAAGGGCCGAATAGCCTACTCCTGTGCCTATAAAATATGTTTCAAACAGCATTCAAATAATAACATTTCTTCTTACAATGCTTTGATCAAATTTGTTTCTGACGTGTGTCAGTTCCTTGTTGTTGACTGAGAAGCAAAGAAAGTGATTTGATTGTTTGGTTTCCTGTGTTTTGCTGGTTGGTTCATCACAGCGTTGCTTCGGCGCCCCCTTGGTTACTGATTGGTAGCTTGAGGAGCCAGCATTTTCGGATGGGTGGTTACTTTAGCTCCTTCCAGATCTATTCAAGTTATGATCAGAGCTTAGTGAAGCTTTATGGTGAGGGTTGAATGCAGAAGTAAAACTCCGTCGGAAGTTTCTTATACTGCTGAACATTTAAAAACAATGAGAAGTACCCAATCGTATATTTACACCCGAGCCAGATTGTGACAACATTCCTTTCACTTTAAATAATGACTTTTATTGAGACCGTTCTGTTTCTGCCTGTTTTATTGCAACCAATATTAGAAAATGAAACTTGACTCTTATTCTGCTGGTTTCACACTCGCATACTGGAGTTTTTTTTTGCTTTGGGTCACAAAGGGGCGTTACTATTTGGTGATAAGAAGTTTGCATCAGATACTGTAAAACTTCCTGTATTATTTTCTCGCCTTCTTTTCTATTGGACGCAGGTGGCCATAAAGCCGGAGGAGCGCTGATGGAAATATTTGCAGCTCAGTGCTGATCTTATTCTCTCACGCTGTGTGTTGACAGTGCGAAAGGAGGTAGACCAAGGCAAACACTGAGCTCTTCCACAAGTTACACTTTCTGCGAAACTTTTCGACTCTTTAGCAACTCATGAATTTTCCACGCGGGCCGCTGTAGAACTTTCAAGCAAAAAGTGTTCAGACGGGAGAGCGCAATGTCTGAAATATCAAGTTTTCTGCATGTTGGGGATATTGTCTCCCTGTACGCGGAAGGCTCGGTGAACGGCTTCATTAGCACCTTGGGGTAAGAGATCATTTATTCGCAAGTCCTCACATATATACGTTTGTATTAAGCTGTACTCTCTTCCTGTTATGTAGAACCGTGCATTTTGCAAACTTTCAAACAAACCGTGACCAAATGTCAAGTAAATATGTGCAAATTCATCAAATCTGTAGACAAGGCAAATAACTAGCAAAGTGACTCTACGGGGTCCTACTTTCCATCTCGTTCGCGTGAAAGTCGGTGTCAATTGAGTTGAAGGTGACGACAGTTTGTTTAGGATGAATGTTTTAAAACTGTAGAAAGCGTTGAATGTATTTCTGCTGTGGGGCTAGGCCTACCTAGTTCCATTATGGATGAAAATATCAATGAAGCTGATTTTCAGACTTGCTTCGAAGCAATGTGATCAGAAATATATGGCTTAGTGCCCCATGTAATATTCCAGATGTTCTTGTCTTGTGATGTAGCACTACCCTTATGTTCTTGGCTCGAAAGCCCTGCTGTCTGAAATCTGTTACATTCTTTACATTTACACTTCCTACTAACTTCATATATGCTTCCTTCTCTTGACTTTCTGAAACACATTTTGAATATCAATAGTTTTTTGAATTGTAGTGATTTCAAAGGCATTCTCCCCAAGAAAAGTTTTATTTTAATCTATAGGGAGACAGCTCATATTCTGCTTTCATCACACTAACCCCCTTGGGTAAGGAGTTCAACGTGATTTGTGTTGTTACTCAATTACAAACAAAAGTTTTTAATTTATAATATGTCCTGTGCTGAAAACATAATTGTCCTGCATTCAACACAGTGCAAGCTCAGAAAAAATTCTGCTTGAAGAACAAAATAGTGGAAATCGTAAATGGTGTGATCCACTATAATTAAAGAATTAAACTGGGAGATTGGGATATCTAGATATTATCATTCACTGTTTCTAGTTGACACAATAGATCGCATGGTAATGGGCTTACGGTAGTGCACTACAGATCTAACAAATAGCACAGAATTTATTAAATTTTAAAAAGGAAAGATTAGATATATGTTTCATGATGTTCCAAAATGCTAATAACATCACTTGTACAAATTGGGGAATCCAGTTTGTGCATAGCAACCTCCCGTGAACAGTACTGTGCAAATGACTAGATAACCTGTTTCAGTAATCAAGCTTAAAACAGAATAATGATCATGCATAAGTCAAATACTGATGTTTAACGTGGGTCCTGGTCAAACAGAAACATGATAACTTACAAGGTCCCACATAAGAGATTATTAACAAAAATGAGAGAACATTGAATTGGGGGTAGCATTTATATTGCTGTTGGAAATTATTTGGAAGGTAGGAGACTGAGAGTGGAGATAACTGTACATACTCTGTTTGAAATCTGTGACAAGTGTTTTCCCCAGTCATATGTTTTGATCGTATACTTAATCATCATATTTATTCATGATTTGGATGAAGGAACAGAGATTTATCTATCCGAGTATGCTGAGGACACTAAATTTGTGAGGATGGTAAGTAACACATATGCCCTTCTTTATATTTACCACTTGCTCTCCGGTGATAGCACAAACTAGAACCAGCAGAGGATTCCCAGCATTTTCTGTTTATATTTATTATTTCCAGCATCTGCCATGTTTTGCATTTGTGGCACTCTGGAGCATATTTATTACCCCAACATAGCTTTTTTTTAAATATTCATTCATGGGATGAGGACATCACTGGCTAGGCTAGCATTTATTGCCTAGCCAAGAGGGTAATTAAGAGTCAATCACATTGCTGTGTGTCTGGGGTCACAAGTAGGCCAGACCAGGTGAGTTTCCTTCCCTAAAGGACATTAATGAACCAGATGGGGTTTTCCTGACAATCGACAATGGATTCATGCTCGTCATTACTCTCTTTAATTCCAGACTTTTATTGAGTTCAAATTCCACCATCTGCTTTGACGGGATTCAAACCCGTGTCCCGTGAATGTCATCTGCATCTCTGGGTTAACAATCCAGTGATAAAACCACTGGGCCGTCACCATGTTTAACATGATATAGGTTTTTAATAAGGTTAGTGAAGCTTAAATGAAAGCAATTGAAAAATCCCATGACCTATTGAGGTTATTTGCTGAAATAAGTAGCTGCAAATTGGTGCTTGTCAATCCAGAACTCTACTCTTGAGAGACCAGGTCCTGGAGTTTAGAAAACTCTCAGAAAATACGAGATAACAAGGTGTAGAGCTGGATGAACACGGCAGGCCAAGCAGCATCATAGGAGCAGGAAAGCTAACGTTTCAGGTCTGGACCCTTCCTAAAATGGCGCTTCTTTTTTCCTACTATTTTCAGTTTCTGTTTCAACGAACTTGGGTCTTGCATCGCAAGGGGCTGGGGAAGACTGCTACTTCTTTTGAAATAGAAACTGTTATCTCAGATTCTCTAGCATCTGCAGTTCCTACTATCTCTCAGAAAATACTGTCCGGCTATTGAAACTTTGAAATATGATTTTTAGCATTGCTGTGCTTATTACATAAAATGTACATTTGAGTGCCTGATGCTAAACAACATGAGCCAATGATTATTCTGCAATTTGTCCGGTTGGCTTGCCCGAAATGACCATACAACTGGAAATTCTAAACCGTTATACATGTAACTTTTATCTGGTTATCTGTTTAAGGACTTTGGGCTCTTTAAGTCCTTACGGGTGCAATCAAAGCATCTGGACTCAAAATGTTTGGCCTACATGAATGATATCTTTGTGGGTATGTAACGTGTGTTTCATGGCAGGCAACGACAAAGTGTATTCAATGAGTTACTGTGTCTGACAATGTCAGGAAGCTGAATTAATTATGTTTAATATTAGAATTGGTCATGAGTATTCAGTATTCATTAATATTAATTCAACTTCCTGAAAATATGGAATCACGGACCAGTTTGAATGTATGCTTTTCAGGAAGGAGAACTTGGTTAAGAGGAAAATGAAAGCCCTATTTTGTGGAATAAATGTATCAATTGTCGGTAGTAGAGCACTCCACTTTTGTCATGCACTAAAATGATGAGTCATTGGACACGAATGCGGGTTTCATTGAAGGACGTATAATTATATTCCAACAAATGAGAAACATATAAAGCAGTTATTGCTGAAAATGGAAACTATGAAATATAAAGCATGCATTTAAATAGTTGTAAAGAAAAGTAACTAACAGCATTCACTGATTGACTTGACTTTCTGATGCAGTATTTTCTTTGGGTAAGTTTGTAGATTTTTAGCTTTCAGTATTTCCAATCATAATTATCCTGACTAGTATTTTACAAATAAAGCTGTCACAGTCATGTTAACTGACATGGAATCAGTTAATTAGCACATTGTTTTAAATGTACTAATTTTCCACAAGTTTAGCAAAATTATAGGAAGTGTAAAGTATTCTTCAGTTCTGAGTAGTGTCGGTTTGTATAGTGGTTGAAGGATTTTAAGTAAGTCTAATTCCATTTGCTAATGCTAGTTTTTCAGTTCTAAACACAGGAAGGTAGGAGCAAGAGTGGACCACTCGGCCTGTTAACCCTGCTCTGCTATTTTAGACCATCTACGTCTACAGCATATTCCTCTGTCACCCCCATATCCCTTGATGTCTTTGGTGAATGGAATTAGCTCTGGTCTAGAGAATTCCATAGGGTCACCACCTTCTGAGCGAATAAGTTCCAACTCATCTCAGCTGTAAATGGCTTGCCATTTATTCTGAGACTAGGCGCTAAAAATGTAAAACAATGTTTGTATCTGTTGATGGCATAGCTATTAAATGTGATACAAAGCTTATACAGAGCTCTGCAGACTAAGTGAGGCTCACTTTCATTTCTGGCTGCATTGAATTGGCCAATACCTGCATTAGCAGCTAGATTATTACAAACGGTGTGAGTACGCTTGGGCTGTAATGCTAAGAGGAATGGGATAGGAGAGCAGGTGGACTAAAGGAGGCAGTGAAAAGAAAGGAGACTTACTAAAGAAAGGAGAGAAAGAGAGATGGACAGAGGGAGAGAAGGGTATGAAGGTAGAGATGAAAGAAGGGAGGGGAATTCCGGGGTTTTCAGTACTTACTGTTACCCATTGATACCTGCACATGTCTTGACATTTGGACAGAAAAAAATTAGCACATAAAGAGGCAAATTTTCCGAGCAAATTGGTGACAGACTGGGAGACAGGAATGCTGGCACATAGTTGGAGGGGAATGTCAAGGTGCAGGTGATATTTGCCTGCTGCTTTGTCATATTGCCAGTTATGGTAAAGTCGGTTGCTCAGCTGCCCACTGGATGGCCATTGGTTCACTCCGTGGGTGCTTTGCTTACAATGGTCCATTGTTGCATGATGACACAACCAATGACATCCCTATTGTCTCCCAGTGAGTTTGCAGGGGTGAAGCTCTACTTTATGGGCACTCCATGCCATACTGAGGTGTCACTCCATTTTCCTATGCTTTAGTGACAATATCTGTGCTGTGAATAGGGCACCCAACCACACAACAGCTTATTGAGGGCACCTTGCTATTGAGTTGCTCTCTCACTGGTGTTGATCCTTCAGCGATGGCTATTACTTGTGGTGGAGCTGCTGGCCTACTATTTGGACAGGCTGCTCTCGGGGTTGGGGCAAATCATGTTGCCAATCATAATTAGCCACTGCCAGTAGAATGCCACACCAAATCAGTCTATAGACCAAGTTTGTTGGTTTCTAGTTTAGGTTGTGTGTCAAGACTTCATTGTCACCCACAAAATTCAAAAGAGAAAATTTGCTGACACTCAGTGTTTGGATTCACACTTGAGAAGATATTGGCTCTGTACTATGACCTAGAATGATTACTTCCCAGGAGAGGAAATAAGTCATATTGTGTTTCAATGATCTTATTCATTGAGTGTAAACCCTGACAGAAATGAATTGTTTCTGTTTCTGAAGTATTTGCTTATAAGGTCCAACATAGACACAGGTAGATGACAAGGTAAATACCATTTCTTATTTGCTTTTTATGTTGACTTGTCTCAATCTGTGCATGTCTAAGTGACCTGTAACATTACAAACAACCTTGAACTTGTTTAATCAGCAAGATTGTAACTTTCCCAGTACAGCATTTTGATAAAACACAACAAATCAATGAATAATAAGACAACATAGTACAGAAGTAGTGGAATGTGGAATATAAGGTCATTTGAATTTCTCAAAGGGGGCTTTGGTAGTATATATGAAAGTATTAAAATCCACAATTAGATTTTACCCATGATTGTGAAATTTTATATTATTGCTCTGGTATATTTCTTCTACCTACTGATGAAAATGCCTAAATATGGCCAAAAGTTGTATTTGGTACATCGGCATATTCGTATGTCTGCATATTTCTGAATATCCAGCACCCCATTCATGTGAGAATTTTGTTCCATCATCTTGTAACATGTTTCCTTTACTTTGTTGGATGAATAAAAAGTATTGTGATAAAATTATGTAAATTATGCACTTTGAATTAAATTGACTGAAGGTTCCTTCGGTTTATGCTTTCAGCATGGAGAATTTAAAGCATGAAGTAATAGCTTCTTTTCTGATTTATCTTTAATAGAAAGAGGTGCTTATAGAATGTAACAGACAATATGTTTGTATATCACCAAAAAACTGGTGTCCTTCATTTTTTTTAAAGACTGTGAAATAGGATATGATTGTTTCAAGGAGTTAAGATTATATTCTTAGAACTGTGAACTCATAACCTAGAGGATCGGGAGGACATAATTAAACCAGTTGCTGGCAAGGCTTTCAATAGGAGTGATTCTATGCTGCTGAATAGTGTACAAATATTGGAATTAAGTGACACTGATTAAAACTATTTCATTTAAGAATAGAACTGAGACTTGCAATAGGAATTGTACAGAAAAGATAATGAGGTGTCTTGGGGTTTTGGTGGCCTCAAGACAGTGGAAATATCATTTCAGCAAAGGCAAAACTGAAACCACAACAACTGAAAATTAATTACTCATGAAAAAGTGCTTACAATCCACTCAAGTTGGTTCTATTGTTATTCTGGTTACCCCAGCACAGGATGCAATTGTGTCTTGAATCTCTTAATTTTCCTGGCTGGTTACCTCAGACATTTGTTTCTTCTGCTACCTGCTCTGAATTTAAATCTAAATCAGAATTGAATGTACAATCAAAAACATTTTTGCTGTTTCTGGCCAGTGCAGTGTGGAGAACAGTGAATGACCTTTGGAGGAAACCTTTGTCAAATTTTGCCGCAGGAGCTGGTCTGTTAGACTTTTTTCATGTTGTATTTTCTCAAATGTTGACTAATTGTTGTATCGGATAAATGTAAAACTCTTTCCTTTTTCTATGCATTAATAATATTTCTTTGTTTTAAATTACCTAGATGCCGATTTAAAAGTCTGTCAACCAGAAAAAATTACTGACAAATTTGTTTAGATTTAGTCTGCTGCTGCGTATAGTCCCATTTTCATTTGACTTCTTAATTACGCTAATACTTCGTGAATGAATTTAGCAAAAAGCACTCATTCCTTTCCCACAGCTTTCCCTACCCTCTCCAGCCTATACCTGCACTCATCAGCTTGGATGAAAGGAGACATTGCTTTATGACTTTGTTGTTGCAATTTTCTGCTTGATGGAACAAAATTTATGGATTGACATTAAAGTTTTAATGCTATCACTTTTGGTCAATAGGGTGAGTGATAAAGACACTGAAAATAGTTCAGAGTGACATTGCAGTTGTGCTGCCAGTCACAAATATATACTTATAAGGAAAAATCAATCTGTTGCTATATTTTCTAACATGAATTTCATTCATGAGGCTGGCATATATTTTTAGGATCTGAAAAGTATTGCATTGGAATTGCGAGTAAAGAAAGTGGAAATGGACCAAAGTAGTTTGTTGACCATATTTCAACAATCAGTATCCACTGAAATATATCTTTTTTCCAACTAACTGGTTGACTGATTGAAAAATTCTTAGTTCAAAGGACATAGGACTTTGATTTATAACAAAGAACTTTTAAAAATACTATAGCTTGATTTAGAAGCACTTAATTTTAACTTTAAAGGGATGACACTGATTTACTTACAAAAGTGTGAAGTTTCTTCACAACTAAAATTTCCTGAGTCTTGACATTTCAGTATTTGAAATCCAATGATCCAATCCAAATCCAACTCGTGAAATCCAATTTCAAAGTAGGGGGGTGTAAATAAATTGAATGACTCAGCAATACTTGTGTATTCCATAAATTTTTTGCATTCATAATGGAGGCCAATACCTCATCCGTCATGAGTTAAGATGATACCTTTGCTACTTTATATCAAAATAGATTAAAGAAAAGCATTGCCCACAATTTGTGTGATACAACGTTATACAAATATGTTCCTAGGCATTTGGTAACAAATGAATCATTATCTCTTTTAAAATGGTGAACAGTTGAATATCCTTTAGAGCTTTAAGGATTTGCATGATTGGATGTGCAGCCTCCTTCAGGGTTATGTTACAGTGCATTTCTCCTGGTTGACTTCAAATTCTTTAAAAGATCTTTACTTACCTGAATCTTGTACAACTGAATGACATGTTGGATAAGTAAAAATTTAAAGGACATTTTGTTAATTTGAGCAACTGTTTATACTTTGTGACTCCAATTGTCCTTCTGCTTCGCTTCTAAGGAAGGAATGGTTTTATGGCTCGGTTTTATATTTAAGTTCTATATATGTAAATAAATTCCTTTACAAACATTGGTTACAGAAATAACTGCACAGAGGCTGGTATCCGGTCACCAAGTTGCACTTTATTTACATGTGCATTGTACATGGGTTCTGATCAGCCGGCTCAAAGATTGAGGAGACCTTCTGAAACTCCTCTTTATATCTGCCAGTTGAGGTGCTTTGATTGGCCCAGGTTAACAGCCCCAACCAAGGATCTCATAGTTAATGAAATCCATCTGTTCTTGGTTCCAATCACTACAGTTACCATCATAGTAACTGTACATTCAAACTGCTGGGTACAGAAACATTTGGGAGTTGATATTAAGGTTGTCTGATATTTCAAGAGTTTCTTGCATTTTTCTGTTGTTTAACTGTTGTGTTATCTGCATTGCAGTGTACTAATAAAACATCTACTGCAATGATAACTTGGTTTTCCTTTGGACCAACAGTACTGTTTGTCACAGGTGATTACAGGGGGTTGCAGGAATTTGTCAGTATAATATGCCAATTATAAAAAAAACACCTTTATAGTATAAATGCTTGGAGTAGGATTTGCTGTTTTGGGTTGGGGTCTCCAGATTTAAAATGGGTCTCAATTCTATTGCATGTTAGGAATCTAACAGTGATTTGTGGAGAATTGGCCTGAGAATGCATGGAACTTGGGAGGAGCAATAGGAGGCCTTGCCGCATAGGAGGAGTAATTGCCTCCCACCACAAGTAAGCAGCCAGGAGAGGGGTCCTCAAGTTTGGGTCATGCTCCCAATACTGTTAAACTATTTGAATTTCAACAAGTGACTACGTCTACCAAGCCACAATTAAGGATGGATATTGCTTGACAGGGATGGACCATGATCAGAGCCATAGGCTTAGAATCATCCTGACATCCTGTTTCTTCAAGACCTTCCATCAGGAGGCTCCCATCTGCTGTCCTGCTAATAAGGTGGGAGACCGACAAGGAAACTCCAATTAATCCCTGGCCATTGGTCCTTAATTAGACCTATTGATTGTTCAGCCATGTCCTGCTTGTGGGTCCTGACCTGGCCTTCCTGGAAATGGCTGAAAATGGTGCACACCAACTGGCATGCCAGTTGGTGTAGCCACATTACACTCCAACCTGTCTTTACTCCCACCCATATTTGGGTAATCTGTCTTGCCTGTAATGTTACACAGCTTTGCAAAAGCTCACGTCTTTGTATCTGAAATAAAAGTGCTGAAAATGTACTTATCTGTTACCCGTTAGCACCAGTATTGTAGTATAATGGGAGGTAAAACAATTCCTTACTGAAAATGACAATGCTGGAGATCATAGCGGGCTGGACAGCATCCTTGGAGTGAGAGATCAAGCTAATGTTTCAAGTCTAGATGACTCTTTATTACAGCTGAAGTGAAGTGTGGAGGGGACAGCATTTCCTTTCCTTGACTCTCTGTCTCCATTTCTAGGAATAAACTGTCAACTGTCATCCACTACAAAGATACTGACTCCCATAGCTACTTTGACTACAGCTCGTCACACCCCATGTCCTGGAAGGACTCCATCTCATTCTCCCAATTCCTTTGCCTATGTTGCATCAGTTTGGATGATGCCGCCTTCCAAAACAGTGCTGCTGACATACATTGCTTCATCCATGACCACTGTGGTTGACAGGGCCCTCAACTGGATCCAACCTATCACCATGTTTCCACTCTTGCCCCTTCCCATCATTCTCAACAGCATGATCAGGTCCCGCTCATCCTCACTTTTCACCCCACCAGCCTCCGCATTCAAAGGATCATTTGCCACCAGCAGAACGCCCCACCAAACACATCTTCCCCCTCAGTCCCTCTGTCTGCATATCACAGAGATTATTCCCTATGGGACACCTTGGTCCATTCCACAACTACCCACCCTCTCCACAGCACTTATCCATATAACTGCAGAAGATACAACACCTGCCCCTTCACCTCCTTCCTGCTCACCATCCAAGGGCTTGACCAGTCTTGCCAGGTGAAATAGCATTTCATCTGCACCTCATCCAATCTTGTGTGTTGTATTCACTGCATCCAATGTAGCTTAGTCTACATAGGAGAAACCAAATGCAGCCTGCGTGACAACTTTGTGGAACACCTCTGGCCTGTACCCTGACCTTCCCATAGCTGGTCATTTTAACACAGCATCCTGCTCGTATGCCCATTTGTCTGTCCTCGGCCGGATGTAGTGTTCCAGTGAATCTCAGTGCAAACTGGAGGAATAACATCTCATCCTCAGACCAGGCACTTTACAGCCTCTGGACTTAATACTTAAGTTCAACACCTTTTTAAATTGTGAACCTTTTCTTCCCTTTCTTTTAGCTTGTTATCAAGTCCTCCCCTCCCCCATCCCAGTTGTTGTCCTTTCGAGTCTGTTGGGAGACAAACCATTGTTCTGCCATTCTCCCATTCTGATCACTTAATTTGATCTATCAACATCATTTCTCCACCAGCACCCTACACCCACTAATTTCACATCCTCCTCCCAAACTATAGCATAAATGCTTGCCACTCTGCACTTCACTTCAGCTCTAATGAAGATTCATCTTGACTTGAAAGATTAGCTAGCTGTCTCTCCACGGATGCTGACTGATTTGCTGTGATCACCAGCAATTGTTATTTTCAGTACAGATTGAAGCAGTAATTTGTTCCTAAAATAATTCCAAGTGCTCACCAGATCAACAAAGAGCCAGGTGCACACCCCAGCCTGTGCTGATATTAACTGGATCTAAGTTGACACAACAGTGGGGAATGCACTGCTTGCCGCGGGAGATATGTTTCTGACTGCAGCTTAATGACTCTTGTCAGAGAGCTTATGTATGACTTTTGGGTGAGAACATGAACAGACATGGCTTTGATGCCCCACCCTATCTGAATAGCCTGTGCACACTCTCAGTCTAGATTTAGAGATGATGAGTGGCCTTCTGTGTGAGCTGCAGGTGATTGGCAGTTCTTCATCACATGTTTCAACCTTTTGGCAAAACACAAGTAAATATTTTTTCCAAAATATTTGTGTCTTCTTATGAAACAAACATTTTAGACGTTTGGTGTTTTTTCTCCGCACCTCCAATTAGATTTTGCTATTTAATTTTGTAATATTATTTAAAATACAATGTAGACAGCTCAGAACTAACTATAATTATTTATGTATCCAAGCACAAATAAATGACCTCTTAAAACAAAACTTTTTGATCTAATGTTCGTACATTAGTAAGAGAAGTGCCCAAATTTGTATGGGCTTCATTTATTTTCACTACAGTGTCTCTTCTCCATAACACTATTTTACTAATAACCAGTTCAGCTTGCTTAAAGTCATGAAGCACAGGATGCAGGGCAGAGAAGTAGTACAAGGCTGGTGGACAATGTTAGGTATTTGAAATATGAATCAAGACTGGGATCAAATGATCTACAGGGGCAACAACTGCTTGATAAAGTAGTGAAGGTAAAAATCTTGCCATTACCTTTCTTGGTTTAGATTCCTTTACTGCGTTAATATTTAGGAAATAGTGAGGTTTTATTTTACATGAAAGAAACTTCAGAGACAATTTGATCTTAAAGGTCAAGATGACGAAAAGTGTCTGACTCAATTTTATTGAACCAAAGTTTTAAATATTCATGGTAGATTTGAGTCAGAGTTCGGGGGCAGATGATCTCTCTTTACTTGTGACCTGTTTTTTTTCTGAATTGTTTCTAGCATTTAAAATTGATATCGTTGTTAAAGAAAAGGATAACTTGAAAGCCAGAGAAATCTGTTAATTGCCATGAAAAGCCATGTGCAATTACAAGGTGTAATGACAGCTTATGATATAATAATATTACTTGGATTCTAAAGTGGACAGAACCGCATACAGCTTTAAGTTTAAACTAAAAACAAAGTGTGGGAGAAGCTCAGCAGGTCCAGGAGAATTGTGGGATAGAGAAACAGAGTTATTGTTTCAAACCCAATATAGAACATAGAACATAGAACATAGAACAGTACAGCACAGAACAGGCCCTTCAGCCCACGATGTTGTGCCGACCATTGATCCTCATGTATGCACACTCAAATTTCTGTGACCATATACATGTCCAGCAGTCTCTTAAATGACACCAATGACCTTGCTTCCACAACTGCTGCTGGCAACGCATTCCATGCTCTCACAACTCTCTGCGTAAAGAACCTGCCTCTGACATCCCCTCTATACTTTCCACCAACCAGCTTAAAACTATGACCCCTCATGCTAGCCATTTCTGCCCTGGGAAATAGTCTCTGGCTATCAACTCTATCTATGCCTCTCATTATCTTGTATACCTCAATTAGGTCCCCTCTCCTCCTCCTTTTCTCCAATGAAAAGAGACCGAGCTCAGTCAACCTCTCTTCATAAGATAAGCCCTCCAGTCCAGGCAGCATCTTGGTAAACCTCCTCTGAACCCTCTCCAAAGCATCCACATCTTTCCTATAATAGGGCGCCCAGAACTGGACGCAGTATTCCAAGTAAATATGATCCAATCTTCTGAAATGAAGAAGAGCTCTGAAGAAAAGTCATATTGGATTTGAAACAATAACTCTGTTTCTTGATCACAAATTCTGCCAGACCTGCTGAGCTTCTTCTGAACTGAAGATTAGTCATTACTGAACTCAATGTTATCTGTTTCTTTCTCCACAAATGTTGCCAGACCTGCTGAGTTTCTCCAGAATTTTCTGCTTTTTGTTTTAGATATCTAGTGAGCACAGTACTTTGTGTACAGCTACCAAATAATTGGAAAGTGTGCCCCCCACCCCCTCACCCCCATCCCAGGCTCCAAGACGACTTTCCACATCAAGCAGATGTTCACCTGCACATCTGCTAATGTGGTATACTGCATCTGCTGTTCCCGTTGTGACCTCCGCTACATCGGGGAAACCATGCAGAGACTTGGGAACCGCTTGCAGAACACCTTTGTTCGGTTCGCACTAAACAACTGCAACTCCCAGCGCAAACCATTTCAACTCCCCCCTCCTATTCCGTGGATGAATTGTCCATCCTGGGCCTCCTGCAGTGCCACAATGATGCTACCCAAAGGTTGCAGGAACAGCAACTCGTATTCTGCTTGGGAACCCTGCATCCCAATGGTATCAATGTGGACTTCACAAGCTACAAAATCTCCCTTCTCCCCACTGCATCGGAAAACCAGCCCAGCTCATTCCCGCCTCCCTAACCTGTCCTTCCTCCCACCTATCCCCTCTTCCCACCCCCATCTCCTACCTACTAATCTCATCCCGCCCCCTTGCCACGTCGGTCCTCCCTGGACTGACCTATCTCCTCCCTACCTCCTCACCTGCACTCACCTTCACTGGCTCCATCCCCACCTCTTTGACTGGTCTGTCTCCTCTCCACCTGTGTTCTCCTCTATCCATCTTCTATCCGTCTCCCCCGTCTCCCTATTTATTTCAGATTTCCCTCCACCTCCCCCATTTCTGAAGAAGGGTCCAGGCCTGAAACATCAGCCTTCCTGCTCCTCTGATGCTGCTCGGCCTACTGTGTTCATCCAACTCTACACCTTGTTATCTCAGGTTTTCCAGCATCTGCAGTTCCTACTATCCCTACTTGCATAGTAACTTGGATTACACAACAGTATGTGCCCTGCAAGTGTAACCAGTAATCCATGAAACATCTTTGTTTAGACGTGGCTAGATTTGAGATAATTGAAAAATAGCCCATGTTCTTGGTGCGATGCTGAGAAGTTGACCAACTATGCAACGTTAGGCTATTGTAAATAAATATTGACAATTGTAACAATGTGTAACATAACTGAGTAAATTACAAACTGCGTGGATGTTTCTATTTCTGATTTTTTTTCAAGAATTTAATCAGTGTGGTCTTCCTATGGAAACTGCCACCCATATAAGGTGAGCATCCATGGTAGTTAGTCCAGCAATAACATCTTCATTCACATAGTGCTTTTAATGCAGTAAAACAGTCAGGTGGGCGGTTATTTGAGAGTAAATATTTTTATTCTATTTGGATATTTTTAGTTGGAACAAAGTTAGAAAATTCAATCCAAAAGACTTAGGCAGTGTGCTTGAATGTATCTCATCCAATTTCTACATAAACTACATGGACATTTCAATTTAGTCATTGATTTAATTAAGTGAAGCACAACAATTTTAATGAAAGTTCTAATGGTGTAATTATGTTACTAATCCATTGGGTGTTTAATCATTTTACCTTGCAAAGTACTTTTAAATCATCAGATAGTAACTTTGATTTCATTTGCATACTGTCAGATTTGGGTAATCACCAACATATTGATTGTATCTGGTCCTTGTCATTGACCTGTTGAACTGTTTGTCGGTATTATTCTTTATCTAACTGCACTTGGCTTCAGAATGGTAAGGAAGCTAAATTACAATCTTAACTAACTTCTCAGTTAGATAACATGTAGCAGAAATGGATATTCTTACATATTAAAAAGTATTTATTTGTTTTTGCAGATTGGTGGATGACAGATGTGTGGTTGAGCCAGGGGCTGGAGATCTAGAAAATCCTCCCAAAAAATTTAGAGGTAAAGTTGGTTTGTCACATAACATTGCATGAAAAATAAAGGTTGTGGGTAACGTATTGATAAAAAGGCCATAAGTAGACAGAGGCAGACTGATTTCTCTCTTTGGTAACCTTTGATCTTTGATCTTAATCTTCTT
The DNA here is from genome assembly GCF_030684315.1 of Stegostoma tigrinum. Lineage (NCBI taxonomy): Eukaryota > Metazoa > Chordata > Chondrichthyes > Orectolobiformes > Stegostomatidae > Stegostoma > Stegostoma tigrinum. Next base: position 28,613,262 of record NC_081374.1, read on the forward strand.
GGACTTTGGGACTTGTGGCTCATTGGTAAGTGGTGTTCATTATTAAAGGAGCAAGTTGATGATCAGTCTCGTAGATATTCGTCTTCCACATGGACTAAGTAATACACACAGTAATTACGTTATTGTTCAGGCTAATGATCTAATTCAGGGGGTATCAATGCTTTAATCTCAAATCCCTCCATGTGATTTTCTATTTGTTCTTCTCACGAACGAGGATGCTTGTTTTAGTGAGACTTCTGCATCAATATTGTCACTTGCTGGATGCTACATACATCTGTTGCTATTGGCCTTCCAGGTGGCAGAGATCATAGGTTTCAAAGATGCTGTTGAAAGAGCCTGAGTGAGTTGCTACAGTGTGTCTTGTAGATCATGTACACTGCTACCACTGGAGTATTGGAGTGAATAAAGGTGGTGGATTAGGTACAAATCAGTAGTGCTGTTTTGTCCTGGTTTGTGTTGACATTCTGGAGAATGTCATCGCAGCAGCAGCCATCCTGTCAATTGGACAATATTCCATTATACTCTTGAATATGCCTTGAAGATGTTAGCAACTTTGGGAATTTTGGAGGTAAGTTACTTGCCACAAAATTTATAGCCACTTATCTGTTCATGTATATACATATAACATGGGATAGAATTATGAAAGGTGTTTAGGCACATGTTACTCATGGGTAGGATTTAAATTGTATCTGCAAACACTGTTTTTTCAACATTTGCTCCCTGTAGTTTGCTTTACACCATTCATGTTCATTATCAGGGTCACTATAGGATAGCAAGATTAGGCTTGCAGTGTGTATTCAGTGCTCCTGTGCAAATTGATGACTTTGATCATAAGCTTAGCTTATGCCTGTGGTAACAGTGAACAACTTTCAACCTTGTCCACTTTGCAATTGATCTTCACATTTTTTTATAAGCTGTAGTGTTTTCTTTAGGTTGCTTGTTTTTTGTTCTTGTTAAACTAACTTTGCAAATGGAATTCCACTGTTTGTAGCATAAGAATCCTAGTCTCAGAATTAACCTGTTGTGTAACAATGAGATATGTGACAAATGTGCTTTGGCCAATTCAAATGCTTAGGTGTTCCTAACCTTCCATTTGTCACTCTGCATTGCTGGTTTTGAAGACCAGTTTCTTAAGATTTTGTAACAACCGAAGTATTCTGAAGCTTTCTAAAACCTTCTGGTATAGTTTTTAAAATTTCAATTCAAACCCAAGAGACCTAATTTTCTCCTACACCCCAACCACCATCAATTTTACCCTTTGAACAACCAAAGTGATTGTTTCTGCCACATGAATTCCACTGAGTTTGGCGTTCAATTTAGAAACACATCAGGGACTGTAAAGGTCTCATTTTAAAGAGCAGGAAGACAAACTTTCACCCCAGTAACACCTTTCATTATCTTAGGATATGCCAAACAGCTTAACAACCAATGAACAACTTGAGATGAGTTAGGACTAATGTAATGAAAGACCAATGTAAGTAGTTAAATAAAACCACGTTACCTGCCAGATGTGAAAATTTCCTTTCCTTTCAGCCAGTGACCATGAGAATGAGTCTGTAGCCTAGAAAATAAGGCCCTCTGGCACATACTACCAATTTATTGTTTACTGAGAAAGCATAATCAAGTAACTACATCTTTTTATTGCTGTTTGACCAATCTGAATCCTAGTATTAATGCATTTTGTTTATCCAAGAATCCAGTAGTATGCTTTAAAAGAGAATTTTTCAGGTTAACCTACTTATCATTTAATTCTATTCTACTCCCATCTAGATTTTAAATTGCAATTTAATTCATGATACTTAGAAAAATACTTTTCAAATTCTGTTGCATTTAATTTATGGAAAAATTTCTTTCTTTTGCAGTTCGCTAATTTTATTCATGTCATGTATTCATCATTATCTCTCTGTAATTGCGGCAGCTCATATTCAAGTGCTTGTGTCCTTCATAAGACAAGATTGGTAATCAAAACTGCCACAGAACTGTGTTTTGCAGTCATTCAAAAACTGACATATTTTACATTAGTGCCATTATATAAATAGTGAATTTCCTGTCTTATTACTCACAGTGAGTCAGACGATATGGAAACTCATAACTAGTAGCTTTCCTTGGTGCGGAGGTAAGATGGGGTGGAGAGGGACGTAGGAGGATGCTTAGAAACATGGGAAAAGTAATTATGGCATCCTGTATATATTTTCCATGTCAAAAAGCTTGTATAATTTTCTCCACGGGATTTAATGGGGAGGGTTTAGTGGCTGCATACTGTGTTTAGGAAGCCAAGAAAGTCTTTGTAGCAATTGGTCTATTAAATCAGTAGAATTCTGGCATTAACAATTTAGACGCTGTTGGCAGTGAAAATAAATCGAAAGTATTCGGATTTTGCTTTGCCATGCAGCATCTCAGGATGCACTTGCACTGCAAATTAATGTTTGTACAAAGTATTTTCAGCTTCATGACAATGACATACTGGGTGTAAATCTGCGATCAGCGCCCGGCCTGACTCTGGAGTGATATTCCTTGGAGGTTGATCTCACCTGCTGCTTTAGTTTGATACTCAAGGAGCAGAAATCCAGCGCAAGGCCAAATCTGATCTGCAATGTGCTCAGAGAGCATCTGACTTTAATTTTGTTTTATTTTTCAGTAGGCAAGTGAGAATGTCTGCCTGCTGAACAATGTTGAAATTTTAAACTTTTCGTCGAGTTAAATAGGTTGGTTCAAGTGCCAACTAGGTGTCAGAAAGTGTACTCAGTTTCTATCTGACCAGACTGAATCTACTACTCTCGGGCAACTAATCGTTTATATAACCAGAGGAATGTAGGAAGAGAGTTCGGGCGTGGTCATGAATATTTGTAAGACACTGAATCATACAGTTCCTGACAGGAATATTAATGTATAGTAAGACACTATGCAGCAGTAAAAATGTGGAGGTCACATCCATAAAGGGTGACACCATACTGGTGATGAAGAACAAAGCACACAATGAAACATGTAAAAAAAGAGAAGAAAGCAAAATCTAAACTGAGAAAAGTGGGAGACTTGGAAACACAGTGGTCATTTTACATTAGTAAACATAAAAATATGCGAGTGTTTTATTATATTTTGTTTTCTGACCGATTCAATTCTTCTATAATGAAAAATTGCCCTCGCAGGTGGTAATTTGATTTGTTATGTCAATTTTAATATTTACAACTATACTCCAATTTCCTTAACTTTTGTTTCTACCCCTTTTATATTTGAGCTTTTCAAATACATCTCCAATTTATTTTCAAACACTGTTGTCATACAGACAACAAAAGTCAGTCCTCCTTGTTCTAATCAACATCTGACAAAGAGGTGTATTTGTAGTTTTGCTTAAAGTTGTTCAATGATTAGTTTAGGGTTCCATTGGCATTGAATTGTCAGGCAGCAGGCGTCACTCAGTACTGTCTCTCAATTTTTTATAATTTTTCAAGTCCTGGAGATTCTCACTCATCTTTGTTCAAGTGAAGAAAAGCAGCTTTTTCAAGTCTTTTTTCTTAAATGGAAGTCTGTAATCCGTGGGTGTATTTTAACAGACTATTTTTAAGTGATAAAATTCATTTGTAGGGTGGGGCAAAAATATTGTTACCGGTGAAAGGAGTTAGGAGGTAGACTGAGTTGACTCTTCTAATTGTACTTATGTTTTGATTGCTATAAATGAGTAAATGAGAATGTCATGTCATGTGTGTGCTGTGCCTGAAGGCAAGCCCTTGACTCATTGTCTCCTGATGCATCATCCTGAGCTGGTTTCCTGGCAGTTGGTGTTCCGTCATCACTTTCCAGTCTCGGAAGGGCTAGGAGGCAAGTCTCAAGTCTATCTCAGATGAAATGGGGATTGAACTTACATTGTTCGCATTAACTTGGGACAAAATTCCAGTATATCTTGTCAACTGACCTAAATATATCGCTGTGTCCCCAGAAAAAGACGGAGGAATGTTTAATGGAAGAGGAAGTGTTCATGGATGAAATTTTGGAACTTAGGGCCTAGATGTTTCTGCATTTCTAAATCAGTAAGTGCCAGTAGTTAGCAACACTGGTGCAAGGGACTCAATGTGAAAGCCACTAAGTACTGATGACATCAGATCTTTATTAGAACCAGGAAAAGGTTTTTTTCATCTGGTACCAAGTAACAATGGATTATATGTCAATGCTCATAAATCTTGACAATTTATGAAAAGATGCATTGCAATCCAGTGATCGAAAATGATTGTGTATTCACAGTGACCTTTGGTTCAATGATATTGGAAGGAAGAAATAACCTGTGTGATGTTCCAGTTTTCCATCATTATCTTCCTTCCTGATAGTGGCCATTTTTGTTATTTTCTGCTATTCCCTTACCTGAATTTTATTTTATTTCCCTAATGTCATATGGTCATTGTTGGCAAGTCAGCATTTTATTGTTTTCTTTTTAATTTGTTCAGAAATGAACATACTTTTGGAACAATGCGATTTGAACACTGGCCTAGAGTTTGGGAAACTAGCACTGTATTTATTGCCCATCACCATTTGCCCTGAAGATTATGGTGCTGATCTGCCTTTCTGAACCACAGCAGCCAACTTTAATATAGCTGACTGGTAATTAAGAGTAACCTAGCTAATGTGTTAGGTCTGACCTGTTGATTGAGCTATGCAAGTAGTGCTGGCAGGTGCAGGTCCACCTCTGACTTTCCAGTCAGCAGTGGGGCCACCACCTCTGCACTCAGTTCTGACCTACATTTCTGAACAGTGAACCCTTTGATTCCTCAGATGTCAAAGGCTTAGCATGTCATCTCATTTTGTTTGAACTCTCTAGATTCTTCAGAGTTTCTAGCTTACAGCCTAATTATTATCTTAATAAATAAAACAGAAATAATAAAACTTGGGCCACTTTTTGCAACAATTTTAAAGTGCTGGAACGAGTCATCTCACATTGTCTACACCTAGCAGCCTTGCCTTTCACCCTAACAGAAACATACTGCCTCTGGACTCTTGTTATCTCATTCTTGAAGGCTTCCCATTTTCCAGCTGTCCCTTTACCTGCAAATATCTGCTTCCAGTCAACTATTGAAAGTTTTTACCTAATACTGTAAATATTGGCCTTCCTCCAATTTAGAAATTTAACTTTTAGGACCGGCCTATCCTTTTACAACGCTATTTGATAATTAATGGAATTATGGTTACTGGCCCCAAAGTGCTCCCCCACTGACATCTCCGTCACCTGCCCTGCCTTATTCCCCAAGAGTACATCAAGTTTTGCTCCTTCTCTAGTTTGTACATCCGCATACTGAATCAAAAAAAAATTTCTTGTACACACTTAACAAATTCCTCTCCATTCAATCCCTTAACACTATGGCAGCCCCAGTCTAAAAATCCCCTACCATTACCACCATATTATTTTTACAGATAACTGAGATCTCCTTAGAAATTTGCTTCCCAATTTCCTGCTGACTATTGGGCGGCCTATAGTACAATCTCAATCAGGTGATCATCTTGTTCTTATTTCTCAGTTCCACCCAAATAACTTCCCTGGGCCTGTTTCCAGGAATAAACTCTAAGTACAGCCATAATGTTATCCCTCATCAAAAATGCTGGACGACTAGTTAAATTGAGGTTTTGGTCAAGAAAAAGAAGGAAGCAAATGTCAGGTATATACAGCAGGGATTGAGTGAATCCCTAGAAGAGTATAAAGGCAGTAGTAAGGATGGCATGGTGGCTTAGTGGTTAGCGCTGCTGCCTCACAGGACCAGAAACCTGGGTTTGATTCCAGCTTTGGGTGACTGTGTCCGTGTGGAGTTTGCATCTTCTCCTGATGTCTGCGTGGGTTTCTGCTGTGTGCTCCTGTTTCTTCTTACGGCTCTAAGGTATGCAGGCTAGGTGAATTGGCCATGCTTTATGCAGGCTAGGTGAATTGGCCATGCTAAATTATCCGTAGTGTTCAGGAATGTGTAGGTTAGGCGTGTTAGCCAAGGGAAATGCGGGGTCACAGGTGAAGGGTTGGGGAATGAGTCTGGATGGGACACTCTTCAGAGGGGTGGTGTGGTTTTGTTGGATTGAATAGCCTGATTCTATTCTATGAAGTATATTTCAGAGGGGGAAAAGGGGACATGAGATTGCTTTAGCAAATAGTGTTAGGGATAATCCAAAGGACTTCCAAATACATTAAGGACAAACGAGTAACCAGAGAGAGAATAGGTGCCCTTTAAAGATCAGCAAGGCTGCCTGTGTGTGGAACCACAGGAGATGGGGAAATACATCATTGTTTATAGTAGAGAAGGATATGGAAGCTAGAGAATTTGGGAAAATAAACAACAACATCTTGAAAAATGCTCATAATAAAAAACATAAAGGTAGAAAAATTCCCAGGACTTGATCACGTGTACCCTTGAACTTAGTGGGAAGCTAGGGAAGTGATTGCTCAGTCCCTTGCTGAGCTATTTGTATCATTGATAGCCACAGGTGAGGCGCCAGAAGATTGGAGTTTGGCTCATGTGATACCACTACTTAAGAAAGATGGTAAGAAAAAGTCAGGGAGCTATAGACTGGTGAGACTAACATCGATGGTGGGCAATTTGTTGGAGGGGATCCTGAGGAACAGGATTTGCATGTATTTGGAAAGGCAAGGACTGATTAGGGATAGTCAACATGGCTTTAAGTTTGGGAAATCGTGTCTCATTAACTTGAGTTTCTTGAAGAAGTAATGGGGAGGATTGATGAAGGCAGAGCGGTGGACGTGTTCTGTTTGGACTTCAGTAAGGTGTTCTGCATTGTAGACTGGTTCACAAGGTTAGATCACATGGAATACAGGGAGAACTAGCCATTTGGATACAGAACTGGCTCAATGGTGGAAGACAGAGGGTGGTGATGGATGGTTGCTTTGTAGACTGGAGGCCTGTGACTAGTGGTGTTCCACAAGGATCTGTGTTGGTCCACTGCTTTTCATTATTTATGTAAATGATTTGAGTGTGCACATGGGAGATATGTTGAGTAAGTTTTCAGATTACACCAAATTTGGAGGGATAGTGGACAGTGAAGAAGATTATCTCAGAGTACAAAGGGACCTTGATTAGATAAGCCAATGGGCTGAGGAATGGCAGATGGAGTGTAATTTGGATAAATGTGATGTGCTGCATTTTGGATAGGCAAATCAGGACCTTAAATGTAAGGTCTTGGGGAGTGCTGCTGAACAGAGACCTTGAAGTGCAGGTTCATTGTTTCTTGAAAGTGGTGTTGCAGGTAGACAGGACCGTGAAGGTGTTTCGTATGCTGGCCTTTATTGGTCACTGCATTAAGTATAGAAGTTGGGGGTTCATGTTATAGCTGTACAGGATATTGGTTAGGCCACTTTTGGAATACTCTGTGCAATTCTGGTTTCCCTACTAGAGGAAGGATGTTATGAAACTTGAAAGGGTTCATCAAAGGTTTACAGGGGTGTTAAAATTGTTTCAGAGATAATAGGAACTGCAGCTCTTAGAGAATCTGAGATAACAAGGTGCAGAGCTGGATGAACACAGCAGGCCAAGCGGCATTAGAGGAGCAGGAAAGCTGACGTTTCGGGCCTAGACCCTTCTTCAGGGTTGGAGGGCTTGAGCTACAGGGAGAGGCTGAATAGGATAGGATGATTTTCCATGGGGCATTTGAGGCTACGGGTGACCTTATACAAGTTTATAAAATCATGAGTGGCATGGATATGGCAAATAGCTAGGGGTAGGGGTGTCCAAAAGTAGAGGGTATCGGGTTAAGGTGGGAGGGAAAAGATTTAAACAGGATCTAAGGGGCAACATTTTACACAGAGCGTGGTCAGTGTATGGAATGTTCTGCCAGAGGAAGTGGTGGAGGATAGTACAATTACAACCTTTAAAGGGCATCTGGATGGAATTGTGAATAGGAAAGTTTTCGAGGGAGATTGGCCAAACACTGGCAAATGGGGTTAGATTAATTTATCATTCTGGTCGGCATAGATGAGATGGAACAACGGGTCTGTTTTCATTCTGTACAGGTCAATTGGATTGCAATTTTAATGACTGAAGTATCATTATTCATGGAACAGAATTTCAAAAATATGTGCACAGTTAAATAATTATTGAAATCAACATTTTAGCCTCCAAAACCGACAAACAATTTTGAATCTCCTCCTTATATTGTTTTGTACTGTGAGTTTCCTATGGGGCCAATGATAAAAAATCTTTAAATTTGTCCACAAGGTCATATAAAATATAAAAATAGCATCTCTGAAATGTTATAAAAGCTGTTTGCCCTATGCTTTTTTATTTTAACTGTTTAACGGCATGCAAAGTTTTGCTACAATTTTCTGTTGGTAATATTACATTTGGAGTTCTGTGTACAGTTTGGCCTTCTCATGTAAGAAAAAATATAATTTCACTCGCAGCAATTTAGAGAAGGGTCACTTGATTGATTGCTGAGATAAAGGGGTTATCTTGTGAGGGAAGGTTGGACGGGGCTAACCTGTATCAGTTGGAATTTAGAAAAGTGAGGTATGATCCGATTGAAATTATTTAAGATCCCAAGAGCACATGAAGGAATGCTGAGACAAAGACTAGAAAGAGAAGGCACAGTTTTAAAAAGAAGGGGGTCCCCTGATTAGATGGAATTGAAGATAATTTTATTTTTTAGAACATAGAAAAGTACAGCACAGTACAGGCCCTTCAGCCCACGATGTTGTGCCCTGGATTAATCCTAATCCAAAAATAAAATAACCTAACTTACATTCCCCTCAATTCACTGCTGTCCATGTGCATGTCCAGCAGTCGCTTAAATGTCACTAATGACTCTGCTTCCACGGCTTCCACTGGCAAAGTATTCCATGCGCTCACAACTTTCTGGGTGAAGAACCTCCCTCTGACATCCCCTCTATACCTTCCTCCTAACACCTTAAAACTATGACCCCTCGTGGCTGTCAATCCTGCCCTTGGGAAACGTCTCTGGCTATCGACTCTCTCCATGCCTCTCATTACCTTTGTACACCTTGATCAGGTCACCTCTCTTCCTTCTTCTTTCCAGAGAGAAAAGTCCGACCTCAACGAACCTCTCCTCGTAAGACAAGCCCTCCAGTCCAGGCAGCCTCCTGGTCAACCTCCTTTGCACCCTCTCCAAAGCCTTCACATCTTTCCTATAATAGGGCGACCAGAACTGGACACAATATTCCAAGTGTGGTCTCACCAGGGTTTTGTAGAGCTGCAGCAAAACCTCGTGGCTCTTAAACTCGATCCCCCTGTTAATGAAAGCCAAAACACCATGTGCTTTCTTAACAACCTTATCCACTTGGGTGGCAACTTTGAGGGAGCTATGCACTTGAACACCAAAATCCCGCTGTTCCTCCACACTGCCAAGAATCCTGCCTTTAATCCTGTATTCAGCATTTAAGTTCGACCTTCCAAAATGCATCACTTCGCATTTATCCAGGTTGAACTCCATCTGCCATTTCTCAGCCCAGCTTTGCAGACTGTCAATGTCTCGCTGAAGCCTGCAATAGCCTTCGATACTATCAGCGACACCTCCAACCTTTGTGTCATCAGCAAACATACTAACCCACCTTTCAACCTCCTCATCCAAGTCATTTATAAAAACTACAAAGAACAGAGGCTCAAGAACAGAGCCCTGCGGGATACCATTCAGCACTGGCCTCCAGGCAGAATACTTACCATCTAGAACCACTCTCTGCCTCCTGTCAGCCAACCAAGTCTGAATCCAGACAGCCAAATCACCCTGTACCCCATACCTCCTGACTTTATGAATGAGCCTGCCGTGGGGAACCTTATCGAATGCCTTGTTGAATTCCACGTACACCACATCCACTGCTCGACCCTTATCAACCTGTCTCGTGACCTCCTCAAAGAACTCAATAAGATTTGTGAGGTGTGATCTGCCCCTCTCAAAGCCATGCTGACTCCCTTTAATCACGCTATCCTTTTCCAAATAGTCATAAATCCTATCCCTCAGAAATCTTCCCAAAACCTTGCTGACCACAGACGTAAGACTGACTGGTCTGTAACTTCCAGGGAGTTCCCTATTCCCTTTCTTGAAAAGAGGAGCAACATTTGCCTCCCTCCAATCTTCCGGTACGACTCCCATGGAGAGTGAGGAAGCAAAGATCTTCGCCAGCGGCTTAGCAACCTCCTTTCTCGCTTCCCGGAGCAACCTAGGATAAATAAATTTTTATCTCAGAAGATTGTTCGTCTGGGGAACGCTTCCCCAGAGAGCAGTGAATGCAATGTCACTGAATGTATTTAAGGCTCAGTTGGATAGATTCTTGATTGAGAAGGGGTGGGGTGGGGTTGGTGCGAAGATAGATTTTAAAGCCATATTAGGTCAACCGTGAACATATCAAATGATGGAAGAGGCCCAAGGGGCTAGTTGGTCTATTCCTGCTCTTAGCCTGTAAGCATTTTTGTGTCTAATGGTAAATCTTTATGAAACTTTAAAAATTGTTGGGCTGCATGCAGTAGGGAGGTAGACAGTGGTGAGGTTACAATGATTCATTAGAATACTACAAGTTCTGAGGAAGTACAAGCATGTGACAATACTGTGTGGCAAGCACAGCAGGTTAAGCAGCATCCGAGGAGCATGAAAGTCAACTTTCCGGTTTTACACTCTTTAACGGGACTGAGGAGAGGGAAGAGACCTGCAAAATAAATCGATGGGTGGAAGGTAGGTCGGGTGGTGATAGGTGGATGCAGGTAGGGGGCGTTGGGAAGTGGTCAGCGGGAAGGTTGGGGCAAATAGGTGGTGACGAAGATGACAGGTAGTGTCAAGTCAAGGAGATGAGACGGAGGGTCGGATATGGGATGAGAGTGTCGGTGGACAGGTACTAGTTGAGAATGTGGGAGAGGAAGAAGCCGAGGGCTTTTAAGCCATCTACATGGTGGATACAAGTGTACAGGGCCTGGATGTCCATAGTGAAAATGAGGTGGTGGGGGCCGGGGAATTGAAAGACTTGGAGGAGGTGGAGGGTGTGGGTAGTGCCCTGCATGTAGTTGGGGAGTTCCTGGGCTGGGGGGAAAGGTAGGTGGAGATGAGTTCAGTGGGGCAGGAGCAGGCAGAGACAATGGGTCAACCAGGGCATTTAGTCAGGTTTGTGGATTTTTGGGACAGAGATGGAAACAGTGCAGGGTTGGGGAACAGAGGTTGGATGCGTGGGTGGGAGGTCTCCTGATGTGTTGAGGTTATTGATGGTCCTGGAGATGATGGTTTGATGAACAGACGTGGGGTCATAATCAAGGGGGTGGTTCTTACAAGCTAAAGGGCTGGCTATGGGCACCTGTATGGGTCCAAGCTATGCCTGCCACTTCATAGGATATGTGGAACAGTCCCTCTTCTGCTCTTACACTGGCACCATCCTTCACTTTTTCTTCTGCAACATTGATGACTGCGTCGACACTGCCTCATGCTCCCATGAGGGGCTGAAAAGTTAATCAGCTTTATGAACACCTTTCACTCCAAACCCAAGCTCACCTGGACCATCTCCAATACCTCCCTCCCCTTCCTGGACCTCCTCGTCTCAGCACCAACTCTATTTCAAAACCAACGACTCCCAAAGCTACCCAGACTACACTTCCTCCCACCCACCTTCCTGCAAGAAGGTGATCCCTTACTCCAAATTCCTCCACCTTTGCTGCACCTCCTCCCAAGATGGATTGTTTCACTCCTACTTGAAGTACTCCCACTTCAAGGACCGCAACATACCCACTTCCATTGATCTACAATGCCCTCAACCACATCTCTCGCATTTCCCACACTTCTGCCCTCAAACCCCCTACCCGCAACAAAAAGAAGAACAGAATCTCCCTGGTTCTCACACACCACCCCACCAATGATCCAGCGCATTATTTTCCCCCAAATCTACCACCTACAATCTGACCCTACCACCAAAGAAATATTTTCCTCCCCACCCCTATCTGACTTTCGTAGGGACGGCTCACTCTGAGACCATCTTGTCCATTCCATACTTCCCACCAACCCCACCATACCTAGCAGCTTTCCCTACAACCACAGGAGGTGCTATACCTGCCCATATACCTCCCCCTCACCTCCATCCAAGGTTCAAGACAAACTTTCCAAGCCCAACAGGGATTCACCTGTATATCCTCCAACTCGGTCTACTGTATCCATTGTTCCTGATGTAGCATCCTCTACATCAGTGAGACCAAATGTCAACTCAGTAACCGATTCATGGAGCATCCCCACGTTGTACACTATAATCAGCAACACCTTCAGGTTGCCAACCACTTTAGCTCCCTTCTCCCATGTCCTTTGGTGATATGTCCATCCTCCAGTGCTGCAATGACACCACATGCAAATTGGAGGAACAATACCTCATATCCTGTTTTGGGAGCCTACAGTCCGGTGGCCTCAACATAAGAGTTCAACAGTTTCAAAATCTCCCCGTCTCCAGACTCCTTTCATATCTAATCCTCCCTCTCATCCCCACCTCCTTGACCTGACACTACCTGTCCATCTTCCTCCCTATCTGCCCCACCCTTCCCACTGACCAATTCCACTACCGTCCACCTGCATCCATTCATCACCACCCGACCTACCTTCTGCCCAGATCTACTCCTCCTCTTGATTTATTTACCAGCTTCCTTGCCCCTCTCCAGTCCTGATGAAGGCTGTAGGCCTGAAACATTGACTTTCCTGGTCCTCTGCTGCTTCACGTGCTGTGTTCCTCCAGTTCCACGTTGCATCGACGCTGACTCTGGCATCTGCAGTTCATGCTATCTACAAGCATGTGCTTTTTTTCATTGGAACAGGAAGGATTAATGTGTAATTTGATAGACCTGTTTAAAGTGATTTGGACAGAAAAGATCAAACCAGATCATGACAGGCGATTAAATCTTGAAAGAGGTACCATCGAATTGAGATTAAACAAGAGCTTTGGACCAGGATTTTTGAGAACATTGTGATGCAAAGGATATGGAATGTGTTAGTCATGTTACGGATTGAAGCATACATTATATTAATATCTAAGAATAGCTTAGATGCATTATTAAAGGATATGAAGAAGGACATGCAGAATGCTGAAGGAATCCTTTTTAAGCTGACTACACCCTTTCAGCAGGTGATCTCTCAATCTTCTTACAAAGGGAGTATTGTACGCAGATTTTGTTTCCTTATTTGGGGAAACATGTTCTAGCTATGGAGTGACAACAATGAAGGTTTATCTGACTAATTCCTGAATGGCAGGACTGATATATGAAGGGAGACTGGATTGCTTAGGAATAAATTCACTGACATTTGGAAGAATGGGAGGGGTATCTCACAGAAACCTATAAAATTTTAACTGGACTGGACAAGGCAAACATAGGAAGAATATTCCATATGACGGGGGAATCCAGAACCCAGGGTCAAAGTCTAAAGATACAGAATAGGCTATTTCGGACTGAGATGAGTTTAAATCTCTTCATGCAGAGAGTGGTGAGCCTGTGGATTTCTCTGACAAAGTGGTTGAGATCAAACATTGAGTTTTTTTCAAAAAGGAGTTAGATATGTTTCTGAGGGCTAAAGGGGTCAGAGGGTGTATGGATCAAGCAGGATCTGGGTACTGAGTTGGATGATCAGCCATGACCACATTGAATAGCGGAGCAGGCTGGAAGGACTAAATAGCCTACTCCTGCTCCTATTTCCTATGTTTTCAAGGCTCTCATTGTCAAGCTGAGGGTCAGCAATAACCTGGGGCTGGAGTTTTGGTCCCACTGGTGATAGACCCAGAAGGTATGTAATTTTACAGAATCACAGCACAAAATGAGGCCATTTGGGTCATTGTGTGTACACTGGTTTTCTGAATATTTTAACATTGCCTCTTTCCTGCCTATTTTCTGTAACACTACACATTTTCTCTTTTTATCATCCAATGCCCTCTTGAATGCCTCAATTGAACCTGCCAACAATAATTGCAGATGAATAGTCTAATTGTAGTCATTGATAGTAAGAGTATTAATATTTATTATCTTCATCATTTGGACAAGCTTTGTGTTCTTTTAACTCCATGCTAAGTGATCGATTATAGGATCAGCATCTTTTAAATTGGCTGTGTCTTTGGTGAATGGTGAAGCAATGGTGCTCACAATTGACCTCAGGGAGACCTGAACAGAAAGATCCAATGATCTCTGCAGCATGGATTTTTCATTTTCAGTGTTAGTTTGAATCTCATGCCAAGCCCAAGGATTGCCCAGGCAGATATGCGAGTATCTATGTAACATCAAAGTCAAAACTCCCCTGGTGAACCCCTCGCTGGGGTCTGCCAGGTCTCCAGACTTGCCTTAGCTTCAGGTTCCATTCCCTTTTGTGTCCAGGGACTGCTTGTAGTTCCAGCAGTTGCCAGTATTCCATCCTGGCATTGCTGGGGCTGTTGAGCACGTGGCTAATCACATTAACTGGCAGTTCTTGCTGGGACTTGCTGTTCTTGAAGTGTGGAAACCCCAATCTCAACAAAGACAAACTGCTTCCGGCATATTATTAATGTGATACAGTTGCATTTTGATAGATTTGGTGCCAACAGCCTTTGCCCTTAGATTGTGAGTAATCTTTCCCCCTCCACCCTCCATTCCCAAAACACAAATTCACTTACAATTCATTTAACAAGATGTAAATTTTTTCAGGTGTTTTCATGTAACTGATGTTGTGGAAGAGTAGATAGAATCTGTCACATCTAATTGTTTGCAGTCTGTGGAGACATCAACCTCTGGAAAACTGTAGCATCATTGGCAGCAACTTCTGAATTCCCAATGAGTCATAGAGTAATACAACATAGAAATAGACCCATTGGTCCAACCAGTCCATGTTAACCATAATCGCAAACTAATCTAGTCCCAAGTGCCTGTGCTTGGCCCATATCCTTACATTTCATTCTCATTTAACTTATCTAAATGTCTTTTAAACATTGTAATTGTACGCACATCCACCACTTCCTGTGGAAGTTCATTCCACACATGAACCACTGTCTGTGTAAAATAAAATGTTCAGTTCTGCATTGTGCAGACTCCAGAATTTGCTGTCAGTTTCAGAGAATAAATGATGGCAACTGCTAACAGTTCCACTGCCATTACCACAACATCATTCAAACAATTTATTTTATCATCATCCTGGTAGATCTAAAGGATGTTACCGAGAGAACATTGGTGGAAAACCTGAGTGCCTGGTGACGCCTTCTCACCACTCACCTAAGACAAGACCAATTTAAAAGATGCTATTACATTCTTAGTACTTGGGAGGGGTTAAAAGAACACAGATACCATTAAGTATTCCAGGACTAGGGGTGAAGAGTAGAGATGTCGGCACAACATTGTGGGCTGAAGGGCCTGTTCTGTGCTGTACTGTTCTATGTTCTATGTTCTATGTGACGCCAAGGATATACAAAATTTTGCAGATGCATCCAATCCTCCATCAAAGACATAGGCTGAAAGTACTGTTAATGTGATATTGAATAGCTTCATCAATATTTGCATTCTTTGGTTGATAATTTTCATGGCATGCAAAGAGTTACACACTACTTGGAAGCCAATGGCAGAAATCTAGTCCTAAATGCACTCATCAAAGTTACATTCAAATGTTTACAACACTGGTGTTGCTGCAAATTGCTATAAAATTATTTAATGTGGATTCATTTATGATATCCCAGTTGAGGACAGAGTTAGCTTATGTTCCATCATCTGCAAGGATGTGCACTGCTAGGCAATGCTGTTAGATTCTTGCCCATTTTCAAAAATCGAGAAGTAACTTAAGTAAAAACTATAGAATGCTGACTTCAGGTCACACATTCAGACAGTGTTTGCATAACAAGGTAAGATGTGATGCTCCTGTAGTTGTATGAATGTTTGCATCTAACTGAGTGCAGATTGGATCAGGATGGTAGTATGAGGGGAGTTCTGATTTTTCTTTCCTTTGTCCTTTTAATGTACTTCAATAGCCAAATTGCCTAGGGTGGCTTTCTATATAGCAGCAAGAGATTGTAATTTCTGGCTGTCCTCCTGTTTCAGCTTATTCCTTCGTACTATTTGCCATCTTGGAGCCAAGGAACGGTCTTAAAATATTGAAGTATAAGGACAATTTAGAGACAGACACCTATCCTGCAGACTTCCTCTGTGACTGTAGCTGTTCATGCAGCTAGATTGTGTCAATAACAATTGCTGCCAGAAACATTTACAAAGCAATAGTGTGCCAAAGCTGTTAGCTGTAAGTATGTCTGTTCCTGAATTCTACGTGCTCAATATTAATTTTACCTCCATTGCTGAGCCTTGCTATCCTGCCAGGTATGCTGCACTTGCGTCTCCTGGATGGTATATATTATAAGCAAACGCATTTGAAAGGACAATGACTTACAATGCTCCTGCTCATCATATCACAGTCGCCTTAAATCATTCTACATCATGTGGAGTTTGGTTGCTGTCCTGTTGCCAGCACTTGTCCAGCATTAATCTCCTTTGCGTCACTTCCACATTAGTTTTGCTATCCACTGATTTTTGGCAGCAACCACTCCTGGTCCTCACAACCACTGGTCAGGGTGCCAATTATTTTTAACTCTTAATAAAGCCATTTACCTACACAGTTGCACATTCATTTAAGCACTAGCTACAGCTGCTTAAGACCTGCAGTTGCACCAAAAGTTTGATCCCTGGCACAACTCATACATAGGATTTGCTCTGCATATTTAATGCATCCTAGGAAAAGATTAAACTTCAAAAAAAATTAAGTGCAACGTTTGTAAAATACAGGTCCTTGCGGCCAAATAGAAACTCTGGTTCACAACCTGAAAAAAATTGAAATTCTCCTTTTAAAATATCAGTGATTATATTGCAGAAGAGCTTCATTAAATAATACTGGAAAGTTCAGTCTGTCTGTGATAATCACATGCTGGCATCAGCTGTGTTGGGTATTTGGATATGAATTTGCATGTGTCCAAAATAAACATTTAAACTGACATCCTGTATCCAGTAATCTTCCCATTGTAAACTCTGTACAGCCAGTAAGTACACAGCTTTATGGCAAACCCATTGGTTCTCCAAAGCTGTGCAAATACAATTTTGTACCTCAAATCACTCAATGAGTAAATACATCAGGAAGAATTCATATATGAACAATACCAGGAAGCCATGGTTTGAATTAGATATGTATTCTTATGGTTATTGCAGCAGTTGAGTTCCATTCCAACTGTTTGCTGCATTGTGTGGCATGTGAATGGCTCATTTGTGTGACATGTTTGAATCTCATAAGGTTGGACTGAAGTTGTCAGGCTGTTCAAATTGCAACAAATATTGCACATTAGTGCAGTGTCTTGCAGATTGTAAAAAGAGTGGAGTACAAATAGCTGAATTGCCATGTGTGCTTTAAAATCATTTATGAAGTTGCTGTCCAGGATCACTAAATGAATACAATGGTCAAGAGGTAGCTCTCTTAATTCATGGAGAGGAAACTCCTGTTACTGCAAAGAGACTTTGTAAAATATTGTTCCTCAGATGATATTAATCTGACATTCTTTTCCTTGCTTATTTTTCCCTCCCTGTGTGTAGATGGCTATTATTTTCACGTTTCAGTTGACTCAGGCTATTCAACAGTGGGCTTATAGCCGACAAATCAGGTTCTACCTCACATTGACAGTTACTCGTATGGGTCAATTGAATACAAACATGAATAGAAACTAAGGTTACCATTTTTACTGACCTGTGAAAGTTAATTTGAAATAAATTTCCTTTCTTTGTGGATGCTTTTCTCCTAGACCCAAACGAACTTGTGTATTAAAAGCCAAAATAATGAAGCTTTCTTGAATTAACAAGAAATGTATATTTATTAATTATTAAATGTGAGAGAATCATGTACGTAGAGAAAAGTTCTGAGTCCAACAAGCCTGAATGAGATGCTCTTCGGAGGGTCCATGCAGACTTGATGAGCCGATTGGCCTCTAGTTGCATTGTACAGATTCTATGGTTCTCTAATTTAATGGTTGCTCCCAAAGGAGTGGTCCTACAGCCTTCTACTCCACACACTAGTGTGTCCAGTGAGTAACACACAGACTAGTGTTGCAGTCAGTTTTTATCCCTTTTTATTGTATATTCCAAGAGGATAAAATAAATATCTCAGAACAAAGTGGGCTTTCTGCTGGAAAAGAGCTGGTCAGCCCCCTTATTATCGCTTCTTGTTAAGTGTTTCCTGTATGAAATTTTCCCCCAGGCAATCGTTGAATTGCGATCCACAGTAGATTTTTCTGTAGCAGTCTTCATTTTTATGAAAACTTATTTTGGAAATAAAAGTAAAAAATGTTCACAAATACTTTGGGGTGCTGATCCAATGTTGTAACATCATTTATGACAATGATAATCAAAGATAGCAGAAGTGATGTATAAGTTAGAAGAAAGATAGAGACAGCTAAACGTAATTTAGTGAAGATGAATGAGATGTTGATGTCAAGAAAACTTAAGCTTGTAACAAAGCGAAAACTCTACATGCTACATTATATCCACTTTCCTGTATGACTCAGAAACTTAGTTAATAAGATCTATAGATGGAAATAGATCAGTGAAATGTGGTTGCTAATGTGTGTGTGGAAAATTCACACATCAGAAGATAAGTGAAGAGATCTTTTCAATTTTAAGAAGACAAGAACTGTAAAAGTGACATCTAGTAAACAGGAGGTCGTTACTTTGGCAACTTAATCAGAGTCGGAAAGCTACAGAGACGATTCTGAAGGGCAAAATGGAAGGCAGCAGAAAGAGGTGTCAAACTAGGGTTAATTTGATGGTGGATCTCAAAGTGGTTGTAGATGAGCTCTATTGGATGTGAGAGATGGTGCAGTATTAATGAGTGTGGGATACAAATCAGCAGCTGTCCTCGCAGAGTCACAACTGGCACTGCCCACATCGTCTGTGATATGTTTAGAAAAAAAAAAAGAACCTGCACTTATGTTGCGTCTTTTCTGACCTTAGGATGTCCCAAAATGCTTTACAGCCAATGGATATTTTTGAACTTCTGGATTTTTTTATTGGCCAGAGGGAAGGCTTTTTAGTGGAGATCCCCAAGGATCTCCACTAAAAAGCTGTCCCTAATATATTAATCATCTAAACTGTTTGATATAGGTGCAGTTTCACCATGTGCAAGTGATACAAAATTTAGAAGCATTGTATACTGTGAGAAGGTTAGTGTAGATCTTCAAAAGGTTATACACAGCATAGTGGAATGAGCAGATGATTTTCAATGCAAACAAGAGTGAGGTGATGCATTTGGGTAATTAGAATATGTGGAAACAAAATGAGTAAGAGGGTAGAATTCTAAAGGATATACAGGAGTAAAGAGACCTGGCACAAGTTAAAGATTTTAGGGTAGGTTGAGAGCAGTTAATAAAGCATGCAGTGTCTTTGGCTTTAACAAGAGAGCCACAGGATACAAAAACAAAATGGCTAAGTTGAATAAGATACTAGTTTGGCCTTAGTTGGAGCATTGTGCCCAGTTCCAGGTGCTGCATTGCAGGAAGAATGCTTGGGCTTTTGAGAGTGCACAATGGGTTTACAAGTGTGGTACTAGGTAAGAGGAATTTCAATGGGAAGATACGTTGGAGCAGTTAGGACTGTTTTCCTTGGAGAAGCAAAAGTGGAGGTGAGATCGGATTGAAGAGTTCAAAATTGTGAAAAGAATGGACTAAGTAAAATATGGAGAAGTTTTTCTAATCATGAAAGAATGGAGAGTGAAAGGGCATAGATTTAAAATAATCAGCATAAAAGCAAATGTGACGTGAGATAAAGCTTTTTCAAACAAATGGTTAAGGTTTGGAATGTACCGCCCAAGACTGTGAGAGGCAAGTGCAATGAAGGCACTCAAATGAGAAGTAGATGATTAGTTTGAAAGGGAACAATGTGCAGTATTATGAAGAGAAAGCAAGAGAACAGTACTAAGATAGCTGGAGAGCCGCATGGACGTACATGATGGATAAAGGACCTGGTCCAGGGCTGTAATGATTCTGTAACTCTGAAGTGTAGCCATCATATTTGGTGGGACCATAGTTTACGTTAGTTATAATGAAGAATATTGAAGAATAAGAGAGATGTGGTAAGATAGATGGCTATAAAGAAATCCGTTATAAACAGTATAATTACAAGACAGGCCAATTGAGTTTATTTCCCCTGCAATACTGCAAATGGCACAAACGTAGGGTTGCATTTCCTGGTTGACCATCAAAGACTGGAGGGTAATGGAATAGTCATAGAATCATATAGTACGGAAACAGGCCCTTCGCCCACTGTGTCTAAACTGGCCAACCAACACCAAACTATGCTAATCCTATTTACTTGCATTTAGTCCATAACATTTAGCCTTGTCATTTTAAGTACTCATCCAGAGGTTGCTTAAATTTTGTGACAGTAGCTGCCTCCACCACCCTCTCAGGCAGCACATTTCATATTTCTACCATTCTCTGGGTGAAAAAATATCTTTCTCAGATGTCCTGTAAACCAATTGCTGTACACTTTAAACTTATGCCCTCTTGTCTTGGACATGTCTGCCATCAGGAAGAGATTATAGAGTCTAGAGTCACAGATTCACACAGCATGGAAACAGACCCTATGGGGGGTCCCATCTAACCGTATTAAACTAGTGCCACCTGCCTTTGCTTGACCCGTATCCCCCTCAACTTTTCTTATCCATGTGCTTATCTAAATATGTTTTAAATATTGTAACTGTGCCTGCATCCGCTACTTCCTTTGGAAATTCATCCCACACATGAACCACTCTTCGGGTAAAAAAGGAAAAGCCCTCGTGTCTTTTAAAAATTTTCTTCTCTGAGCTTAGTATGATCCCCCGAGCCTTGAAATCACCCATCTGACGGAAAAGATACCTTCCATTCACTTTATCAATACCCCTCATGATTTATAAACATCTGTAAGGTCACCTCTAACCTCCTATGCTCTAATGAAAAAAGTTGCAGCCTATCCAGTCTTTATAACTCATTCCTGGCAATATTCTGGTAAATCTCTTTTGAAGATCCTCATTATGTACTCTGTTTGTGCCTCTCATAATTTTGTATTTCTCTATCAGAATACAGCACTCATCCTCCTATGCTCCTGAGAGAAAAAAAACCTAGTCTATTCAGTCTTGCCGTCATAACTGAAACTTTCTATCCCAGGCAACATCTTGGTGAATCTCCACTGTACCCTCTTAAGTGTAATCATGTCCTAGTGCTTGTGTGGCAACCAGAACTACACACAGTATTCCATCTGTGGCCTAACCAATGTTTTATAAAGTTGTATTCAGACTTTCTTGTTCCTTTTAATTTACATGCCAGCTACGGAAGACATGTAACCTGCATCCCTTTTTCACCTCCCTGTCTAACTGTGCTGATATTTCCAGGGATCTGTGGACTTGTGCACCCAGGTCCCTTTGTTCCTCACTACTCCTGTAGGACCTACCATTCAATGTATATGTCCTTCCCTTATTAGATCTCCTAAAATGCATTACGTCATACTCATCGAGACTAAATTCCACCTGTCATTGCTCTGCCCAATTTACCAGCTGATCAATATCAGACTGTAGCCTGAAATTATCTTCTTCATAATCAACAACACCACCAATTTTCATGTCATCTGTAAATTTAATAATTATACTTTCTTCCTTCACATCCAAGTTGTCAATGTAAGTAGCAAATAGCAAGAGACCCAGCACCAAATCCTATATCACTGGTCAGTCTTCCAATTATAGCAACAGCCCCCCCACCATCACCCTTTGCCCTCTATTTATAGGCCAGTTTTGGACCCAGTTTGCAAACTTGCCTTGGATCCCATGGGTCTCACCTTTTTGGACCACCCTTCCATGTGGGACCTTGCTAAAGGCCTTACTAAAGCCCATGTAAACCACATCAACTGCACTTCCTTCATCAATATATTTAGTCACCCTTTCAAATCTGTCAGACAAGATATTTGTCTAACAAAACTGTGTTGACTATCACTGATTTATCCCTTCCTTTCCATCTGTTGATTAATTCTATTCTTCAGAACTATTCTGACCATGCTATTTTCCTTTAATGCTTGTGTGTTGCTGCCTAACTGAGTGACCTTGCCTCCATTACATTCCAGTAGGCGTGATGGTCTCCTGCATTGACTTCTCTTTCTATCTCTGCATTCATCAGGGTGTTTATTGAGGACCTATCTTGTGCCCATTCCTTATTGCATGTTTCACTGACCTGTTGCCCCTCAGTGACATTAACTGAGAACACACAGCTCGGTTCCATAT
Source organism: Stegostoma tigrinum (assembly GCF_030684315.1). Classification (NCBI taxonomy): domain Eukaryota; kingdom Metazoa; phylum Chordata; class Chondrichthyes; order Orectolobiformes; family Stegostomatidae; genus Stegostoma; species Stegostoma tigrinum. The sequence goes on from NC_081374.1 coordinate 28,635,480, forward strand.
CAATGCTGATAACATCCAGCCCCATCACACTCTCTCAAACACTCCATTGCCTTTGTGTTGCCAAACTGCTTCTGTGACATCCAATCCTAGAAGATTCAGAGTTGCCTTGAATACATTATTGAAATGACTGAAATCATTTGCCGAAATTTTCTGGACCAACTCTTACAGTGAAGTACTTCGTCTCCTGCAAGAATAAGAACCACTTTCTATGCGTGGTAGACAAGCTTGCTGAATGCATACTGTCTCAACCTCAAACATTGTTCCCTAATCACCATCTAGCACCCTCCTGACCACTATCTTAGGTTGAATCAGAGACATCAGAACTTCAGTGAGGTCGGTGACCTTGAATTGACACCACCAAACCCACAGTAGCACTTTCACTTCAGTAATAACCTGTCCTCAGTCCACCTTGACCCAATTGCTGCTGAAAACTGTATTCATCCTTTTTTCTGCCTACAACAATTTTAGTATTCCCTTGGTGAGCTGCCCATCTACGCTTCATAAATTTGAGTTGGACTTGAAAGGGACAGTTTTTATACACTCAACTCTAACCAACTGTGTTCATTCTACTCTACATTCCAAGTTAATACACATGACACTATTATTCAATCATAATCATATTCTAATATCCAATCAAATAATTTGCTACTGACTGTAAGTCATCGTAGGATCATAGGGATGATCTCTCATTCAAAAGGAATGACTAGCAGTGGTTTAACCTGAGGGTTGCCATGTCTCAGGCAAGGCAAAGAGATTGAGAAGGAGAGTCCTTCATGGTAATTTTTGCTGATGGAAGGATTGAACCCACAGTATTGGCTTCACTTGGCAGTGCAAACCAGCCATCAGCTGATTGAGTGAATTAATCCCTTGACTGTAAATACTTAGCATGTGATCATCAAAACTCTTTACTTTCCTTTTACCCCCTCTGCGACCAGAATCCTGCTGCCTTAATTCTAATACACATTGCCATATTTCCGAACAGCTCTATGCTTCCAGACCTAAACTTGGACCCAATACATCAATGCTGAGATGTAAGGTTTATCATCCCTGTGTTCAAATTGCTCCATGGCCATTCTCCTGCCTTTCTTTGTAATGTCTTCCAGTCCCACAAGTATCTTTGTGTGTCTCCAGTTGTAACCTCTAATGTATCCCTTTGTCCTCAGTTCTGAGGAAGGGCCACCGGACACAAAACATTTACTCTGATTTTTCTTCACAGATGCTGTCAGACCTGCTGTGCTTTTCCGGCATCTTCTGTTTTGTTCCTTCTCTTCACATTTGTTGGCAGTTGCTTTGGACAACTAAGCTCTAAATTCTGCAATTCTTTCCCTAAAGCTCTCCAGTTCTCCGTCTCTTTGTTCTTCAAATACACACCTTTGAACCTACGCTTTGACAAAATGCCAATTTGTTGGTTCTTTGTTAGCTTTGTTTGATAACTCTCCTGAAAGCTTCCTTGCTTTGTTTTATTAAGCTTGACGTACAAATCAAAGTTTTTGTTCTAAGTGTCTAGCATTATACACTGATGCTATCACTTTTAGGGAGATGGCATTATTGTTGGCCAGTTAAACCAATGTAGAAAAGGCAACATTATTTCATGGTACTTCTTAAAGTAGTTTGTCCAACCTAGCAGATGGATATAGCATATGCACATTATATTCAATTTAAATAGGTGTTAATCTATTACATCAGTTGTCATTTCTCTCTGTTTGTTTGAGAGATGCAGATTGGGTTGAAAGAGTTTATTGGTCAGTTTGACAGCATGCATGCTGAACACATTCTATGGATGACCAATGGGCCAGTTTTAAAATCTTTTCCCTCATATCTCCCTGATGCGTCACAACAGCCATGTCCACTTGGCTGTTAAGGTTCTGCATGTGAGGAATATGTGGATTATGGATAATGAAATACCCATTTTAAAAACTGAACAATCATAAAATTGACAAAGCAATTCTGCTGTTTGGTGTTGGCCGTAAGCTTTTAATTAGGAGTGTTGATTCTGTTTTACATTGTTGATTTTATTGCTGTCATTTAGGATGCAGTATCAGCACGTTCTGCAATTTTGTAGGTTAACATATATTCTTGAATGGGTAACACTGGCTGCACATCGTGGGCTGAAATCCATGGTATGCATTGTCAGGTTTTCCCGTAGATGAAATAATTAGTCAACATTGACCAAAATCACTGAAAGACTTCTGTAAAAGCTCAACCCCATTGCCTGTGACCTTCTATTTCCCTTTTTTCTTTTTCTCTGTCCCCAAGCCCACTGATGTAGACTAAACATATGGTTCTGCCTATTTTCATTGGTAGATTTTCCTGAAACAAGTCATTAGCTTGTCACAAAGAGACTATAGTTTGAGCAGTGCCTCATGACATCAAGCGCATGGCTGACCAGGAATCCCTTCTAGTCTTCTTGACTGCTCTCAGCATACTGGTTGATAATCAACCCATTTGGTCACTTTATAAACTCATCTACTGTAGTGATTAATTCTTGGAGAGAAACACAAAACAATATTTGTTTACTAATGTCAACATATTGGCAGTGCGACTACAACGTAACCCCAGAGATGTGGTAAGAGTGACCGCAGGCCAGCTTTTGACATTAAGGGGCTTTAACAAAACTGGCAACACTGAGAATCAGGAAAAACTGCTGTTTGCAGTTGTACCTTGCACAAAATAAGATATTTGTGGGTCTTGGAGATCCATCATCTCAGCACGAAAAGATCACTGCAGGAATTCCTCAGGATAGCCCAATCATTTCAGCTTCTTCATAAATGATCCTCTCTCCATTATAAGGTCCAAACTGGGGATATATACTGATGATTGCATAATGCTCAGCACCATTCATGACTGCGAATATTGAAGCCATCCATGCCCAAATGCAACAAGACATGGGTCACATCCAGTATTGGGCTGATAAATAGGAAATAACATTCACGCCATACAAGTGCCAGGCAATGACTGACTCAAACAAGAGAGAATCTAACCATCTCTTCTTGATTTTTCAATAGTATTACCATTGTTGAATCCCTCCCTAGCAATTTCCTGGTGGTTATCAATAAGCGACTAACCATATAAATAAGGAGGTTATAACGGTAGTCAAGCTGGGAAATATGTGAAAGTATTTCACCTTCTGTCTCCTGAGTCCCTGTCCATCATCTGTAAGCCATAATTCAGGAGTGTGATTGAATACTGATCACTTGCTTCAATGTGAGCAGCTCCAAAAATACTCAAGTAATTCGTCATTATCCAGGACAAGGAGGACCACTTGTTTGACACTCCTAGATTCACTTCCTTCACCACTGATGCGTGGTGACAACAGCACATACCATTTTCAAAGTGTACCACAGCAATTCATCTAACTTCTTCTTTCAAAACCCACAACCTCTACCACATAGAAGTCATGGGAACAGCAACTTCTGCTGTTCCCCTCCGGGCCATACACTATTGAGACTTGGAATTATGTCAATACTCCTTCATGATGCTGGATCAAAATCCTGGAATTCCCTTTCCAACAGCACAGTGCATATACTTACACTTCAAGAACCTTGGTGGTTCAGGAAGACTGCTCACCATGACCGTTCTCAAACCCAATTTGGGATGTATAATGGAATAAATGCTGATCTAGCTGGTGGCACCCTCTTCCTACGAGAAAGCGTTAATATTTTTGGTCATATTTAATGTTTACCTTACATATAGTTCAGTGAAGGTTTTCTAGATTCTTTTGTGGCATGAAGGTGTTGTTGTATAATGGAAGGTTGAGTATAATATGCTGTTTTCAGTTTATAAGACAAAGAGGTAGCATTCAGGATGGGATCATTATCTTTTGTACTCTTAAATTATTCAAGATATTTATCAGGTAGGAAAGTGGAATTGAGGTCAAAGATTGGCCTTAACCTTATTGAATTGTAGAACGGATTTAAAAGACCTAAGGCTTACTAAGGCCCAATGCCTGTTCTATTTTTATGATTCTGTTAGAGTTATGAGGAAAGATCAGATAAAATTAAATCTAGATGGGCAAGTAATTGGGACGCCATTAAGTTTTATAAGGTGTTAAATCATAAAGATATAAGAGGCAGAATATGATTCCAAGTTGCCCAGCCTTTAAGAAAATGGACTCACTCAGATGTACATTTGAAGTAATTCCATGCATGAGATAATTGAATTAAAAGTAGTTGGATGATTTGAAATGCTGTAATGGCATGTTAGCATGTTTGTGGCATTACTATTCTCGTAATCCAAAAATCATGTGTTCAGATGTGAATTTGAATTTGGTAAGATTTGGTAAGTGTTGTAGTTGCACTAAAAATAAATTATTTGTTAAGCCTCTAAATCACTGCTTAAAACTTCAATGGATCACTGATATTCTTTAGGCAAAAACAGTAATATTCTTACCTAGGCTAGAATGTACGTGACTTGAGTCCTAGGCGATGTGCCTGACTGTTGATGCCCTCATGGCAACTAGGGATGGGTAATACATGTTGAACTGCTAGTATCAGTGACATTGCAAGTTAGATGCCATACAGTCTGGGTTGACATGGAGCCAAATGGTTTTTGCTTGTTTTTGACTTTAAACATATCTCTGGATGAGATTATACTGCCACAGCAGGAAACTAAGCATTCATCACAAAATACTGCCTTTGCCACAATCTGAACTTGTGTAACAGTTTGATGAACCTGATATATTGTACACAATAAACTGGACTTTGTTAAATTTCTGACATATAGCATCAACCTCAACCATATTACTGCATATCTTGGTAGTTAGTCATTGAACTTGCAATACATTTCTGTAACACACAATTCAATAAGAACTTTGTATTGTACTTTAAAAAGAGTGAGTAGCAAATAAAATTGAAGTACTGTCAAAAATGTATATAGTAAAAAATGTATCTGGTGAAACTTGGTCGTATTCTTTTTGCAAAAGGTCAGATACTCCGGACTATTATTTAAACTTAATTCTAATTATCTGATGAGTTCTATATGGGTCAAGATTCAATCTCATGTTACATCATGTGTTATTACTGTCTCTCTGTTCCTTCTCCTCTGTAGACATTTGCAAACCTATAGAATTAATTTCACACATCATACAATCTTGCAATAAAATGTACTGGGTGCTGACAGAATGTTGTTTCTATTGAAAGTTCAACTTTAGAGATTTGATAATCTTATACTGATGACCGTCTACTGATAAAATAAACCCCCACCAATAAAAGGTCACATTAAGAGTTAGCTAATGATTTGAGTTATGCAGTGAGAATTTGGTTCTCAAAAATTTGACTCAACATATTTAAATCAGTTGAAGGCTCTTTAAAGGCTAGACAAAGGAAATCCATGTAGCGTTTAGAAGAGTTTGAGATTCTGCTGTTTTGCTACAACATTGAGTTCTGCTTGCGAGATCCACAAAGGTAGAAAACTAGTTAACATATTTTTTTGAAACAGATACAGACCAACATAACTGCTAAGTCAGAAACCTGACTATCGCCTGCAAAATTACAGGAACCCATGCCAACAGTCAGAGCCTGAATTAAACAGGATTGAACTAATTGATTTTAATCATAATAGATAAAAACCTTTTTTTCAATTAGGCATGAGGGATCTAAGTCCCATCTTTTTGAATGAAATTTAGACATGCCATATAATTTGTAATGTAAATGTAAGGAGGCTATGGTTAGTTATATAGTGCATCAGTCAGACTGCATCTCAAATTCTGTGTGCGGTTTTGATCTCCTTATTTAATAAATGATATAAATGCATTGGACATGGTTCAGAAGAGGTTTACTAAATTGATTTGTGAAGTAGGTGAATTGTCTTATGAGGGCCGATTGGACATGTTGAACTTGTTTCTATTGGAGTGTAGAAAAGTGAGGGGTGATTGATTGAAGCATATTAGATCCTGCATAGTCTTGATAAGTTGGATGTGGAAAGGATATTTCCTTTTGAGAGTCAGTCCAAAACTAGGGTGGACTGGAGAAGAGGCTTTCCTTAAAATATTTTGGATTCACTGAGGTTTATGGGAGGTGGGGAAGCTGATGAGGAGAAATTATTTAAAAAAGTGCATCTTCAACATTCAACTAAAATACACAGCCTTATTTCTACCAGAAAGAATGTGTTGTGAAAGATGGAATAAGGCAGTCTTAGTGCTAATTCATGTGCTAGGTAACAGCTTCATCGTAGGATTGGAGAAGATGCTGAGATGATGAATTACTGGGCACAGAAAGTTAAATGGATTGATGAAGTTAATGGGAAAGGCACCCAGATAGTATCAAGAGGTGAGTGGAATAGGTTCAGCCTGTCTGTAGTACATATGATTTTTAAACATTTGTCAATAAAAAGCCGAACTAATTTCAACTGCAACATTCTTGGAGCCACAGGCCAGAGAGATGGAGTTGGATGTCATTCAGGAAGCCCGTGCATGTTCTGTGTTCCTCAGCAGAAGGATAATGAATAATATATTGGAAGCATTTAGATGTCATCCAGAGAAAGGAAATAAAGCAATCTGAGGAGGTTTAAAGGGACCTTGTCTTGATACTATCCAAATTCTGAGCGGAAATAAGACAATTCTAATTGGGAGAAAAGATTCATTACCCATGATGTATATTAAATGTAATACCCAAGTTCACTGTCACAGAAAGGGCAAAATATATTTAAGAAATTTCTTAGTCATTTGCATTTTGTGGTTGTGCTTTTTTGCTGCCAGTTTGATTCTCATGAGTTTTTGTACTGTTGCTGTCACCAGGGTATTTCTCATTGGAAATATGTGTTGCTGATGTTGATTTACAGAAATAGATCTGTTGAGGCACGGAAGCTAGGAGAGATGGCTTATGACTATCCTGCAGGATTCTCATACCTATTTCTGTAGCAAGGGCTAACATATCTCAGGAACAAAAACAAAGTTGTTGGAAAAGTTCAGCATGTCTGCCAGCATCTGTGAAAGAGTTAACGTTCCGGGCCCGGTGACCCTTCCACAGAACTGTAACGTATCTCATTTTGACAGGTACTTAGTGTCTGTGGAGCTTTTGTTTCAAAGAACAAGCTAGATATCATTGCATCCTTCCTCAATGTCATGAAAACTACACTCTCTTTTAGGCTTTCCATGATTTACATGAAACAAAACATGATAGTCTGTTGCATGATCAATGTACTGTGATTCTGAATCACAGAAATGTTACAACACAGAAGAAGCCTATTTGTCTCATTTTGTCAGCGCCAGCCCTTTATAGGAACAGTGTACCTACTGCCATTTCCACCATCTCCCCATACTACTGCACATTTTCCTTTTTGGATAATAATGCATTGATTAAAGGTGCCTTCACCACATTGTCAGGCAGTGTACTTCAAATCCCTAATCATTTGCTACATGGAAAGGTCTTCCTCTTGTCACCATTGTTGTGTCCTTTTGGTTTTGATCCTTTCACCAATGAGAACAACTCTCCCCATCTAATCTGTACAGATCCCTCATGGTTTTGAATATCTCTATCAAACATAGTTTTAACCACCTATTTTTCAAAAAAGTTAGATCCAACTTCTGTGTAACTGGAATTCCTCCACTGTAGGACCATTCTTGGGAATAGTTTCTGTGCTCTCTCCAATGCCTTCACTTCTTTCCCACAGTGTAATACCCAGAACTGCACATAATACTTCCATTGAGACTGAACCAATGCTCTGGACAAGGTTCATGGTGTTCTGAGGAGTGGCCTTTGTGTGTGTGTGTGTGTGTGTGTGTGTGTGTGTGTGTGTGTGTGTGTGTGTGTGTGTGTGTGTGTGTGTGTGTGTCCTTCTGCTCTTGTACTCCTTTAAAATTGTACTTTGGTACACTGTTTTGTATTGTTCTTCCCACTAAAAAGAACTTTTTTATCCTTCTGTTCATGACATTTAATCTGTCATTTGTCTGTGCATTCCACCAATCTGTCTCTGCCCTTTTTGAGGTTCTACACAAGCTCCTCAGAGTTCACAACTTCCCACACTTTGAAATAATACACTGAACATCAAAATCTATTTATTGATATATATTGGGAGGATCAAGGGTTCAAACATCAAACTCTGGGCAATTTCATTACAAAACTTCTCCAGTCTGAAAGACATCTGTAAATCACTGTTTTCAGTTCCCTGTTATTTGGCCAATTCTGCAGCCATTTTGCTCCTGTCCCTTTTACTTCATGAACTATTATTTTTATCATGAGTCTATACTAAATGTTTTTACTAAATTGTTTTTTGGAAGTCCATATACTTCACAGTAATAACATTTCCCCACATCAAGCTTTTCCGTTCTCTCCAAGCACTCAAACCATTTAGTTGAAAATTGTTTCTTGAGCTTTCCATAAGTGAGATTAAACTGATTTACATTTAGTCACTGGGTTTATCTATTCACCATTTTGTGAACAAAGGTGGAATGTTCGCAACACTGTGGTGCTGTGGCATCTCTGGGAGTCTGTGAAAGTCCATAAATTTATGGATTAGGCCGTATCTCTCAAGATGCCACCATTTAAAACTGCAGGCCAGGGACAAGTTATTTTAAACAGGAGATGATGGGAACTGCAGATGCTGGAGGATCCAAGATAACAAAGTGTGGAGCTGGATGAACACAGCAGGCCAAGCAGCATCTTAGGAGCACAAAAGCTGACGTTTCGGGCCTAGACTCTTCATCAGAAAAGGGGGATGGGGAGAGGTATTCCCGCCCTTCTCCTATCCCCCTTTTCTGATAAAGGGTCTAGATCCGAAACGTCAGCTTTTGTACTCCTAAGATGCTGCCTGGCCTGCTGTGTTCATCCAGCTCCACACTTTGCTATTTTAAACAGGATTTTGGTCTTCTGACAGCCAGGTGCAAAAAGGGGGATATCTGTCCATACATGAACCTATTATGCAGTGCGGGACGAACACATTCATTAACAATAATTAACAATTTGATCTGAAGAAATTGACTAAACTGCTTCAGTGCAAACTTTGCAGATGGTCCTGTTATATGGGAGATAATCCCTTTTGTTTCCACAACCATTAAATGAGTTGAGTGAAGCAATATCACTTTCCTGCCCATTCAAGCTAATTTGTTTAGTTTTCTTTCCTTTACCTTGTGTGATCCACAGAATGTCAGGACTTGCAGGAGAGAAATAAGAAGTAGGAGGAATCTTGGGTGGGTAATGCATCTCAGAATGCAACTGGGTTTTGGCCCTGTTCATGCGATCATTGATGGTAAAGAAAAATCACATTCCCAGCTGATTGTTGCACAGCTTTAATAATCTAAAACAGCATAGGTTAATCTTTACATTGCTTCTAGTTTGACACTTGGGCAGTGCGTCAAAACATAAACTAGAATTCTCTCAAGTTGACCTGTCACTGTTAAATTGTTGGCATTGTTACAGAAACTTGTACCTCAGTCTTTTCATTGAAGCTTTCTTCAGGCTGTGTTGAATCACCTATTAGACTAAATCTTGGAATTATCTGAGATGGGGTGTGTGCATACCATAGTTCAAATGAATCCTCATTGTGACGGAGTACAATGTGCTCTAATGCTGAGGATATTAGGGATTGCTGCTCACTCAACCATTTGGTCACAGACATTTCTAACTCACGGCCCAATCCGGCTTGTTTTTGTAAATTTTAATAGAAAATTGCAGACTGGAGCACCCAGGCAGCTCACCAGGTTTATCCAGAAATGAAAATAGTGAGTGTTGGAGAAACTAAGCAAGTCTGGCAGCATCTAACAGAGAGCGAGAGAGAGAGAGAGAGAGAGAGAGAGAGAGAGACAGAGTTAATGTTTCAAGTTCAATATGACTTCTTCTTTTGAACTGTAATATTAACTTTGTTTTTCTCTCCACAATTTTCCCAGAACCTTCTGTGTTTCTTGCAGAATTCCAGCATCTGGAGTATTTTGCTTTTATCTAGAAATAATTAGATAAACTAGATTAAAAATATTTACCACAAACCAATGCATTTACTGCACATCTTGTTGGTTTACTCAAGCATCACATATATCCTCATGAAACAATCATAGTGAATAATGTCTGTCTTCCTAGATGATTGGGACTCAACAAATTGTCCAGATGTTTTGTCCCAAATCCTCCTGTACTTCACTTAAATCTTGACATCTGAGCCATTCACAATTGCCCATTTCTGAAAGCAGGGAATTCAGAAAAATCCATTATGAATAATCTATTCTTGTTTCCTATTAGTCTGTGGAAAAAATACTAAAGCGTTATACAAGCACAATAGTTTTGTATAAAGCACTCAGTCACTATTTGCCTGGTAGAATGGCCACATCCAAGAGAAAAATCAGGAAACACTTCTATACACAAAAAGGGTGGGAGAGGAACTCTCTTCGGCAAATGGCAGTTAATGCTAAATTGGTTGCTAATTTCAAATCTGAGTTGGAAATTTTTTTTCTAACCAAACACATTGAGGGATATGGGCCAAAGGCAGGCATGTGGAGTTAGGCCATACATCAGCTCTGATTTCATTGAATGGCAGAACAGCACAGGTGCTGAATGGCCTAATCCTGTTCCTATAAATCTATGATGGGGACCGGAAGGAATGTAGAGTTGAGGTTAAAATCAGATCAGTTGTGGTCTTATTAAATGGCTGCCTCTAGTTGAAAGGATTGAGTGGCCTGTTGTTCTTCCTTGTTCATATATTTATGATTTGTGAGTGAAGAATTACGATGAAGAATAATATTGCTTTGTCAGTACAAATATAAACTTAGGCTATGATCTGAGTTATGTTATAAATGTAATAATTGTTTCCCCTGTAGGAGTCAAACCATTTTTCACTGAGAGGGAAATCTAATCAGTTCCTCTTGTCTTCAAATTCATTCATGTTGCTTATTCAAGCTGGCATTATCTTTTTAGAAGCATTCGTGATCATTTACACCTCAGGAGGATCAGGACTTATATTGGAAAGTATGGTGCTAAAATGGCAGAAAAATTGCAACAATCTTCGCCTCCCATCTATTATCCAGTATGAAATGCTTTTGTTTCTGGTTTGAATATTCTAAAGTTAAAAAGCTTCCACGAATCTTACTGTAACTGTCAAATATGCAAACACCGACCTTGTTCACTTGCCAGTATCTCAGTGTGTTGACCGACTGCATTATGGTGCTCAAAATGTTTAACATTTCTAAATGAACAAGAATCAAATTGCACTTGTGTGGATAGTTTGAGAAGTTTGTTCCAAAAAAAAATGATAGACAGGGTAATTTCATTCTGTGGTAGACAGGTCTGATGCAGACCTGATGTGTGGGAGTGTCCCAATTCCTAATTTAGGTGGAGAAGCAATTACTGTAGGAGGTATCTGCCAAGAACTATATTTAAAATTTTCTGACTACAGGGCAAGAATTCTACAAATGAAGTCAATTTGTGTGTCACCCTGGCTTGGTCAGTAGGTCTCTGGTTCTGAATCAGAAATATATAAGTGTAATGTGCACTGCGGTCTATGCCTTGAGGACTTATTCTAGGACTCTCCTTCAGAGTGACGCTTCATCAGAAATGAAGTCCTCTACGTAGGATGTGAAAGTGAGACACTCATTGCATGTCCATTTGACTCTGAGAAATGCTATTGCATTATTTGAAAGTAAGGAGCTTTCTGGCAATCCTGCTGTAACTACATTCAGAAGAACAGGCTAAAAGATCATTTATCTAAATTTTGCTTGTGAGATTTTTCACTATAAGCAATACATTTAAAAGTCATTCATTGAATGAATGTGAAACATTGGGTTATTTGAGAAAGAGACTACAAGGGTTTGTGGTAAAGTAAAGCTTTCTCCTTTCTGTTTTCCATGAGTCAGATGCAGTGGTTTAAATGTCGTTCTCTAGTGGCTGCTTTGCTATTTTAAATTTTTGCATGTTTGCTGTCGTAGTATCTTATCCTCCATCTTGCATCCTCCATTCTATTGATATTGAGATTCCATCACTGTGGAACTACTTAACACCCTTGGTTATTTCTTAAGCCTGCTAGTTGCTGAGTTTGAAAACTTAGGCTTGTCATTATGAAATTAGTGTTTCCTGATTTATCTCTTCACTTTTTTTATACTTTCCAACAGTGGTGTTTGTGGGCTTCAGTTTTTCATTTTGCTTCATCAGCCAACCATGTCATTAGGCATTTCAAATTTCTGTTACAGAAGTTTTGAGACTCTGCATACAATTTGACCATTTCTTGCACTATTGAATGGGATGCAACACCTCTCAGAGATTCTGTCTTGCATGTGCATAATTTCAGTTTGAAATCTTCCAAAGATAAGACATTTCTATAAGTTTTTATAAGCAGTAGTTGTGAAGTTAACATGTTCTTTGGAGGGTCAGTGTGAACTTAATGGGCCGAATGGCCTGCTTCCACACTGTAGGAATTCATGATTAGTACACATTGTGGGCATCGTTACTGCTTTATGAAGTCTGATGCCATATTAAGGAAATTCCAGAATAAGTAGTAAGGATTGCCATACAGCTGATTGTGCTTGTGCCAATTCCTTTAAGGAACAATCCAGTTAGCCTCTTCATTCTGCACCTGCTAAATATGCTGCAAGTTATTTATTTTGTAAATATTTATCCTATTCCTTTTGAAGACTCTTACTAACTCTGCATTTGTCACCCTATCAGGCAATGCGTTCCAAATTCGAATCATTTGTTTTTCCTCATGTCATCCCTAGTTCTTTTGTCAGTCAATTTATTCCTATAATGTCCTTGTTATCAATTCTTCAACCAGTGAAAACAGTTTTGCTTTATCTACTGTATCTAATACCCTCAAAATTTGAAACACCTCTGTCAATTCTCCTCAGAACCGGTTCTTCTCTGAAGAGAACAATCCCAGCTTCTTCACTTTATCCATATAATTGTAATATTCTAGCCCTGGAACCACACTGAATTCTCTGAACCTTTCTCATCCATCCCAATATGCGGCATGCAAAATTAAACACAATGCACGGAATCTTCTCATCTTAGTCTTTGTGAAATGGAAGGACCGTTATCGGGATTGGAATCTAACTGCCTGCAAAGCCCGTCCAGCAGTTGCTCTTTGCTAGATTAAACTAGTTGTCATACTGCTTTGGATCTCCACAACCAATTTGGGATGGCAGTTGAGATGACAAGTCAATTTAAAGGAAGGATTTTTAAGGTTCTGTGAGATGGTAAGAAAAGCTCGCCCACGCTTAGAGCCACAGGGAAGATCTCACTTGTACCTGGAGGTACTGCTGTTGGATCTGAGGGGCTGCAGTGAACACTGAGGACATGAGGAAGTGTACGATTGTCCAGCTCGGAAAGTGTGGATGAAAATTACAACCTAGCGGGAGCAATTCACCAATTTAAATTTGCAATGACCAGTGACAGGATTGAACCTTTGGAACCAAAGCAGGCAGGAGAAGAGTTGGGGAGTTGGAAGTGGGAGGTGTGAGTTTATACTGCTGAGTACCCTATGTGGTACATATCTGCTAATGGATCATTTCTGCCACGAAAATAGATGTGTTGCAGTTGAAGCCAAGTGAGGGAACATGACATTTTGCGTAGGATATTGTTCACTTATTATGTAATTTTCTGAAATGCATTTTGAGTACATACATCTGTTAAGAGCAAGGAGTAGAGTTGTGACATCTTTGCATTGTGACCTGACTTGATAATCCTAGTTGCAGACAGGTAGCTTTTTTTTTAATTCATTCATGGGAGGGGAGCATTGTTGGTTAGGCCTGCATCTATTGCCCATCCATAATTGCTCAAAGGGCAGTTAAAATTCAGCTGTGGGTCTGGAATCACATGTAGGTCAGACTGGGTAAGGATGGCAGTTTCCTTCCCTAAAGGACATTTGTGAACCAGATGGATTTTTCCTCATAATCCTCAGATTTTTGAATTCAAATTCCATGTCTGTAATGGCAGGTTTTGAACCCAGGTCCGCAGAAGATTATTTGGGGTCTCTAGAGTAGCAGTTCAGCAATAATACTATTAGGCTATCACCTCCACCTTATGAAAAAGAAAACCTTGGATTCATAGCTAAAATATGATTGCATCTTTTATGGTGTTTAGGTTCAGACCTGAAGATCCTGTAGGGATAGCCTTAATACAATGATATTCGTCCGAAGTCTGAGTGTTTTGGGATGGATTTTTGAAGTTCCCTGAATCTGGTTAATTTCAGGACCAAACCCCATGCTGGAACCGCATGGCTTGCACACTTCTAATAGGGCAGAAGGTGAGCCCAGTGCCAGTTAGTGATGTTAAACATTTCCAGGAGGCAGGAGCTGTCAGCAGGATGAGAACAACCAAGTAGATGGGCAATAAGATGGAACCTGCAATTTCTTTGCCAAAGAGAGCAAACAGAAGCTTGGAGAGCCAACACCCATCCACACATGAAAATGGCCATTTGGCCAAATGGAAGGTAATGTGCATGATATGGTACAAGGTCCCGACGTCCTGAGACGCCTGCATGTTTAAAAAATAGAGATCATTTCTCTGTGCAATGGACCTCACAGCTTGGCACTGAAGTGCATCAGACTGCTCATGTCCACTGAATTCACCATTGATTACTGTGTTCTCACCCTCCTGACCTGGTAACAAGCTCTCAAGGAGCTCAGTGGGCTGTTATTGGGCATCAAACATTGATCTCCTTCCTCCCTTTGGAAATTGGAGCAGGTCCTATTGGTGTTAGGACTTAGGGAACCCATCAGATGCCACAATTTTTAAGTTGTGCCCAATCCCATTGGTGCTGATGGCTGAAAGTCCTGGCTTTCTGTTTGGGTGCAGTGAAGACAGTCATTGGATTTCTCTTTCTCATGTGTGGATGAACACAGTGACAAATTCATTGAGGTTTTTAAAAATACAAGATGATATTTTAATATTGAAATGCCCTCCGAAATTATATTAAAGCTGTTTTGTGGCAGTTAGAGAGATATGTGTTGTAGTAATTTCATAGCTAACTATTAAAGTGCTTTTTAATTGAAAGGTTAGCCAGTTACTGATGCCCTGCCCTTAGTATTTTATGCAATAGTCGTTTGTGACATGACCTCAAAATGATTGGAAAATGCTTGTTAAATCAATTGAATACCTTTTTTCAATTGAAGCCCTTTTTTAAAAGTTCATAGCAAAACAATTTAATATTTAGTCACAGTCTTCAAATTGTGGTGAACATTACAGAGGACCTATTAAATGAGGATAACTCAAAACAAAAAAAGACTGACAAGTTAATGCTAGTGGTCATTTCCTTTGGTATTTTGCATGTTTCTTTGGACTGCCGGTATCTGTCTCATTGTTAAGCACTTGAATTTGTTGCCATGTGATAGTGAAACAGGATCCAGGAACAGCATGTTTGCACAGTAAGTGTGTGGGAGGTAGGGGAATAATGTTTTGTCATGTTTTCAAGGGAGTATCCATTGAAGAATGTGCAAACAAAAGAAAAATCAATGATCTAAAAGAAACCAATTCAAAGTAAATGGGGAAAACAATTCCTTCAGCTCAACTGCTCCTCCATAGCTTTACGGAAACAATTTGAGATGAATTTTATGAAAGACTCCTCTGTTTTTTTGCTGTGGTGCTGCTGTGGTGCTACTGAGGAAAAAGATTACACTTTCCTTACCAACTATGGGTAGATATGTAACTTTCTTCCTGATGTTAATAAATATTCACTGAACGTGGGCATTGACAGACATAAAAGAGCAAGGTGCATCTAATTTTATTGTAACAAGCTGGTTATTGCACAGAGTAACATTGAGGGCTTTTGTGGCAAAGTGGTAGTGTCCCTGTACTTGAGCTAGGAGGCCTAGGTTCAATCCTACCTGCTCCAGAGGTGTGCCTTAACATCTTTGAATGGGTTGGTTAGAAAATAAGTAGAATTATTAACTAATTATGATTATGAATCAATATCAGTCAAACATGAGGAAAACTCAGCAGTGTTTGAGGACTTTAGGAACCAATGATTCAATGATACCTGTGCCTCCCAAACTTATGAGATTTAATAAAACATGGCTCAAAAATACTCATATATTGTAGTTTAAATCATATTCTAGCAGAATTATTAACTGAGTAATTCCAAAATTTGGTGTTAAAGAATGTGAAGGAGATAGAGAGGCAGAGGGGCTTAATAATGTTATTCCAGATTCAAGCCTCTTTCAATAGAGAAAAATAGCAGCTTCCCTTCATTTGTGACACCTTTTTGAGTGCTGTGGGGCATGAAACAGCTTGACAGGTGCTGAAGAATCGCTGCCTGACCTGTGAATTCTGGTCTTCCTGCTATTGGAAAGATGTTGTCAAACTTGAAAGGGTTCTGAAAAGATTTATAAGGATGTTGCTGGAATTAGAGAGCTTGAGCAATAGGGAGAGGCTGAATAGGCTAGAGCCACTTTCCCTGAAGTGTCAGAGGTTGAGGAGTGATGTTTATAGAGGTTCATAAAATCATGAGGGGCATGGATAGAGTAAATAGTTAAGGTCTTTGCCCCGGGGTGGGAGAGTCCGAAGCTAGAGGCCATAGATTTAAGGTGAAAGAAGAAAGAGTTAAAAGGAACCTAAGGAGCAACTTTTTTACTCAGAGAAGGTGGCGTGTACATGGAATGAGCTGCCGGAGGACAGTGTGGAGGTTGGTACAGTTACAACATTTAGAAGCCTTCTGGATGGGTACATGAACAGGAAGGGTTTAGAGGGATATGGCTCAAATGCTAGCAAATGTGAAAAGATCAATTTGGGATATCTGGCCGTCATGGGCGAGTTGGACTGAAAGGTTTGATTCTGTGCTGTACATCTCTATGACACTATGGTGGCTAGAGACTGAGACATTGGAAGTGGTGCACAGTTTGAGAAGACTTCTGGATTATGTCTTTGAGGCCTTCAAGGTTAATTTTCCTGGGGTTGCCTTTGGTAGATTCCATTGTTTGTGGGCCAGGTTGATGGTAGATTTGATAAGATATTGATCACCTGTAGTCATGATATGTCATGGTGTGAGTGGCATGCACATCTGTGCACTCCCTTGCTTGAACAATGACGTCAAGAAGTTGTTTGAACTCCGATTAGAAACAGAAAGTGCTGCTTTAAATTTCCAAAGAAGAATCACATTGGATTTGAAATGTTAACTCTGGTTCTATGTCCATCTATACTACCATGTATGCTGCATCCTTGCCAATCACACCCTTCCAGAGATTTGCATTCTTCCTGACTCACATGTTGAAATCTCTGAGGAGGATCATTTGTGGCCTGCTGGGACTTGGACTAGGGTTTACTGAAGGTCAGTGTAGAATCTCTCTTCAGCTTTATCTGTTGATTCAGGTGTAGGTGCATATGCATTGATGATTCCTCATTGGGCTGAACTGGCAGTCATAAGGCACTCACATATCCAAAGAGGGAGGCACTGAGATACCGTATAAATTAATGTTTATTGGTGAAGCTTATCTCTGGAGGCCGTTCCTCTTCTTGAAGACTTCCAGAAAGGGGTACACCCTCAGTTGTGTTCATTCATTTTGGTCTTCTGCAGTGTCAGTATGGGTAACAATGTTGACGTGAAGACATCTGAGTTTCTGAGTCATGTGCAGAGCTCAAGTCAGTCAGTATTGCGGTTGTCCATTCTGTGCTCATTGCACATCAGCTAGCACACAGCATAGTGGGGCCTGAGTCAAATCATAGGAGGATTGACATGGTTCAAAGCTAGACTTTGCCGTGCAATATTATTGTGGTCTGTACACGATCATATGCAGGTAACTAGGTAACCTCTATTCAGGAGCAGACAGAAGCTGAAGAACCAGTCAAACAAGTATTCACAATGTGGAATGGCAGGACAGTGAAGTTTCTCAATCATGAACAGTGGTGGGGGAAAGGCGGAATACTGATTCAAAGTGTAAGATCAGCAAGACAGAAATTAGGCCATAGGCATGGAGATTATCTCTGATTTTAATCTAAAACTAAATCAGTCCAGCCTCAGTCAACAGACATCAGTATGCAGAGGACATTTATGTTTGTACTTGCCCAGAACCTGAACTCGAGATCATTGCCTCTAAGACCTATGGGAAAATGGGCCTTTCACTAACCATATAGAAACTAAGCAACAAGTTCCTACAGCAAAACACATTGTCCCATTAAATACGATTGCTGGTGAGATACAGTCAGTTCTGATATAACGCGATAGTTCCATGCTTGTGTGGTCTCATGCTATAAGAAAATCGTACAATAGCCACGCCATTTAAACTAATGAGGCCAGAATCACGTTATATACAGGTGAGGAAAGTTTGCATTCTACAAATAGTGGTCTAAATTCTTCAACCATGTTCAGGCTAATTCACATTGAAGAAACATGCATTATAGCAGAACCAACTGTAATGTAAAATGGTCGATTAATGTATCAAGAGCCTGCTTTTGGTAAAAGCATACATAGATGACAAAATGCATTTCTGTCTCCACTGTGGCCAACCAAAGACCTGAATATTTAAGGACTAGGATCTCACAATCAAGAAGGATATCATGCTTTTCTGGAATGTTCATTATCCATCATAATGGAAAGGATTCCATGAGGATTGTGAACATTTGGTTTTATTTGCCCTATGAAGTCTTAGCCTTGCCATGAGAATAAAGCCAATAATGATAGAGGAAGATGCAGGAAGTAGACAAGCTGAAATTTAAAAGAAAAAGGTATTTGTACAATAAAGCAAACTCTTGCAGAAAACTTTGGTCAATTAAAATTCCGGCAAATAATGCAAACGACAGATAATAGAAATTCCGACAATGGGGTGTCCAATGTATGGTGATCTGTCACATCTTTTCATTCTAGCAAAGTGTGTCCAAGGATTTTCTTGGAGCTTAGAATAAGAGAAGTTTCATTTTTGAATTATATCTGAACAATACATTTCACAATTCTATTTTCCAAGAAACAGTGTGACCAATGCTTAAGAAATAACAGTGTGGAACTGGAGGAACACAGCAGGCCAGGCAGCATCAGATCAGCACAGGAATCCAGACTTTAATCACCGAGCCTAGTTGCAACTATTGGGAATCTACCTAATAAAAAAATATAAATCTGCCATCCTTACTACTTCTGGCCTACCTGTGACTCCGAATGTGCAGTATTGTGGTTGACTCTTAACTGCCCTGTGGGCAATAAATACTGCTCTACACTCCCCCCACCCCCCCCAACAAATCCTTCTCCTTGTGAACTGCACCCTATGGCCACTTCACACCCCACCCCAAAGGCACTTCTTGAGCCTGCTCCTCCTGCTCCCAGCTGCTGCATAGTGGCTGCTGGTCTCAGACTGACCGACTGCCTCAGATAGGGTTTGACCCCAGAGTCCTGGGAAGCAAAAGGTAAAGTAAGAAAGTAGTTTTAAACAACATCCAGGAACTATTTATTATGTGCAACATGACAATCTACAGTTTCAGTTCTATTTCTTAACCTCAAAGGAAGTTAAATCTCATCAGGAATATGATCAATTAAAACTGAATCGTTTTAAGCATCAAGCTGCTTGAGATAATAGATTGTGAATTTTGAGTTTTTAGTGTCTGATACAATTGTGGCGTTTCAGAACCGTGTCAACCCACGAGCCAAATATTGACACACTGCTGTGTTTCCATTTGCTCTAAATTTCAATTGAGCTAGTAAGTCAAAATGAAAGCAGTATCTTTGCAGAAAACATTTTTATTAGTTTGTCCCAGTAAAAAAGATCTGCTGGACAAAAATGCAGAAAAGTCCGAAAATTTGATAACCTTCCAACTCTTTATGGTCCAAAGGACTGTAATTTTGATGTCTATGCAAGAGAGTAGTGATCACAGTTGGCTAATTGGAAGCCAATTTTAAACCGACATTGACCACTTCAAATATATCAGACATAAGACCATAAGACAGAGGAGTGGAAGTAAGGCCATTTGGCCCATCAAGTCCACTCCACCATTTAAATCATGGCTGATGGGCATTTCAACTCCACTTCCCTGCACTCTCCCCATAGCCCTTGATTCCTTGTGAGATCAAGAATTTGTCGATCTCTGCCTTGAAGGGCGTGGAACGCCCTGCCTGCCAATGTAGTTAGCTCAGCCACATTAGGGGCATTTAAACAGTCCTTGGATAAGCATTTGGATGATGATAGGATAGTGTAGGGGGATGGGCTTAGATTAGCTCATATGTTGGTGCAACATGGAGGGCCGAAGGGCCTGTTCTGTGCTGTATTGTTCTACGTTCTATTTCTTTCCGTCGCTGTCCCTTTTAATGACAACCTGATAGTTCCAGCTTATATACACTGTTTATAGCTGTGTAGCTTCCTGTTAGTAAAACCTGGAAACATTATTGAGATAGTATTGATAGGTTATCCGGTTTACCAAGTAGGGTCACAGAACAAGTGAGCAACATGGGTTATTTAGCTAAAAATAAGTTTTTTTTTCACGGACTTGGGAAACAGCAAGTCCTTTCTATTCATCCCTACGTGTCAGCAATCATGATTGCGAATAACAACAATCAGATTCTTTCCTGCTACAGTGAAGTTATTGTTTGGAGACGAAAGTTACATTGAATCAGCTTAGTGAAACTTAAAATCGTTGTTTCCTTTTCTGACCTTGGACTAAAGAACATGGAATCTGTAAGAAAGCTTGAAAATACTGAACTTTAAGGAATTAACTAAATAATATGACCTTGTCAACCAGGATTTGAGGTAGCATTTGTAGTACAGCAATAAAAGGCAGCAAATGAAATTTGCAAACACCATGTAAATTTAACATTCATTCTGCAAAAAAAAAGTATCACAAACTAATACAAATCCTTAGAGACAGACAGAATCTGTTTTTACTTCGGATGGATTTTTAAGATTTTCACTGAAGCAGAGAGCATTCTCATTGTGAAATCTGATCTTGCATGTGTAAAATTCTTAACTTGTGCATACTTGAATTAAAAATGTATTCATTTCATGCTTGCTTCTGCAAGGTAAAGTTGATTTTCCTCACTTTTGGATCATGTCTTTTATTCTACTTTTTTATTCTAATTATTTCATCAGCATTTGAACTCAGGACTACAGATGACTCATAGATACTTATAAATGATACTGAAAAGTGCAGCAAACAACTAACGCATAGAACCACAGAGTTGAGATTTTATAGTTTCATGCTGATGAATCAGAAGATGTGAAATCCAACATGTCAACTTCCTAGCCAGCTGCCCCTGACTCTGTCTGAGATTTAGTGATTGTTGAAGTGAGTGTCAGGCCACCTTCCTCCAGTCTATTGAGCCACCTATGTGACTCATTCAGCCATCACCAGCATCTTACTGCAGGGTATGTAGGGGAAAGCGTGTCAGTCCAATGTTATATGGGATTTCCAGCTGGCGTTTGGCAGAGTCGGGGAGTTTGTTACTTGGATAATTTGGGGGACCTGTCCACCAAAAGTCAAAGTGGTGGAGAGGGCTGCTGTTGCAGGAGAGACACTTGGGAACTTAATTGTGAGGATTGAGGACAGCAAGCAGCAGGCATTACAATTATGACGTGGATAACAACCCTATATACAATGTTAGAGCTGGGGCAGAGGTCCTCGAGAGCCAGTAGTACCCTGGTTTTGATGCTGGGGGAGAATCAATGAACTGCTATATCTGGCATGTTTACAAAATGTATCAGAGCCTGGGGTGGAGGGATCAGTAAAGTGAGGAAATGAAGATATACATAGATGAGTTGGTAGGGATTTAGGGAAGTTTAACGCTGATGGAGATGATAGGGAGGACTACCAAGAAGGAAATGTGTACATATTCACTAATAATAAGAAATGAGCAGACATTCATTGCTTGAGTAGTGACTGTCGTTTCCTTTCATTGTGTTGTAAATAACAAGAGAGCAATCTAGTTGAGAATAGCTGCCACTAAATCCTGAGTGGGTGCGATAAGTGTTTTGTTGCATGAAAGAGCGAGCTTCAGTTGTGAGTGAAGTGAGGCCCTTCTAAGAGCCAACCTCCTGATACAACGCATCATCCTCCGACACTTCCGCCATCTGCAATCCGACCCCACCACCCAAGACATTTTTCCATCCCCACCCCTGTCTGCCTTCCGGAGAGACCACTCTCTCCATGACTCCCTTGTCCGCTCCACACTCCCCTCCAACCCCACCACACCCGGCACCTTCCCCTGCAACCGCAGGAAATGCTACACTTGCCCCCACACCTCCTCCCTCACCCCTATCCCAGGCCCCAAGATGACTTTCCATATTAAGCAGATGTTCACCTGCACATCTGCCAATGTGGTATATTGTATCCATTGTACCTGGTGTGGCTTCCTCTACATTGGGGAAACCAAGCGGAGGCTTGGGGACCGCTTTGCAGAACACCTCCGCTCGGTTCACAACAAACAACTGCACCTCCCAGTCGTGAACCATTTCCACTCTGCCTCCCATTTCTCAGACGACATGTCCACCATGGGCCTCCTGCAGTGCCACAATGATGCCACCCGAAGGTTGCAGGAACAGCAACTCGTATTCCGCTTGGGAACACTGCAGCCTAATCGTATCAATGTGGACTTCACAAGCTTCAAAATCTCCCCCTCCCCCACTGCATCCCAAAACCAGCCCAGCTCGTCCCCGCCTCCCTAACCTGTTCTTCTTCTCACCCATCCCCTCCTTCCACCTCAAGCCGCACCTCCATTTCCCACTTACTAACCTCATCCCACCTCCTTGACCTGTCCGTCCAACCCAGACTGATCTATCCTCTCCCCACCTCTCCTCTCCACCTATCTTCTCCTCTATCCATCTTCAGCCCACCTCCCCCTCTCTCCCTATTTATTTCAGAACCCTCTCCCCATCCCCCTCTCTGATGAAGGATCTAGGCCTGAAACGTCAGCTTTTGTGCTCCTGAGATGCTGCTTGGCCTGCTGTGTTCATCCAGCTTCACACTTTGTTATCATACAGATCCTTGCTCACTGGCGAGAATCTCATCTTACCTTTCAACACTTTGTTGGAAAATAAGACTTTTTGCACCCGACCTTTCTCCTTACTGCCAATCTCGCACATTTCTCCCTGTTTTCTTGTGAGGGCAATCCTGCATGTTGTGACTGAATAAAATGAAATTAGTAAGTATTTAAAATCTCTCTGTTGCAGATTGTCTTTTCAAAGTATGTCCTATGAACCGTTATTCAGCACAAAAACAATACTGGAAAGCAAAACAAGCAAAGCAGGACAAAGATAAA
The DNA here is from genome assembly GCF_030684315.1 of Stegostoma tigrinum. Classification (NCBI taxonomy): domain Eukaryota; kingdom Metazoa; phylum Chordata; class Chondrichthyes; order Orectolobiformes; family Stegostomatidae; genus Stegostoma; species Stegostoma tigrinum. Next base: position 28,658,553 of record NC_081374.1, read on the forward strand.
ATCGCAGACATTGCACTGTTACAGAAGCTGCAGGTAAGGCATCTATTCCTTACATTCCTTGCATGAGTTTCTGATTTTTGAGCATACTTTTTCAAAATAGATTTTTTTAAAAAAATTCTGCTCCTGGATAAGATTCCAAAAATCTGTGTTTGAATGTTTGCAGTTTAAATACTGCATTTATTTCCACCCATCTAATAGAACTATTATCTCCAGCATGCAAAGTCCTTGTTCACCAGGGCGTCCAGTGAACAAAGTGGCTATTAATTGCCCTCTGTCCAACACGTCTGTGACAATTGACTGGAAACTGGCAGGGCATCTGCGCACCGCGAGTGCTTGACTGGGTGCCTAGCTGGGCTTTAAAGATGGTGCCAACACTAGGAATCCTGGGAGCAGAGTATGCATCCAAGTTGGTACTTGAGTCAATGGCATGATTCAATAATTTGAGTGCATTCTTTTTATTCGCCATTCAAAGGATTCTGCCATGTCCTCCTTGTTCATAATAGGTGAATATATTGATGTATGATGTGACTAGTTGAATCATGCTTGATAGTTTGCTGAATTTCAGACAATAGGGTGCTATGTAGGAATGTCTACTATATAGTCAGTATCTCTGCTGAAAAGCTATTTGAACATATACCAACCTTTTAAAGGCAAAGTTGAACTGGCCTTACGAGGTCTTCTTAACCGTTGTCCTTTCCAGCTTCAACTCAAGGCACAATCTTTTAATTTTAAAATGGTAATACAGAGCACTGTGAAAATATTAAGGTGATGTATGAAACCTGGAAATCCTGTCAAGGAGCTTTGATTTCATATCGGTTGGTCCCTTTTTCATTGTCATTTGATGGATTTCTAAGAGAAACCTCATTCCTCTTTGCTTGTTACTATGTTGTTTTCATGTACTTGCCCATTCTGGATTCTGGTGGCCTAATAGTTTAATACACAGCTAGGCTTACACTGACCTGAAAGCTTGAACCTTAAATCCCTTGTGTCGTGGCTGATATTACAGTGGGGGAAATACAATTTGTTTCACTGTAGCTGAGATACAGATCAGAAATATCACTGTATTTCTTGCTTCTGATTATTACTTCTTGATCCAAGCTAGAATGTTCCAAGTTATAACTCGGTCAGCAGTGATGTGTTCCATGGTAGAATTTTGTCCAGTACTGCTTCGTAAAACCTGTCCCATGGATTTGATCAAACTTGACTGACTTGCCAGAAGGAATAAAACAGTGTAATTGGAATGATTGAAACAGTTGAGACCAGTGTAAACAGGGTTATTCCCGTTGCCAACCAGTTAATGCTTCTACCAGTTGGAATTGGTCACCAAAGTTTGCAACTAGTCAGTACTTGCCAGTTGGAAATAGACATTTTCCTGGCCAGTGTCCTTGGGTACATTTCATCTGGTTCTAATTTCTTGTTAACCATGAAAACCGACAACCTGTGAATTACCTTCTGAACAATTTTAAAATATTCAGGTGTCTGAGCTGCCTCCTGTTGCACCATGATCTGTGTAGCATTTTTCTTCTTTGGTAAGTACAAATGGAAAATATTAATTCTATGCTATAGCCATAATCCCTGCCTGTATCCATAAATACCCTTTATAGACCATCATCAGCATCATTCCTCCTCCTCAAATCACCCTTCTTACAATTTAAATGTCCATACAAGATTTTTAGATTCTGCTTTATCTTAGCTGTCAGTTTCTTCTCATACCCACACTTTGCTTCTCTTATGTGCTTTTCTCCAAAGTCGCAGGTAGATCGGATAGTGACAAAAGTGTTTGGTATAATTTCCTTTATTGGTCGGTGCATTGAATATAGGAGTTGGGAGGTCATGTTGTGGTTGTACATGATATTGGTGAGGTCACTTTTGGAATTTTGGGTGCAGTCGTGTCTCCCTAGTATAGGAAGAATGTTGGGAAACTTGAAAGAGTTTAGAAAAGATTCACAAGGATGTAGCCAGAGTGGAGGGTTTGAGCTATAGGGAGGGGCTGAATCGGCTGGGGCTATTTACCCTGGAGTGTCAGAGGCTGAGGAGTTGATCTACAGAGGTTTATGACGTCTTGAAGGACATAGATAGGGTAATTGTATTTGGCCTTTTCCTTGGCTTGGAGGAGTACAAAACTTGAAGGCACAGTTTTGAGGTGAGGGGGAAAGATTTAAAGAGATCTAAGGGGCAGCTTTTTCATGCAGAGGGTAGTGCATATATGAAATGAGCTGTCAGAGGACGTGGTGGAGACTGGTACAGTTGCAACGTTTAAAAGGCATTGGATGGGTACGTGAATATGAAGTCTTGAGTGATATAGATCAAATGCTGGCAAATGGGACTAGATTAATTTTGGGTATCTGGTCAGCATGGACAAGTTGGACTGAAGGGTCTGTTTCTGTGCTGTACATCTCTATGACTCTCATTTCTATAATCTACCTGACATGTGTCATACGTACTCCTTATGTTTTGTTTCTTTTTATTCCCTATCTTTTTCTTTATTCATGGGTGGTATGCTATACTCCTCTGATGGACTATACCCTGATTGTACTTTCTTCCTATCTTTATTTAAAAATCAAAGAACCTTCTTGAAAGATGGCACATAAGTTATTGTTTGTTGTTTATCGCTGTTTATCTGGTCCACATCCATTCTGACTCCACGGAAGTTGACTTTTCCTGAACTTTATTCTTACTCAAGATTGCTTCCTCTCCTTTTCCATAGCCAGTGTAAACCTTATGATACAATGATCGCTGTCTCCTAAGTGCTCCCCTGTTGACACTTGATCCCATTGGCCCACCTTATTACTGAGAACCAGGTCAATAGTGCCTCCTCTCTTGTTGGAAATGAACTGCTATAGAAAATGCTCCTGAACACGCTTTAGGATCTTTTGCTCATCTTTGAATTACACTACTACTTTCCTAGTCTATCTTTAGATTATTGAAGCCTGCTGTTATAACTGTTCCATAATTCTTGCATTTTTCTGTAACTTCTTTGCAATTTGTTGCTGTACAGCGTTTTTCACCAACTGTTGGCCTAACACCTGGTAATGTAGCTGCAACTTTTTGGTTCCTTAGCTCTAGCCAATTAGTTTCTGTCCTTGACTCACTGGGACAGCTTCTCCCTCCAGCCCTGCCATATTCTTCTTTAGTCAATACAGTCACTCCTATCCCATTCTTGAGCATGCTGAATCCAGGCATATTTAATAACCAGGCCTGCCCTTCTTTGAGCCAGATCTCCACTCTTGTCATAACATCATATTTTCATGGGAATTTCCATTTTCAATTTCCCAGACAATTCCCATGGAGACTGCTGTGTCTATGATTCCATGGTTTTCAATATGTAACTACACTCTGTGCTGCTGCAATGACTGTCTTGCCATCATAAGACCATGCATTGATGATCTTCCACTCCACTTTGCTGCTCTTTCCTCATAATACTTGGCTCCCTTCCTAATTTACAAATATATCCATCTCAGCTCTGAATAAGCTTAACGTCCCAGCCTCTACAGTCATTGTGATGAAGAATTCCACTGATTTACTACCCTTGGAGAGAAGAAATTCCTCTTAACCTCTCATTTAAATGGGTGATCCTTTAGCCTGAGACCATGTCCTCTGGTCCTAGATACTCCTACAAGGGAAACCTCTATCCTGTCAAGTTCACTAAGAATCTTATGGGTTTTAACAAGGTTGTGTCACATTGTTTTAAACACCAATGAGCACAGGCCTAACCTACTTGACCTCTCCTCATACGACAGTCCTCCATACATGGCTCAGCTTAGTAAACCTTCTCCAAACTGCCTTCAATGTGGATTTAGCTTTCCATGGACACAGGGCCCAAAAGTTTTCACTGTATTTCAGCTGTGGTCTGACGAGGACATTGTTTAGCTACAGCAAATCCTCGCTACATTTAATGCTGTTCCCTTTGAAAGAAATGCCAAGATTTCATTTGCCTTTTCTATCACCTGCTGAGCCTGGATTCTAACTTTTTTGTGATTCATGCATGAGGACTCCCAGATTCCTCTGTTCTGTAGATTTCTGCAGTTTTTCTCCATCAAAGTAATATTCAATTCCTTTCTTTCAACAAAATTTTGCCAAGTTTTGTCTAAACTCTGCCATCTACTAGTTGGTAGGTGCTCAGCTTGAAAGAAATCTAATTGGGGGTTGAAAGCCCACAGGCATTTTGTTTTGGGGAATGGGGCAAGATAAAAGTTGAGGAAAATTAAGGGCAGCACTAACTTGGCAAAGTTTGAAGTTTGTGAAATGTTGGAGTCATGCTTATCAGTCGATGTTGGAGTGCACTTTCCAATAATTCAATGGATTGAGCTCCAGGAAGGAAAATAGGCCACCAGAATATGAGGAGTTGTTGAGTCAGCCCATGTCAGAACAGTTTTCAAAAATATTTTAGGACCAGGTTGTTGAAAATGAATAATCATAACTTGTGAAGTTTCAATAACGTTTGGTAATCCATAATGTCATTAAACTTGGGGGTGAGAATGAGGGGAGTTGCTAAGAAATCCACACGATCTGATTGTTCGTTTGCATTTGCTATTTGGTTTATTCCATGGAATGTTCTAATGACGTTTGTTAAATCATAGAGTCATACACTGTGGAAACAGACCTTTCAGTTCATGCCAACCATAATCCCAAACTAAACTAGCCCCACCTGCCTGCTGCTGGGCTATTTCCCTCCAAACCTTTACTCTTCGTGTACTCATCCAAATGTCTTTTGAATGTTGTCATTGTTCCTACATCCACCACTTCCTCAGGAAATTCATTCCATATGCACACCGCCCACTGTGCAAAAAAAATTGCCCCTCATAACTTTTTAAAATTTCCCTCCTCTCCACTTAAAAATGTGAGAAATCGCACACCCTACCTCTCACTATTTTCTAAATTTCTGCCAAAATGCAATACCTTGCTTTTATGCAGATTGAACTCTATTTACCATTTTTCAGTCCATTGACCCATTTGATCAAAATCCCTTTATAATCTTGGAAAATCTTCTTCACTGCCTACCATGCCACTAATTTTTGTGGCATCTACAAAGTTACTAACAATGTCATATCTATCTTTGCACAGTCTGAACTTTATATTGACAACAAACCTTGCATATTTCCTTGAATGACACTCTGAACACTGCATGGAATTTTAGTCTCCATATTTACGGAACAATAATCTAGCGATGGAGGCATTACTGCCAACATTGTTTTGGTCCATGTGATGAGACTGTTGTCCTATGATGAAAAGATGTATAAACTGGATCTGTATTCTTTAGACTTTGAATGAATGAGGGGTATCTCATTGAAACATTCAAGATTATGGAAGTGCTCTGATAGAGTAGATGCTGAATGTTTATTTGGCAGGAGAATCTAAAACAAGAGACTACAGGTCCTGGTGGAAAGGGCTGATCATTTAGTGCTGATTTGAGGGGATATTCCTTAATTTATCATGGAAAGAGTAGCATTCCATGAGAGAGCTGTGATTACAAGCCTCTTGGAAAAAAGACTCTCTGGAATAAATGCTACTTCACATCATCATGATTCAGCAAAACTTCGTTGGGATGATTGTTTGTAGAGACTCACTAACTAGCATCTGTTGTCTGTCAAATATGGCAGCTATAAATACCTCAGGAGGTTCTTCTTTGTGTACCTTTCTTGTGACTGCATAAATAGGAGCTGTGCTGAGATCACACTAAAAGTACAGGTGAGATATAGCTGGAAGATATTAAGTCCAAAACACTGTTTCACTAAGATTTCAAAGACAGTGGTTAATTATTCATTCACAGTGTAAGAGCATCGCTGGCTAAGCCAGCATTTATTGCCCATCCCTAATTGCCTGGTGGCAGTTAAGAACCAATCACATTGCTGTGTGTCTGGAGTCACATGTTAGCCAGACCAGGTGAGAATGATAGTTTCTTTCCTTAAAGGATGTTAATGAACCAGTTGGCTTTTTCCTGACAACCGATAATGGATTCGTGGCTATCATTAGACTCTCCATTACAAATTTGTATTGAATTCAAATTCCACTGTCTGCTGTGTGGATTCGAACTCAGATCCCCAGAACATTATCTGCACTCCTGGATTAACAGTCAAGTGACAATACCATTTGACTTTCGCCTCCCCATTGAAAGACCCAATAAATTGTGTTACACTTTTCTAATAGTTTGAAAGGCCATGGAAGAGGTACAGATTAGTTTGTGTAAGTAAATTTATATGACAAAGAATAATTACTCTTCTAAATGCACAAAAAACAATTTCTGTACTGTTATTGATGAGGTGGTCCTGTATCTCTCTGGGCACTATCCTAGCCAATGACCTGTTATGCTACCTTGTTTCCCTCATTGCTGCCCATTTCATGCTAATGTGATAGAGACCCTCTATTTTCTCTTAATTTTAGGTAGAAGGTTGTACTTTTTTCGTTTCTCCAATTGCCCTGCATGCAAATGCCTACTGTAGAAATCTTGACATTTACTACAGAGCACCCCAACCTTTTTAGGCATCTGAAAAGTTTCTCTAAATTACTGATTGACTATTTAAAGTGCCCCAAGGGACTATTTTTCCAATGCTGAGTTTGGAAGCAAGAATAAAACTATCTCTCAATATTATAGGGTGAATCCCAGGTCTGTAAACAATTAGACAGGAATATTGCAATGCCTGAACAATACAAACAATGTAGATTAATATAGAACAACAAAATCATGGCAGCTTCCTGAGTACTGACTAATAAACATTAACATGTAAACTTAGTTGCTTTACATTGCACACTATCTGCTGGGAGGCATTTAATAGCACTTGTATGGGTGTGTGGGGCTGATAAATCTTGTCAGCCGCTGCTTGGTTAATAGAACCAGAGAGTTATCCACAGTGCCCCTCAATCAAAATTACAAAAATAATAGGTCATTATGTCATTGTCACAATGGCATTTGGGTGGGTTTGCTGTTCATGTGCAAAGTGGCTGCCACATTTCCTACTTTCCAACAGCAACTGCACTTCTTTGCTTCTAAAGTGCCTTAAGATTGACTTCCTTCCTTCCTCTCTTAAGATTGTATGAAGACATAATTTTTAAGTTGGAACAACAATTTGGCACCTGGAAAATAAAGAGCCTGCAAAAATTGCTGTGTTGTTTAGTGTTTTAAAGATTTGCACGTTTAAGGCATTTGTAAAAGCTATTCCTTCCGTAGTGCTCTCCTAACTCTGGGGCACTGGACTCGCCATAGCTAGCACCACCAACGTAGCAGCTTTTTTTGTGATATAAGAGCAGTAACTAAGAAAAATTACAAGTATCTGGCAAAACAAGCTCACCAAATACCATTCACTTGTGATGGGGCAAATTCGGAATGTGCATCCTCAGTGATGGGTAGGTTTCCCAGAGGAAGTTTTATTGACCAGCTTTTTTGAGAAGTTTCAGCAGAATATATCACTTCTTCATTTTTTGAGAAGATCATCTCATTATTGCATAGATCCAAAACCATTCTTCACTGTGATGAATGAACTGAGATCTAACTCTTGAGTTATTTGATGTTGGTGCTGAAACTTCCTTGTTCTCAGTGCCAGTAATTGAACAGAAAAAAATCTGTATTATTGCAACTGCTACTCTGTCCCTGTTTCCAAAGACTTGCGACTGAGAAGAACTGTTGCCGCAATGAGGGGAAAAGAAACAGTGAGAGGAGTCAAATTTTAACATGACGTTCCTCTTCACTTTCGTTGGTGTTCCAACACTAAGTTATAGGAATAAGTTTTGTAAATTAACAAGCAAAGATACTTTCTAATTTATCAATAATTTTAAAATTAATGTTTTATTTCTCAGTCCAGTCTTTCCTTTCTTGGATCTATTTCAAATGATACAACAGATTTAGATGGATTCTTCACAACTAGACCTTTCCTGTAGTGAAATCTCAATTATCTGCCACCCCTAACTAATGGCTAGAATTTTCAGAGACCAGATGATGGTCTTGGGTATTTCTAATTTACAAGTATAATTTGAATAAGTCAATGTTGTGGTTGGTTGGCTCGCCAGGCTGGCTTGTTGTTCCGCAGATGTTTCATTACCCTGCTGGGTAATTTCATCAGTGCAGCCTCCGATGAAGTGCTGGTGTGTTTTCCTGTCTGGTTTTTAAACTCTGGAGTCATGTTGAACTGGATCGCTTCACCTCCGGTTTTCCTTCATAGTGTTGCGTATATTGGGTTGAGTTCTATCTGTTTATTGATGGCTTTCTTTGTGGAGTACCAGGCTTCTCGGAATTCCCATGTTTTTCTCTGAATGATAATTAAATTGAAAAAATATCAGTTTCTCTGTAGAACAGACCATGGAGCTTGATATGTAGAACTGATATACTGCAGCACTACCAGTGATAGGAGGGTGTATTTACAGAGTCATGAGTTGCTGAATGAAAAATTTGAATTTACAATAGGAAGACCTCACACCAATGCAAAGCAGAAATGTCACAACTATAAATAAAGTTTTTACATGCAGAGATGAAACTTCTACAACATGCATCTGTGTTGTGGTAAATGTCTATATGGTACAGTTGGTACTGTCTTTCTTCTGAGGCTTAAGGTCAGGATATGACACCCCACCCACTTAGCACATTGTAGTACAGGCCCCTCTGCATTCCCTGGATCATGGGCCTTAAGTAGTTATTAATTGATCACTTAAGGGTCTTTGGTGAAGGCAGGATTGGAAGGCCATCCATGGGATTTGTCCCTGGAACTTAGTTAAAGCAGAGGTGAGAAGGCATCAGACATTGGTCCTAACAATAATCTGCCTCATCTTACAGGCTTTCCACCTTGTTCCTCACTAGTAGCAGGCCTGGAAGCAACCCTCCCAAGACTTGATGGTCAAGGAAGGTGCCTTCATGATGTGACCAAACAGGCTGCGTACCAACTTGTAAATCCTTCCCACATGCGAACGCCAACGACATATGATAAGAATGGGACAGATTCCAAATCAGCTACGTAATGGAACATAATTAGTGCTTCTGTCGATACTGTCTACAGCTTCAGGTTACCACATATACTTAGAGTGTATTTTACCACAATAACTCGGATTCTTTGTGGTCTGGTTGGCTGAACAGCTAGTGCGTATCTGATAGGTGCAATTAGCAGCAATGTTTTAATCCTGTTTTGGCGGGGGTGAATTCGGGACCTGCCTCCTTGCCTTATTTGCAGTGTTGATTGCAGTGCTGTGGGTTAAACTTTGCTTCAATGAGAGAATTGAAGAAACACCCATATTGCCTGAGACATTTTTGTGAAAGTTTTGCAGGTTGCAGTTTGATTCAGCTGAAGATCCTTTTTAGAGAGCAGTTCAGAGTCAGCCATAGATTTCCTATCCTAAATGTCATTTGCAAACCAGATGGGCCAAAATAAGAATCCAAGTATTTTCATGCTCACAATTAATGAGACTGATATTTCCTTTGAGGTTTATTAATTCATTGAATTTAAATGATACCATTTGACTGGAACTCCCTCGCAGCATTTTGGGGGTCTCCACCCCTCACGGCAAACAGCAACTCAAGAAAGAGGCTCAACACCATTTTCTCAAGGCAATCATGAATAGGCAATAGTCTCAAACATTTCTTAGTTTGATGGTTCGTAATAGTTGGTCCATTGTAATAATTTATTTTAGATCGTGGAATCCCTACAGTGTGGAAACAGGCCCTTTGGCCCAACAAGTCCACACCAACCATCAGAGCATCGCGCCCAGACTCATTGCCCAATAAGCCACCTAATCTACACATCCCTGAACACCTATGGGCAATTTAGCATGGCCGATCTGCCCACCCTACATATCTTTGGACTGTGGGAGGAAACCCAAGCACCCTGAGGAAGCCTGCACAGACACTTGGGAGAATGTGCAAACTCCACACAGACAGTCTCCTGAGGGTGAAATCGAATCCTGTGAGGCAGCAGTGCTAACCACTGAGCTCTTCTATGGTATCGCACAACATGTTTGTCATAGCCGCAAATACAGCATTTGATTGACCTGGGAGTTGAAAAATATCACCCATAAGCAGCAAATCCATATGTGATCTGATTAAAGCACTTAACACAGTAAAGTTGGAAGCTGAGCGCTTATGCTTACCTCTCTGAATGTAAAAGCACTGTACGAAGCTTGTTTTATTTTCAAGGAATGGGGAATTATCAACCAATGATAAGCTGGATACATTTTGGTTTACATGAATTGCTATATCCCTGTGACTAGCAGTACTGAAGCAGATATATCAGCGACCACTTTTCTGTTTACTGCTGCAGGCCTTAGGTGAGGAATGACGTTGTCAGTTTCTGTCAACGGTTTTAGAATATATTTGATTTTATTATCCTAGATTATTATGAACCAATGAAGGTCATTTAATTGAATGGTGGACTCAGTTTTATTCAAGGAGGTTGTTCTTGCTTTTGGGGGCTATTTGGCAAGTCACGTTTCCTTTCCTCTTACCTCATTTGTTTTTCTGTCTAAGAATTTTGTTTGTGAAAGCAAGGATCATCATCACTATCAGAAACCTTGCTGATTTTTGGAATGAATTTCACATACATGAGATATTCTGAGACATCTTTATGATGCTGTTTTTGGCACACAGATTATATTACCGCATTGCTGTTTATGGACAGTCACAAATAATTTGCAAAGCTGCCCCCTTAACCTTCCTTTGGTTGAAGAATATTCAATTAAAAAGGCATACAGTGTTTTAGCTTTTATTAATAGAGGGACCGAGTTCCGGAACCAAGAGGTTATGGTGAAGCTGTACAAAACTCTGGTGCGGCCGCACTTGGAGTATTGCGTACAGTTCTGGTCACCGCATTATAAGAAGGATGTGGAAGCTTTGGAGAGAGTGCAGAGGAGATTTACTAGGATGTTGCCTGGTATGGAGGGAAGGTCTTACGAGGAAAGGCTGAGGGACTTGAGGTTGTTTTCGTTAGAGAGAAGAAGGTTGAGAGGTGACTTAATTGAGACATATAAAATAATCAGAGGGTTAGATAGGGTGGATAGGGAGAGCTTTTTTCCTAGGATGGTGACGGCGAGCACGAGGAGGCATAGCTTTAAATTGTGGGGTGAAAGATATAGGACAGATGTCAGAGGTGGTTTCTTTACTCAGAGAGTAGTAAGGAAATGGAACGCTTTGCCTGCAACGGTAGTAGATTCGCCAACTTTAGGTACATTTCAGTCATCTTTGGACAGGCATATGGACGTACATAGAATAGTGTAGGTTAGATGGGTTTCAGATCGGTATGACAGGTCGGCACAACATCGAGGGCTGAAGGGCCTGTACTGTGCTGTAATGTTCGATGTTCTTTGTGTGTGTTATGATTAGCTGGTCAAATCTAATCCCTCTTTTCTATTGGGTTCAAATGAAACAAACTGATGTAAAACTGTTTCAGAGATAGTAGGAACTGCAGATGCTGGAGAATCCGAGATAACAAAGTGTAGAACTGAATGAACACAGCATGACAAGCAGCATCATAGGAGCAGGAAAGCTGGTATTTTGGGCCTAGGCCTTAGGCCCGAAACGTCAGCTTTCCTGCTCCTAAGATGCTGCTTGGCCTACTGTGTTCATCCAGCTCTATACTTATGATGTAAAACTGTGCATAGTACAATTTAACATTCTGATTTTGGAATGTTATAAAGAAGTTTCCTTTTAAAATAGATTTTTACAACATGATTTAGAGATCAGGCATTTAATAAATCTGAGATTTTAGGCAAATTTTCATTTCAGCAGTCCAAAATTGAGCATGCGTTCACCAATGCTCTGAATTTGATTTGATTGATTTATTGTGACATGTCCTAAGTGCAGTGAAAAGCTTTGTTTTTGACCAGTACAGACAGATATACAGTTCATACGATGAAAAAATACTAGACAGTGGCATACAGGCCACATTGCACAGGGCATGCATTAGACAAGAATGTATTAGCGTTGAATTCTGTCACAACATTGAAGCTTGTTCAGTGGTTATGTATCTACTCAATCAGTTGCTGTGGGGGGTCAGGAAAATAACTAAGAAATATTTGTTTTTACTTTTGTGTTGGTGTGATTTTTTTTGGAGAGCCTTTCATTCCCTGTGTTATAAGACCTTTAACTTGGAGAAAGTATATAATGTACTCCAGACCTCTGTTAATGCTACATACAGCTATCATGGAAAATAAGCTTAAATGGCTAGGGCTGACAAGCTAGTGAATTTTTGCCTTCCAGTGCTTGTCAACAGAAGTGGAAATGTATCAAGTGCATGCATTATGCACACACTCCAAGGATAAACATGCTCTTGCCCTAATGACAGCATGTTTGAACATTCTCATGCCAAAGACCATTGTTCTGCAAGTAGTTTGTCAGGGCTCTTGAGTCACTGATTGTCTGGAAAATTTACGAGGAGAATTGGTTCCCATCTAGGTTGTTGGTAGAAGCTGTATATTTATTTCACCACTGACTGCTATAAATTTCTGGCTGTTTCGTTGATTATAACTATAAAATGTTGCAATAACTTCATTTTCATCTCAATTCTCTTTTCACAGCATGCGGCTGAGTTGGAACAGAAGCAGAATGAAACGGAAAACAAAAAAGTGCACGGAGAGGTGATAAAATATGGCAGTGTAGTGCAGGTATGTGCCTCCTCTGATAATGCATTGCATTTACATTGTACTTTTGCATAAGAAAACATCCTTGGGCATGAGGAGAATAAATGAATGCTGAACGAAAGGGAGGGCTGTGAGAAAGCATATCAATGCAGTGTGTTTTAAAGAGAGCCAAAGGGGGAGTGGAATGTGAAAACGCTGGAGGTTTTGTGGAGTGAATAACTAGGTGAGGAGATAAGATTGTTTATAGAGGCTACAAAAATGGGAGACTGGGTATGGGAAAAAGCTGGTGTAGTTGAATTTGAAAATCATGAAGATAATAATAAACGTTTCAGTAGTAGGTGAGTTTAAGGCAGGAACAAATGCAAACTCTGAAATCTCCATCTTCACAAATCTCTGAGATTTTCTGTGTTCCTCTAATTCTGGCCTCTTGAGCATTCTGAATTTTAATCCCCGTGCTATGGGTTGTGTACCTTAAGCTATCTGAGCCCTTGGCTCCTAAATTCTCCTCCTAAACCTCTTTACTTGCCTTTCTTTAAGATGCTGATTAAAATCTGTCTTTGACCAAGTTTCAGCCATATGCCCTAATTTCATCTTTGTGCAGGCTGTGTCAAATTTTGTTTTATAAACTTCTTGCCAAGCACCTTGGAACATTGTGTTCAAGACACAATATAAATGCAAGTTTGATGTTGTCGAATTTGTTTGTTCTTTTGTAGCTATTGTAGCTATATGAGGTTGATATAGAATAAAATGGTTGCAATTGTTATCAGAAATGCTTTGCTCTGAGCTTTTAATACCAAATTCTCCCTCTTTATTATTTTAACAGGATCCAGTTTGACAAAATGTTTCTGCATCTCAGAATTATTTCAGGCTCTTTTTAGTTATTAAAGTTTTGTGGTGTTATCGATCATGGGTCCACATTGGCATGTTTAGAATAATCCCTAATTCCTGATGAGTATGGCTCCTAAGTGAAAATACATGTTTGGGAAATGATGTTTATGTGTTACTTTTGGTCAGTTTCACCCTGGCTAATCTGCTTTCTTGGCCTAACTTGTGCTTCTGTCAACTGTTACCATTTGTGTCAAAATTAATGTATGTTCAATACTGACTGACTCCTGTCTTTTGGATATAACAAGTTACTGTCCTTTGCATTTACAACCTTTGAAATGTCATCCAGTTTACACTATGATAATTATGTTGTGATGGTAGCAAATCTACAAATGATACATGTCAAAGAAACCTCTGCATAATAATACTTTTAAAAGCAATACAGTTGCACTCAATTAATAGTAAATATTCAGTACTCTTTTCATTTACTTAGAACAGGCATTTTGGTTGTTACTGTTGTTGGTTTATTATACTACATAAAGTATTTGGTTTGTTGTTCTAAGACTCAATCTAAAAACTAACACAAGAGTTTTTCCCTTAGAACTAAATAAATTGAGTAGAAAAGATGTGCTTTGGAGAATAATTCTAATTTAAGGGTGGTGGGGGTAGTCAAAGTTGTCACCGGTGGGGAGAATACTGCCCTCACATTAATCATAATTTTTAAGTGATGTACATTAGATCAGACTTTGAAATCATTCACGGTTCTGGAGTTATTCTATGGTTGGCAGATGTTATGATTCATGTAGATATTGAAAACATTAAAGGAAGAAACTTGAAACTTTAAGCTGAAAGTGAACTTTCACTTATTCATTTGAAAAGTGAAAGTTGACGGAATGATATGGCAAGATGTTATGTTCAAAAACTTTTGCTGTAACAAATGGACTAACACTATCGTTGACTAAACAGTATTTTTGTTAGCAATTTCCACTCTGAATTATGAACAGAACTTTCCCTTTTTAATTCTAACAAAACCAATAAACCCACTTCACATGTAAACACTACATTGCCCCTTTGGTCATCTTTCAATTTTCCTTGAACCAGTCCAAAGAGCTTCTTAGCTCCTGAGAGCTACTTCCATTCTGAACCTTCCCCAGTCTGGTAACTGTTAATTCCAGAACTGTCTTCCACAGTTTTCCAGATAATTCTCTTTTTAGCACAAGCTACATGAACCTACAACCTTATTTCAAACCCTCATGAAATTGATCCTTTGAATCCAAGGGTGAGCTCCTGCCCACATTGTGCATGGTGAACCATCAACACTTTTTGCTCAAAAGTGTTCCCTTTGAGTCTGAATGTTTCGGGAATATCTTAGAAACCCTCACCTTTACAGAGCTCATCTCTGTGACTGTCACATTATCTTTGTAATCAGAGATAATGGGAACTGCAGATGCTGGAGAATCCAAGATAACAAGGTGTGGAGCTGGATGAATGCAGCAGGCCAAGCAGCATCTTAGGGGCACAAAAGCTGATGTTTTGGGCCTAGACCTATGCTGGTAGAAAAACTAAAATTCCTTCAGACCCTGCACTTTGTTTTATCTTGAAATGAATGGACGGTTTAAAGCAGCTGACGACTGCTGATTACTTTCTTGAGATCTTGAAGACTAACAGGCTGACTCACAGTAAATACAGATGTTGCTGCCATTGTCTGTAAATACAAACACCTTACACCTTCTTTCCAAAAATTATTTAGTGATTTACAGTGTCAATAGTTTATGTGAATACTTTCCGATTTAAATGTGCACAGGAATTCATCATTGAACTTCATACATATGTAAGTATAATATATGTATGTAGCAACAGTCTTCATAAATATGCATTTTCCACATACATAGGAACAAATGAAGAAGGAACAAGGCCCTTTGAGCCTCCCCTGACATTCAATACGATTGTGGCTGATCTGATTTTAATATCAACTCTGTGGTATTACATATTCCTGAGAGTTCTTCAATTCCTTGATAATCAAAAATTTATCAACTGCTATCTTAAAAATGTTTCAAGATTCTGCAGCCACTGCCTTTTGAGGAATGGAATTCTAAAGATTCACACCCCTCTGATTGAAAGAAGAATTCTTCATCTCTGCCTTAAATAGACAACCCCTTATTTTTAAACCAGGACTCCTAGTTCTACCTTCTCCCACAAGACACAACCTCCTTTCCACAACCACCTGGTTAAGTTCTTTCAGAATTTTGTGTTTTAATTGTGTAAAGTCAAGAGGATACAGGTCTAGCCCGTCTAGCCTTTCCACATAAGGCATTTGCCAAGCTTCTGATATATTAACATTCTTCCACAGGTATAACAAATCTTCTATCCATGCCAATATGTTACTCCTGACAACATCAGTTTTTATTTTCTGCAAAACCTTTAATCTTGCACCTTATTAAATACCTTCTGGAAATCTGAGTACAATATATAAAAATATGGGTTCCCCTTTTAGCTATGGTGCAAGTTACAATTCAAAGGTGGCTCAGTTATAAGCACTGCCGCCTTTTAGCACCAGGGACTCCGGTTCAATTCCAGCCTTTGGCAACTGTTTGTAGGTCTCTGTGTGAGCTTCCTCTGGGAGCTCCGGTTTCCTCCCATGGTCCTGAGATGTGCAGATTAGATGGATCTGCCATATTAAATTGCCCATAGTGTCCAGCATGTGCAAGCTAGGTGAATTAGTCATGGGAAATGCAGGGTTACAGGAAGGTAGGTCTGGGTAGAATGCTCTTCAGAAGGTTGGTGAGGGCTTGATGGGCCGAATGGTCTTCTTCCACATTGCATGAATTCTATGGTTCTATGAATAAATTAGCTAAACATTATTTCCTTTTAACAACACCATGTTGACTCTGCCTAATCCCCTTGGACTTATCCAAGTGACCTGTTATGATATGTTTAATAAGAGCTTCTAACATTTCCTTCTGACAGATGTTAAGCCAACTGGCCTGTAGTTTCATGTTTTGTCCATCACTCCCTTTTTAAATAAAAAAAGGTTAAGCAGCTATTTTCCAATTTAAAAGAACCTTCCTCACATCTAATGCGTTTTGGAAAATTAAAACCAATGCATCAAGTATCTCATTAACTGCTTCTTTTAAGACCGTAGGATGAAATCCATCATGACCTGGGGATTTGTCAACACACAGCTCCAACAATTTACTCAGTACTACTTCCATGGTAGTTGTAATTTTCTTCCGCTCCTCCCTCCATTTCAGTTCTTGATTTACAGCTATTTCTGGATATTACTTGTATTCACTCTAGCAAAGACTGATGCAAAATAACTATTCAATTCATTTGCTGTCTCTTTATCCTCTTTATTCACCAGGCTGAAATGCAGGCATGTTATTCAAAACCTTCTTTAAAATACTTTGATTTAATTAAGTACTTTTGGTTAGTTCTTCTTACAATGAGTTGCAGTTTATGACCTTAGGACGCAAAATATATGTCACGGGCTTTTGCAGAGTCTATGTTAAACTGGAATAAATAGCTGCCATAAGAATTTGCAATTATCATTGACTTTGTATTCTGGGTAGTTTTACTCTCCTAAAAATATCAGAACAATCAGCAGGTGAGATCAAGTTCAGCAAGGCATTTGTAGGGCCTTTATTTCCTGCATTCAGCGTCACAATAAAGGAATATGTTTAACCAGATGTCAAATGTACTTGCCTGTATTGAGTAATGCAAGCAGAACTAACTTCAGAAAATTGCTTCAAAGTAATAGTTATATTCTCACCTTGTGAAAATAGCTTTAGGCAAAGTTGTAATAGACTTTGTGACAAATGTTTTGCCTAAACCTGTCTAAACCTAAAATCATTGTCATAATTCTTTCAAATTATTGAGGTAAGGAACTACTCTGTGGGTCCAAGGAATTGAAAAATTGTTCATTTGATTGTAGTTTCCTTCATTAAAAATGTTAGCTACCTGAATAAAATTGGTAATTATTTGAATCATTCTGAGAATAACTCAGTTCTCGCCATGGGTGGAGAAACAAATACTTGTAATTCTCAAATTCATTTTCAAATGAGAGTGACCTTGTAAGTTTAACCAGTCATTTCCTCAAAACATGTAAATGAAAGCAGCAGCTACTGAAATGAAGCACAATCAGATATTTTTGAATCATTTAACTTTGAAGGAAAACGTTTGCATTCGCAAAATGTCAGACTTAAACCACAGGGGTCTATTTATAATTGCCTTTCAGTACATTGGACCCAGTAAATGTAGATGAAGCCATGTTATTTTTGCAGACGACTTTTAACGTAACTATTGTTTCCAATAACAAAACTATTTAATAACTATCCAGTTTTGTGAAATTTACTTTCTTATTTATATGACCGCAGTCAGGAAAGCTGATTCCTGTATACGGGCAGTGAAGAGTGACTTTGGCTATGTTTACTGATTAATTAGGATAAATACCAACAGCGCTCATTTGTATGTAATGTCCTAGAACTGATTGATAATGCCTTTCAACCTCAGTACACTTTTCTAAAGCATAATGAACAAAACTGCAGAACTTAAGAAGAGGACTTTTTGACTACACAAGCTAAAGACAATAAAGTATGCAGTCATATGTTTGCTCTAGTTCTCTGTTTCCTTCTCCTTTTATCTCTTCTCCTTCCTATTTCACTGAATGGATCCAAATCTTAATGGTTGCAGTTCAATTAAAAGTGTATTGTCTGATAATGAGCAGTCATTATCAGAGCTTAGTCCAGGAATAACACAGTGTGGAGCTGGAGGAACACAGCAGGCCAGGCAGCATCAGAGGAATAGGAAAGCTGATGTTTTGGGTCAGGCCAGCTTCTCTGCTCCTCTGATACTGCCTGGCCTGCTGTGTTCCTCTAGCTCCACACTGTGTTATCTCCGACTCCAGCATCGGCAGTTCTTACTATCTTTAGGCCAAGAATGTTTCCTTTTCACACACTCGTTCATGTGAATGTTGAAACATAGAATATAGAACGTAGAACACAAAACACTACAGCGCAGTACAGGCCCTTCAGCTCTCGATGTTGTGCCGACTGTTTAAACCAATCTGAAGCTCATCTAACCTACACTATTCCATTATCATCCATATGTTTACCCAATGACCATTTAAATTCCTTTAAAGTTGGCGAGTCTATTCCTGTTGCAGGCAGGGCATTCCATGCCCTTACTACTCTCTGAGTAAAGAACCTAAGTCTGACATCTGCCCTATAACTATCACTCCTCAATTTAAAGCTTTGTCCCGTCATGCTAGCCATCACCGTCTGAGGAAAAAGGCTCTCGCTGTTCACCCTATCTAATCCTCTGATCATCTTGTATGTCTCTGTTGAGTTGCTTCTTAACCTTCTTCTCTCTAACAAAAACAGCCTCAAGTCCCTCTGTCTTTCCACATAAGACCTTCCCTCCATACCACACAACATCCTGGTAAATCTCCTTTGCAACCTTTCCAATGCTTCCACATCCTTTCGATAATGTGGCGACCAGAACTGTACACCATGCTCCAAGTGCGGTTGCACCAGAGTTTTGTACAGCTGCAACATGACGTCATGGCTCTGACACTCAGTCCCTCTACCAATAAAACCTAACATGCCATACGCCTTCTTAACATCCCTATAAACCTGGGTGGCAACTACGGAGGATCCTAGGGATGAGTGGCTGTATCTAGGCAATTTTGTCTACTCTCACTAATAAAATGAACTTGTGAACAAAATCCATTTAGCTCTTCACACACATTGCTGGGAGACTGACAGCTTCATCCAGGTATTTAACATCTTTATGAATGTGGGGCTATTAACTCAAGCAACCACAGTCCAACAATAATTCCTATACATGTGTATGCACCAACACAGTAGTTCCTTGCATCAGTAGTTTCATTCAATGACTTTTGAGGCCGTTCAGCTACATTCAGCCAAAACATTTGTCAGGAAGTCTATTGCAAGTGTATTTATAGAATGCCATCACCATGAGGATTTTCAAAAGGTAGGAATGCATTTATTCTCTTGAGGTAGTTTTTTTAGGTTCGTTGAGCTTCCATTATTGTGTTCTCTGGGTAACCAAAGAACTTTTAAATTTAGATCATTTTTCATTATGGCGACATCAAACGTTCTTTTCAGGAAGGAAAGGTATTGCAATTCCTTGCTGAACTTGATCTCACCTTCTGATAGCTGTACTGTTTTAGTAAAACAAAGTTACCAGAATACATGATCAGCCAGAAGAACAATTTCTTTAGGGAAATGAAAAGTCATTTATTCTAGTTTAACATAGACTCCACAAACTTGCATGATATTCAGTTGGATTTTTTTGTTAAACTCTTGTGTTGCGACTCATGGTAATAAGAACTATTCACAAATTATTAAGGAAGTAATTATCAAACTCAACCGGAATACAGCCCAGCAGTCCATTTACAGATACCAGCAAAAAGTGGAAGACGTTGTCAACACTGGTGTTTACTCCTCAATTATTGATACTCAGTTTGGGTTCCACCAGGATTATTCAGCTCCAATTATAGTGTTGCAACATTACATCAAAAGATTTGAATTCCAGTGTTGAAGTGCATGTGCCATTGAGATGAAGCATTGTTAAAGGTGAAAGTTAAAGTTGCAAAAGTCCCAGAAGATGATCGGGTTGCTGTCTTGTTAGAGAGAGGCAGCTGGTGAATTTAACCGAAGGGTCACCACACCTCAGACAGGGGATGTGGTTGAGAAGGTGGGACTTTCATGGTGATCATTGCGGGAACAAAGAGACCAAGTAAAATTGAAGCCATGCGAAAACAAGTGAAAACTTTACTTGCTGATGTCATACTGATCTCAAAAGATGATGATTTGGTTGATGGGAGGCCAACTATTTCAGTTTAATGACATTGCTTTAGGATTTCCTGATGAGAGCACCAGGTCCTACCCATCTTCAACTGCTTCCTTCCGTCATAAAGTCAAACTACTGATGATCACTGAAAATGCGCATTGTTCAGTTCCACCCTCATCTCCTTTTAAAAGGAAGTATTTTGAGCCTGCACACAGAATGACATGAGTAAGATGCAAACTTTGATTAAAAAGTGACAAGCAGCATTCATGACATACAGGCCCTGGACAATGTCTGTCTTCAATAAGAAGGAGAGGTCTAACTACCTTCCCTTGATATTTAATAGCATTGCCATGGTCAACTCACCCATTGGTAAGATTGTGGAGCGTCAATATTGACCGGAAATGTAATCGGACATGATACACCTAGACACATGTTTACAAAAGCAGTTCAAAAGCTGAGTATTCTGTGGTAAAAATGACTCACCTCAATACTCCACATGGCCTTTCTGCCACCTGCAAGCAATAAATCATGTATGGATGTGTGCAACTTCAACCACAATCAACACCATCCAGGCAAAGCTGCTACATAACTGAAGTGGTAAGGGAGTTCTAATTATTTACTCCTCCTCCACTGGAAGAGAGCTGCCAGCCATTCCCTGTGTCAGCCCATCCTGTCACCATCTTGATGGGTATAAGTTTTCCAGTCAGCAGCAATGGGATGTGTGGCCCAACACCATAATTATCCATGATTATGCCAGCTAGGTTGATCTAGTACTCTGTATTTACTCAGATTGGCTACTAGCTGTTAAGGATGGGTCTTCCTCCCTAGTCAGGGAGGCAATGCAGCCCATCTGCTGCAGGGCAGGTTTCTTTCTGGTCTGTTGCCTTGCTGCCAACTTTCCTTCTGGGATGGTGAACGGTTTGCCTCTTGACCCTCCCCCATAAATTTCAGAACTTGGTGCTCAACCTTAAAACCACTTTGACAATGTAATGTGGATCGAGCGAGAGAATAGTTTAGTGTTAAGAGCTACTCATTTTCTCTGTAACTATGCCCGGAATCTTATCAGGTTCTGAATGACATAAGTGATACTGAAATTGCTGGTAGAATTGGACTAGAAGCTTGAGGGCAATCTGAATGTTGGGAGAATCTCCATGTATCTTTTATGCTTTTGTCAATGGCACTTTGAGATTCTTGCTAGAACATGCTAAGTTGCTAATCAAAGGGGATTATTGTCTATAAAGTGCCTTAATGGCCAAATGTACCTCTATTAGCATTCTACCTTACCAAACATGCCAAACACTCAATACAGGAAGCAGAATGGGTACCTTGCGATTTCAGGACCTCTATGTTGGTCACTGGGTAGGAATAACTAAGGCAATTTCCATGGGCACTGGTCATATGCACTATACATCCGCAGACATTGGCAGCTGATAAATGCCAGCCAAAAGAACCCTCATGGCATGTCTCAGTCTAATTATAGGACACTCCTGTACTTCAGTGCTGCACCTCAGGCTGTACCAGCGACTGTCACCACAATGTGATATTCTCAGGTGCATGCACCAATTTCATTGACGGAACCAGGCTGCATTTTTAAAAATTCATTCGTGGGATGTGGATGTCATTGGCTGGCCTGGCACTAATGGCCCTTGAGAAGGTGGTGATGAGCTGCCTTCTTGATCCGTTGCAGTCCACATGCTGGAGGTTAGTCCGCAATGTCCTTTGGGAAGGAATTCCAGGATTTTGAACCAGCAACAGTGAAGGAACAGTAATGTATTTCCAAATGAGGAGTGGCTTGGAGGGGAATTTGCAGGAGGTTGTGTTCCCATGTATCTGCTGCCCTTCTCCTTCTAGATGGAAGTGTTCATGGGTTTCAAAAGCATTACCTAAAGAGCCTTGGTGAATTTCTGCTGGGCAATCCTGCAGATGGTACATACTACTACTACTACTCAGTGTTGATAAAGGAAGGAGTGGATGCTTGTGGGTGTGGTGCCAATCAAGCACTTTGTCCTGGATGGTGTCAGCCTCTTGAGTGTTATTAGAGCTGCACCCATCCAGGCAAGCATTCCATCACAGTCCTGACTTGTGCCTTATAGTTGGTGGACAGGCTTCGGGGTGTCAGTAGGTAAGTTACTCATTACAGTATTACTAGTCTGTGACCTGCCCTTGTTGCCATTGTATTTATTGGCAAGTCCAGTTGTGTTTCTGGTCAATGTTAATGTCAAGAATGACGAGGGGGAGGGCGTGTGAATTCAGTGATGGTAACACCACTGAATGTCAATGGGCAGTTGTTAAATTGTATTCGTTTTTTTTATTAGAGATGGTCATTGCCTGCCATTTGTGTGGCACAAATGTTACTTTCCATTTGTCAGCCAAAACTTGGATATTGTTCAGATCTTGTTGCATTTGAACATGGGCTGCTTCAGCATCTGAGGAGTTGCAGATGGTGCTGAATTCTGTGCAATCATCAGTGGACATCCCCACTTCTGAAGCAAAAACAGGAATTGCTAGAAGAGCTCAGTAAATGTTACAGCACCTGTGGAGAGAAATCAGTTAACATTTCAGGCCCAGGGACCCTTCCTCAGAACCGACCCACTCCTGACCTTATGGTGGAGGGAAGGTCATTGATGACGCAGCTGAAGATGGTTGGAATACTACCCTGAGGAACTCCTGCAGAGACGTCCTGGAGCTGAGATGACTGACCTCCAACAGTCACAACCATCTTCCTATGTGCCAGGTCTGACTCCAACCAGCAGAGAGTTTTCCCTTGATACCCATTGCTAGGGTTTTGCTAGATTTGCCCAGTTTTGTTCAAGATCCTGGACACCACACTCATCAAAGATGGCCTTGATGCGGCTGTCACTACCACTTAACCTCTGGAATTCTGGAATCTTTAGGCTGTTTGCTCACTATTATTAT
Source organism: Stegostoma tigrinum (assembly GCF_030684315.1). Taxonomy (NCBI): domain Eukaryota; kingdom Metazoa; phylum Chordata; class Chondrichthyes; order Orectolobiformes; family Stegostomatidae; genus Stegostoma; species Stegostoma tigrinum. The sequence goes on from NC_081374.1 coordinate 28,681,656, forward strand.
GCTGAGTCACTTTGATCTGACCTGGATGCTCGCAGCCTTTTTGTGCCTTCTTGCGTTTTGCCCTGTCAGCCAGAGATAGCAGTATATATTACTTCTGTCTTGCTTCACTGTTTACACAAATAGAAAACTAGAAACGTTGTCACAGCTATCAGTGCTCTCACTCAAGTCGGGCGAATAGTCTTCAGTCTGGGAGTCTTGGTGCATCAAGTCAAGGGCAGCCTCCAATACCAGTCCAGAGGACAATCACTCACTTGTGGTGGTCAGATGCCGTCCATAGGGGGGTTCGAGAAACAAATGTTGTGCTCCCCACCACCCATCTTGACTCATCTTGCCCTACTGTGTGCTGTTTCCGTCTGGAATGAGAGGGGTACAGGGTGTTATTAAGGTTATTGAAAGTGGGTAACATAGCTGTTACTCTTGGTGCATGAGGGACGGTGTCCTGAATGAGTGAGTGAGTGAGTGAGTAGGCAGCAGCACAGAGGGTTTGCAAGGTTGGTGGTATCAGTGGTTCGGTTTGGGGGGAGTGAGTGGGGGCAGAGAGAGAGAGAGAGAGAGATGTTGCTGGCATTAGGGATAGTGAAGGTAGGTACAGTAGCAGAGATTGAGTGAATGTGCCGTATTGGAGAGAGGATGAAAGCCCTTACACTGACAAAGTGGAGAAGGACATTGACTTTTTACCTTTAGTGTTGGTCAGTCCTCTAGACAGCTGATACTTCTTTAACCTGATGGCCACCTTGGACCAGGCTGGCAAGTTCTAGTGTTGTTTACCCCACTGCATAACCTGGGGAAAGAGGAAGTCCCGTGTCTGTACCACACTGCCAGCAGGGCCTCCAGCTTTCTGCCCACACACCGGGGTACTGTTATCCTCCTGCCAACTCTGGGGCAAAAGTTGATATTCATACAGGGCATCCCCAGACTGATAGTGGTTGGGTGCACAATAAGCTTTTAGATATGGCCCAGGCACCAGGGATGCCAGTGAGATCTGGGATATTGGGTGAATAGCAAGTTGTTCCAGGAATGGTGCATGGTAAGTTGGAGCTAGAATTGAATGTGACAATATCGTAGGGTGGGCTGGATAACAATGAATGCACTGTAATACAGAATAAGATGCAGCCAAATGGCTATCATGTCAGCACAACTTGTATATTGTTGCATATGGGCAATAAACTCTGTCTTGTTTCAAACAAGAACCTCTTCTCATTAGACTAGCAGGTGGCTTTCCTTTCCCACAGCAGACCTAGCAGACACTGTTGATTACTATCTTAAAAGAGGATGAGAGCAGCACTACCACATAGTGATCAGTAATCCACACAGGCTCATGCAACATGATGTTCAGTGGTGAGGGTTTCTCAGACTGTAGCACAAATGTGAGTCTGATATATTCTTGTTTTAAAGTTATTTTAAAAATACCTTTCAACAAATCTTTCCAAAGTGCTGTTGTCCTCTTTTACATTATCTTTGCCATTCAAATATCACAGGTGACAAACGCAATTTCTTAACAGTATCTTTGCTCATTACTCATTACCCTTGACATCTGTTTATCACAATGAGCATTCGAATAAGTTTTTATCTGCCTGCTGTTGAGTGGACCATTAAATAATAGTCTGAGTTGCAGAGGACAATCTAAGGTTTAAGATGACAAATAATCATTATTTTATGATTACAGATGACAAACATGTTAAAGCAAATGCAAATATTTAAATGCACTCAACCACCTTTGATCTGAAGTTCCTGTCTTTTGGGAGTGTTTGTCTAATTGATACAGAGTTTGGGTGATTGTTGCAGGTCTTTGTCCTTTTACACTGCATTGACATTCCTGCTCAAATTGGGGCCATTTCTGTCTTTTCGAATGCGCTGTACATCTGTGTGAAGCAGCTTGTGGTTCTGGTATAAGTGGATAGCATACAAATACCAAATGTCTGTTTTGGTCAAATGCAGGGAAATGAGAAGTTTGAAATCTGGCCTGGTTTAAGCTTTTAAAAATGTTTGCTTGGAGCAACTTCATCCTTTGTGCCACGCAAATTTTGGACTTTTCCATTCTTCTGTTGCCCTGAAAATGTCATGGACACTTGAAATGCAGCAGGCAGTAAAGAACTGTATAGAACATAGAACAGTACAGCACAGTACAGGTCCTTTGGCCAACAATGTTGTGCTGACCTGTTATCCTGCTCGAAGATCAAATGACCCTGCATACCTTTAAATTTTACTGCCACCCATGTGTATGTTGGCCTTCATAGCAAGAGAATTTGAATACAGGAACAAGGACGTCTTTACAGGGCATTGGTGAGGCCACACTTAGAATATTGTGTGTGATTTTGGTTTCCTTAGATTAGATTCCCTACAGTGTGGAAATAGCCCCTTTGGCCCAACAAGCCCACACCGCCCCTTGAAGCATCCCACCCAGATCCATCCCCCTAGAACCCACATACCCCTGAACACTATGGGCAATTTAGCATGGCCAATCCAGGTACACTGCACATCTTTGGACTGTGGGAGGAAACCGGAGCACCCAGAGGAAATCACGCACACATGGGGAGAACATGGAAACTCCACACACAGTTGCCCCAGGTTGGAATCAAACCTGGGTCCCTAGTGCTGTGAGGCTGCAGTGCTAACCACTGAGTCACCATGCTGCCCTTGCCTAAGGAAGATTTTTTTCTTGTGACGGATGGAGTATGGGAAAGATTGATCAAATTGATCCCTGGAATGACAGGATTGACATATGAGGAGAGATTGAGTCAGTTAGGATTGTATTCATAGCAGTTGAGAAGAATAAGGAGAGATCTCCTAGAAATCTATATTCTAAGGAGATTGACAGGTTAAGTGCAGGAAGATTGCTAACAAGGTCGGGGAATTCAGAAACAGGGTTTATGGTTTAAGAATACAAGGTAAATGATTTAGAGCTAACATGAGGAGAAATTTCTTTACCCAGAAAGTGCTGAGCCTATGGAATTCACTATTACAGAAAATGGTTGAGGCAAAAATATCATGTGTTTTGAAAAAGGAGGAATATATGTCTCCTGTGGCTAAAGGGAGCAAAGGATATGGGGGAGGATGGAATTAGCATATTGAGCTCGATGGTTCCCCATGACCATGTTGAATAGTAAAGCGGGGTCAACTTGTCAAATAACCTACTCCTACTCCTATCTTCTATGTTTCGGTGTTTCTATTCTAATAGCCTGGGACTTGGCAAAGGTTCAGGAGAACATGAATGGACTGGACAGAAATTCTGCTCCATCCTACACTGAGACAACTTTTAGGAATTTATGGCTGCTAAACCTCAGAGAAATATTGAACACATTTTGACTGGTTTCATGCATTCGTGTCTAATGTAGCACTTGGCTGAATCATAGGCTATATAGTTAAGACACGTAATAATATATAGCTTCTCAGATATTCTTCCCATAGAGTGGCATTTTGTCTTTGAGTAGAAAAGTGTTACATGTTTGAAATGCAATACGACTTTGAGAAACTGCAAATGGGTAATTTATATTTTAAAAACAAGTCAACATTGTTCTGAAATTCATAATTCTCTTGCAGGGTTACTGACACAAATGGATCACTTGTCTGTTCACCCAGAATGTTCTTTACATCTCCTTCAATTACTCCCTTTTAAAGTGAAAATAAGTGGGAATGCTTTCTAGAAAGATGCCTGTTTGAAACCGCATGCCAACATGTGTAGGGATACAATGTGGCTTTGTTCTGTTTGCTTGGACATTCAGATACTTTGGCAGCAAATACGCACAAGACAACTCAAGCATTTTGTGTTATTGTTAAAATTCCATTGGAAGTACGTTCACAGCAAAAGGGGAGCTTTAATAATCAGGTCATGGTTTTGTCTAAATTGAAATGTCCAATTTTTTGCATGAACGGAATGAGATGTTACCTTTACACGTGTGTGTTTTACCTTGGAGATTATGTAGATTTCTTATTATTTCAAGCCAACAATTATGTACTGTTGGACCACGGCTTTCGGGCAAAAAGTGTTGGCTAAGTTTTTTTACAGACAATACAATTACATAAAAGCGTAAATTTATAACACAGAATTAAGACAATGAACATACTTGTCTTTCACAAAATTGAAATCATTCTGGAAATAATAACATATGCAAGTTCTTATAGTTCTTACCAGTATTATTTAGCAGAATTACTTTTGCTGTTTTATGCCTATAGAATTCTATAATTTCCTCTGTGTCATTATGAGGAGGTAGAATAAAATCCTCTAATGTTATACACAATTCTTTTGGGCTTTCAAAGGCAAGATTTTGCCTCCATGTTCTTTAGAGTTCTTTTGTAACTGACAGATACTCATGAAGTTGAACAATCCTATTTGGATGGACATAGAATTGATAGCAATCCCTGGTCGCCCATTGAGTCGATTGTTCTTGACTCCTTAACTCCAAGGCACTGAATAATGCACATTGGAATCCAGACTTGGGTTTTGGTAATTATCATTGGGAATCATATTCACTTATTTGGCATATTTGGTGCTGTTGGTTCAAGATGATGGTGGTGTATAATAGGCAATTTATAGATTGTCCTTGTAAATCGCATTAAAGCTTCACAACTAATTTCCTCAGTTGCCTGATCCTTGTAGCCCACAGATAAAACATGAAATATTGTCAGGTAATTTTCCAGCCTATTTCCAGCAGTTTTTTTTTGAAGGCCTGCCAGTTTGGCTGCTCAATGTCCATGTAAATTCCACTGGGGTCCTATGTAAATCATAAAACAGGGCTTCACTGACTCAGGGTCAAGACACCAATTGGGATTTCAGGTTGAGATATTTGGGGCCACAGCCTCTGAAGTAGGAATGGCAGATTTCTGTCCTCCTGTTCTAGTAAGTCCTTACCGCCAACACCACCCTCCCACCCCCGTAATCTCTTCAGCCTTGAAACTGCTCGACCATGTCCTTAAGCAAACCAGGTACTACAGCCAGATCACCTTTCCTGTCTACTTATCTTCTCCTCTATCCACCTTCCATCCGCCTCCCCCTCTTTCCCTAATTTATTTCAGAACATCCTTCCCCTCCCCCATTTCTGATGAAGGGGCCAGGCCCGAAATGCCAGCCTTCCTGCTGCTATGTTGCAGCTTGGCCTGTAGTGTTCATCTAGCTCTACACCTTGTTATCTGGGATTCTCCAGCATCTGCAGTTCCCACTATCTCAGTCCCTACACATTTTGTAGGACATACAGTGGAATTTTGACATTCCTCTTTACAGCTTCAATCCAGTTGCAACAAAAGAACATCTTCTCATCATGAAAGAAGACTATTTACATTCCCACAAGGCTAGAGGGGTGTCTCAAAGCTTAACAGACCCTCATTATATTTAGGCTGAAAGACCTTCTATGCTGGTCTTTTCTCACTGTACCTTGGCAACAAATGCACCAAGCTTTAATGAGTCCCTAACACGTAGTCTTGGACCCTGGAATATTCTAGTCTGCAACAGTTGGTGGAGATCAACTCTTTGCATTGAAAGACCGGCATGTTTTGGGTAGACCAAAGAGTGTCTGTTACTGAGTTGTTGGTCCTCCAGCTGTAGTTAATATTTGTGCTGCCAAGATGCTGCTTGGCCTGCCGTGTTCACCCAGTTCCACACTTTGTTATCCCGCGAGACACTTGCTGTTTGAATCAGTGTGCGTCTCAGGGAACAGACCATTTTAGCATGGAGTCCTGCATCAAGGAGCTGCAAGGGATAAATGTTGATAAACACCACTGCATCTCTTTCCAGTCCTTCTTTCCATTATAGAACCTGACTTTCATTAAAACTGGCTTCCCAAGTGAAGCTAATGAACATACAAACAGCATTTCTGAAGGTCCGTATTAAGATCATGAATTATTGCAAGCTGGTAAAAAGGGAAAGATTATAAAATGACAGTAAATAAGTAAGAAAGTATAATTCAGCATTATATGGGTCAGAAATATATTTTAAAATTTGTAAGAGCTTTTATATCTATATGAAAAGCAAAGGAGTAACTGAAGTAAAAGTTGGCTCCTGAGAAGCAGAGACAAGAGAAATGAAGAATGGGGAATGAAGAAATGGCAGAGAGATTGAACAAATAATTTGTGTTTGTCATTATAGCAAAAGACGTAAGTTTCATTCTGTAAATGGATAACCACCAAGGATAGGAAAAGTGAGAAGAAGATCAGGAAATCAATATAATAGAGGAAGAGTATTGGAGAGATATAAGGGTCTAAAACTTGATGAAGCCCTTGAACCAATAGCTCAGTTTCTAATTTTTAAAAAGTATTGCTGCAGTGATGTTAGATGCATTAGTTATGATTTTGCAAAATTCTTTAGATCTGGGAATGGTTCCAAAAGTTTGGAAGTTGGTAAATATTACTCGGTTTTTAAAAAGACGAATAAAGGGAACAGGGAACTACAGTCCAGTCAGCCCAACATCAGTTGTTGGGAAAATGCTGGCATCCACTTTTAATGAAATCTTAACAACGCTTAGGAAAACATTGGATATTTACAACAAATGGGTTTTGTTTTGCTTAATGGAAAATCCTGTTTGAAAAATGTATTTTATTTTGAGAATGTAACTATGCTAAGACAGAATAAGGGGAACCAATCATTGTAGTGCAACTGGACTTTCAAAAGGTATGTGAGGAGGTACAGCACAAAATGTTAATAAGTAAGATAAGTGCTTGTAGAGTTGATAAGATATCAGCATAGAGAGAGAATTGATTAACAGACAGGTAGCTGAAAGTGGGCAACAGTTGTCAAGTTGACAGGTAGTGAATAGTGAAGTGCAATAAGAGTTAGTGTTAGGGCCTCTGCTATTGTCATTTGTACATGGATGAAGTGACGGAGAGTAATTTATCTAAGTTTGTTGATGATACAAATTTAGTTGTAAAGGTAAGCTGTGGGGGGATGCAAAGAAGGTGAAAAAGAATATAGACAGGCTCAGTGCAATGAGGTGGCAGATTGTTTATACCGCAGGGAAGTGTGAAATTGTTCACTTTGGTCATAGGATTAGAACAGCAGGATATTTTAAAAAGGTGTGAAGCTTGTAAATGTTGACATTCAAAGAGACTTGGGTGTGCTCATGTAAAACATATGAAAAGTTATCATAAGGTACAGAAAGCAACTAGAAAGGCAAATGGTATGTTGACCTTTATTGCAAAGGAATAGGGGTATGCTCTGAGGTTATACTCACGCCAACTGGTACTTCTGGTTTCGGAAGCCAGTGTTGTGCAAAACTATTAAGAGGAAATATTACTGATAGCACAGACACTGAGAGATTTCCTCCACTGGCACAGCCTCTGGATAAGGTCCCAACTGGTTGGGACAAAGGTGAGGAGAAATTTGTCAACTTAATGCACTGTGAATCGTTGAAATTCTTTGCACCAGAAGATTGTGGAATCTTCATCATTGACTATAGTTATCAGGATAGACAGAGCTTTGTGTCTTAAGGAGTTGAGATATGGAGAATGGGCAGGAAGGTGGAATTGAAACCCAAATCAGTCATGATCCTATTGAATGGCAGAGCAGGCTCACAGGCCTATTGGTGGCTCCCATTTCTTGTATGTTTGGAATGCTGGTGTAAAAGGTAGGAGGTGACTCGATGTTCTTTCAGGCCACTACTGGCTGGTTATGCCAGCTGTATTCACATCACATTGTGATAGACTGACTTGTATTGATAAAAATATTATGACATTGGGAATCAAATGGATACCTGGGGCATATTAAGCGCAGTCTGATTTTATATATCATAGTTTGCCTCATTGATTTAATTTTGAAAGGTTGTCAGTCCTTTTTTGCATCAGGAAGGGAACAAACTGCAGCAATTGTCAAGAGGAAATGAGTATTAAATTTCTAAGCATTAACTTGCAAATTCAAATTTAGCGTGCTTGCTTTCATTGCTCAGTCTTTTGAATATTGGAGTTTGGAAGTCCTATTGAGGTTGTACGGGACATTGTGAGGCCTATTCTGGAGTACTGTGTTCAAGTTCTCATCACCTTGCTATAGGATGGATAGTATTCGGATGGAGAGGGTTCAGAAGATTTCTCAAGATGTTGCCAGGTATGGAGTCTTTGAGTTGTAAAGAAAAGCTGGGATTTTTCTTGCAGGTGCATAGAGGGTTGAGAAGTAACCTTATAGAGGTAAATAAAATCATGGGCAGTATAGATAGGGTTAATAGTAGATGTCTTTTCCCTAGGCTGGCGGACCTCAAGATTAGGGGGCATATTTTTAGGGTGAGAGATTTAAAAAAGAGTAAATTCTTTTATAGGTATGTGGTTCACATGTGGAATGAAGTTCCTGAGGAAGTGGTGAATGCAGTCACATAGAACATAGAACATAGAACAGTACAGCACAGAACAGGCCCTTCAGCCCACGATGTTGTGCCGACCATTGATCCTCATGTATGCACCCTCAAATTTCTGTGACCATATGCATGTCCAGGAGTCTCTTAAATGACCCCAATGACCTTGCTTCCACAACTGCTGCCGGCAACGCATTCCATGCTTTCACCACTCTCTGTGTAAAGAACCCGCCTCTGACATCCCCTCTATACTTTCCTCCAACCAGCTTAAAACTATGACCTCTCGTGCTAGCCATTTCTGCCCTGGGAAATAGCCTCTGGCTATCAACTCTATCTATGCCTCTCATTATCTTGTATACCTCAATTAGGTCCCCTATCCTCCTTCTTTTCTCCAATGAAAAAAGTCCGAGCTCAGCCAACCTCTCTTCATAAGATAAGCCCTCCAGTCCAGGCAGCATCCTGGTAAACCTCCTCTGAACCCTCTCCAAAACATCCACATCTTTCCTATAATAGGGCGACCAGAACTGGACGCAGTATTCCAAGTGAGGTCTAACCAAAGTTTTATAGAGCTGCAACAAGATCTCACGACTCTTAAACTCAATCCCCCTGTTAATGAAAGCCAAAACACCATATGCTTTCTTAACAACCCTGTCCACTTGGGTGGCCATTTTAAGGGATCTATGTATCTGCACACCAAGATCCCTCTGTTCCTCCACACTGCCAAGAATCCTATCCTTAATCCTGTACTCGGCTTTCAAATTCGACCTTCCAAAATGCATCACCTCGCATTTATCCAGGTTGAACTCCATCTGGCACCTCTCAGCCCATCTCTGCATCCTGTCAATGTCCCGCTGCAGCCTACAACAGCCCTCTATACTGTCAACGACACCTCCGACCTTTGTGTCGTCTGCAAACTTGCTGACCCATCCTTCAATCCCCTCATCCAAGTCATTAATAAAAATTACAAACAGTAGAGGCCCAAGGACAGAGCCCTGTGGAATCCCACTCACCACTGACTTCCAGGCAGAATATTTTCCTTCTACTACCACTCGCTGTCTTCTGTTGGCCAGCCAATTCTGTATCCAGGCAGTTAAGTTCCCCTGTATCCCATTCCTCCTGACCTTCTGAATGAGCCTACCATGGGGAACCTTATCAAATGCCTTACTGAAGTCCATTAACGATTTACATCATTTAAAAGATACATAGATTAGTGCATGAATAGGAAGAATTTGGAGAGAAATGGCCAGGAGCAGGCAGGTTGGACTAGTTTAGTAAGGGATTATGTTCAGTATGGGCTGGCCAGACCAAAGGCTGTATTTCAATGCTGTATGACTCGATGACTCTATTAAATAGTGGCCCATAGTAGCACAAAGACATAATTATAAAGCAATTCAGTGTTTGATTGTTGATGAAGTGGCTGAATTTTATTTGATACTCAATGCTGTGCATTCCAGAAGGTAACGTATGCGCCAGTGTATCTATAAAGTGGTCATTATTGGCATTGATAATCAAATGTCTACTAATATTGGAAACTCTTCTAAATAAATATTGTTCTGTTCCCTGAGGTATAATTTGTTTTTCACTTTCAGCTGCTACACATGAAAAGCAACAAATATTTAACTGTGAATAAGAGGTTGCCAGCACTTCTAGAGAAGAATGCCATGAGAGTCACCCTGGACACAACAGGAAATGAAGGCTCCTGGTTATTTATTCAGCCATTTTGGAAGCTAAGGAGTAATGGCGACAATGTAAGAATATACCAATAACAAATAGCAATACTAGCTGTTTGAAGGCAACTAAAATAAACAATAAATGTTTGGTATTCAACATGCTTTAAGGTATCAAAACAAACTGCTAGTCAAGACTATGCTGAAAGTCAAAGGTAGCCTCCAGTTTTTCTCCCAATACCCACTGTATCAGCGGCCCCTTTGTCTGTTAGCACACACAACTTGCTAATGGAGCTCATGGACTGTTTTATCAAAAAATGGAGACCATGTATTCATCTGTCTCTGCTTCTTTTACTTTTTCTGCCCATCAAACTAAACTTACTTAGACCCCTGCTATTATCCTAAACTGCTTTGTCATAATTTGTCTCTAATTTACCACTGCCCTTTCCAAGCTCATTTCCAACTCCCTCAAACTCAATTTCACTATGCTGATGGCCATCTAACATCCCTTACGGGGCACGATTCTAGCTTTCCTGCCTGAAGTCCTGTTCCACTCCTTTTTAAAATGACAGTTTTCATCCTCCCCTCAAAACTCCTCAATCTGCAAACTGTTGCCTCACTACCAACTTCCCCTTACCCTCATATCTATCATGTGCTGTTGTCTTTCCTGTCAATACCTATATTCCCTCAGCCACTGAACTATAGCAGCTATAAGCAAGCTAACAAATCAGGTGTTTGACCTCACTACAGGTCTCCTGCTTCAAGCCCTTTGCTCCATTATCCCGGTCTAGGGAATTAACTTTGCTTAATTCCAGTTTTACCTATCCTATTCTATCCAGAGCATCTCTGACAATGGCTTCCCTTACCATACACCCACTAGTATATCTGGGATTCCCATGAAGATCTATCCTTTGACTTTTTTTCTCTTCCTTAACTACATGGTGCTGCTGTATTATCTGGATACTCTCGCCAGAGCTCACCTGATCTCCTGTTGCTGTGCATTGCTGCACTGTTTGTCAAGCATTCAGAAACAACGCCTTTCCCGAATGAAATAAAATGAGATCAAAGCTATTGTCATGATCATTCACCTTAAATTTCCTGCCCTTACTGCTGATCCTGTTCCCCTTCCCAGATTGTCTATTCACAACCTCAACATTCTGCTTGACTTCATGTTGGCCTTTTTACTTTTGCCTACAGAATGTATATGGGAACATTAGTAGCTGAAAGTTCCTTCCAAGTCACATATCATCTTGACTTGGAACTATCTTGCTGTTCCTTCAATGTTATGCCCTGGAACACCCTTCCTAACAGCACTATGGGTATGCCATGGACTGCAGTGGTTCAAGCTGATTCAGCACCAACTTTCAAAGGCATTTAGGACTGGTAAATGAATGTTGGCCTAGCCAGCAATACCCACAAACATAAAAGAATAAATTGTCAAAAAAACTTACGAACTCTGTAGATTGTAAATACTGCAGATGCTGGATTGAGAGATAACAGTGTGGAGCTGGAGGAACAGGCCAGGCAGCATCAGATAGCTAGGCCAACATTCATCTACCAGACTTAATATGCCCTTGAAAGTTGGTGGTGAACCATTGAAGTCCATGTCATATTGGTATACCTATAGTACTGTTAGGAAGGGCTTTCCACGATCCGAACATTGAAGGAACAGCAAGAGAGTTCCAAGTCAGGATAATGTGTGACTTGGAAGGAACTTTCAGCTACTAATGCTCCCATGTACCTGCTGAAGGTAAAAGTAGAAGGCCTTGTAATGGTGAACTCTGTAACCTTCTCCAGCCCGACAAGAAACTGTCCATTGTTCCCTATCTAACCTCTTGTGTCTCCCTTATTTTCATGCAGCCATTGGTGGTCAAGCATTTCACCACCACACTCTGGAATCCTCGCTTTAAACCTATATTTCTCTCCTCTTTTAAGGCCCACGTTTTAAAGCAAGTTTTCAGTTTTTCCAACTTCGTTGGGCATAGGATCTATTTTTATCTGATAACATTTTTGGATTTTCTGTTGCATTAAATATCACAGGCCATTTGATTCTTTATATTCTTGACAGCTTGGATCACTTAATATTCCAAACTGTCAAAGGACAAGAATGCTAAAAAGAGAGAACATCAGAAAATATGAGAGAATCAAAGACAGGGAGAGAAATGAAAATGTGCAGGGAAAAAGGATAGAGGGACTTCAAGCAAGAAAATTGAAAAGAGGGGCTCAAGAAAAATGAACAAAGTCCTATCCTCTGCCTTGAGTAAAGAGAAAGCTACTTGTGTATGCATAAGTAGCAGCACTTATTCAAACAGCTTCATATGTGAGTGTAATATGAGTATATTTCATGCCATGTTCATAAAAGCAGACAATGACGTGCCACTTTGGAGTAGAGCATGGTTGAATTAATAAATAATTTATTAATCAAGAATGTAATGATTTCAAAACTTATTTTGCATGACAGAAATTGTGTCTTTTTTATTTTCTTTCTTTTACGAGTTATGTTCAGAGATTACATCATGAATTTTCAAAAACTTTATGATGGCAGGTAGGTTTTCAGTGTTGTCATTTTCTTAATCTGATGTGATATTTGTGATAGTGACACAAATATGATGCTGTGTTTCAGGTGGTGGTTGGAGACAAAGTCGTCCTAAATCCAGTGAATGCTGGACAGCCATTACATGCTAGTACTTATGAGCTGCTTGACAACGCAGGCTGTCAGGAGGTAAGAACTCAAAGGAGGAAGGGAAGGTCCGAAGATAAAGGAAAAGTAATGGTTTGCAGCAAAAGATGGAAAGAACAGATAGTGGAGGAGGACCTGAAAATGGCTTAAGGAAATAAAAACAAAGAACAAAGAGGAGCAGGAAAAATAAGTTAAGCATCAAAATGGAGAGAGAGGTCGAGCTGCTGGTTTGTATGGATGTACCATCCCTGTAGTATTTCCTTCTATTCAGTTGGGCGTATGCACAACTGCCTAATGTTTTCATGCTATCGTCACGTAAAAGTTCTCAGACTTCTAAAATTTCCAATTTGGAGGGTTTGAAATCACCAGCTGCCATTGTTTTGCTGTCACAGAATTGCCACATCGGAGACCTCCCACTAAAAAGTAGTACAAAAGCCACATTGACGTGCACAGAAATTAGAAGCTTCATAGGCCATTTTCAATGGTGTGCCATGCTATGCTTCTACCAAGTAGGTTTTCGACAGTGCAAGTTTGACTTCAATGGCAAGCTGGTGACATGTATATAGAATTGGGATATTTTGGCTACAAGTCAGAGGTCAGATTATGCAGGTGGTATTTGGAAGAATGGATGATTTCTTTGGCCAGTGGTCAGGAATTGAATTTTACATGAGATCAGATATTACGTGAGCATGTAGGCTAATTTGTTATTTAAGAAAGAAAACTTTGAAGAGACAATGTTTTTAAAATTCTAATAAACAAAATGATAATAGATAACTTTTTTTATACAAACATAAAATGTGTTTGGGAGTGGAGGTAAGTTGTACTCCACTTCTTTTGATGCACAATGAAATTACATGCAAGTTTCTGACATGAATATCACATAAATAATGCAGAATGATTTGTAGTGGTTGGTGGTCAATGGGTCTTTTATAGCAAGAAGGTAATTATTTTCTTTCAATGATATTTCATTAATTTTTATATTTTTAACTGTAGGTAAACTCTGTGAACTGCAACACGAGCTGGAAGATAAACCTTTATATGAAGTACAGTGATGATATGGACGATGTTTTAAAAGGGGTATGAGCTATGGTAACTTTGTTGGGAAAACTTATTTCTGCAGGATAATTGTCATAATACGCAACTTATTAGTATAACAATTCTGATCACTCAAATTCAATAGACAAAGTAGTTGACCTACATTCCTTTCTCATTAACATTTCTTCTAATCTTTATTCAAAGAATATGAGACAGAAACCCCTTCCAATGGCATTGTGGGTGCAACTACACCAAATCAACTGCAGTTGTTCATGAATATGGCCAACCACCATATTATCAGGGCAACTGTTAATAGGAAATGAATGATGGCCCATTCAGCAATGTCCACATCCCATGGGGAAAGAGCAGTTATAATATTAGATTTTCATTGATAAAGGGAAGAACCAGCAAAAGCACACTGGACAATGACCCCCTCCTGCTACATTTGAATAATATCCCTGTAGTTCACTTACTGAAGTTCTATCCCCAGCAGTTAGATTGATTCCTAGGAGTCTTTTACAAGATTTTGATGTGCAATTTGTTTATCCGAGCATTGTCATTGTTATTATCACTGGCACTGGAGCCCAGAAAACTAAGCTATGTTTATTCACTCAACCTGTAAATCACCAACATGAAAAACAATGTCAGAAAATGTACTTTAACAAAGAAATAACCCTTGGAGCATGAAAATAATAACAGCCCATGTGGAAAATATTCATAAGGCATAATGCTGTGATGCCCGAGCTCACATCCATTGCTCTTGTGTGGTGTAAACTGTAGAAATAGGAGAGGAGGTGTTGGGGGAGTTGGGGGATAAAGTGTTTTTTGTTGGTGGTGATGGTGAGTCGAAAAACTGTGATTGTTCACGTCAGTTTGTTGGGCACTGAACTTAGTGCTTCAATGTGGCATCTACAGAGAGATTACACACTTGTGGGGTGAATTGTGGCAAGTGCCATAATGGTGAAAACATTAGTACTCAAGCAGTGCACGGGTATGGAATGCTGGGCAGATAGATTAAAGCATTGAACAGGGTGATTTCAGAGCAATGATATTGTTTTGGAGCTTTACCATTCAGCTAATGTCCTCTAATAACCTCAGACGGCTGAACATGTGGTCATCAGTAGGCAAGTCCTGACCACTGCCAAATATATGTGAAGACATCATTGGCTAACTATATAATAAAATGTGAGGCTGGATGAACACAGCAGGCCAAGCAGCATCTCAGGAGCACAAAAGCTGACGTTTCGGGCCTAGACCCTTCATCAGAGACTCTGATGAAGGGTCTAGGCCCGAAACGTCAGCTTTTGTGCTCCTGAGATGCTGCTTGGCCTGCTGTGTTCATCCAGCCTCACATTTTATTATCTTGGAATCTCCAGCATCTGCAGTTCCCATTATCATTGGCTAACTATAGTTTAGTTGTTAAATGCTTTCTTTGACTTGTTGCTTTCACTGTGTTTGTTGCCTTCTTTGGTTGGTTTGAAATTGCGGGCGTCTATAGTGAATGGTGTGGCAAGTGTTAAAGGAGTTTTTGCTTCTGTACAAGTTGGATGTTCCAAGACATGGATCTGATTTACAGAATGGCTTGAGGAATGACCAGTAGTTGCGCAATACTATATAAACTGCTTTTTTAGAAAAAGGAGAAGGCAGATTTTTGGCAGGATGCCATATTTGTCAATGTTTTGAGGAAGCAATTCTTTTACCTGCTTCTCAGGGAAGAACAGAGTGCAAAATGTCTGTGTTTCAATAAGGATGTTCTCACTGAAATCTGCAGCCTACAGATAAGGAACATGTTGCCAGTGGAAAATGTCAATGGCACCAAACTTGTGTGCATCTGGCTTCTGGAAAGATTTGGGGCATCCCACAATTTATCGTGCACTCCTGTCTCCCAGTCCTGTACGAATCCCTTCGCTAAGTCAGCGCTGGGCTCACTAAACTCCTTGATATTAACCATAGACTTTCTGACAGGCTTCTCAATGTACCAGGCAATGTAGCATTGTTGCGCATATCCATCAGCCTTCTGCAGGTTGCCTCATTGTAGTCCTCATCTGATTTCTCAACGGAAGAATTTGTGTGTGACTTCACACTCTGGTGAGCAGTGATGGCAGGTCTCTCTTGTCTGGTCCTTCTGTCTCGCTGCTATCTCCTAAATTGAAGGAGGGGCTGGGGTAGTGAAAGTTAGAGCAGCTGCTTTAATTACAGGATTGTGTGGGGTGAAAGGGAGATGGAATGTGAGGAAAATTAGGTACAAGGGCATAAGCAACTTTGATCTTTCAGCTCTGCTACTGGCATGGCCTCAAGAATAGGTATATCAGTAATGGGTAGCACTGTTCCCTGGTGGTTAGGACATGCAAATGTTTTCCATTTCCTCCTGGCTGCCAATTGATTTGAGCTGATGAGGCTTCATTGGAAGCTCCACTGATGATGTCACCTAGCATGATGACAAAACGTCTGAACGAGAACAAGCCAGCTCAGTGAGCAAGTCAATGGCCTCACCCACAACCCTTTGCCAGATCATTGCCAAAACTTTGAGCAGTGCTAAGCGTATGAGGGTGAGGTGATGCAAATGAATGTTAGGCAACAAGTCCTGATTGATAGGAGTTGTTAGGTATGTGAAGAAAGTTTGGTAGATTGAATGGTTTAGGCCACGTGTGCAGTCAATAAGTTATGGTTTTCAAAGGTAGATTCACTGACTTTGCTTGTGTAACTGAGATAATTGAACTTCTTGCAGAATTCTAGCTTGTGGAGCTAATCATTCTCAATGCTCGCACCTTGTTAATAGATAAAAACAATTAGTGCATTTACTGCTAGCTAGATGCTGAAATCACTGAAGTGAACTGGTAGCACAGAGTTGATTTTTTGCCCATGATTGCAACCAACAAGCAAAGGTTAAACATGCATCTTATAGGGCTATTGAATTTAGCTTTGGGTCAGGGTGGGTGAGCTTTCAATAAACTTTAAATGGAGAAATGATGGGAATGGGAGTATTAATAAAGAGCTACAGGAACAACATGACCCTGTTAGTTTTTGGGTTGGTCAGATTTACCAATGCCATTTACACTTAATTCATATGATTAGAATTTTGTTTACCCTGTACTTGTTCACTTGGGATATCTTTGGGAGTGATATTACTTATTGTTCACTCAGTGCAGTTTGTTTTCGCATCCATTGACACACAATTAGACACACTTGTACATGGTAGCTTGACAAAATAAGGGTGTGGAGAAACACCTCACCAAAAATACTTCCTGCTTGCTCAGTTACGTTTACATTTGAAGGCTGCCACCAATCCTCCTGCCTGATGGCTGCTTAGGTCTGTTTGATGAGATTATTTGCACTGAATGTAACAAACCAGATAATGTAGGTTCCAACCACTCTTCAAACAAGGTGGAACATGCCATTAATATTTGGGAGCACTGTCAGCTGGCCAACTTCTGTTTTACAGGAGGGAACTACATGACATTATAAACAGAGAGAAGAATATAAGAATTGGGAGCAGAATGAGTGTGGTATATGGTTGATCTGATTGTGGCTTCAACTCCATGTTTCCATCTGCCCATTAAATATATTGATATAGAATGGCACTTGTACCCTATGCACAACATACAGTAATCCATTAGGTTAATCTCTTGGTGATCTAATCATTTGGTCATATTAATATAGCATGCTGAGTCATTTTTGAACGTGAATGACTTTTAATGTTCATATATGAATGTCTTTACTGTGCATAGATGATGTGGAGCACTTTGGAAATATTTGTAATAATAATCTCAGCAATGATTGAGGTGGGAAGGTGATGTGGAAATCGGGATGTAAGAGATTCCTCATCATTCCTGGAGATGACACCAAATTTAGTGGCAGGGCATGCTGAATTTTTCTCCTCCATTTGGGACCATAGCCAGTTTTGTGCTTGATAGCGATTGGGTGGGAATACCTGCACTTTAGGTCACAAGGTTAGACATCAGAATGGGAGTTGACATGAGGAGGAAGGCAGCCAGGAGAGATTGGATTAAAGGTGGGTGTTCATTCTCAGGTGTTCATGTGGTTTATAGGTTTATGCGTTCGCTTGAGGACTCAGAGGAAGGCAGTCCTGCGTTTCTTCGTTGTCAAGCATCATTCAGAAAACACCAAGTCATTTCATTTACTCATTCGCTTCCCCTTTCAGCTGCAGGGTCTCCTACACCCCAGGAAACTCAGCTGGCTAGAGTAGAATTTAAAATAATGATACAGCACGAGTTATACAGCTCCATTAAATTACTTGAATTGGTGAATACTCTGC
Organism: Stegostoma tigrinum; assembly: GCF_030684315.1. Lineage (NCBI taxonomy): Eukaryota > Metazoa > Chordata > Chondrichthyes > Orectolobiformes > Stegostomatidae > Stegostoma > Stegostoma tigrinum. Next base: position 28,699,581 of record NC_081374.1, read on the forward strand.
TCTCAAGTTTGTCATCTAAAACCAGTCTCCAGTGAAATTAGAAGTTAATGTGTTAGACAAGACTTGTCATCAAGTATTTGATCTTTTTATTTTTTAATCTCCTTCCATGGGAAAGCAATTATGTTCCTCCTGGCTCCACATTAAGGCATGTTTTAAAAAAAGTTAATTTGCAGATCTTCAGCATTCCCTTGAGGTGATTGTCAAGCCACTGTAAAACTGGTTGGAGCTTGCTATCTTTTGACTTGTTAAAACAGATAAAACAAATAGGCTCTAAAAGTGGTGCAGGGACATCTTAAAAACTAAAATAAGATCTGCAGTCATTGCCTTAATAAGTAGCTTGTAATGAATTTTGTTGTAGCCGAAATGCGCGAGTAAATTGAGCACATTAGTTCGCTCTTTTGCATTCCTTTTTTGCCTGTGTTTCCAATGTCATTTGCAAAAATGTTAGAAGCTGATGAGAAACAAAATAAAATTCAGTCTTTGTTAGTATAAGCTGTGTAGTCATCACAGAACTGTAACCTGTTATATTGGTAAGTGCTATTTATAGAACTCCGCACCAGTGTGCAAAACCCTTTATTGTCCACTCTTCCTGTCAATAAGCCAAGTATATAAATAGGACAATGATTCAAATAATTGAAACTTTGAATTGCTGGTTTTTTAGGTGAGTTATCTCATCTCTAGCGTCCAATCTTTAGCATTTATCTGTTGCAAACTTAGTAGCCCGTCTGTGTTTTATGATCAGGCTTTTTAGATTTTGGTGACACCTAACACGATAGCTATGATTAGCACATCACTGGTTTTTCAGTTGGAAAACATATCATTTAGTCACAAAGATCCAGATTTTCCTGGAGTGAACATCTTCTAAAGTGCTGATCATTGAACTGACAAAAGCCTGGTTTAAAGTCTTTAAAAAAAAACACCCATAAATTTGCTTGAAACAACAGCTAATAATAGTACAAAGAGAACAATTGGGAATTTAGAATTTGACTGATTTGATGTATTGTTGTCACAGCTACAGTGAAAAGTTTTCTGAGCAGTTCAGGCAGATCAGAATATAGAAGACATACAGATCATTGGGCGCTTAGACAGAGCAAGGCTAACAAGGTTAGGCTGCATAAGAGTGCATAAAAGCAAGATCAACATTAGACTTGAAACTGGGGAGATCCATTCAGTGGTCCATTAACAGCAGGGAAGAAGCTGTTCTTCAACCAATTGGTATATGTACTTAAGCTTCTGTATCTACTGCCTGATGAATTTTGGGTGAACAGTTGGAACAAGTGTTTCTCTAGTCCAAAAGGAATAACAAAGTGAAATACATAAATTAGAGGGAGTGATTTTACTGTCAAGTTGGGTAAGGAAAATAAAGAGAAAAGAAGGACAGACTGTTTTGAAAAAGTGAGAAATAAAGACAGAAAAGAAAAATAAGTTAAAAAACATGAACTTTTTAACTCCTTAAAAAATTTTACAGTCTTAAGAAATGAAAGTTTTCACTTATAATGACTCTCTTTCTGGGTCAGTGAGGTTAACTGGCAGTGATTAATAATATTTACTTTGTCAACTGTGGTAATCACTGATTTAGTTGCAAGTCTTGGATAATCAGAGTAATTCACATTTCATGGAGTATGTCTTTCTTAGCACAATTTATGCTACAGATTTTTGAATTAATGAAGTTATATGTCATTAGATGGCATACATTTTCCATAAATAATGCTGGCACAAAGTGTTCTATCTTTCTTTAGTGGAGAAGACAGCGTTGACAGGAAAGAATCGTCATATCCTGGAGCTTTCTTCGCTTACACATGAATTCTTTGTTCTCCTCCCTTGCAGGGTGATGTTGTAAGGCTATTTCATGCAGAACAGGAGAAGTTTCTGACATGTGATGAATACAAATCAAAGCTGCATGTATTTCTACGCACAACACTGAGACAATCTGCCACCTCTGCAACAAGCTCCAATGCACTCTGGGAGGTTGAGGTAATGTTCATAGTAGGGAAAATGTTCCTTGGTGTGTTACATATATTCCACAAATTCATGTGCACATTAATGTTTCGGCAACCATTGGGATGAAAATGTATGGCCATACCGGCATTGAATTAATTTAAAATGAAACTCCATAAAATACAGTCACTAAGATTGAATACTTTTTGGCAAGCCTACATGAAATAGTGCATTTAGAAAACCAAATACTTGGAGCCATTCCTGCCCTAAACATGTCCTGACTGATTTATAACGAGCTGCAATCCACTTTCAGTGACATGAAATATTTGTGGTGAAAAGTCAAATGGAGGATTTACTCCAAATAGATTGCCATACCTTCCAGTAACATTTTTCAGTGACAACCGTATTCGTGGGCATTGACGATAACTGAATGAGAAGACATTCTTTCTACACTCGCAACAAGTTAACGCAGCTATTTTGTAATAATTTAAGCATGGGGATGAAATGTAAGGATGTATTAGACATAAAGAATTAGTCAGAAACTGAAACAAAGAGACCTTTTGTTCAGTAAAACTATGACAGACATGTTGTGATGTCTCATTATCGGTCAAAGAATTAGGTTCTACTGGAGTTTGTTGAGGTAACAAGAGAGAGCATTACAACAATTAGCAGTTCAACAGACAAAAGATTTCTGAGGAATTGCTTGTGTTTTGAGATCGATCCTCCCATTAAATTGGAACAGTTCTCAGTTTTCCCCTGGATCATTCTTCTCTCCCAGATGGAGAACAATAGTTAACTCTTACTAATCTATTCCCTGTTCTTATTGTGCAGATCATTCTAACAAATGAGCATGGGTGGACTATGTATTAATTTTTTGATATGTGATTTCTGTTGTTAATATAGGTGCTGGAGTATGGTGCTGTACACACTTTTCAGTGTATTTTTTGTAAAAACACAAGTGAAAATAATTTCTATTCTAAATGTGAAATTAGAGCAATTTCGTTCAACCTTTTTGACAGGTGGCCATGGTTCAATTTTTCACTCAGTCAGGGATTGGTAGAGAAATTTCTGAAAGAGGAGGTTTGGGAAAACAATAAATTTGAGTTTCAGAGGAAGAAGAAGTCCAATTTATAAGTTGTTCATATAAAGACAAAATTGGCCACAAAAATGTGCCAAGCAGGAGAGCTAACTATTTATTTTACATTTTGGTTAAGAAGAAGAGATGGACAGACTAGACCCTACATCCTGGTCATCAGGGAAGGGGAGGGGAATCAGGTTGAGATATGGATTTCAGTAACCTGACACTTTCACCTCTGGCAGGGCATTCTCTGAGTTGGCCTCTGTGGAATTCATTTAAACTGGGAATAGGAAGCAAGTTGCTTTTCATGCCTTTTTTTTCTCTTTTCCCAGCCTGCTCCATGAATAATTTCAGGGAGGGTGGCAAGAGAGGGAGGGAGTGTGGCTTGACCTCTGGGCTCAGGCACACACTCTCTTACATTCCCTTAATCTCTTTTCCTTCATCATGCACTCTTTCCCTCCCTAAAACACGTTATCACCCGATCCTCACTCTGTCCATGTCTCATCCTGCTTCAATTTCTACAAACACTTTTCCCCATCTCTCTCTCTGCCTCTCTCCCTTCCCCATTATTCCTTCCTCACCCCTCTCTCACACCATTTCCCTTTGCATCCCTCACAGTGCCTTGGGCTTGGAAGCCCATTCTGCCAGCTCGACGATGAACCTCAGGTGACTGTGTACCTGTCTGGGAATGGCAAGGCCTTGCCTTCTGCCCATCAGTCACTAATATAGAACCTCATTCCCCACAACTGTTGACAGCTTGAAGCTTCTTTTCAGGCAAATGTCCCATCCTTTGCAATATCTCTGACCACTCCCACCCAAGAAGACACTCCACCGCTGCTGTTTACAATGTGAAGGCCTCAACCTGAATAAAGTAGTTCTGTTTACACTGCACTCTGCTTTTCCAATCAGAGATATGCCTCCTGTATTTGCTGCTGATAATGAGCCAAATGCACGAGAAAACCTGTACCTGATTGGAAGACCATCTTCTTCCACGACTAGCTATTTTGCTTCCTGTATTTGAATACCAGTTGGTGGACCATTAGGACTCTTTTTTGGCAGGCTGCATTTTGGCCTGAGAGCTCCCTGTTGACAAAGTTGCTTTCAGGTTGTATCACAAAGTTGTTAGGGCCCAGATGGAAGCTGTTCGACCCACAGTGGCTATGCTGGCCCTCTGAATGAATGTTTGACCTAGTGCCTAGTGCTATTCTCATCTTTTCTCTACAAATATGAATATTGTATGTATTCAAGTAATCATCAAATGACCTCTTGAATGCCTCAATTGTAGCTGATTATACCTCAAGGTGGTGTGTCCCAGATCCTAACTATTTGCTGTGTGTAAAGTTCATAGTTTACTTCTTTTGCGATCGAAACTTACATCTGTGCCCTCACGCCCTCCATCCTTTTCCAAGAGGGAACAGACTCTCCCGATCTGCTGTGTCCAGCCCCCTTATGATTTTGAAAACTTATACCAGATCTCCTTGTATGCTCCCCATCTCCGAGGAAAACAACCCACAAAATCTCCAATTTCCCTTCATAACAGAAAGCTCTTGTCACTGAAACCCTCCTCATAAACAGAGTACAGATAGAAGTTTATTTTTGGTGGTAGTGAGAAATGTTGTGTCAGCTAATGAGCAACACATTTTATTGCATTGACTACATTAGAACTGAATACTGCGTGTTATGTATGACTGATACAAGCTGTATAACTGCTTGTCCCAGTGCCCAGGTTGAATTTCTAGATTATTGGAACGTTTGTCATCATCCTTGGCCAATAAATCCATGACTAGTCACTTGCTTCCTTCTGTAGGTTATATGTAATTTATAATATATTTACCATTTTCCTTTACTTTATAATAATGACTTGCATCTCTCTTCCTCCTGTAGGTTGTTCACCATGATCCCTGTAGAGGAGGTGCTGGCCATTGGAATAGCCTGTACAGATTCAAACATTTAGCTACAGGCCATTACTTGGCTGCTGAGGTGTGCTTATCATTTTGTTTAAGGACTAAATGCTATATTGGAGAGGAAATAAAAAGTACTTTCAATAAACCTCAGATGAAATAAAAACTAAAATTTGCAAGTCGAGAATCTCAAGCAATCTCTTGGCGTTCCCTGGACAATTAAAGAACAGAATGGATGGCTAAAATGATGGATGTGTTTCCTGTCAGCTGGCATTATTGTGATTGAAAATGGGAATGCTTACAATTTGACCCATTGATCCCAGTGTAATGAAAACGTTATAAAGCGTAGTGACTCCTGGGTATTATAACTGGAGGTAAAGGTGTTTGATGGGTGTCCAAAATTATGAAAGATGTCAATATTCCAAAGAAGTAAATTGTAAACTGTTATGTTGCTAACAGATGGAAATCTCAATGTATCGCATCTTTGTTTTTGAACTGTTAGCTACTTATTTCTCTAAAAGGGGTGACATGACACTTGTAAAATGATTTTTGGGGCGATAGCTGATGTTGCCAATAGTGCCCCCTCTTTGCAGCTTGTTATTTTTCATAGCAGCAAGGCCAATAAATGAAAAACATACAAAGTACATAGATCATCTTTTGAAGATAAATAGATGACTTGCACTAATGCGCAACTACAAGGACACAGACTCCTCTGCAGAGGGAAGCTTCTGCCATGGATTGGAAATGTTTTGCTAATGACATAGGAGGTTGGTAGCAGGATGCAGCTTTGTTCACTTTAATAGATTTGCTGTGTTCAGAATTGTGGGAACAGGATTATTGAAATGATTAGGGTGGATAATCCATTGCTATCAAGTTATTCTTCCCATTATAAGTTCTGATAAGGCCACTGAGTAAAATTTGAAAAATGTCTTTGACTCTGCTCTGTTCAAACATAGTAAATGTCTCTGGATCGGAGATCTTTGTTGATTCAAAGATATGAACTTTTCCTATGGCCGCAGCAGAGATCGAAGTCACGTGATGGTGAGAAGCTAGCCAGCATGCTAAATGCTATTGTGTCTCTAAAAATCTCTAGTTCATAAGAAAAAAAGTACAAAATGGTATGCACTAATGTTTGCTGATACAAATTACCCAAGTTATCCAACATATATGGCCATAAAAGAAAATTATCATTTGTTATCAACATTGTCTGTCAACGCTAGTCAGTTTCACTTTTGTCAGTCTCTGTGCACATCTTGTATATCTAATCTTTAAATTGTGCAGGTTTCCGGTTGATATGCCTACATGATGCTATTTGCTCATTCTTTTGAATTTGCTTACTTCTGGGGTGATATTTCTTTTCTGGAGAAGGTCATTTCAATGGTGAGTGCTGTTGTCATAGTGATTGTTATTGCTGATCCATTTGAATTTCTGAGGATTAATGGACCTCCTGGGACTGTTGGCCATTCTGTACTCTGTGCCAGTGGTGAAATCACATCACCTGACCAGCTGCTTGCATTGACAGTTTGTCTTGTTATACTCTTGTTTGCTATTGCAGTGATACATCTGGTAGTTTAAGTTCACTGTCTGTTTTAAGGCTCCAACCGTTCAATATAGATTCATAGTTGTCACATGCACTGACTTCTGTTGAGAGCATTGAACTTCTGAACTCAGATAGCTGTCTAATATTAAGCTCTGGCAATGACTTGGCAGTTTAATCAAAGAGAAATCTGACTGTCATTTCCCAATGATGTTGTTGTACATTTAATTGCTACTTCTGGCATCAGTAGGTTATGCATTACTAAGTTTTGTTTGGGTGCCACATTATATTAATCCTTGGACTGGTCTACTTTTCATGCCTTCTTTGGGTATATTTCTTCTCTGGGGCATTGCCTTTTTGACAATGCTATGGCTTTAAGAGGCGTATTTTTTCCTCTTTTTATTTAGGGAGAGAGGTTGAGACAGAGGTCACGAACAGTCTGTCCCAAGCCAAAAAAGTAAGTTTGCTTGTGAGAACTTAGGGTTTTTTAAAGTTGGAACAATAGAAGCAGCATGAAGGGGTGGGGTCAAGCTTGCACAGAACCAGATTTAACTTTAATTTTCAGTAGTTGCTGAGTTTTGAAGCTGGATGTGGAAGCTATAATTCCTCTCTGATACAGCTAAAAGATTAGGTTTTCTTCCTACTGTTAGAATTGCTTATGAGACATTTTTTTTTTACTGAATTTGGCTTTGCCAGGGATATGTTTATAGGGTGTTACTATATTGGCACTGTTGCTGTTCAGTAGTTAAATAATCCATTATTCTGTTAACTGTTAACTTTTCCAATAGAGTTATTATTCCAATTTTTTTTGTATTTAACTATAGTGTACAAATAAAATATGTTTTACTTCAACCCTTGTAGTTTGACCAATCACATTGCATCCAAAACACAATGCCTTAAAAAAGCCAGAAGTTGGGGCCTGGGCCATCTTCCTAATTTTCATCATCATAGAATCCTTACAGTGTGGAAGCAGGCCATTCAGCCCATCAAGACTACACCAACCCTCTGAAAAGAATCCCACCCTGACCCACCCACTACCCCATCTCTGCATTTTCCACCCTGGACACTATGGGCAATTTAGCATTGCCAATCCACTCAACTTGCACACCATTGGACTGTGGGAGGAAACTGGAGCAAACCCATGCAGAAACAGGGAGAATGTGCAAACTTCACATAGATAGTCATGCAAGGCTGAAATTGAATCGGGGCCCCTGGTGCTATGAGGCAACACTACTAACCCTGATGCCACTGTGCCACCCCTAACATATTTTGAGGTGTTTTGGTCTGGTCCTTAATATCTTGTACATGTGCTGGATATGTTCAATTTCCATGTGATCCCTTTTGCAATTTAATTGTGTAATCTCAATATTACCTTCGTAGGCTTCTTTTGGGGTCACCTTCTTGCATGATCTTGCATAGATGTGTGAAACTAATGACGGTCCACAAAGCTGGTGTTTCACATTCACTTGATGCTGCCCTTCTGGAATCAGCATTCTAATCATCACAAATCATTTATCACCTTTAGACCTGATAACGCCAACCTATTTAATGGTGTGTAGTGATTTGTCAGAATTGAGCATCCACTTGGCAAACATTTTTGTAGACTTGCATTTTGCTTTCTAGCTAAGCATTTGTGTGCAAAGGAAATTAACATCTTCAGCAGTTGAGTCATTCTTTCCCCAAACCCGCGTTCCTTTCTTTTGCAAGATGGCCTCTAAAATAATTATATACTTCCTTCTGATCTTGGTCTTTCTGCTGGTATTTCTTTGCAAGATTGTTTCCTTTTGTCCAATATGTCATTCACATACAGCCTGGAATATCATTCAGAATAATGCAAAGTCTCGTTCTTCTATTAATACATGCTAGCTGATGTTTGACATTCACAGAACTTCTGCACAAGTTGATAGCTTTCTTGAGAGTACATTTCTCCTCTTTCAACAGATATGCTTTAACAACAGCATCTCTCAGACATATTGTAATTCTGTCTCTGATGAGATCATCTTTTAGTTCCACGTAGTCTCAAGGTTCAGCTTTTGTTTTACAGTGTAGTGACTTATTGATCAAAAGTCTCCTTTCCAGTTGAGCTTATATGGTGAGCAAGTACAGTTCATGAATAACATAAATATGTGATTCAAAGTATCATCTCAAATCCTGCAAAATCTTTTCAGTCTGGCTTTTCCCAGCATCGGTAGCAGATTTGTTGCCTTTCTTTGCTGAGGGGAGAAAAAGCAAATAGTTCTGTTATTTTTTGTCTTTCCACTGAGAATGGAAATTATTGCAATTCTGTCTCATATCTTGCTTCATTTCCGCAGTAGCATGGAATTAAAACTGCACTGTCATTTTGACTCACCCTGTAATTCAAAGTTTCTTTATTACTTCCTTCTTGATTTATTTTTGCTTGAGTAGCTGAGTGTCTTACAGCTTTCAACTTACACCATATGACAAACAATGTGCGCTTAATGGTTGCCACAGATTGTGCACAAAAGCATTTACAGCAGAGGCAGAGGTCAGTTGTCCACACCAACACAGCTAGTACACTAAGTACTAATTGTTTCTCCAAACTTTCAGATCTGGTTCTTATTTCCTGAAAACATATTGCAGGCAGAGGATAATTTTCTTGAATACTGCTGGGGACGTGCTGAACCGCCCATAACATCTCTAACAGAGTGTGACAAAGAGAGCTAATGCTGTAAATGAACCATAACCTTTTGAGAACTTTGTGATGGGAGTATAAACTCTAAGAAGTTATACAAATATCACAGTGATGAATTCAAGTTAGCACAGATTTAAGAAATCACTGACCTTCATTGCCTTTGATCAATGATGACTTCTAGCCTACAAGGACAACAGTTAGGAAAGTAGTTCGATTGAAGTGAGTACTTTGGAAAGGAAATAGTGAGTACGTTTTTACTGGAATGTTTTTGTTCATTGCTGCACATAAATTCACACCTGCTGTGGCTGAACAAACCTGATTAGTTTTAACCTATAATTTGTGGTCTATGTGTCCACTGGAAACCAGAACCTGAGGTTATTTCAATTTCTTGCACATATAAATATTTAACTGCACTTTGAACATCATTTCTCTGTCATAATCAGCAAATTATGTAATTTTTATTAAGTTACTTGGTGCATTTTTTTAAAGTCTTTCCATAGTGTTCAAAGCATTCTCTTTTCTCATGTCATTGATCTTAATCCCATTAATCCACCTTTCTCACTGATGTGAACTGTTGTTAGGAACACAACTAAATTAACCTGAATTCCTTTATTATGTGTAATATTGTATTTGGTATAATTCTGTTTCCTGGGTAATTAAGACAGTGTAATTAAAGCAATATGAGCAAAGGTGATACTTGGGACCTGGAGTAAAACACTTTTGAATAACTATACTAATAACAGGATTTGAAAAGCATGGTAGCAGAGGAATATCAATGCCTTTCAGCTGTTCTTATGGAATTATAGAAAATGGAGTCACGCTTCACTGTTCCCAAAGTAATAAGTTCTCAATTACAAGCCTGAATCAGTTTTACATGTTCCATTCTTCATGGCTGAGCTAGAAGTGGGAGCTGTTCCAAAGACCACCTAGCTGTATAGAGATAAGACTATTAGATGAACTTTATTGTTTTATTTTTCTGGCTCTATAATCTGTGATTTATTTTCTGTGTTCTAAGATGGCATTAGAGAGTAGTGACACTGAACAACACTTTTCATTGTAATTGTAGTAAATACCATTGACAATAAATAAATCAAATCAAATTATGAAGACTAGATATCAAATGAAGGATTTTAACACATCAAATTTATAATTAATTAGTATGCCACTGTGGGATTTCCGCCAGATAAATTCTTGACTGGTCAACAGATTCTTGACAAATAAGGGAGCCAAAGATTATTGGGGGTACTCAAGAATGTAGAATTGAAGCCAGGGGAGATCATAGCTGATCTTATTAACTAGTGACGCAGACTTGATTTGACAAACAACTTATTCCCACTACTAATGAGCCTGTGTCCTCAGAGTATTAGCTTGGCCGATGGGATTACTCATCCAGTAATGTCATTGTGTCACTATCTCTCCCTAGAAGGCACTGCTTAAATATTATTTTTTTTTGCCTTTTTGACAGTATTGCAAATAAGCCACATAATAGAGCCATAGAGGTCCACAGCTTAGACAGGTTCTTCAGCCTGACTTGTCCATGCGGCCCAGTTTTTACAATTAAACTAGCCCCATTTGCATATCCCTTCATGCTTATCCCATCCATGTACCTGTGTGTATGTTTCTTAAGTGACAAAATTGTACTCGCTTCCACCACAGCCTCAAAAGCCTGTTCTAGATACTCAAGACACTCACCATCCTCTCTGTGGGGAAAAAAAAAGTCCCTCTGGAACCTTTTGTATCCTTCCCTCTCACCTTAAACCTTTGCTGTCTAGTTTTAGACTACCCTACCAAGGGGAAAACATCTTAGCTATCTACCTTATGTATGCATCTCATGATTTTATAGACCTCTGTAAGGTTACCCCTCGGTCTTTTATCCTCCAGGGCAAAATAGCCCCAGCCTGTCCAACCTCTCCTTATATCTCAAACCTTCCAATCCAGGTAGCATCCTAGTAAACCTTTTTCTGCTTTCTTTCTGTAGCAGGGTGACCAGAACTGCACGCAGTATTCCAAATATGGTCTAACCGATGTCTTGTACAGCTGCACTGAGATGCCCCATCTCCTATACTCAGTGGTCTGGCCTATGAAAGCAAGCATACCAAAAGTCTTCTTCACCACCCTGTATACCTGTGACTCCACTTTTGTGGAGCTTTGAACCTGTGCCCCTAGATCTCTGTGTTTTAACACTCCCTAGGGCCCTACCTATGACTGTGCAAATCCTGTCCTGGTTAAACCCAACAAAATGCACACCTTACATTTATTTAATTGCTGATTACACTTAGTTGTGGAAAAAGGCAGGCACTTTCTACAGAAAGTAATGCAATTTGAAATGAACTAAGTGGCTAATTACCATGTGGTTGATGAATATCTTCCCATTAGAAATGTTAGTAGTAAAACAACAAAGGTTTGTTGCATTGTTCAATAATCTGCATCAAGAATTTGCTTGGGGTGTGACAGTCAGAAGACATTCTTGGAACAAATTATTTGGTACCAGTTGTCAATGCAAAATGAGTGGAAGCTAGTAAGTCGAACAACATTTCATCAATCGTATGTTCTTATCTACACAACATAATGAAGTAATATTTTACATTTAAGTTTGGATTATGATTCACATTGTAAATCTGTCCTTGCATTGTTTTGCAATCAAAATGTGATTTATGAAATGTGTATTCATTTGTACAATGGTGTGCTTGATATAATCATTCAGTTGACATTAACAATAATTTCTTCTTTGCTGTTTGTGGTATTATTGTAATAAAAATGATCTAACTAACTTCCCTGGTAAGTACCTGATGGTCCCAATGCAGCATTTAGAGAAGGAAGCTCTCTGTCTTTGGCTACTGTGCTGCCACTAAGTAATCACAAAGACATGACTGGCTCTTTCATCAGAAATAGCATTGTTCTTCCACTGTGGCAGATTCATTACAAAATAAATCTCAGTAATACTGTGCAATTTTTTATGAGTAGGTAATATTAATTATCATTTTTCTTTTAGGAAAATTCAGCTTACAAGGGAGATGCCTCTGATTCAAAATCCGTGGTAAGTTTTACTTTTAATGATAGAAGCACTGAACTGACATGCATCCCATGTCTACAGCTATCTAGGTTGAGATAAAAGCTTATTTGTACAATCGACTTTATTGTTTCTGGGAAAAGGTAGGGAAATAACCAGAACTCCCTCTTGGCATGACTATCCGATTGATTCCTGTTGACACATGAGGACACGACCTGGACACAGTCGTGTTGCTTTTCAAGCTTTGTGTCTATCTGTAGGCTCATGTGTGAGGAATCCTTGGGCTAAATGCTAATGGGTTGGTAACAACTATGGAACTGTGCCCAGCAAGGGCCTGTCCCTTTAGGAAGGAAGAAAAAAAATCTTACAATTCTGAGAGCGCTGGCTTGTCAAGTGTCATTCAAGCATTTAATTTGTGAAGTTGCTTATTTTCCTGTGGCGCAGTGTGTTTATAACCCCATGAAGATGGAAAGTAGTCTAAATTCCATGATTCCAAACATAACATGAAAAATTTTGAATCTTAGCCAGTTCGGATCCAGGAGCTGCTTCAGTTGTAGCTTTCATAGACATCGAGCTTGTAGAAAATTCTCAATACTGCGTCGCACAGGAATGTCGGCAAATGTTGGTAGCTGACGGTTAACTGCTTGAATTACATGGAAAGGCACAAAAAGCAGAAAGTTTGGGCTGAGTGAATATTATGGGACTTTTTTGAGATTTTGTTTAAAGAGCAATTTGCCTTTTATAATTTACCGTTATATGCAAATAACTCTTTTCAGAACGGTTATGTACAGATGTCCTGAGTGTTGACTGGACGTTCATTAGATTGAAAGTATTCTGTGACTATACTGCACTTGGTATTTAGAATGAACAACAGCAGCGCTTTAAAATGAATTTTATATTATCTCAGCAGGGAGAATCCAGAACCTTAAATCGGAGCAGCAAGAGAAAAGGAGGGGATAATGTCAGATACAAACTAGTGGCTGTACCCCATGGTAATGACATTGCATCTCTGTTTGAACAGGATCCAACTACTCTGCAAAAAACTGATTCATTTGTTCCCAGGTACTGAAGCTCAAAATAAAACATTTACTCTATGCAAAACCTTATTCAGGATGTAAGCATGACATGATGCACAGTCATTTGATTCACTTTCATAAACTGGCTGGCATGTCTTACAAAAGATCTGGAAGTTTCAAAATGAAGGATTCCTAAATTTCTAATCTATGTAATTCTAACATCTGAATGAGCCTACATCTGGTTTCTCTACAGTAAATGTTACAGGTTTGCCTGATGTATGTCCTTTTAACAAATGGAGACCTGCTTTAACTAAGTTTATTGAACATCTTAGTAGCTCCATAAAGTTAAGCTTCAGTTTAGATTGGTCATGAAGTTAAGGAGAACAGTGTTATACCCATAGGGAACCTCTTGACTTTTGAAATTGAATCCTTTTTTGACAAATGCCAAAGCACGTGGACTGCAGCAGTTCATGGAGACAGCTCACCACCACCTTCTCAAGTGCATGGGGATGGGCAGTAAAGATGGCCCAGCTAGCAACATCCACAGTCCCATGACGAGATTAAAGAAAAGCCCCACGTTCTCTTTTTGGTTTATTGCATCAGTACTTGCTAATGCTGTCAAAATTCCATGTGCAGCAACAAATAGCAACTTAAAAGTTTTACAAATTCAATTTCGTGTAACAAATTATTTATTGCTCTTTCAGAATTCTGCACGTCTTGGTGGACATTTCTTGCTCCAGCAAAGTGTTAAATTATTTTGAAATTCTGAGTGTGATTGTCTTGTGGGCATGTAAAGGATGAGTTGGAAAGTCTACATATGTTCATGAACTCATCCTATTTCTGGTTTTGAACATTTGCATGGATCTAGCGGGTGGCCATTGCACCAAATTAATTGGGTACCTGCACTGACGAACCCAAAGCTAAACTTGGCACAAGGTGCTGACCTAAAGAAGTCCTACACCTGCTAAAGAAAAGGGTACATTCTGCAAGAAATAATTCTGTGATTGACTTGCCATAAGGACACATTAAACTTTCAAATATGATTGCTTCTGTAGTAGCCTCATCAAAACAGGATGCCAGGGTTTGAAAAATATCCTTGTGCCAATTGTTGCAACGATGTGAGTGAAAGTAAAATATGTTCTACTTGTACCCGCACTAAAGTTACAAAATGTCTGCACTCCCACTGCAAAGCTATTTTGGAGCTAGAGTTTCACATCATTGAAGTTGGAATTGTGAGTAAAACAAAGTAAACTTCATGACTGATGACCGGGAACCTGTACGTCATTATATTTCAGAACATGTATAGTCACATTTGGTGCATATGCAGACCGAAATTTACTCCATTTGCATCTACGTGTTGTACTTACTGACGTCGATGAAATAAAGTTCAACCGGCCATTTAATGCAAATTTGTCCATGCAAAAAAGCAACTGTAAATTATTACCACATTTTTGTTATAATATGAGTTTAGTTATTGTTATTTCCCTTTTCACTTAAATTAGAACATTTTCCCAAATAAGTATATATTTCCATAATATTGACATAATAGTGCTGGTGTTTGGAACAGGGACTCTAATATTTCACTACTGTTTACAATAATGGGCTCGATTTTCATAATGTCAGGTGGATGCAGATGGAAAGATAGCATTGGTAGCTAGTTCTGCATTTCCCAACCCCATTTCTAGGATTTCCAAGGTTTTCTATTGTACTTCAAGAATATGGACTGGCTCAGGTCACAAGTCTGCACTCTGCACTCCTGATCTGGCTGGCTCTACAAATCAGATAGGCACATCAGAGCCATCCACTGTTTTCATGGAACCAGGCCAGATTTTGATAGAGCCAAGAACCCTCGTCTCAGTTTGAGATCCTTTAAAGGGAAAGGGAAATGGTGGTATGTAAGCTCCCAAATCCCCAGTATGACCCATACTCAACTCCATGATCCATGCCAAGTTATGCTACCCATCCACCTCCCATTGGCCTTCATTCCCTTCATTTCATGCTCTACCCCTCCATCCAGATCTCCTGCCCCATCACTCCTTTGAACTGTGTATCCAGAATGCTTCATGAAGTTTGACTAAGAGCTCAGACAACCTTAAAGTGTTGAAACAAGGAAGACCCAGCTAAGTCCCAGGGACAGACCAAGCACTGTAATCCATTGTGCCAATTTTACAATGTCCGTTTACAGAAATAAAAAAGGTTCTCTGTTGTTTGCAGTTTCTGCAATTTTAATGGGTCTGGATGACTGACACATAGAACGTAGAACATTACAGCACAGTACAAGCCCTTCGGCTCTCGATGTTGTGCCGACCTGTCATACCGATCTCAAGCCCATCTAACCTACACTATTCCATGTACGTCCATATGCTTGTCCAATGACGACTTAAATGTACCTAAAGTTGGCGAATCTACTACCGTTGCAGGCAAAGCGTTCCATTTCCTTACTACTCTCTGAGTAAAGAAACTACCCTGACATCTGTCCTATATCTTTCACCCCTCAATTAAAAGCTATGCCCCCTCGTGCTCGCCGTCACCATCCTAGGAAAAAGGCTCTCCCTATCCACCCTATCTAACCCTCTGATTATTTTATATGTCTCAATTAAGTCACCTCTCAACCTTCTTCTCTCTAACGAAAACAGCCTCAAGTCCCTCAGCCTTTCCTCGTAAGACCTTCCCTCCATACCAGGCAACATCCTAGTAAATCTCCTCTGCACCCTTTCCAAAGCTTCCACATCCTTCTTATAATGCGGTGACCAGAACTGTACGCAATACTCCAAGTGCGGCCGCACCAGAGTTTTGTACAGCTTCACCATAACCTCTTGGTTGCGGAACGCGATCCCTCTATTAATAAAAGCTAAAACACTGTCTGCCTTCTTAACAGCCCTGTCAACCTGGGTGGCAACTTTCAAGGATCTGTGTACATTGGGCTGTAATAAAATAGAGTTTTCTGAATTTTTTTGGAGCTCTGTAACACACCCTGTTTTCATGGTAGGGGTCATACGCTGACATTATTGTAGATAAATTGGTGTGGCATGAGTTTAGCTTGGCATGGAAGACATGGGAGGCCCTGCAGGTCGTCTTGGTGAGACATAGCTCGGCATGGGATGCATGAGGTGCCTTGGGGTGAATGAGGAGGTGAAAAGTATGAGGTGGTGTGTCTGGGTCTGGGGGAAGGTAATGGCTAGAGGGGGTTATTGTTTTCATTATAAATATGATGAAGTTCCAAAGTACCAAGATGGGCCTTTTAAATGGCCTTCATTGGTACAAGATGCCTCTGTAGCTGCTTTTGAAACTCTTTCCCAATCAGTGGCCAGCTTGCAGTAAGTAGTTACCTGTCCTTACCTCCCAATTAAAGTTTACCTCTTTGCAGGCACTGTAAACCCAAGACAGGCACAGCGAGCCAAGAAAGTTCTTGACTCCTACTGTCTGCCTTGAGGTGAGAATCTAGTCCAAAATGTCTGCCTCTCAAACCCAAACATGTTGTAAAATCCTCAAGTGGAATTTCTCAGTCCTGGAGACTGCTGACTCAGATATGGGAAAGTAATTAAGTTGGTGGGATGGTCATGACCCAAAACCCCAACACTTCTCTGCTTGATTGAAATTAAGTCCTAGGCAGGAAGGCCCAATCTCCACTTTACTGCCCGGCCTCCAGTTGAGACCCAATTGGAGTCATACAATGATCAATTAAGCATCCATTCCTGCTTGGGCTGCAATTAATCCAGCTCCAGGAAGAAAGTGACATGTCCGTCTTCCCAATCAATTAACCACTGTGGGCAGGCTGTCAGTTGGGTGGGACTTCCTTTGATCTGCATTAATCTGTGCACAAGTGAGGGGTTGGCATTGGGTGGGCAGAAAGGGCTGCATGGTGAGGTAGTGGTGGATACAGAAATGCATCACTCTTTTTTACATAATTCCAATAGCTACCCTCTCCCATGAGTTTCGTTCTGAGGGACACCCTCAAACAACACTAGCTTTTTTTTTATCACTTCTCCACCCAAGGTGTTGTGTTGGCAACAGGCATCGTCTGTTCTGTGGCACTATTGACTGTAGAAGCTAGCAGCCTCTGATTGGTCAGAAGCTCTTGGCAGCCACATCTTCTTCGATGAGGGTCCTAATCTCAACAGTATTCCTACCAGGAGCCTGATTACTAGAAGACCTGGTGGGCTTTTATACCCAGACATGCCAAGGGTTTTGCTCCTCTAATCCCTCACACGTTCGTGCTAAATCCTATCCCTTGTCAGTTTCAGGAATTTGTTGAATTTTTTTCAGTATCTTCTTCAGGTGGTAAAAAATCACACTTAGAAATCAGACTGTAAAATGGCACTTGGATAGATATGTTATATGTGTAAAGAAACTTACATAAGGTTGAGATAGAAATCTGAAGATCCAGAGAAGCCTGACACCAACTGTTTCCAGATTTTACTCAGCATTTGTTCAAAGCCATTGTCTTTGAACTCAAAGAAAGAAAAAAAGTCACTGCTAGGGCATTCTCAATAAAATTATAGGACTACTGTGTAGATGGAGACCATTTGGCCTCATAAAATTCCAGCCCACTTCATCTTCTTCCCTTTCTGCATATTCCTATTCCCATACGATGATTTTACCCTCTCCAATAAGTGTCAAGAGGAGACCAGACTTAAACAGAAATTCTTTGGGGATTGTAGAGTCAAGATATTGATGCATATGTTGAGGAATCTTGCAACTATTGCCCACATGTTTCATGCAAACAGGCTGAAAATCATGGCAGATGTCGGCAGCTACTCGATTCATTCATGGACAAAGTCAATGGGTTGAATTCATCATCTCTGTATTACAAGACACCAGAGTGCTGAGTTGCCAACTCAGAACTGAAGCTGAATATCCGGAAATTGTAGAGGCACTGCTCAGAATATTTCTCTTTATTTTGGCAGAAAATGACAGTGATTCTTTGTAATATCATGAAATCTACAGCAAATGGGAGAGACTTCTCACTGGTTAGACAGAGAAAGCCATAATAAATGTGAATTTGTTATTTTAAAAGTTACAGTTCTATTTGTATATATGCATGCCAGTCACTTCTTACAAGTATTCCCTTTGATGTTTCAGAAATTCATTTGTGAGGTTGCGACACCTCTGTACCAATACCTGGATTCAGAGCACAAACATTCCCATTGATACCGATGAAGAGAGACCAATAAGACTCATGGTAGTTATGGAACTCAGGTTCCTCCGCCTAATTTAAAGTTTCATAATTAAGTTTAGAATGAGAACATATGTATTCTGCAATCATAAATGCACAAGTAATTGTCAACTCATTGATGCCAATCTTTATGAATGCAACCTCTGTATGATTACTAGCTATGCTGAATCATTGAATTCTGACCGGATTTCAGAAGACAAAACAGAATTAGTTTCACTGAATGTAAACTATATCAAAGGAAGAAAAGAATGTTGAAAGTCTACATATTACTGTTGTATTTTGGCTGTTTACAGTGCAATTTCTATTGAGGCAGAACGGAAAAACAAAATTACCTTAGTTTGTATGTTGGAAGTAATTAAAATTTGCATGATACTTAAATAATGAAGAAGCATTTTAACTTGGGTTATGCAAACCTTTGAATTTAGCAGGGATTCCAGGATATGGTGTGATGCTATGAGGAACTGAATTAGTTCAATGGAGTGTATTCAATGCTGGTGAACCAGTGCGAGTCAATATACTGGGGATGAACAGATAATTAGTATTTTGAAGAAATATGATGAAAGGGAATAGTGCCATTGAAATTGCTTATCTTTTTAATAAAAACTTTCTTTTGTACAGTATACTTTGTTTTAATAATGGCTGTGTAATTCACATGGCTGAATGAAAATGTTTATTTAAATCAAGTATAAAAATTCACTGTGGGTCCACAAGTTTAAATTGATCAATGGGCAGTATAGATTGAAATTTATAAAATGCCTCTAGATTTAGCCATTGTTCAAATCTTAAGTAATCATTAAAAAACTCTTTAAAATTTGTCTTTATTTATTTTAGCTTGGAACATGCCCAAGTAAGGAAGACAAAGAAGCCTTTGCTATTGTGTCCGTTCCAGTTTCAGAGATTCGGGATTTGGATTTTGCAAATGATGCCAGTAAAATCCTTGGGATAATTGTTGAAAAGATGGAACAAGGAATCTTAAATCATAATGATCGAAGGTAACAGAGTGATTTAATGGTAACGTATGAGTAATCTAGAGGCCGATAATATCATGGGGACATGAATTTAAAACTCACCATGACAGCTGGAACAATTTGAATTCAAATCTGGAATTGAAAACTAATGGTAATGGTAACCATCAGCTATCATCAATTGTCATAGAGATGCATCTGATTCACTTGTGTCCCTTAGGAACTCTGGCCATCCATTGCAACCTATTTGTGACTCCAGAACCTCAAAAATGTGGTTGGTTCCAAACGGCCTTGTAAGCCATTCAGATCAAGGGAAATTAAAGATGAGTAACAAGTGCTGGCTTTCCCAGCAGTGCCTGCATCCTATGAAAGAATATTTTTAAAAAGTGCTATATTTCGAGGCTGTCATTCACAAGTGCAGTCCTATGTTTCCCAGTGTGTGGTCTCTCATTTTTAGCTGGGCTTATCTGGAGGATGTGCTCAGTGAACATAAGAAGCTCAAATTGAAACGGCTAGTGAAGTGTAGCTGTGTCAGTGCACCTTCACCTAAAAGCCAGATTGATTGATGCATTGGTTAGAGAGTTAGATTGCCTGCAGATCGGTTAAGTCTCACCCATTTGGAGAAAGTCCCATTAGTAGCTCCATTGTAAAGTCGTGAGGTATTGTAGATTAATTCTCTTGTCCAGAAAAGTCTTAATGGGTGAGCTAAGCGAGATTAGATTAATGGTTTTTTTTTGTGAATCCTTGCTTTCTTATCCTACAACTATGATTGCGGCACAGTTTGTCAGTATGAAATTGATATAAGGCAAAATCACAATCTTGCTTAAGGCAGATTTAATTTTGAACAACAGCAAAAATAATTAAGTTTGCTCATGTCAACAAAACCAAAGCTGTGTATCTACCCTGGAGAAGGGATAGGATGATTGTTCTTTGTTTAGTTTGTAAAAGTAAACTGTTTCAGTATATTGTTTCTGCATGATGAGTTTCTAAAGCAAAACGTATATTTGGCAGTTGGTAAGTATTTGTTTTCCTGGATCATTCAATAAGATATTTTCTTTGCTCAGCTGCAAATCTGTATTTCATTCTTGTTTTGAATTACAATGAATTGATTGATTGAAACTAAAAACTGCCCTGCTGTGGCCAAAATATATTTTCTACAGTTCCTTCTCAGATTTTCTTAAGGATTACTTCCGGTTTTCAAGGTATTTGTTTCAGTTTTCAGAGGCTTTTTCATTCTCACTGTCTCCTTTATTGGGTAATGTAGTCACTTAGCAACAGTACATTATGTTTTTTGAGTTAACATATGGGATTTTTGGGTCAATTATTAATTGTCAACACTTCATTAAATTGAAAACCATAACATACAAAGAAAACATTAATTTATGAGAATATCATAGTGTTTAACTTGGTACAGGAAAACCCACGTAAGTTAGCAACAAAAGCCTTTTTTCAAAGTAATTGACTCATACCCCACATACAAAAAGTTACCACCCTAAACATACCTTCTACAGACTGGCGAGGTCATAGCTAACACATTTCTATGTCAAGCACAAAACTGGAAGATGTTACCCAGGCAGTTCCTACATTGTAATTCTTAATGTCAGTGATAAGTTTAACAATTAACATGTTATTCATTACAATAGAACCAGAGGACACAGTTTAAAAATAAGGGTTAGGCCATTTAGAACAGAGCTGAGGGAAAACTTCTTCACCCAGAGAGTGGTGGATATATGGAATGCTCTGCCCCAGAAGGCAGTGGAGCCCAACTCTCTGGATACTTCCAAGAAAGAAATAGATAGAGCTCTTAAAGATAAAGGGTTATGGGGATAAGGCAGGAACAGGATACTGATTGTGGATGATCAGCCATGATCATAATGAATGGTGGTGCTGGCTTGTAAGGCTGAATGGCCTACTGCAGCACCTATTGTCTATTGTCTAATAGCAACTTATACATTTCCAGGCGCTGTGGAAGGAATGTAGACTTAAACTGAAGAAACCACGTTAATTTACAAGAAATTATTTATGTCAATGACTTCAAATATTTCTGGTTAATTTTTCCTTTGACTGGTTTAAATTTATTCTCACTATTTTGCAGCTTCCCTATTTCTCCTTGTGCATGACCTCTAAGCATATGTTAAACTGTGCCTGGAGCACAAACAGCTCTGGGTACCAGGTCTTAACAAGGGTATATTGGAGGAGTGTGGAATAGATGGATCTGAATGACACCAGAATTCCATGGGTTGAAATACACAAAGAAGTTACTTAAACAATGTTTGTGTTCCTTAGAATTTAGAAGATTAAGGAGTGGTTGATCCAAATTTTCGAATTATTATGGGTGCAAATAGGGTAGAAAGAGGAAGAGCTATGTCTGCCGATGAAGAACAACCTCTGTTGGTAGGCAAGACACATTCTGAAAATAGAATCCAACCTTTCAAGGATGAAAGTAGAAGCCACTTATTCAAGCAAAAAGTGCTAGAAGTTTGGAACACTTCTACAGATGACAATTGATGCTAGAGTGTCAATGTTATATTGGGGTTAATTGGCGTCTGATAACCCAAGATATTAAGGGATATGTCAGTCATATGGACTTAAATTACATATTAGTCATGAACTCAGTGAATGTTTGGAGCAGTCTCAAGAGTCTGAAAGGTCTACTCCTATTCCTCAAATGCCATGCTCTTACAAAATGAAAATGATTTTATGTGCGTACTTTTTATACAGGGAGACAGGATATATGAGAACAGCTGTAAATTTGGTTTAGATCCTGTTTGTAGACCATCCTGATAATTAATAGCGTCAAATCTACAATTAAAATGGAGGCTTGGATGAAATATGGACAATATAATCATTCCTCTTTTAGGATTCTGCTTATTGTAATAAATTAAGCATGCAAGATATATATGCAAACTAAACTACCGTATGGATCATGGACTCACCCTGTGAAAACACTTTGAATTCTTTTTATTAATAATATCATTATTTCCTTGAAAGACTGTATGTTTTCCTTTATTCTTTTGAAGATTGTTTTGTTTCCTTATTTGTTTTTTATTACCTTTTTCTCTTCAGTCTTCTCTCTCTGTTTTTTCAATTACACTTTGCTCAGTCTGAGGCAATCTGGAGGCTTTACTATCCATTTAGGAATCAGCTGAATTCTGGGATACAACAGGTATGGAAAGTCAAGCTGATTCACTTCTAAACAAATGTAATCTGCTCTTGCCCCAACTATTGTAAAAACAGATCAAAATATCTGATTGGTCAAACACGAGTTAATGTGTACCTGACCATGCTAAAACACACAACATTCTCCACCTGTAGTTATGTGATAACTCTGTGGTTATCACATGTCTCTGGGCATTCAGCGTTTTCTTGACTTGCCTAGACTAGTATTGGTTTCTTCTCTTATCAATGAACAATAGTGGTGTAAACAGACCCTGGCAGGGCACCGTAATAAAATGGAAATGGAAGCTTATCAACTTTAATTCAAAATATTGTTACCGGGGTGGCGATGCACCCTAGTCCCTGTGAGGCCCACTGGTATCGTGAAGCCTCTACTACACTGATGGGTTCTGAGTGCTCTCTGTCCAAGTGCACCAGAGTGTGAACATAACCTTGGAAGGGGATCGACAGTTGGGTGCTACAACACTGTACACAACCTATTGCCAAGAACTGTTGGAGGGCACTTTGGCCAGTCCTCAGAGCAGGCACATGAGGAGGCCTTCCATTTTTCCCACTCTTTCCCCTCACAGACTAGGATCATGGGCAACCACAAATTTAAAAGCAGTTCTTTTAAGAAACCAAACGGGGACTACAACTGAAAATATTCAACACGAATATGAAACACATTTTCCTTCAGGCTGCAGAACTTACATGTGGCCTGGCACCCGGTGAATATACTTAACCTTCTTTTGTATGGACTGCTGTGTATTGTTAGTTTCTAGGCTTGCTTTTGAACTATATTATTTAAACACCCACCAAGAAAATTACGAGTAAGTGGTTGTAAATTTTAACTTGTCTTACTTAATAAAGAGCATTTTTAAATACTCTTTCTATCACTCACCCTTATCATGCAGAACAATTGCCTTTACTGTAGATGACAATTATAAAAGAGCTGCTTTAAATTTATAACATATGCTTAGTATTTTATGCAGTTAAAAACTTACCAACCTTTGAAAAAAACTTGCTTACTTCAGGTGAAGTCCGGCCTTTAAGCAGTTTCAATTAGCTATTTACACATTTACAAATTAGCTGATCAAAACTGCCAGAAATCTCCATGATTGAACTCCCTCCCATTGCTGCTACGGTGAACAGATGCTGGAAACTGTCAAGTGAGTTGGAGTTAGTTTTCCAAACTTTCTTGATCTGCAGCTTCTTGCTTCACTTTCATGGCTGTCATGATTTCACGTACTGAGCACATTGAAATAAATAAGCCTCAAGGGTTGGTGCCAGAAACTCTGTTGCCTAGTTGGTGCACACCTCGATCACATCTTCCAAATCTCACTTTCCATATTGAGCTTCAAATGCTACATTCCATGTTCCAAGTTGACAGTGTGAACAGCTGCTTAAAACTGCCAGAAGTCGTCTTCAGCTATTTACGCCATTAACAGCTAAAGGAGGTGAACACAGTTAGAGAATGGAGACTGCTGGCTGCCTCAGTTGGCTGTTTACAC
Source organism: Stegostoma tigrinum (assembly GCF_030684315.1). NCBI lineage: Eukaryota > Metazoa > Chordata > Chondrichthyes > Orectolobiformes > Stegostomatidae > Stegostoma > Stegostoma tigrinum. The sequence continues at coordinate 28,723,522 of NC_081374.1, forward strand.
TGTTTTTTATTATCCAACAAGTTTAGTGAGCAATGCCAGTAAGCCCAAAAACACTCATCTGAAATGGTTGGGAAAGATTTGGACCCTGCAAAGTTCCCCTTGTCAGTGAATGTTGCTCCCCTAATCTTTGTGCTTTTTGACTGAAACCAATGACAAAGACTTTGAGTTATTTTTCTGTCTGTTGTAGGTTTGCAATCAAATTGTTGGAAGATCTTGTTTTTTTTGTTGTCGAGGTTGCTGACGATGGTCAAAATGTTCTGGACATTGTCATGACAAAACCCAACAGGGAAAGACAAAAACTGATGCGAGAGCAAAACATCCTGAAGCAGGTACTGAGTGATTATCATTAATAGCATGTTTGCAATTTGTTTAGATGCAACAGTATATTGTTATGGACTACTAAACATTAATGTGGCAGCGCCGAATGTAAACATGTCAAGTAAAATCAACACAATGGAATTTTGATAACTGTTAGCCTATGTTAGAGTTTGTGTATGATTATAATGTCCTTATGTTATCCTGAGTATAAATGTAGGAATAATAAAAGATTTATGTATTTGTTAGACTTTGAAGTAACCATTTAACCGTACTTTCTGACACATGCCACATAACCATAATCCTTTCCTTTCCTGAGGGATATAGATCTCCCGATTTAGTAATTCCCCCTTGTCTTCCTGCCACGTCTTTGGATCTAATATTATAAAATTACATGAGTTTGTGCAGTAAGATGCTGACCTGTCTGTGTGAAGTTTGCACATTCTCCCCGTGTCTGCGTAGGTTTCCTCCGGGTGCTCTGGTTTCCTCCCACAGTCCAAAGATGTGCAGGCTGGGTGGATTGGCCATGCTAAATTGCCCATAGTGTTCAGGGGTGTGTGGTTATAGGTGGATGGGTCTGGGTCTGGGTCTAGGTGGGATGTTTCAAGGGGCGGTGTGGACTTGTTGGGCCGAAGGGCCTGTTTCCATACTGTAGGGAATCTAACCTAGTGCACAAATTGCTAATATCAGCCTGGACTCTGCATTATTCTCCATCATGATAAGCTGGCGAAGCTCGTGAACTGATAGTTATCCAGTGACTGCTATTAGAATTGCGTACGTGCAGCTATTAGGCATAATACAGTTCGTCATTTATGATCAGAGATAATGGGAACTGCAGATGCTGGAGAATCCAAGATAACAAAGTGTGAAGCTGGATCAGATGAAAGGTCTAGGCTCGAAACGTCAGCTTTTGTGCTCCTGAGATGCTGCTTGGCCTGCTGTGTTCACCCACCTTCACACTTTGTTATCTTAGTTCATCATTTATGTTGCTTCTGCCACTGAGAATCGCTTGTAGTAAAATATTAGAACGATGAATACACTCTCTGCCATAGTCGCTGTGTTTATTACAAAGGAAACATAACATAATCATTGACTTTTGCCTCCTGTGCACAGATATTTGGAATCTTGAAGGCTCCTTTTGTGGATAAAGGTGACGGACCTATGCTAAGGTTGGAGGAGCTCGCTGATCAGAAGAATGCACCGTACCAGTATATGTTCCGACTTTGTTACAGATTACTTCGACATTCGCAGGATGATTACAGGAAAAACCAAGTATGGGGCTGTGACTTGTGTTTAATGGCTAGACTCCAATTCTTAAGCATGATGTCAAGTTGAAATTCATTTTTATAATGAATCTTCATGAGGCAGATTTGTAAAATTCGGTTCTTCAACTAGCACTATTGAGATGCAAAGCAAATGCTAATTGCAGAATATCAGATAGTTTGGTCTGTGCAGTAATATATGCACGGTGGCTCAGTGGTTAGCGCTGCTGCCTCAGAGTGTCAGGGTCTTGGGTTTGATTCCAGCCTCGGGCAAGTGTCTGTGTCAAGTTTGCATATTCTCCCCGTGTCTGCGTGAGTTTTCTCCCACAGTCCAAAGATGTGCTGGTTAGGTGGATTGGCCATGCTAAATTGCCCGTAGTGTCTAGGAATGTGCAGGCTAGGTGGACTAGCCATGGGAAATGCAGGGTTACAGGGATATGACCGGAAGATGGGACTGGGTGGGATGTTCTTCTGAAGGTCAATGTGGACTCAATGGGCTGATTCTACTCATGTACAACATTAAAAACAGAGTTTACAAATTAGGGGAGTATGATTTCACTGTTGGGAGCTAGATAATGAAAAAAATTAACTAATCTCAAAGGATCACTGAACACCTTGTTGGTATTACCAGAAGCTATGGACATACAAATTACAGATTTCTCTCCAATGATTGAACTGCAAGTTTTCTCATTCATTCGAGAGAACATTATCAATTACTTCTGTCGGTACTTTTGGGAATTCTAACATGGAATTATTGCAATCCAACAATGTCAGCAGCAAGGTATCCCTATAATCTTTATAGTGAAGAATAGAGAAGAATTTAGGTACCGCTACTTTCAAATCCCGTTGGTCATTAATTATAAGAGGACTGAATTTTTTTCTAAGATAATAAAATGTGAGGCTGGATGAACACAGCAGGCCCAGCAGCATCTCAGGAGTACAAAAGCTGACGTTTCGGGCCTAGATCACTGTATTTTTTTCTGCCTGCATCTAGCTCCTGCTGTTGTATAGTTGGCAGTGTATTCCATTAGTGTATACCAAAATACTGCTAAATTACCTAGTGATAGTACAAATGGATTTTCCATGGAAGGCATTTTGGTGTAACCTTGACATTGTCTGGGATGTACTTACCTTCCATGTTTTGTTTTGGTGCTGAAATCATGCTTAACAAGGATCTGAAGCAACAATTGATGAAATAAGCCTAATAAGGAACACATGAAAAAAGTATTTTTTCCTTTTGGAATACTGTTGGATTAATGGACAGGGGATTCAGTGACTCGTAGGCTCTTGCCATGTAGTCTTTGTGAAGGAGAGGAACCTAGATTGGAACAAAAGGGGCTATAAAACTAAACACATTTTTGTTTGACATCTCCCTGTTGTTACTCTGTTAGGAACACATTGCAAAGCAGTTTGGAGTGATGCAATCTCAGATTGGCTATGATATTCTGGCTGAAGACACAATTACAGCTCTACTCCACAATAACAGGAAACTGCTAGAAAAGCACATTACGAAAACAGAAGTTGAAACCTTTGTCAAACTAGTGAGGAAGAGCCGAGAACCCAGGTAAGGTGATCACAGTTTTAGGATTGTTGTGTCTGCTCAATGAACATTGATCACATGTGTAGTGCAACACAGCCACTGGGTGGATCCTGTTAGGTGTAGTCAAGTATTCTCAGAAGCAGTTTCTCCTAGTGGGATTCATTAAGCCTTCAGTGAATTATGGATACAATCCTGACTTGTCAGAGGTGCAGTCCTTTGAATGCTGAATTAAAATAAGCCCAGTCTGTTTTCCAGGTAAACACTACAGGTCCCAATACACAGTTCAAATAAAATTGGGAAGTTTTTCATGAGCTTTGCACAATGTTCAGGCCTCAACTAAAATCACCAAAGTAAAATTAAATGGTGATTCACTTTATTTCGTCTCTTTTAGAATGTTATTCGCATAGAATGGTTACTTTGCTTCCCACCAGTTATTGCTGCTCGCAAGCAAATAATTGCACTAAATGCTTTGTGATATAAAACATGACAGGTAATAGTCTTAGTTTTGCTATACAGAACTGAAACCGGCACTGATTCTAAAAACAGCCTCATTTCCATTGCTTTTTATTGAAATCTACAAAATTTCAGCCAATCCATGACATCTGCTCGAGGCCCAGATGTAGCTTGGAAATTTACTCCGATACATCATGGCGCAAGTTACCTTAGCATAACCAGAGCAAGTAGCTGCAGCTTTAAACAGCTGAATCAGTTTTGACATATACACTTGGGTCTTATGTGGTCTTGTAAATCGAACACAGAATTGTGTCTTGGATTAGCTGCCATTAATTTTGAAAGAAAGCAGAAGTGATATGATTTTTTTAAAAAATGTAATCAATTATTCTTAAACCCATTATTACAATTCTTCACAGTTCATGGTTGCAGAGTTCAAATTTGTAGTTGATTTGAACCAGTCAGACATAAGTGTGAATCAGAAATTTGCATGTTGATAGTCTGAGCGATATACATATGGGAGGAATAGTGAAATAATTTGGGCAAAATCATGGCGAACATAGATAGCCTGCAAAAATGGGTGCACAGATTGTAATGTAGGATTAACCCATCCAACATAATGCAAACATTATGCATCTTTGTGCTGCATGTTGATTGTCGTAATTACTGCAGCCAGTACTAACCATAGTGCTCATTGGTCACAGTGTCAGTAGGGACCTTAGAATCATTACTTGCTGGCAGTACTCTGCATCTCTTAAATAGAAGGTGTGTTGTGGCTGCTAGCACCATTCCATATAATATTATCTGTAAGTACAAAGATCTGTTGAGTTAAAGGGTCAATGAAATAAACTGCATTTTTCTCGCCAAACACCTGTCACTAATTCTTGCTGCTTTCTAACAGGTTTTTAGATTATTTATCAGATCTCTGTGTATCAAATCACGTTGCTATTCCAGTAACCCAGGAACTTATTTGCAAATGTGTGTTGGATCCCCAGAATGAAGATATCCTCATAAAAACTGAGTGAGTTGCAGCTTCTTTTCTCAGGCATGGGAAATGCAGGGTTACAGGGATATGACCAGAAGATGGGACTGGGTGGAATGTTTATTGGAGATGTTCCATACTCATTTTCTTTTTGTTTTATCAAAGAACAAAGCTGATTCACAGCTGAATGAAACAAAAAGCTTTGTGTATCAGGCTTACATTCTTGACTGAAAAGAGCCAAAAAAAAAATTCTGTAGATGACAACCGATGGAAATATTATCCTGTTTTCAGAGTACTGTTGATTACTTCAATGCATCAATATCTCTCCAGTTATTGAAACTTGTACTTCTGATGAATATCTCATTATGTTCACGAATAGCCAATCTGTTGTTGCCAGTTTACGAATACCTCAAAAACCGAACGAACTCCGGATGCTGTAAATCAGGAACAAAAACAAAGTTGCTGGAAAAGCTGAGCAGGTCTGGCAGCATCTGTGAAGGAAAAAACAGAGTCAATATTTTGGGTCCGGTGACCCTTCCTCAGAACGTTCAAAGGAAGGGTCACCGGATCCGAAAAGTTAACTATGAATACCTCAATCCTTTTGTTTCTCCTTTTTTTTCAAAAAAAAAAGCAGCAAACTAGTCTGCAATGTGTTAGAATGTATCTAGCACCATTTGATCCAGGATAACATTTCTTAATGGGTTTTGGGATCCAAAGCAGATTAGGTTCCACTTTTATGTTCCGCAATGCTCTGACACCTCTCATTAGGGAATACTTCCCTCTCCAGATAATGTAACACGTAAAAGTAAATTACAACAGTGAAATGTGCAGGTACATCTTCTTTGTTGTTATGATACATTCTTAAAAGATGTAGAAAAAGTGCTGTGCTGCTATTGACCTGACATATTTGGTTTGGGAGTGTCTGGAGGTGCTTTTGATTGTGCTTTTGTTTTATTCCTAAATGTTTATGCATGAATAGATTGCCAGTTAAAACACTTTTTAGGAACTTCAAATCTCTTCCATTCTTGCATACAAATACAAGAAGCTCCAACAAAATTATTATCCTTCTGTTTAGACCTGGAAAGCCATATCCTATAAATGAAAGATAAATTTGTTAGGAACATGAGGCCAGCCTCTTGAACCTGTTGAACCATTTGAAAGATTGTGGTTTTAACTCCATCTATATGACTTTGTTCCATAACCTGTAATACACTTGGGAAATATCCCATTACAGCAGTAAGATAAAAATAAATGTCCTGGATTTCCACCTTATTTTTATTCCTCACAACTTTTTATCTTCATCTCAGCAATTTGGAATATTGTCAAAGCTCAATGTTCTCTGTACTGAGCTGTTTAGCTGTCTGTAGTGTCCATGTATTTCACAATAATTTACACTTGTGTATTTCCTTCAATGAAGTAACTGCAAGCACTTCGAAAAGAAATGGGATATTGCTAGGAGATTACGTGTCAGATTCCAATGTCTGATGTGGAGAGGGGGAGAAGTAACTTCAAATTCTTCACTGATTTCAGCTTAGTTGACTGTTCTCTTGCAAGGCATTCCATCCTTATGGTTCACTTCCCTCTTGGTTGAATTCCCATTTGTCCCACTGCAGCCAGTGCAGTTTTTGAGATGATTTTTCTTCCTACTCCCACAATCCTGGAGCAGAGGCTGCAATAGAACACATAATTATGGAACCTATAGAAGCATTCCAGCTCCTCCATTTAAGCAACTCCAAATTTACCAATTTAGCTTTTGTGCTCCTGAGATGCTGCTGGGCCTACTGTGTTCATCCAGCCTCACATTTTATTATCTTGGATGCTCCAGCATCTGCAGTTCCCATTATCACTGATCCAAATTTACCATTACTGGTTGACTTTGGTTACATTTCCAAGGAATCATGTAAGTGCCTGTTTTGCTTGTTTGTCTATCAGATTGGTGAGTTAGTTTTGAGTATGTCATAAAACTCCAATACGCCAGTTGAAACAGATGGTACTGTCTCCCCTTCAGAGGAAGGTGCATTTCAAGATGGTGTCAGTGAGTAGAATCGTTCCAGGCTCTGAAAGATGTGAGCTATGTTGAGAAATTTGGGAGAATTGTGTGAGATGTTGACCAAGGCCTTTCTCAACATCAAAACTGACAAACTGTATTTTCCCAGAGAGAAGATTCTTGCTCATGAACTGTGAGGAGCTTGTAACTGAGGATTATCGCTCATCCTTTCCCTCATTGCTACGTAATCTAACCTCATTAATATGCAGGCTTCTATTCTCCTCACCTGCTGAATATTAACAGTCAGAATTCCTGGCATGAAGAGTCGAAATGAGTACCTTGTGACTCTAGCTTGCTGCTTTGGTATTTGGGTCAGCCATTGAGCTGCCTGATCATCTTGAGCTGGAGAGCTACAGCCAAGTGCAGATTTGACAGCCACAAGCCCCTCTCTATCTGAGTATTGGGGTCCAATCCTCAAAATGGGATTGGGTCTTCCACCCTCTCCATTTGGTGACTGCTAAAGCACTTGCTGGCTGGCTGTATAATAATTAAATGTAATAAAACGTAATTCAGGCTTATGGCACCAGGAGGGCTAAGGTCAAAGATATGGTCTCACAATCCCAATTTAAGACAATACTGGACTCAGATCTCAGAATCAAACTTAGCTTGTTAGACCATAAATGTTATTTTTACAATTTAGTTACCATGATTGTCTTTCACTGAATACATTTGCAAGATGATGCCAACGTATTTTGAATGAATTTGGATTAGTGCAACAAGTATGGATCACTGCAGTGAAAGAAAGTGTATTTAAAATCTGAAGAATAGTTGTGAAAGATGCAGAGGGATGATTTGGCAAGATTTGACCAGTACAGTCTCATTACCATAAGCAAGGTGGAAGAATTTAACACAGAATGATATATGCAGTTTTATGCCACCATCAACACAGTTACTTCTAATCTGCAATTAAGATTGCAGGCTGAGAGATTTTGAGATCCTTTTTTGTGCTCATTTTTGCATTTCAAATTAAATAGTTTGATGTTCCAGATTCAACATGTGGACGTACTGTTTTGTGAAGGGAAATAGATGTAAATCCTTCATAAAGTGGATGTGGCATTTTTCTTATATTGCTATAAGAACTCATCTCAATATATCCTACACAATGAATAATAGCTGGAAATGGGCTGAGCTACACAATGTTCAATTGATGACAGAGATAAAAATTGTTTAGAAATGCTGAACAAAACTTGAACAAAGTTTGTTGCCTTGTTGCTTGTCATTCATGTTTCTCCATTATCTCAGCATGATTGGCCAAGTCTATGAATTTTTGGCATGTTCCATTGTGAGGTGTTGCTGTCAATTAACAGGATGCGCAGCATCTCAATCTCTGCGTTAAAACGTGCAACAGTTATTTTCTGAGACTAATAATGAGGTGCAAATCAGAATATTATAAATGGAATGTTACCTTGTTGGTGATCCTAAGTTCTCCTCAATTTGAAGGAGAGCTGTCACTGACTATCAATTGCAACTGAACTTGTTATTTAGTTAAAATCTTCTTCCACAGAGTCATGTGTATGTTACAACTGAAAGAGAGACCACATACTGAATTGTAATAGAATAACTGGTGAGATAAAGCATCAAACTGAGGAGTCATTGTATGTTCAGGTAGCTATGCCTGCATTCGGAGAAAATACTAAGTTCTATCAGTCCCTTAATATTCCTGCTCCAAGCAACATTGTAATCTTTGGTTAACTGTTTGTGGGCCTTGCTGTTTGGAAACACAACTACAAATTCCCATAGAACAGGAACCGTCATTCATTATAAAATATTTGGCACTTCTCATGGGTCTAAGGTGCAATACACATGCAAGTAGAAGTTTTAATATTTTAATTTTGCAGTGCAGTGGAAAACATGAACAAGCTGAATACTTTGTTGCACATTTTCTTTATAGATTGAGGCCAGTGAAGGAAATGTCCCAATCTCCAGAGTATATGAGTATGGAATACTTCGAAGATGAAGTTTGGTTGATCTGGACAGACAAAATGAATGAAGTCCAAGAAAAAAGCATCAGACAGTTAGCGCAAGAGGCCAGAGCTGGCAATACACATGATGAAAATGTCCTCACTTATTACAGGTGATTAGCAATTTTTTTTAGCAATAATGCAGCTTTTTAAATAACATTGCATTGAGAAGCAGAATTGAATCTAATTGTTGATAAACTGTGCTTTAAAAACATACATAATGATTAGATATTATAAGGGTCATTCAGTAATTATTTTGTGACAAATGTAAAAGTTATCTTTTTAAGTCTAAAAAAATTATTTAATCCTAGAGCGGATCTTTCTGGCTGTGCTTGCCCTCCTGAAGAGGCATGAATGTCTGGCTAACAAGAACAGGCATCTTAAAGTTAACTGCATTTTTAAAATTGAACTACTGGAATTTTTAAATGTTGCTTTATTGACACCTGCATTTGTTGTTGCTCATACTAGACTTCTTTTGTTTCGTAACTGTTATTTTCAGCTCAATTTTTTTGGCTCTCAGGATTTCAGCAACACTGGCAGTGCCATTTTTATTGCCTAATCTAGGTTCCCCAAATTGAATAATATTGAAGTGTTGACCACCTTTTGTGTAGACCTTACGTAGACCTGATCTCTGAAATATGTTAGCTTTTAGAATAATTTAGCAGCTTTTGCGATCAATTTATTATTCCCCACCTCCAATTTGCCAAATCTATAAAATGCAATATGACAGTTGGCTACAATCATCCTGAACTTATGACACAAGGTTGCTAGTCTATTACCGTACATGTTGCTTTACTGCATTTACTTATCAAAGAACTGTAGAGATTTACATCACAGAAAGAGCTCATTATTCCATCATGCTCGTGTTGGCTGTTTGCAAGCCCAAAACAAAACTAATCTTTATGTTCTGCTCCTTTCCCATTAATTTGGCTTTTCTGTTTCAAATATTTATTCAACTTCCCTTAAAAACTGCAACAGTTGTTGCCTCATTCAATAAGACCATAAGACATTGGAGCAGAAGTGGAAGCATCTTCCCAACATCCACTCTGTCCGGGCCATTCAGTGTTCTGTAAATTTCAGTTAGATCTCCCCTCATCCTTCTAAACTCCAATGAGTATAGCCCCAGAGTCCTCAAACATTCCTCATATGTCAATCTCTGTGACAAAGCTTTTCATACTACAATAACCCAATGTGTAAACAACAACACTGAAAAGGTATTCCCTGCTAATTTTTTCACAACACTCAAGACGTTTAACACCATCCAGGTTAAAGCAGCACACTTGATTGACACCTCATCCAACCTGACAGATTACAGTACAAATTAAGTTATGAATGTGTTTAATAACTTTATTTCTTAATAATTCACTAGCTGTGGGTAAATCTTTCTTATCCTTAGATAATGTTCCTTCACTCAATTATCCGCTCGTAGTTGAAGGGACTGCTAGCAGTAAACCTCTAGCAGCTATTTAGTCTTTTAATCTCCACAATTCCAATTCCTTTGAATTGTAATCTCCTCACTAGCACCTTGATAGTTAACCCAAAAGCAGTCTGGCTAGAGTAGCACACCTGTTATGGCTCTTATTCACATCTGTCTGACTGAGGCTCCTGTGGCACAGTATTAACATTCCTATCTCTAAACCAGGAGACCCAGGTTCAAGTCTTACTTGCTCCAGAGGTGTGTCATAACATCTCTGAACAGGTTAGTTCGAAAATATCTATCTGACTGACTCTGAGAGTCTGTATACAGCAGGACCAGCTTCTTCCTCATTGACCTTGAGTTGTAAAAACATGCACTTTCCTTTCAGTAAATTTCACTTTGATTTTCTGCCTCGATAACAAAAAGAACACAAGGTTTTGGCTTCTGGCAGACTCAGTATAAGGTCACATTGTCTTGTCTCTAGGCAGATTTCCAAACTACTGCATTTTACAGTAATGGAGACAATTTAAAAGTACAAATGCTTTATTAAATCCAGTGTTCAAAAAAGCATGTTACTCCCCAATATTACTCAGTCACCTGCTCGCTGATCTTTTGTCTCTGTGTTCCCCTTATATACATTTATCCACTCAGCTAATTAGATACTTAGACAACATTAATCAGCTCTACTCTGTGTTCTTTGTACAAGTTCAGGCTGACTTCTACTTACTTTACAACAATGTTTAATGACAGATGACACGTGATGGTACTGCTACAGTGCTGTATGCTCTGTGCAGGATATGTTCTAAACTTTTAACAATGTACTGGCAATGACGTCACAGTTACATCAAAGCTTCCCTAAAGTGACTTCTACTGCATTTGTATATAAAATAAAAATTCTGTTTATACACTCTCAGTTAAATTTTGAGTGGACGTGACCCTTAGAACAAGGCAACCTCTGATTCAACAACAGTTGACAGTAAAATAGAGACTATAAAATGGTTGGTATTAAAAATGAAAAAGACTCTTCTAAAGTTCAAGCTAAAAGGCATTGCAGGGTCAAATAAATGTGCCTGTTGTATTTTTCTAATTTGTCCCAATGCTTATATTTTAGGTATCAGCTGAAGCTGTTTGCAAGGATTTGTCTGGATCGTCAATATTTGGCAATTGATGAAATTTCCAAGCAGCTGAGTGTGGAGTTGATATTTCTGTGCATGGCAGATGAAACTTTGCCATTTGATATACGGGCTTCATTCTGCAATCTGATGTTGCATGTCCATGTAGACCGCGACCCCCAGGAATTGGTCACACCAGTGAAATTTGCTCGACTGTGGGCTGAAATACCTACAACAATCAGTATCAGAGAGTAAGACCATTTTTATTTGCCTGAATGTGTTTACTTGAAGTTGCTTAATTTTGGATAGAGCAATTTAGGAGTATGAACTACATAATCCAGAGAGGCGTATGAATTATTGAGCAGCAAGAGTTATTACAGGCTAGATTTTGTTAGTGATAATCTCAAAGTGCATATTGTTATTAAACAACATCCTTTAGTTCAAACCATTAGGTCGAACTAGCCGAGTGTCAGCTGATAATGCAAGGGCAAAAGGGCATTTAGTACCTTAATAAATGGTGGGACCAATTGTGTTTTCCTTAGCCCAAAAGATCAAAGAATTGAGATAGGAACTGGAATGACTCAGAAGGAAATGAAGTGAACTAGCTTCAAAGCAAGTAGGGATAAAAGGTTGGACTGAGAAAGAGAAAGAAAAGAGACCCAAAGCTAAAATTTAAAAAAAGAAAACTTCATATAATATCTGAAAGCAAGTCACCGTTTCGGGCAGTCAGCTTCTATACTTTTAACTATTCCATCTTTAATTGAAGTTTATTGGCATCGCATTAATAATAATCGTGTCATTGAAAAGATACCCGTACCATTAGTTACGAAATTGAACTTATTGTGTTTCGTGGGAAGTTAAAATGCAATTCCAGAAATTCTTAACAATGAGGAGGCTAAGGGCTGCTTGCAGTAAGCAAATACCTGAGTGGTAAGTTGCAAAGGCTTGTGACTCCGGCCATGGTGAATCTGGGGATCAGGTAGGATATGGGAAGTCATTTGACTAGAAGGGGATGACGCCTTTAATCTCTGTCTCAATTAAGTCATGAGTGGCAAGGTCCATGGCCAACATCCTGCTAATTGAGGCCTAAAGTGACCAATTAATGGTCACTCAAAGGCTTCAATCTGACTCTGTTGGGAATAGCCCAGGAGCAAGTGTGCTTCCTAGGAGGAGGAAAATTGCGGCTGCTTCTTGGCTTGGAGCTTTTGAACATGATCAAAGGCTCTTGGTCCCTGATTGAGAACACCTACATAGGGCAGCAACCACCTTCCCATGACTTTGCTTCTGATTTCCCTGGTGCACCTCTTCTCCCTGTTGACCTCAATTCCTGGATACTACCCCCCACAGAAATGTCCTTTATCCTTGGCCTCAAGGTTTGCACTCCTGACATCAGCTATGGCCTCCAAGAGGAGAAGCTGTCAGCCCTGATCAACAGGCAGCTCCTGCTGGAAAGGAACTCGGCCCACACTAATCTGATACTGCATAACGGCCAGCCACTGTCTTCTTAAGTGCTCAACAGACAGGAAGTATTTTGATTTAATTTGATTTGATTTATTGTTGCCATGTGTATCGAGATACAATGAAAAGTGTTGTTGAGTAACTGCCCTACAGGCAGATCGTACCAAACAAAATGCATTAGGTAGCAGAACAGAGTGCAGAATATACCATTACAGCTGTAGCATGCTGGCCTTAATCGTAAGGGTCAGGGCAGGTGTTTTGATGCATTTTCACACAATGTGCGAGACTCAGAGGATTTTGTTTCCAGCCTCTAATCCTTGAGGTTGCTGATCAATTTGTCTGTTAATGTACCATGCAGATTTAACATGTGGTAATTTTGCCAGTGAAGCTGTAACTTTTAAATTTTTTTTAAAAGTCTCTTTTTCAACATGTTCTTTTTCAACATGTAAAAGAGACCCACTCCGGTTAACTGAGAGGAAAACCCAACAGTCATGTTAATGAGGATTAGTGCTAGTGAGAGAAAATTTGACAATGACTAAATTTGATTTACAGTTATGATTCCAATTTGAATGACTCACGGGATGACAAGAAAAACAAATTTGCTAATACGATGGAGTTTATGGAAGATTATCTCAACAATGTGGTGAATGATGCTCTTCCATTTTCTAATGAAGAAAAGAATAAGCTCACAAACGAGGTAATTGTGATTTTATTTGCGTGTTTCCTTGCAATTATTTAAAGTTCTCACAGTATGAACAATTTTGCCAAATTCATCTATAAAGAGAGATGCTTTAGCAAATTTGGCATCAAAGGGACCACATTTTATTTGCAAAAAAAGCTGCTATTTTTCACTGATTTTCTGCAAAGAGTAGCATCTAATCTCAATGTGATTACAAGATCTATAATCCATGTTTTTCAAACTAACGCTCAACATTTCTACTGCCATTTTGATGCAGTGAGGTCCTTGGGCTTAATTAGAAACAATAAACAAAAACTAGTTGCCCCCCTCCCTTAATATGCTCTAAAAGTATCTCTTTAAATCTTGCCATTCTGCACTACCTTTCAATACTCTCTACAATCACTTGAAATTTTTTTTTGCCAATTCCTTCAGCCATCTGTTTAGACTGTAATGTGGCTTGTAGCATTGAGCTCATATTCAATCACCCCTGTTGGTATGTGTCACTAAAGTAAAAGTGCTCTGTAAACTATTGTCTGGAATGGTATACCTCGCGTGTCCTAGTTTTCCTCTGGTATAAATTATAAACCTTGGAAAGCATATGATCCTTGTAGTAAATGGGCCAGCATTTCAATAGAAGTTAAATGATTATTTGGGAAGCCAAGTCTGGCACATGTAAATGGTGCGTGTATCTGGATATGTTTCCTTTGTAATAAATTTGGGGCAGTGATGTACAAAAATGTAGATCTGGTAAGAATTTAACAAAATAGTGTTTTTTTAATAGGAAGTTGTGTGCACTGGGAGTAGCTGAACAATTCAGGCAGTAAAGGCTATATAGGATATGTCTAGATCAGTTTTATGGAGCAGTATGTTTCTGAACTGACCAGGGAGAAGGCCAAACTGGATTTGATGATGAGCAATAAACTAAAAGTAGCCGGCAATTTGACAGTAAGGGGAATATCCTGTCAATACTGCCTATAATGTGATTCAAGTGATATTAGATTCGAGGGACAAAAGGGAGAGCCATTAAAATGGTGTTTAAAATCATGGAATACAAAATTAGAAGGACTTAGTATGCTGGAAAACACTTTGGAAAAACTTACAGATAAACAAAGGTAAATATTAAAAAGAATCATTCCATGTAATATACGAATTAGTCAAATCTCTAAAAGGCAAAGGTTGCATTTTTGTGATTCGTTAGCCATGATCAACATGTGAGTGCGTTGACACCCGGTGGATTTCAGTAGTTCAGGAAGGCAAACCCAAAGGGGATACGCCCCAACCATCTTCCTGTGTGCCAGGTATAACTCCAAGCAACAGAAATTCTTCTTCTCATTCCAATTAAAGTCAGTTTTGTTAAGGATCCTTGATGCCATATTTGGACACATGCTGACTCAGAGGCAGTCACTCTGACTTCTCCTCTTGACTTCAGCTTTTCTGTCCTTATTGGTTCTAGGCTGTGCTTGACACAGCACCCAAGTGGCTCTGGCAAAACCCAAACTGAGAATTAGTGAACAGGTTATTGCTGAGCAAGTGCCACTTGAGCTGATCTACACAATCAGCAGGATAATATTCTGGGGACATGAGTTAAATGGTACTATTTTTAGGTGGTGTTATTTAAATGTAAGTAATTAATAAATATAAAATTTTAAAGAAGTTAGACCGAGTAAAGATGAGCATAGACCTATCGTTGATTGTCATAAAACCCACCTGGCGCTCTAATGCACTTTAGGGAAATAAATTTGCTCTCCTTACTGAGTCTAGCCCCTGAATTGGTTGAACCATGTTGCTCAATTGCATTAAACCATGAAAGAAAATTTGAATGAAAATAAAAACAAACAGATAATTGACATTGACCTAGGTACTGGAAGCCACAAAGGCACACCTTGCTAGTTCGCCTTGCAAAGTTCTGAATAGCAATATCTGATGACTTGTGCCGAGATTGTGAGAGCTGTTCCACAGACTATTCAAACAATAGCCTGACATGGCCGTACTCACTGAGTCATACCTTATAACTACTGTCCCAGTTGCTAGTATCACCATTCCTAGGTATGTCCTGTTTCATTTGCAGGACATACCTTCCTGTGGTGGTGATACAATGGTATGCAGTCTAGAGGGTGTTGCATGAGAGTACTCATTTTGATCTTGAATACCATGATGTCTCGTAGAATCAGACCAAACAATGGCAAAGGAATCCCCTCCTGATTACCACTGACAGTCCTTTCTGGGAGTTCACTTCACTTAGTTGCCTGGAAGGCTGGTTTGTAATACAGAGTGATGCCAATTCCTGCACCAGCTGAGATTACAATGAAGGACTCTCCTTCTCAATCTCTTGCCTTGTCTGTGGTGTGTTGACTGTCAGGTTAAACCAAAACCAGTCATCTAATTCTCCACTAAGAAAGCAGCCCTGTGATCTGGTAAGACTCTGGTGACTTTACCTTTACATTACAGTTCTTCCTCAATTGATGGATCTGAACTTTTCCATGTGGAACACCATTAGGAAGAAGCACTGAATGTTGTATGAGCACAGGGTAACAAGTGCATGGGGACTTCAACGCCCATTACCATAAATGAATTGGTAGCACCAGTACTGACAAGCTGGATGATCTTTGAAGGATATTTCTGCCACACTGTATGATGGGTGATGAATGCATTAATGCAAAAGAAATCCTACTTTGTCTCATCCTTGCAAATCTCCCTGATGCCAATACATCTGTCCATGACTGTACTTTATCAAGATGAGATCCTATCTTCTCACAAAGTGGATTCACTCATCTTGTGAGGCAGTATCAGCTTACTAAATGGAATGGATTCCAAACAAATCTAATGACTCAAAACTGTACATCCCTGAGATGCTGTGTGCCATTGTGATCATCAGCAGAATAGTATTCCATTACAACCTGTAATCCCAATATATTCCCTTATCTACCATTGCATTAAAATCAGAGGAACTGCACTGGTTCCATGAGGGGTGTAGCAGACCATGCCAGTAGTTGTGCCAAGCAGCTTTAAAATGTAGATGCCAACCTAGGAAAGTTACAACACAGAACTACATGCCTAATAAACAGAAGATTTGGCAACTCCTGGACAAAGCTAAGCAATCCGACAGTCAGCGAACAAGATTAAAGCTCTGTAATCCTTATATATAACATCATAAATGGTTGTGGACAATACACTAGAGGAGGAAAATCCAAAAATATCCCTAAACACATTGATGGGTGAGCTCAGTGCATCAATGCAAAAACAGGGCTGAGGCATTTACAATTATTTTCAGCCAGAAGTGCTAAATGGCTGTTTAATCATGGCCTCTTCCTCAGACCACACCTATCATAGATCCAATCTTCAGCTAGTTTTATTTGTGATCAACAAAAGCTGAACCCAGCAAAACCTATGAATCCTGACAACATCCTGGCAGTATTTCTGAGGACTTATGCTCCAGTTCTCTCTACACCCTCAGCCAAACTGTTCCAGTACATTTCCAACAATGTGGAAAATTACCCAGTTACATCCTGTCCACAAAATGTAGCAGAAATCCATCCTAGCTAACTATTCATAATCACAGCAGACTGATGAAAGTTGCAGTCAACAATGCTATCGAGCAGCACTCACTCAGCGACTGATGATCAACTTGAGTTTTGCCAGACCACTTGGACCTAGACTTCTGTAAAGCTTCAGTGAGGTGGGAGTGACTGTCCCTGACATCAAGGCAGCATTTAACTGAGTGCAGATGAAGGAGCCCGAGCAAAATCAGTCAGTGCGAGCGAGTGAGAATGATGCACTGGCTGGTGCCATCAGAGGTGAATTGTTCGTTCAGAGTGAAAAAAGGTCAAAACAAAATCAGAAACTGTTGTAAAAGCTCAGCAAGTCTGGCAGCATATGTGGAGAGAAAGCAGAATTAATGTGTCGGGTTCAGCGACCCTTCTTCAGAATTGGTTTATTGTTTTGTTTCTGACTTCCAGCATCCGCAGTTCTTTTGGTTTTCTTGGGAAAAAAAGACCGGGAAGTTTTTTTTTAAACTGTACTACAATGAGATATTAGCAGCAGGACTAGAAACTGCAAGTGCAGATTTTGAGCAGAGTATTGCTATGTCAGTGACCAGTGGATTTTTTTTAAAGTAAATTCCTTGCAGTGTTGGAAGTGGCTTTTTGTTCACTTTTCTCTTACCTCAGTAGGAAAGCCCTGACACATCTTGTTAATTTTTGGAGTGACAGAGGTGAGACAAGAGAAACCCATGAGAGGTATTGTTGTGGTGTTGACTCCTGTGTTCAATCATCCTTCAAATTGGAAAGTAGAAGACGTACAGTCCTAAACTGCACACAGAAGGTGAACAATTGGTAGTAGTATTGCCGAGGATAAAGCGATCACCTGGAGCTCTGTGGACAAGAGGAAGTTGTAGTTGATAACAGTAGGGGGTGTGTTGTGAGTGAAATTAAAGAAAATACAGACAGCATGGTGAGGTATGAGGAATAGGTAAGAGATGTGATACGGACAGTAGAGTTCCAGAAAATTAGAGGCTAGTAACTCAGCCAGTCACTGGAAAATCTAGCAGAGGATCAAAACACAGCAATTACATTTATGGAATGATGTTTTAATCATAAGAAAGCACAGATTTGAAATAGAGAAGCTTGTACAAATTTTAAAAACACGATGTTGGATATTCCCAGAATAATAGGTTGAAGTGCCCGGCGAACAGGGTGATAAGTGGGCCCTAAGGAAGAAAAATTAATATTAAGTACTGTGGTTGGTTCGCTCACCAAGCTCGTTCATTAGTTTGCAGACATTTCACTACCCTCTTGGATAACATCATCAGTGTAGCCTCTGATGAAGCGTTGTATTTTCCCACTTGTTATATAAACTCCTGGGTCCATTGGAGTTGATTTCCTCATTTCCAGTTTTGCTTTGCAGTGATGTGTATATAGGGTCGAATTCTATGTGTTTATTGATGGCCTTCTTGGTGGAGAACTAGGCCTCTAGGAATTCCTGTGCTTGTCTCTGTTTGGTTTGTCCTAGGATCCTGACGTTGCCCCAATCAAATTGGTGGTCCTCCTTATCTGTGTGTATGGAGATGAGTGAATATTGTTTGTGTCTTTTTGTTGCTAGTTGGAGTTCATGTCTTCTTGTGGCCAGTTTCCTTCCTGTCTGTTCAATGTACTGTTTGTCACAGCCCTTGCATGGAATCTTGTATGTTATGTTGGTTCTGTCCATAGTGGGTAAGGTGTCTTTGGTTCCTGTTAGCAGTTGGCATAGAATTGACGTCGGTTTGTGTGCCACTCTGATGCCCAGTGGCCATATTCCTGGATGTGATGGTAGAATGCAGTGTCAATGGGGAATTTCTGACAAAGGTATACAGAAAGGCCACATACAACGGATCAAGTCCTAAATTTCAAGAGTAACCACCCCAACACCCACAAACAGAGTTGTATGAAAACACTATTCAAATGAGCCGCAACACTTGAGCAACCCAGAATTATACCAGACTAAAGAAGAATACCTCCACCAAATATTAGAGACTACAGATACGTGAACAGCTTAGTCTGATGATGCCTGTAACGCAAACAACAGGAACATACAGTATCTCCCAACACATTTGTCACATTACCATACATTGAGACCATGTCTGAACTGACCACAAGACTCCTATGGCCACTGGGCATCAGAGTAGCACACAAACTCACATCAACCCTAAGTCAACTGCTAACAAGAACCAGAGACCCCTTACCCACTATGGATAGAACCAACGTAATATTCAGGAACCCATGCAAGGGCTGTAACAAACATTACATTGGACAGACAGGAAGGAAACTGGCCACAAGAATACATGAACACAACTTGCAACAGAAAGACATGACCAATACTCACTCATTTCCATACACACAGACAAGGAAGACCACCAGTTTGATTGGGACAATGTCAAGATCCTAGGATAAGCCAAACAGAGACAAGCACGGGAATTTCTAGAGGCCTGGTGCTCCACCAAGAAGGCCATCAATAAACACATAGAATTAGATCCCACATACACACCATGGCAAAGAAAAACCGGAAATGAAGTAATTAACTCCAGCGGACCCAAGAGTTTAAATAACAAGCAGGAATACAACAACGCTTTGAGAGGCTGCACTGATGATGTTACCCAAGAGGGTAATGAAATGTTTACAAACTAATGAACCAGCTCAGCGAGCAAACCAACCACAGCATCCACAACCCAAGCTAGAAATCTACTCAAGCAATATACTAAATGTATTTTTTCCAAAAAAATTTTCAAGGAGAGAAGGTCTAAAACCTAAAAAAAAAAGCTCTGAAAATTTTAACGGAAGCATATAAGTTACAGCTGCAAGGGTGAGCTAAATAACCAGTGGTCTATTAGAGATGGAGATTCTAAAATATTCATCAACTTTTGAACAAATAAAACCACATCTTGAATTAAAATATCCTTACCAATTAAAGGATCACAAAACTGACTGTACTTCAAGAAAGTGACCTTAGTCTAGTGTAAAATAGCACCTAATAAAGATAGGTGATGGCCTAGTGGTATTACATTCGACTATTAATCCAGAAATTTATCTAATGTTTCTGGAGTCCTGTATTCAAGGCGGATGGTGGAATTTGAATTCAATTTAAGAAAAAAATCTGGAATTAAGAATCTACTGAAAACCATGAAACTATTGTCAACTGTCAGAAAAACCCATCGGGCTCGTTATTGATATTCAGAGAATAAAATCTACCATCCTCACCTGTTCTTGCCTACATGTGACTCCAGACCCCCACCAGTGCCCTTTGAGATAACAAAGTGTGGAGCTGGATGAACACAGCAGGCCAAGCAGCATCTTAGGAGCACAAAAGCCCTCTGAAATGACTTAGCAAGTCACTCAGCTCAAGGGCAGCCACGACACCCATTTGTCGCAAGTAAATTAAAAAATGAGTGAATGGTTCACACAGATCTGAGTGAATTTGTAACAGTCTAGCAATGATGACCTTCATTCTGAAGATTTTTATTCCATCACCTCAAAACAAAATTGTTAAACCGAGTTTCCCAAACATTCAGCTTGATATAGAATAAATGAATTAATGTAGTGGAGACAGTAGCGTAATGGTAATGTCACTGGACCAGTAATCCGGAACCCCAGGCAAAATTTCTGGGGAAATGAGTTCAGAACACACCAAAACAAATGGTGAAATTTGTATTCCATAACAATCTGACGTTATGGCAAATGTGTAGTCACTACCAGTTATCATAGAAACCTATCTAGTTCTGGAGAGGAAATCTGCCATCCCTACCTGGTCTGACCTAAACGTGACTCCAGTTCCACAGTGATGTGGTAGCCTCTTAACTGCATCTGGAGTAATAAGAAATGGCCTAGCCAGCAATGTCTGCATTGCTTGAAGGAGATCCTTTGCATTCCATTTTAAACACACATCCTCAATACTAAAGTGTAAAATAAGAATGGGAAAGATGTTTTTTCTAACATTCCATTGGCACTGTATTGAAAGGCTCCTAGGATTTGCAGACCAGTGTTCAATTACACTGAACTTGAAATTTGTTGAGGATTATCCACTTGTATTTAATAGTCTTAAATAATCATTTATAATATTTGTTGCATGGATTAGATAACATTCAGCAGGGTGAGGATATACGTTTGTCGTAGGGGTGGGAATATTATTGTGTGTTGTTAATTATAAAATTACTGATTTTTTTTGCATCTTACTCTAGGTGGTCAGCTTAGCCAGACGTCTGATCTATTTTGGCTTCTACAGCTTCAGTGAGCTCCTACGACTGACCAGGACACTACTTGGTATCATTGATTGTAATCAAGATGTCAACGTTATCGATGCTATGGATCATGATGAGGGGACTGGTGAGTATTTTAGTGCAAGAGTTTCTCAGGATATTTAGTTGTCAGTTTGGAACCAGTGTTTGACAAGATATTTTCATTTACCACTGGGTAAGATAGGCAAGCCTAACACCTGCTCAGTGAAAGCAATCTGAATTATTTTCATAGTCAGGCTCAGTGCAAAAGTAATCAATGTCCATGTATTTAAAACAACTCCTGATCAGTTTGTTTGGGGTGGGTACAGGAGTTTGGGGAATAATTTGTTGTTTCTAAAAAGGCTGGCCTATTTGTTAAAATGCAGAAGTGGGAATGCAATGAAATGTAAAGTTGCCACAAACCCAATGGATCATATGGCTGCTCTCTTGTTAGAGAGAAGAATGACTCTGGCTGATTTAAACCTGAAGGTCACCATGCCTCAGGCAAGGGACGAAGTTGAGCAGGTAGGACCTTCATGGTAACCTCAATCAGGGCAGGAATTGTACTTGCACTGTTGGCATCACTCTGCATCACAACTAGCCATCCAGTCAACTGGGTTAACTGATCCCATGGAGGCTACAGAGAGTTAGACATTGGTTGCATGAATTATTATGGAGCCAGAAGAGGTATTAATATTTCTTCTGTCTCAAATTGCTAGAATACGTGCCTACCTGCTTTTCACCATTTCACAAATGCCTTTAAAGGACTGCTGACTAGGGCTGCTTGGTATTCCATCTATCTGGAGACAGTGCAGGTTTTGCCCACTGAGACATGAAAATTGTCATGCGGCCCTTTTGTGTTGAATCTTGGTTTACATTGTAACATGAAGCTGCCAGCTGCTTGTGGAGGGAAACTTGGTTGCCTGTCTGAAGGTTGTAATGACTTGGTGGCAGTTGGAGCAATGGCAGATATTGGGTGGGGGTAAGGTGCTGAGCTGTCCAATTTCTGCACCTACTGTTACTTGAAAAATGTGATATAAAGCAATGATACTAATATATACCCAAAATTTGCAATACTTCAGAAATATAACCTATAACTTCACCAGCATTATTATATTTTAGTTTGAAATACCCATACAGACATTTTGGAAATGCTAAATTACAAAATCACATGTATTTATAAAGCACTTCATATATCTGTTAGTTGCATAGTTTGAACCATCTTTCCTATTTCTTATTTATCCTTTACTTAATCTATATAAAATAATGATTGTTTGATTATAAACGATTAGAAATTAGTGACTTTAGCATGAGCTCTCATATCATACATAAGATAATCTATTACTATCTTTTCAGTGGGCCAAGCAGCATCTCAGGAGCACAAAAGCTGACATTTTGGGCCTGGACCCTATCTGATCATCCTCACCTCACTTTCCTGCTTGATGGGCTGAATGGCCTCTTCTACAAAGTAGGCATTCAACTCAGAGTCTGCACAAACCCTCCAAAGAGCATCCCAGCCAGTCCAGCATTCTTTCCTTATTCCTGTAGCTCTGATGAAGGGTCTAGGCCCGAAATGTCAGCTTTTGCGCTCCTGAGATGCTGCTTGGCCTGCTGTGTTCATCCAGCTTCACACTTTGTTATCTTGGATTCTCTAGCATCTGCAGTTCCCATTATCTCTACTATCTTTTCAGTGCCAACTTTTTATAAATATCAAAGAGAATTCAAATTCTGAACACTAAAAATGAAGAATTGGCATTGAACACTCAGCTCTGACCCAGTTTAGGGTTGAAATACATTGCCATATTCATTTTTAATATCACCAAAGTGCTACTTTAAATGGTTTTCCCCACTGTTTTAATCCATTTATGTTAAGCTGATCAGTGTCTTCGTTATAATAGCAATGTCATACAAATATTTTAAAGATTTTGCTGCTAATGTTAAACAATCTCATTTCAGTCCATAGATTTTAATTTGAAAGGCTTATCATCTAAAATAAATGTCTCATATTCTCCGTTCCCATGCAGGCTCCCCTGTTGTGGTATGATGGGTGATGCTAAAGCAACTGCTCATTGTGGCTTCAGTCATAATGACAAAGGCAAAACTTTCAGATAGTGAAATAAATTTTTATCATGCAATGGCAGGGAGTCAAAATAATAGCAGTGAGAGGAACATCTCATGTTGATGTTTCTTTTAATAGTTGTTGAGTCTGCAATGCTTTTAAACTGCTCAGAGTCCTTGACCTGCTTATTTGCTGTTGCTCAGTGTTAAGAAGTAAATGATTTTGTAACTTCTTCTAATTCCAATTTTTGTGTTGAGCATAAAATTACTTTTCTGGTGATATATGAGGAAACAGTGCCAAATAAACAATTAGATGTTACTAAATATGAAAAAAAAACTGGTCCTATGTTAGTGGATCACCTGATTTTAATATATTCCTGTGACGTTGTGTGGTTCTAACTTTGCTAAACCTACCTTTCACCAAAGTTCACCTTTTTCCCATGTTTTAGAGAGAAGTATGAAGAAGTCAATCCATGGAGTTGGACAGATCGTGTCCACTATGGTTTTAAGCAGAAAACAGTCTTTGTTTGGCTCTGTTCCATGTTCCAATATAAACGTTGAACCCCAGATAAAGCCGAAAGATATACCTGACAGTAAGAGCATCACTGTTATGGATACCAAGCTAAACATCCTGCAGATTTTGCAGGTATGAAAAATCATTGAATCTATAATTCCTGTGCCAAGCTTTTGTTTTTACGCTTATTTCAAGATTCTGATCCTAATGCATTTTGTGCAGTGAAGGTCAGAGTTAATCTTTACTTATTGTGTGTTTTAAGTATCCTTAAAAGCCCTGCTGTGTGCTCAGATTGTTTTGAATTTACCTGGCTTGAACAATCTCTCACTACCATCTAAGTGACTCTTAAATGCCACTCTGTTGCCACTTTACATTAGAAGAATAGAGTTGCCTACAAGCTTGCAATTCTCTTAACACTAGCTATAACCATCATGACAAAAAGCTGCAATTGAAGAAAGCTGAAATTTTGGCTGACCTTTGAAAATATAGGACTGTGAATTTTGCTATTTGGTTAATGCTGAAATCAGTCCATGTGTCCACACTCAGGGAGTGGCAATCAATACAAAAGAATTGAGGGAAAGCAGCATCTGAAGATCACTCTCCTGAAATGGGAGCAAAATCAAAATAAAGTGTTAGAAATAAAATACGTAATCAGATTCTCCGTAGAGCCATTTCCTGAAATGCTGTAGTCTGTGTAAAGAAAATAGCTCCCTGATGTAAGGGACACCTGAGAGAATCCAGGGGACTGTGAAACGGTAATTGGAATGAAGATATGTCACATTCATAAAGTCAGCAGGAGTGCTTTGATCTGAAAGTGCAGGTTTGATGAGTTGTTCCTTTGGAATGAATTGGAATTTGATTAGTAGTTTGAAACATGTCAAATATGTGAAAATTTCAATTGAACACTTTAATTTTTTTTATGTGAGCCCCAGTAGAAAAGAACACTTTTGCTCGTCTGATAATGCATCTGAACTCCCCCTGACCTATCCATTGAAGAAAGCAATTCAGTGCATTAAAGGGATCAAATTGCTTATGTCAATATTGTGTTGTGCTGTGGGATAGCATGCTGTCTAAATATTACAGTAACATCCAAATCATTGTTACAATACTTACTCAATTACATTGAGCTAGTGTTGAAAGGGAACCTGAGGAAGACAGTCAGAGATTTAAGACTTTCCAGAAGAAACAGAATTCAAATAGGTTAAGTGGTTAACTGCTTTCTCTTCCTGCATTTGTCTCCCCTGCCTCACCTCCCCCCATCTCCAAATCTTGAAATTAATTGAAATTGTTTACTTTTCAGTTCATCCTTAACGTCAGGTTAGACTTCAGGATTTCGTACCTTCTCTCAGTCTTCAAAAAGGAATTTGTTGTCTGCGACCCTATACCAGAGAGTACAGCTGAAAGCACTGTTGCTGCATTCATGGAGCCAACAGGTAACAAGCAATAACTTACTTCTCAGGAGCATGTAATGTATAAATTTTGTTGAACTAGCTCACCTGCTCGACATGCTGTGTCATTTTACAGGTGACTAGTAGTTTTCAGACATTCTGATCCCAGTGAAAACTTCGTTGCGCTTATTGTGCACCTTCAGTTTGATTTTTTTAAAGAAAACTTTCAGAAAAAAAATCGTAGCAGCTATTTTCTTAGTTTGTCAGGCAAGATTTCCACGGGTCACTATCCATCAATGACATGTGAAAGAGCTTGAAGATTTCCTCCGAGAAATGCAGACATCTCCAACAAAGCTGCCATTTCTTTACCTGCCACCTTGAACTGTTCTAGTCCACCTAAGATGGATGACAGATCAAATCTATCGAAGCAGTTACAATATTTGCAGACTTAACAACCATGCAGTCGTGGAGCAGCTACCCATTTGAGAAACATCTACAAAGTATGCAGGAAGTCAAGTTGTTGGATGTGGCATTGGAATCTATAACTTGTAAACCATTTGTCTGGAATACAGTGTTAGGTGTTACTATTTTCAATTTGTCTCCGCATCGGGGCACAGGTTCATTTGGCTCACTGGTGTGAGAAAGAAATTTGAACAGTGACCTTGAAAATGTTAGTTTATGATTATTTTTCAACTATTTTGAGCTATTTTGCTGTAACATTTATTGGGGCCAGTTTTTTTTTAAAGCTTGCATTTCTTGTGGCTTTCTCATTGTTTCTTTCTCATTGTTTCTTTCCCATTCTCTAGTTGTTTTTGTCTTTATCTTTCTGTTTGACTCTCTTTGTCTCTGTCTATGCTTTTGCAACTATTCCCATATTTCTGTTTGCCCTTGACTCCTTTTCTTACTGACTTTCTCCTTTGATGCTGCCTCCTCTGTTTATTGTGTGCATGAGTCTCTTTACTTCTGTGCGATTTTCTGACAAGTTTAATTTCAAAGTAGTTCTGTGTGACTGTGCTCTCCAGGACTTCATCGAAGCTTACCGTCTGCTGATTATGGTCTCTCACTCAGGTCCCCTTTATGATTGTAGAACCACCCTGCCTGCCCTTCTGCAGCCAGCCACCCAAACCAATCCCTCATATACACCCAATTACCACCAACCCGACCAAGTCTAGACTGCTGGCTTATCCACCTCCTAAGTGATGGGAATAGTTTCAAAACTGTCCAACTACTTTCTCCTACCACTGGTTTCCCTATTTATTATCTGACTGCCAATGGTTGGGAAGCAGAATAAATAAGTGGTAATGAGGTATTGTTAAATTGCACCAAACCTCTGTATCCTGGGTATCCTAAGTTCTTCGACTTCTTTCAGTCCCTTCAGTCCCCTTCCACCTCACAGTAGATATCAGGGACTGTATCTCTCACCATTACTCCCTACATATCTCCTGAACTTTAATATGTCTCAGTCTCCCACTTGACCTGAATGTTTGAACTTTTGATGCAGAAATACAGATGTCTGAGTGACTGAAATGGACCGGGACCTTGCAAAAACTCAGTGAAATGCAGGATCTGATACTGAGAATGGAGATAGGAAAAATGATAGGGTGTGGTAATACAGCTCTGGCTCTATAATTCATTGGCATTAATCTTGCTGTTTTCTGCCTGTATTTATTTTGACTTAATTGCATATTATTGTGCTGTTTTATAATTAGTTGTTTGTTAATACAGAGCTTTATTCTCACCGAAAAGGCATACGGCATTTCATCTTGCGCCTATCAGTATAATTCACAAGAAATGCCAGTTTCTTTTTATGCTGTATGAGAAAAACGTGTTAGTTGGTTGACAAATGATTGTGATAGATGCTGGTCCAGCCGGCTACACCCAAATCCCATGAGTAAACAAAATAGAGACCTTGCCACAGAGAATACACCAGTAAGATGATGACTGATAATAAACTTCCAAAGCTTTGTTTAATTTTAAACCAAGCAGGGTGACTCTGATTAGTCAAGAAATTGCACTTAGAGCTGAATTAGAGAATTTCTTGAAAGAGACACAATGTGAGTGCATGATCTTTCTTTCTGCAGACAACAGGACCCTGTGTCTTCATATATATAGCTTCCTGTACTCTCAAATGCACTGCCACCCTAATTGACAGTCTTAAATTGGTTGTCAGCATAATTCTAGTCACATTCAAGATTGTTTAGTAAATGTTACTAAATGGTAGAATCATAATTGATGTTGGGTTCTGTTTTTTTTTTCAGTTTTGAAATACAGGTCGTTTAGGACGGTCAGTACCTTGTTTCTTGGAAACAGCCAAAGAGATATGCCAATCTTTGGGGCATAAATTACATGCCTCGCACCACACCAGAACTGAAAATAATATATTATCAATGAACATGATAATTTTCTGGCTTAATATCAGCATCCTGTTAGTGGCAAGCCTCCATCATATTATGACTGCAATGCATGCTCAAGTGCAATTAATGCTACCCTAGTTTTGAGGACTTGATGGGAGCGTAAACTACGATTTTCTTGAGACAAGCCTAAGGCTACATCCTCCTTATAATGAAATATAGCCTATTCTTGTGATCTGTAAACAGTTGCAGAAATGCATGTTGTTAAATATTTACATGTTGTAGCACACACAACATGGTGATCAGTGCAGGATCTAAACATTTAACTTAGCACCGATTCCAATGAAGCAAACAAGATGGTAACGCAGAAGACTTCAAGCCATAAAAATAAACTACTGCAGATGCTGGGAATGTGAAATAACATAGAAAGTGCTCTATAAATTCATCAGGCCTGGCAACATCTGCAAAGCGAGAAACAGAGTTAACATTTCAAGTCTGACATGACTCTTCAGATTTCAAAGAAAATAAATATTACCAATTGTCCAGTACAACAAACCTCCAAACAACCCTTGTGACAACACAATACTGAAGAGTACTTCAAAGAATGTCAGAAAGCCTTTCAAACTTGATGAGAGAAATGTGGGAGCAGAAGAAATCTTCAGCTCAACGGCAGAGATGTTGTGAGGCTGTGGACTGTGGTAGTAATCCCAAGTCTGAGTTCAGTGAGTGAATGAACAAACACTTTAGATTTCATAAAGACAAAACTAAAAATCTCTGAAAAAAAGGGAAAGCCTTAAATAGCACAGACATTCAAGGAGAAAGGATGAGAGATCACTGCTCTGGTCAGGCATCACTGCCATTCACGCACATACCATGAAGCACCATTGTAAACATCTGAACATAAATATGGAGCAGGTGTAGACCAACTGGCCCCTTGAGCGTGCTCCACCTTTCAATAAGATTATGACTGAACCTTTCATGGTCTCAGCCCCACTTACCCGCCTGCTCACCATAACCCTTGATTTTTTTACTGTTCAACAATCCATCTTTAAAACATTCAACGAGGTAGCCTCAGCTGCCTCACTGGGCAGGGAATTCCACAGATTTACAACCATTTGGGTAAAGATGCTTCCCCTTCAACTGAGCCCAAATCTGCTCCCCCTTATTTTGAAGCTATGCCCCTGAGTTCTAGTTTCACTGCCAGTGGAAACAACCTCCCTGCTTCCATCATACCTATTCCCTTCATAATTTTATACTTTTTTTATATAAGATTCCCCACTCATTCATCTACATTGCAATGAGTATTGTCCCAGTCTTCTCAATTTCTCCTGTAAGCTAACCCTTTCAACTCCAGAGTCAACCTAGTGAATCTCCTCTGCACCCCCTCCAGTGCCAGTACGTCATCTCAAGTAAGGAGACCAAAACAGCACACAGTACTCCAGGTGTGGCCTCACCGGCACTCTGTACAGCTGCAACCTCCCTTTTTTTAAAGTCCATCCCTCTTGAAATGAAGGACAATATTCCATTTGCCGCCTTAATTACCCACTGCACCCATAAGCCAATTTTTGTGATTTGTGCTCAAGGACACCCAGGTATCTCTGTATAACAGCATGCTGCAATTTTTAACCATTTAAGTAATAATCCAATTTGCTTTTTTGCCTACCAAAATGGATGACCTTACACTCCACATACATTGTACTCCATATGTCAGACCCTTGTCCACTCATTTAACTCACCTATATCTCTCTGCAGACTTTCAGTGCCTTCTGCACACTTTGCTGTAATACTGATCTGAGTGCCTTCTGTGAACGTAAACACACTACACATGGTCCCCGAGTCTAAATCATCTATGTAAATTCTAAACAATTGCGGTCCCTTAACTGATCCCTGAAGCACACCACAAGCCACTGATTGCCAACCAGAAAACCACCCATTTCTCCCCACTCTTTGCTTTCTCTTAGCAATCTTCTGTCCATGTTAATATATCACCTGTAACATTGTGCAAATTTATCCTAGGCAGCAGCCTTTTATATGGCACCATGTCAAATGCCTGATGGAAATCCACGTACACCACATCTACTGTTGTCCACAGCATTTTTAGTGTCCTTAAAAAATTCCAGCAAATTAATTAAACATGACTTGCTTTTTATGAATCCATACTATGATGGGACAATTTCTATCCAGATGTCTTGCTATTTCTTCCTTGAATATAGGTTCAATTTCCCCAGTTCAAAGGTAAACTAATGGGCCTATAGTTACCCGCCTTTTGTCTATCTCCTTTTTTAAACAGTGACATTACATTTGCTGTTTTCCAATCTGCCAGAATCGTCCCAGTGCCCAGTGAATTTTGGTAAATCACCACAAGCGTATTTGTTATTTCCTCCGCCATCTCTTTTAGCACCCTGGGATTCATTCCAAGACAGCAGATAAAAAAGCAGAACTAACAGGCCAAGAGAGATACTCATAATCTGGGAGCAGTGAACCCAAATGTCTGGATATTAGGCAAGTTGGGACGATAATAGACCCTGAGACTTTGCAGGAAAAGAAGTCATTGGCTGTAAGGTTTCAATATGAGTGAATAAAGCCTGTTTGTACCTGACCTGGAAAGATAATTAGCCTGGGTGTTTCACTTGTAGACATGCAGATCATGCTGCAGACTGGAACTTTCTGTTCGTTGCTCAAGTAAATAAAATCAGGAGTTTTGTCATTGGATATTCGCACTGCACAGGCCTCCTACTGGCTGTTCTACAATAGAAACTCTTGGCTTTATGCAAATATTGCAGATCCCTGATCTAATAGCTCTTAAAAATTCTGTTCTTTGAATATTTGTCCAACTTTGCTATATTTGCACATTATTTGTTGCAAAGGCGACATTGTATTCTGGAGCCAAGTAGCTAGGCGTAGACCATGAAATGTATACAAGAGTCCAGTGGGATATGTTATGTAGTTTGTGGGAAAGGGAAAGAAATTCTGGAGCCAAGTTTATGGGTCAATTTTTTTTAGAAGTCGATTTAATTTTAGCACTATGTAGTACAGTGGAAGCTACTGATCTTGTTCCTCTTGGGAATAAGTACTACTTAAGAAAACTTTCCTCTAACTTTTCCTTGTCCTAAAACTTTTCTGATTGCAGCTACATGAGTGCAAACATCTTACAGGGAGTGTTGGTTGCACGTGGCCTGTTTATTGAGTTATCTGGTACATTCCAGATGGTGTAGCAAGACAACTGAAACACTGAACCCAATTCTGAAACAACACAACCCAGATGGCTGTAACTGGTCCCATCTTATCTCGTTCTGATGCCTATTTAATTTTTGGTTTTGGAATCCAGAAGTTTGAAGTCTGAGCACAGCTTTGAAAGGGATTTGTTAAAGGAAAAGCAGTATATATTTTAAAAATCAAACAGATTAAGGAATTACAGTCACAAAGTATCAGTAAGCATGTAAGATAGAACATAATGGGCCAAATTTTGCAGCTGGTGGGTGGGGGAGTGTTCACAGTGAAATGTCAGTATTCACCATTTCCCCGCTGATTTAAGGATATTGGAGATGTGATGATTGACATGGAAATCCTAAAGCTTCAGTCTGTCACTGAGGGTTCTAAACAGACAATGGTTTCACCTTTCCCTCACGGCACACCCTTCCCTCCTGACATCCTTGGTCCCAACAGCACGTGATCTCAAATACAGTGAAAATTTTGACTTAAACACTACCTGTGCCTGTCATCACTTAAAATATTGCAATTTGTTGGTGTAATTTGGTTTTTAGTGTTGAAATGATTTGGAGCGCTGTGCTGTTCTTCAGTTCAGAACTTTCTGTGGAATATTTTAGCTTTTACTTTTTATCCCATTTTAATATACCTATCTTTAATTTCTCTATGTAAGGTATTATTTTAGTATCCTTAGTCTTCCATTTGAGGGTCTGTGAAAATTTTTAATGTACCTGACTGCTTAGACAAACTGGTGACATTACTGCTGCTTCTACTGGAAATGCCTTAGTACAATGAGCATATACTGTATCACTGCACAGTGCGGCAGGTGCAGTTCTGACAGTTTAACCAATTTATTGTTAGTGGTCCATGCTTCACCATTAACTGCAAACTCTGACCCATAGAAGTTTCTTTCCCTGAGCAGTGTGCCTATCCAATTATATAACCGGCAGAAATCTCAGTATGGAATTACTTTAAGCTAGATCTCATCTCTGGTTAATTTGAATCCTGCCACCTGCAGTCTGAGACTAACTTAAGGGGAAGGTTTATCTTACTAACATAAATAATTGGGTGTTATTTGATCTCTATCTTTCCAGTCACGACAGTAAATCTGGATTGTATTGGTGAGCAAGCAGAATCGATGTTTGTGGTTGGGTAAGTGACCTGATAATTAATTTAATTTGTTTTTGTTCTAAGTTTTCAGCAGTTGGAGTTATAAAAGTAAAGGTAGAGTAAATAATCCATGGAAAGATGCAGTTTATATATTTTGTTACAAACACAATGATACAGTCCTTTGATGCTGTCCTTTTGTTAGCGATTTCTCACTTCCAAATGAATTCCCAATGAAATTCCTGGTTAAAATCAGAATATGGGTACCAATAAAACTCCTCTATATATCATACATACTTTTGAAAAGAAATTGACCTATTTTTCTAATTAACCTGTTCAGAGATGCTCTGGAGCAAGTGGGACTTGAACATGGGCCTCCTGCTCCATTGGTAGGGACACTACCACTCCAACATAAGAAGACCCCTGAAAGCTGACATGAAGCGATGATGCTGTGCTATTAATAGATCCTTTCAGATGCCCTTTCTCAATGCTGACATTTTTTTGAAAGCCATGCCTCATGTAGCCAGGTCCAATCCACTACAAAGTTCATCCTGGCAGCAGATAGCTATTGTTCCTGTCTGCTTTACATTTGCCTTATAGCTGACTGAACAAGACCTGCACAACGGGATATTAACAGTTACGGTGAGGAGCTGGAGGAACGCAGCTGGCCAGGTAGCATCAGAGGAGCAGAAAAGCTGACGTTTTGGGTCAGGCCCTGAAATGTCAACTTTCCTGCTCCTCTGACGCTGCCTGACCTGCTTTGTTCCTCCATCTCCACACTGTGTATTCTCTGACTTCAGCATCGGCAGTCCTAACTATCTCTGGGATATTAATGGTACCTATGCCACTCTCACACAGGATAAAAACACTTACTATGTACCGATTCACTGATAATTAATCCTTTGTTTAACCCCAGAGAGCAACTGCAAGCTACATTTAAGAATTTAACAATTACACTGCTACAACCTATCAAGAAGCTCTTGTAATTCCACAGTTGATTTTATTTTGTGTGAGCGTGAAATGTTACTGATCTTGACTTTACACCTGAACAGAATGAACTAAGAGAATGGCAAGAGGGCTTGCCTCAGTGGTGTGATGGGTTCATGCTCCATACAATGGAGAAACAACTTCTAAATGTAATTATAGGTATAGTTGCACTAAGACTCCATGCCTACTCTGAAAATACCTACAGTCTTGGAGATGATGGTTAGTGTTAGAGATCAAAGGCAACTCTTTTGCTGCCATACCTCAAGTGATTTTAAATAGGGCCACATTCACAGCACCACTTAGCAGTTCCACAAGTGCACATAATTCTAAACGCTGTAGGCTTTCATTCTCAATTGTATCTCGGGACAATTGTATCAGACCTTGATCTTGATTTTGTTCATCATTTCATTTATGCTGTGTAGGGGGCCATGTCTTTCATTTGAGCTCAACCACGACTAAACTTAAAAAAAGAAAACTGGAACCAGTTGTTCAGTTGTGTCAAGACATAGCATTGAGATTCTAAACAAACATTGACTAAGCCTTGCCATTGATAGTTAGATACATCGTGAGTGATCATTAACTGTCACCGCTAACAATTATCAGCATATGATTGGAATAAATATATCATGCTTCCATGATTAATTCACCAGATCTACCCCTCATCGTATTCATTCTCAGGCTCTAGACTCTCCTCAAAGTTTGCTTTGTCAGTGCTTTGACTTACTTTTTGATTTTGTATCTAAACCACACCTCAACCAGAACTAAGCTTGTAAGTGGCATGCATCCAACAATAACACATGGGTGTGGTAGCATCCAACAATAACGCATGGGTGTATTTCAGTGATGGATAGTCATAGGCGTTGTAAAGTAGTGCTTTTCAGTGCTTCTGATTTTGTTTTATTTATACTTTTTCTATTTTATTCAGCAAAAACAGCAGTCCACTGGAGGTGGATGATGAAGGGGGCACAATGTTTCTGCGAGTACTCATTCACCTCACAATGCATGATTATCCCCCACTCATTTCTGGATCTCTGCAGCTTCTTTTCAAACATTTCAGCCAAAGACAGGAACTGCTGGCTACTTTTAAACAGGTGAGAGATGGCTTGTCCTAACAGTGACAGACAAATAACTAATATAGATTTGGACT
The DNA here is from genome assembly GCF_030684315.1 of Stegostoma tigrinum. Lineage (NCBI taxonomy): Eukaryota > Metazoa > Chordata > Chondrichthyes > Orectolobiformes > Stegostomatidae > Stegostoma > Stegostoma tigrinum. The sequence continues at coordinate 28,757,245 of NC_081374.1, forward strand.
TGAGGCAAGAAGTATAAAATGTAAAATGCTGGAAACACTCAGCAGGCCAAACATCATTTGTGGAGAGAGAAACAGATTTAATCTTTCAGGTTGATGACCTATCATCTGATCTTACTTTCACACTGGGGCTACAGACAATTAGCCTGTTGATCAGTTTGTATGTCTTCAGCTCAGATATGAACCTTCAAAGAGACCAAGTGGCCTGTTGCCAAATTACATATAGCGAAAAGGTTAATTGTGGAGGAAGGTCAAAGGGACACACACATTTTAATGGGGATGTGAAGGCTTTTCCAACTTCAACAACTGGACTTCATTTCATAGATTTTCTCCAACGTTCACCCTAATGCTTAGCAGTGGGTGAGGACAGGAGATTTGGGCACCTGGATGGTACAGGCAAGGAATTATATAATTACTCCCTGGCAGTGTGTCCAGATGAAGATAGTGGTGGACAGACACAATGTGGAGCCAAGGACAATCACACCAGCTATTGTCTCCTGATAGGTTAGACCTGACAAGGAAGCAGTCACTGCTGTAAAACTCTTCAATTAAAACGGTAGATGGGGTCCCAGTGACTTCACTGGTCTCTGACCTGCATATTTATACAAAAATCAGCTCATGAATTTGAAGTTTTCACTGTTAAGTGGGAAAGATTAAGAAGGCCTGAAGAAAATAGTTTGAAAGAATTGAGGGAGTGGAAAACAAGTGAAGTGAAGATAGGCCTATAGGAACTTATGGGAGGTCAAATAATTTTGTTTTTATCAAAAAGAGCAATGCTTGAAATGTTTAAGATCAGTTTTGTAACTCATTTTACACATTGGCGTCAAATCATGCCTGTCATATTTCACCAAGAAACATGAAAACTGGAACTCCCAAATTAATAGTCCAATTCAGTTTTGTTTTAGCACTGACACAGGCTGAATCAGTTCTAAAACTCTCTTGCTCATCTTGAACTCGAAAACAGAACTTGTACAAGCCTGTGCTAAATGTTATTGCAATTTTCTACTAAGTATTATTTTAACTGGGGTGGACCCTAATTTGTAATATGTGCTGTCTTAATGGCATTCCAATAATGTCGGCATGTGTCTCCAAATGTGACTACTTTAAGACTGACAACATTTCCAGATACAGTACACACTGTGAAACACAAACACAGATTTTCCGGCTGACATTGTTTTAACATCATCAATGTATTTTCTGTCATTTTGAAACATTCTTAATCAAAGTTGTTCCAGCTCTGATATATTTAGCCCCTCTCCTAGATGCATCTTTACTCCGCGACTTGTATGTGTCTGGCTTCGTCTTTACACTCAGCGAAGCCATGTACGGTATAAAGAGCGTTTTTTAAATTTTTCTGTAGTTTTTATATTATTCTGAAAGAGTAAAGGAACTGTTTTAAACCCATGGATTGTTGAAGAATTGCTGCTCTTTTTAAAATCAAATAATCTTGCATTCATTATAAGTGCAGTTTACACAGCTGCTTTTTCAAGCAGTAGTGAAAGTCCCTGGCAAAACCCACGGAGCTATGTACGAATGAAGATTTGACTGTCAATAAATAGTCTGTGAACTAATAACCAGATATTGATGAGAAAGACCTCCTGTCAGCCAACAATTTTGTGATCACTTACCACAGAGCTTAACAGCTTGGGGGTGTGAATGGTCAGGAGAAGCTATTGGACCTTTTGAAAGGAAGGAGTGTTTTTTCAGCTCTGCAGTAAAAGCCACCACAAATCTAAAGATAGCCAGTTTATTTCCCCTTTCCGTTTGCTGTGACTTTGAATTGATGGAGCAAAGAATCAGTTCATAATTATGAACCAGTAATCCTACAAGGCAGAGACCATTGAACTGCTCCAATTCTTTTTCTCTGCACATAACACCCATGTTTCTTTTTCTTGGCTGTGCCTGACTGTGAGGGCATGTAGTGGGAACTTCAAAAGACAGTTAACATTTAACTACTAGAGTTATATGTTGACGGTTCATTATTTTTTATCTGTAACTAGAATCTATTTATTTGTAACATATAGTAATTTTTGTTAAGTGCGGAAACCTTTCTGTCAACCTGGTAAGTTGGGAATTCTCCTTACTTTTTCAAAACTTTAACTTTTGTGTCGATTCGGGGAACAAGGGGCTTGATTTCCCGTGTGCTGCCCCAGTGAGGCCTAAATCAGATAAATAAGAAAAAAAATCCTTTTTCATGGTTGTTGTTAGCTGTTAAAGAATTTAATATCGCCTGAAAGTTCCACTTTGGAACCAGTCAAGCATCGCATCAGGTATTGCTTCTAAATTTAATATATTTTAAGATTTCAAGCTTATTTGTTTAAACCAGTATGTACAGATAATGGGATTGATACAAGGAATTAGATGTATACAGTAGAACACGTTTCACTAACTTGCAAATAGGCATGATACTAGGCACAAAATTGTCTTTTGTTTTCTATGATGCTTTCAATCTATTAAAATACACAGTAAACGAATCCAGTGATTTAAAATTCTTTTCACGGCTTGTCCTGGTTTGTTTGTTTCCTGATAATTAGCTGCCAGATTAAAAATAAGTTGCTGCCATACAGTTAACCAAAGAAATCGCGTTGACTTTGCTTTCTCCCTTTTGAGTTTACATTTTGAAAATCCACAAGTTTTCTTCAGGGATATGAACTGAAGCCCATTGTTAAAATAATTGTATATACTGACTGGATTTGAAGAGATATTTGCTGATGAAAACTGGAAAAATCTGGATATTGTTGCCATCACAAATAGAAGTTTGACAATCACACTGTGCTATTACCATGGCGAAAGAATCATTGAAAAAGTTGCTTTAAATATTCCAACGTCTCTATTCTGTCGTAATTGGTTCTCTTTCAAAGAGCTTTTACATGAATGAAATGAAAGTGACATCTTTGTTTTTGTTCCCTAAAGGAAAGTATTATTAAATTGGAGAGAGTTCAGAAAAGGTTTGCCAGGATGTTGCCAGGTCTGAGTGATTTGAGTTATAAGGAGAGCATGGGCAGACTGGGATTTATTTTGCTGGAGTGCAGGAGGTTGAAGGGTGACCTTATAAATGTTTATAAAGTCATGAGCAGCGTAGATAAGGTCAATAGCAAAGGTCTTTTCCTTAGGAAGGAAGAGTTCAAAACTAGGGGACATATTTTTAAGGTCAGAAGAGTGAGATTTAAAAGGGACCTAAGGGACAATTTTTTTTTCAAAAAAATGGGTGGTTCATATGTGGACTGAACTGCCAGAGGAAGTGATAGATGGAGGTACAGTTCTAACATTTAAAATATATTTAGATAGGTACATGAATAGGAAAGGTTTAGAGGGATCTACTCCATAAGTGGGACAAGTTTAGTTCAGAAAATTTGGTCAACATGGATGAGTTGGATGGAAATGTCTCTTTCTGTGATGCACATCTTTATGATTCTCTAACTCTATGATTCTACACTGTTAGGTCCAGCTTCTCATATCACCTCAAGATGTTGATAACTACAAAGTGATCAAATCTGATTTGGATCGCCTCCGTACAATGGTGGAAAAGTCAGAGCTCTGGGTGGACAAAAAAAGCAACAGAGGAGCAGAAGGGAAAAAAGCAACATCAGAGGTAACTTCCCTCCTACACATCACATTTCAAAGCCCTGAATGAAGATAGATCAGATAATTGTCTTTTGTCATCTTATTAACATGATTAGATTTGACAGATATTTTGATGGAATGTTTAGTAGATGAATAGAAAAGAATGGGGAAAATTGAGTGCACTCTATTTCTATATGATACTTATACTTCCAAGTTATGATATTTTAAACTACCTAGATTATTTGAGTTTAAACTAAGCTCATATCTGATGCAAATTCTGAGGAAACACAAGGATGAGGATTCAATATTAGTCAAGACTGTCTTCTATTATGCATCTTGTTGATGTAAATAAAAGCAAAAAAAAACTTAAAGGAAAATTTTCTTCAGCTAGTAATGTCTCTAATTGTAATACCATCTCTGGGCCAGCAAGTGGCGTTGTTGCACCATAACTAGCAATTAAGGATGTATACAGCAGAACAGATCTCTCAGCATCTTGAAAGGAATCAAGCAGAAGTTATTACTCATATAGAAATTCCCAACTTTAAGAGATCACTGAATACCCTCATGTTCCATTGGATAATTCATCATGTTCAACAATACTTTGCTCTTTTAATGTCCCGTATTGAGGATGTTGAGTGAAGATGTGAAATCAAGAAGTGGTCAAGAAGAATTTGACTGAAAGTTCAATGGACAAAAGAACCCAGAATGGGCATTGGGTACCTTCATCTACATGTTGCAAATTTTGGTTTGACAGCTAATTGTCAGTGCACAAATGATTGCTCATCAGCTGCACAGCATGAGAAATGCAAATTTGGAAAATTACTCCGTTTAGGATTTCCTGCTTTGGAATTAATAACTGTTTGTTGGGATGTATCAACATAAGATAATATTAATGGATGTGCACACACTATTGTTGGATCTGTTGAATTTCTGGATTGAATTTCTGGATGTTACTTTTCCATCTGATTCTACCATATTATTTTCACGTTTCAGGAGCCTGCTGATGATGCAGCCATGGAGAAGACATTAGGAGGAAAAAGTAGTAGCAATTATCAAGACGTCAAAGAGGTGAGTCAATTTGTGGACTGATTAACAATGTCCGTCGATCTCCCTGGCCTCCCAGCACTACAGATGGACTGCCACTCTTGTACCTGTTCCAGGGTGTTACATTGTGTTTCTTTTGAACCATCACTTGGAGAAGGTGTATATGAATATTCCCCAAGATGACTCGCCATTTTTTTCTTTACTGTACTCATTCTGCAGCATGAAACTTATATGCTGACTAATCCTCCAGAGCAATATTGTGAATAGAATCTGAACAACGGGTCTTTACTACTTACCTGCTAAGCCACTTGGTTTGTTTGAGTCTAAGTTAATTACATACCTAAATGCAAAGGCAACATCAGGTCAGGGATTCAATATTAGTCAACAGTTTCTTTTATTACGTGTTTTGTTGAAGTAAATAAAAGTCAAAGAAGCCTTTAAAGGAAAATGTATCTATCTCGTCTACCATTTCCCGCATGTTGCTTATTCTAATAGGCAACACAGTAATGATATTGCTAAAGTTTTTGAAACAAGCTGGCAGCCAGGCCTTTCATCAGGGAAATCAAAATAACAAACTGGAAGATTAAAGGAATGAGCGATGGAAAATTGGTAAGAAAGAGACTATTTGTCAGTTGCCTCAGTAACGTAGCTGTTTCACATTGAAGCAATTTTATAAACCTTTTTATAAACAAGGTGAGAATGACTCAGTACAAATGTCAGCCACGATGTTAATTTCACAGAAATTTATCTATACTTTCAGATTTTGGAGCGACTGAATAAAATGTGTGGAGTCGGAGAACAGGTTAGAAAGAAACAGCAGAGGCTGCTGAAAAATATGGGAGCTCACAAAGTGATGTTGGATCTGCTGCAGGTACCTTATGACAAGGTGAGAATATCATCACGTACAGAGTTGATTCTGACAATGACTTCACAAGAACCTGAACAGGACTGGTAACCACACAAGTAAATTGCTAGGCAGAGAAGGGTGATCCCTTACTGAAGTTATTTTTTAGCTGTCACTCTTTTTGGTTTGATTTTATTCCATGTTTCGCTCCTAAATTTATCTAATCTCTGAATCGTTCCTCCCCAGACCAGGAACAGTTCACAGTGAGTGGCTCAACTAGTCCATTGCTCATTCCTTCGTCAATCCAACTTCAGTTCACATTACTCATCAACTTTATTTTCTCCCCGATTGTTAAGGAATCTTTGCTTCTCTCATGCTCAATATGATTCATGATGAAAGTTCCGTTCATACCCTTAGGGCTATTAGTCCAGCTCATTGCTTGGGCATTAACCTCTGTATCTTCATTTCACTTACTTGAGCTCTTTCACAATTCTCCTCTGATCAAACATTCAACCGATGAATCATCAGTCATTATGTTCCTTTAAAGAATGCACTTTCTTGCAATAATTCCTGACTTCATGAATAGATCTGTTAACATCTTGGCACTGTCAGAAACCCAAACCATGCCAGCTCTGTGATCTCTTCACTTCAGAGTTCTCACACTTCCTCACCACTTAATTTAAAGTACTGTTCCCTAACAATGATGAGGAGGTAGCAAGCAGTGTAATTGTTGCATTGTATTGGTTGTACATTAGGCAATCATGTGTTGTCATGGAAATGACTTCATGAGTTTTATGAGCAGCGTATCATGTCCCTCTGAACTGTGAAGGTCATTTTAATTCTGACGGGCATAGTATTGCTCATATGTGAAAAGAAGCACATGTAAGGTTTAGGGAGCTAAAAATGACAGGGCCTGTGAAGAATGCAAGGAAAGCAGGAAGGTACTCAACAGGGAATTAGGAGAACAATAAGGAGCTATGAAACGACCTTGGCAATTAGGGTTAAAGAGAATCATGAGGCGTTCCAAAGAAACAAGAGGATAACTAAGGAAAAGGTAGGACCACTGAAGGATAAAGGAGGGAATCTGTGCTTGGAGGCAGAGATGTCGGTGAGATCCTAAATGAGTACTTTGTACCGGTATTTGCCCAGGAAAAGTATATGGATAATAGTGAGGTTTGTATGGAGTGTGCTAATATTATTGGGCGTTTTGAAATCAAGAAAAATATGGTGTTGGATCTCTTGAAGAGTATCAAGGTGGATAAGTCCCCAGGGCCCAATGGCACCTAATCCAAGTTATTGAAAAAAGCAAGAGAGGAGATTGCTAGGTCCTTTCCCAAGATCATTGTATCCTCAGAGTTAATGACAACTGCAGATGCTGGAGAATCTGAGATAACAACATGTGGAGCTGGTTGAACACAGCAGGCCAAGCAGCATCTTAGGAGCACAAAAACTCATGTTTCGAGCCTAGAGCCTTCATCAGAAAAAGGGGATGGGGAGAGGATTCTGAAATAAATAGGGAGAGAGGGGTAGGCGGATCGAATGGATAGAGGAGAAGATAGGTGGAGAGGACAATATAGGTGGGGAGAGATAGATCAGTCTGGGGAGAATGGGCATGTCAAGGGGGTGGGATGAGGTTAGTAGGTAGGAAATGGAGGTGCAGCTTGAGGTGGGAGGAGGGGATAGGTGAGAGGAAGAACAGGTTAGGGAGGCAGAGACGAGCTGGGCTGGTTTTGGGATGCAGTGGAGGGAGGGGAGACGTTAAAGCTGGTGAAATCCATATTGATACCATTGGGCTGCAGGGTTCCCAAGCGGAATATGAGTTGCTGTTCCTGCAACCTAGGGTGACATCATTACGGCACTGCAGGAGGCCCAGGATGGACATGTTGTCTAAAGAATGGGAGGGGGAGTTAAAACGGTTTGCGACTGGGAGGTGCAGTTGTTTATTGTGAACCGAGCGTAGGTGCTCCGCAAAGCGCTCCCCAAGCCTCTGCTTGGTTTCCCCAAAGTAGAGGAAGCCACAATGGGTACAGAGGATGTAGTGTACCACATTGGCGGATGTGCAGGTGAACATCTGTTTGATGTGGAAAGTCATCTTGGGGCCTGGGATGGGGGTGAGGGAGGAGGTGTGGGGGCAGGTGTAGCACTTCCTGCAGTTGCAGGGGAAAGTGCCGGGTGTGGTGGGTTTGGAGGGGAGTGTGGAGCAGACAAGGGAGTCACGGAGAGAGTGGTCTCTCCAGAAGGCAGACAAGGGGATGGAAAGATATCTTTAGTGGTGGGATCGGATTGTAGATGGCGGAAGTGTCAGAGGATGATCCATTTCAAGCCCACCGACTCCCACAGCTACTAGAATTCACCTCCTCCCACGCACCTTCCTGCAAAACGTCCATCCCCTATTCCCAATTCCTTTGCCTCCGCCGCATCTGCTCCCAGGATGAGGCATTTCACTTCCGTACATCCCAGATGTCCTCATTCTTCAAGGACTGCAACATCCCTCCCCACGGTGGATGAGAACGCCCTCGACCGTGTCTCCTGCATTTTCCGCATCTCATCCCTCACACCCCGCCCCTGCAATAATCGCCAAAAAAGAATCCCCCTCGTCCTCACGCACCACCCCACCAACCTCCGGATACAACGCATCATCCTCTAACACTTCTGCCATCTACAATCCGACTCCACCACCCAAGACATTTTTCCATCCCCACCCTTGTCTGCCTTCTGGAGAGACCACTCTCTCCATGACTCCCTTGTCTGCTCCACACTCCCCTCCAACCCCACCATACCCGCACTTTCCCCTGCAACCGCAGGAAGTGCTACACTTGCCCCCACACCTCCTCCCTCACCCCCATCCCAGGCCCCAAGATGACTTTCCACATTAAGCAGAGGTTCACCTGCACATCTGCCAATGTGGTATACTGTATCCACTGTACCCGCTATGGCTTCCTCTACATTGGGGAAACCAAACGGATGCTTGTGGACCACTTTGCAGAACATCTACGCTTGGTTCGCAGAAAACAACTGCACCTCCCAGTCGCAAACCATTTTAACTGCCCCTCCCATTCCTCATTCTGATACTCATTTATTTAATTGTATGATAGTCCTTCTCCCTGATTTCTTAATCCACATTGTCCTTCTCACTAATAAACACTGACACATTTGGAACTACCCACATACTGGTTTCACACACAAATTGCCCCTGTAGTCTTTAATGGGCCCTACTCTTTCCCTAGTTATCCTTTTAACCTTGATGTACTTTTAAAATAACTTAGGATTTTCCTTTGTTTTACATCAAGTGAGCTTGCTACCACTATCAGCAACATCTTCCTTCAACTTGCTGATGCCCAAGAGTATGCAGAGAGGGTGATAATTATTTCGATTAGATTTTTCCTGTTTTCTGTGGACAGAAGATATCTAGACAATTTTCAGCATTGTTGAATGTTTTCCCAAATAGTGGCTGAGGACACGGCTGCTTCTGGAGCCCATGGCTTCAGTACTATAGCCAAGATGTTGTTGGGCTCTAAGTATTTGCAGTCGACAGTGCTATTGATAAGTTGTATCATTTACCCTCAAATCACTGATCACAGCATTTTCAGAATAATTATCAGTATGAAATCTGTAAATAATGATTGAAGATTGTGTTTTGTTGCAGAATGACATAAAAATGCGTGAGATTTTGAAGTACACTCACCAGTTCCTTCAGAAATTCTGTGCAGGAAGCCCTGAGAACCAGACTCTACTTTATAAGCACTTGAACCTGTTCTTGACTCCTGGGGTAAGTAACCTCAAACTAGATGTTTTTTTAGCCACTATGTAAAAGCGGTTACCCCTTTCAATGAGCTCATGTCTCAAATTTAATTTAAGTAAAAAGTAAAAAAAGCCATTCGATATGAATTGTAAGCTTGTTGTCACAAAAAGCAGTCTCTGAAAGGAATTCCATGACTTCATATCAAATGTTTGTGGAAAAATATACATTTAGACCAGATTTTCCCACAGTAATGAGATTAATGCTAACTGTCTCCAAACATCCCCGGGTTTCTAATTAGAATGGGCCACAGCAAGCACAGAACAAATTATATGCACAGCAGTGATCTAAAGAGTTGTGGTGATAGCACATTAATTACCTAGGGAAGTGGGAACATTTCGGTGAGCAAAATCATTACTTCTTAAATAAATGTTCCTCTACAGCCCACAATCAACACTGATGTTCTGTTCAAGTACTTGACTGCCCCTGAGAGAAAGATTGATAAGTAGTTGACTGGAGGGCAACTATTCAAGTGTTGATGACTCTGCAGTAATGAATGAACTTTTATACTTCGCAACTCTTAGTTAGGATTGCCAGTTATGATCTGCCGGATTCCTGAAAGTTTGAACCTGTCGTATTTTGTAATCAGAGATAATGGGAACTGCAGATGCTGGAGATTCCAAGATAATAAAATGTGAGGCTGGATGAACACAGCAGGCCCAGCAGCATCTCAGGAGCACAAAAGCTGACGTTTCGGGCCTAGACCCTTCATCAGAGAGGGGGATGGGGGGAGGGAACTGGAATAAATAGGGAGAGAGGGGGAGGCGGACCGAAGATGGAGAGTAAAGAAGATAGGTGGAGAGGGTGTAGGTGGGGAGGTAGGGAGGGGATAGGTCAGTCCAGGGAAGACGGACAGGTCAAGGAGGTGGGATGAGGTTAGTAGGTAGCTGGGGGTGCGGCTTGGGGTGGGAGGAAGGGATGGGTGAGAGGAAGAACCGGTTAGGGAGGCAGAGACAGGTTGGACTGGCTTTGGGATGCAGTGGGTGGGGGGGAAGAGCTGGGCTGGTTGTGTGGTGCAGTGGGGGGAGGGGATGAACTGGGCTGGTTTAGGGATGCAGTAGGGGAAGGGGAGATTTTGAAACTGGTGAAGTCCACATTGATGCCATATGGCTGCAGGGTTCCCAGGCGGAATATGAGTTGCTGTTCCTGCAACCTTCGGGTGGCATCATTGTGGCAGTGCAGGAGGCCCATGATGGACATGTCATCAAGAGAATGGGAGGGGGAGTGGAAATGGTTTGCGACTGTGAGGTGCAGTTGTTTGTTGCGGACTGAGCGGAGGTGTTCTGCAAAGCGGTCCCCAAGCCTCCGCTTGGTTTCCCCAATGTAGAGGAAGCCGCACCGGGTGCTCCCGCGATAAGACATTCCACTCCCGCACATCCCAGATGTCCAAGTTCTTTAAGGACCGCAACTTTCCCCCCACGGTGATCGAGAACGCCCTTGACCGCGTCTCCCGCATTTCCCGCGACACATCCCTCACACCCCGCCCCCGCCACAACCGCCCCAAGAGGATCCCCCTCGTTCTCACACACCACCCTACCAACCTCCGGATACAACGCATTATCCTCCGACACTTCCGCCATTTACAATCCGACCCCACCACCCAAGACATTTTTCCATCCCCTCCCCTGTCTGCTGTCCGGAGAGACCACTCTCTCCGTGACTCCCTTGTTCGCTCCACACTGCCCTCCAACCCAACCACACCCGGCACCTTCCCCTGCAACCGCAGGAAATGCTACACTTGTCCCCACACCTCCTCCTTCACCCCCATCCCAGGCCCCAAGATGACATTCCACATTAAGCAGAGGTTCACCTGCACATCTGCCAATGTGGTATACTGCATCCACTGTACCCGGTGCGGCTGCCTCTACATTGGGGAAACCAAGCGGAGGCTTGGGGACCGCTTTGCAGAACACCTCCGCTCAGTCCGCAACAAACAACTGCACCTCACAGTCGCAAACCATTTCCACTCCCCCTCCCATTCTCTTGATGACATGTCCATCATGGGCCTCCTGCACTGCCACAATGATGCCACCCGAAGGTTGCAGGAACAGCAACTCATATTCCGCCTGGGAACCCTGCAGCCATATGGCATCAATGTGGACTTCACCAGTTTCAAAATCTCCCCTTCCCCTACTGCATCCCTAAACCAGCCCAGTTCATCCCCTCCCCCCACTGCACCACACAACCAGCCCAGCTCTTCCCCCCCACCCACTGCATCCCAAAACCAGTCCAACCTGTCTCTGCCTCCCTAACTGGTTCTTCCTCTCACCCATCCCTTCCTCCCACCCCAAGCCGCACTCCCAGCTACCTACTAACCTCATCCCACCTCCTTGACCTGTCCGTCTTCCCTGGACTGACCTATCCCCTCCCTACCTCCCCACCTACACCCTCTCCACCTATCTTCTTTACTCTCCATTTTCGGTCCGCCTCCCCCTCTCTCCCTATTTATTCCAGTTCCCTCCCCCCATCCCCCTCTCTGATGAAGGGTCTAGGCCCGAAACGTCAGCTTTTGTGCTCCTGAGATGCTGCTTGGCCTGCTGTGTTCATCCAGCCTCACATTTTAGTATTTTGTAATCACATTGTTTCTCCCCCACTGTTCTAGAATATTATTGGAATTATTTAATGCCTTGGCATTACCAATCCTAAACAAAATTGGACTTGACTTATAGTGAGATAGTTTAATAAAAAGATGCAAGGGGTAAATAATATTTGAATGAAATTTGTTTCTGGATTAATTTTGCAATTAACGAGAGCCACCTAGTGAATAGCACAGATTCCATAAAAATGTCGTCAATAAAAATAATTAAAACAGAAAATGCTCCATAAATTTAGCATTGATGGAGAGTTAACATCTACATTGCCCACTTGCAATTGTTGGGCTGAGTCCCATTTAGCAGCCCTTAACTGAGCTCTTAAGGGCGCCTCTGGTAGTGAGACAGTACGGTCAGTAATGGCCCCTAAGTGATCAGAGTTTAATTTTGGTAGATGCAAGAAGATACAAGGGTTTGGGAATGCCACCTCCATGCCTAATTATGCGCTTTTCCTACCTCCAAGCTTGCCATCTCCAGTGGTAGAACATTCTTCTTTCTTTGCAGTTTTAATGCTACTATAAGAGAACACATACACAACTCCCATTAAATACTTAAATTCTTTTCTATTTATTAATTCTACCCATAAAATCTTCAATGTCTGCTTATCTCCTGCAATCATTTCATATCCTTTTAAGTTGAGTGTCCCTGAAGTTAATTCATCAGAGTGAAATGTAAATGTTTGTGTAAACAATGATTATGCCGCACATCCTAAAATATCCTTCTTGTCATGCTATTTACACTTCCATTTCTGATTTTCTACTCATGATTTAATTGCTTTAGTTTTCTCTTTCCTATAATACCTGAAACACAATGTCTGTCCATTAAGCTATTCTGTTCCTTTTCATAGAGCCACAGAGTCATACAGTATGGAAACGGACCTTTCAATCCAACTAGTCCATGCTGAACATAATCCCAAACTAAACTAGTCCCACCTGCCTGCTCCTGGTCCATATCCCTCCAAACCTTTCCTGTTCAAGTACTTATCCAAGTGCCTTTTTAAACATTGTAATTGTGCCCACATATACCACTTGCTCAAGAAATTCATTGCACGCATGTGCCACCCTCTGTGTAAAAAAAATGCCCCTTTTAAATCTCTGTCCTCTAACCCTAAATGTGTCCCCAGTTTTGAAATTCCTCCTGTCGCAGGGAAAAGACACCTACTACTAATCCTAACTATACTCCCCATCATGATTTTACTAACCTCTATAAGGTCACCTCTCAACCTTCTATTGCTCCAGTGAAAAATATTCCAATGTATCCAGCCTTCCTTTATAACTCGAACCTTCCATACTCAGCAACATCCTGGTAAATCTGTTCTGAACCCTCTCCAGCTGGATAGTATCCTTTCTATATCATGGTGATTAGAACTTCACACAGCACTCCAGAAGAGGCCTCACCAACATATTGTACAACTTCAACATGATTTCCCAACTCTGATACTCAAAGGACTAAGCAATGAAAGCAAGCCTACTAAACACCTTTTTAATCACTCTGTGTATGTATGATGCAACTTCAAAGAATTTTATACCTGAATAGCTCGGTCCCTCTGTTCTACAACTCTACTCTAGGCCCTACTATTAATTATTTAAGCTCTACCCTTGTTTGTTGTACCAAAATGCAGTAACTCGCATTTATCTAGAGAAAACTCTGTCAGCTATTTTTCAACCTATTGACACATTTGATCAAGATCCCTTTGTAATCTTAGAAAACTTTCTTCAATGTCTACTATGCCACCAATTTTGGTGTCTTTCGCAAACTTATTAACCATGCCCTCTATATTCTCATCCAAATCATTTGTATAAGTGACAACAAAAGAGGACCCAGAATCCATCTGTGTGGAACACTGGGGGTGACAGGCCCCCTGTCTGAAAAACAACTCTCCACCAACATTGTCTCTTGACATCAAGCCAATTATGTATCCAGTTGGCATGCTCACCGTGAATCCCATGTGGCCTTACTTTACAAATTTGCCTGCCACGCAGACCCTTGTTGAAGTCTTTACTAAAGTCCAAGTAAACAACAGCTACTGCTCTGCCATCATCAGCCTTTTTGGTAACTTCCTCAAAAAACTTAATCACATTTGTGAGACACGATTTTCCTTGCACAAAATCATGCTGACTATCGGTAATCAATTTTTGCCTCTCTAAATGTCTATAAACCCTATCTTTTATAATCACCTCGAACAATTTACCTATAACTGAAGTCAGACTCACAGGTCTTTTATTCCCTGGCTTCTCCTTACCACCCTACTTAAGCAAGTGTACAACATTAGTCAGCCTACAATCATCAGGTAACTCATCTGTAGTAATAGATGATGCACATATTTCTGCAGGGGACCTTACAACTTCTTCCCTTACTTCCTACAACACCCTGGGATACTTTATGTCAGGTTCCAGAGATGTTTCCACTTTTATATTCTCTAAGACATCCAGAACATTCTCTTCTATAAGACAGTCATCGCTATTTATTTCCCTGTGTTCTCTAGCCTTCATTTCTTTCTCTACAGTAGAAACCGATGCAAAATATTCACTTAGAACCTCTCCCATCTCTTGGGTTCAACCCGAAGATAACCTCCTTGAATTTTAAGAGGTCCTACCCTCTCTCTAGTTACCCTCTTGCTCTGAATGTCCTTGTAGAATCTCTTTGGATTGTCATTAAGCTTATCTGCCAATGCTATCTCATATCCCATCTTTGCTTTCCTGATTTCTCTCTTAAGAATGCCATGACACTATTTATATTGATTAAGAGATTCATTTGAACCAAGCCGTCTGTAACTAAAATAAGATTCTCTTTTATTCTTCACCTGAATCTCAATATCATTACTCATTATTGTTCCTTAATCTTACCAGTCTTACCCATCACTCTATCAGGAAAATAATGCCCCTGAACTCTTGTTTTTATTTTATAATTCACATTTATTCACAATTTTTTGGAATTATTGAAGCAGTTGGAATAGCAGTTGGGGATTCAAGGAATCAAAGGATTTGAAGGGATAAGCAAAAACAGACTATTAAATTGGATGATCAATGATGATCATAATGATGGAAAAGCAGCCTTGAGAGGCTGAGTGACCTACTCTGCTGTTATTTTCTGTTTGACCTCAGCACCCTCTTTCCTTGCCATTTAATGCCCTTGTGGTTTATTTATTCACCCTTTCCACTTGGCCCTGAGTCTCAGCTAGATTACATAGAGCCCTATCCAACAGAACAATGGTGCCACTGTCCCACCGTCCCTCTTTCCACACCTCTCCTTATGCCTGAGGCTTGCATATCTGAAATGCTTATCTCTAAGTTAGTTTGAATAAGAGATTAATATATTGAGGCCTTTAAAGAAAAGCTCCTAGCTGTCTCTTACTAGAGATCCTGCCCACCCTTTTTGTGCTGATGATTCCAAAATGGAAGCAAATTACCGAATCCTCAATTTTCCTTTCTGTTATCTTTTCAAACCAGTTCAAAATGTACCCTCATCAGGTGAGCCAGAAATTATGTGGGCCAATCAATTCTGCTTGTAAAGGATGCTTAGTGAATGCTCTGTAACTATCACATTGCACATCCTTTTTTCTGCCAAGGTATTATGATCAGTATTCTTGCTGTCCTTCCTCTGGTCTTCATCTTATAAATGCCCCACCTCATAATCCACTGTGTTAATATCGGAGCTGCTGTTGCTCTCTCGGCCACACAGAAAAATTCCATATGTGCGTAGATCTTGACCCACGCCCAACTATACTTTGAGAAACCAATCAACTGTCCTGGTAGACTCCCACCAAAAGCGGGAGCTTTGGGAAACTGACTCTTTGAATGGTACTGTCTGTTGTGCTTATAGCAACAAACCCTTCGTAATGTTTTGTTTCTTTAGTGCACAAGTAGGTAAGTCTGTTGCTTAATTGCAAGCAGATCTACATCAATGTATCATAGGTACATAGCTTAAATATTTTCATACCACAAGAAAAATGACTTCCACAGCAGCTGCATGAGAGAATTAACTTGCTTATATGCATGATGTTATTTTAGAAGATTCTCTCTGTAATGCTGAACTATTGTTTTCATAGTTTATTTAATCTAGGGACATGTAGAAATTTTGAGTCCAAACAAACATTATTTAACTTCAAAATATGGTACAGAAAATCAGTTCTAGTATCAGACTAAAGAAACAAATGAGCAAAAACTGCCCAGTTTCTTTTGTGACCTGACACAGATGAACTATTCCCAGGCTAGTCACCATTAGAAAAATGCAGTAATGAACATTCAAGCGATGAATGACCAACACCATGAGCTACAGTTTGATTTTGGCTCTCATAATTTTTGGCTACCAGCACTTAAATGCAGGAAAATCCTGATTGCTGTCGATTTCACTGTGGATGGTTCTATGTTTCTATGTTTTCATGAGGTTAATGGAGG
This sequence comes from Stegostoma tigrinum, assembly GCF_030684315.1. Taxonomy (NCBI): domain Eukaryota; kingdom Metazoa; phylum Chordata; class Chondrichthyes; order Orectolobiformes; family Stegostomatidae; genus Stegostoma; species Stegostoma tigrinum. The sequence continues at coordinate 28,773,481 of NC_081374.1, forward strand.
TGAGGTGGTGAAACAGCCCCAGGGAATGGCACAATTAACAACAATTTAGGTGATACATAACTCCTTTTGTTCCTTTCATGAACCCCCTAAGATGTAATAGCACATGTCCCCAGGAATGTCTGGGAGGAGGCTATGTTCCCCACTGAGTTAAATTTCAACACAGCCTACTGTTAACAGAGTAAGCAACCATACTGGTCTCCATGGAACCCAAGGCAAAATGTCACATTTTGAACCAGACTCAAACTATTGGTATCCTGCCAACATCAGCCAGATGATTTTTTTATTGAGTGTATTCCACACAGACTCAATATTACTGGCAGCGTGTTTCATTTTCATTCATGTTTAGCATTCACAGCTAAGTGCTATCTCATTGCCAGCTCGGGGATATCTTCAAATCAAATTGCTGTCAGTCTGATGAGGTGAATCTAGTGTGATAGGATTTCAGTTACGAGATCGCACTCAGGTAAAGCATATAAAGGATAGGACTGTATTTTACAGGTACAGGTTTCAACAATAATGACAATGACTTATACTTACCTACTGCCTTTAAGGTAATAAAACATCCTCAACTGCTTCTCAGGAGCATCATAAAACAAAGCACGTACCAAGCCACAAGTTCAAATACAAAAGTTGATATAAGAGATAAATGTTAAGAAGTGTTTCATAGGATGAAGATGAGGTAGAGAAGCAGAAAGTAGAGAGATATTCCAGAATCTAGAGGTAGGACAACACCAGCAGTGGTTGAATATTTAAATCGGGAATGCTTAAGAGACCCAAATTATAAGAGTGCAGATATCCTGTAGGGTTTTATGGCCAGACGAGATTATAGTGAGGGATTTGAAAATGAGGTTTAGAAACAAAGTTGAGATGTTGTTTGACCATGAGCCAATGTGGGTGAGTAGGCATAGGGTAAATTGGGATAAGATTAAATGAATTTCATAATATTTCCCTGCACAAGTATTCAATCTTATGGATTATTTGCACCCAAGCAGGATCTTTGAAAGATGCCTTGTATCCATTTTCATAGCCTAAGCTGATGGTGAAAGTGATGCCAATATTGAATTCAGGAAAAATAAAAACAAGACAAAGTCAGTCTTGGTGATGATCTGGTTTCGCTGCTGCTGACCTTCATTATATTTACCATGAGAAAAAAATACTCCACTTTAGAAACAATTACCTGGATTTTCCTGGAGCCATGAAAAGACTACAGCATTTCTAAAGTGGCAGATGGAAACTTGATTCGGAAGACCTGCCTCGAACAGAAACTGGAGAGAGATCAGGCAAAGAATGCGACTTACTTCTTTGGGCGTCCCAAACTCACCAGATCTGTTAAACTCAGTGCAATGCCTAAGTAAACCTCCTGCTCACTGCAGTAAGGACCTTATCCTGCTGCGTGTGTGTGTAAGAAGTTTTGAGAATAAACATAAATGTTTTTGTCATGCAGATATGACCTATGGAAATGTCAAGTCACTTAAATCCCCTGGCCTTGAAATTTGAAGTAAAAAGGTGCCTGTCTGTGCTTGTCTGTTATTCTCAACATGATCCCAGTTGATGATATTACTGATCAAGTCTGATCCCAGACTGAAATCTAGCTTGAAAGATCATATTTTTCTAATTTAGTGTGGTGAACTTTCACTAAAACACGAGAATGCAATGCTGCAGATTTGGGATTAACAATAAAATGCAATTGTATTACACATAAGCAATGAAGATGAAATAGAACACATCAAGTGTCTTATCAAAAATAATTTGTTTTCTGAGGCTGACCGACACCTTGTCCTTATTTCAGCGATTGCTGATGCTGCACAATGTTCATTGTGATATGATGCATTTGTGGTACCTTTTATACAATGTAACTCATTTACTCTTGCAGCTTTTGGATGCTGAGACCATGCAGCACATCTTCACAAACAATTATCAGCTCTGTTCAGAAATAAGTGAAACAGTCTTGCAGCATTTTGTGCAGTGCTGCGCAACACATGGCCGCCATGTAAAGTATCTGGAGTTCCTGCAGACCATAATAAAAGCTGAGGGAAAGTATGTCAAAAAATGTCAAGACATGGTGATGACAGAGGTAAAAGCAATTAAAGGCACCTGACAATATTTGATGTTTTACTTTCACTGTTACTCCGACCCAACTAGTAAAGACTGTTGTAATTCTGACCACCATATGTTTTATCCCAACAGCTGAGCAGTGCAGGGGATGATGTTGTTGTCTTCTACAATGACAAGGCATCATTTCAGACCATGTTGGAAATGATGAATGCTGCAAGAGATGGTGTGGAGACAAACAGTCCACTGGCATATCATATTTTACTGGTAGAATTGCTCGCAGCCTGTGCTGAGGGCAAGAATGTTTATACAGAAATCAAGTGTACTTCATTGTTGCCTTTGGAGGACGTTGTGCGTGTGGTCACTCATGAAGACTGTATAACAGAGGTATTGCCGCCTTGTACAAATTGAATTAACATTGCAGTCAAATGGTTCTAGCAATTAGGTTGGTATAGGGGAATGCATTGGCAAAATCAAGGAGACAAAAAAAATAGAATTTGGTAACTGATTTGAAATTTTTTGCAATTGATAATTAAATTTGCAATAAAGTAACTGGTGTGGAGCAGGTGGATCTGGGTGAGTTATGATTGACATGCAAACAGTAAAAAGGGTGTCAGTAAGCTCAAACGGCTTGACAGTGATTTGCAATATAGAGTGATGCGAAGAGTAACAGCTGAGACTAGCATGAAGGTGCACAGGGTGGCACGGTGGCTCAGTGGTTAGCACTACAGCCTCACAGTGCTAGGGACCCAGGCTCAACTCCAGCCTTGGGCGACTGTCCGTGTGGAGTTTGCGCATTCTACCTGTGTCTGTGTGGGTTTCCTCTGGGTGCTCCAGTTTCCTCCCACAGTCCAAAGATGTGCAGGCTAGGTGGATTGGCCATGGTAAATTACCTGTTGTGTTCACGGGTGTGTGGGATATAGGGGAATGAGTCTGGGTTGGATGTTTCAAGGGGCGGTGTGGACTTGTTAGGCCAAAGGGCCTGTTTCCACACTGTAGGGAATCTAATTTAAAAAAAAGGTCTTGTCTTCTCATCTCAGACAGCCAGGTTAAATTCACCACCACTCATCTCTCTCTCTCTCTCTTGAATGGGAGAGCAGTCCGATGGTCCTCTGCAACTACGTCAACTTAACCTTTAGCTTAGATTGTAAGAACATAACTCACTTAACTAAGCATTACAGGAAAAATGTACAATGAATGTGATATTTGGAAACTGACAAAATGCCTATAAATTTAATGTTATTCCTTCATTTAAGTGTATATTTGGGCACGGTAGTGGCATTTATAAGATGGAACCTCAATGCTTGTAAGTTTCCGTATCTAAAGCATAGGGAAAATGAGAAAGTTGACCTCAACAAATGTTAATGATTAACATAGACTGAAGCATGTAAATTGACTGGTTTATAAGACCACTCAATCTCTCTGAATTTTTCTTATACTCAGTGTATCAGTTACTTCCTCCCTACTCCCAAACAATACTCCTCACCCATTACATCCTATGATCCCATTAGTGGATAGACTCAAATTTTTGCCCCGTGAATGGCTGTTCTTCTTTCCGGTAGCTGATAACTGGAAGCAATGGACCAAGTAGGTGATGCTGTTTACATTGTGAAGATACACAGCTGTTTAAGACATAGCCACGCAGAGCAGACCCCACATGCTGAATGACAAACATGCTGAGCATCATCCTCATGACGGCAGTTCCTTTCTATATGTGGAGTAGAAAATTAACTCCATTTTAGAAGCATTTTTTAATGCTTCAAAAGCCACTGTACATGTCAGAATCTATGGTAATGCCCAATTCTCAAACCTGAATTGTGCACCAGGTATGATTTACAGACTTTTACAGAGGCACCATTCGGTAAAGATGAATAGCATTTTCTTGGAAGCTGCACGCTGCAGTCGCATTTTTCCTATTCAGCTGGCAGGAAGCCCTGTTTTAGCTCATAAAATATTTTTGACAATATTTTTCTAGTTTTGCTGATATTAGCAAAAAAGTGCAGAAATGTAGAGGTGGCAAGTTCATACTCATCTACTGTTAACCAAGTATAGCAAACATAGAAAAATAAAACTCTTAAGGGAAAGGATTCAATGGCAATTTTGAAAGGCAAAAGTCATAGATTAACAACATGACTGTAAAATATCTTTATTCCTATAGATGTTTAAATGTACTTTTTTTTGTCATTATTAGGTGAAAATAGCCTATGTTAATTTTGTGAATCACTGCTATGTGGACACAGAAGTGGAAATGAAGGAGATTTATACCAGTAACCACATCTGGAAGCTTTTTGAGAACTTCACAGTGGACATGGCTCGGGTAGGTCTGTGAAAGGTTGCCAGAGATAATGCTGAGAGTAGACTAAACGTAGAGAATGTAATATACCAGAGACTAGGAAAGTAATATTCACGTAAAATAATTTTGCTCAGAAATTTGCTTGAATAGAAGTATCCAAAGCCTTTTTTGCCTGTATGGGGCATACAGATGGGCATCATGAATGTGTGTTGACCGTGCTTAAAAAATATAAAGCAAAGCTTATTAATTTGCTGAAGTTTTCTAACATACCCACCAATTAACGGTAAAGTAAATTCATCTGTCACCTGCAGATACATAAAATCAAAACGGACAAAGCAAGTCAATAAAAAGTCAAGATAATAAAGTGTGACGCTGGATGAACACAGCAGGCCCAGCAGCATCTCAGGAGCACAAAAGCTGACGTTTCGGGCCTAGACCCTTCATGCCCGAAACGTCAGCTTTTGTGCTCCTGAAATGCTGCTGGGCCTGCTGTGTTCATCCAGCCTCACATTTTATTATCTTGGAATTCTCCAGCATCTGCAGTTCCCATTATCTCTCAATAAAAAGTCAAGCCATGTTGACCAGGGCATTGAGACTTTCACTGCCAGAATAGAAAAGCTGCCTTCGGTTGGAAAGTTAAATGCTATCAACATTCTACTCAAATTTCTGAGAGTTAATAAGTTATGACTCTGTAATTATTTTGTAGTTTAGTCCAGTTTAATTTGTACAGAAACTGCAGCATTTTTAACAAAAAAGGAAAAAGGCAGAATAATCCTCTCCCACGAGGTAGTGGGAAGTGGTAATAATTGCACAAGTTGACCTTAGAGAGATACTCACCCTCTTCTTACCACTCTTGAATTAAATTCTGGGTGAGAAGATCCATTGGGCATTTTCTTGATTCACCAGCAATCACTGTCCTTCAGTGGTCAATTAATGGCTACCTGAGGGCCTTAATGTGCAACAAGCCCAATTATCTGGTTCCCAGCAGGCGAGAAAACCGTGATATACCTGCTAGTTTGGGGACTCCTCCAGTTATCTTGATCTATGGCAGTCAGAGGCAGGGATGTTGTGGCAAGGGAATAGCCTCAAAAGACTACCAGACTGCTCTTATCTTTGCCTATCCTGACCTCTCTATCCCCATGACCCCATTCACCAAGAAGCAGAAAAAAAATTATCTTCTTGCAGTTCCAGAAATGTAAACTTTGATTGACCACCTGTTAGGATCCAAAAGCTCCCAGCCACTTACTGGGGAATAGCTATTTCGAACCCAGGACTGTTGAACCCTGCAATAGCCCAAAAGCTTGCCAATCGATTCTTAACAAGCTAACAGGTATCCAGCCTGGTGAGCATTCTCGGGTATTGGGAGCAACAAGTCAGCCGCCATTGAATACACCCAAGCTGTGTTTAAACTGAGAACTGCAGAAGAGTGGCCAGTGTTGAACCACAGATTCATAGAATCATGGACTCCTTACCGTGAGGAAACAGGCCAATCAGCCCACTAAGCCCACATTGACCCACCAAAGAGTGTTCTACCCAGAGTAACTTTCCTGCCCTATTCCTGTAACCCTGAATTTACCATGGCTAATCCACCTGGCCTGCACATCTCTGGACACAATGGGCAATTTAGCATGGCCAGTCTACCATCCTGTGGAAGGAAATTGGAGCATCAGGAGGAAACCCATACAGAAAGTCACCCAAGGATGGAATCAAACCCTTGGCACTGTGAGGCAGCAGTACTAACCACAATAATTTTGACTGTAAACATGAAGCATAGTTAGTCTTCATTATTTGTTCAGAGTTTCAAATAGCTAATTCAAGAGTTAATGCAAATTGTCTTTTATCGTTTAAATCATGCAAGGTTTGTAGCAAAAGGGAGAAAAGGCTTTCAGATCCTACTATGGAGAAATATGTAGTGACTGTTGTCATGGATACCATCAATGCATTCTTCAATTCACCCTTCTCTGAAAACAGCACATCACTACAGGTAACTCACTGAGGAATCTGCGTTATTAAGCATCAAGCAAAACAACAATTATCATCTTTTCAGTGATGCCTGTACCTTTGCCTCATATTTCTAACTTGTTCAAAATCTCTCAGATGCGGGGAAGCAGTAGGTTTCTGGTGGATTTGTTGTTTGACTTTTGTTGTTGGCTCCACTGATGAGGAAAACACATCAATAACTTCCCTAATTAACTCCTAGCAAATACAACATGTAGAAATAGCTGGAAAATGGACTTTCCATTCATAACAAAGGACACCATTCATTAAGTCTGTTATGTAGGAGTGCAAATCAGTCTCTGTCCAAGAAACGGATTAACAATCTGAAAAGGATGCTGTTATATAAGATTTGAAAGCGTATGAAAGAGGTTTGATATTACAATTGTCCTATGACATACCCCGCGTGATGTTAATTAGGGGAGGCAGAGTTTTAACTCCTTGAGCATCAGTAAGGTGTGTGAAATCTAGAAGTCAAAATTGTTCAAAATGCTGCTAGGTTTTACCTCCCCAGTGTGTGCCAGGTGTCACTCTTGTGTCGCTGCCTGGGAATCTACCTTTTGACGGGCTCTGATTCTTGTCAGACAGGGACTGCTAAGTAAGAGGATGCAGGACTAGGCCTGTTTAATCCCTAACCTCTGGAAGAAGAGGGACTCATGGCTGGTGGCTGGTGATTATAGATAGAGAGGCATAGGAGGGTAGGCGCATGATGGGAGAGACCAGAAGACTTGAGAGTGTTGTATAGCTGTCCGATCTTTGGTAGTGACAGAGCACGTATGCTGGATGCAGCGGTTAACAAGAGAGCACTTAATGGCTGAATCAAGCAGTCCATATCTTCTTTCCACCAGTTTGTTCTGCAAAGCCTGATCTCTTCTTCCAGAGGTTAGGGATTAGACCTACCTTAGTCCTGTATCTTCTTACTTAGCAGTCTCTGCCTGACCAGAATCATAGATCAAAGTGGAGCTGCTAATCTCATTGTCAAATTTAAATTGGTGACCTACTTCCAGAGAGTGCATTCATTGCTTGGCCTCCCTTACTACTCCTGAAAAGCTGCAAATGGGCACATTGAAGCCAGACCGAGGTCAGGTTTCAGATTTTACAACTTTAACCTTCCATCTAACCCACAGCCAACAAATCTATGTAATTAAACTCCCACCCTCAGGGCTGTGTCTCAGGAATTTGACAAAATTCGCCCTGCAAATATAATGCGCTCAAATCCTCTTTTCAGCTATTTATTGTGCAGTTTTGGCAGGTTATATTACTGGCAAATGAACATAAGGATATTTTGCACAAGAGATTTATGAAGAAAATGGAACATTTCACATTGTTGCTTCAGAGCTGTGTAAATAATATTAACATATTTTTGTATTTAGTTTGGTGCCTCATGCCAAAATCTCCGAAGAGTAATAAACATATGAACAATTTCTCCAGTTTTCATTCTTAATATGGATAGGCACACAATAGGTTGTTTTATTTTTGCCTGCATAATAATTGCATGTTTTGCTTCTAATTTCTTGTAGACACACCAGTCTATTGTCATACAGCTTCTGCAGTCCACATGCCGGCTTCTGGATTGCTCCTGGCTGCAACAGCAGCAAAAGTCTTCAGTGGAAATCTGCATTAGGACATTAGCTCTGATGGGTAAGGCAAACAATCCTTATGGTAAGAAATCAAAAATCATAATAAATTACCCAGGTTAGCCAATACACAGCCCATACACTTGGAACATTGGATCTTACAGCTAGGAGCAGCAATAGGCTATTCGACCCTTCCAGCCTGTTCTGCTATTCAGTAAGATCATTGTAGATCTGGTTGTGATGTAAACCTGACATTCCTGTCTGCCCCATATAACCTTTGATTTTCTATCTGCATCTATCAACTCTGACTTGCATAAATTCCATGACCCAGCCTCCACTGCTTTCTGGGGAAGAGTCCTACATGGCCATTGAAAGAAAAAGATCTTCTCCTGATTATGTTATTATTTCCCAAGTATCCTGCCATAATATCCTTAACTTTCCTATGATAGACGTTAGGCCCCATGGGCTGTAGTTTCCCCCTTTCTGTCTCCTTCCTTTCTTGAATAAAAGTATTGCATTAGTTATTTTCTGTTCCACTGTGGAACTTTGGAAGATTGTAACCAATGTCTGTGCTATTGCTGTGACCATCTGGTCATGGGGAGCTATAAGACCTGAGGTCAAATAATTTTCCTATATCTTTTGATGCAGGTGATGACGATTCCTTCAAGTTCCAATGTTCCATTCACCTCTTGCTTGTAAAATACCTTTGGGAAGTTTTCTAAGCCTTCTATAGTGAAGGCAGACACAAAATTCGTGTTCCAGTATCTCTCTCCAAAGATCCAACACTAGATCTGGCTATACCTTTTGAAATGCTTACAGAATCATTGACCGTCTGTTTTTTCTATTATTATCTAGCTTTCTCTCATTCTAATCTTATTCTTGTTTTCAAAATTAAACATTCATTACTGGTTCTTAAAATTGACAATCTTCTGATTTAACACTAATCTTTGCAGATTTCTGCAGTGTTCCTTTCAATTTGTTACTGTTTTTAAATTCCTTATTCAACCACAGAAGATGCAGCCTTCTTTCTTTAGTCTTTCCTTCTTTATTTCCCACAACAACGCATCTTTGCTGAGAGATATTAAATATCTTAAAAGTCTTTGACTGCACCTCTATAGTCCTATCTGTTGAGCAAGCTCCCAGTTCACTTTAGGCAGTCCTGCCTTCATTTTACAGTTGCTTTTATTCAGGAATTTCTTCAGATAAATTAGAGACGTGGTATTTCTCAACTGGCATCAGCAATGATAGAGAATGATATATAGTTCCTTGCTCGAACATGCTTGCTCGGATCACTGTTGTGAATAGGCTGCAGCTGTTTCCTTTTCTGTCCCTGAACCGTAGGCATTTTCTAATTAAGCTGTTTAGAGATGTCATTACACACCTCTGGAGCAGATGGAACTTGAATCCAAGCTTCCTGGTTCAGAGGTAAGGACTGTAAGCTTTTATTTCTGCCTTCTCTCATCAGAACATCAATAACCCAAAACAGCTCCAACAACAGAGTAAACCCAGTTATTCTTTATTGAAGCTAGGTACATTATAAAATACTGCAATGATAACAATAATACATCGCAGGCTTACCTACACAATACATAACAATTGCAAGTGACCCAGTTCACAGAGAATTGTCCAAGTGTCAAACCAAAACAAGTGATCAGCCTGCTCCATCCTAATCTCTAGTCATTGATTAGGTGACTCCAATTCTTGAGCGAGCTAGCTATCACCCTGAAGCACAATCTTTTACGTTCCCTTCCACATATGCAGCCTGCATGATGAATCCTGATACTATCCAGCCTTCAGTGAGTGATCAGTTGACCAGTGGCAAACTTCACATTGTGTCACCTTTGCCATGGTCAAATGACCTTTTACCCATTAGGTTCTCTAGTTGTTGTGTTGGAAAGAGACTTAACCAAATCCTGCCTGCAATCTAAAATGCAATGTAATGGAATACTCCCACTTGCCTGGATGGGTGCAGTCTCCAACAACACTCAAGATGCTTGACACTGTCCAGCACAATGCAGCTTCTTGATTGGCACCACATCCACATATATCCATTCCCCTCCACTGCCGATGCTCAGTAGCAACAGTGTGTTCTACCTGCATGATACACTGCAGAAATTCACTAAAGAAACTCAGATAGCACTTTACAAACCCATGACCACTTGCAAATAGAAGGACAAGGGCAGCAGACACATGGGGACACCTCCACCTGCAAGACCATTCAGCATCCTGACTTGGAAATGTATCGTTGTTCCTTCACATTGCTGAGTCAAAATCCTGGAATTCCTGTCTTAAGGGGATTGTGGGTTAACCCATAGCACATGGACGGCAGCAGTTCAAAGAAGGCAGCTCATCACCACCTTCTCAAGGGCAACTTTGGACAGGCAGTAAACATGCTGACCAGCTGCTAGTGCCCACGTCCCATGAATGAATAAAAAATAACTCTCAATTTAACCAACCTTGGTTGCAGCTAGCCTGCTCATGGCTGTTTATGCAGGCTATTTCCTTGCAGCTTTTGTGGCATCAAAAATCAGCCATATAATATTTACACTGTATGACTCTGTGGTCAACTGCCCATTGTTTTGCTGACAGATGGTCAAATATCACCTTGTGCCTGGACGGACTCAACCCAAACATACTGTCATCTTGCTGAGTTGTAATATTCAACTTAAACACATATTTCCTCAGATAACACTGTCACCATCTGACCAATTGACCTTTCAATAGACCTTTCCTAAGTCTTTTCCCATTTTAGTTGATCCAGCAAATTTAGGCTCATTACCTATAGGATACTACCCCTGCTCCCAAGAGCCCTGATCATTCTGCTTTTTTAAAACCAAGCAGTCTGCCATCCAAAGTACTACTCAAACCTGGGTCTGCTTCGTCTCAAGGATCAGAAAAGATTGAGCATTTGCAGTATAATATAGCCTGACCACCGCATTGACAAGGCATTATTTTGTATAAACCTGCAAGTCTCAGTAAATTATTTGGGTTATTATTTGTTGATGTGGTAGCTTATTTGGATGCTACATTTCATTATTTTAAAGGTGATGTAAGGGCCTAATGTCAGTGCATATAATTATACCAGCGTTTAGATTGGCTAAATGCACAGGAGTGTCTCCAGGAACCTGTGGAATCCTGCTGCTTAGCTTACCTCGCTAGACTTGTTTCCCAAATAGTGTAACCTTGTGGTTTCTCCTTTTTAGCAAAAAACCGCTCGTTGCCCCTTCCATTAGACCTAGAGAGTCTGGTTCGTACCTTGTTAGACAACCAGTCATTGGCATCTCAGAGAACTGCTCCAAATTGGAAGACGAGCACCCGAGCTTTTCCTCGCACTGCATGTACACAGCAACAGTGGGACTACAAGAATATCATTGAAAAACTGCAGGTTTGCTACATCTGTTTATCATTGTGTTTTAAAAAAGGAAGACATTTTATAAAAGCTCAAATGCCCTGCATTTAATAATTTGCTATACAGTGCCTGATTTTTAAAAATGCCTCAAGTGAACACCTCCGGAATCACTGTTGTATCATCCTTACCCTCAAACCTAGAAAATTTTGCTTTTTGACATTTGTTGAATTTCCTGAAGTTTTTCATTTCACTGTGATGGCAGTTGAGACTCTGGGCTTCTGGTGCATTCTGGATAATGTGTCCCTTTTACAAGTCTTGAGTGACTGTCAGCGTGGAGTTTGCACATTCTCCCCATGTCTGCGGCATTTCCTCCGGCTGCTCCGGTTTCGTCCCACAGTCCAAAGATATGAAGGCCAGGTGGATTGGCCATGAGAAATGCAGAAATAGGGTAGGGCAGGGTGGGGAATTCAATGTGTTTCTATGATAACTCAGTATAGTTGTGATAATGTTAATGTCTGTAATTTAAATCCAGTGTTAATATGAATGTGTGTACCAGGCTGAAAGGAGGGCAACACAGCTGGAATGGTTTTGTGATCCTCTTTCAGGAATAAAGCTAGGTGCTTTGCTTTTGCTTCTTGTAGAATTAACCGTCTTTTGCTGCTTCCTAAATGTTCTTGTTGCTATTCTGCGTCTGTTCGCAATCTGCAGTCTGCCATACATACTCTCTCTGTGCTCAGTGACCTTCACCGGTGGTCAGTGCACCTCCTGCATTTAGTCATTTGCTGTATTGACTAGACTAGATTTACATAATCGTGAAAGCTGACACAGTGGCAGTAGGGTTTTCTGTCCTGGATTGCACGTTCCTTTTAAGCTCTGTTCCCTTTACTTCACCAATCAGTTGGCAAAGCAATTGAGTAACACAGTAAAAAGTCAAAACCAGGTATGGATCATCAAATTCTTTTATTTTGCAGATGTCAGGTAAACATGCAAAGTCATAATTACAACAAACATCACTTAACTTGATAATTTAACTTCAAATCCTTTCTTCTCACCAAACAATATACTAAATTATAATAACTCGTTCTCAAATATTATGTAAGAGGGAATCTGGAATTTTCATATCCTCATCATTAAGTCATTTCAGACTAGTGATGCACCTTTTTGAAGTGCAGTCATGTGGCAACCAATATACACAGATCAAGGTTCCCTAATGAGCAATGAGATCAGTGAATAAATCCATTTAGGTGATTGAAACATAAAGGTTGGCTTGGATGCTGGCAGAACTCCCCTACTTTACTTCGAATATTGCCATGGAATCTTTATATCCACTCAAAAGATTGGAATTGTTCAAGATCCCATCCTAAAGACAGCACCTCTAGCAATACAGTGCTGTTTTATTATTGCACTGTATGTTAAATCTGTGAAAGATTACTAGACCCCAGCATGATCTGAGTTCATGGTGAAAATATTGCTGTCAACTCACCTTGGCAACTGAAGTCTTGCATTTGGAATTTGTCTTTTCATTCCCTGTCTCACATGGAATTGATCTGTGAATACCTCAGCCCTCTCTCTAGCTGGAGGTACTGGACTCCAACAAAGGAACTATGCAAAGCCTCAACAGTAACTGAACGGTGACTGCTTCTGAGTAGAAGTACTAAGTCCGATGCCATTCCACTTAGTTTTCCTGACAATTCCTACCACACTAATACTGGTTTACTTTTTAACATGTTGTGCCATTGTGAGGTGGATTTTATACTTTGGTTCATTCATTCCAATTCAAAAGTGATTCTTTAGCATAACAACTTAAATAACTCAATTAATCTATGTTTTCCGGAAGTCCTTACATCCTCCATCACTACTGGCCAAACCCACAATTCCGAGCAAATTCCGAGCTTGTGTTTCTGACAAATGAGCCCAATCAATTATGTTGCCTTTACAGTATGTAATGCTTATTATAAGGTCACCTCATGAAATCACTTGTTGATCATAGTCTTTCTACATTGGAGAATAGATTGGTGAAAGTGATGAATTTTGAATATACAATGTGGTTAAGATCCCCCAGTGAGAAACATGTTATAACAGTGATTCAATGTGTATGTAGCAGTGGCACTTGGATGTTTATTTCACCGGCAGAGCTTACTTATTCTTGTTTAATTCTCTGCAGGATATCATAACAACCCTGGAAGATCGCCTTCAACCACTGGTGGAGGCTGAGCTCTCTGTTCTTATTGATGTCATGCATAAGCCAGAACTTTTGTTTATGGAGGGAACAGAAGCCAGGTTACGGTGTGAAAGTGGTGGATTCATCTCCAAGTAAGTGGGAAAACTGCAATAAATGAATTGATTGACAAGTTAATTATTTATAATATTGCTAGTGTTATTTAAGGGAAGATGCTGGTCAGGACAGCAGGGGATCTTCCTAGCCTTTGAACAATACTGTGAAGCTTTTACATACCCTTGTGCAGGTAAATAGGTCTCCACACAATGCAATGTTCTGTTTTAATTTTACAAAGTGGAAACCTTCTAGTCCTGGATTGAAGCTTGAATGCTTTCATGAGAAAATGAAATAATTTGCACCCTGTAGTGGAGCAAGTTCTCTCTTAGAAATAAGCCTGAAGAAAATTAATGCTGATGTATGCTTCAGTGACAATGAAGCCCATTTTTTGCTTTGTGTGACTGATCACTGGATAAAGATAATGGTTGAGATAGAGTTAGCTCTAATGATCTATCACAGTTTGGCTTTCATAAACTTGCAAAGGAAGCATGAAGGTTTGTGAACATCATCTGAAATCCAAGAATATTTTACAAGCAGTAACTCACTTTAACGTGGCTGCTTTATTCTGTTATAAGACTTTTTTAAATTGTTGAATGGCCAAGCAATAATAATGCTACAAAGTCTGCAAAAGTTCTGCAGGGCACCTTTGTTTACAATGATTTGGAATAACCATCTTCTGAAGAGAACATCAATTGTTGCCTTTTTTAATTGTTGACAGTACATCTAGAATTCTGACATTACAGTAGTTAATAAGACAATTGTTAATATAGTGTGTACTTAAGCATTTTTAAAAACTTAGTATATCAATTCCAGAATACACTGTACACACTGTACATATGGCAGCTGAACATGACAATATTATAGACAACAGAATAGCCTTGATGCAATGATTTTCATCTGGTGGAATTTTTTCCATATTTTAGAGGGTGAAGATTAGCATTTCAGGTGACAATTAATTAACAGGCCCTCACAACCGTCAAGAAAACTTGCCATTTGCTTCTATCAGCTCCTTAAAAGGTGAAGGAAGAGCATAGTTGAGTTTCTTGTTAAATGACAGGCCTTAACACTGGTGTCTGAGCCACTAGAAGCCACCACCCAATCAGAGGCTAACAGCCTCCAAGTCGTAAAGTTAGGGATCCAGTGGCAAGGCAGGGAATATGTTTTATCCTCTTCTCGCAGAGTGTAGTTGCTTGGAAGGTGAATTAGGAGGTCTCTGATCCCCTAAATTGTCTCTGATTTCCTAGATTGGGACAATTGATTGGCTTCTCTCTCTAACCCAGCAGGATGCTGTCCCTGATTTCCCATTTGAAAAATTAGCCACCTTTCTCATCCAGCAGGTCAGTGGATGATTAGGGAGGTTCTGAGATGAGACCCTTAAGCTAATTGTCTTCTTAGGTGCCTTAGTTGGTGACAGGTCAAGGAGGCGGCATATGGCCCTTCTTACCCAGGGAGTAGTAAGAGTGGGGTGAGTTCCTCTCAGTGGCCAATTTGCCTCATTGTTTCCCCTTCTCACCCAACCCTCTATACCCCTCCGTGGAGGAGAAAATCATGTCCATAGTATTTGCTGAAGTTTAAAAGGACACCGTGTTTACCTTGTTCATTTAGACAGGGTAAATAGATTTCTTGTTAAGACCATCAAAGCTGTCCTGGAAAATGGAAGTTGATTGTGAAACATGCAATGTACTATAAACTGTTACAAAGTTTTCCTGTCTACTGTGGCTGTCATGGTCCTTAAAATATTAGTTGAGAGATACAGTAGGCTACAACATATTTCTTCCCTGCTTCTCCCAGTCATCCACAAAGTGATGGAAGGTAGTCATAAAAA
Organism: Stegostoma tigrinum; assembly: GCF_030684315.1. Taxonomy (NCBI): domain Eukaryota; kingdom Metazoa; phylum Chordata; class Chondrichthyes; order Orectolobiformes; family Stegostomatidae; genus Stegostoma; species Stegostoma tigrinum. The sequence continues at coordinate 28,788,847 of NC_081374.1, forward strand.
TTCAATAGCATTGTGCAAGGAAGAGCAGAGGAGTTCTGATAGTGTCATTGTTCCAACATTTATCATGCTAACAATAACAACAAAGCATTAACAAATTAACATCAGCATTCACCTTGATAGTAATCGCACCTACACTCTGAAATAAATCATTAGCTGCAGATAGCACTATGTAATTGTGAATTCTTTGTTTGTGCATGAATGACCTGCTCACTGACATTCAGCCTGGATTCTATCTGAATCGATCTACTTTACATATCATCATGGTTTTGAACCCGACAAAGAGTGAAATGTAGGAAATAAAATGATCGTAGCTTCACTCAAAATCAAGGAGCATTAGACAGCTTGTGACACCAGGAAACTTAGCAAAGTCACACTTAATGGGAGTTCAGTGGTTTGAATCACATTTGACATACAGGGAGACTTTTTTTGGTTGACCACATTCCAAGGATTCTGCTCCAGGTGTTTATGCTGCAGCTGTACAAAACTCTGGTGCGGTCGCACTTGGAGTATTGCGTACAGTTCTGGTCACCGCATTATAGGAAGGATGTGGAAGCTTTGGAAAGGGTGCAGAGGAGATTTACTAGGATGTTGTCTGGTATGGAGGGAAGGTCTTACGAGGAAAGGCTGAGGGACTTGAGGCTGTTTTCGTTAGAGAGAAGAAGGTTGAGAGGTGACTTAATTGAGACATATAAAATAATCAGAGGGTTAGATAGGGTGGATAGGGAGAGCCTTTTTCCTAGGATGGAGACGGTGAGCACGAGGAGGCATAGCTTTAACTTGAGGGGTGAAAGATATAGGACAGATGTCAAAGGTAGTTTCTTTACTCAGAGAGTAGTAAGGGAATGGAACGCTTTGCCTGCAATGGTAGTAGATTCGCCAACTGTAAGTACTTTTAAGTCGTCATTGGACAAGCATATGGACGTACGTGGAATAGTGTAGGTTAGATGGGCTTCATGTCGGTATGATAGGTCGGCACAACATCGAGGGCCGAAGGGCCTGTACTGTGCTGTAATGTTCTATGTTCTATGCTCTATGTTTCTCACAATAGCGTTGTTTAGTAAAATATTTTCAGCAGTTTCAACAATATTCTTCTCTGCACTGAGGTCAAGAGTGGGTCTATGCAGTCAAGATTTCATTCTTTACCTCGATTCAAAACTTGATAATAGAGAAGTAGCCTGTGGCAACCTACAATAAGACTTGTACAATGTACAATTTTGAGTTGACAGGTGGTGATAATACCTGAACAACATAGATGCTATTCAGTAACAAAATCTAACTTGAGAAAGCCAGTCAATCATCCCTTCTTGATTACTGGTGCCACTCTTCTTGTGTTGTGGCTGTTGACAAGTTTAGGGACCATCACTGACCAGATGTTTAGCGAGACCCAACATCTACCAATACACCGGCTACAAGAGCCAAGAAAAGGCTGGGTACTCTGGGACAAATGGCTTGCTGCCAGACCTCTCTTTGCCTGTAGGTGATGTTGGAAGTATGGTATAATACTCACAACGCACCTGGCCAGGGGCATCTGCAACTTTGAAAAAACCCAAGGACAGAACAGTTACTTTAATTGACAGGGTAGTCAGACAGGAGGTTGGAAGAACACAGTAAGCCAGATAGCATCTAGAGGAAAGGAGAGTTCAACTTTTTGGGTAATACTCTTCTTCAGGACTGGAAGTATGGTAGGGTGAGCAGCAGATAAAGAGGTGAGGGAGTAGCAGAATGGTGGTGATAGGTGGACACTGGTCGTAGGTATGACCAGGTTGGTTGATGGAAGGGATGAATCCGGTTAGTGGCTGATAGGGAGGGTCAGAAGGTGGAATGGAAGGGAGTCAGAGGGTCTGGAAGGGAAGCCGGGGGATGGTTGGGAAGGTTATTTAAAATTAGAGAACTCAATGTTGAGTCCTCCAGGCTGTAGGGTGCCCAGGCAGAAGAAAAGGTACTGTTCTTCAAATTTGCGTTCTGAGTTGCTGTGACACTGGAGGAGGCAGAGGACGGACATGTCAGAGGGGGAGTGGGCGGGGAGTTGAAGTGGGTGGTGACTGGGAGGTTAGGTTGGCCATTATGGGCCAAGCAGAGACATTCAGCGAAATGGTCACCTAGTCTACGATAACAAAGTGTGAAGCTGGATGAACACAGCAGGCCAAGCAGCATCTCAGGAGCACTCCTGAGATGCTGCTTGGCCTGCTGTGTTATCTAGCTTCACACTTTGTTATTTTGGATTCTCCAGCATCTGGAGTTCCCTTTATATCTGGTCACCTAGTCTACGTCTGGTCTTATTGATATAGAGAAGACTACAGTGGGAGAACTGGATGCAGTAGACGAAGTTGGAGGAAATGCAGGTGAAGCTCTGTCTCACTTGGAAGGGCTGTTTAGGGCCCTGGGCAGAGGTGAGGGCGGTGGTGCGTGGGCAGGTGTTGCATCTTTTACAGTTACACGAGCAGGTACCGGGTGGGTTGGAGTGGTTGGTGTGGAGAATGGGCAGACTAAGGAGTGGTGAAGGGAATGGTCCTTGTGGAAGGCAGAGAGAGGTGGGGAATGGAAGATGTTCTGGGTGGTGAGGTCTAATTGCAGTTGGCAGATGTGTTTGAGGATGGTGGAATGGAAAATGAGGACATGGGGGACCCAATCTTTATTACGTTTTGGAGGGGAGCGGAGCTTAAGAACTGTGGAATGGGGAATAGTGGAGGGCTGTCTGGATGACGGAGGGGGAAAGAGGATGTTTGAAAAAGACAGACATCCAGGATTCTTGGAAGTGGGACAACTCATCGGAACAGATGCAACGGAGACAGAGGAATTGGGAAAATGGGATGGTTTTTGCAGGATACAGGATGGGAAGAGGTGTAGTCTTGGTAGTGGTGGGAGTCTGTGGGTTCATAATAAACGTCAGTCTGTAATCTGTTGCCGGAAATGGAAATGGAAAGGTGAAGAAAAGAGAAGGAGGTGTCTGATATAGACCGAGTGAATTTAAGGGCAGGATGGAAGCTGTTAACGAAGTTGACAAACTACTCCAGTTTAGCCTGGGTGCAGGATGCAGCACTGATGCCGTCATTGATGTAACGGTAAAGGGGTTGGGGAACAGTACCGGTGTACATATTAGAGACAGGCTGTTCGTCATAACTGAAAACCAAACAGGCAGGCATAGCTGGGGCCCATGTGAGTGCCCATGGCAACCCCGTGGATTTGGAGAAAGTGGGCAGAATTTGAAGGAAAAGTTATTGAGGGTGAGGAATGGTTCGGCAAGGCAGGGGAGGGTATTGGTGGGGTGGGGACTAGTCGAGTCTGTTGAAGAGGGAAGAACTGAGGTCCTGAAAGCTATCCTTGTGGGGTATGGACATGTATAGGGATTTCACATCCATAGTAAAGATGAAACTGGAAGTTTCCAAATATGTGGAGGGCGTGGTATGTGTCCCGGATGTAGATATGGAGTGCCTGCACCAAGTGGGGGAGAATGGAGTCAAGGTAAGAAGAGATAAGTTCGGTGGGGCAGAAGCAGACAGAGACAATGGGTTTGCTGGAGTAGTTGGGCTTGTGGATCTTGGGGAGCAGGTAGAACTGACAGTGCAGGGCTGGGGGTCAATAAGGCTGGAGGTAGTGGACAGAAGGCCACTGGAAGTGACAAGGTCATGGACAGTGTGGATGATGGTGGCTTGATGGGCATTGTGGGGTTGTGGTCAAGGGGGAGCTAGGACATGGTGTCGGAGAGTTGGCGTTCAGCCTCTGAGACATAGATATCCATCTTCCAGACAAGCACCGCCTTTGTCAGCGAGTTCGAAATTGAAACGGGGATTGATGTGGACAAAGTGGACTGCTTCATGTTTGGAGGGGGAGAGGTTGGAGTCGGTGGGGGGTTGGAGAAATTGAGGCATTCGATGCCAACTGCCAAAGCGATAATAAAGAGGTCCAGGGTGGGTAAGAGGCCGGAAGCGGGTGTTCAAGAGCAGGAGGGAGGTTGAAGGCAGGAGAAGGTGGTTGAGAGTCTCTATTGAGGATGAAGGCACGGTGGCGGAGGCAATGGAAGAAGAGTTCCACATCTTGATGGGCACGGAACTTGTTGAGGTGTGATTGGAGGGGCACGAATGCAAGCCCTTTATTGAGGACAGCCCATTCAGCCTCAGAGTTTGAGGTCGGGGAGATCGTGAATATGCGGCAAGATTCAGGGGTGGAGCTTTTGGCATGTACCAGGATTCTGAAGGAGGGGAGGGTCACATGATGGGTGAGGGTAGGACACGGTGTGGCGGGGGGTAGTTGCTGTGGGAGGGAAAGGTGAATGGGTCGGTAGTGGGCTAGGGAGTGCAATGGAGGATTGGATGGGAAGGAAGGGTGTGGGAAAAATGACACTATGCTACTGGGCTCTATATACAGCAGTACACCATGGGTGCAGTACATACAATATGCCAAAGTGGCTTTTATGACACCTCTGTTCTGTGACCTCCACCACCACAAGGAACCAAAAATAGTGATGCTATGAAAAGTGCTGCCACCTCCAGAAATACCCATTCTGACTTGATCTTTATGTTCTTCATTATTTAGCCAAATCCTAGAAAACTCTACCTAACAGCACAAGGAGTACAATGGTTCACAATAGTGTTGACCATCATGATTTCAGCCTAACTAGGGCAGGCAATACACATGATGTTGACAGGTTCAGCCATATCCTATGAACAAAAGAATTGTTTCTAAATCCTTTCAAGTCTAGACTAACTCTCTGATAGCTGCAAAAGGATCAGGGTGAAGTGAGTTGGAACAGAGGTACTCAGTGTAATGAAAATGAGACGCCTCTGTGTATTAGACCCCAGTTAAATTATGCAAAATTAAATGTGTTCTGAATGATTTGGAGGTATTTTATAACTCATAAGTTTTAAAAAAGCAAATTTATCAAGAAGAACTAACCCTTTAATCACAGCATATTGAGTAGAGTGTATTGCTCTGTGCCCATTCCAGAAGATTCTATATTAAAACAAAAAACCAGCCCAGCTCTTCCCCCCCACCCACTGCATCCCAAAACCAGTCCAACCTGTCTCTGCCTCCCTAACCGGTTCTTCCTCTCACCCATCCCTTCCTCCCACCCCAAGCCGCACCCCCAGCTACCTACTAACCTCATCCCACCTCCTTGACCTGTCCGTCTTCCCTGGACTGACCTATCCCCTCCCTACCTCCCCACCTACACCCTCTCCACCTATCTTCTTTACTCTCCATCTTCGGTCCGCCTCCCCCTCTCTCCCTATTTATTCCAGTTCCCTCCCCCCATCCCCCTCTCTGATGAAGAGTCTAGGCCCGAAACGTCAGCTTTTGTGCTCCTGAGATGCTGCTTGGCCTGCTGTGTTCATCCAGCCTCACATTTTAAAATATTTTAAGGGCTTGGTTAGTTTTATAGCAATTGCAACTAACACACAAGAATATACCAGTAACCATAGTGAATATTTGTATTTATGTAGCGCCATTTATGATTTTGTGACTCCAAAGCATTTGTTAGCCAAGTATGTATGTTTTGTAAAAACCGAAAGAACTGGGGATGCTGTATATCAGGAACAAAAACCGAAGTTGCTGGAAAAACTCAGCAGGTCTGGCAGTAGCTGTGAAGAAAGAATCAGAGTTAATGTTTCGGATCCGGTGACCCTTCCTCAAAACACTCCGATGATGCGTCACCAGACCTGAAACGTTAATTCTGATTCTTTTTCTTCACAGATGCTTCCAGACCGATGAATGTTTTTCTTATTTTTTAACTGTTATAACATTATGGTCAACAGCCATGATATTGAGTATCAGCATCATGCATTAAACAGACTGTAAAAATCTTCTGATCCAGCAGGTACCACAGACATAATTCTAATAATGTTTCCACAAAGGTAGGCAGAATTATGAGGACATTTTTCATGCTTACTAGTTAGTAACTAAAGGCTCTAATGTGAAGTGCCTATGTACACTTTAGAGGTTAAGTTGAATCATATACACAACAAAAAGATAAAGAAAATAGGATCCAATATGCTCATGCTCATTTACAATATGAATGTGCAGAATTGCGTCTTAGTGAAGTCAAATCTGAGGTATCCTTGATTCACATTTGAAGCAGGCATTTGATCATCAGCAGATGGAAATAAATGGCCTAACTTCTGATTATGGCCCCTGCTAAAACTTTAGTTTACCCCGAGGCATCTGTTATCATTGCTGTATGCCTCTCGGAATAGCAGCACTAAACACCACAAATAAGCACAAGGTAAGAACTCACCGTAACCACTGCCGCTCATGAGATCACCATTCTTACGTTGCCCCAAACACCAGCACCTGATAGACCTCCCCAAACCCTCTACAGTAGGCTTGCAGTCTTCCAATCCAAGCTCACCAAAAACAATCACAGACTCTGCAGCCCACCTATTTCTCCTCCTCCTGATTCATGCAATACAACCTGATCACCTGACCTTTAAATCAGAGCATATCAAAATCTGTGCAATTATATTATGATGCCATTCAAACTTTAAGGCATATTAGATGAGCAGCTGAATACGAATTGCTAACATCATCTGGGCGAAGGGTTCTACAATTTGTAGCTTTATCAATCTGTTTATTTTTCCAGGCTAATTCAACACACAAAGACTCTCATGTCAACAGAAGAGAAGCTCTGCATTAAAGTTCTTCGCAGCCTCCGAGCAATGTTGGTCAAAAAGAATAGCTATGGAGACCGGGTAAAAAAAAAGTCTAACTGCATTTCTGATGGACTATTGCTCATACAGAGAGCTGAGGACCAGTTCAATTATTGCGCTAATTCAAACCTGCATCTAAATTTCAGGAAGTTTTAACTTGCATTTCACATTGACAGCAGCAATTTTTATTTTTTCCGTAGATACCTTAAATCACTTCTGGTACAGAGGAGGTTGAGGATGAGTATTAAATGATGTGCACAGTGAATCAAACTATTTTTGCAGAACTTACGCTTGTGAGATTTAATAAGTGGCATAATCAACAATATTTTAAAATTATGAAAAATCTGAGAAATGTATGGAACCTCTGGGAAAATGTCACAAGTTTATTTATACATTTAAATTGCATCACTGATATTTTGTTCACAAGTCACTAATGGGACATGAATTAGGTAGTTTTTTACTGACTTGATCGACAAAGAGTGGATCAGTCAGCGTTGGGGAACCTATAATTGGAGATCCCAGTCTTTGCTGTCAGTGAACCTTTCCCTTGTCTGGCGAGGAGCATTCTGGAATATTACCCCACAGTAAGTCAGTTCCATCAGTGATTCTTCCTGTGTGCAGAGAACATCATTGTGGGGTGTCATTTGGGTGGGAAGCCAGTCAGTGATGGTCACAGCATTCATTAAATCTGCCTGAGATTGGCCTGGGGTGGAGAGGGGGCATGAAGTCTCAGTTACATCCCAAAGAGAGCAGTTTGAAGGCAGGTTAGATCAGAAAATCTACCTCTGAAACTTTAAACACTAATCTGACCCAAATCTGCCCGTTTCTGAAGAGTTCAAATTTGGAATGTCGAGTTTGTTGGAATTGAATTATTTTCCTGAGTAATTTACACATCTAAAGAGTGGGAAGCAGGATTTTTGTGACAAGTGCCTTCAGATCATTGAGATACTTAGTCATGCAGCACAGAAACAGGCCCTTCAGCCCACCATGTCTATGCTGACTAACAAATCCAAACTGCATTAACTGCATTTACTTGCCCTTGGTACATAGCTTGCTATGCCCTGGAATTTTAAGTGATCATCCAGATGCTTCTTAAATATTGCAAGAGTACCTTCCTCTCTGGGAGAATGTTCCATATTTCTACCTCACAGTGGGTGTAAAAAAATTTCTTCACATTCCCTCGAAACCACCTACTCCTTATTGTACACTTGCTCCCTCTGGTCTCAGGCACGTCTTCCTTGGGGAAAAGGTTCTCACAATCTATGTCTCTCTTAATTTTGTATATCTCAATCAGATAACCCACCCCCCCAAGCCGCCTCCTCCAGGGAAAACCACCCCAGCCTATCCAGTCTCTGCCTGTTACTGAGATTTTCCGTCCCAGGCACCATCTTGCTGAATCTCGAGTGCACCGTCTGCACTGCAGTCATGTCCTTATGATAGTGTGGTGACTAGAGCTGCATGCAGTGTTCCATTTATATCCTCACCAATATTTTATAATGTTGGAATAAGATTTTCTTGCTGTTATATTCTACATCCCAGCTAATGAAGGCATGTATCCCACTTTGCCATCTTCATCACCCTGCAATCCTGTTTTGACATCTTCAGACATTTATAGACTTATACACAAAGGTCTCTTTATTTCTCAGTACTCCTCTGGGATCTACCATTCACTCACCTGTTCAGTTTAGCACTATTTAATGTTTTAGTTAACATGTTACCCACATTACAAATTAGGAATCAATATTTTTGGATGAAATACAGTGATTATTATTCTTCATTTTAGAAGCTAGTGCTTTTGGTGAAGTATGCATGTGTCTTTCTTGGAAGAAAATCCCATTCTCTAGCAATTTTGAAATGGTTCTGGTGACTGAATTTGAGTCATCCCCTGAGGAACTCATCTTGGTTTATCACACATTCTCTCAACAACTGAAGTCTTAGCTCCTCTAGACTGAATTGTGGCTGAAATAGGATCAAAAAATATATACAAGTTTCTAATTCAATAAGTGTTAGGATGAGACATTTGTTGATCCAGGTGGGAATGGTGCTGTAGGGATTGTGGAAATGTTTGTACTTTCAGCCGCGGTGCTCATCACATGATTCTTTTCCTGCAGGGAAATGAATTGAGAAAAACTCTTCTGAATAGCTACCTCTACAGCAAAAAGTCAAACTCAAAAGGCGACTCCAGCGATTTGTACTTTGGAGGTACTTACTAACAAAATGCAAGTAACTAGCAATTACAACACAGTGTGGAGTTGGAGGAACACAGCAGGCCAGGCAGTGTCAGAGGAGCAGGAAAGTTGATGTTTTGGGCAGGACTCTTCTTCAGAAATAGGGAGGGGCAAGGGAGCTGGGAAATAAATCGAGAGAGGAGGGTGGGGCTGGGGAAGGTAGGTGAGATGGTGATAACTAATTGCAGATAGGGAGTGGTGGGGATTGGTCAGTGAGGTGGGATGGATGGATAGGTGAGGGAGAAGATAGACAGATTATATCATGGTCAAGTAGGCGAGAATGAGAGGGAGGGTTGGATGTGGGCTGAGGTTGGGGGTGGAGAGATTTTGAAACTGGTGAATTCCATGTTTAGCCCATCAGGCCGTAGGCTCCCGAGGTGGAATATGTGGTGTTGTTCCTCCAGTTTGTGTGTGGTGTCAGTGTGACACTGGAGGGGGTCCAGGATGGACATGTCATCCAGAGAGTAGGAGGGGGAGTTAAAGTGGTTATTAGGGAGGTTTGACCCATTGACAATGAAGAATCTGGGTGTTTGTGATGCTGGATGCCTTTTCTGCCATTAACCCTCCCTCTTTATCTGAGCTGGGGCTGGCACCAATACACACTGATTTACCTCCACTACTGACTAGGTTGGTCTACAGCCACTAAATCCTGGAATGGGAATTGAACTGCAGGCCCATTGCTTCAGAGGCAGAAGAGCTAATCTGATCCTCCCCAGCTCCTGTCCTATAGAAGCATTTAGCTGGTGAATGTTCTGCTGGATTATGTATCTAATATTGTGAAGAGCATGTTTTGGATTCTTAAATAATAGATATTAATAGGCAAACTATATTTACAAACAACCATATACTTATGAGCAAACAATGACATCAAGTGTATGTGTTTTTTTAATCATTCATGGGATAATAGCGTCACTGGCTAGGCCAGCATTTATTGCCTGTTCCTAAATACCCAGGGGACAGTTAAGAATCAACCACATTGCAGTGGACCTGGAGTCACATGTAGGCCAGACCAGTTAAGGATGGCAGTTTCCTTTCCTAAAGGATATTAGTGAACCAGATGGGTTTTTCTAACAATTGACTCGTGGTCATCATTAGACCCTTAATTCCAAATATTTATTGAATTGAAATTCTGCCATTTGCCATGGTGAGATGTGAACCCAGGTCCCAAGAACATTACCTGGGTCTCCGGATTAGCAGTCCAGTAACAACACCACTAGGCCATTGCTTCCCCGTTATTTTAATCCAGTCTTTACAGATATTGTAATGAACATTAAGCGTTTCCAACAATACTTGCTATACATCTTTAAAGAAGCTGTTACCTGATTTTCCTTGTGACCTAAAATCTATCTTCTTGTATAAGATCCAGATAAAGGTCAAGACTGGAACTCAATTTCTACTATCCAGTGTCGTCTGGACAGGGAGGGTGCCACAAAACTGGTTGAAGATCTCATCACAAGCTCCAAAAGTGACAAGATTTTCCAGGAGAGTATTTTATTAGCTATTGCCTTGCTAGATGGAGGAAACACTGAAATTCAGGTAACAATCTAAACTGATGATAATAACCTGAAATTTGTAGTTGTAACAAAGCTCATACTGTCAGAACTCATCATCATCATTATGTCTAGAACTGCCAGCAACTTCTTGGGCCTGCCTAATCCCAGCTTCAGGCAGGAATCTGGGACTTGCAGTCAGTGATACTCTGCTCCGCCCCAGGGCGCACTGTTAGGCTTAGCAGGCAACATTGAAACTTTGATCTGAACTTTAGTCTTTCCACACTATTCTTTCTGGAAATTGCCATCAGAAATGTCCAGCTTTGCTGAATGAGGTGCGACTGAGGTTTTATAAGCGTACCAAATCAGGATTATTGCTAAACAATGTCTCTGACACGGATGAACTGCTTTGATATGAGTGAGTATCATTCCTTCACAATGATATTGAAAAATCCCCTGATTTTTTTTCCTAAAAATTAACTTTTATTTTTCACATGCGTTTGCAACATTTCAGTTTCTATCTTAATCCCACGTGTGTATTGAACCTTCATTTTCTTTTGTGCCATACTGTTTACTACTTAAATTGAAAGCAAAACACTGCACATCCTGGAAATCAGAAAAAAATGTATTGAATGCTGAAGAAAGTCAGCACATCAAGCAGCATGTATGGAGAGAGAAACAAAGTTCACTGTTCCTCTTGCCGCAATTGAAACATTAACTCTGTTTATCTCTTTACAGATATTGCCAAGCCTGCTGATTTTCTCTTGCATTGTCTGTGTCTGTTTAATTCACAACTAGCTGGCTCTGAAAACCCTCCAGTCTGACTGAATGTCCAGTCCACTTGTAAATACACTTACATCTTCCATAAAGCAGCCAACTTGAACCTGAGCCTTGGATTAGATATGAAACCACACATCCTCCTTTATTATATTCAAATGACCGCTCTGCCTCCTTGGAGAACATTGTTGTCTGTCCTTTGTACTGAGCTTCAGGTGTATTTGTACTGGCCACCTTGGTGGGAGAATACCCACAGAAACAGAATGAGGTCCTTAATTGACCACTTAGGGATCTGATTTGGCCTCGGGGCACAAATGACCCTGACCTGCTGTGATTGATTTGGAAGGAATTGAGAAGGCGACAGATATTCCACAACCCAAATCTACTGAATTTTCTGACAGTCTTCCCCCTTTCCACCTCCTTATCTGTTTTTGTGGGTAGAATGAAATTGAAATTGTAAACATTGATGATGTCTTCACCGGTAAACTATCCAAAGATGTCACATGTTCGCCATCATTCCCATAAGCCATCTTCATTAGAATGAACCACCAGAATCAGCTCTTTGCATATGATTTAGTTAGTGTGTCTGTCATTTGGCAGCCTGGTACCTGTGGAATGTATATTTCATGCTGTTGCCCCAGACCCTTGACCTTTCTTTCTTTCAAGTACATCACGCAGGAAAGCTGCTCTTAACTGGAGTGAAATAGATGGCTGATAGTAGCAATTGCTGGACTTCTACAGTGGAAGAGAAATAAGAAGGAAATAGAGAATAAAGTTTAAAGACACCCGGAATGACATCTCCCCTGTGCTAATTGCTGGACAGTGTTAGATAGCATGTCTTCCTCCAGAGCTGAAGCAGAATGCAGGTCTCCTTCGTTCACTAGCTCTTACCCGATATTGCGCCTGAACTTTTAAGCTGAAAGAGAAGAGTGTGTGAAAAGCTTGTAGTGCAGTGTATGGAGGAGTGTGAAGGAAAGCAGGAGACGTGAGAGCTGTCAGTCGTGAGGATGCAGACAGTGGAGGAATGTCAACAGAACAACTGAACAATAACATAACAATACCGATAGTGTCATTGATCATTTTTGAACAGTGCAGTAATGTGTCTTGGGCATTAAGCTCCTGCTATTGACCTCCTTGGCCACCTTTTGTATGGACTTTTTTTTTGCTTTCAAAAAGGAATACCTTGCTTTCCACATGCTCCTACTTGGATTCTCAGCCTCCAAATGGCACTGTAGAACCAAAGGTCTGTTAATCAGATAGATCTTGCAGTCAGATTTGTGTTCACGAGTTCCCTCCTGCACCATCTCTTTTCAGTGGACTGAATGTCTTAAGTTCTGTCAGAAACACCTTATTTCCCATCTTCTCCTACATAAACACAAATATAACTAATAAGCAGTGGCGATGATGCTGACCATGCACATGATAGTAAGGCTTCAACACAGTTGCCAAGTGAACAGCCACAAGATTCCCATTTCATGCCTATTCCAAGCCTATTCTTGGTTGTGATCAAATTTATAGACCATTTAATCTAAACGCAACTCCAATACCAACATGAAGCTTATTTTTGATGATCATTAATGCTACTTTTGTGGGGGAATATGTCAAATAACACACATGGTGATATAAGCAAAGAAAAAACCAGGTTGTAGAAGGAGCACTTGATAATTAGTTATGAATACAGGTGTGACCTGAATTGTCCTCACTTCTGGAGACGAGAGGTGAACAGAAATTTGTCAAAGCTTGTGATTTATAAATAGGTGTTGACAGCATGAAAAGAAAAAAAACTTTTTTTTCAGAGCAAACTGTTCTTGAGAATTCTCCTTGACAGCAAACAGATGTAATAACTCTCTTCAATGATGACTGACAGATTACAAGGTCTATAAATACAATCTTTGTCGGGTTGATTTAAACTTAGAGCAGATTTGGGATGGCATGAAGCAAAGAATGGTAAATACATGGTGGCATTTGTTTTAGACCGGTGGTATTTTAATTCCCGGGCATCATTTAAATGCAGTCAATCCACTTCCCATCAACATTGAGTTTGAAGAGGACACAAAGAAGACAAAGATTAGATGGCGTAAGAACAGAAATTGCTGGAAAATCTCAGCAGATCAAGCAGCATTTGTGGAGAGAAATCAGAGTTACTGTTTCAGGTCTAGTGACCCTTTGTCAGATCTTATGGCAACTAGGAAAATTATGTTTTTTGTACAGAAGATGGGGTGGAGGTGAGGAGGGGGCAGAATAAGCAATTGGTAGAGATAGAGCCCAAAGAGAGAGAAAAGACAGTTGGACAGACAGAAGAGCAGTTAAAGATCAGTATGGGCAAATGAATAGCTGCTACTGGGGACTGGTAATGGCTAACAATGTGTAGCGTGTGGTAGAAGCCCATGTAGTGACAATGCCGTGCGTGTGTGTGTAAGGTGCTCAAGCCCTAAAATTGTTGAATTTGATGTGGAGTCCTGAAGGCTGCAGGGTTCCCAAGTAACAAATGAGGTGCTGTTCTTCCAGCAGAGTTTTGTTGGAGCACTGCAGCAAGCCTGAGGCAAGAGTTGCTGGCCAGAGAGCACAGTGGTCTGTTGAAGTGGAAAGCAATGGGAAGCTCAGGGTTTTTTTGCAGACAGGTTGGAACTGTTCTGCAAAGCAGTCATCCACTCTGTGCTTCATTTTGTCCAATGTAGAGCAGTTCATGTTGCGAGCAGTGAATGCAGTAGACTAGATTGTTTGAAATGCAAGTAAAGTGCTACTTCACCTGGAAGATGTGTTTTGGCCCTTGGATACTGAGGAAGGAGGAAGTAAATGAGCAGGTGTTACACCTTCTGTGGTCAAAGGGAAAGGTGTCATGGGACTGTGGGTCTTTGTTGGGAGTGAAGGAGGAGTGGACCAGGGTGTCCCAGAGGGAGCGGCCCCTGCGGGGGATTGACAAGGGAGAGGAGGGGAATACGTGTCTGCTGGTGGCATCCCATAGACGTGGTGGAAATAGTGGCTAATGATCCTCTGGGTGTGGATGTTGATGGGGTAGTAAGTAAGGACAAGGGGAACGCTATCGCTGTTGTGGGCGGGAGGAGAGGGGATGAAGGCTGGAGTGTGGGACATGGGTCAGAACCAGCTGAGGGCCTTGTCAATCGCAGTGTTTGGGAATCCTCAGTTGAGGAAAAAGATGGATATTTGAGGCCCCCTTCTCGAAGTTGGATCCTCACAACAGCTGTGATGGAGACAGAGTAACTGAGTGAATGGAATAGAGTCTTTACAGGAAGCAGAGTCAGAGGACGTATAGTCAAAGTGACTATGGGAGTCAGATGGTTGGTAGTGGATATTGATGGCCAATCTATCCCGAAATGGAAACAGAGATGTCGAGGAAGGGAAGAAAGGAGTCAGAGATGGACCAGAAAAAGGAAAGAATGGGGTAGAAATTGGAAGTGAAATAGATAAACTTTTCTAATTATAGACAGGAGAGGGAAGCAGCACCAATGGTGTAATTGATATACCAGAGAAAGAGTTGTAGATGGTGGCCGGAGTAGGACTGGAACAAGGAATATTCCGTATACCCCACAAAGAGAACAGGAATGACTGTGGCCCATGTGGGTACCCATGGACACCCCTGACTGCTTCCATAGTAAATCTTGACTAAATACGCCACCAGAAACATATTTCCACCCCATCCCTTGTCAGCATTTCCTAAGGACCGAGCTCTCTGGGACACCTTGGTCCACTCCTCCTTCACTCCCAACACACCCCCACAGCCTCATGGCACCTTGCCTTGCAATTGCAGGTACAATACCTGCCCATTTACTCCTCCCTCCTCACTATCAAAGGCCCTAAACACACCTTCCAGATGAAGCAGCATTTTACCTGCACTTGACTTAATCCAGACTACTGCATTCGCTGTTCACCTCTACACTGCGGAAAAGAAGCGCAGACTGGGTGGCCACTTTGCAGAAGCCCCAAGTTCTTGTCTGTAAAAGAAACCCTGAGCTTCCAGTTGCCAGGAAAAAGTTCTTGTGGAGTTCTGCCGTTGCTGATGGCCCTTATATACTTCACCATACCACCATGCTGTCTGGCCAACATCTCTGTTTCAGGCCAGCACAAGCTGGAAGAACAGCAGCACGCTTTCTGCTCAGGAACTCTACAGCCTTGGAATTAATGTTGAGTTCAACAATTTTGGAACTTGAGCACCTTTCCCTATGCTTTCCCCAACCCCCACACACCAGACCTTGTCATCACATGGACTGCTACCACACAGTACACATTGTCAACTACTAATAGTTCTCATTAGCAGCCATTTATTATCCCAGCCTGACCTTTAACCAGTCCTTTGTCTGATGAAGGGTCTAGGCCCGTAACGTCAGCTTTTGTGCTCCTGAGATGCTGCTGGGCCTGCTGTGTTCATCAAGCCTCACATTTTGTTATCGTGGATTCTCCAGCATCTGCAGTTCCTATTATCTTTGTCTGTCCAACAGTTTTTCTCCCTCTTTGGTCTCTTATCTCCGCCTATTGTTTAGTCTCCACACTCCCCATCTTCTGTATAAATACCAACCATTTCATAGCTTCATAGTTCTGAAGAAGAGTCACTGGACCCAAAACGCTAACTCTGATTTCTCTCCACAGGTGTTGCCAGACCTGTTGAGATTTTCCAGCAATTTCTGCTTTTGATTCAAATTTCCATCATCCACAGTTCTTTTGTTTTTTCTTTAATCTAAAGATCAGGTGGTAGCTGCTGGCAAGTTTCTTTTTAAGTGGCAATGAAAGGATTTTGGGAAGATCCAACATGGAGTGACTTCATGGTCAAGGGAGATTGGCAATTTCCTTATGAGGTCCAGAGAAACCTTCCTGCTCAGCATGCAGTTTAAATGATGGCAGTATCCTCTGATTTAATAAGATCTTGATTCACATAAATTCAGAATTCTTTCAATGGACACCTCATCCCCTCTAGAACTAGAGACAGCATGAAAGGGCTGACTTTTGAGTGGGTAAATAACCTACACAAGTTTAACTACTCAGTTGCCTGGATTTCACCAAGTGATAAGGCTTGGATCAATCTTCATTAAAATATATAGATGAAGCAGCAAAGTACAAGCCAAATAAAAATTATTGTCAAAACCCTGATGAGATGCTTGGAGCTCTGTGTTATCCGACCTTTGCTGTACTGTGTAAAATCAGTTGTCACAGAACAGTCAAGTCGTGAGGCAATTACTTCTCAAACTCAGAAGGTTTCCATCCTCCAATTTTCTTTATTGTCATAAATATGACCATTTTCTTTCATCTCCCCTTGAGTCTCTTAAGTATCATCAATCAATTGTTCTGTCTCCTCTATCACATTGAAGAATGGTGTGGATATCAGGGCATCAGAGGAAATTACTTTTGGTTTCAAAGCTTACAATAGATGCTTCCTCCAAGCCATGGATGAATGATTGACCACAGCCAATAAGTGTTAAGATAGATGAGATTAATATGCAACCAGTTTCATTCCTTTTCTGAATGAGTTTATTAAACAGATATAATTAACAAGAGCAGAATTCTGACCTGAGTGGAATCTGAATCTCAATTGCATTTTCAAAATATCAGTTTATTGATTTTATAAAATATCATAGTGTTAGTTATTGCCGCTTTTTTCATAATTACACTTTCTTTTTACACTGAGCTGCCTGTGAATGTATTGGTGACACTTTTGTATCATTTTGTTTTTGTTTTGTCGTTTCTGTTTTGTTTTCCATCTTACCAGTCTTAGCTTATTTCAGTACATTTAATGTCTACTTTTGCAGTTTTTGCTGTTTGATCACACTGTCATCTTTGTAAATGAAATCTTCTGTATTTTTGAGTTATTTTGTAGCAGACGTTAGGGAGTTTATCTCCATTTACTCGTCAGTCAAAGTGACAACATGTCTTGACACATATTGCTGTAAAAAGTGACCTTTTGTGTTGAGGCTTATGACGTCTAGCATTCGATTTCCTGTATCATTTGATTGTTTATGAAGTTGAGATACAACATGCTTGCTAATATGTACAGTCAATGCATATTTTGTTTCTAGAATTCTTTCTACAGTCTTATGACTAGTGACAATAAATCAGAAAAGTTTTTCAAGGTCCTTAATCAACGTATGAAAGTTGCCCAGCAAGAAATCAAAGCAAATGTTTCAGTCAACATGAACGATCTGGGAGGCAAAATGGCTAAGAATGATATGCAGGAGAAAACGAATCCTATACTTGGAGCTGGTCTTAAAGGTTAGATTATCCTTACTGATACTTTCACTGTCCTGTCAAATTCACCACAAACTGTGAAGCAAAGAAGGAATATAAAAAAACAGAAAATGTGATAAATACACAGCAGGTCAGGCAATATTTGGGGAGAAAGAAACTGAGTGAATGGTTTAAGTCAGTGGATTTTCATTAAGGAAGGAATATGTCTTGAAAATTTATTTGAATACAGATGTCATCAATGATATCTCCTTTCCTGAGCTTGTCTGAGGCAAATCCAGATTGTTCACAACCTTGGATTGATGTGACCCTGAGTTGAACTTCTGAATGCAAACCAAGCCCTCAGCAAAACCAATTCTTTCCACCCCAGTCATACTGTCTCAGCCTCAGCTGATCTACTGAAACCATTATCCATGACTTTGTTACAGCTATTGACTATTCTAATAAATTGCTTTTATTTAATGTAGTCCCACTATAACCCAGCTTGAGATCCATCATTCAGGGTGCTCTGGGGATCAGCTCCTGAAAGCTTCTGGTCTATCAGTATTCCTGCTGTCCTCATCAAAAGTTGCTGAGGTTCCCATGCATCCTTCCTGGTAGAGGTGGCAGGTTTAAATGCTGCTGTCAAAGAATCAGTGGTGAGTAACCTCACTGAACCCTCTTATGTTGCTTTCTGCTGTTACTGTTTGCTGGTGGTGAACATAGAACATAGAACATAGAACAGTACAGCATTGTACAGGCCCTTCAGCCCACAATGTTGTGCTGAACTTTTACTCTAATCCTAAGGTGAATCTAACCTCCACCCCTAGCTTATATTATCATCCATATGCCTATCTAATAGTCGCTTAAATGCCCCCAATGAGGCCGACTCCACTACCCTCTCCGGCAATGCATTCCCCACCCCTACCACTCTCTGAGTAAAGAACCTACCTCTGACGTCTGCCCTATATCTACCTCCACTCACTTTACAACTAAGCCCCCTCATAATAGCTACCTCCACCCTAGGAAAAAGTCTCTGGTTGTCTACTCTATCTATACCTCTGATCATTTTGTACACCTTCTGGCTGATCGCTCTATCTATACCTCTGATCATTTTGTACACGTTTTAAGTTGGTTATTGGGACGCCAATCAAGCTGTCTGCTATGTTCTGGATGCTGCTGAGCTTCCAGAGTGTTGGTGCCACACTTATCCAGGTAAGTGGAAATTATTCCATGACTTGTACCTTGTGGATAGTGATGAACTTTGGGGAATGCAGAAATGCATTAATCTCCACAGAATTTTCAGATTCTGACCTGCTCTTATAGCTGCTGTATAGCTCAATCACCTCAGTTTCTGGTCAGTCATAACTTTCCAATATGTTGATAGGAATGAATTCAGTGATGGCTCTACCTTTGAATATCAAGGGAAGATAGTTAGAATCTCATCTGATGAAGATGGTCATTGTCTAGCATTTGTGCATTACACTTACTTGCCCAACCTGACATTTGCTGCTTATTCACTGATGTTTCGGTATCTGAAGCATTGCAAATGGTACTGAACAATGTTCAATCATCAGCAAAGACCCTCATTTCTGACCTTATGATGGAGGTAAATGGTTGAGTGATTATTTAAGAACTGAAGATGGTTGGGTTTAGAGCACTGTCTTGAAGAGATTCTGTAATAATTCCTGGGACTGAGATGATTGGCCCGTCGATCACAACCTGGGACTGGTATAATGCTAACCACTGGAGAGTTTTCAGCCTGATTCCATTGACTTCAACAACTTTGCTAGGGTTCTTTATTGTCACACTTGATCAAGTGCTGACTTGATGTCAAGTGGATGTCAGTTGTGGAATGAGGGATATGTCCGGCCATGAGGTTATAGATTAGATTTTGTAGCGAAAAGTGATGATGTAGAGTTAACATAACTGGACTAGTCACTCAAAGACACAGACGAATACTCTGCATATATATCAACTATCTGATATATTTAAAAATCCCACCAGTTGGTGGAATTTAAATTCAACTAATATATCTGGAACATGCAGCTAGTCTCAGTAATGGTGGCCATACCAACTACCATTGACTGTTGTAAAAACTCATCTGGTTTACTAAAGTCCTTTAGGAATGGAAATCTGCCATCCTTAAACAATAAAACAAAGAATTGCTTGAGATCTGAAACAAAAACAGAAATTGCTGGAGAAACTCAGCAGGCCCAATAGCATCTTCGGAGAGAAAAACAGAGATAACCTTTCAAGAGCAAAGATGCTTTGTCAGAATCCTTCATCTTTACCTGGTCTAGCCTACATGTGACTCCAGACCTGCAGCAATGTGGTCGACTCCAAACTGGCCTCTGAAACAATCTAACAAGCCACTCAGTTCATGGGCAAAGAATGAACACAAATACTTGCCTTGTCAACAGTATCAACACCCCATGCAAGGATAAAGGAAAAAGTGCTTGTGGTGTTCTGCTGTTGCTGATGGCCCTTTTATATATGCCCAGATTTGAGCTGCTACATCTGTTCTGGATTTAGCATAGGTGCAATATCACAAAATCCATTTAGGCTATCCTGAGTATGAAAATGGGACAGAGTCATAACAAGAAAAGTCAATACGTCAGTTTGCACTGTTCTATAAGTGCAGATGCATCTCTGCTGGTTAGCAATGTAAAGACAAGATTCAGTAGGATTTTTTCCCCTCCTGTTGGTTTCACTACCATCTGCTGCAGGATCTGTCTTACCTTCAGGACTCAACAAGCTCAGATAGTAGTGGTGCTAATAAGTCAACATTGGCGATGGACGTTGAAGTACCTCAACTTGAACACATTCTGTACCTTGCTATCCTCAGTACTTCCTCCAAGTGATGTTCAATAGGGAAGGTGTTCAACAGTGAAGAGTATTGGATTCATTGACTGATGGAGAATGTGATGTGAATGATTGAATGATGATGATTTATTTATTGTCACTTGCACCTTACAGTGTAACATACAGTGGAAGACTTCAACAGTTGCCATGATCTGTTGCTATTTTGAGTAGTTGAAGAATAAAAAGGATAAAAGATATAACTGAAAGAGAGCCCTGAGCCCTGAACTGGTTCACTAATGATATTTGAGCTGCCAACCCTGCTTTACTGCCTCATCACCACCTGCACCAGTCTCCCCAATGCAGGAGTTGCCACTCTTTAGGCACCATCTCTTTGCTGCTGGGCCCACCTTACCGAAACCAATGCAGGTCCTGTGCTGAACCCACAATTGCTGTACAACCAGGAGTCCCTGGCTGTGCTGCTGCCTTGATGACATCAGGAGACCTTGGCTCCAGGCACAGTATGCTACCACCGCTACATCCGCGGACCCCTCACCAATGCCAGGAGTCCCTGATCTGGGCTTGCTGCAACTAGGAGTCCCTGACTCTGCTGCCAGACCAAACTGCCACAGCCTCACCAAGAGTTCCACTCTCATAGCCTTCCTCTGAGATGTCTCCTTGCCAGGTCCGCCATCTTAAAAAGTCCACTACTACCACTGCCTCTGGTCACTGGAGGAGATTTGCTGCCACTGCCGCTGCCAGCCCTGAATGCTGGGAGAACATCCCTGCTGTCACTGCCATCCCTGCTGCCAGTCGCCATGAGGAGCCGTATCCTCTGTGTCTCCGAACGCCAGGAGAAGCCACAATTCTGCATAACTGCCATGATGATTTCCCCAACTAATGTGCTATAAAAGGTTCCAAAAAGAAGAAAAAGGGAAGATAAAAGTGAAAGCATGCAAGAGCGGATGAGTCCTGGATAAGAGTACCCATGCAGCCCTGCTGCTCAGCCACTGTCTTGAATCCTTGTAATCAGCAGGAGATTTCTGTGCAGCACTTAACCTGATGCCTTGAGAGTTCATGGGGTCCAGAATCAATAATGAAGACTCTACAAAGCAACTGCCTCCCAGAGGTATACAACTGGCTCTATCCTGCCAATGGGACCAGACATATCAAGGGACGATGATGGGGGTGGCTGACATATTGTAAGGCAGTATTTGATTATTATGACTGCGTCTGACTGTTGCTTCACCAGTCTGTGGGAAAACCCTCCAAATGTTGGCAAAAGTCCATGACATTAATAAAGAGAACTTTGCAGGATCGAAAGAGCTAGTTGTGCCAATAAACTTCAGTCAGCATAGATACAGTTTAAAAAATAATACATCTGTGTCAGGAGTGAATAGTCTTCCAAATGATAATTTTTTAACGAATAATATGAATTTGTCGTTGCCAAGGCAATATCCATCTACTTAATCATAAGAAGAAATAGACAATTAAATGGAATTATATCATGAAATCCTCAATGCTTTGGAATCATGCTGTGCAATATTAGTAACAGATACATTAACACCTTCCCATAAAACTTGTCATCTGTTCTTTTAATGAAGCCATTGACATCTGTTTTTGTAATGGATGGAGAAGTTTCATTTAGATATTTAATGTGTTTGACAGTAATATTGCATCGAGCCAGTGGTGTTGTTTCTGTTTCATCGCTTGTTTCCCCCCTCAGGAAAAGATGTTCACCTTTTGATGGCAGCTACTCACAGCAGATCGCAGATGAACACATTAGGTGATGCTGATCATGGACAAAAGGATGCTGAAATCAGCCCAGCAGTAACAATAATGCAGCCCATCCTACGCTTTCTCCAGCTATTGTGTGAAAACCACAATAATAACCTCCAGGTTAGATCATATGTTCTTTTACACGTTCCCTTACTGATGCTAAAAATTTGATTAATTTTAATGCACTTAGTGTTTCAGGTCAGGGTCTCTGAAAGTTTATTGGGCCTATGAAGGAGTTATAAAATGAGAAGCTATTATCAGTCACATTAGCAGATAAATAATCAATGTGATATTGTTTCGCCAATTATCATAACAGCAGCATTAACTTATTAATTTAAATGTGTTAGCACCTTCATTAAAATACCAGAGAAAAGAATGTCTACATATGTATGGTTTTGGAGGTGATATAAATGTGATTTTACCAAAATGCTACCTGGTTCCTTCATGAGGCTAGATTGCAAGGACTGTGGAAGTCCAGAACAAGGAGACATGACTTTTAGACTGTTCAGGAAGCCCTTCTGTACACAAAGGAGAGTGGAGGTATAGAATTGTGCCCAAAAGACCGTTTAGGGTAAGCTAATTGAAAAATCCAAACCACAATTGCTCGATTTGGCAAAAATTTCAAAGGTCACGGAACCCAGGCAGATAGATTGGCATTAGGATACAGATCAACTGTGATTTGAATGAATGGTGGAAGAGACTTGGGAAGTGATGGTGGGTTCCCATACTGACACATATGCCTACGTTCCATGTGTCTGTTAAGGACTGTTTCACCAATTCTACAAACTCCAGCTGTGGCAGCATTGATGGACATTCATAACCCAGTCCAAGCATAACTACTGGGATCACAGTCCACAGATATTCAAAACAAGAATGCGAATGGATAAGAACATAGAACATAGAACATAGAAAAGTACAGCACAGTACAGGCCCTTCAGCCCACGATGTTGTGCCCTGGATTAATCCTAATCCAAAAATAACCTAATCTAACCTACATTTCCCTCAATTCACTGCTGTCCATGTGCTGTCCAGCAGTCGCTTAAATGTCACTAATGACTCCGCTTCCATGACTACCGCTGGCAAAGTATTCCATGCGCTCACAACTCTCTGGGTGAAGAACCTCCCTCTGACGTCTCCTCTATACCTTCCTCCTAACACCTTAAAACTATGACCCCTCGTGACAGTCAGCCCTGCCCTGGGGAAAAGTCTCTGGCTATCGACTCTATCAATGCCTCTCATTACCTTGTACACCTCGATCAGGTCACCTCTCTTCCTCCTTCTCTCCAGAGAGAAAGCCCAAGCTCAGTCAACCTCTCCTCGTAAGACAAGCCCTCCAGTCCAGGCAGCATCCTGGTAAACCTCCTTCGCACCCTCTCCAAAGTTTCCACATCTTTCTTATAATAGGGCAACCAGAATTGGACACAATATTCCAAGTGTGGTCTCACCAGGGTTTTGTAGAGCTGCAGCATAACCTCGCGGCTCTTAAACTCAATCCCCCTGTTAATGAAAGCCAAAACACCATGTGCTTTCTTAACAACCTTATCCACCTGGGTGGCAACTTTGAGGGAGCTATGCACTTGAACACCAAGATCCTGCTGTTCTTCCACACTGCCAAGAATCCTGCCTTTAATCCTATATTCAGCATTTAAGTTCGACCTTCCAAAATGCATCACTTCGCATTTATCCAGGTTGAACTCCATCTGCCATTTCTCAGCCCAGCTCTGCATTCTGTCAATGTCTCGCTGAAGCCTGCAATAGCCCTCGATACTATCAACGGCACCTCCAACCTTTGTGTCAACAGCAAACATACTAACCCACCCCTCAACCTCCTCATCCAAGTTATTTATAAAAACTACAAAGAACAGAGGGTCAAGAACAGAGCCCTGCGGGACACCACTCAGCACTGACCTCCAGGCAGAATACTTACCATCTACAACCACTCTCTGTCTCCTGTCAGACAACCAATTCTGAATCCAGACAGCCAAATCACCCTGTATCCCATACCTCCTGACTTTATGAATGAGCCTGCCGTGAGGAACCTTATCAAATGCCTTGCTGAAGTTCATGTACATCACATCCACTGCTTGACCCTCGTCAATCTGTCTATTGACTTCCTCAAAGAACTCAATAAGATTTGTAAGGCATGACCTGCCCCTCACAAAGCCATGCTGACTCCCTTTAATCACGCTATGCTTTTCCAAATACTCATAAATCCTATCCCTCAGAATTCTTTCCAAAACCTTGCTGACCACAGACGTAAGACTGACTGGTCTGTAATTTCCAAGGATTTCTCTATTCCCTTCCTTGAAAAGAGGAACAACATTTGCCTCCCTCCAATCTTCTGGTATGACTCCCATGGAGAGTGAGGAAGCAAAGATCTTTGCCAGCGGCTTATCAACCTCCTTCCTCACTTCCCGGAGCAACCTAGGATAAATCTGGTCTGGCCCTGGGGACTTATCAATCTTAATGTTTGCCAGAATTTCCAGCACATCAACTTCCTCAATCTTGATCTGTTCAAGCCAGTTTCCCTGCTCCCCAAAGTTCTCGTTCACAACAAGGTCCCTTTCCTTAGTGAAAACCGAAGCAAAAAACTCATTTAGGGCTTCCCCTATCTGCTGAGATTCCACGCACAGGTTCCCTACGCTATCCCTGATCGACTCTACCTTCTCCCTGATCATTCTCTTATTCCTCACGTATGAGTAAAATGCCTTCAGGTTCTCCCTAATCCTTCCTGCCAAGCCTTTCTCGTGACCCTACTGGCCCCCCTCAGTTCACTTTTGAGCTCCTTCCGAGCAAGCCTGTAATCCTCTAAAGCTGTGCTAGACCCTTGCTTCCTCCACCTTACATACGCTGCCTTTTTCTTTTTGACAAGAAGCACCTCTCTCCCCGTCATCCAAGGCTCCTTAATCTTACCCCTCCTTACCTGCCTCAGAGGAACAAATTTATACATCACTCGCAACAACTGCTCCTTGAACAGCCTCCACATGTCTGCTGTGCCCTTTCTGTGGAACAATTGCTCCCAATCTGTACTTCCCAACTCCTGCCTGATAGCATCATAGTTTCCTTTACCCCAGTTAAATATTAGCTGTGTTGGCATTTTAAACCACTCCTCTGTGAATGTCTTTATAGTGGGTGTGGATGTCACTGGCTGGACAAGCATTTATTGTCTACCCCTAGCTACCCCTGAGATGGTGGTAGAGAGCAACCTTCTTGAGTTGCAACAATCGATTTGTTGTTGGTACACCCACATACCATTAGGGAGGGAGTTCCAAGGTTTTGAACGAGCAATGTTGAAGGAACAGTGATATATTTTAAAGTCAGGACAAAGAACATATAGAACAATACAATGCAGAACAGGCCCTTCGTCCCTCCATGTTGCGCCGACCTGTGAATTAATCTAAGCCCATTCCCCTACACTATCCCATCATCATTCATATGCTTATCCAAGGACTGTTTAAATGCCCCTAATGTGGCTGAGTTAACTACATTGGCAGGCAGGGCGTTCTATGCCCTTACTGCTCTGAGTAAAGAACCTGCCCCGACATCTGTCTTAAATCTATCACCCCTCAATTTGTAGCTATGCTCCCTTGCACAAGCTGACGTCATCATCCTCGGAAAAAGACTCTCACTGTCCACCCTACTTAATCCTCTGATCATCTTGTATGTCTCTATTAAATCCCCTCCTCGCCTTCTTCTCTCCAATGAGAACAGACCCAAGTCCCTCAGCCTTTCTTCATAAGGCCTTTGCTCCAGACCAGGCAACATCCTGGTAAATCGCCTCTGCACCTTTTTCAATGCTTCCACATCCTTCTTGTAATAGAGCAACCAGAACTATACACAATATTTCAAGTGAGGCCATGCTAGCATTTTGTACAGTTGCAGCATGAAAATGAGTGGCTTGGAAGAGATCTTGCTATTGGTTGTGTTCCGATGTGTTTGCTGCCTTTATCCTTCAATATGATAGTGATTTTGGGTTTGTGATGTGTCACATAAGGATCCTTAGTGAGTGTCTGCCATATCCCTGGTAGGTGGTGCATATTGTTGTAACTGAGTGCCAGTGGTGGAATGCATGCTTGTGGATGTGGTGCCAGTCAAATGAGCTGCTTAGTTCCTGGTTTTTGAGTGTTGTTGGATTTGCACCCAGCCATGAAAGTGTGGAGCATTCCATCTCACTCCAGACCTGTGCCTTATAGATGGTGAATAGGCTTTGGGAATCAGAAAGCGAAGGATTCCTAACCCCTGACCTGCTCTTGTAACCACAGTATTTATGTGACTAGTCCAGTTCAGTTTTTGGTCAACTTACCAAATGTTGTTGATTTGGGATTCAGTGATGATATTGCTAATGAATATCAAGGGGCGATAGATTCTGTTTTGTTAGAGATTATCACGACTTGGTACTTGTGGAGTGCGGATTTTGTTTGCCATTTGCAGTAATAAAACAGATCACATTAGACCATTTGTACTATTCAGTCTATCTTTCCATTGGCATCTGTGATTCCCCAGTGTAAACCTATAAAGATAATTTTGTGACCCTCTTCATCACATTTGGGGCTTTGCACAATCTCAGCACATATCACAGAATCAGAGACACACTATCTGCAATTCTTGTTTCTTTGAATTCAATGGCTATAACATTGGGGGTGACGTGTCAAAAAATCTTTGAGAGGCTGCCTGCATGGGCCTCAATGCACTTGTCAATGGGTTTCCCATGAACATATTTACGATTTTACAACACACAGCATTCTGGTATTTCTTAGAGATTGTAAGAACTGCCAATGCAAGAGATAGCACAGTGTGGAGCTGGTAGAGCGCAATGGGCCAGGCAGCATCAGAGGAGCAGGAAAGTTGACGTTTCGTGTCGGGACCCTTCTTTCCTGCTCCGCTGATGCTGCCTGGCCTGCTGTGCTCCTCCAGCTCCACACTGTGTCATTCTGTTATTTCTTTTCTGCAATGCAGGAGCATACACCAGTAAATGTAATAATAAAATTTCTTGAAAAAAGTTGGCACATCAAATAATGTACTAATTCTTAATAGTGCACAATCATTTGTCCAGACCAATTTTGCATCCTTTGTCACTGGTTTTGCCACATAAGTGCATGCATGAGTGTTAAAATTATTCTCTTGGTACTAGCATTTTGGGTTTAGGAATTCCTTAAGAACTTTAAACAACATCTTGGTCAGCATCTAAACATTACAGTTGATCAGCGGTGATCTTTTTTCTTGATTGATTATGCGTTTCCTAAATAGAATTTCCTTCGCTGTCAACACAACAAGACAAATTACAACTTAGTCTGTCAGACTCTGCAGTTCTTGGATATTATGTGTGGGAGCACCACTGGAGGCCTGGGGCTGCTTGGGCTGTACATCAATGAACATAACGTGCTACTTATTACACAGACGCTGGAGACACTAACGGAGTACTGTCAAGGACCGTGCACTGAAAACCAGGTACACATTTATGTCTAGCATTACTGAACTATGCAATGTTGTGCAGGTATGAACAGCAATTTCCATTTGATACTCCGCGCATTAAGAGTGACACAAACTGCAAAACAAAAATCTGCTTTGTCTATATTGCTGCTACCCTTTCTTACATGGACTCTGAGTTTCTTACCTGGGTCTGGCGCACCGAGGCTGAGGAACTCAGATCCACATGTCCAACATCCAAAAACGCCTACCTTTACTCTCCCTTTTGGGTCCAGAGGGGGTAGCAGGTAGGATCGCATATGAGGCCAGCTGGACTGAGAAGAGCTGAGGAGACCGCCGATTACTAACGCACACTGGGTGGAAAGAGTGCCCTGGGGCTGCAGTGTTGTGTCCAAAACAAAAGTTAAAGCTTAATATATCCTCCTATCCTCACCTCCTGCACCCACCCCCACTATCCCTCAGTTCCATGCCCCCACATAACTACCATGCCCCATCCATTCTGACCAATGTTTACTCTTGCCTCCTAAGTCCCTTTGTCCATTTCCCATGGTTCCTCATGCTTCCTGTGCCCCCCCCCCCATTGACACACTATCCAACCAAACCAACTTAGTGCCTACTTCTACCCACCACCCCTCACCTAAGGTTCACAAGTACCCACTCATGCAGGACAAACACATAAAGGTCTGTGACTTAATGTCATAAAAAAAACAGTTTGACAGGTCTTGACAGTTATGACACTTCCTGATACTTCTTCTTTGACATGATGAACCTTCTACTGATTTTTTTATGCATAATCTACTTGATAGTTAATAATGCCAAAGGATACATGACAACCTCCCTCAACCCTAAGGATGCCTGACAGGATGTGACAGGATGTGCTGGTTACCTAGAAGATATATGCTGAAAACTGACCCACTCAAAGCTGGTCTGCTCTGCACACTCCAGGTCCCATACTGCAGGATTAATAAAGTGGGTTGTAAGTGGCAGCCAATTATTTAAATGGCCAGTTGTCACTAGGAACTACACATGCTTGAAACCCAAGCAGATTTCATTCCTGCCCCTGTGGAAGTGGGAAGCTCTATGTTTGGGGGCGGGATTTATTTGTGATTTCAGTCCATTTCCGCCACATAGGAGAAACCTTCCATCATGGTGAAAATCTGGGCCTGTGAGTTGATGTCAGAAGTTACCTGGATTCAGCAAAGACAAATGACAAATATTTCCAGCACATTGATGCAAGATTTCTTTTTTTTTATTTTTACTGTACTAATAAAACTCAGGATAGAGATTGATTCACTTGTAATGAGGATGTTTCGTTATTGTGAGTGCCACTTTTGGAAGATTAGCCATAACAGCAATGCTTAAAAGAAATAAACATGAAAATATATAACAACAAAAATTGCTGGAAGCATTCGATGGGTCAGGTAGCATTTGTGGAGACAGAATTAAAGACAGGCAGGAACCGTGGCACTTGGTCCCACTTAATTTCAGGAGAGGCTAAGCATCAGTTTTCTGGTGGGGGAATAACCCTACTTGCCCGTTTGATTAATTTGAAGCTTGGAAGGAGTTGATCTGTGATACCCAGCCCCTGCTGACAGGGTGCAGTTAGGCTTGTTTATAAGCTGCTGGACACCCATTATCCCTGAGACCCCTGAGGGGGTACAGTTCTAAAGCAGAGCAGAGGGATCTGAGTATGTGAGCACAGAACATTGAACGTGGCAGGACAGGGAAGAGAGTAGTCAATAAGGCATTCAGTGTTCTCAGCTTTATTAATAGGGGCATAGAGTGCAAAACTAAGGAGGCGATGTTAAACTTGTTTAAGACACTTGTCAGACATCAGCTGGAGTATTGTGTACATTTCTGGATGCCACAGGATTTCAAGGATGTTAACAAATTGGAGAAAGTGCAGGAGTGATTTACAAGTTTGAATCCACCAGTTATGAGAGTAGATTGAAGAACTTGGGACTGTTCTTCTTAGAGAGAAGAGGGTTGAGATGAAATTTGGTAGAGGTTTTCAAAATCATGAGTGGGCTAGTCAGAGTAGTTAGAGAGAAATTTCCATTTGTAATAGCAGCAACAAGAAGAGGCCACTGATATAAAATGATGTGCAAGAAAAACAAGAGTGTTGTGAGAAAATATTTTTTCCATTCAGCAGCTACTTTGGGTGTGGAATGCACTGCCTCGAAATGTGGTGGAGGCAGCTTCAACTGAGGCATTCAAGAGAGCATCGGAGGATTATTCAGATAGAAAGAGTTGGCAAGGGGATGGGGAAGAAAATACAGGGATTAGCATTTGGTAGTGGTACTTGTTTGATAGGCCAAATGGCCATAATCACAATTGTGTGGTTCTACAGGGTAACTACAGTTCAATTGTAGCTCAGAGTTCTTTGTTATCAGATGCTTTGCCCAATCAAAACTGAGTGGGGGGGTGCTGAAAGTTACGTGTTGCCCTTGCCTTGAAAACCCCAGGCCCTCCCTCGACACTCACCCGGATTCCCATCCCTCCCTCACCTTTGGCCTGAGGTCCCTTGGTAATCTTTTACACCTGTTGAGTGCATAACCAGACGTTGCTACCACTTCCATTGGCACTGCCAACTTCGAGGCATTGGCATCTAATTGTCTGGCAGTTCTTGGTGGGCTGGACTCTTGCTGTCAGGACAGCAAATCTCAGGCTGGCCTGCCAATAACCATTTAAAGTGCCTGAAGAATTCTTGTTTCTGGCGGGGACATCCTGAGGAACTGACCAATGGATCAGATCCCTGTTGGCTCGCCCAGTTAATACTTCAGGTCACATGTAATTGATTAGGCAGCTTGTTAATTGATTGTTTAAATTTAATCTTTGCAAAATGAGAAATTACTGAGAGACAGAGTTATTATCAATCAATGCTGCAATCCATATTAGTTTCATAATCAAATTGACTGGAGTAGCAGTACATCATGCTAGCCTGCAAGTACTTTTGTTTAATGTGTGCATGTTAAAGTCTTTAAAAATATAAACTGCAAATTTTTGCTTAAATCAGGAGAAGCAAAGCCTAGCTTTAAGAAGTAATATGTTTCCAACCTATTTCTGTGAGGTATTTCAGCAGCTTGTTTGATTTTTCGCCGTTTAGACTTGCATTGTATCTCATGAGAGCAATGGCATTGATATTATCACTGCACTGATCTTGAATGATATCAGCCCGCTGTGCAAGTACAGAATGGACCTAGTGCTACTGCTAAAGGTAAGGAAAGCATCCAAAGCATTGACAGCAGATTCATCCCAATATGTTCAATATAATTCATGGTATTGTATTACACTGTAACATATGTGGGTCCAAGTAGAAAATGAACAAATAGGCAGTTATGTAAGTGCCAAATTCAGATAAGTACATAAATCAGAACTGTTAATCATTTGTTCTTACCTAACGCATTTAAGTCAGAGTTTTATCTCCTATTTATGAATGATCTGGATTCTCAAATATTGTAGCAAATAATATCTAATGCCATTACAGATACTTTTGACATTAGGTAGCAGTTTAAAATGGGACCTGTTATATATCTCTCGTGGACAGTTAACACACTGTCTACCAATTTCTACCTGTGGAATCTTTGTTAAACAATTCTTATGTCAGTCATACCTGTGGGGTCAATTGATAAAAAAACAGTTATATTCATACAGTGCCTTTCATGACCTCTAGATCTCTCCAGGCACATTACACCCAGTGACATAGTACTGAAGGGTAGTCACTTTTGTAACATTAGAAACGAGGTAGCTAAATTTTGGACAACAACCTCCCAGCAAGTGAGATTGGCCTTTTAACTTATTTCTTGTGATTTTGAGTGAGGGATAAATATTGACCAGGTCACAGGAGAAAATGTCCTTACTATCTTTTGCAGTAATGTCACTGGACCTTTTATGTCCATCTAAAAGGGAAGACAGGTACTCAGTTTATTGTCTCATGCAAAAGACAGCACCTCCAACATGCTGCACTCCCTCAGTACATCACTGGAGTATCAGTCTTAACATTAGTGCTTAAGTCCCGGACTAGGGCCTGAACGCACAACCTTCTGATTCAGGCAAGTGCACCATCAACCGCATCATGAGTGTTACAAACAAAAATCACCCTTTTCACCCTTTAAAAGGTTGTCTTTGTTATGATGCATTGGTGTATTGAAAGTAGGAAAATTGACTTCTAAATCTCAAATAGTAGCATAACTCATAAATTCATTGGAACTTCTTTTTCTAAATGAAAAGTAGATTCATGATGTTTGATTCTTTGATTGTGCAAATGTTTTCATTATCTTTTCTTTTTGAAAATACCACTAGTTACATTAATTTCTCAGCTATGGCATTTAACATCTTTACAATAGGACAATGCTTCAAAGCTATTACTTGCACTCATGGAGAGTAGACATGACAGTGAGAATGCAGAGAGGATCCTCTTCAATTTGAGACCCCAGGAATTGGTGAGAGCATTAAACAATTGTTTAAAAAATATTTGATTTATGGCCATAAATCTCGAACTCAAGCGTATCACTTTGTAAGGGTTGCATTAGCCAAACATGAAATACAACAGTATACACTGGAAACACACAGCAAGCCAGGTAATACCTGTGGAGAGAGGAAGATAAGTGTTAATATTGCAGGTTTAAGACCTTTCTTCTGAAACTTGACTGGTGATGACAGGCTCTTGATCTCTATGCATGATGCTTGACTACCTGAGTGTTTACAATGTTTTGTGGTTTATTTCAGTTTTCTAACACTGCAATGTTTTGTCATTTGACTGTCTGAAGGGCTGTCTTTACAATGCAATTCTTGCAAAGGAAAACAGATAGTTGCAAAAAATTGTTATGCAAACCACATTGGTACTGAAGAAGGAACTTGTATTTATATACCCTTTCACAGGTTCAGAGCAATCCAAAACATTTAACAAATTAAGTACATTTGAAAATAAAAGGTAGTCACCATTACATGGGCAAATATGACAGCCAATAATGCATTAAACAGCACCCTGCTAACAGCAAATTAGATGTTATATAGTGCAATAAGATCTTTAAGATTCACTTCAACAAACAGATAAGGTGCAGTTTAATGTGGCCTCCAAAGGATACAACAATCAATCAGTGCTCCTTTGTAGTGGTAGACTAGATTAAACACTGAAGCAATGGCGTTCTGTCCCAGAGGCGAGAATGCTAATATATCAACAGTGTTGCATTCAAAGCACTTTCTAAATTCTGTGAAGGTGGAATTTTCATTTGTCTAATATTATGTCTGATGAAAAAACTCATAAACAGAAAACTTTAAGTCATTCACACGTACTAAATTAGCCCGGTAAAAGGAATCCTATTACTTTTAGAACACATTTCAAATCAAATAAACTGCCCAATCTAGTGGTAACAAAGTGTGGAGCTGGATGAACACAGCAGGCCAAGCAGCATCTTAGGAGCACAAAATCTGTCATTTTGGGCCTAGACCCTTCATCAGAACAGGGGGATGGGGAGAGGGTTCTGAAATAAATAGAGAGAGGGGGGAGGCGGATCAAAGGTGGATAGAGGAGAAGATAGGTAGAGAGGAGACAGACAACTTAAAGGGGTGGGGATGGAGCCTGTAGAGGTGAGTATAGGTGGGGAGGGGATAGGTCAGTCCGGGGAGGATGGACAGATCAAGGCGGCGGGATGAGGTTGGGAGGTAGGAAATGGAGGTGTGGCTTGAGGTGGGAGGAGGGCATAGCTGAAAGGAAGAACAGATTAGGGAGGCGGGGATGAGCTGTGCTAGTTTTGGGAGGCCGTGGTGGGAAGGGAAATTTTGAAACTGGTGAAGTCCACATTGATACCATTGGGCTGCAGGGTTCCCAAGCAGAATATGAGTTGCTGTTCCTGCAACCTTCGGGTAGCATTGTTGTGGCACTGCAGGAGGCCCAGGATGGACATGTCGTCTAAGGAATGTGAGAGGGAGTTGAAATGGTTCGCGACTGGGAGGTGCAGTTGTTTGTTGCGAACCGAGGGTAGGTGTTCTGCAAAGCGGTCCCCAAACCTCTGCTTGGTTTCCCCAATGTAAAGGAAGCCACAACAGGTACAGCAGATGCAGTATACCACATTGGCAGATGTGCAGGTGAACATCTGCTTGATGTGGAATGTCATCTTGGGGCCTGGGATGTGGGTGAGGGAGGAGGTGTGGGAGTAAGTGTATCTCTCCAGTCTAGTGGCTTCTATTAAAGCTACATTTTTATTGGAATGTACATTGTCACTCCAATTGCTACTAAAACTGTTGGCTTTTACTGTATTCAATGTGTCATTGCATGACAATTGAGTGTATGAAGGGAGTAAGAGCCACTTCATTCTACACATTGATGCGACTGCAAGCACATTTCTATTATAGCTTTTTAATTATTTGCACCTAAATTATGCTTTTTAAGGTTAACGTTATTAATAAGGCCTACCAACAAGAAGAAGAATGTGAGAATTCAGAAGTTTCTCCGAGAGATGTGGGACACAACATTTATATATTAGCCTTACAGGTAATACTGTTTCTGTTTGGTTCTTTGACAACTGCCGTTTACTTCCTTTTCTCTTTGCTTCATGTGTCTTGGAGCCCAGAGGAGTGACAGACTGTATGATGTCAAGTGGAGCATAACTCCATGGACAGGCTGCTCTAAGGATCAATGGTTGGTTGTAGACTAGCTGCTACTAGTGAAAGATTTCGCTGTGTAAAGAACCGACTGTGAAATTTCCAGAATCACAAATATCTTCTATTTGTAGTGACATATTCATTAATCCAAGTGGCTGCATTGTTTGCAAAATTCTTTCCGTGAAATATGTAGCTGCAAAAATATGAATTCTACAAGAATGAAGTGGAACAGGGAAGGGAAAAAGAGTTATTCCAGATAAAAATGACCATGCCAAAATTGTGCCTGAACACGGGCAGGAGAATCTATAAATGATCACAGTGTTACCAGCACCGTGTTTGAGTCTGCATGGGACCATTCCAGTTGAGTTGCACTGTCAGATTCTTCTTCCAACAGTTTTCATTGTTCACTTAAATATCGTATTCAATGCCTCAGTACCATTACCCCACCATTAATAGTTGTGCTAGTGAGATCAAAGATTTTCTAAAGCTTTTACTGTTTATTTCAGTTGTCTCGCCACAACAAACAACTGCAGCAATTATTGAAGCCAGTCAAACGGGTACGAGATGAGGTGGATGAAGGCATTTCATTGGTGAGAAAATGGAAATTTCTTGGCAGAAATCATTGCAAAAAAAAAGTTGACCAAATGCATGCCATAAAGATTTCTCATACTGCTCAATCAGAATGTATAAGCATGCAAATTAGGAGCAGGCCTGGCCCATTCAACCCATCTAACCTGCTCCACCTTGCAATAAGATCATGGCTGATTTGATTGTATCTTCAACTCTACATTTCAACCTACTCCAATAGCCATTGATTATCTTCTTTGTAAAGTATCCATATACTCTTCCTTAAACCTGATTCACGATACTGCTTTCTCTGGTGGAGAGGGCCAAACAATCCAAAGGCAGAATTTGTGTTGCCAGTTTAAGAGTTGATATCAGATGCAGATTGCCTTTTTTGTTAAGTCCTATTTACATGCTCATTTTGGCTAGCTATGTAACCCATGTACAATTAGATGTTTTCAGAATACATTGGATATTAGGAACGGTGTTCCATGTGTGTTTGTGTTGGATAGGGTTGGACAGTGTTAGACTTGTTTTAGTCACAACATTACCCATTTAACATTTTAATTAATTACCTATGAACAAAATTAGATTCTCAGCAATTATACCTTACAAAGTTGTACTTTTAATTATAGAGATGTCAGATCAAGTTAAGAGGGTTGAATCAGCTCCCCTCTCAGCCATTCACAAAAGTATTTTAATTTCTTTTTGGAACATAGCTATCACACTTCAATTAAATGTAGTGCTAGTTAAAATTAGGCAGTCAATTATAAAGTTTTCTGATGTGAAATAACCTCAAGAAAAGTACTAAGACTTACACATACACAACAGACACAAAAACAGAGGGAGTGTCTGGTACTGACAGGAAAAATAAAGGTAACGAAGTTCAAACACACCTACCATTGTGGAGAAGTTAAATTTTAACCAGATACCATGTTTGTTTAATCGATAACCAGTATCTCCAGCTGTGAAATTTGTAGATATCTTGAGTTCTACGTAAATAATTGATTCTCCGGTTTGCTTTCTAACCAGGCTCTGTTTGTGAGATAATGAAGGATAACAGGGAATGGATGACGTTAAGTTTTTGCTGTTAGAAATCCTTATTTCATTAACTCCATCTGCTGTTTTTTCAGACAACATTTCCATGTCCAGCATGTACAAATGCAAAATAAAACAAGAGATGTGAGTTTCTTGATGCCCAACACATTTGATTGCTTTGATGTCTTTAGATAAGATGACTTTCAGATGGCAGTGTTGATTTCCTGAGCTTGTCTTAATCTGTGGTCAGGTGATCATTGAAGCCACTTTTGATTCAGTTTTTGTTCTTGTAAAACTATTTCCAGGCCATAAGGCGAATCAAATTAAATTCTCATTAAAACCAAATCATATTTGAGGTTGAAATATGATTCTGATCTACAAAATAACTTGCAACTTACATAGAATTATTTTTCTGAGGATAACAGCATCAGAAATGTAGCTCACAATTTTGTTATTATGTCTGAGTGTTGCCTACACAATATAAAACATGCATCTTTGCATATTAATTTTTTAAGTTACGGATGATGTTCAGGTTTAATTTGTTGGTGTTACTGAATCTATCAGATGTCAGTGATCTTGACACAATGGCATCTTGGCTTAAGAAACACTTTTCCTCCATAAAGATTTCCATTTTTTTTTGCCTGTAGGATGCATATTCTAAAGAAGTAAAATATCCACAGTTTTTTATACAGGTCCTGATTCAAAAAATAATTAAAAGAATAAATGAAGCAATAACATATGCAGAAAAACGACACAGCCGGAAGTTTTCAGATGATTCAGAATGTCGGATAAACAGCAACGATATGTCACCTGTCTTTTGATTTAATGGATTTTCATACATTTTTGTAGCTAATGTTGAACAACATGCAAATGCTGAAAGCAGGCCATCAGGACCAACAAGAAGAGGAAGATCCTTTGACCTACTATTCAAATCATACAGCACAGGTCGAGGTAGAATTTTAACACTTGTATGTTCAATTTATGAGCATGGTGATTTCCAGCTGAGCAACGCTACCAAGGCCAATAAGCATTTTGTTAGTGGCCAAGATGAAATCTGAAAAGTAACATTTTTATAACAGTGCAAACCATATAAGTACAGATTTTAGCATAGAGCGTTTTAAATTATGGTCCATATCCAGTTGACTTTTGATAAAGGAACACTATACATTAAAATCATTTCTGGATTGTGGTAGGTAAGGTGTGGAGCTGCCTGATTTCATTATTTCTGTTAGGTTTGCTATATATTTCACCACCAAAGATAAATTAATTCTTATTGCAAACTTTTGTTTTTGCTTATTACATAAAAATATTAAATGATTACCTAATTTTGCCATTCTCCTTGAATTTTATTGTTTTAAAATATCTAAAGTATATTTTATTGTACAATGCCAATTGGTCAATCCCAGGCTGGATCCAACTGGGATGTTAACTTTATTTAGTTGTAGATAGCATAAAACTAATTACAAAGTATTTTGTGAAGTTTAAAAATTCACACGGTTGGAGTTTGGTTGATTTAATATATAGAAGTGTGAGCTTTCATTGTATTTTTATTGAATTTTTCTTGGTCAAATGGATGGTTGATTATAATAATACATACTTAATCAGTTGTGGCTGAGATTATAAGAACAGCAAAGTCATGCTGGAGCTATACAAAACTTTGCTAGTGTGTGCAATTCTGGTCACCACACAATAGGAAAGATTCGATTATACTGGAGGGGGTTCAAAGGAGACTCATCAGAATGTTGCCTGGGTTGGAGCATTTAACCCATGAAGAGACACTGGATAAACTTGGGCTGTTTTCTTTGGAGCAGAGAAGGTTGAAGGGGAATCTTGACATAGGTGTATAAGATTAAGGGGTGGACAGGTGAATAAAAAGCAGCTGCTCCCTATAGTTGAAGGGTCAACAACAAGGAGACATACTTTTAAAATGAAAGGCAGAAGATTCAGACAGGATTTCGTGGAATCATGGAATTCTTCCAATATGGAAGCAGGCCATTCTGCCCATTGGGAGCAGACCAACGCTCTGGAGAACATCCCACCCAGACCTACCCCGCTATCCTATTCATGTAACCCCACATTTCCCATGCCTAATTCGCCTAGCCTGCACATCCCCAGACACTATGGGCAATTTAGCACAGCGAATCCAGGTAACTTGTATTATCTTTGGACTGTGGGAGGAAACCAGAGCACCCAGAGATAAGCTGGAGGGATTTGTGGAAATATTTTTTTACCCAGAGGGTGGTGGGGGTCTGGAATGTGCTACCTGGATGGATAGTTGAGATCAGAAACCTCACAACCTTCTAAAAAGTGCTTGGTTGAACACTTGAATGTCAAAACATTCAAAGCTATGGGACTAGTGTAGTTAGTAGTATATTTTTGCCGGTACAGACCCGATGGGCAGAAAAGCCTTTTCTGTATTGTGTGATTCTATGAACTCATAAATCTGCACACCTCTTAGAGGTTTCTCTTGAAGAATTATTTCACATCCACTCTAACAGAGATTAATTACTGCCCTCTTCGTGAAGGAAACAGTTTGAATACATAAAGTAGTGAGAAAGTGATATCTCCAAACCCATCTGAATCTCTATGTATGTTACTGATTGACAACCCATCTAATGTGCACATTATCTGGTGTGTGTTCATTCCCTAATGTCTATTATTAACTAACTTGTGCAACTGCAGTCCTGTAGGAAAAATTAAAATTGATAATGTGGAGTAGCTGGAATCATAAAATAAACTGGTAGGCCTGCTAAAGGATCTGTCAGAACAACAGTGTTCTTATAATGACTGACTTCAGCAGTTTAGAGTCAATGGAGGCCTTTTGATGGTCATATAAATAACCAAATCAATGTATATCTAGTTAAAATGTACAATATAGTGTAAGTGTTTTGAATGTTTGAAATGCAAATGGAAGCTATCAAAGTTGTTAATTTGGGTTTATTTTATGGCATGCTTAAAATAATATAATTTGCTGTCTACACAGTTGTATGGCTGTGTAACTTTTGTCTGTTTAACTGCATTTTCCTGCTATGGTTCTGATCACTAGATTATTCGGAATGATCGAAACATGGAGCAGATTGTATTCCCTGTGCCAAGCATTTGTGAATACCTAACAAATGAGTCAAAGCACAGAGTGGTCAACACAACAGAGCAAGATGAACAAGGCAGCAAAGTCAGCGACTTCTTTGAAAAGACCAATTTTTTATACAATGAGATGAAATGGCAGAAGAAACTCCGAAGTAAGACAGTTTTTGAAAGCATTCATTTGTTTTTACTGTCAAAGCAAAGAATTTGCTGCCTAGAGATATTTCACTGATCTACCTGTGCGAATGAAAGGAGGAATTATGCTGTTGTGCTGTTGTGCTTTTCAATTATTTTGGGAACAGATGGAACACATTGAAAGGTTCCAAATTCTAGGGCATGTAAATTAGAAATTAGTAGTTTAGAATTTTGAAAGACAGTTCCACAAATCACTTTAATTTTCACATTAAGTAATTGTGAAGCAACATTTAAGGCTTAGATATTAGTTCCCATCTACATATTTTATGATGGTACAGAAATCCATGTAATGCATTGAAGTGTATTACTAATAAACCACATAGAAAATTCAATCACAAAAGGTTAATGGTGTGAACCTAGCAGGGAATGCCATTAAATCAAAATTGTCTCTGTGAAATGACAGAAATTAAATTTGGGAATGCAGTGTTGAAATTGAACTTGAATTTAAAGAAAAATAATTTGATCACAGATACTTTCAGAATAATTTCTCTTTGGAACAGCCCTCATAGCAACATCTCCATTTGCATTGCATGGGAATAAGACCTTTCTGCAATTTGGAATTTTATGGATAATAGAATGACATTGAAATGCCTAACCAAAGGCGTGTGAACTGTGCAAACAGTGGATATAAATATTTACGTGGAATAAACAATACTGATAAAGTCTTAGAAAGAAATTATGAAGATTGTTTTATTTATCCAGATACTGTAACTTCTACATTTCCAGTGCCAAAGTACTGTGTTAAAATAGTGCTGTTAATGGACCAGATGATTCTGTAGAAAATATTTCTGAACAACTGGTGTTTCTGAATAATAAATTTCCAGTTTGGAGAGGTTAGAGTGTAAATAGTTTCCCTTGTTTGATTCAACTTGCAATGGTTGTTATTTCAAGCCCGCTCCACATTCTAGAATAACAGATTAATAATTTTGTAGAGCTTTTAATGTAAAAACTTTTTTGTTTACTCAAACTCTATTCTTGAAAATAAAGCTGAAGCATAGTTTGGATTCTAGTCATCTTCCACAGGTACGAAAGAACTCAGTCACAATTAAAGGAATATACAGAAAGAGGATTTTTGTTTTTGGTTTGCAATTCATTTAAAAAAAACAAATGTGTTAAACTATTCAAATATTTGTATTTTTCTTAAGTCAAGGATCATATTTGTACAATGAAACCACCCATAAATAGAGAATGCATTATAATACTTTACATCTTAATTGTAAGTTATGGTAGAATGAGAGTGTAAATTGCAGAATTATTTTCAACTCAGATGTGTATATATTAGTAGTGTATTTACAGTTTGGGAATTAAGTGGCCATTTACACTTGGAAAATAATAGTGTAAAAGGGGGAAAGACACAAAAGAATTAGAGCAGGAGTAATTTAACACTGCCACTCAAAGCATAAATAGAGCACTAGAAATATGATGTAATTGAAAAGCAGAGAAGTTATTTTGAATTAAACTGAAACCTTACATTGATTGCATTTGAATCACTGTGCGCAATTCTGGTCACCATATTACAAAAACAATGTAGAAGCCCTTGGAAAGGTGCGATAGAATTTACAATAGTTACACCAAAATTGGAGGGTGCAATTATAAAGAAAATCTAACAAACTCCAGCTCTTTCTGTTACAAATAGAACATTGAGACGGTACTCAGTAGAGATGTCTTCTAAATAATGAAAAGGATTGATAGGGTAGATGTAAAAAATAATGTTATAGTTTGCGGTAATGTCCAAAATTGCAGTATAAATATAAAGTAATCGCTAATAAATCAAAGAAGACTTGAGGAGAAGTTTCTTTACTGAATGGACTGATGAGGCAGACAGTTGTATTTGTGGGATATGCATGACTGAAAGAGGAAAAGATAGATATGCTGATTGGGTCAAATGAAGTAAATAAGAGTGGAGGGGATATATGTGGAGCATTACTAATGGTTTCCTTTTTCTGGTGTTCTAAATTCTGCTGTAAATTGTGTAGTGGGAATTCAGTTTTCAAGAAGGTGCAAGTAAAATCACAATTGTTA
Source organism: Stegostoma tigrinum (assembly GCF_030684315.1). Taxonomy (NCBI): domain Eukaryota; kingdom Metazoa; phylum Chordata; class Chondrichthyes; order Orectolobiformes; family Stegostomatidae; genus Stegostoma; species Stegostoma tigrinum. The sequence continues at coordinate 28,829,668 of NC_081374.1, forward strand.
AAATTGAATTTAAATAGTTGAACTGGTACATCTTTGTGCTCTCACTGATTGTTTGTTTATTTATTTTATTTGTATATTGCATTGTCTTTGTTTTTTATGTTAGATATGCCACTGCTGTACTGGTTTTCCAGGAGGATGTCACTATGGGGCAGCATCTCCTTCAACCTGGCTGTGTTTATCAATCTGGTCATTGCCTTCTTCTATCCTTATGCAGAACCTACATCAATGGGTAGGTTCATGGATTAATGAAGCATTTGAATGTTTGAAAATTATCATCTGAATAGATTATAAATGATGGTGAATAATTAGCTGAACATTTAATCAAGAACTTTGACTTTCAAAATTTAGGTCAAAGTCCAAACACTTCTCCATCTGATTATCGAGAATAAATTGAAAAATTTAACTTGCTATTATGCCACAAGGATTTGTGCGGTAAATGTATTGCCTCTGTTGGACCTTGTCGAAGTCCTAAAACTACTGGTAACAGTTAATAATAATGGAAAATTATACTGCTAGTGATTTAAAGACCAATTATGCCATTAGTATTATGGAACAGTATGATCTGTTCTTTCAAACCAAACCACAGGCTCCTGTTGTTTTGACATTGACCCATAACTTAGCATACTATTAAGGTTGTAAAGAGTAAGTAAAAAGGCAAGTGGAGAAAGCAATAAAATAAGGACAAATGGTGTCAAGCCTAGGTTTTAAAAGCAGGTGAAAAAGATGGTCATAGCTTTAATAATCAAATTTGTTTTGGTACTGCAACAATGTAAGGTACGTTTAACTGCTGCCAAAATTGTATTGCAAATTCCGGCAGTCAAAATCAGCAGACACACTTGAGTGACCTGACAGAAGGTTACAACATGTTCTGTTACATAATAAAATGTATTAAGTGAAAAAAAAACATAGTAACAACCTGTTTTCTACTTTTCTTCATACAGGGGCCCTGGACTCATCTTTTCTCTCACTTGTTTTTTGGGGTGTAATTTGTTTCTCAGTAGTTTCTCTGCTTTCCAAGAGATATGGCCTCAGAACATTATTAATAGCATTGATAATTCGATCGATATATTACATTGGAATTGGTCACACTTTGTTAACACTGGGATCACTTAATGTAAGTATAAAGCTGGTTATTAACAAACTTGAATGCTGAATTATGCAAAACAAAGGCTCCGTGCTTGAAATAAATAGGTATGAAGTCAGTTTTTATTCAGTTGACTAATCTACTATTTGATACAATTGCTGGATAATTGTCTGGAAAATCCTGAAAAAGAAATCATTACAAGATGTCTCACTTAGCAATGGGTGGTCATAGAAATTACATGTAAAATTGATGTTGGCATTTACTTGTTATTGACAAAAGACTCTGCCTTTCAATTTGTTTGCTGAAGTAATTTGGCAAAATTCCAAAATTCTTGCACACATGCTCTATTTAATTACTTTGAGGATTATCCGACATGTGGGGGTTAAGTGAACAAGTAACGATCCACCCAAATAATCAAATATGCAACAGGAGAATATACGAAACAGAATGTGAATTAATTAATGGTTTAAAAGTATTTGTTTAACATGAAAGACAAATTGACTAATTCCAATATATACGTGTATTGGTCACTGTCATCTAATATTATAGAAAATTAAAAACCCAGTGCTAAATTAGATGAATAATTGTGTAAAAGCAAGTTCTGAAATTTGAATTCTGGACTTGAAACATTAACTGTTTCTCTCTCTTGAGTTTCATCTGCATTCTTTGTGTTTGTTTAGAATTATTGTATATATTGGCTGGTAGGAAAAGAATGTTTGAGAGCTATAAGTATTATGTTTAGCGGTAACTCAGCAGAAGGGAAAATGTGGTTGAATTCATACACAGTAGTGCATTTCTCACAGTGAGTCAAAACAATTTGCAATGTTGCACAATTGACTATTGTTATGTAGATAAACTTGGAGTGGATTTTCTCAATTTGCCGTTAAAGTTCTTTTGTTAAGCAAGATTCAAGGCACTTGGTTTACCATGCACAGAGCAACTTTGCTTGCATAATCTTGTGGCATCACTGAGGAGGAGAGGTGGAATTGCTTACCAATACTGGGACCTTCTTGTATATACAACACTGGTGCCACACCTAAAGCCCAGATGTACACTACTTCATGCTCTGAAAACCAGCAACTGCTCCTCACACTGTGGTGTTTGCCTGTTAGGTCACAGAGAGCAGAAAGCTCATACTGCATTTCATGAACCAGAACCTGGAAATGCTGGCAAATGGGTTCTTGTAGAGGAGGGTCATCCTTTTCCAAAGGGCTGCCACAGAAAGTCAGATCAAGCCAGCCAAAGCCCTTGTTGCAATCTGAGGGAGTACAGTGTCCAGAGTTAGAAGGCTTGCCCAACACTCCAGGAAAAAGGTCAATAATCAAGTCAGTGGTATGTGAATTGCAGGTGTATGGCCTGTTCCATTGTGGGCCTGGTAGAAGTGTGAGCAGTGTTGTATCTTCATTCTGCATCAATCCGATAGTTTCAAAATGGTGGCATCAGCTATTTTTGGAGGAGGTAGTCTTTTTTTTCTCCCAGCAACTGTCCCTGCCTGGCTGAAAAACCTTGATAGAATAAAGGAACCTGTGAGATCTCTGTTGTCTAAGAGTTATGAGAGGTCCTAGGGTATCTGGGACAGACTTGCAAGATTTGGCATTGTAAATAAGTACACATTCAGTCTAAAGTAGCTCTCGTACTCAACAGTAAGATCACTATCACCTTCAAGAGTGAATCTCCAAGGCATTCAATAGAAATGTTAAACTACTTCCAGTCAATAAAAATGCTGGTTACTCATTTTGCAATGCACTCTGAATATTGGATTACATTTGATGCACTTTATTTTCACATTAATTTTTTTTTTCTTTTCATTTTGTTATATTTAGCTCATCAACAAAATAGTGTATCTGGTTAGTTTTGTGGGCAATGGTGGGAAATTTATCATTGGATACAAGGCCATGATTATGGACATGGCATTCCTTTACCATATTGGATACATAGTGACAAGTGTGCTGGGGCTCTTCGTGCATGAGTTTTTCTACAGCATCCTGGTATGTTAGATCTTCATTTATCACCGTTTCATCCAGAATGTTTAAAATGTTTAATCAAAGCATTTCACCTAACTCCTGTTTCATTTAGTATTGAGCTCTGGTTATGCTATATTGTTTAAGGTAACTGTCCAAAAAAATTGCTTGAAGTGAAATAAAACAGCATTAAAGATGTTCAGCCCTTTTACAACTAAAGGCTGATGCTATATTTTTAGGTAATTGTACGGTAACTGTGTCTTGTGCTTCACTGTCGCATATGAACTAAACATGAAAACTGCGAGAGAAATTCTCTGCCTAGAGAGATTACTGATTCTAGTAATTATTTGCAGTATGCTCTTGATTGTACTTTTTCCCATGATCTTTTCTTGTAGCTATATCTTTATTTATTCTCACATGGGATATACAATTTCAGGCAAGTCCAGCACTTCTTGCCCATCCATGTTTGCCCTTGGACTGATTGGTTCTGTCAGCCATTTCAGAGGGCAATTGAAGAGCCAATCATATTTCTGGAATCTGGCCAGACCAAGTAAGGCTAGCAGATTTCCTTTCCTAAAGGACATTAATGAACCAAATGGGTTTTATGATAATCAACAATGTTTACTTGGTTACCATTAGACTAGCTTTTTTTTAATTCCAGGATTTATTGAACTCAGATTTTACCAGATACTGCAGTGAGATTCAAACTCAAATCTATAGGACATTAGCCAAGGCTCTTGTTTACAAGTCCATTGAAAGTACCACTATGTTACTGCTTCCCACCTGGTCAATAAATGATCAATTTCCTGAATTACACGCAATGTCACAATGTGGACCTCAGGCCAAATAGGAACTGGTTTATGATTTCTTGGCTCATTTCAAGCAGAAACTTTGCAGTCAGCAGAAAAAAGGGACCTTTCATGCCATAAGACTAAGTTAGAATCAAACCCAATCTCTAAAGAAGGAGGGACAATTTATTAATTCAGTGCCCAGTTTCCATTGAAATTTGTTCCCCAGCCTTGACCAAGTAGGTTAGTGTAGAAGTTTAAGATGTAAATATAAAACATTGGCCTAATCTAAAAACATGCTGCATGATTCATACAATCACACAAGTGTTATGGTGCAGAAGGAGGCAATTTGACCCATCGTGTCAGGCAATTCGTGATGAGACATGTCATGATGCTCTTCAGATGAGCAATATGACTCGGTGCCTTTATCTATGTGTTCTCCAAATCCTTGCACAATGTAATGTATCTAAATAATCATGTGATGCCCTCTTGAATGCCTCAACCTGCTTCCACCACACTTCTAGACAGTTCATTTCTGACCTGAAACACACGTTGTGTGAAAATCTTTTATTCTCCCCTCACATTTGCTTCTTCTTCAAATTAAGTTTAATCCATAATAAAAACCAAAATAACTGTGGATGCTGTAAATCGGGAACAAAAACAGAAGTTGCTGGAAAATCTTAGCAGGTCTGGCAGCATCTGTGAAGAGAAATTCAAAATTAACATTTTGGGTCTGGTGACCCTTCCTCAGACCATTCTGAGGAAGGGTCACCGGACCTGAAACATTAACTTTGATTTTCTTTTCACAGATGCTGCCAAACCTGCTGAGCTTTTCCAGCAAGTTCTGTTTTTGCACTTTATATCTGTGCTGTCTTGTTCTTGATCCTTTTCTGTCTACTCTTTCCACGTCCTTCATGATTTTGAAAACTTCATTCTGATCTGCTATTAGTCTTCATCTCTCCAAATAGAACAGTTCCAACTTCTCAAAGCTAACCTTACAACTAAAGTGTGCATTCTTGAGCATGTGATGACACTATCTTATAACTGGAACCATTCTTGTAAATCTCTTTCACTAATGTGTTCATATCCTTCCTGTAGTGTTTCACCCAGAACTGCACACAACCCTACAACTGAAATTTTATAAGTATACAATTCGGCATCACCTTGCTCTTGTACTCTATGTCCCTAGTAATAAAGCCCCATCTATTGTATGTTTTATTAACTCTCTACCTGCCCTACCACGGACAGTGATGTGTATTCCTGCACCCTTTCAGAATTGTACCCCTCATTTTGCATTGTTTTCTGTTTTGTTTTACATTGGTTTATGGGATTTGAGGGAAGATAGACCAGATGAATGTAAATTGAAACTACTTTTTGTTGTTTCTTGATACCAAACCAGCATAAAATGCAGAAAATGTTTGTATTTCCTCTAATGAAAACCAATTTCAAAGCAACATTGTTGTAAAGATGCTTCTGTTGAAAATTACTGCCTTCCTATTCTGCAAAGTTCAGACTATGAAAATGAGACACTTAAAACTGACAAATATAAAGTTACCACATGTCTGACTATTGTATTTCAGCTGTTGGATTTGATTTACAGAGAAGAGACCCTGTTTAATGTCATTAAAAGTGTTACACGTAATGGTCGTTCCATCCTCCTGACAGCTGTGCTTGCCCTCATCCTTGTTTATCTTTTCTCGATCGTGGGCTTCCTCTTTCTGAAAGATGATTTCATTCTAGATGTTGAGAGGTTACCGAGCAGCAAGACATCAGGTAAATATAGCTTGAGACTCTACTGGCTTAATACAGCAGAACTCGGCTATAATTTAGACCATGCTCTGGCACTGTCTTGGCCATCAGGCAGGCTTTCCTGATTTTGCAAAAGCTTTAGCTTTTCCCACTGAATAACTTTAATGGACATAACAATGTGGACTGACAACCAGAAAATGAATATTGTCCAATATGTCTGGCATCAAATCCACACTCATTCCACGACATGCAAGTTGACCAGAGTGCCAGAGATTGGTGGCCATTCATCTTTGTTTGTTCATAGGACTAATGTAGCAAAGGAGTATCAGGGCATAAAGTACATTGCCATACTAAAGTGGTATCACAGATGAACAAATGCAACTTTGCACATAATAACTTCCTCATCTCGAACTTGAGATCAAGAAGCATTTTTGAGTGTGTGATGACACACTTTTTCTCTGCACAGGGAAAAAAAATTACAGAACTAATTGCCAGGTCGTCCTTTGCATATCTCATAGTGGCTCAGCCATAAATACTGACAAAGACCTTAGGGATGGTACATGAAACATCAATATCTAAAGAGGGAAAATTAAATAATTTGAGAATTAGAACAAGAATAACCTAGTAAAATGGATGACATCATTAAGAGCAAGAATTTTATACAAATCTTCAGTAAGACAAAGGTTACAATGATAAGCAGACTGTTTCTTTTGTCATTAGGTTCATTTGCAGTACCAGGAAGCGCTATAAAGGATTTTATCAACACGTGTGCAGCTGATGATGTTCATTGTTCTGCAGGCATCCAAGACACTGAGGCATCAGGTCAGCATATTACCGTTAACCTGCAGAAACAAATTAGCAAAACTCTGCACATCACTCTACAAATCTCATTTACCATCACATTCGAGAAGATACAAGATGTTCTCTTCCTTTTCCCCAGTTTCCTCCCAAATTTTAGTTCTCTCATGGGATTTAGGCCTCGCCAACCAGCCCAGTATTCATTGCCCATTCCTAATTGCCCTTGAGAAGGCTGTAATGCCATTGAAAGTCAAAGGGTGATGGTCAGATTATATCTTATTGATAGGAAAGGTAGGTATGATTCCAGTGGTACTCGCATTCCTCTGCTAACTCACCCAAGTATTTTCTGTTTAATAGACCAACAAAAAATATTTCAAAGGTAACACATTGTAGCTTTTTAAAATTCACTCACAGAATGAGGGCTTCACTGTTTAGGGCAGCATTTATTGCCTATCCTAGAGGGCAGGTAAGAGTCAATCACGTTGCTCTTGGTCTGGAGTCACACATAGATTAGACCAGATGCCACCAGATCTGTTCTCATCTGACTGTCATACATCTATATTTAGCAGCAGAAGTCTGACTTCTGTCTGACAGTGGGATGAAACTTGTTGCTATCGCTGTTGTTTCAGTGATTCCTTGCCATGAGTCCAAAGGAGGAAAATGTCATCAATGCATCTGGTGTATAGTGTTGGTTGGAGTTCCTGTGCTGCACAGAAGCCTTCCTCGAGCCTGTCCATGAAAATGTTGGTACACTGGGGAGCAAATTTGGTTACAGTGGCTGTTTCAAGTGTCTGGATGAAGAACTGGTTGTCAATGGGGAAGACATTTTGTTTGAGGCTGAAGTGGATAAATTGTAGGATGGTATCTGGAAATTGGCATTTGTTGGTAATGAGCAGTGACACTGTTGCAGCGATGCTGTTGTCGTGGGGGATGCTGGCGTAAAGTGACAAAACATCCATTATGATAAGGAATGTTCATGATTTGACTGGCCCATGGGAGCAGAGTGTCTGTCAGAAGTCTGTAGTGTTGCAACAGAAGCCGGGGTTTCCTTGTATGATGGGTTTCAAAATGCCCTTGACATAGCCAGAGAGGTTCTCACACAGTGCCCCATTGCCTGATACAATGGGACGTCCAGGTGTGTTGGCTTTGTGTATCTTTGGAAGGCAGCACAAGTCTCCTATGTGAGAAGTACGTGGGATGAGAGTGCACAGGATACTCTGAAGGATTGGATCAAAAGTCTTGATCAGTCTGTTGAGTTGACAAGTGTGTTCTTGGGTTGGATTGGGAGGCAGTTGTCTGTACTGTTCCTGGTTGTTCACTAGTCAGTACACCTCTTTGCAGTATTCCATTCTATTTTGTATGACGATGGCTCCTCATTTGTCTGCTAGACTGACGAAAATGTTGCAATTGGTCTTGACAGTATGATGGCATTGTATTGTGCTTGGGTGATGTTCTGCACTACCTTGTGAGTACAAATGATGAATTTGGCATTAACGCACCTCCTGACAGCTTGAGCATACGTATAGAGCCTAGGGGGGGGGGGGGGGGGTTCCAATTCAACTCCTCCTTTGGTTGCTGTTCCACAGATTTGTTTCGACTGTGCCAGTTCATTGGTTGTCTCATTGGGCTCACTGCTGACATGTTGGGGTTTGTGGAAGAATTCCTAGAACCTCATTCACCTGATGAATTCCTCTGTCTGCCACAAAACCAATGGGGCCCATTTTGGTAGTGGGACAGAAACTCAGCCTTTGGCTGAGAAATTCAATTTTGTTTAGTCGAAGGGTGCGGTCAGATAAATTAATGGTGTATTTTCCTGTGGTGGTACCACTTTCATCTGTGGTACCAGGGGAGGCTTGGTTACTGCTGGTGGTGATTCCATGGTTCTCTAGTTTCCTGTTCTTGTAATGCATGTTGGTGGTGTAGTTCAGTTGCCTCATCTTCTTGGCAGTATCTTGTAACCATTCAGCTGTATCTCTTGAGCACAAACTGGGAATATGGACTCTATCTCAATTATAAAGGTTGCAGTACCTACTGTAGAGTCGGTGTAGGAGATGATTTTAGGAGTTTGCGAGCGGGGCGACGGCAAAGTGTCTCAGGGTCATCTGAGTTGTAGGTCGATTTTTGTATCTGTGAAATCTTCTTTACTTTCCTGTTTTGACAGCATCACCTTGATAAATTGTGATGATCTCTCTACCTTAATTAGTTGTGAGGTTTTGAATTACTTATTACACACACACACACACACACACACACACACACACACACACACACACACATCTAATGGGTGAATCATTTCATCCAAGATGTTTGCTTATTTGCAGATACATTCTATTTTGTTCAAAAACACAGAAATTGCAGTCACAGTCAGTCAATGTGGTATTTAAAAAATGCCAGCTTTCGCAATGAAATCAGCTTGAATCCAAGTTTAAACTCTGACACAGATTCTGAACAAAGCCTCACACCTACAATTCAATGTCTGACCTGAATATCTCCTTTTGTGTATTCCTATGTCTTTGTCAGTTGTCATGACAGCAAACACTTATAAATACTCTTCTCACTGTCTAACACTCTTGGTCACCTGCAGCAATTTATTATCTGACACCTGACTCACACCAGTTGTATGATCTTTTGATGCCTCTGCCCTGCTGTCGCACTGCACCTGATGAAGGGCTGTACTCCGAAAGCTTCTGTGATTCCAAATAAACCTGTTGGACTAAAGTCGTGTGACTTTTTAAAAAGTGATTGGAATTGTGGAGATAAGGAAATTTTCTGCACAAGTGGTTAAAGTTATTATCTGTGCAATTGGCTTGGAGCTCACACTCTTAATTTCTCAAAGAATACTGGATGAAAATTTTACTTTACTTTTGTCACTACAGATGAGGCAGAGGGTGACAAAGAGCGAGCCTGTGACACTCTATTGATGTGTATAGTAACAGTATTAAATCATGGTCTACGTAATGGAGGTGGTGTTGGAGATATACTCAGACAACCTTCAAAAGATGTAAGTAAATCTTTATAATAAGAGACCTCAAAGCATTTGTCTCTCACCTCCACAGTTTCAAGTTTAAAATCCAGCAGTAAGTATCCATACCTACTCACTGTTATTACATGTGTGCATGCAGCTTGAAGACTCAGACTCACCAAAATAAATTCAAATTTTTAAAATTACTGTTATATAATTTCCCCACCCAAATGTTTTATCAGTCCTTTTAAGAAACACCATACTACTATCCATTCTCATTATCAAAGCTTATGTTCCAGCTTATAGAATGTATTACTGTCAATTAAGAGCTAGTAACATCATACTATTTAAAAAGTGACAGGGAATTTAACATTTCATGTTCAGTTTTCCTGTGTCAATTTGCCTTTGCCATTTTTGGCATTTCATCTAATGGCACAGGTTTTAATTGAACATAAAAGGAATCTCAACTAAAACACTATCCTACCAATGTGCTGCAGTATCACTGTGTGTTCTAACTTATCATCATTGTTAATAGTAACCGTGTCTTTACGTTAAGCCAGGGGTGATGAATTACCTTGAGGCACATACACATATATTACAGAGTAAGCAAATCAGCAGGGCCTTTTTTCAATGTTTTTAGTACATTTGTTTTTTACATGTTGTCTGACTACCAACAAAAAAGTGAAAATATTCATAGAATCCCTACAGTGCACATAGATGCCATTTGGCCCTTCAAGTCTGTACTAACCCTCCAAACAGCATCACACCCTATGCCCATAACCCCACATTTACCATGGTTAGGCCCCCTGGCCTACACATCCCTGAACTTTGGGAGGAAACCAGAGCACCTGGCGGAACTCTACACAGGCATGAGGACAATCATAGAATCCCTACAGTGTGAAAAAGGCCATTTGGCCCAATAGGTCCACACCAGCCCTCTGAAGAGCATCCCACCCAGACACATACCTCTACCTTTCCCTGTAATTCTGCACTTCCCATGGCTAACACACTTAACCTACATGACCCTGAACATTACAGGCAATTTAGCATGGCCAATTCAGCTAGCATGCACATCTTTAGACTGGAAGGAAACCAGAGCACCCAGAGGATGCCCGCACAGAATGGGGAGAATGTGCAGAATCCAGTCACCCAAGGATGGGTTTGAACCTGAGGTCCTGGTACTGTGAGGCAGCAGTACTAACCACTGAGCCATCATACTGCCTGAGCGGGGTAGTTAACTTCTTTTGACAATGTATGCACAGCACAGAAATAGACCATTCAGACCAACAAGCCCTTATTTAACTCACATATCTTCCCATCTATCTTACCCAACCCATAAACATATTCTGCTCATTTCTCCCTTTTCCCTTGAATGCATTTTTGCAATTTGCATTAGCTGAATGCTGTTGTAGTCAGTTCAACATTCAACAACTCTCTGGTAGCAATATTTCTCTAGAATTCCTGGTTGATTTTTTCATGACTATAATTTACTTACAGCCACAAGTTCTGGTCTTGCACACACGTTGAAATAAATTCTAACTTATTTACCCTATAATCCCTTTCACAATCTTGAACGTCTATCTCCGGATATCTCTTATATGTCCCATTTTGGAGAAAACAAAAGTTTATCCTATTCTAATAGGTCATTCTACTAATTTTCCCCTTCAGGGCCTCTAAGTCTTTTATAAGGACACCAGAACTGTTCGCAGTATTCTGAATGAAACCTAATTAAGGGTTTATACAATTTTAACATAAGTTAAAACATAACACAAGATAGTGAGCCTGGAAACAGAATCACAGCTGGAGATTAAGATGAAAACCTGTTTAAAATAATTTATTTCGAACAACATGAACAAAATAAGCTAGAAATTAACTAAGAACTACCTATATTATAAGAAAAGAAAGATTCAAAGAGGAGTCAAAGGGAGAAAATTAGTTTTAGCACATTGAGGTCTCTCAAAAACCCTGGCTTGCTTGTCTCAGAGGGCAATTTTTCATGTATCAAATAAGCGTTGACCATCAAAAGCCTGCCAAAAGAACTATAGAATTCTCCTTAACATGGTGTCTGAAAATTATTATCTGTACATGTCAAGTTAGTTCAGATTATTTTGCAGAAGCACAAGGATATTGACCTTCAAGAGTAATTGTAATTCTACAATGATTGATGTATTCCAGGAAGCTCTCTTTCCTGCTCGTGTTGTCTTTGATCTGCTGTTTTTCTTCATTGTCATCATTATTGTGTTGAACCTGATTTTTGGTGTTATCATTGACACCTTTGCTGATTTGAGAAGTGAGAAACAAAAGAAAGAAGAAGTCCTGAAATCAACCTGTTTTATCTGTGGTAAGTGCTGATATCTAATACTTGTTCACCAGATGAATAAAAACAGCTCATAAAATGCTGCAATAATTACATTTTCAGATTGAAAATAATAGATCAATCTGGTTCAGTACTATTTTGTATGCTGGAGGAAACTGGTAATGTTACTTTAACTAATCATCTCACAGCCTCCTAAGATGCAGTGTGGAGAAATTAAGTGCCTCTTGCATCACATCTTAGTGGGTAGCTGACGTGATATGTTTGATGGCCTAAGACCCATGTACAAAATCGCACTTCAGTTTATCCCTCACCCTTGTTTAGTTCAAAACCAGCGGGAGTATTTTTAAGGTGAGAGGAGAAAGTTTTAAAAGGAACGTGAGGAACAACTTTTTTACTGAGAGAGTGGTTTATGTGTGAACTGAACTGCTAGAGGAAATGGTGATGCAGGTATAGTTACAACATTTAAAAGACATTCGGATAAGTACATGAATAGGAAAGATTAAGAAGGATATGGGTCAAACGCAGGCAATTGGGTTGAGTTTAGTTTGGGAATATAGTCACTGTGGACTAGTTGGACCGAAGGTTCTGTTTCTGTGCTGTATAACTCGATGGCTGTATTGTTGTGCTTCAGTGATGGAGGAGGTGCCGATCAAGCTTTGATCTGGATGGTGTCAAACTCCTTGATTGTTTTTGGAGCTGTACTTACTTTTGCAAGTGCAGAGTATGTAATCGCATTTCTGACTTGTGCATTTTAGATGGTGGACAGGCCGTGGAGAAGCTGGAGGTGAGTTCCTCACCGCACCTCACCACACAATTTCTGACCTTGACCAGCTTTTGTAGCACAGTATTTATGTGGTTGGTCCAGTTCAGCTTCTGGTCAGTGGTAGCTTCCAGAATGTTGATAATGGGGCATTCAGCGATGGCAATGCTATTGAATGTCATGGGCACATATCCCTCTTGTTTGAAATGATCATTGCCTGATTCATGTCATGTGACGCAAATTTTACTTGTCACTTACCTGCTCAAAGCTGTATATTGTCCAAATCTCACTGCTTATGGATACAAGCTACTTTGGTACCTTAGGAGGGAAAAAATCTGCTGGATGTTGTACAAACATGAGGAAACGTACCATCCCCTGAATGTATGATGGAGAGAAAGTCATTCATGAAGCAGTTGAAGGTGGTTGGGCTAGGACACCACTACGGAGAATTTCTGCAGAGATGTCCTGGAACTGAGTAGGTTGACCTCCAACAATCACAACCATTTTCATTGGTACAGTGGAGACTTTTCCCCATAATTCACATTGACTTCAGTTTTGGTAGGGCCCCTTGATTCCACACTCCGTCAAATGCTTCTCGATGTCAAGGACAGTCACTTGTTGACAAGCAAGTGCTGTTTGAATGCACTAGCAAACAAGCCTGCCCATAACTTGGCTGATGAACAAGAGCAGGTTGATTGGGTGGTAATTAACATTGTTGGATTTGTCCTGCTATTTGTAGACAGGGCATACCTGGACAATTTTTTCACATGCCCGTGTTGAAACTGCAGTGGAACTGCTTGGGTATGGGTGTGTCTATCGGTCACGGATTGTCAGAGCCCATAATTAGTATCTTCAGCTTTTTCTTGATGTTATGTGGTATGGATGGAATTATTTGAAGACTGCCAGCTGTTGTGTGGGGCATCTAAGGAGGAAGCTGAGATAGATCATCCACTCAGCACTTCTGGCTGAAGATGGTTAAAAATTCTTCAGCTTTATCTTTTTCACTGTCATCACTAAGGATAGGAATATTTGTGCAGTGTCCTCTACTCATTAAACTTTCACCACCTTTCAAGATTGGATGTGGCAGGACTTTAGAGTTTTCATCTGATCCACTGATTATGGATCAGGACTGGGGAGGGGGAGGGGTGCCCAGAAATAAATTGAGGGAGGGGACTGGGGCTACAGGGAGGGTGTGCAGGTGGGGGATTATTGTGTTTAGTCAATGTACAGGGTGGAGCAGATAGGTGAGCAGAAAGGTGGACAGGTTGGGGGACGAGAGATTTTGAAGCTGATGAATTCAATATTCAGGCCATTGGGCTGTAAACTCCCAAAGCAAAATATGAGTTGTTGTTCCTCTAGTTAGTCCCCCTCCACCAACGCTCACATTTATTTGGCAGAACTGGTCCTCACTTTCAACCGTTTTTCCTTTGATTCCTCCCACTTCCTACAAGATGTCAGTGGTAGGGAACCTACTGGAGAAGGTACTGAGGGATAGGATCTATTCCCATTTGGAAGAAAAAGGGCTTATCAGTGATAGGCAACATGGTTTTGTGCAGGGAAGGTCATGTCTTACCAACTTAATAGAATTCTTTGAGGACGTGACAAAGTTGGTTGATGAGGGAAAGGCTGTAAATGTCATATACATGGACTTCAGTAAGGCAGTTTGATAAGGTTCCCCATGGCAGGCTGATGGAGAAAGTGAAGTCACATGGGGTCCAGGGTATTCTAGCTAGATGGATAAAAAACTGGCTTGGCAACAGGAGACAGAGAGTACTAGTAGAAAGGAGTTTCTCAAATTGGAGACCTGTGACTAGTGGTGTTCCACAGGGATCTGTGCTGGGACCACTGTTGTTTGTGATATATGTAAATGATTTGGAGGAAGGTGTAGGTGGTCTGATCAGCAAGTTTGCAGATGACACTAAGATTGGTGGAGTGGCAGATAATGAAGGGGACTGTCAGAGATTACAGCAGAATATAGATAGACTGGAGAGTTGGGCAGACAAATGGCAGATGGAGTTCAATCCGGGCAAATGCGAGGTGATGCATTTTGGACGATCAAATTCAAGGGCGAACTATACAGTAAATGGAAAAGTCCTCGGGAAAATTGATGAACAGAGAGATCTGGGTGTTCAGGTCCATTGTTCCCTGAAGGTGACAACGCAGGTCATTAGGGTGGTCAAGAAGGCATATGGCATGCTTTCCTTCATTGGACGGGGTATTGAGTACAAGAGTTGCAGGTCATGTTGCAGTTGTATAGGACTTTGGTTCGGCCACATTTGGAGTACTGTGTCCAGTTCTGGTCACCACTTTACCAAAAGGATGTGGATGCTTTGGAGAGGGTGCAGAGGAAGTTCACCAGGATGTTGCCTGGTATTGAGGGTGCTAGCTATGAAGAGAGGTTGAGTAGATTAGGATTATTTTCATTAGAAAGACGGAGATTGAGGGGGGACCTAATTGAGGTCTACAAAATCATGAGGGGTAGAGACAGGGTGAATAGCAAAAAGCTTTTTCCCAGAGTGGAGGACTCAATTACTAGGGGCCATGAGTTCAAAATGAGAGGAGGAAAGTTTAGGGGAGATATGCGTGGAAAGTTCTTTACACAGAGGGTGGTGGGTGCCTGGAACGCGTTGCCAGCAGAGGTGGTAGACGCAGACATGTTAGCGTCTTTTCAGATATATTTGGACAGGTACATGGATGGGCAAGGAGCAAATGGACACAGACCGTTAGAAAATAGATGACAGGTTAGACAGAGGATCTTGATCGGCGCAGGCTTGGAGGGTCGAAGGGCCGGTTCCTGTGCTGTAATTTTCTTTGTTCTTTTCTTTGTTCTAAGACAAATGGGTAGCTATGGGTGCCCGTGTAGGCTCAAGCTATGACTGCCTGTTTGTAGGATTTGTGGAACAGTCCCTCTTCAACAACTACACCAGCACCATCCCCCACCTCTTTCTCTGCTAAATTGATGACAATACCAGTGCAGCCTCGTGCTCCCACAAGGAGCTCAAACTTTCATCAACTTCACTAACACCTTTCATCGCGCCCTCAAATTCACCTGGATCATTTATGACACCTCCCTCCCCTTCCTGGACCTGGACCTCTCCCTCTCCATCTCTGGGAACCGACTCACCACTGACGTCCACTACAAATTCACTGACTCCCACAATTACTTTGACTACACCTCCTCTCATCCACACTCCTGCAAAAATTCTGTCTCATACTCACAATTCCCCCACCTCTTCTATTCCCAGGATGAGGCATTCTGCTCTAGGTCTTCCAGATATCCTCATACTTTAGAAATCATAATTTTTCCTCCTCTGTTAATAAGGATGCCCTCAACCGCGTCTCCCCCATTTCCCGTGCTTCTGCCCTCAAACCCTCTTCCCCCCACCAGCAAGGATAGAGTCCTCTTAGTCCTCACATACCACCCCACTAGCTTCCAAATAGAATACATCCTCCTCTGACATTTCTGTCACCTACAATTAGACACCATAACCAAAAAGATATTTCCCTCCCCACCCCTATTCACGTTCCATGCACACCGCGTTTCTGTCATCAGGTCCATGATATCCACCAACCCCTCCACTCCACTCCACTCAGTACCTTTCCCTGCAACTGCAGAAGATGTTACATCTGCCCCTGGATCATTTATGACACCTCCCTCCCCTTACTGGACCTGGACATCTCCCTCTCCATCTCTGGGAACCGACTCACCACTGATGTCCACTACAAATTCACTGACTCTAGCCTTCCCTCTCGCCTCCATCCAAGGCCCCAAAGAGTCCTTTCAAATCTGACAAAGATTCACCTGCACTTCATCTAACCTCATCTACTGTATACATTGCTGTCAATGTGGTCCCCTCTATATGGGGGAGACCAAACGCAGACTCGGCAACCGGTTTACAGAGCATCTGTGCTCTGCATGCACCATCCAACCCGACCTTCTGATTTCAGTTCTCTGGTGACACACCCATCCTTGGCTTCCTGCATTGTCAGAGTGAAGTCAAGCGTAAACTGGAGGAACAACACCTATGTTGCTTTGGGATCTTAACATTTACATGTAACTCACAATGAATATCTAGCAACAAAGATTCAAATGCCTTTCAGTGCTCCACCAGCAGTCAATGCAAGTGTTACTTTTCACTCCATGATCTAGCACTACCACATGTTAATGGAAATGTCAGTCACTACCATTGCTGTTTGCTGCCAATTTTCTGGGTATGAGCAGATTGACATTGAGAAATGCCCCTAGCCGAATTTTAAAAGTTGCCTTTGCGAAATGAACATGGCTTCATTCTCAAATTTCCTTCCACAGTGAAATCAAACCACATTAGACCAGCGGGGATATAAAACTGCAGACCCGGAAATATTCCACAATTTGAACAAATATTTTACAGGTTTGGTAACTTTTTTTTCTGGAAGTAATGTCTAATTTTGTTTTGCACAGGCCTTGAGCGTGACAAGTTTGATAACAAGACTGTATCATTTGAAGAGCACATTAACAATGAACACAACATTTGGAATTATTTATACTTCATTGTATTGATTAATGTCAAAAAGAAGACTGAATACACAGGTCCAGAGAGCTACGTTGCTCAAATGATAAAGGTAATATTTTAATTAAACAAAATATTGTACTGAATTTAATTTTGCAGCTCATTCAACACAACTCGCAACTACATAAACTAGTATACTTAAAGGTTGAAAAAGCTGCCTGGAGTTCTACGACCTCTGAGACCTTGGTTCCCATCCAGCTCATTCCAGGTGGAAGATGGTATCTTCATCCTGTTAGCTGAAACAAATTTGGATAAACTCTTTCTGCTTTTATGTGTATGAACAGAGATACATTTTAAAAGATCCCTAATTCGGTGAAAACCCGTACAAAATACTTACTTCAGGCAGTGGAAAAAAAATCAGACTATTGCATTAAGCCCTCTTTTGAGTGAGGATCTTATAGCAAAGTTGATGGAAGCCTTATTTTATACCTGACTATACTGCAGCTGTACTAAGAATAATCAATGTCAACTCCAAACTGCAAATCACCTTTCATAGTTTATGCTCAATTTAAAACTGCTCATGTCAATGGGACAGACCATAAAATGTCACCTGTCAAATTTCTTGTTATTTTTACTTCCAATTTCATGCAATAATCCCAGATTTTGTTTTTATTCATTTATGAATGTGGATGTCACTGGCAAGACCAGCATTTATTGCCCATTCCTAATTGTCTTTTGAGAGTTTGATGATTCATAGTCACCTCAGACTACTTCATTCCTTTTTGACATAGGTACACTCTCAGTGCCATCAGCAACACAGCTCCCAAATCTAATCCTGCCTCACTGTAAAAATGACAATATATTTCCGTTTTAGGATAATTTTTGACTTGAAGGGGATATTTCAATTGATGTTGTCCCATATGCATTTGGGCTTTATATTTGTAGATGACAGAGGCCATAGTGTTGGAAGATGAGTCAAAGAGACTTGACAGGTTGATACATTATATCTTGTAGTTGGTACACACAGCTGTTGTCGTATGCTGGTGGTGGAGGAAGTGAATGTTAAGATGCGCCACCAGTCCAGAAGACTGCTTTGTTCTGTATCATGTTAAGCTTCCTCAGCATTGCTAGAGCTGCACTCATTGAGGCAAATGGAAACCATTCTGGCACATACCTGACTTGTAGGTGGCAGACAGGTTTTGGGCAATCAGTTAGTTAAGTGAGTTACCTGATGCTGAAATTCCAGCCTCTGACTTGCTCAAAGGTATAATATTTATGTGACTGGTTGGTTAAATTTCTGGTCTTTCAGAATGTTGATGTTAGGGGAATTCAGTGATAATATTGCTGTCGAAATGACACGGGAGATAGGATAGATTCTGTCTTGGTGGTGGTCTTGGCTGACATTTGTTAGTGCAATTATTATTTGACCATTGCCTTGTCTAGCTTTAGTAACACTACCCCACTTTTATACTCCATTTCCTTTGAAATAAAGGCCAATGCTCCATTTTCCTTCCCTTTTACTTGCTGAAGTTGGCTGCTAGCTAGTTAGTTATCTATTTTGTACTGACAAAATTCCACACTGTTGATGGGTGATGACCTTCGGTTGCAATGTTAAACCAACGCCCCATTTGCCTGCTCCAATAGTTTAAAAGATTTCTGATAAAATTTGCCCAATGGGATTTCTATCTGTATCTGCCCTGATATTTACCACTGAGCCAGCAACATTAAAAGAGGTTATCTGCTTATTTATTTCCTTCCTGTTTGTGGAACTTTGCTGTATGACATTTGACTGCCATTTTTACCTGCAATGGTGAATACGCTTCAAAAATACTTACAATAGGAAAAAAAAACAACTGCTGGAAATACTCAGCAGGTATTTGTGGAGAGAAAAATAAAATTAATATTTTGGATCCGAGCTTTCAACAGAATCAACCAAAAACAGTTAATTGTTTATGAAAAATTTTGGAATGTCTTCCTGAGAAAATGAAATATACTATTATGTGCAAGTTCTTTTCTTTCAATGTGCCTCATCCATGCTGGAGGATTGAATGTAATAATAAATGCCGTAGATATTGTGGCATTTCCAAAATGTAAGTAACCAGAATACCAGTTGTTGTTTTATTACTTTCTGTAGAGTAAAAATCTGGATTGGTTTCCACGTATGCGTGCTATGTCTCTGGTCAGCAATGAAGGAGAAGGAGAACAGAATGAACTTCGAAATCTACAGGACAAGTTGTTCTCGACAATGAAGCTTGTATCAAACCTCACAAACCAACTTACAGAACTAAAAGAACAGGCATGTATTTAAAGTACCTCATTTATTGTATCAAAGGACAAATTTGTATATGAGGAAATCAAAGTCGTTTTCAAGTATTATTCCTTTATTGCTCTGGATTCCCTTTTTCTTTTCTGCCCTGTGTCAAGCATTTACATGGTTACAGAGGAAAGAGGTATATGAGAATTCTGGCCATGATATTCTACCACAAGTGGTGGTGGATTTTTTGAACTAATTATTCTTTTCTGGTATAATCTTTCAGTTTGTATGAATTCAAAATAACATAATATTGTAAACTGTAAACTTTAAACCTCAAACATTCTCAACCTCACAAGTTTAAGGAAATTTGGAATCCACTCAATTTCTCTGCTGTAACATGTCAGTATAATTACATTAAGTATACATTCTCCATTATAAATTATTTCTACCTGCTTATTTCCCAAGCAGCTGTTTTCCTCATTTACCTTGTTTTAGAGTAAGAAGTTGGCCAAATAAATTGTAACAAAGAATTTAAAAACTTGATTGGACTTTATTATTAAGGTTGGGGAAATACATTAATATGGAAAAATTATTACAAATAAAAAAGTGGTTGATACATCTAATGCTAATGTCATCAGACAATGTTGTAGATTTTAAGAAAATATAATTTATTTTTTGCTTTATATAGATGACAGAACAAAGGAAACGCAGGCAGAGAATGGGATTCGTGGATGCGCAGAGCAACATATCAAACACAAACCATCAGATGGCAAAAGCGTGAAAATCTCCAGTGCACTACAACTTAACGTTCACGTCACTGCCTAATAATGCTGTTGTGTATTGACATCTTTCTTCACAACGAAATGTAAATTAGATTGAAACAAGACATATTAGTATTTTCTCTGGGACTGTGGAAGAGATCTTAAAGCAAGGAAACTATACTTACAAATGCATGAGAATTAAACGACTTGTAAATTGAAAGAGTGTAGTTCTTGAAAAGGGGAATGGGGTTTTATATTACGGTTCTGGTGATGTCACCGTGCAATATTTTAAAAATGTGATTGTTGCTATTTTCTTACTGTAGGTTATATATATATTGAAATTATGATGTACAAAGTCATTCATTTCTGTGTTTTACGTTTTGGTAAAATTGGAAAACTTGAAGAAATCCATTGATTACTTGCTTCAGGCAGGGAAACAATATCTCTTTATGAATATTACATTTCTAACCTCCTCTGTTGGTTATTATAACAGAGTTTGAATCAAAGTTATTAAACTGCAGCATCTACACACAGGTTTAATGCTGGAATAGGAGACTGAACAGAATCACCTCATAACTTAATCAGCATGAACAACTCATCACCGAATTCAACTTGTATTCAATCTCTGTAGTCACACAAATAAATACCTGGACACATGCAGAGCCAGTGTCAACATTTGCTTTACTCATTTAAAAAAAAGTGTACTGGCTACAACACTACCATGAAACCTAATTCTTAGAATGTAGAATCTATAAGAAATCAGTGCCTATTTGGCAAATGACAGACGGTTAGATCCTAATAAACTTTTTTTTAAGTTTTAACCTTTGTCATGGTGTGATTTTTTTAAAATACCAATCTTACGCTGTAGCCAATAACTCTGAAATATTTCAAAATATCTTCACATGTCCAAATATTCTGTCTTTCACATAAAGTCTGTAATTAGCCGACTGCTATTTTTACAACACAACATATATTGGCATTTTCAATTTCCTAGTTCTTTTTGTATTAAACCTATCCCATGGATGAAGTAATAAACTCAATCAAACAGTAATTAAGCCAGTGGTTTAAAATGGTTTGATATTCAAAAGTTCATAGTTTAAAAGTTCTAACAGCTTGAAAATGTACTCAAAAGGAAACATAAGATTTCTTGAATGCTTGAAACAAGACCATTCTATTCTGAGTAGGCTATACAAGATAAGTTGCATTACTGGATTACTGCTATTCTGAGACTCAATGAATTGGTGAACGTGGATTAAATTCATCTACATGCCTACTGATGCACCCAATGCCTTCTATGACTATTGGAAATTGCAGACTTCTGTCCACCTCATCGACAAGCAATGTTTTCTTATCAACAGGTGCAATAGATTGAGGATTAATTGAATAAATATTTATATTTTATTTTAAGTAATGTACAGCTTCCAGCTAGTAATTCCTACCAATAAAAGATATATTTTTAACTTTAGCTTTGGGACATCTCTTTGGTGGAAGGAATTAATCACCAAGACATAATTCAAATAAATAAATGCTGAGCAATACAAAAATTTTGACAGTTAAACAACAGATTCCACAAAACATACAAGCACTCTAAAGAGGTCTTTGTGCTCTGATCAATACCACTGCTATAATCAGCTAGTCAAAATATTCTCTATTCTTGCAAATCTAATTGAGTGGCAGCAAACCAAGAGGTCAAACTTGCATGACCAACTGTTCACTCCCCACCTGCACAGATTGCAAATGTGATCCGTTTGTTTTCAAGCAGTACAAAGCCAATTATGCCTATGTTTTTGAGAACTGGACTATAAAACAAATTTTTACTTCAGGTATATGAATGTATAAATTTTGAGTATTGTGTAACAATCTGGCTATCAAACATCTGAAAGCATGTAGTGATTTTGAAAGGATTGTAGTGCATCATGTCATCAGGGCTGTACATCTGAATTTAGAAGTAATTTTAAGGATATAAAGTTGTATTTCCTGATTAAATATTTTTAAAGAAAAGAGCTTGGTGGCCCTGGGTGAAGGCTACTTAATTAACACAAAGTCTAAATTTCCAGAAGATAAAGATAATTATGTGGAAGTGTTTCACAAACAACTCACTTTGTTCCGAGAGAATATGTTCAATGATGTAAAAATCTACTTCTTCACAATGGTCAGCATATTTATCAGTTGGTCACTTAGGTAAGACTGTTAGATTCCACAGCAAATGTTTCATTAATCAACTTCTGCACACTTCAGTTAAAACATTGTGTTTATGAACCCTATGTTTTAAAGATTGAAAACATTATGTACGCTTGCTAAATACAAAAGTAACTAGGAATGGACAGTAAAAATATGGCTTCCCTAGTATAGCTGATTGAAATATAGAATTATAAAGATGTTTAATTTATTGTGATATGAATACACTACTAGACTTAATACTTACAGTAATATACAATGCATCCATGGAGTTATTTCTTGCCAGTTGTTTAAGGGACTATTCAATTTATCATTGTTGGACTTACAAATACAATGGTATTAAATTTATATGGGGCTGAATAACTATAATCCAATATAAACTCAGGATGGGCAGGTGAAAAGTACAGGGCGGAAGAGCAAGTTGGAAGGAGAATATTGAGGGAGGGAGTGTTTGCCCTTGGAAAATGAGCTAACTAAAGCTTGTGTGAGCATCGTAATGGCAGCCAAAATTCACTGTGGTTACTGTAGAGACCAAATCTTTGATTTTATTTTGTTTGTGGACTAAAGCGGGAAAAGAACTTTTAAAAGGAATGACTGAGGAAGGAATTGCTACATTTCTGAAAACATGCTACTGGAACTCATGGAGAGTTGTTTACACTGCTGCTTTGCAAGTGGTGGGAGGAAGGTATGACCACATGGTGTGGGACAGTCAATGTAGTGGAATTCAGCTGGTAACAGAGTGCTGGTTTGTGCAAATAATGCCAGATATCAGCCTGACAACTCTCCCATTGGTTCCTGGGCAGCCGAACAATTTGTGTTTGGGAATGATAGGGGGTGGGTGGTGGGCAGCTGCAGAAGGTTTCCAGACTTTAAATTTCTCTAAATTTTTGCAGCAAATTAATACAAGCTGAAGATAGTTATACACTCCCACTGCTTGCTGTAAGCTATTGCATCAAACCAATGATTATGAAACAAAACAATTAATGTGAAAATCTGGTATCTTCAGCAAACCTGGAAGAACTTTGCTTCAAGACACTCTGTTCTCCAAAAGGAATACTTTATTGAAGGGATATTGAAAGGGATAGTAGAAACTGCAGATGCTCTGGAATCTGAAACAACAAGGTGTACAGCTGGATGAACACAGCAGGCCAAGCAGCATCAGAAGAGCAGCTGGTGAGCCTAATTTCTGTGGTGGGTAAGTTGTTACAGGTGATTCTGAGAGACAGGATCTTCAGACATTTGGAGAGGCAAGGACCCATTTGTGATAGCCAGATTGGCTTTATGCATGGGAAATCATTCTCACAAATTTGATGAAGTTTTCTGAAGGGGTGACCAAGAAAATAGATGAGGGCATTGTCCACAAGGACTTTAGCCAGGCCTTTGACAAATATCACACGGTAGGTTAAGTCTCACTGGATTCAGTTGGATACAAAATTGGCTTGAAGGTAGAAAACTGAGGTGGCTGTACAGGGTTGTTTTTCAAACTGCAGGTCTGTAAGCAGTAGTGTGCCACAGGGATCAGTGCTGGCTCCAATGTTATTTGTCATTTATATAAATAACTTGGATAAAAATTTAGGGAGTATGGTAAGTTAATTTGTGGTTGACACCAAAATTGGTGGTATTGAGGGCAGTGAAGTTTATTTGAGAATATAGTGAGATCTTGATCAACTGGGTCAGTGGGCATAGGAGTGGCAGTTAGGAGTTTAATTTAGATAAATGTGCGGTGTTGCATTTTGGTAGGTCAAACTAGGGCAGGATTTACAGTAAATAGTAGAGCCATGGCAAGTAATATAAAACAAAGAGCTGTGGAGGTACAGGTGCATGGCTCCTTGACAGTAGCAACGCAGGTAGACAGGGTGGCAAAGGCAGACTTTGGCATACATGGGAGTTGGGACATCATGTTGCAACTATACAAGACATTGGTAAGGTGATATTTGGAGTCCTGCGTGCAGTGCTGGTCACCCTACTCTTGAAAGGATAATAGTAAATTAGAAAGAGTGCAGAAAAGATTTACTAGGATGCTACTTGGACTGGAAGGTTCCACTTATAAGGAGAGCATGGACAGGCTGGGACCTGAAGCATAGGAGACTGAGGGATGACCTTCTGGAAATCTGTAAAATGATGAGAGGCATGGACAAGATAGATAGCCAACAGCTTTTCCCATGGTACGTGAGTCTAATACTGGAGAGCATAGGTTTAAAATGACAAGGAGAAACACAAGGGTCCCGAAGGCAATTCTTTTTCACACTGGAATAGACTGTTTGAGGCGGTGATGGAGCAGAGTACAATTTTGTCATTTAAGAAACATTCGGACAGGCTCATTGATAGAATAGGTATGAAAGGATATGGATAAAAAGGCAGGCAAACAGGACTAGTTTAATTGTGAAAACTAGATGGCAGAGCCAAGTTGGGCCAAAGGGCTTGTTTCCATGTTGCAAACCTCTAAGGCTCCATGTACAATAGATAGGAAATTTTAAATTAAAATGTCAGCCCCAATACAGGAGTTACTACTGATTTTGTAACACTAGGGAATGTATGAATGAAAAGAAAATCAGGAAGAGAGCCATTATCCAAGTCCCCACTCTCCAACTACTGGGACTTTGTGTAAAAAAGTTCTTTAAATGTATCATGCATTCAAATAAATAAGAGCATTGATTATAGATAATGTTAGACAAATGACCTATCCACAGTATCAGAGATAATGGGAACTGCAGATGCTGGAGATTCCAAGATAATAAAATGTGAGGCTGGATGAACACAGCAGGCCAAGCAGCATCTCAGGAGCACAAAAGCTGACGTTTCGGGCCTAGACCCTTCATCAGAGAGCCCTCTCTGATGAAGGGTCTAGGCCCGAAACGTCAGCTTTTGTGCTCCTGAGATGCTGCTTGGCCTGCTGTGTTCATCCAGCCTCACATTTTATTACCTATCCACAGTAGTTTACTTGACAGCTTTCCATCACAATGGTTTGTGCCATAGTGGATATCCTTATCAAATATCACCTGGTGTTCATCAGGACCCATCTTGGCATGGTCGTCTCTGCTGCACTTGTTGCAAGTGAAGATGGAGGGTTGGAGTAGGAAGGGTGTAGGATTCACAGTCTTGTTTCCCCAGGGACATTTTTCAGCCAGCTGAGATTTTCATTTCTGCTGGCTGCAACCCTTCCAAATTTTTCATTTCGCTGGTGGTCCCTCAGAGATGAGGGTGACTCTATAGGTGCCTGTACAGACTGATGTGGTTACTACAGGCTCTGTTACACTTGGGGCAGAGGGTGTTTGAAGGAAGGAGTAGGTGGGGCATTGGTGTGGCAGTGCTTTCCTTCCATAGTTTGTGCCTGGCTTCCACTTTTTCCTTGATAGTAAGTCTCAAGCTGCTCAATGCCTTCCTGGCAACAACTCCTCCACTTTGGATGGACTTGGGCCAGTGATTCCCAGGTGTCTGTGGGAATGTCGCACTTTGCTACTGAGACCTTGAGGGTATCAATGATGCACTTCCTCTGTTCACCTGGGGCTTGCCTGCCATTTTGAAGCTGGCAATAGAGCACCTGCTTGGGGAATCTTGTGGTGGTCATGCCTCAATGATGGGGACGTTGGCATGGTCAAGGACATTGGTTTTGGTGCTATTTCTTCTCAGCAGATTTGCAGGGTCTTGTGCAGACAGCATTGGTGGTGTACTGCTTCAGCATCTTGAGGTGTCTGCTATAGACAGTCCACATCTCAGAGTCATTTAAGAGAACAGGAACCACCACAGTTCTGTTAAACATGATCTTGACGTCAGGTCTGATATTGCTGTCCTTGAACACCCCTTTCCTCAGGCAGCCAAAGGCTGCGCTAGCACACTGGAGGCAGTGCTGGATCGCTTTATCAATAGCTGCTTTGGCTGACGGGGAATTTGAGGTATTGGAAGTGGTCAATGTTCCCTAAGGCTTCCCTGTGGAGTCTGATGATCAGGGTTCACTCCACAATTTCAGGTCACGTTGGTTGAGGACCTTTGTGTTGCAGATGTTCAGGGTGAGACCCATGTTCTCATATGCCTCTGTAAAAGATGCTGAAGGTGGCTTGGAGTACATCCTCTGAGATCGCATATATGCAGCATCATTTGCAAACTGCAGCTCAATGACATTGGCTGGGATGACTTTGGTGTTGGCTTGAAGGCGGGGAGGCTAATAACTTCCCCCATGGAATTCAAAGACCCAGGGAAAATGGCCTCATACAACCAACTCCTTTCCACAAACTAAGTGACTCTCGATGAAACAGAGCAATGGGATCTTAACAGCCTCTGGTCTCCCCTTAAGACTGCTATCATCCCTTCCAAACAGTCAGGATCAAGCAGTCGCAACCATTACCCAGTAAACCACTTGTGTAAAGTATCCTGATCCTACCGCAGAGTTAGTTATGTTTTCAAAAAAAAAAACACCTATACATCATTGCTAGATGAAGCTTAAGTTACAATTACTTACTTTATATGCTTTAAACACGAAACATGGAACATAAATCTTGTCAGCACTGAATACCAAGCTTTGATGTTAAACATCCCCAAGAATTTGTTTACCCAAGTTGGGCAAATAAACAAGTTGCGCAAACTGCAGAATTTTGGTGCAGGTTATGAAAGGTTAAAATGATTTGATCAGCAATTTTCTTGGTTGCACATTTATTAAAATTTTGAAGTCAGAAATAGCTTCTTTCTCTATGAACTACATGATAAAGATTATCCTATGCTTTGTGGAATTTTTCCATTAATCTATTACTTGGGAAAATTGGATATGGCAACATTTTTAAACTTCATAAATCAACTGGGATTCAGAATTAGATTTTAGAAAATGTGCCAAGTATAATTCAGTCACCAAAACATATTTTTTAACAATCCTTTACTTATGTAACATATTATTTCCACAAACATCTACACAGTTATGAAATGTCTCCCTAGAAACTAGATCACTATTGTTTAGAAATTGCAGTAAATAAAATGAAGCAGTAGTCCTAACAAGGTAAACTGTTAGGCATATTCTTTGGTGGCATCTTCTGGCTTGCGTGTGAACTTCTCTCGTATCTTTTTCCACATTCCTTTCTTCATTTCTTCCAACTGTTTCATGTTATCTACAAAGAATAAAACAAGAGTCAACAACTAATGCTGTCTGGCCATCTTGAGAATACCAGAAGTATTCAGCCAACAGCACCAACTCAAATAGCACCCTGTATACAATTGTTAAATTTGTCACAGTCCGGGAAATGAACCCAACTTCTTGTGTATTAGCTTACCAACTGAGTCAGTTATGTACATAATGCACTTCACAAATATGAATGACTGCGCAATGAAATTAGAATCTATTAAAATAGTGCTAGAGAATTTACAATTTATTTACACTGAGAAAAATCCTACAGATGTATTTAAAGTCAGCTCATGTCAAACACTTAAGTCTTTAAAGACCTAGTTAATGCAAATTGTAACACTTAGGAGGTGGAGGCAGTCCAGTGAAATGTTTTGAATATTGAAGAGGACTAGTATGCATCTTCACAAATATTACCCAGACTTATTATTTTAGTTTCAACCGCTTTACGCAAGTCTCAATTTTCACAAGAAAAGATTTTCTGTGCCATTCCAAACAAATGTTGCACAACCTTCTGTGCCAAGAAGTCATGAGCTAGTCTGCATCTGTACAATCACGAGAAACTAGGGGATAAAATGTGAGCAAATGGTTTTCACAAATCTCAGTTGCACAATTGACCTTACAAAAATGAAGATATTTCTTTGCAAGTAAAGAATTTTTGTTACATTCATGTGCTTTACACTTTCAGAAATGTAGAGGAAGCCACACCGGGTACAATGGATACAATATACCACATTGGCAGATGTGCAGGTGAACATCTGCTTGATATGGAAGGTCATCTTGGGGACCACCCCATCAACCTCTGGATACAATGCATCATCCTCCAACACTTCCGCCATCTACAATCTGACCCCACCACCCAAGCTATTTCTCCACACCTCCTCCCTCACCCCTATCCCAGGCCCCAAGATGAACTTCCATATCAAGTAGATGTTCACCTGCACATCTGCCAATGTGGTATATTGTATCCATTGTACCTGGTGTGGCTTCCTCTACATTGGGGAAACCAAGCGGAGGCTTGGGGACCGCTTTGCAGAACACCTCCGCTCAGTTCGCAACAAACAACTGCACCTCCCAGTCGCGAACCATTTTAACTCCCCATCCCATTCCTCAGACGACATGTCCATCATGGGCCTCCTGCAGTGCCACAATGATGCCACCCAAAGGTTGCAAGAATAGCAATTCATATTCCACTTGGGAACCCTGCAGCCCAATGGTATCAATGTGGACTTCACAAGCTTCAAAATCTCCCCTTCCCCCACTGCGTCCCAAAACCAGCCCAGCCCGTCTCCGCTTCCCTAACCTGTTCTTCCTCTCACCCATCCCTTCGTCCCACCTCAAGCCGCACCTCCATTTCCTACCTAACACCTCATCCCGCCTCCTTGACCTGTCCGTCTTCCCTGGACTGACCTATCCCCTCCCTACCTCCTCACCTATACTCTCCTCTCTACCTATCTTCTTTTCTCTCCAACTTCGGTCCACCTCCCCCTCTCTCCCTATTTATTCCAGTTCCCTCTCCCCATCCCCCTCTCTGATGAAAGGTCTAGGGCCAAAACGTCAGCTTTTGTGCTCCTAAGATGCTGCTTGGCTTGCTGTGTTCATCCAGCTACACACTTTGTACTCCAATGTTTTAATTTAGTTTGTAAACATTCATTCTTCACCAACTTAAATAGTGACCATTCCAGAAGCCTGCTTTTTTCAAAAAATATTTGTTCTTCATCTTTACTGGAGCCATGTCACAATCTAATGACATCAGCACCAATCTGCAATCTAAATACAGCTAGATAAATAACAGTTCCAAAGGAGACTTCCTAGAGCACTTTTAAAATTCAATGTCAAATCCTACTGCTCAGGTGGTCCACAGAAGTATCCAATTTAAATGTCTGCACCACTATTTTGTCCTTTCAAAAGACCGTTATGCACAATTACTACATCCATTTCTCTACTGTACTTCCTTCTACTTAAATATAATTTTCCTTTTCCATGGAGAGACACTATTTCAAAGACTGGTTCTAATGTTGTACTTACTTCACTAGGGCTAATCCTCATTAGCCCTGGTTGAAAAGGAATTAGTTGATGTTGCATTTGAGAGACAAAGTGGATACCAGCGCATTCAAATTGGTGATGGCATTGTACATAAATTATGTACATAAATCAGGAGTGCACCACACTTCATGCCGGTAAAATCTCCACCTTAGGCATTCAGCATCAATAGTTAAAACAGTCAGTCAGTCAGTCAGTCAATCTGCATATGCAGAGAATCTCGGATTAAGAAGCCTCCTTTCCAAAAATTCAGTTGCCCTGGATACAGCAGCTCTATACTGCAGCATTCACAGTAACAATGTTCACTTGCAGTTGAAGCTGTAGTCCCTATTCATTAAAATATTTACTCACGAGGGAGGAATGCACTTCCTGGCTTCACATTCAATGCATAACCAAAAGTGAATCCCCCATGAACAACACTGCTGTTCATGCTTTGGACACTTCTACCAGTTTACGTATGAAAAGTACTTTACCCTAGCACTCTTGTTGATAAGGCAGACAAAGGGACACAGAATTCAAGCTGTGGCTCAACTCAGTCTTATTAAGAAAATATTCTTTATTAAAAGCACTGTGTGAGCATTGCCAGATTTCCACAATATTTACTCTTTATCCAGTTCTGTCTGAGGAGGAATATTACCTGCAAATATCGAGGTTTAAGCTCAGCTGCTGGAATCCTCCTCAACTCTGACATATGAATGGCTCTCTTCTACGAAGATGAGTGGTTCTACTCAGGTTGCTGCACAGTCTTCACTATGAAGGCAGCTTCCATATGTGCATTCTTAATCTGACCTGACCTTCCAGGATGTTTGTGGCCTTTGGCTCAGTTCAAAGCAATCAGTGGGGCTGCGTCAAGACACTTCAATGTTGCTATGCAGAGGATGTGCACAGTGCACAGCTTCAGGCAGTGGGTGGAAGTCAAGATGCTTGAAGTCTGATTGAGACTTCTCCAAAACATAACCCATGGGCAGGTTGTAAGTGGTTCCCCCAAACCTTTGTGACCTTGGTTTTCACAGATCTCTGAAGCTGATTGTTGTTGGCTGCTCCACATGATATCAATAAACAGCTGGAGGCAGTGGATACTGGCCCTGACACATTCCTGCTATTGCACTGAAGAAGTGTGCTCCAGAACATGCTCTGAGCCAAGCTATTCCGGTACAGCAACACCGACATCCACAAAAAGTGGAAAACAGGCTAGGTATGTCCCGTACACAAAATGAATGACAAATTCAATCCTAACAATGGGCCCCCCCCCACCCCTCCACCCTCCAAAATAGTATGCTTTAGGTCATGAGTAAAGTAATGGAAGGGCCATCAACAGCATTATAGAGCAACATCTGCTTTGCAATAACCTGCACACTGACACTCAGTTTGTGTTCTGCTTGGGAGACGCAGCTTTTCGAACTCTTTAGCCTTGTAACATATGTGAACAAAAGAACTTAATTCCAAAGCAAGATGAACTGCCCTTGACATATTGGTCACAAATGACCAAGTGTGGTATCACAGCAGCCAAGCAAAGCCAGATAGAATGGGAATCCGAGGCAAAAACTCTTTGCTCATTGGAGTCATATCTAACTCAAAGGAAGTTGGTTATGGTTGTTGGGGGTCAGTCAACTCAGCTCTAGGACACCTTTGCAAACATTCCTAAGTACTAGGGCCCTAAGTATTCTTCAACTCCGTGAATCTTACCTCCACCTTAAGATCAGAAGTGGGAATGTTTGCTGATGATTGCATAATTTTGGCACCATCCGCAGCACTTTAGACACTGAAACAGTCCATGTTTAAATCCAGGAAGATGTGGATAATATCCAGGTTTTCTGAGACAAGTGGCAATTAAAATTTGTGCCACACAACTACCAAACAATCACCAGCTCAAACGAGAGAATGTAACCAATGTTCCTTGATGTTCAATGACAGTACTATCACTGAATTCACCATTATAAATATTCTGAGATTTATTATTGAGTGGACTAGCTATATAAATGTTGTCGCTACAGAAACAGGTCAAAGGCTAGGAATCCTAGTGAGTAACTCTGTATTTGATTCCCCAAAGAGTGCCCAAGGGACAAATCAAGAGTGTGATGTAAAACTCCCCTCTTACCTGGATGAGTGTCTTCCAGCAACACTCAAAGCTTGACACCATCCAGGACAAAACAATCATTTAATTGGCCCCACATCTGCAAACATCCAGCCCCTCCACTACCAAAGCTCAATAGCAGCAGTGTGTACAATATACAAGATTAGCAGACTCCTTAAACAGCACCTTCTAAACCTTCACCCAATACCAGAAATGGAAGGAGGCAGATGAAACATGGGAACACAACCACTTGCAAGCTCCCCTCCAAACCTCTCACCATTCTGACTTGGAAATATATATACATTCCTCAGTGTTGTTGGGTGAAGATTTTGGGATTATCTCCCAACTGTATTGCGGGTGTACCTAAACTTCATGGACTGCAGTATTTCAAGGCAGCGGTTCACCACCACCACCTTTTCAAGGACAATTAGGATGGGCAATAAATACTGGTCCAGCAGCAACAAACACTTCCCCTAAACAAAAACACCACCTGCCAGTTCTCCTCAAGTCATACACCATCCTGACATTATCACTATTGTCCCACAGGTGTGGTGCCAAAATTCTTGAAATTCCTTCCTAACAGCACCACCGTGTTCCTATGCACTTGGACTGTAGTGGTTCATATAGTAATGCACCACCATCTTCTCCAGTACAAATGAAAATGGTGATGGTCAAGCCAATGATGCCCACAAAAGAATTTATATAAAAAAAACAAAACCTTGTGTCTCTGGTACACAAGTCTGATGTAACATTAGTTCAGGGCAAGAAACCAGCTGAATGAAAAACCTAATTTGTCCTACACTATCATATGCAATGTGCACAATATTGCTTTTAACTTTCTTTGATACGACAACAGCGGGAGTCTTCTGTCAAGAACTACAAAGTCTAGAGTAGTTACCTGTTGCAAGGACCAGTCGGCATTCTTCCACAGTTACACCAGTGAAACTTGTGTTTCTGAGACGAGGGTACTGAAATGAAATAAGTTGTTAGATTTAAGATTATTTGCTTATACACCTTTGAACAAAATCATCCCATATTCTTGATATTCTTGAATTTGGCAAGACTGACTTTGGATATTTTTGAAAAGAATACTGCAAAAGAAGAATGAATTCAATTTTATTAGGTTGCACATGTACAGACGAGAGTTATGATATAAACAAAACAGGGGAATAAACAAATCGCTAATTACAGCCTGTAATTAACTTGCTTGCCAACCCTAATCAAACTCAACTGTACTCACAATTATTGTAACTGAGTTGCTTCAGAAATATGTGTTAGGGTTATATCATCATTCACTGCTCACAAAAACATTCACAAAATTTTGTTAAACTTCGTTCAAGTCAAGTCCAAATATTTACTGTTAATATCAGCGTACACTTGACATGGTTGTTTTACATCATTCATTCATGGGATGTGAGTATCGCTGAAGAGACCAGCATTTGTTGTCTATGAGAAAGTGATTGCAAGCTGCCTTGAACTACTGCAGTCCATTTGGTGTAGATACAGCCATAATGCTATCAGGCAGAGTTCCACGATATTGACCCAGCGACACTGAAGGAATGATGATATATTTCCAAGTCAGAATGGTGAGAAGCTTGGAGGGAAACCTGCAACTGGTGTTGTTTCCATGCAGATGCCCTTCTACATGGCAGTGGTCAAGGGTTTGAATGGCGCTGTTTCAGCAGTCACAGAAATTTCTGCTGGTACACATTGTTGCTACTGAGCTTCGGTGGAGGAACTAGACACGAGGCTAATTAAGCAGACTGCTTTGTCCTGGATATGTTCAGTTTGAGGTTGATGTTGTTGGAACTGCATTCATTCAAGCAAGTGGAGAATATTCCATCACCCTCGTCACTTGTGCCTTGTAGATGGCGGACAGGCTTTGAGGAGTCAGGTAGTGGGTTGTGGACAAGAATTTTAGATCAGGCATGATCTTAATGAATGGTAGAGCAGACTTGCTACACCAGATGGCTTACTCCTATTTCTTTTTGTCTACCTACGCAGGATTCCTAGCCTCTAACCTGCCTTGTAACCACAATATTTACATGACTAGTCCCAGCTAATTTCTGGTTAATGGTTGGGGTTGTTGATAGAGTGGAATTCGGCAATAATAATGCTGATATTATGTTATAGGTCAAAATTTAGATTCTTTCTTGTTTGAGACAGTCATTGCCTGGCATTTGGTGTGAATGATACTTGCCACTTGTCAACCCAAATCCAGATGCTGTCCATGTCTTATATCTGAGTAGTCTCGAGCAGTGCTAACCATTGCACAGTCATTGTATATCCCCACTTATGCCCTTGTGATGAAGGTATTATTCGTCGGTCAGCTGAAGATGGTTGGACCTAGGACAATACCTTGAGGAACACTCACAGGGATATCTCATTGTCAAAGCATGAAAATCACACAATCATTAAGAATTTGACATGTTGTGACCAGAACTGAAGTTTCTGAAAAGTACTGGATTTCAGCAACTGTTTTTTTTCCCCATTTGGTCTTCCATATTTGGGATATTCCTCTCTAATTGCTCTTCCTTCTCCCCCTAATTATTTCAGTCTTAGCCCATTTCTACCCTGGGGAGTTTCTAGAATTGAATGCTTAACTTTACCCTTTATGATTCAGCAATGCATTTCATAAGCAAATACAAGAGGAAGGATAAAGATGTCAAAGCATCAGTACCTTATTTTTGTAATAAGCAGAATGAATCCTGGCTAAACTTTCATACATCCGATCACATTTCTCTGGATCTGCAATCTAAACACAAAAATGTTAAAACAAAATATTACTAAAATCAAAAATCACAAAAGCTAATGGTGATACACATATCCTATAGGGATCTCTGGCCCCAATATTTAAATAAAGACCGGAAGAAGTCTCGGGTAGGAAATCTAGAAGCTTATTTTTTCTGTAAAGCAGGTTTTCCATCCAACAGCCAGCATGATTATCTGGTACATTTCTATTGGGATAGACAGACATTGGCACAAGGATGTAGCCAGGAAGACAGGGAAGGTGAGAAAGATGGTTATTCAAGGGATAAGCTTTTGATTTGCAAGATGAGGGATGGAGCACAGTTATCTCAGTTTAGGTTGTGGGGTGGATTAGTCAAAGATAGTGACCAACAGATCCTACTAACCTAAATTCAGCAAGATAAACTCATACAATCATGATGCATTGTCACAATTCAGACCCCTCAAATTCAAGATTCTCTCACTCCTAAATGATTTATTTAAAAACAATATTGCCTATTTGATAAAACAGTGAGCTCAGAATTGCAAACATGGGGCTCAATTCCTTCTCCAGGCGTATACATTTGATCTACTGTTGGGACCGCCTCATTCTCAAATATACACTTTATAACTGCAACAGGCAACAGAGTCAACTGGCTCATCATGTATGCTGAAGGCATCAGATATACCTCTGCACTCACAACCTTGACAAAACATTAAACACGGCTAAGGATATCACTCTTAGCCCTTTCCATGCAGGTCAGAGCGTTGCCACCAAATTCTCCCCCTCTTCAGTCACTGCACAGTGAACCGAAATTTTCTAACTTCGGGCTCATCTTCCAATTCTGCATCATACATTTTCCAGAGTGTATGTTTCTTTCCAATTGTGTAAGACTACTGCTTCCACCTTTTCCCTCAGGCCATAAACTGTTGGGATCCTCACCTATTCTCATCTCAAACTTCAGTTCCTCCAGTGCTTTCTTAAATACCTGAATCTTCAATTTATCCCAAATTCTGAGGATAGGATGTAAGTCCACACTAGCTGCCAATCGTCCCACTCTCGACACTTATTCTAAAAATTAAAATTCCCAGACTTGTGTTAAAGTACCTTCATTATGCCATCCTTTTCCAACTCTAATTCAACTAGCTCTACAACCTCTCACATTAAACTTTCTATTCCTTTGACTTAATGCATTTGCTACACGCCCACTTCAAAACCAAACCACCATGTGCCATGTGTTCAACTGCTTATGTTCAACATGATCAACATTTCAAATTCACTCCATCTTTTAAAATCCTTTTCAAAGTTACAACTTTGGCTAGGGTTTTACTCAGCCCACTTAATATCTCTGTTATGTCTACTTTAAATTAAGCCTGAGGGAAAAATTCAAGATATTTTACTAAATAACTCAAATAGAAGCAGTTGGCCACATGACCCTAAAGACTGCTCCACTAATGAATAAGCTTAAAGTTGATCTACGTCCAAAATGCAGGACTTGACAAAACAAGACATGGAAAGAGATAACATATGGTGGAACTGTTATCTCTTTCCACGTCTTGCTCTGGCAAGTCCTGCATTTTGGAGGCAGATCAGCTTTAAGTTTATTCACAGCAGACCAGGCAGCAGAGGAGCAGGAAAAGACGTGGAAAGGTTGTTTCTTCTTGTGGGAGAATTAAGGGGTCACACTTTTAAGACAGATTAGGGTGAATTCTCTCTGGGGTTTTAAATCCATGGAATTTTTTTAAACCAGAGAATTGCTGAGACTGGATCGTTAAACATATTCAAGGCTGAGAGGCATTTTAATTAGTAAGAGAATGTGGAGTTGTGTAAATGGGAAGTAAGTGGTGTTGATAATTATCAGTTAATCCATGATCTCAACGAATGACGGTGCAGATTCAATAGGCTGAATGGCTTATTTCTGTTATGTTTTATGGTCTTACTAATTTAAATTTCCTGACTGAATCTCGTATCTCTTTATTCCCTTAAGAGTTGAAAACTCTAGTGATGTAAGCCCTGAATATTTCAATAACTGAGTCTTCACAACTCTGGGACAGAGAATTCCAAGTTCTCTTAGGGGAGAACCTTCTCATTTCAACGCAAACTGGATATCCCCTTATCTTGAGGTTATGGTCTCTTATCCTTGGTTCTCCAGATTGGAACAACAGACTCTACAGCAAAAGTCATGTATAAAGAGCAAGTTTGTTTCTCAATTTAAAACAAAGAGCAGATAAAAATTATTGAAGTGAATGCAGAATTGGCAGGAAGTTGACAGTGTGTTCCAAATATGCTCATGCTCACATATCTAGGCTGATGTTTCACAGCAGTACTGTAGTATTGCTGCACTGTCTGATTATTGTTCAGTTCAGACATTAACAAGTCCGTTGGCTTTGAGCATTTAGGTGAATGCTAAGATTTCCGAGGAGTCCTTACACCCAAGATCTAGTGAATATTTCCAACATAACAACCTTAAAGTTGACTAATTGCTCCTCTAAGTCACTGCTTTTGAAATTTAAAGGCAGCTAAGAACTAATAGAAATGTAAGTCTACCATCCTTTCCATTAATAGCGTATCAATAATGCTATATTATCTGCATACACTGGCAAGGCAATATTTATTGTCCATTGCTCTCTACCCAATGGTAACAAATCAACTGCAATCTGGAATCACACATACCAGAGCAGACTCAGCTTGCATGTTTCTCCCTGAAATGTGTTAGTGGACCATCTGGTAATTTTTTTAAAAAATTAGATCTGGCAGCTCCCAATCATGTTTCTTTTCTGCTGGCAGCCTGTATGTTAGTTACCACATTTCTACATTCAAGTTCACAACATGTCATGATTGGATTTAAACTGTCAAACTCCAATAATCACGAAGCTTCCATAACTCCCATCAGTTGACAACTGCATGTAGTTAAATACGTGAACACTAAGTCTTTTAAGTTATGAAATCCCTTCCATTTTGTTAACCTATCATAATAGTATACTATTATGTACTGTTAAAATTCAAAGTACTGCAGTGAATTTTCTGGTACATTGAAATAGAGACAGGAAAACACGCATTCGAAATTTTTAAAAAGCCAGCTTTTTGTAGCTCCATTTGTTTTTCAATTGAATTCTCTAAGCTGATCAAATACAGATTCAATATCATTTTGGTTTTATCTACTCTATCAATTTACAATTAAAATGGCAAATTAAAAATCCTGGCACACGAAAACAGCCACTGTAGAATTTAATTTCTGTATTATGCAATATATACCATGACAAAATAAAAACTGGAGGAGATGGTAGATAACCCAGTTAGCTGCAGGAAATAATTAAAATTAGGAGGTCTGATGAAATTATAGTGGTAGCTATTTCACATATTATTTTTCACCAAGATTTCAGTTGCTAAGATAGTCAAATACTACAGTTATTGGGATGTGGAGAAACAAATATAAACAACAGAGAAAGGAGTTTTCTAAGAACCAAAGTTAGCATAGACTTTCCAATAACTGGGGAATTGGCAGCAAGATACTGAAACAAATAAATTACTGAAGAAACATTTAATTTCAGCGGAGAAATAAAAATGACTTGCAACCCTAAAACCCCAAGACCTTTGAAATAACGTTCTCCTGAAATGGATTGTAAAAATTGTTGAAAATGTCAAGCTAGAAAAAAGGAAATCCGTTCTGCGTGACATCAGAAATATAATACTTATACAGAGCAAGATCATTTCTTTGCCAAGTGGTCTGAAGCTCAGAAAGTGGAACACAGGCAAACAATAGTTACAATGATGCCTGCAACTCAGGTTCTGTTCACTGATATGAATTTGTTGGGATTGTAAAAGGCCAAATGATAAACGATATGCCATTAATCATAGTTAGACAGACCTCAGCTAGACTGTCATTGCTGCTACTCCCACTGTTTTACTTGGGAATGAGAAATTGACTATTAGTTTGCTACTTCCTAGGTTCTTATGATGGTCTCCATATTTCAAGCATCAGGCAAGGAAAAAAAAGTTATCAGACCCTGCATCTTCAAAGTGGCTCCAATTGCAATCTAGGCAACTGTTGGAAGGTAGTTAATTGGGATATGCATGAAGCAGTCCGTGTCCCGACTATATTAATTTCCTGCAAAGGTTATCAAAAAAACATGCATTAATGCATTGATGAAAGTTATGTAAGCAAGCTGCTGATAGGAAAGATCTTGTAAGAATCTCTTTCAGGGCTCATATGGCACAGTGACACTGTCCCTATCTCTCAGTGTCCTAGATTCAAGTTCCACCTGCTCCAAAGGTGAGTCATAACACCTCAAAACAGGTTGATTGGAAATCGTCTGCAACAGTCTCTTTCATAGGGGAAAAAGTATTTGATAAACTAATAGGACCAAGGGCAAAGAAGTTGCCTGGTAAGGGAGTTAGTGACAAGGAATTAGTAAAGTAAATGCTTACAAAAAGAACGAGGCAGAGTTGAAAAGTGACATTATTTATGTATAGTTCAGGTACATATGGATGCTTTGGAGAGGGTTCAGAGGAGGTTTACCAGGATGCTGCCTGGACTGGAGGGCTTATCTTATGAAGAGAGGTTGACTGAGCTCGGTCTCTTTTCATTGGAGAAAAGGAGGAGGAGAGGGGACCTAATTGAGGTATACAAGATAATGAGAGGCATAGATAGAGTTGATAGCCAGAGACTATTTCCCAGGGCAGAAATGGCTAGCACGAGGGGTCATAGTTTTAAGCTGGTTGGTGGAAAGTATAGAGGGGATGTCAGAGGCAGGTTCTTTACGCAGAGAGTTGTGAGAGCATGGAATGCGTTGCCAGCAGTTGTGGAAGCAAGGTCATTGGGGTCATTTAAGGGACTGCTGGACATGCATATGGTCACAGAAATTTGAGGGTGCATACATGAGGATCAATGGTCGGCACAACATTGTGGGCTGAAGGGCCTGTTCTGTGCTGTACTGTTCTATGTTCTACATATCTTTTGAGGGAAAATAAATAGTTGCTTGAATCAGAGAAAGAACAAGTTGTGGAGAGAGACAGCAGTGTAATTAGATTTTCATGTTGAGTGAGCAAAAAGCCAGCAAAGAAGGACACTGAGAGATAGGGACAGTGTCACCGTGCCATATGAGCCCTGAAAGAGATTCTTACAAGATCTTTCCTATCATTAGCACTTTGCTTACATAACCTTCATCAATGCATTAGTGCATGTTTTTTATAACCTTTGCAGGAAATTAATACAGTCGGGACACAGACTGCTTTATGCATATCCCGCCCCCCACCTCCGACCCCCTACCCCAGGCCCGTTTCCGCCACCCCCCCACCCCCCCCCCCCCACCTCCGACCCCCTAACCCCTCCGCTTTACCTGGGAGCTCTCCCCTTCTCGGAAACCTTGCGCCACTTTCTGGCGGATGAAAGCCCCGAGGTCTCGGCCTTTCTTGGTCTGATCCAGAGGCCACTCCTCGCAGAGTTTCAGGAAGCGGCGATACCGGGTCGCAGCCATTCCTGAGGGCCACACCGGCCACTGTCCAACACCTTCACCGGCTCTGCCGGCACCGACCCTTCAACAGCCAACAAAATGGCGCGTGCAGGTGTGCGCATGTGCGGTCCCGGTAGCCTGTTCCGCCTGAGGAGATCGTGCTGTTTGAGCTGTCAATCATTGAGAACCCTTGTGCTGTCTGTACCAACTCTTCGCATCATTTGCAGGAGTCAGAGTACAAGTTTTGAAATTAGATTTTTTTTTCACTCGATGTTTACTGCATCTCCTGTCACGTTTCTCAGAGTGTCCTAGATCTGGATTGATTGCTAAACAGCTTGCAGAACCTGCTAGGTGTATTGGAAATGCAGAAAAAAGCGGAACGTCTGTTCGTAGGAACCTCACACAGCTACAAGGTTATCAGATGGATGTTACTAAGGCGCGATGCAGGTCACGGCTGTGGCTGGCCTAAGCATCCTGTTATAGCAGTTCCTGCTGCCCACTGGACCAGGAGGGAGCCATATCGTACTCGAAACATCCACTCTGTTTCTCTCCTCACAGATGCTGACAGATCTGCTGAGTTTCTCCAGCACTGTTTTTATTTAAAGCAACAGATAATTTTCTGTATGTTTTAGACACAATGGAATGCCCTCATCAATGCAGAATTGTCCACTGGAGTCTGTAGTCACCAGTCATCCCAGCAGTAACATGGATTTGTCACCCATTTACACCATTTAATTGAATTGTAAATCATGTGAATACAAGTGCCACTGAAGCAGGGATTTTTTTTTGTGAGGAGTTTGCACAAGTTTCTGCATTTGTTTGCATTGTAGTTTTGCACCAGAAGAGGAACCAGCAACCAGAAGAGGAAACCTCATCTATCCCATCAAACCCAAGCTGGTATGTGATCATGACAGAAGGAAAACACAAATTAAATCAAGTTGTATCAAGGTGTATATCAAATATAACATGATTATATTTAATATTGACTTTTACTTTATCAGATGGACACATGAAATTTAAAAAAAATGTTTAAACAAAAGATGTTAACTAGCAAGATGCGCACATCTATTATACATTATTGTACATTCCACGTAATTTGGCCATCCTCCCCTGGCCTGTATGAGAAATTTGTTAACTTGGCTTGTAATCAGAGCG
The DNA here is from genome assembly GCF_030684315.1 of Stegostoma tigrinum. Lineage (NCBI taxonomy): Eukaryota > Metazoa > Chordata > Chondrichthyes > Orectolobiformes > Stegostomatidae > Stegostoma > Stegostoma tigrinum. The sequence continues at coordinate 28,870,327 of NC_081374.1, forward strand.
TTCAGAAGTATGAGAAAAATCTAATTGATGTGTATGCAATTTTAACAGGCCAGGACAGACAAGATGCCAGAGGATGTTTTCCCTGGTTGAGGAGTCGAGAAGCAGGGGACACAGTCTCAGGATAAGAGGTGGACTAGTGAAAAGCCGGTGGAGGCCAAATCACTGAATATATTCAAACAAAAGATAGAGATGGTATGGAAACAGACTCCTCTGTCCAACTAGTCTACGCCAACCACGTTCCCAAACTAAACTTGTCCCACTTGCTTGTGTTTTGGCCCATGTCCCTCCAAACATTTCTGATTCATGTACCTGTCCAAATGTCTTTTAAATGTTGTAACTGTACCTGCATCCACCACTTCCTCTGGCAGTTCATTTCCGCAATCGAACCACTCTGTATGAAGAAGTTGCCCCTCATGTCCTTACTGAAAAATTCTTCTCTCACCTGAAAAGTATGCCCCTCAGTTTTGAACTCTCCCACCCAAGGAGAAAGATCCTTGCTATTCACCTTATCAATGCCCCGCATAATTTTGTAAACCTCTATAAGGCCACCCCTCAACCTCCCATGCTCCAGTGAAAAAAAGTCCCAGACAATTCAGCCACTCCTTATATCACAAACCATTCATTCCTGCAACATCCTAGTAACTCTTTTCTGAATCATCTTCAATTTAATAATATCCTTCCTACAGCAGAGCAACCAGAACTACACACAGTACTCCGCAAGAGGCCTCGCCAACATCCTGTGCAACTTCAACATGACACCCCAACTCTTTTACTCTAAGGCCTGAGCAATGAAGACAGGTGTGCTGGATGCCTTCATAACCACCCTGTCAACCTGATTCACTTTTAAAGACATCAGGAATACAGCGATAAAATGAGAATATGGAATTAAGTTAGAGGATCGACTGTGATCATATTGAATGATGTGGAGGTGCTGTTGTTGTAGTGGACTGGACAATGTCAAAAATCACACAACACCAGGCTATAGTTTGTATAAACAGGTTTATTTGAAGATATTTGAAGACGGAGTGAGTCTCCAAAACCTTGCGTCTTAAGATAAACCTGTTCGACTATAACCTGGTGTTGTGTGATTTTTGGCCATGTTGAATGGAGGAACAGGCTCAAAAGCCTAAATGATCAAATCCCACTCCTAGTTTTTGTTTAACCTCTAATCTTGTGTGTTGAGCTTCAAGTGCATGTACATGCGCGTGTGGGAAGTCAAAGTATATTTTATTATTATTTTCCCAAGTCAGTTTTAGTAGAACAAAACTAATCTCTGTATTTGTTGAACTCAAGAAACTAAGTCGATTAATTCTTTTATGATAACATGTAAACAGTTAAGTAATCAGATTTGGCAACAATAACCATTTTTAAACAAAAAAATGCCTGTCACGATTAAACAAGGAGGGAGAAAAGGGAGGAGCCATTTCATCACCTGGTCATAACACAAGTTTGCATCAATTCTGCTGATCTCACCATCCATTATTCGTCAGTCCAGTAACACCAAAAGATAGACCACATTTAGCTGGTGACACTTCTTTACAAGTCCACCATTATCTAAGCAATACTGATAAAATGAGAGTCACAACCCATTAAGAACCTGAGAAATCATACATTGGGCAGTTTGGCTGAAAGTTTCAGATACCTTGATCAACAGAACATAGAACAGTACAGCACATTACAGGCTCTTCGGCCCACGATGTTGTGCCGTGGAATAATCCCAATCCAAAAATAAGATAACCTAACCTGTATTCCCCTCAATCCACTGCTGTCCATGTGCATGTCCAGCTTAAATGTCATGAATGACTCCGCTTCCATGACTAACACTGGTAAACTACTCCATGCGCTCACAACTCTCTGGGTGAAGAACCTCCCTCTGACGTCTCCTCTATACCTTCCTTCTAACACCTTAAAACTATGACCCCTCGTGGCAGTCAGCCCTGCCCTGAGGAAAGGTCTCTGGCTATCGACTCTATCAATGCCTCTCATTACCTTGTACATCTCGATCAGGTCACCTCTCTTCCTCCTTCTCTCCAGAGAGAAAAGTCCAAGCTCAGTCAACCTCTCCTCGTAAGACAAGCCCTCCAGTCCAGGCAGCATCCTGGTAAACCTCCTTTGCACCCTCTCCAAAGCCTCCACATCTTTCCTATAATAGGGCGACCAGAATTGGACACAATATTCCAAGTGTGGTCTCACCAGGGTTTTGTAGAGCTGCAGCATAACCTCGCGGCTCTTAAACTCGATCGCCCTGTTAATGAAAGCCAAAACACCATATGCTTTCTTAACAACCTTATCCACCTGGGTAGCAACTTTGAGGGAGCTATGCACTTGAACACCAAGATCCCGCTGTTCCTCCACACTGCCAAGAATCCTGCCTTTAATCCTATATTCAGCATTTAAGTTCAGCCTTCCAAAATGCATCACTTCGCATTTATCCAGGTTGAACTCCATCTGCCATTTCTCAGCCCAGCTCTGCATTCTGTCAATGTCTTGCTGAAGCCTGCAATAGCCCTTGATACTATCAACGGCACCTCCAACCTTTGTGTCATCAGCAAACATACTAACCCACCCCTCAACCTCCTCATCCAAGTCATTTATAAAAACTACAAAGAACAGAGGCTCAAGAACAGACCCCTGTGGGACACCACTCAGCACTGATCTCCAGCCAGAATATTTGCCATCTACAACCACTCTCTGCCTCCTGTCAGCCAACCAATTCTGAATCCAGACAGCTAAATCACCCTGTATCCCATACCTCCTGACTTTATGAATGAGCCTGCCGTGGGGAACCTTATCGAATACCTTGCTGAAGTCCATGTACACCACACCCACTGCTCGACCCTTATCGACCTTTCTCGTGACTTCCTCAAATAACTCAATAAGATTTGTGAGGCCTGACCTGCCCCTCACAAAGCCATGCTGACTCCCTTTAATCACGCTATGCTTTTCTAAATAGTCATAAATCCTATCCCTCAGAATTCTTTCCAAAACCTTGCTGACCACAGACGTAAGAGTGACTGGTCTGTAATTTCCAGGGATTACCCTACTCCCTTTCTTGAAAAGAGGAACAACATTTGCCTCCCTCCTATCTTCTGGTACGACTCCCATGGAGAGTGAGGAAGCAAAGATCTTCACCAGCGGCTTAGCAACCTCCTTTCTCACTTCCCGGAGCAACCTAGGATAAATCTGGTCTGGCCCTGGGGACTTATCAATCTTAATGTTTGCCAGAATTTCCAGCACATCAACTTCCTCAGTCTTGATCTGTTCAAGCCAGTTTCCCTGCTCCCCAAAGCTCTCATTCACAACAAGGTCCCTTTCCTTAGTGAAAACCGAAGCAAAATACTCATTTAGGGCTTCCCCTATCTGCTCAGACTCCACGCACAAGTTCGCTACGCTATCCCTGATCGGCCCTACCTTCTCCCTGATCATTCTCTTATTACTTACATTATGAGTAAAATGCCTTCAGGTTCTCCCTAATCCTTCCTGCCAAGCCTTTCTCGTGTCCCCTCCTGGCCCTCCTCAGTCCACTTTTGAGCTCCTTCCGAGCAAGCCTGTAATCCTCTAAAGCTGGTCATACAAAATGTGCCATTTTATTCTAGTTATGCATCACTCTGCATAATATAACAATTCAGAGAGTGTTACATGGAAAAAAAACAATATCATGCTTTATCCATTGCTAAGTTGGAAAAAATTGAATGATGGTGATGAAAAGTCATAAGAAGGAAGGGCATCAAAATACAATGCAGGGACTAGTTGATAGAGTGATGCTTGTGGTGACGTCTGCACCACTGTATCTGTAAAATCAGGTAAAACACAGTCTTATTACCCCTTTGATTCTTCTCATTGAAAATATGCCGCCAAACACAATGGAAATGTCTTTAAACAATTGAGCCAAAGAAACTGTAACCCAAAGCAACTGGAGACCGAAGATGCAAATGTAATACATGTGTTTATCTTCCTTCCCAACAGAATATTATTCTAGTGATTTTTTTTGTCATCTAAGTGATTAACCAATTATGCCTTACTAAAAGGGCATTTTTACTAACTCATCTCTTCTATGATGTGCCCTTTGAATTGCTTTGGCAGTACTCACAGAAGGCTGCAATTTCTGAGATGAAGGCCCCTGAACTTGAGACCTTGATGACCTCAATGCAGCATTTTACTGGTTGTTGGGGAAAATGGCACAGTTGACTTATTGGCACTGCTGTTGACATAGATTGAAGATGTGGCAAGAAAAAAGACAACCTTTCATCCTCAGAAGTAATGCATACCATTACTGTTGACCTATTAGCCCTTTTGTGGGGCTTGGACTTAGCATTCCAACTTTGTCTGCATCACAACAGATTGCCAGAAAGTGACACATTGAGTTCATTTATTAATCTGTCAAAAGCAAATCTCGCTATGCCAAGACAGAGCACAGGTTCGAGCCCATAGTCTGCTTGAGAGTCATTTATGTTTACACCAAACCTTTAATGATTGTGAATATATGGTGAACACCTAGCTGCGGTGTCACCAGCGATAGTCATGGTCTCCAAGATTGTTTGCCGATAAAAAATTTTCAGCTGTAATTTTTATTTTTATAAGGAGAAGTTAAGGATTGGGCATTTTAGGTCATTTATATTACTCATAGATGAGTAATGCCACAGTTAAATTTCGAATATGCTCCCTCTTTTATCAACCTCTCAACGATGTATTTTCAGACTGAGACATTGCAAGATATTTTTCTACTTCATCATTTTGTGACCTTTATGAAATTGCTAATTAGTGGAGCGAACCATATGATGTCATTCTCATTTTGCAAAATGGCATTTTTGCTACATCAAGGATTTTTATTATTGCATGGCTGTCAAAAATATGTCGGAAGCTGGACTGTTGTGGTCCTTGTTTTGTCCCTGGAAATTACTTTTCCTTTTATTTAATTTTATTCCCTCCTACTTCTTTTTGCTCTCTCATTCTTCGGCCATGACAAAGCTGCCATTAAACTGAGATACCGCCAGAGGCTTAACAAAGGCTGTAAGAATGTTTTCCTCGCCTACACTGCCACTTACCTTTACATGACTGCATTCCGTTAAATTTTGCTTGAACTTCACCTTGCACTCACCTCACTCTCACATAATTGAATTATATTTCCTACAAAAGACTATAGAAGTACATTATAAACAAATAGTTGAAGGTAAGAGCATAAGAAAAGGGTGCTCTGGTGTCCTCCCACAGTCCAAAAATATGCAGGTAAGGTTGATTAGCCATGCTAAATTACCCATTGTGTCCAAGGATGTGCAGATTAGGTAGATTATCGATGGCAAAAGCAGGGACAGGGTAGAGGGAATAGGTCTGGGTGAGGTGCTCTTCGGAGGGTCAATGTGGACTTGACAGTCCAAATAGCCTACTTCCACACAGTAGGGATTCTATGATTCTACTGCTGGCGCAGGTGAGACATATTCAAATCAATTAGATACGTATTATAAACAATTGTGCATCTCGTACTGATCTTTCTGGTAACCTACTAGTAACAGCCTGCCATCCTTAGAATTTTCAGTTTGCTTATATTCTCTGCTTTCTGTCTGTGAACACTTTCAATCTATACTGGTCTATTTTCTCCAACATATTTTATTTACTAATTTCCTGTATGGGAGCTTTGTCAATTCTGATTTTTATTTTATAAATCAATGTTAACTGTCCCTAATTTTACCATTCATTTCTAAATACACAGCTGTCTCATTGTTTATCATAGATTCCAGCATTTTCCTACTAAATGCTATCCAATGAATAGGACTGTATTTCTCCATTCTTCCTCTTACTCCCTGCCTGTACAACTCATAAACAGAAGCTTTTCTGTATTTCGGCGCTTGTGGCAATCAGTCAATTGACAAACTACTTACTTATATCTCACAAATGATAAACCTTCAGTGTACTCTATAAAGAGTAACATTTTAATTATGTTTAAGTTCAGCACCATTTGTGATGAGCTATCCATGTTCAAAAGCAACATGACATGGACAATATCTAAATTATGGCTAATAATCAATCTTCACACCATGAAAGTGCCAGGCACCTAAAAATAAGAGAATCTAACCATCGGCCATTCACATTTCACTACAATCACTGAATCTCTCGCTATCAACATCTTGGAGGTTATCATTGACCAGACTCTGAATTGGTCTAAACGCTAGTATGGCTATCAGAGCAGGCCAGAGACTAGTAATCCTGCTGTGGGTAATTTATTTCCTTACTCATACCAACATGTGAACAAGGAACAAGCGTAGATCACTTCAAGCCTGCTCCCCCTTTCAATAAGATCATGGCTGATCTAAATTTAACCTCTGCAGTACATTATTGCATATCTCCAATAATATTTCATTCCCCTTGGTACCTGCCACTGTTTCAAAAGTATTTGGAGATTCTGTATTAACTGCCTTTTGAGGAAGGGAATTTTAAAGACTCACATCCCTCTAAGAGAAAAAATTTCCGTTTTAAAAAGGTAATTCTGTATATTTAAACTATAATCACTCATTTTCGATTCTCCCACAAGAAGAAATGTTCTTTGCATGCCTACCTGGTTAAAATATTATATGTTTTAATTAAGTCACTTCTGGCTCCTCCAAATTTTAGAGAATACAGGTCTTGCCTTTACTAGCTCATATTTATAAATGAATACACTCATTCGATGTATTGCACAAAGTTTGTCTACCTTCTACAAAGCACGAATTAGGAGTGTCTGGATGAGGGCAGCTTCAACAACACTGAGGAAGCTTGATATCATCCAAGACAAAATAGCTCACTTTGTTGACACCACATCCACAAACCTTCACTGCCTCCAACACTGACACACTGTAGCAGCGATAGTTACCATTTATAAGATGCATGGCAGAAATTCATCAATGCACCTTAGATATTACCTGCCAAACCCATGACCATTACAGTCTTGAAGAACAGTGCGGTAGATACAGGGGAACTCTATTGTCTGCAAGTTTCCCTTAATTCACTGATAAACTTGGGCTGGTCCTTCAATGTTGCTGGGTCACTATCCTGCAACATCCTTCCAAACAACATTTGGTTCCACCCTTACCAAATGAAGTGCAGTTGTTAAAGAACACAGCTCACCACTATCCAAGTTGATTTGAGTAGATTGTTTGCAGGTAAAACAACATCTGACAAGTGGGAGGCTTTCAAGAGTGTGATGATGAATGTTCAGAGGCATTATGTTCTTATTCGAGAAAAGGGTGAGCCTGGTAAGATTAAGGAACAATAAATGAACAAAGAGAAGTTTTAAGTAAAGTCCATATGTGCTTTAGATGGTTTTTCACATTGCAAAGGTTTTTATTTTTTTTTAATATTGGCAAATGTTTTTTTGAAAATTCGAACGGTATTTTTAAAATAAGGAGTTGTGTTTTCATTCTGTGGAGTCCTGTGATCGGCCCTGAAGAAGATTTTTTTTCTTCAAGGAATTTATTGAAGAGGATTTTCTTTAATCCGTTAATCAACTAAGTGGTTATTTTATTTAAGTTTTAAATACATATAATTCTTTTTTTTCCCATTATTTTCTGTAGGTAATGAAAGATAGTTTATTTTATATATAAGGTGTTATTGAAACTCATTTTTTTTTAGTCTTAGTGCCATTAATGGTATGTATGAGGTACAGAGTGAGATGGCCAATAAAGTCGGAAAATTTATTACCCGGCAGGATCAGTCAGATAGATGGGTGACTGTGGGGAAGGGCAAGAAGGTTGTTCAAACATCTCTGGTGGCTATTCCTCTTTCAAAAAGGTATTCAGTTTTTGAAGCTCTAGAAGGGGATAGACTGGCTGAGGAAAATTGAAGGGCCGGTCAGTTATTGAACATTTGGAATAATCCTTATCTTAAGCGGTGTTTGACAAGATTTAATAGAATTATTGTTATAGGGGAGTCTCCTGTCAGGGGCACAGGAGAGTCTATGGCAATGGCCGTAAGTTTAGGATGGTTTGTTGCTTTCCTGGTGCTAGGATTAAGGATGTCTCTAAACATTTCAAGCACATTGTGAAAAAAGTGAAATTGAGAAGCCAGAAATTGTTGAACACATTGGTGGGAATGACATTTTTAGGGAAAAGATTAAGGCAGTACACACTGAATTTAAGATGTTAGGGAGAAGATTAAAAAGTAGTAATTTCTGGTTTACTCCCAATGCCAAACTCAAACAAGGGAAGTAACAAAAGGATAAAGGAGCTAAATCAGTGGATGAAGATCTGGTATATTGTTCAGGGATTCAGGTTTTTGGACAACTGGAATGTTTAAAAACCTGTTCAAAAAGGATAGGCCTAACCTAAACTGGAAAGAGACCAACATTTTAGCTGGGTGATTTGCTTATTCCATGAAGGGAGACTTTATACAGATAGACAGGGGGAGTGGAGGAATGCTCAGTCGCAGTGTAAATAGAAAGATTGATGGGGAACGTTCTGAGTGTGAGGAGAGAATGTTACATTTATTTTGATGAAAGGTGTCTTACAAGTAAGGCTGGTGAAGTCAGGGCATGTGCAAGAACATAGGATTGGCACGTCATGTCTATTACAGAAACTTGGCAGAGATGGACAAGACTGGCTGCTCAATGTTCTGGGCATTAGATGCTATCAGAAGGATGGAAAAGGAGGCAAGAAAGGAGGGGTGGGTGTTTTTGATTATGGAATATATTACTACTATAACTAGGGAAGATATTTCTGAAAGATCATCCAATGAAAATATATGAGTAGAAATAACAAATAAACAAGGAAAGATCACTTTGGTGGGATTGTACTATAAGCCCCCAATAGTAAGAGGGAAATTGAGAAACAAGTGTGTAGTGAGATATCAGATATATGTAAGCATAATAAGATTGTAATAATGTGGGATTTTCATTTTCCAAACATTGTTTGGGGCTATCATAATGTTAAAGGCTTGAATGGTAAAGAATTTTTCAAATGTGGTCAAGAAAATGTTCTTTATCAATATGTGGACGGTCCTATAGAGAAGGAGGAAAACCAGTCCTTCTTTTGGGCATAAGGCAGGGTGGGTGACTGGAGTAAAAGTAGGGGAACACTTGAGTTGCAGCGATCATAATCCTATTAGTTTCAAAATAGTTATAGGAAAGTACAAGCCTTCCATAAAAGTTAAAGATTTTAATTGGAGTAAGGCAAATTTTAATCGTTTGAGATAAGAACTTTTTAAAGTTTATTACAGTAGACTGTTCACAGATAATAGAACAACTGAGAATTGGGAGGCATTAGGAGCATGATAACAAGAGTTCAGAGGCATTGTGTTCCTGTTAGACTGAAGGGTAAGGCTGGTAAGATTAAGTAACAATGGATAAATAAAGATATTGAAGTTCTAGTCAAGAATGAGGGAATCTTATTTTTGATATAGAGAACTTGGTTCAATTGAACCTCTTAAACAATATAAAAAGTGTAGGGGCATTCTTAAGAGAGAAATCAGGAAGGCAAAGAGAGGACACGGGATAATATTGGCAAATAAGGCTAAGGATAATCCAAAAAGATTTGACAAATACATTAAGAGCAAGAGGGTAACTAGAGAGAAGGTAGGACTCTTTAGGATCTAAGAGGTCATTGTATTGAACCCCAGGAGATGGGAGAGATACTAAATGAACATTTCTCATTAGTTTTTACTGTGGAGAAAGAAATAGAGCCCAGAGAAGGCAGAGAAATACAATTTGTTGTTTTTAAAACAGTTAATATGACAGAAGAGGAAGTTTGGGAGGTCTTAGAGAGTACAAAGGTGGCTAAGTCTCAGAGACCTGATCTAATTTATTGTAGAACATTGTGCGAAGTAAGGGATAAAATTGCGTGGCTCCTTGCAGAAATATTTGCATCATCTATAACTATGGGTGAGGTGCCTGATGACAGGAGGGTGGCTAATGTTGTATCTTTGTTTAAGAAAGGGTATAAGGAGAAAATGGGGAATTATAGGCCTGTGATCCTACTTTGGCTGTGGGTAAATCGTTGGGCATGATTACAAAAGGTAGGATTTATAGATATTTAGAGAGGCAAACATCGATTAGGAATAGTCAGCATGGCTTTGTGTAAGGAAAATCGTTTCTCACAAACTTGACTGAGTTTTTTGTGGAAGCTACCAAAATGATCGATGATTGCAGAGCAGTAGATGCTGATTTTTTGGATTTTAGTAAAGCTTTTGACAAAGTTCTGTGTAGTAGGCTAATTAGTAAAGTTGGGCCATATGGGATTCAGTGTAAGTTTGCCAATTGGATACATGATTGGCTTAGCAGCAGGAAACTGAAAGTAATGGTAGAGGGTTGCTTTTCAGACTTGGGGCTTGTGACCAGTGTGTTCCACAGGGATCAGTTCTGGGACCTCTTTTGTTGTCATTTATATAAATGATTTGGATGACAATATGGAAGGCATGGTTAGTAAGTTTGAAGACGACAGCAAATTGGTAGCATAATAGAGAATGAAGAAGGTTTTCTAAGATTACAAAGGAATCTTGATCAAATGGGTCAATTGGCTGAAAAATGGCAGGTGGAGTTCAATTTAGATAAATGCAAGTTATTGCCTTTTGGTACAACAAACAAGGGTAGGGCTTATTTATTTTTTATTCATTCTTGGGATGAGGGCATCGCTGGCTAGGTGGCATTTATTGCCCAGAGGGCAGTTCAGAGTCAACCACATTGCTGTGGGTCTGGAGTCACATGTAGGCCAAACCAGTTAAGATGGCAGTTTTCCTCCCTAAAGGACATGAGTGAACCAGATGGGTTCTTCCAACAATCAACAATGGATTCGTGGTCATCATTAGATTCTTAATTCCAGGTATTTTATTGAATTTAAATTCCACTATCCACCATGGTGGGATTCAAACCTGGGCCACCAGAACATTATCTGGGTCTCTGAAATAACGGTCCAGCGATAATATGACTAGACCATCACCTCCCCTAGACAATTAATGGTAGGACCTTGCGAAATGTTGTAGAACAGGGATCAAAGGATGCAGGTGCATAATTCTTTTAAGTTTGCGTCACATATAGACATGATGGTTAAAAAGCATTTGGCACATTTGCCTTCGTTGCTCAGTCCTTTTAGTGTCGGACTTGGGAAGTCATGGTGAAGTTGTGCAGGACATTGGTGAGGTCTCTTCTTGAATACTGTGTCCATTTCTGGTCTTCCAGTTATCGGATGAGTATTATTGAGCTGGAGATGGCTCAGAAGAGATTTACCAGGATGTTGGCAGATATGGAAGGTTTGAGTTATACAGAAAGGCTGGATAGACTGGGGCTTCTTTCCATTGGAGCAAAGGAGGTTGAGAGGCGACCTGATAGAAGTTTACAAAATCATGAGTGGTATAGATTGACTTAATAATAGTTGTCTTTTTCCTAGAATGGGAGATTTCAAGACCAGGGGACACAGTTTTAAGGTGAGAGGAAAGAGATTTAAAAAAGGCAAATGTTTTACACAGAGGGTAGTTCACGTATGGAATGACCTTCCTGAGTAAGTGGTGGATATGAATACAATTAAAACATTTTAAAGACATCTGGATAATTACATGAATAAGAAAGGTTTGCAGAGGTATGGGTCAGGAGCAGGCAGATGGGACTAGTTTAGTTTGGGATTATTTTGGGCATGGATTGATTAGACCAAAGGGTCTGTTTCTGTGCTGTAAGACTCTATGACTCTCAAAGGCACCTAGGATTGGGCAAAAAAAGCTGACATAGCCACAAGTCTCAAAAATGAAGGAAAAATTGCATGGTATTATTGATAACATTCAAAAGTATTGTCCTAATATGCTTTGAATTTGAATATAAAGTTCCTCTTAGCTTTACATGTTTTGACCTTGGAGTTTTCAAAATTAAGACATATATAAATGAAGTCAATGAACCTGCAACTATACCAATACAAAACTTTGTTCAAAAACTGAAGGTCAATGGCAAAAAAGCTGAAAATTCTGAAATACATGTGTATGAAATCAGCATTAAAATAAGCAGGAAGATAGTTTTTTTTAAATTTAAACCTATTTTTCTAATCACCCTGTTCAGAAATGTTAAAGACTGCTTTTTTTAGAAACTCATATTCTTATACCTTCAGATTTCAAGGATCCCAGAAATGTTCCTTAATTCCTCCTATAGGCATCCAAAACATTGTATGCTCAATGAATATTCAAATAAGCTAAGGTTCTGGCACAGCCATTGGTAAAATTGGATGTGTCAATCTAGGCAGAATCATTTTATTGATACTGTAACTGGCAAATTCATAATCATAAATAATTTTTGGAAGTCCATGCAAATTTATAAGAATCCATGGCTCTTACCAATTAACATCTGTCAAGGTCCAGCCAGTAGAATATGCAAATTTACCAACTGTTCAGTCATAAAAGTCTGTGAGCAGCACTAAATAAACACATTAATACCCTGTCATGAATATTAATTTCAAGTGTTCAGTTGGTCACCATTCTTCAATGTCAATGTATTATGCTAGACAACAAATTTTCAAAGACTGAAACGAGCATATCCACAGGGTATCATAAATTGGATAATTCAAATTTCAAAAGGCATGCTATTGCCTGGATACTATAATTATTTAATTGAAATAAATGACAAAAATTTCTTGTAGAAGCAATTAATGTACATCTTGCAGTGCAACTGTGTTGTGTTTGAGCATATGATTTGAGGAAATAAAACAACCGATTTCATCATACTCGGCTGCAATCTACAAAGATGCCGTGAAAGTAACAGAATAGCTGATTGGGAATATTTTCTGACACAGCTTATACAAAAGCGATTGTGTTCATTTGATACACATCGTACAGATTTGAATAAGCTGGACTCTTCCAATCATATTTTCCTTCTGTCTGCTTTCTTACTAAATTACCTAGCATAAGCATTGCATCAAAATTGGCTTGAAATTATGACGGATGTTGTGTCTATTTGTACTACAACAAGGAGACTTGTTTCCATTTTACAATTTCAAATATAAATTTGTCATGTTACAAAAATTCATAATTAGAGTATTTTTATTTTCTTTTGATATTTAATTGTTTATCAAATGCAGGGGTTTTTTATGTTCAGTTGTCAGTGTTCAATGTGTACATTGAATTCGGGATTATCCAAATGAGGGTTGAATACGTTGATATCATCTTTTTAGCTTATCTCATGATTTGTGCCTTATGTGAACAATGGATAGATATTTGTATCTACAAATAAGGTACAACTTGTGCCACAAGACTACCTGAAAGCACCATTCTCCTTGGAGACAATCTTTGTTTTTTGTCTATCCTTGGCTGCTAGTCACTTTTGTGGACTGTTCCAGACAGAAATGAGAAATAGTCTTCTGTCAGGTAGCCATACCCTGTGCCTGCTAATCCTGAAATAATTCCATAATATTCTGAAAAGTACCACTTCTTAAATCTCTACCTGAACTGCATCAAAATGATTCATGTCTGATTTTCCAAGCAATCTCTTTTCACATGAATTTGAAGGAAGTGATGTGTTCCTTCACTCTGGAGCCTGTTTTGACTGTAATTTTTAACCAGTAAACATTGCATTATCTTTTACAAATAAGTCAGAAGATGTAGACAATTGTAATAGCCTTTTCAATCAGAACAGCTCAAAAGGTAGATGTGAAAATATGCAAAGCTTGACAATTTCCAAATGCTGTTTTAAGTTCATATGAGATTTCGGTAAAGGTTTGCATTTGCTCTGTTGTACATCGACCTGTGGGTTGATGAAGCTGAAATTACTATTAAGGAAAGGAAAATAGATTTAGGCCTCTGACACACAAAGGATAGCCTGTTTAAAAAGTTTTCAAACATAACTTATGTTTCCTTATGTTGAAAAGTTGGTAAACCTAAAACTTGAATCTGGCATATAGATGAAAAATTCCATTCTGATTTATTATTGCAAGTAAGTATAATATTCAGCTCTCAGTGCTGGCATCTGAACATTTTAACTTTCATGAGAAAAGCTTGATTCTAATTATCCTGATCCTGATGAGAGGGGGCATTAGAAAAAAATAGCCACTGGAAGAATGCCTTCCGCCTCTGTATCTGTCCTTCACATTTTCTTGTGATGAAGAAGAGAATGGGCTTTGGAATGTGCCCACTTCTATTCATGAGATTCTGAGCATTGTTGTGAACTCAGCAGGAACCAGTCTGTAGTAAGTTTTCGAATTTTTGGCAAAGCAACTGGACCTTTGCAGCTGTGGGGAATTAGACCAACTCAATAGATGTTATTCAAGTGTTGGCTGTACGCTCATGTGAGAAAATACAGCTTGATGTGGCACTGAAGAGACTGAGCATGGCAGAAGAATCCTACTTTGTAAAAAAAGTTCATTGATTTCAAAGAGTAGTTCACTGGCTCAGGAACAGAGAGAAATAATAAGGTCTAATGCTCCTCCTGTTCTAGGTTCCCAATTACCCCTGCACACTCATACTTCTTAATTAAGTGGAACCAATTTAACTCCTTCAAGGATTCTTTGCATTGGATATTGTACCAGTTGAAGCCAACTGGATTGTTTTAAATCAGAAAGAATACCTGACTTGAACAATTCAATAAAAACTGCCTCTGGATGAAGGAGAACCGTATCATGATTTTGTTGCTACAAGGCACTGTCAGTAAAATGATAGAAAGGTGAAGATTACTACGACACAGATCTTTGTCTCTAATACATATTTTCTGAGATAACTGGAAATATTTTTTCAGCATTGTTTATCCTTCAAAGATCTAAGACAGCTTTGTTTGTTAGGGGCATTGTGTGTCGCCCTGTGGACTCCTGCATAAAACACATAAATACTGATAACCCAAAAGGTTACCAGAACCAAAGTCTTCATCAATCCTACACTCAGCAGCCAAACTTCCAGATCTCCTCCTGCTCTTTAACTGATCTTCTTGACCTCCTCCCATTCCTTAACCATGTATGTTCACAACTTGAAATCAAACTTACTTCCTAATGCACACTTTCAGTCGTAAATTTCAGCTGTCTATGTCTGCCAATGTCCCCATTAAATTAGAGGATTGAGAACTTTATACACTATCCTCAATCCTTTATATGCCACCATATTTTCAAGATCTTAATTTTAAGTGTAAGCATTCAATTTATACTGAAGTAATCGGTCCTTGTGTTTATTCATAGATGAAACAAGATAACCAGGCAAGTTAGATGTTACCATTTTTAAGCATTTAATCTGGTGTGTTATGATCTACCTGCATGTGTTTCAAATTGAATTCATAGTTCGTTAATCGTTTTTATACAAAACTTTGTACTCTTCATAGAAAGAAGGGTCATTTATAATTAGAGAGTTTGCCTGTCCAAACTATTACATAACAAACTGCATGTCTTAATTTGTCATTCCAAAAAAGTCTCAAGAAAAATGGTCTGAATGCAATGCTTCAACTTTTTCTGACAAAATATACATGCCAGCAGTTTTAACTGTTACGACAGCATTTCCACAGAGATTTCCAGCAGGTACATCAGCCCTAAAGGTGTAGGCTTTCTCGTTTGCAATAGCAAAACTGCCAGATTTTTCAATTCTCTCTGTTATTCATTTCGGATATAGAAATCTTAAAAGCATGGAAATCTTACTGGTGAGATTATTCGCATAAATCATACTGTATTACAAAATTTATGAATCTATGACATGATAGGAGAACTTAAAGTGGCAATGAATGGAGCATTTTTGAAATTTTCTGCACAGCAAAGGTGGATGGTGTGAGGGCACAGAGATGGATGGCAGGGAAAACAGATTGGGACGTAAAATAATATTTCCCCTCATGTTTGCCAGTAGGGAAAATTGTCAAATCCTTCAGATAATATTATGTGGGTCAAATTAAGTTCAAAATGTGTGATACGACTGAGTTATAATCTTGAATCCTAACTTGGGAAAGGTACCTCCAGCTTACAATATTTTCCGCGTGAAGCTCATCTGTAGGCTTGTGTTTGAGATGGATAATTTATATGGAAGTGTGAGAAGGTTTGTGATGTGGATTTATATATATCCCAATCAGGAGCATTTCAAATTGCCTGAATTTATCAATAACAATTAACATTAATAAAACAGGCTGAACATTATCAGAACAACATTTGACAACACATAACATTCAGAGACTATATGTTTTAAGGTTTTGGAATAGATTTGTAGCTTGGGTTGTGGATGTTGAGGCTGGTTGGCTCGCTGAGCTGGTTTGTTGTTCTGCAGACATTTCATTACCCTGCTGGGTAACATTATCAGTGCAGCCTCCAATGAAGCGCTGTTGTGTTTTCCTTCCTGGATTTAAAAAAAACACAAGCAGGAAGACACAGTGGCGCTTCACTCGGAGGCTGCACCGATTATGTTACTCAGCAGGGTAATGAAACATCTGCGGAACAACAACACACCAGCTCAACAAGCCAACCAACCTCAAAAGACCATATGCTTGCTCAAATAAACAAATTTAACAGAGTAGAGATTCACCAGGACATTGCCTGGAGTAGAGTGATTTGGTTATGAAGACAGATGTTATAGATCAGAATGGTTTTCCTTAGACCAGAGAAGACTGTTTTGGTAGGTTGGGTGGGGGAACCTGATTGAGGCGCATTAAACTATGAGGGGCATAGATCGGTAGACAAGATGAAACATTTCCCTTTCATAAAAGAGTTAATAGCAAAGGGGCCTAGATTTAATGGAAAGAGCTGGAGGTTAGAGGGTATTTAAGGAAAGCTTTTAACACTCACAGAGTGGATGGCCAGAGGGTGTCTGGAACTCACTTTCTGAAAGGGTGATAGAGGTGGGAAATCTCAATCGTATTTACCAAATATTTAGAGAAGGACTTGAAATGCCATAGCATACAAAGATACAGGCCAAGTGCTGGAAAATGGGACTTGAGCAAACATGTGGTCTGCTGATGTAACATACTATCAAGTACTGTTTGACAATGCACTTGAAGTGCCTTGGAACTTTTTAACAATACTAAACTTTGATGACTGGCTTGGGCACAATGCGCTGAAGAGTCTCTTCTATGTTCTAAGACTTTATGACTCTGTGAATGTCTTAAAGAAGAAAGACAATACAGATGCATTCAATGGAGAGAATTCCAGTCTTTTGGGCCTGGGTAACTGAAGGCCACAGGCAATTGCTAGTAGGGGAAGGAATAAAATTTCTAAGTTGAGGGACAAGAATTGGAGAAGTACAGAAATCTTGGTCAGTTGATAAAGATTACAGAGATAAAAAGAGGCAAGAATGTGAGAGATTTGAAAACAAGAATTAACATGTTATAATTAAAGCATTGTTTAATTGGGAACTGGTTAATCAGTGAGTATAAGAAAGATGGGAGAATGAGAATTTGTACAAGCGGGTGGCAGCATTTTTGAGTATCTTATGGATGGTAGAATTTGGAAGCTTATCCAGTCGTAATTTGAGATTGTGAAGTTGAGAGGTAACAAAGGCATAGATGAGAGTTTTAACAGCAGATTACTTGCTGTAGCATGGAATTATGCAAAGTAACTGAGGTGGAAATAGGTACAGGTATGTGGTCAGAAGCTCATGTTCAGGCATGGTAGCTCAATGGTTATCACTGCTGCCTTGCTGCACCAGGACCCAGGTTCAACTCCAGCCTCAGGTGACTGTCTGTGTGATGTTTGCACAGTCTCCCAGTGTCTGTGTAGGTTTCTGCTGGGTGCTCTGGTCACCTCCCATAACCCAAAGATGTGCAGGTTAGGTGGAGTGGCCAAGCTAAATTGCTCCATTGTGCCATTACAGGGGATATGGTAAGATGCTGGGTATGGGTGAGATAATCGTTGGAGGGTCCGTGCAAATTTGATGGGTTAAATGGCCTCTTAAAACACTGGGAATTCTATTAAAATGTGACCCTAAGATTCAGAACATAAATATACAGAAAGAAATGTGGATGCTAAAAATCTAAAATGAAGACAGATAGTTCTGGCAAAACACAATAGATCTGTCAGCATATATGGAGAAATAAGACAGTTAACATTTATTGTCCAGTGACCCTTCATCAGAACATTATGAATAAACTGGCTCAGCCACAGACCATCACCAGGGAGATGGATGGAGATGGTGTCTAGGGAATGGCGTTTGAGACAGGCTGCAAAGACAATAGCTTTGCAATTCTGAATATTTAGTCAGGAAAATTTCTACACATCCCATTATGGATATCAACAAGTAATCTGATAGGTTTGGAGATGGTGGACTGATCAAGGTAAGTGATGACAATATAGAGCTAAGTGTCATCAGCAAACGTGGAAATTGATAATGTATAGAGAAGTGTGGAGTAGGAGGAGGTAAAGAAGCCATTGCCAGTGATTCTTTGACATTGGGATTGTTAAATGTGAAACTGTGAAAGTTGCCGACAACCTAACTAAATGAAGTTGTTGACTTGCTCGCCGAGCTGGCTTGTTCTCATTAAGATGTTCCATGCTAGATCACATCATCATTGGAGCCTCTGATGAACCGGTGTTATTGTACACAGCTTGGAATTTATACTGTTTGGTCTGTTATGGTGAGTGGAGTCACTTCCAGTTTTGGTCTGCATGGGTTCCAATTCTATATGTTTGTTGATTGCATTACGGTTATTACCTTGTCCCAGTTAAACTGATGGCCTTCCTTTTTTGAGTGTACTGATATTAAGGGGAGTTCATCAAGCCATTTTGCTGCCAGTTGGTGTTCATTAATATCCTTAATATCAGTACACTCAGACAATGAAGACCTTCAGTTTAACTGGCACAAGGTAACCATTGTAGCCCGACCAAATGTAGACATGTGTGGGAATTCCTAGAGGCATGGTTCTCCAATGGTATTGCACTCAACAAACACATAGAATTGGACCCCAGAAACAAATCCATACAGATCGAAACTGGAAATGACTCCACTCAGTAAAACAGACCAAACAGTATAAATCCCAAGCTAAGTACAATAACACCGGTTCATCGGAGGCTGCATTGATGATGTCACCTAACGTGATGATGAAACGTCTGAATGAGAACAAGCTAGCTCGGTAAGCAAGGCAACAACTTCATCTGCAACTTGAACTACAGATCTTTATCAAAACTTTGAACCTAACTGGATGGCAGGAGAGAGGCATTGGAGGAGGATGAATTGGTCAAACAGCAATTATGTAGGGTATCATTTGTGACTTTGATAAAAACTGCTTTGATGCTTTCGGATGGGCAGAAATCTGAATAAAGGGATTTAACATAGAGTTAAAGTATAGTGTCATGGAGTCATAGAGTCATACAGCGCAGAAACAGACCCTTCAGCCCACCAGTCCATGTCGACCATAATCGCAAACTAAATTAGTACCATCTGCCTGCACTTGGCCCATATCTTGCCAAACATTTCTTGTTCATGTATTTATCTAATTGTCTTTTAATTGTTGTAACTGTACCTGCATCCACCACTTCCTCTAAAATTTCATTTCACGCACAAACTACTTTGTGTAAAAAAAATTGCCCCTCGTGTCTTGTTCAAATCTTACTCTTCTTGCTTTAAATATATGCTCCCTAGTCTTGAAATCCCCTACCCTCGGGAAAAGATACCTGCCATTCTCCTTATCTATACACCTCGTGATTTTATAAACCTCAATAAGGTCACCCCTCAACCTCTCATACTCCAGGGAAAATTGTCCAGTCTATTCAGCCTCTCCTTGTAACTCAAACACTCCATTCCCAGCGACATTCTGGTAAGTCTCTTCTGAGCTGTCTCCAGCGTAATATGTCTTTCCTATAACATGGAGAGCAGAACTGGACTCAATACTCAGAACAGGCCTCACCAACATCTTGTCTCAACTCCTATACTGTAGGCAAAGGCCTGAGCAATGAGAGCAAATGTGCTAAACACCTTCTTAACCACCCTACCTATATGTGATGTAAATGTCAGAGAATTATGTAGCTGAACCTCTAGGCCTCTCTGTTCTATAGCACTACCCAAGGCCCTATTTTAATTGTATAAGTCCTGCCCTTGTTTGTTTTTCCAAAAAGTAATACCCTCGCATTTATTAAATTAAACTCCATCTGCCACTCTTCAGCCCATTGACCCATTTGATCAAGATCTTTTTGGAATCTTAGCTAACTTCCTCACTGTCCACAATACCACCAAGTTTGGTGTCGTCGGCAAAATGAAGAAAAAGATTGATTAACAACATCAGCCAGTATTACCAGCAAGAAAAGTTAATCATAGAATCCCTACAGTGGGCCCATCAAGCCCACATTGACCCTCTATAAAGCATCCCACTCTATTCCCATAGCCCCTCACTTAACATGGCTGGTCCACCTGGCCTACACATCTCTGGACACTATGGGCAATTTTAGCATGGCCAATTCACTTAACCTGCACATCTTTGGACAGTGGGAGGAAACCAGAGCAGGAAGAGGAAAACCTGCACAAGTACAGGGAGAACATGCAAACTCCACACAGACAGACAGTCATCCAGGGCTGGAATTGAACCTAGGTCCCTAGTGCTGTGAAGAGGCAGTGCTAACTACTGAGCTACTATTCTGCCCCAGTGGTCAGCACTTTATTAGGAACTGGGCAAAGGGAGAAGTACAAAGGAATCTGGGAGTGTTGGTCCAGGATTCCAGGATTTTCTAAAGGTTAACTTGCAGGTAGAGTCTGTGATTAAGAAGGCAAATGTAATGTTGTTGTTTATCTGAAGAGGGTTGGAATATAAAAGCAGTGATGTGCTTCTGAGACTGTATAAAACTCTAGTTAGGCCCAATTGAGAATACTGTGTCCAGTTTTGGGCCCCACACCTCAGGAAGGACATACTAGCCCTGGAGCATGTCCAGCGAAGATTCACACGGATGATCCCTGGAATGCTAGGTTTAACATATGATGAACGGCTTTGGATCCTGGGATTGTATTCATTAGAGTTTAGAAGGTTGAGGGGAGATCTAATAGAAACTTACAAGATAATGTATGGCTTAGAAAAGGTGGACGCTGGGACGTTGTTTCCATGAGATGGGGAGACTATGGCCCATGGACACAGCCCAGAGAATTAGAGGGGGTAAATTTAAAACAGAAATGAGGAGACATTTCTTCAGCCAGAGAGTGGTGGGCCTGTGGAATTCATCGCCACGGAGCGCAGTAGAGGCTGGGATGTTAAATGTCTTCAAGGCAGAGATTGATAAATTCTTGATCTCAGAAGGAATTAAGGGCTACAGGGAGAGTGCAGGGAAGTGGAGTTGAAATGCCCATCAACCATGATTTAAATGGTGGAGTGGACTCGATGGGCTGAATGGCCTTACTTCCACTCCTATGTCTTATGGTCTTATGGACATGTTTTTTGTTAGGCAAAATGAGGTCAGTGAAGGGACAAGGGAAATTAACATTTATCTATAGGAAATTTAAGAGACTCAAATCACTCAGAGAGAAAGAAAGGAATCTCATAACAAGTTGGACATATTTGAACCCTGATTAAATGGTGAAAGTAAAATTTGAATGACCTGGTCTATTGTGATTATTGGCTTTTACTATCCAAATAGGACCAAATATGGAATTATTCTTTGTAAACAAAAGAAAAATATAAAAAATATACCCCTTGGTATTTATGACTGGATGTTTTGCCCGTGTTTGTGGGATCAGAATATAATTTCATGGGAATTCGTCAGCCCAAAACAAGGAAGTTTGTTTTAATTTAGTGGGAGTTAACTGTGACAAATTATATGGCATTTAAAAAGAGTCAGGTTAATTTGCAGGAATTATGGACGTCCTGTTCCTTGACAATTGCAGTTCAGTCAGACTCAACAATCAATAGATTGTAATACCCACATATACCATTTACTCACTATAAAGGTTTGATCACTGGGAGCCTTAAAATGATAAACTGCAAAGTGATACTTGTAATTAAAAACATGTTACTTCAAAGGAAATTAACTCCTGACCAAATTTCTTAAAATGCATTCCTCAAAATAAGAAAATAGAAAATGAAGGAAATTCAAAGTTGAGATGCTTATAACTTTTGCCACCAGGTGGAAATCTGGCAGAAGCAGACAGATCAGCCACCTGTTATGCTTAAATTTTCTTTCCATCAAAGTGAATGTGTTATGACAGGAGGTCAATTCGATACTGCCATTTCAGTGACTGGCTGTGAAAGTTAAAAGCCATCCCAATGGATCTGTCAGCTTCAGTAAAAGGGAAAAAAAAAACTTGAATGTTACAAGTGTAGAATCTTCACTAGACCTAAAGGATGAACAAGCCCATCAATAGCTATGGAAACAAATTACTGCAATCACGAAGGGGAAGATAACTGTTTAATGTTGAAAGCAGGAAACCGCTTGTTGACGTGAAGGATCAGCTCAATGAGAAAATGAAAAACCAAAAGTGTACAAAAATAACTAAGATAGTCATAGCCTCTCACAAGAGGAATACCATGGCCAAAAAGTCAAAATGTGTACCTTTGACCCTGCAATGTGTTTCCTGCATTTTTATTACACACTTTTTCCATTTTATTTCTTTTCACATGTTCATCTTGCAGGCTGTTGATTTACTGTGGATATTTCTCAGCTTCTCCCTTTTGCTGCATTTAAAGAATCTGGTGGCCAATTATTTCAACTAAGACTGTTAAGAATTTTTTTTAATGCAGTTGAGAATTGGAGAAAAGTCTCTCAGCCTTCCAAGCCTCTGTGCGTAAACTCTACTGAAACTATTACTTATAGCAATGGAAGTGCTGAAGAATAAGGCACTTCTATTTTTCACATTAAATTGTTGGCCTGACACTGAGCTTTTTGTGGGGAATGCTGAGGAATTTACTTTCTTCTGACCTGGAGCAGTCTGAATTCACTGTAGTCTTTAATCTAAATCTAATGTAATCTGAATTCTGTCAACACTTGTCCTGCTCAGATTGAGTATGAGGTTGATCGGCATCGATAAAAAAAGTCATGCTGCCTGAGTCAAACTGCCATCACAAGGAGAAGGGATTGGATTCCAAAACCTGTCTCGTAATACAGGAGATAATGGGAACTGCAGATGCTGGAGAATCCAAGATAATAAAATGTGGGGCTGGATGAACCCTACACGAAGTGTGTTGTGATGGCCAGGAGAGATATGCTTTCAGAGGAATAGAACAAACAAAAGAAAATCACACAAACTTTCTCAGTCTCATCTAAGAACTTTTTCTCAGTTCTCGATTAAAAATGTAAATATAAAACATTACTGCAAGTTGTCAAGTAGTAGAAGACAAATAGGACAAAGGAACTATTGTTCAAACAATTGAAAGATGACTTTAGGAATAATTGAAGTTCTTTTAGACAATGAGTGGTCAACAGATTAAATAGACTTCCAGATAGCACATGTCACTCGGGAATCCTGCAGCTCAATGGTCTCAATGTGGATTTCACAAGCTTCAAAATCTCCCCACCCTCAACATTACCGCAAGACCAGCCCAGTTCATCCCACCTCCTTGACCTGCCCATCTTTTCTCCCACCTGTCTGCTCCTCCCACCTCACTGACCAACCCCCACCCCCAATTCCTTCCTACTAGCCTCATCCCTGCTTCCTTGACCCATTGTCTTCCCTCCCAGCTAGCCACCCCTCCCTCCCAACTGACCAACCCCCATCCTAACTTCCTCACATTATTCACCTTGACTGGCTCCATCCCCGCCTCCTTGACCTGTCTGGCTTCTCCTCACCCATCTGCTGCTCTATCCACCTTCCATCATCACCTCCCCCCCACTATTTATTTCAGAGACCCCTTCCCCTTCCCCAACTCTGAAGAAGGATCCAGACCCGAAATGTCAGCTTTCCTGCTTCTCTGATGCTGCTTGGCCTGATGTGTTCATCCAGCTCTACACCTTGTTATCTCAGACTCCAGCATTGGCAGTTCCTACAATCTCTCAGTGATTAGTTTAATTATTTTAATTTCTTATTAAACATCATTATTTTTTCGTCATTTATGTGCGTCCCTAGATTATTTTATTCCTTAGCAACATTTAAACTCTCATCATCCAAGCATAACATGGCTTTTTTACTTTTTCATCTAAATGTAACACCTCACACTTATCTATACGATGAGGAAACTTGACAAGGTGGATCCTGAGAGCATATTTAGCCTTTAGGGGAGACTACAATTAGGGGACAAAGGGCTGGAATCTTATGGAGGTCTGAACAATCTTGGCTATAGTAAGGTTTGTGGCGGAATTGCATGACAGATCTGATGAGATCGATTTTGAAGTCCACATTTTATCTTGCATCATCTTGCTCCATATTTCAGTTCTTTCAGAAAGAGGTTGGCATGTTTCTTGCATCGACAAACCCTCCAAAAACTTTGACTCAAATTGGACTTTGCCAAAAATGTAAGATTCAGCCCAAGGAAAGGTTTTCATCTCAGAGTTGTTGATTGTTAGAATTCTCTTCCACTGAAAACAGAGAAGGCTGACTCATTGAATGTATTCAAGGCCAAGTAAAATAGAGTTTTGAGATACAATGTGCTGAATCTTATGTGCTTTTGTACTAGGTCTGAGTTGCACAATTTTTTGATGGGTTTTTGAAGGTTTTTTGAACCCCAGTGATTTCTTTCACCACATCTTACCAAACACTCTGCATAAATTACTTACTATGGGTTCTTTGGTGCTTCTCATCTCTAATTCCAGCCCCACCTTACAATGCTTCATCCCAGAACAATTCACTACCTGTGCGTTATCTGCCAAAAGACTGGCATCCACTGTGCCATCCCATTGCAAAGGTTTCCTGCTTGTTGACAAACAGAATCTGAACGTGTCGAAGAAGGGAAAAATGGCACTACGATTCTGGAGGCACTGGCCAAGTGTGTGGTACAGAGGAGAGAAGTTCTCTTCTTGGAGGACTGGCAGAGAAAACCAGATCTTGGCAGCCTGTCAATGACCTTCTCTATTGCACCAGGGTAAGTGCCATGCTCTTCTCTGCTATACCACACTCACTATTTCTGCTACTGGACCCACCTCCAATCAATGTTCATGTCCTCCTTCTGACTATTGCCTGCAATGTCTTTCCTAAATTGTGGTCACCCATCCCAGCCTCCCACAGCAATGAGCCTGTACAGCATCTGTGCTGCTCCTCAGTTCCTTGGAACATCTCAACACCTTTTCACCACTGTACCAGCACAAAGAGCTGTGTCACCCACTTTCACCTTATTCAATCCCTCCCTTTCTGTCATTACAAGAGAACACAGCCCATTCCAGGGAAGACCAAAGCCATGTGGTTGGAGGGAAGGAGTATCCAACATTTGACTTCTCAGCCCTTATGAGTAGAAAATACAGACATTTGCAGAAGGACCATTCCTGCAGGGATGCAGTGATATCTGTGCCCTACCAACTGAGTAAGTATCACTCTTCATACAATGCAACTCTCACATTAACTTCATTTTCAGTCTTGATCATTGTACGCCACTCTAACACTTACCATGACATGGTTGCCAGCACACTTTACAGTGCAGGTCCATGCTTTAGAAGTGCACTGCTGTTGTTGCAGAAAGTTGCTACAATGGTCATGAGCTGCAAAGAAGATTCTGAATAGTACAATCCGAAACATCCCAAAAATGTCAATCTGCATTATCTCCCAATCTTAATGGAGCTTTTGAAAATTCCACAATCTAAAT
Source organism: Stegostoma tigrinum (assembly GCF_030684315.1). Classification (NCBI taxonomy): domain Eukaryota; kingdom Metazoa; phylum Chordata; class Chondrichthyes; order Orectolobiformes; family Stegostomatidae; genus Stegostoma; species Stegostoma tigrinum. The sequence continues at coordinate 28,895,849 of NC_081374.1, forward strand.
CTGCACCTTCACCAGTTCTTCCTTGAGCCAAACCCAATTGGTGTGCTTTTTTTTAAAGTTTACTCATGGGACGCGAGTATTGCTAGCTGACTAGCATTTATTTGCCGTCCCTAGTTGCCCTTGAGAAGGTGGCAGTGAATTGCCTTCTTGAACCACTTCAGTCCACTGTTTGTCATTGAAATCTGTGCAGTAAATTTTGTGATATATTGTTTCCAACAAACTAACAAAGCAAGGCATGAAACCATTCTTCTGAATCCACCTTCAATTCTGAAGTTAATTACACATCCATTCTGTAAGTTTACTATGGCCTGTTGAATTATGTAATGCCCAGGACACATACAAGAATGGCAAATGACATGTCACAGATAGGTAAATGAAGATGGGTAAGGAGACATTTCAATAAGCTGGAAGCTAATGGCTTTCCTGAAAACAATTGAAATACTCAAGGGTAATAGAAATTCTTGGAACGTGGCTTGGAGAATTTATTTGTCCTTTGCCTCAAACTTTATTTACTATCCTGGTTACTCTGAGAAGAGGGTACTGGCAGACTTTTTACTTTTCTTTCATAGTTCTTGAAGTTCCAACAGTGAAATTTGTCATGTAATTTTAGGAAATTGGTCCAGAAATATTGAGTGAATTGTGATATATGCTGAAAATAGGATAATCTTAACTTGGAGAGGAACAAGAATATCATGGTGTTCTTTTAATATTATATACATAGAATCAGGAGTACTAAAACAGGATTTCTAAGCAAGTGGTCTGTACCAGTGTTTAAATTCCTCATGGACATTCTTTCACTCATGTTATCTTTCCCCTCACAGTCCCACATCATTGATTTCTTTCTCCCTTGTGTTTTCATCTAGCCTCCTCTTCCATATGTCAATGTTATTGCTTTTAATGATTCCAAACGTCAGCAAGTTCTTCTTCAGATTCTGAAGGGGGGTTGAGGCCTGAAATGTCAGCTTTCCTGCTCCTCTGATGCTGCTTGGCCTGCTGTGTTCATCCAGCTCTACACCTTGTTATCTCAGATTCTCCAGCATCTGTAGTTCCTACCATCTCTGAAACACTAGAATTCCTGGTCTGTGAGAGCTGGCCACATTCATCCTGGCTGCGTCTATTCTTCCAACTTTAAAAAAAAACAAGGCCTCAAGCTGTTTACCCAAGTGGTTTTTTAGACTGCTGTACACCTCTCTTTTAAAAACAAAGGACAAAATAACTTTTTAAAGCCACAGCACTGTCATACCTTTATTTAAATGATTGTCTCATTATATACTTGAAGTCACTCACAATACCCTATGGAGGTATTTTATTGCCTGCAAAACTAATGGCCTGATAATAATTAATGGCAAACTATTGATAATGTTATTCTATGGCGAGAATGAGTTATACATCATGAGTCACAAATATTTCAAATCACTGATATATCATCTACATGGACATTGTACTGACTGGAATTTGGATCTGTACTAAATCTCTAAAAAATGAGAAATGTTAACAACTTTTGATATTCTTCAAGGTTCATTACATGTACTGTGTGGTGTATGATTCATTTTGTTCCCATGTTATGAATTACCTTTACATTACAAGTTTTGGCAGTATTATTTTAGGCAGCAAAAGAAGTAATCAAGGAAAAAGTTTTATTTCTCTGTAACTTAAAAGAATCTTTAAATCTACCAAGTAAGAGAACAGTAAATGTTTTTTTTAATTTAATTGTCAGTCATTAAGAAGTTAATCACCGCATAGAATCCTTTATACTATTGAATAACCTTCTGGGTTTTGTACTATATATTTGTCTTATAAATGAAGAAGGCTTATGGATCATTTCCATTTGATACAGCAAGTAAGTGAGGCATAACACTTTAATGAAACATTTAAGAACATCAATTAACACTCTCGCGAGTTGATTACTATTTTTATTTACTGCAAACTCTGCCTTCATGTTGTTGCCAAAGTCTGAGATTAGTGAGGGCACGCGCCTCAATAATAATCTCCATGGAAATGATAGCTGAATGCTTCAAAAATACCAATTTTCAAAACCCACATTTCGTTTTGCACAAAATTCATTTGAGTTTCAATTTTGAGCTATTATGATTAAGAATGGTACAGATTTCTTCCCCCTTCTGTATGTTTTGCACCAAAAGGTTTTCTGACGCTTTTAGTTTTCTCTAACTCATATTCAGAATAAATGTGGAAGATGCTTAATCCAGATGCCCAGACTACAGGGATGTGAGGTTGGATTTCATGCTTTTTGGTGGGCTTAAGTGGGGGTTGAAAAGAAGTCCATGGTCAGCTCATTCCTAGTCCGATTATTGTCTCATACTCAATCAAATGTCAAGAACGAGAGCATTGTGTAGGTAGTGATAATGGGAACTGCAGATGCTGGAGAATCCAAGATAATAAAATGTGAGGCTGGATGAACACAGCAACATCCCTCACCTTTCTGGATCTCTCAGTCTCCATCTCAGGCAACCAGCTGTAACTGATATCCGTTTCAAGCCCACCGACTCCCACAGCTACCTAGAATACACCTCCTCCCCCCCACCCTCCTGCAAAAATTCCATCCCCTATTCGCAATTCCTCCGCCTCTGCCGCATCTGCTCCCACGATGAGGCATTCCACTCCCGCACATCCCAGATGTCCAAGTTCTTCAAGGACCGCAATTATCCCCCCAAAGTGGTCAAGAACGCCCTTGACCGCGTCTCCCGCATTTCCCGCAACACATCCCTCACACCCCACCCCCGCCACAACCCGCCCAAAGAGGATCCCCCTCGTTCTCACACACCACCCCACCAACCTCCGGATACAACGCATCATCCTCCGACACTTCCGCCATCTACAATCCGACCCCACCACCCAAGACATTTTTCTATCCCCACCCATGTCTGCTTTCCGGAGAGACCACTCTCTCCGTGACTCCCTTGTTCGCTCCATACTGACCTCCAACCCCACCACACCCGGCACCTTCCCCTGCAACCGCAGGAAATGCTAAACTTGCCCCCACACCTCCTCCCTCACCCCTATCCCAGGCCCCAAGATGACATTCCACATTACGCAGAGGTTCACCTGCACATCTGCCAATGTGGTATACTGCATCCACTGTACCCGGTGTGGCATCCTCTACATTGGGGAAACCAAGCAGAGGCTTGGGGACCGCTTTGCAGAACACCTCCGCTCGGTTCACAATAAACAACTGCACCTCCCAGTCGCAAACCATTTCCACTCCCCCTCCCATTCTTTAGATGACATGTCCATCATTGGCCTCCTGCAGTGCCACAATGATGCCACCCGAAGGTTGCAGGAACAGCAACTCATATTCCGCTTGGGAACCCTGCAGCCCAATGGTATCAATGTGGACTTCACCAGCTTCAAAATCTCCCCTTCCCCCACCGCATCCCTAAACCAGCCCAGTTCGTCCCCTCCCCCCACTGCACCACACAACCAGCCCAGCTCTTCCCCTCCACCCACTGCATCCCAAAACCAGTCCAACCTGTCTCTGCCTCCCTAACCTGTTCTTCCTCTCACCCATCCCTTCCTCCCACCCCAAGCCGCACCTCCATCTCCTACCTACTAACCTCATCCCACCTCGTTGACCTGTCCGTCTTCCCTGGACTGACCTATCCCCTCCCTACCTCCCCTATACTCTCCTCTCCACCTATCTTCTTTTCTCTCCATCTTCGGTCCGCCTCGCCCTCTCTCCCTATTTATTCCAGAACCTTCACCCCATCCCCCTCTCTGATGAAGAGTCTAGGCCCGAAATGTCAGCTTTTGTGCTCCTGAGATGCTGCTGGGCCTGCTGTGTTCATCCAGCCTCACATTTTATTAGCATTGTGTAGGTAGGCAGCTTGGCAAATCAAGGTCTGATGGTAAGAGAAGGATCAGATTATGAACTGGAAGACTATTCTGTCCACCCATTTAAAGGCCTGCTGTGATCTGATTGTTAGCGACTTGAAGAGGTTATCAGCATTTGTTTGTTTGGAATTTGGTAGGAAGGCAGCAGTTAGAGCTGACAGTACAGTGGTTGAGTGGCAACAGGTCAGAGAAGTTTTGCCCCACTTTGTTGACTAGAGTAGGAGCAAATTACTGCAGTTGCTGGAATCTGTACTGAAAATAAAAAATGCTGGAAATCACAATGGGTCAGAGCTCTGATGAAAAGTTGTCTAGGCTTGAAATGTTAGCTTGCTCTCTCTACATTGATGTTGCCCGATCCCCTGTGATGTCCAGTATTTTTTGTTTTCAGTGTTGACTGGTGTACCTTAGGGAGGAAATAATGTGTCTGTAAGTAAGAGACATCTCTCCCTGCACACATCTGCAATATTGATGATTCTAAAGTCTGGACAACCAACTGGTTTACAACTTCCTTTGACGTTCTAATGTCAGAGGACAGCAAAAGGAAACCTTCCACCTGATGAAACAAGCCTGGATGGTCAGCAGATGAAATTAACTGAAATTGGCTAATAAGTCTTTCAGCAGTATCAAATTCTCACAGGTAAAAAGAAATCACCATGGATGTACATATTGATACATCAATTACAGTACCTCAAGGTGGTGTTTACCACCACTGTTTTGGGGGTATTCAGGAATAGGTAATAAATGTCAGAGATGCCACAGGATATGAATGAATAAAAAGGATGTGTATGGCATGTAATGCCAGTTGTAGTCCTCCTGTCAAGTACGAATCATTACAACAGAAAATACAAACGCTCAGAGTCAGACATCTATGTGCCATGAGTCAAGATTTCAGTCTGATGACCTTTCCAGGTTGTTTTTTTTTAAAAGCAGTCGAGCAGTTTTGTGAGCAGGTGGAAGGCTCAATAAAACAAACGGTCTATGACTAAGAGGAGGACATGGGAGAATTAAAATGGCAGAAGTGATAATTTGACAAAGTGAGGCAATAATGAGAAAAGTTAAAGATGTATTCAAAACCCAGAGACAAGCATTCTCATCAACACCTGGGAGATCAAAATAGGATAAATAGGATAAATCGCTTTGTTCAACACCTCCTGTTCCATTTATAACTCAGGCCCAAATTTTCAGTTGTGTTCTGCTTTGATTCTCTGTCCTATTTCCTTTCTGACCTTTCTGACTCTAATGGAATAACGGAGAAGGCAAGAACAATGCAAGCTCAAGCAATGACAGCTCATCTTTTCACAAGATAATTTATAGCATCTAGCCTTAACTATAAGTCCCACTTTTTTTCGTGGCCAATAGGTTCAGGTGAATCCTAAAATATTCACCAGCAATTCTAGGAAATGGTAGGTGGTTGCTGTTTGTGGATAGAGTTATATGTGTGGTTGGCTAGTCTGCACCTCTGCTGTCACTTGCCTTTTCTTCTTGTTCTTTCTGATCATTTTGTTAGATTTTCCACACTTCCTTTGTCCTCTGCTGCTCTGCTAAGCTCAGTTATATGTCCTCATTGAGTAACCACTTTAACTTCTCTTGTTATTGGCGCAACACTCCAGAGATCAGAACGTGCATGCTATTGGGCCAATGGCTGGCATCTCCTGAATGCCCACTTAGCATTGTCAGGGTCCACGGCTGCTGTTGCCTCTTCAATTTATCGGTGATCTTACAATCATCTCCATGCAAGTCTTTATCCTAACTGTAACTTTTCCCTGTTGTTGGTTAGAGACAAAATGATGTTATAATGACAATGCCAAAATTGTAAGAACTTACCATTTTCCTTGTTATTTTTCCCTAGTACTTCTTGTCTGTTGTTGCATGACAAAAAGAAGAAACATGAGAGGAGCATGTGGCCCCAAAATTTCAGCTCAAAACTTCACTTGAGATCCTAACTTACATTTTGGTTTGTGTCTTCCATTTGGTGTGTAGTGTCTCCTTTGCCTAAAGTTTGTGGGCCAAAGTACTTTCCCAGGAGTAACAAAGCCATGACCGCTTATGGAATTAGATCAGAAATTTCAGAATTTCCCCTATAACCTACTTTTGCATTGAGGATGTTAATCTCCCACAAGAGTTTTACAAATATTATGAACTCTATGTAATTGGTTTATTATTGCATGTTACACCACAATATCAGTGTTGGGACCAGTTAGCAGCTAAAAGTATGACTTTGCTGTAGTCACCAAAACAATACTCCAGATTAAATGGGAACTGCAGATGCTGGAGAATCCAAGATAATAAAATGTGAGGCTGGATGATGAAGGGTCTAGGCCCGAAACATCAGCTTTTGTGCTCCTGAGATGCTGCTGGGCCTGCTGTGTTCATCCAGCCTCACATTTTATTATCTACTATAATGCTGAGTTTGTTGCAGTGCCCACATGGTGGAGCTAGTAACTGCTTTTTCTTTTGTATGAATGTAATTATTGCTGGATAAATTCCCCTGCCAACTGCACATACACTGAACATTAATACAGATCAGCACATAAGATTTCCACAAGGGCTCTGCTAAAGCATAATGACATTTAACTTTTTCTCACAGTAATTGTGGTGCCTGAGTGGAACATAAATGTATCAGAAACATTTTTGTGAAGGATTCTGATAGTCATTAGTAATGAGCCATTAGAACATTAGCAACTAGAAGAATAGCCTCCTCAACCCCTTGAGCTGGCTCTGCCACTTAATTAAATCATGACTGAAATTCATCTCTACCCACTTTTGTTACATGTCCCTTGATACCCTAGCCTAATAAAATATAAATTTTTTTCAAGCCTTAAAAGTTCCAAATCATTTCCACCATATTCTGGGGTAGAAAGTTCCAGAAGTCTACCATGCTTTGTGGAGAAATGATGCATTCTGATTTTGCTCCTGATGGCCATGTCTCACAGTTACTATGCAATATACCGCTAAAAGTATGCTCATTATATTATCACAGTAATATTGCATGTGAATCAATGGTTGAAAGGCCTCACTTTCCATCTTATTGGGGCCATTTGCCTATTAAGACAAAATTCAGGTATAAAAATAAAAGGTCCATCATTGCATCTCTGGCCGATCATCAGACCCTTATCATACTCTGTTCTTCAAGACTGAAAACACCCTTGCAAAATCCAAACAATTTAAACAATTAGACTCTTTCCCTCTGTTTCCCCCTGACCGTTCTTTCCGTAATGAATTTTTATTTAACATTTGAGTATGTCTTTATTAGGCAATTTGAATTTTTTAAAAAAAATGTCAAAATATATCATACCGGTTTACATTTTATTTGTTACATGCGTTGTAGTTTGCCAAATGTTTTGAAAACTATTAAAATTCTAAAAAAAATTACTCCGTCTTAGGAACTCTATGCTGAAACAAGTGATGGGCCTGTTAAGAACATTGTATCTGACAAATAACTATATTCAGTTACAAATAGATGATCCAACTGATCAAGTTGATGTTTAAATTTTGAATGTGTGGAACTTGGTGGATGAATAAGCATGTCAGTTTCAATTTTGCAAGTTTGACAAATGTAAGTGTTATTCGAGATCCTTTGGATATGGTGATTGATTGGTGATGAATGAGTCCTGTGGCAAATGTGAACAGTTATAATGTTCATCTCCACCTTTAAAGTTGTTGTAGCCCGAGCATCGATTTCAAGAACGATTCAGGATCGAAGAAGGATTTAGGCCCAAAACGTAAGCCTTCCTGCTCCTCTGATGCTGCTTGGCCTGCTGTGTTCATCCAGCTCTACACCTTGTTATCTCAGGATCGAAGAAAACTTCAGGCACTATTAGAATTCAGTCTGTAATGCGCAGTGCCTAGTTCTAGTGAAGAAGTGGCAAGAGAAATATCCATCGCAAAGTATAATGCATTGATCAAAGAGCTAATTATTCCTGCCAGAGAAAGCTTGTTTTTTCAAGTTTGGGGGACCTGAAGCATGACACTACTTTCAGAGAAATTTGAGTGTCTCTGAAACTGTATCCAAATTGTTTTTATTCCTGACCTTGGAGTAGTTAAGATTAGATTAGATTCCCTACAGTGTGGAAATAGGTTCTTCGGCCCAACAAGTCCACACTACCCCATGGAGCATCCCACCCAGACCCATAACCCACACACCCCTGAACAATTTAGCATGGCCGATCCATCTAGCCTGCACATCTCTGGACTGTGGGAGGACACCGGAGCACCCGGAGGAAACCCACGCAGACTTGGGGAGAATGTGCAAACTCCACACAGACAGTCACCCAAGGCTGGAATTGAACCCGGGTCCCTGGCGCTGTGAGGCTGCAGTGCTAACCACTGAGCCACCGTGCCGCCCATAAATACTGACAATGATAGAAAGAGCAATAAGAGTGTTGTGTTGCTGAGTTTGTGTAAACACAACACTGTAAGAATAATTCCACAAAAAATGTGTCTTTAAGCAAAGCCTTTCTCATGTCTTTCCCAAAGAAATACAAATAAATTAATCTGGATCAAATGAACAACAAACAAAACATTTCATTTTTTATATCCTGAACCTTGGATCACTCATACATGCAACCATTATCTGACTCTATCCAAAAACAATAATTTCCACAAGAGCTATCAGACAGTATTGGTACTTTCAGTTATTTTTGCATTAATTGTCAGCAACATCTTTCCAATTCCTAAACTGATTTCATTATCACTGTTTCAAGCACAGTCAGAATTTAATTGAAAAGATAGCATCTGCCATCAGGATTTTACTTTAATACTGAGAATAAGACTATACAGAGAATTTTACTTATTTTATCTAACAGCAGCATTCAAGTTTCAGCGTAGCTATTGAAAATGCATTGTTGAACGTCTTCTGTCAAATAGCTTGAAGCTTTGTTTCCCGTTGATGGTATAGAAAATACTTTCAGAGACCTGGTAAGCTTGCCATGCTAGATATCCAGTATATGGTTCAGAATAACCTCAACAGGATGGGTTCAATTCCCATTCTGGCTATGGTAGATTTGGGACACACAAACACACCACATTTCACAGGAATTGCTCAGGTAGGACCCATCAGCAAACAATGAGCCAAAGACTTTCCTTGGAGATGGGCACACATATTGTACAATAAGTCATCTATGTGCTGCTTACCTTCACCATTTGGACTATTGCATGGACTAGTTGCAAGATTTTATGTCTTAAGAGAGGGAAAAAAAAACCCTCGCTCTTAGTCTTAATCTTTTCTGTAGGTTTTTTTTATCTGCAATGTCTATTGAGCTTTTTGGTCGTATCTTAGCAAACTCACCTCCTGGATTATTTATCCCACACCTGGAGCATCTTTCATGCTTGATTCCATCCCTATCTTTTACTACAAACCATTGCTCGAGCATGTCAGCACTGCTGGGATATCTTGGAATTGACTGGCATCCCATGCACCATTGCCTTCTTTAAAAGTGCGATGTACACTTGGGCAAAAACTGTCAGTCTGGAGCTACCTTGCACAGTTCCTTTCGCTTGGTCCAGGACATAGCAGAGAAGGGAAGCTTGGTGCCCCACTTTGCAGGCAGGAACCTGGAGGTCCTACAGGTGAGGGTGGCTCAAGGTAGGACACCATCTTCCTCTAGGATTAGCAGAGGAGGCCACATCACCAGTCCACACCTTCCAGGTCAGATGTTACAACTCAGCTGGTGCAGTGCCAACAATCTGGAGGAATGCACAGCCATGTAGGGAGGTTAATGATCTTCTCCACTCTGGGAAGATAAGTACCACCATCTTTTCTCATACTCACTCCACCTCCCAACAAGTTTCATGCTTTACTACTCTCACTATTGCCTGCAACATCTTCTCTCACTTGCTGTCACTCACCCAATTCCCTCCGACGACTTACTGTGTCAGGATTCCTGACTAATGGATGCCTCCATGGATTTCAGAGGATTACTTTCCTCTCCGGATTACAGTTTTGAGGAAGGGTCACTGAACCCAAAACAATAACTCTGATTTTTTTCTTCACAGATGCTGCCAGACCTGCTGAGCTTTTCCAGCAACTTTGTTTTTGTTCCTGATTTACAGCATCCTCAGTTCTTTTGGATTTTACTTTCCTAAGAGTCTGGGACAAGGCTGCCTGCTCACTGCACATACAATGTGTTTGCTGCATAAGCTGCTGGCACATTGTGCAGGTATGAGATAGACATGGACAAATGAAGGGTGCTGCTTTGACTGAGGCCCATGGACCGGTAAAGACAGCTGCCTGCTTGTTTGATTGTGTGAATAGGCAGCTCAAGGTCTGGCAGGGATGTTGCAAGCTTGCAGGTTGTTCAAACTGAGAGAATGTATTGAGAGTAAATCAATATCCCTGGGATGTGGTCTGCTCTGATCTGTGAGGTGGGTGCTTAAAAATGTCCTTACAGCAGTCTTTCATTGATAATTGCTGGTGAGTCCTGCAATGCGGGCCTGTACTTCTTAGGTATCCTCCAAGTGGATTGGACAGGGACAAAGAGATCCCAAGGGGTTGTCAATTGTCGAATGCCAAACTTTGTGGATCAGGAGTGAGTGTGACTACTGCCCATGGATGCTGATGGGTGGTGAACAACATGGAGGCTCTTCTCAGCCAGTTGAATTCACCAGATACTTGCTCTGACTTCCATATCGAGAATCCTCATTTAGTTTGTTTGCAGTGGATGGCACAATGGAAAACTCCATATTAATGAAGCGAAATTTACATTTATTAAAGTCAGCAAAAAGCAGTAAACCGCATTAACTGGTAAATTGCTGCTCCCTAGAGAGAATCTCACCTCAACACCTGGTTAAGAGATGCAGCAAGTTATTCCTAATTTTGAAATTGGACTTTCTGAACTACTTGTGCAATTAGAACCTTAGAAATCAGAGCAGAAGAGACCATTCAGCCCATTATGACCGTGCCTACCTAAAGACAGCTAAGTGCTCTTTCTAATTCTGCCATATGTCTTTCTTTACTCCATGCCTTTCCAGTTGAAATAAGATTCTATTCATTGTCTGTAAAGGTTTTTTTTCCTACTGGATCTTTGCAGATGCAAAAAATTAAGCTGTCGAGAGAATTTTGCAACAAATGCATTATGCAACAGATTGGTTTTGCAAAGTAGCTTTAATGTACCAAAACAGATTCATGGTTGAAAACACAGCTCTACATCAAATATGACGTCAGACTTGTGAGCAGGTTTAGTTAGCCTAAGATGATTGCCAAGAAGAGGAATAGAGTTTGGGGAGTAGAGAATTATGTTTATGCGGGGTCTGGCAATAATGACCAGAAGCAAAGGATTTTACCAGTTTTAACCTGGTGATGAATATGGAGAGGTGAGAAAATAGCATAAGGTAATGAAGGAAAATTCTAATGTGCTTTCTTTGATACAGGATACTATGAAATGTGGAAAAGGCAGCATCTCAGACACCAGAGGTAGGCAGCCATGTAAGTAATTAATTAGCCTATTTGACAGCCATCTAATGACAAGTGTAGGAATGCTCCACTCTGCCATGTGGTGAGTACCCCACTTACATCAAGCTGTTGCATGGAATCCTACTGGAGGGTTCAATGCTCCAGTTGCTGGGAGCTACTGAAATGGACCTGCACATCACTACTTTTCTGCCAACTTTTCAAAGGCACTTCAATACAGAGTGCCTTCTCCACACATTTGCAGCCTTGGTAGTGGGTGCCTTTATCAGTGGTGATGCTAAGCTGCTGGCCGTTTGATTTCCCAGTAGCCCAGGTAGGCAGACCATTGTTCTATTGCCAGTCTTTAAATTAGCTGACCTGTAAAATTACTGTCACTGTTTCTTCATTCATTCACGCAAGACCCACATTTTGCTTTGGCAGAGGGATCCTTGGTGTACTAGTTAAATTCTGGTCAGGGTGTCAGAACACAAAGATACTTTGCCTGATAAACAACTTTATTTTAACTTAAAATTAAAAGTAGCACCTGCTTTTGAATTAACCAGTGTGAGTGAGTGATAGAGTAAGGATAGCAAGAAGAATAGTTAATGTTATCTTCAAATTTCATAAAAGCAAGACAAGTAATAATGGGAACTGCAGATGCTAGAGAATCCAAGATAATAAAATGTGAGGCTGGATGAACACAGCAGACCCAGCAGCATCTCAGGAGCACAAAAGCTGACGTTTCGGGCCTAGACCCTTCATCAGAGAGAGTAATGGGGAGAGGGTTCTGGAATAAATAGGGAGAGAGAGGGAGGCGGACTGAAGATGGAGAGAAAAGAAGATAGGTGGAGAGGACAGTATAGGCGGGGAGGTAGGGAGGGGATAGGTCAGCCCAGGGAAGACGGACAGGTCAAGGAGGCGAGATGATGTAGTAGGTAGTAAATGGAGGTGCGGCTTGAGGTGGGAGGAAGGGATGGGTGAGAGGAAGAACAGGCTAGGGAAGTGGAGACAGGCTGGGCTGGTTTTGGGATGCAGTGGGGGGAGGGGACGAGCTGGTCTGGTTTTGTGATGCAGTGGGGGGAGGGGAGATTTTGAAGCTTGTGAAATCCACATTGATACCATTGGGCTACGGGGTTCCCAAGCAGAATATGAGTTGCTGTTCCTGCAACCTTTGGGTGGCATCATTGTGGCACTGCAGGAGGCCCAGGATGGACATGTCGTCGGAGGAATGGGAGGGGGAGGTAAAATGGTTCGCGACTGGGAGGTGCAGTTGTTTATTGCGAACCGAGCGGAGGTGTTCTGCAAAGTGGTCCCCAAGCCTCTGCGTTTCCCCAATGTAGAGGTAGCCACACCGGGTGGAATGGATACAGTATACCGCATTGGCAGATGTGCAGGTGAACATCTGCTTAATATGGAAAGTCATCTTGGTGCTTGAGAGAGGGGTGAGGGAGCAGGTGTGGGGGCAAGTGTAGCACTTCCTGCGGTTGCAGGGGAAGGTGCCAGGTGTGGGGGGGTTGGAGGGGAGTGTGGAGCGAACAAGGGAGTCACGGAGAGAGTGGTCTCTCTGGAAGGCAGACGGGGTGGGGATGGAAAAATGTCTTGGGTGGTGGGGTCGGATTGTAGATGGCGGAAGTGTCGGAGGATGATGCATTGTATCCAGAGGTTGGTGGGTGGTATGTGAGAACAAGGGGTATCCTCTTGGGGTGGTTGTGGCGGGGGCGGGGTGTGAGGGATGTGTTGTGGGAAATGCGGGAGATGCAGATATCTGAATAAAGATTACTTTTTAATGACACTTTTCATGGAACTTAGCTCCTTGAGTGAAAATAAAAGAAGTTCATCTGGGTCTTTCCATAACTTTTGATGTTTATTATTTACTGCTACATAGACAAAGTGATAAAAATTAAGATAAAAAAAGTAATATAAAAGGTGTATTCAAGTAGCATTTTTTATTGCATAGAATTTTTAAAATGGGATATCAGTGTTGCTGGCTAGGTTAGTATTTCAAACAAGCTATTCAGCCCATTGGGTCCACACCAACCCTCCAAACAGTATCGCATCAAGACCTACCCCATCCCTGTAACCCTACAGTTCTCACAGTTAAGCCACTTAACTTGCATGCCCTGGACAATTTAGCAGGCCAATTCAAATAACCTGCACATCGTTGGACTGTGGGATGAAATTGGAATACCTGGAGGTACCTCAAATAGAAACATGGAAAATTTGCGAACTCAACTCAAAGTCTCCTGCAGGTGGAATTAAACTAGCATTCCTGGCACTGTAGCCAGCAGTGCTAACCACTGACCCATTGTGCCACTCTATTTATTGCCCAACTGTAACTCTCAGGAGACAGGTGAGAATCAATCATATTACCATGGGTCCAGAGTCACATCAGAACAGGTAAGGGTGGCAGATGTACCTCCCCTAAAGAACTTTAGTGAACCAAATCAGTTGTTACTACAATTGCCAGTGATTACATGGTTGTCACTAAGCTGGCTATTTATTTCAATTTTTTTCTAAATTGAATTAAAAAATCACTATCTACCATGGCAGAATTCAAAACCAGGTCTCCAGAGCCTTATAGAATCTTTGCAGTGTGGAACCATGCCATTTGGCCCTTCAAGTTCACGCCACCCCTCCAAACGTCATCCCACCCAGACCCATTGCCCAATCCTATTCTATCCTAAATGCTTGGAACACAAATTCCAGACTGTAAGGATATGATGATGGAAGTATATTATGGAACTAAAATGATCAAGAGCCTGAGAAGCAGAAAATTTGAATGGAACTGTCGGATTGCAATTGTTTCTCGAGGAAAAGATTGAACAAGTGTAGCTCACTGGGAAGAACTGTAAAGAACGATGAAGATCTTGAATTTAGCTGACTAAAGTCTATTAAAAACAGGCTAAATGCCAACTTCATGGTGTTTCATAGAACACTTCTCGCTATGAATTTTCCTCATGTAATTCTCTGCAGCTTGTTTAATTAGATATGCTGTTGCACATTCACCAGTAATGGAAGTTCTCATGACTGCAAGGACATCCTTAAATTCCTGGTATCTTTCTTGGGTGAAGTGGAGATTGCGGTTTGGGATGGTATATTAATCAATAATTCGACCACGCTCCCATTCACAGTGTGGTTTGTGCTGCCTTCAATCAAATATGATTCCACTATGTCAAAGGTCCTGTAAATGCCGACATGACCCTCCTTGTCAGAGTTCTCTGTGCCAATCTAGGATCCACAGATTCTATTGCAGTTTGGGCATTGGTAGATGGTAATGCTTGTAGGAGGTGGTGGTGATGTTCTGCCTCTCTTTGTGCAAGAGTTGCCTCTGTTCAGCGACATGGCAGAGATTATTTTTGTGGTGTATAGCTCACTGCTAAGCACTGTAGTAGACATGTTATCATGCAGCAGCCTCAGTATCCTGATGAACTTAACAGGGCAGCCACATTGTGACAGTATCTGCCAGAGGTCCTGGCAATTAACTCTATCAAATACCTTGGTTAGGTCGATGAAGGCCATGTAAATCTGACACCCACTGCGTAATGTGTCGGTTGTGACTACAGACTTCCAGGTATCGTGGTCCTGCCTCCTCCACTACTAGCTAATTGTCAATAGGACGTTTGTCCAGGACGTAAGAGAACTGGTACCTCTTGGGAAGATGCCTACTCCTGACATCTTTTAACATGGGGAGGCTGGTGCACAGACAGTCACCAAACAGACCTTAGCAGATAGGTGTTGAAGACAAGACAACTGGCGGCCCTTCTCTGTTACAGCCTTCATTCGCCCTTGCAGCTGTTGTGATGCCCTAATTTAAGTTTAGCTATCATCCTCCACCTGCTCCGCCTTTGAGGTCTTCAAGGAATGTGCTTTGCCTGAAACTTCCTCCTTGACCTTACCATCATGGGCGACACTGCCAGGAGCTATTCTCCAGAAGGTTTAGCTCTTGGCTTCCCAGGTATGCGCCAATCTTTCTGCCACCCTGGTCCAATTGATGAAATGGATGCTTGACACTGCACACAGAGTTTCCTGACTGTAGCATTGTAACAAAAGATGCCATATGCTCCGAGTGCAGCCCTGAATTGGAGAAATGCATTGTAAATTTGTCAGAGATATGCCATGATGAAGTGGTGAGGCTGATACACACCTAATGCCAAAACGTCTGTGGATGCTGCCTATGGAGCATACTGTGAGATGCTGGGGATTGCTGTCCAAGACAGAGATTTGGAGGCTCAAGCAGAGGGATGGAGCCACCTTCTGAGTCCGGTAAGGAAGGGCCACTGGACCCAAAATGTTAATTCTGATTTTTTTCTTCGCAGATGTTGCCAGACCTACTGAGTTTTTCCAGCGATTTTTGTGTTTTGTTCCACCAGTTACCTCCTCTGACTTTCAAGTCAGGAATGTCATGGTCTAATTTCTATCAGGTACGTGGGAGAAAAAGAAACTACATGTTAACAAGTTGAAATTTGAAACCAATGGCAGGCAAGCAGCTGCTAGGAAAAGAAGCACCATGTGTGGCACTGGGTGACAGAAGGGAGAGAACACATTTGTGAGATATAGATGTACTTTGAACCAAGTTCCAATTTCCACCTCCGTTATTCTGCCATGATGGAGGCACACTTGCTTGCCGCAATTTTCTGCAGATCAATGGGAGAATGAAAAACATAGGCTAGGAGACATCTCTCTTGGAGGTGGCATTCATATCATGCAAGCTATTAGTGAAGACCAGCATGCAGTCATTTCATTTCTGTATTCGATGCTCCAGTCATTTGGCCACCCATTCTATGGAGAAAGACTTCATCACAAACACCTAAAATATCATGTCTCTTGTGGTTGTGACAAACTCCTTCAAACTCATCCAACTGGACGAGGAGCCTTCCCATTACATTGCCCACTATCTGCAACAGTGCAAAACTACTGTATTTGTTGAGCACACCAGTAGTGTCCAGCTGAATTGAATTTGGAGCGTCCTGTGCCATTTCTTCAGTAATTCGAGACTTCACCATCTGCTCCTGCTCACATGTAAAGTGGAAGCCCTCAAAATGAAAACACAGCTTTAACTTGTCTCGTGGAAATGCAAGTATATGTTCTGATACATAAAAGGCGATGATGCACCCTCAAAGAATGCGATCTTTGAGGAATTACAGTTGTGATTGACAATCTGAACCTCCTCCTAATGGATGTAGGAAGGCTTGATGGTAGATAAAAGAAATGAATAAGTATTGTGAAGAGGGTGATGCTTTGCATCAATATGCATGTTTATGTAATTATTCATGGGTTGTGGGCATCACTAGCAACACCAACATGTGTTCCATCCTTGTCCCTGAACTAAATGGCTTACGAGATTATTTCAAAAATATCATTAAGAGTCAACAATATTAATTTGGTCCTGGAATCAAATTTAGGCCAGTTTGGTAAGCATGGTAGATGTTCATTCCTAATGGACCTTAAGAACCAGTTGGATTTTTATGAAAATTTAAGATAGTTTACTGTAAGTGTAACTGAGACTAGCTATCAATTCTAAATTTTTAAATTCATTGAGTTTAAATTCCACATGGATTTGAACCAATGTCCGCCAGGCATTAATTGGTGCCTCCAGGTCATGATGCAGTTATATTAACACTACATCACCATGTCCTTCAATGTAAGCCCATTTCAGTGGTTGGTGGCATTAAACTAACATGACTAAGCACTTTGTGCCACATTGCTGCCTAACATTTCATTCTATCATCAGGTAGCTGATAGCACCACCATCCCTCCCGTCTCCCACAGCAGAAATCACCAAAAGCTTGCTGATCTTCAATGACTGCAAAACTGAGAAATGACTGGAAGCCAACATCTGGTTACGTGCCTCCTTCTTGAATTACCTGCTCTGGCTCCTGTGAAAGGTAATGAAAAGGGAACTATGAGCAAGGATAATTGCGTGTGTTTACCCAATGGATGGAGAGCATTAGTTGAATGTGTCTGAAGAGAGATGGGTAAAACCAGTAAAACAGAATGCCAGTTCATGGGAAGCACAGTATCAACTGAGAAATTAACCTGAAAACATATGTATCATTTCTTGCAATGTTTATTATATGTTTTTGTTTATTGTGATAGATACATAAAATAACTCAGGGAGTGAGAAAAACCTCTTAGCTAATGAAGTACAGTGGCTGATCCTGAAGCTGCCACATCATAAATCACTACTTAATTTTACTGTTTCAAAAGTATGTAGAAAATTGGATAAGAATTATTGTACACAGAGAGGTGGACATTGGTCTTCTAGCCGCTTCTAATGTCAAAAGCAAAGTATCAGCAGCTACAGAGACTGAAACAATTACAGGCTGGAAATGAATCTTTGCAAGAAAGAAATGCCATCAGGGTGGTTGAAAATATTGCTGGTTTATAAAAGGAAAAAGCATTGCAAAAAAATGTACATCAGGGCTAGAAAAAAAAGAGAAATGGACTTCAAATAATTTATCCCAGAATTTATCATCTTGATCTCCAATCTCTAATATGTCCTCTGTTAAACCTTCACTTAATTACAATATTCCATCTCTACCTCCAGTTTTTCTTGAAGAACATCCAAATTCCTCGTTCATTTAACAATGAATCTTCATGACAGAAATTAAAAGACAGTAAGGTGAACTTAATTTGACAGTATTTTCTGAAAACTAAAATGGGTAGCTAAATGTTTTGATGGTTAAAGGTGATTTTTGCAGATATGGGTTCAAACGCCAATGGGATGGATGAAAGATGAGGTTAGGCCTGGACATTTTATTACCGTGGTGCTTTTATATGGCACTTGTTGTGTGGTTTCTTCTATTTTATTTGAAGATCTTGAAAGCAGAACGGAGACTTATAAAAAACTTCTCTGTAATCTCATTAGATTTTATATTTGTGTATGACATTTAGCTAACAAACTAAATGTTAATTCATGTAAATTAAACGTGATGGAAAGTGAGCCAATTGCACATTTTTGGATACAGAAATGGGTCAAACAAGACCCAGCTCTTGGGGGTTAATGGCTTCAAAGAGGCCTGTAAGGCGGGCCCTCCAAAGCTGGGATAGTCAACAGTCAGATTCCTCCTCCAACCCTGCTTCAATACTCATAACACAGGCTCTCTAACCCTGCCATCCAAAACACCCCCATTTTCATGACAACACTGTTGAATATTTTAGCTCTAGCTGGCTGGACCTGAAGATACGCTACTCCATATCTAAACATTTCCATTTATCTCTTTTCTTCTTGAAACATACTTCTTCATCACTCATTTTAATGTATTGTTGTGTGATCAATATTAAATTGTGTTTGATGAGACAACTATGAAATATCTTGGCATATTTTTGCCATGCTAAAGTTGTTTTAAAAAGGTGAGGAGTTTTGTGGCATATAACATGCTAATCAAGAAGTCCAAGTGAAAGGTTCTTCCTGAAAAACGGAAGTAGTAGTCATTAAAAATGGTGACAATTTGTCCATCAAGCTGTGCCATTGCTCTGCATCACAAAGGCTGGCATCTTCCTTTCCTTGGGATATATCTGAAAGTGGTAGAGATTAGTGAAGAGAAACTCATGGGCGAGATGGTAAAGCCTGTCAGATCTTCCATCAGTCAGGCAATTGATTGGCAAAGTAGAAAGTCCACTGTCAAACAATCAGAAGAAGCTGCAGAATTCAATAGTGACATGGAAGAGGCCATGGTAACCACTGATACAACATCCCCAGACTCTCCAGATTGGGGATTATCCATGGAAAAGGTGCATCTTATTTAGTGAGGTTCTGGTGAGGTGGGTGTCATGGAGAAAGAAGGACATGGTGTACAAAACAAAAAGGGCAAGAATTTGGCTCTCAGCCATGACTTCCCTGCCCTACATTTAGCCCATCAATTAAGCACAGATCATTGCATATTAAGGAATTTTCCCTCCCTAAGCCACAGCACTAAACAGTTGGTAAATTCTTTCCTGTTGCTCCTGGAGTGAAAGCAACTGCAGCCCGGAGCGGAATAGCCCCAAATGGTCATTGGTTGAGTCTTTAAGCACCTCAGTTAGTGGCAGAGTTGTAGAACCTGGGCATAAATTTACCAAATTTAATTAAGGTGGCAGCAGGAAGGTGGTTTGGTTCCAATCCATCATTAGTGCATAAAGAATGAAACAAAACAGTAGCAAAAGAAGAAAGCAGGACAAATTCATTACTCTGGATCCAATTACTTCATGGGACATCCTGGCAATAGCACCTCAAGACCTGTAGGTTAAAAATCAGCTTATTCATTGGGTGAGAGAGATCTTGACTCTTGGCAAAACCCTGCATAACCATCATCCTTGAATCGAGAAATGGTCAAGAATGATATCTGGAAGTTCAAAAACCTTATGACTCTAAAACAGTATTCCATCATTTTCAACTCAAGTTTTCAGATGAATCTAATGCCACTTCTCCATTAGTTATCTTTGGTTCTACATTAACTCTCTTTAACCTGATGTCACGTTTTACCATCTTGTGATTATTATTGAGAAATTTTGAAGGTTGTTTTTATCTATCAGTATATTGTAGTCACATGAGGTGGATGTACGTGTTGGAGACACTGAAATGGGTGACATCTAACACATTAAAGCTGCAGCTGCTAAAAGGATACAAGTGATATCATGACACTCAGTGGTTAACACTATTGTTTAACAGTGCCAGAGGCCCGGCTCAAATTCCACCTTTGGATGACGGTGTGGAGTTTGCACATTCTCCATATATCTGTGTGGTTTGCCTCTGGGTGCTCTGGTTTCCTCTCAGAGTCCAAAGATGTGCAGGCGAGATGGACTATCCATAGGAAATGTAGGGGTCTAGGAGGGATGCCCTTTGGAGGGTTGGTGTGAACTCAAATGCCCTGTTTCCATGCTGTAGGATTCAAATATTTAGTTTTATTTCAAGGAGGGTTCCTTTGAAATTTTAAACTGTATGGACCGTTAGAATGAGACAACAATGGCACAGAAAATCTGGCTGTGCAGCAGTCGTTATTTTAAGCCCTAGGAATACCGTAATGATCATTATAATCCAAGTTCATTTGGATGCAATTTCACTTCCCATGATATTGAAAAAATAGTGTTTGACAAATCTTCCCCAAACATTGCCCCTGCACCCACCCCCCCATCCACCGATGAATATATAGTTCGATTAATTGTGTTGGCAGAAAAGTAATAAGCCTGCTCTGTGTGCCATAGCATTGATGGAGGTGCTGAATTGTGATTCTTGAAGTTCAACACTTCTTCAATCAGCTGTCTCAGCCAGCTTTTTGTATTATTTATGATCATCCTTAAAAATAGGACATTAGTTGTTTTCATTGTGCTTTACTAATATTCTCTAATGTACTGATGGCAAATTTAGAAATATAATACTATCTGGATATGATACCACTTTTTAAACAATGGTAAACTGGGTTACACAGTCGTGACAGAAGAGAATTATTTTGAGGACAATTTTCTTTAAGTGATTTGATTGCATCTTTATCACAGAGGTTTGTCTAAATATGCTAATAGTTAAAGTACACAAATGAATAGCTTCCAGATGGAGGCAAGGCACATTGTTACAAACACAATTACAAATATTAAATTAATTTTTCACTCACAAAACGAGACATTAAAAAATCCTGGGACACGTAATTCACTTACTACCCAGTACAATTACCTACTTTTAACAGTTGCAAATCCTTATGTATCAGCTGAACTATTTGGCAATATTATAATGTACATTTGAAAATGGCTCATATTAAACCATGTATATCCTGAACACAAAGAAGTGAAAGATGCAAAAAGGTATTTTGAAGAGGAGTTAAGTTATGGTGGTGTGAGTGGGTGGGGTGTTGAACAAAGTATCTCAGTGTTTAGTGTTAGGATCATAACTCACTAATTTACAAAAAAAAAGTGACAAGGACTAAATATTAGCAGCAAATGTTACCAAAAAGTAAAGGCAGAAACACTGAAGATGGCAGTCCAAAAAAGAAAGAATGATTTGGACAAAATATACAAAACAGATGGAACAGTATTATGGAATTTAACTTAAGTCAAGAGAAGATATTATACATGAGAAACAAAATTTACTGAATATACATAACCCCATGCCTGGCTCGAGATCAATTTGCAATGTGTCACTAAGCTCAACTATATGTACAGGACAAGTGATCTATGATTATTCGATCACTACAGTTGGTTTGCTGCATTAGGGAAAGAAGTTGTATTTGGGCTACAAAAGTTGTATCAAATTATAAAGGCACTTAAGATTTTTAAAGGAATTATTTATGTACTATTTAGACTGAACCTTTGGACCAAAAGATGCACGGTCATTTTGGTTACCTTTACCTTTTTAATGAGACAAAGTACAGTTATGGTCCAGTGGATATGTTTTTTTCTCCCCACCGACTTACAACATTTACCTGTAGTTTCCAGTCAGATGGGCTGCTGAAGAAAGCGAAGCTGAGGAGGCCCAACAAACATTGGTTTCCTTAGTAACATATGAGGGTTTATGACATGTTTAAGTATCTGCTTGGGAATCATGAAACTCTACATTTACACTGTAATTTTCATTATTGTCTCTGATTATTTAGCAGACATTAAGTGAAATTCAGTGTCTTACATTATATTGCAACATAATGATTTTTAATATTTGTGATACAGAGGCGGTGGCACAGTGTTAATGTCAGTAGTTTAGTAATCCAGAGACTGAGGCTAATGCTCTGCAGAAATTGATTCACATTCCACGACTATAAATGGTGAAATCTGAATTTAATTCATAAATGTAGAATTAAGTTATATTGAGACACCATGAAACCATTGGTGATTGTCTTTGAAACTTCCCTGATGCACTGCTTTTGAAAAGAAAATCTTCCATCCTCATTTGGTCTGACCTACATGTGACTCCAGATCCACAGGAATGTGGTTCACTCTTAAATGCCTCTGAACTGCCTCAACCAGCTGATGAGCTGTATATAACCACTACAAAATCTGATAAAGCATTCAGACTACCCAGCATCAACCAAAGCACCAGAAACAACAAAGGCAAATTCAACCCTGTCAAATTTGCAAAGTTCTTTTTACCAATAGTTGGATGCTTCTGCCAAAATTGGGGAGCTCCCCTAAATAGGCATTCTCAAGAAGCAACCCTTCAGACGATTGTTTTGACTGAGATAAGAGGAATGTATTTTTCTAAATCCATTACTCCATGGGTCACAGCATAAATTTATATTGTTTTATCCTGTTCCTAACATGCCCAAGTTTATGCTTTCTCTATAGTAGAATAAAAAGGAAACAGTCAACTAGTTCATTTAATAAAGTTATTGATGTATTATAAGGTGAATCTTATTCCATTAAGATACAAAACCAGTTCACACACTTATGTTGAAAAATGGACATATTAAATATTTCCCCTTAAAAATCACAAAACATATACATACATCATGTGATAATGGGAACTGCAGATGCTGGAGAATCCAAGATAATAAAATGTGAGGCTGGATGAACACAGCAGGCCCAGCAGCATCTCAGGAGCACAAAAGCTGACATTTCGGGCCTAGACCCTTCATCAGAGAGGGGGATGGGGTGAGGGTTCTGGAATAAATAGGGAGAGAGGGGGAGGCGGACCGAAGATGGAGAGAAAAGAAGATAGGTGGAGAGGAGAGTATAGGTGGGGAGGTAGGGAGGGGACAGGTCAGTCCAGGGAAGACGGACAGGTCAACGAGGTGGGATGAGGTTAGTAGGTAGGAGATGGAGGTGCAGCTTGGGGTGGGAGGAAGGGATGGGTGAGAGGAAGAACAGGTTAGGGAGGCAGAGACAGGTTGGACTGGTTTTGGGATGCAGTGGGTGGAGGGGAAGAGCTGGGCTGGTTGTGTGGTGCAGTGGGGGGAGGGGACGAACTGGGCTGGTTTTGGGATGCGGTGGGGGAAGGGGAGATTTTGAAGCTGGTGAAGTCCACATTGATACCATTGGGCTGCAGGGTTCCCAAGCGGAATATGAGTTGCTGTTCCTGCAACCTTCAGGTGGCATCATTGTGGCACTGCAGGAGGCCCATGATGGACATGTCATCTAAAGAATGGGAGGGGGAGTGGAAATGGTTTGCGACTGGGAGGTGCAGTTGTTTATTGCGAACCAAGCAGAGGTGTTCTGCAAAGCGGCCCCCAAGCTCCGCTTGGTTTCCCCAATGTAGAGAAACCTCATCTCACCTCCTTGACCTGTCCGTCTTCCCTGGACTGACCTATCCCCTCCCTACCTCCCCACCTATACTCTCCTCTCCACCTATCTTCTTTACTCTCCATCTTCGGTCCGCCTCCCCCTCTCTCCCTATTTATTCCAGAACCCTCACCCCATCCCCCTCTCTGATGAAGGGTCTAGGCCCGAAACGTCAGCTTTTGTGCTCCTGAGATGCTGCTGGGCCTGCTGTGTTCATCCAGCCTCACATTTTATTATCTTACATACATCATGTAATGGGAAAAGAAGGATTTTTTTTTGCAGGGATTCACATTGAAAGAAAAACACTTTAGACCAGTGACTTTTAGGTCTCGAAGTCAAAAAGGATAAGGCTTGAAATCCTCAGATGACTGTTGGTCTGCCATAAGTAAATGGGCGTCACCAAACAGGTAGCTGGCTCTGGGATTTGGCAGTTGCGGCTAGTTGAAAAGAAACATAATATCAAAGTCTTCTCGTCTCTTTTTGAGAGGACAGTCAGGATTTACAACAAAGAGTTTTTGTTCAGAAACAGGAGATTAACGCTGTTTCAATGAATAGTGCAGGAAGGCATGTAAGGAGTAGCAGCAGGCTGTCTAAAGATGAGGTGTCAACATGGTGGACATTCATCACAAGATTCCTTGCGCTCCAAGCAGCAAGTGATGGATATAGATAAGTGAACTACAGCCTATGGGTTTAATCTGAGGTCTGCAGTCCTCCTACATCAGTCACAAAAGGTTGTGAATGATTAAAGAACTCACTGCAGGAGAAGGCTTCACAAAAGATGTCCAGCAAATTGGTGCAAAAGATAAAGTTGAGGAATTTGCAACAATCTTCAGCCAAAAGTGCTGAGTAGATGATACTCTAGAGTTCCCAGCACCACTAGCAAGTGGTGATAGAGTTTATCAAATTAGTTGAAGACTAAGTGATATCAAGAAAAGGTTGAAGTCAGCAGATACTGCAAAAGCTATGAGTGCTGACAAGATTCTGGCAATAGTGCTGAAGACTTGTGCTCCAGAACTAACCATGACCTTAGCCAAGCTGTTTGAGTGCAGCTACATCACTGACATCTGTCCAACAAAGTGGAACATTGTCAAAATATGCAAGGTCCGCTAAAGCAGGGCCGATCAGCCAACTATTTACTGCTCTATCAGTTTACTGTCAATCAATAGCAAACTTGATGGAAGGTGTCATTGACAGTCCTATAAAATCACAACAGTACTCAACCATAACCTGCACACCCATGTCCAGTTTGGCCTCTGCCATGCCGACTCAGTTCCTGATTTTACCACAACTTCAGTCAAAACATGGATGAAGAGCTGAACTCAAGGCAGAAGTTGAGCCTGACTGCCATTGACTTAAAGTAGCAATTGACCTACAGTGGCACGAAGAAGCACAAACCAACTGGAATCGGGGAAGAAAATTCTCAGCTGTTCAGAATTGTACCGAACGCAAGGTAACATGGTTGTGGTTGTTGGAGGTCAATCATTTTAGCCACATGACTAATTCAGGAGTTACTCATGTTAGTGTCCAAGGCACAATCACTTTCAGCTCTTCCATCACTAATCTTCCTTTTATCATCAGCTCAGAAGCGGGTTGTTTGCTGATGTTTGCATATTTTTCTGCACTGTGTGCCAATTGCAGCAAGACTCTGTCAACGTCAGGGTTTGGCTAATGTGTGGCATAAATGATACATTAAAAAAAACTAGAGAGAATCATGATAACCCTTGAAATTTTATAACAACATCATTGATGACTCCCTCACTTTCAATGTACTGAAGCATTACTATCGACTAGTCATATTTAATTACTGTGGTTGCAGCAGCAGGTCAGGGTTTTGGGAATTCTGCAGCTCATAGCTCACTTCCTAACTCCTCAATTCCAGCATGCCATCTACAAGGTACAGGTCAGGAATGTGGTGGAATATTCTTCCTTTTCTTAGAGGAAAGCAGCTCAATACTGTCCTAGACAAAAAAACAGCCCCATTGGAATGCCACTGAACACCTTCAATATTCATTCCCTCTGCTACTGATATACAATGTTTACCACTACAAAATACACTGCAGAAACTCATCAAGGCTCCAAAGACAGTATCACTTGGAAGGACCAGGGTACGAAATACATAGTAATACCATCGCCTGTAATTTTCCTACCAAGTCACACATCTTCCTGGCTTTTAAATATATAACTGTTTTCTGATCCTGGGACACATTCCTTCACACGACTGCAGGTATATGTACCTTACTAGATGATCTGCAATGGTTCAAGAAGATAACTTACTATCACTTTCTGAAGGGCAGTTAGGGATAGATAATAAATGATTACTTGAACAGCAGTGTCCACATTCCATGAATTATAAAACAAACCAAGTAAATATAAATATGAATCATGGAACTATGACGAATCACTTAGCATTCTCAAATGCATATAAACAGAAACAGATTTATCAATAGTTCCAAGCAGTTTAAAAAATACTAGACATAGGCAAGATTTGGGTTGCTGCTTAACGGGTACTTGCAAGCTAAACACAGATGATTAATTGAGGATCATGACAATGGGACAGAAAGATTGGTGGATTATTAGTTCTTAATTTGTGGTGAGCAAAAATTCACTGATTCTATCACTTTGGATTTTCCTGAAATAGTAAGAACTTGAAGGAGTCCATAGGTTGAACTTTGGTAAATTGAATAATATGGTCTCACAGAAGTGGTCCACACCTTTTCATTGTTTTCCTCAATGTAGGAGAGTTTTGAAGTAATTGTTAACTGTTTAAATATATGCATAGCCAACCAACATCAGTGATGTTTGAGACCATATAACAGCTGGCTCTGGAGAGACATGTCTCTGCGTACAACTTGGTGATAAGCTTAAAAGTGTAATTTGTTGGCAGTGTGTTAAATAAAGGTAAACTTACCAACAGCTTAGATTCTTTTGTGGCTCTAGATCGCAACCTCTTCTAACCCCCACCAACAATCATAACTAATGTACAGCCTACGTATCTTACATACTGGCATCTGTCATAACAGACTTGGATTCTCTACCCACCTTAGATATAATACTGCTGAATGCATTATGTTATGCTGGTTCATTTATACTAGAGAAAGTCCACACTTTTGTTTCTGAACAGTTGTATTTTCTGTGCTAATTTAAATCAGGAACCTTTCAGTGGTGGACAAACAGGAGGCTGGAAGAACACAGCAAGCTAGGCAGCATCTGGAGGAAAGGAGCAGTCAACATTTCAGGTAAAACACTTTTTCAGTCCTGAAGAAGGGTCATACTTGAAATGTTGACTGCTCCTTTCCTCCAGATGCTGCCTAGCTTGCTGTGTTCTTCCAGCCTCCTGTTTGTCTACCTTAGATTCCAGCATCTGCAGTTTTGTAGTCTCTAATATTTCACCAGTGATTGGTTAAGACAGGTCTGTTATAAACAGGGAAGACTCATTATAATTGCTGTAGGGGAAACAACCTATGGTTTTCTTTCCTAATCATGACAACGATATTCTAACTTCATTGCACTGGAAGTAGTTAACACAATTACTTTAATGAATAATGTCAGATTCAAAAATATTTAATATGGAAGGCGGTATTTCCATTCAAATCAGAATATTAAAAAAAAGGAACATGCCATCTAATCTGTCAATTCTGTTTGTTTTTACTCCACATGAACCATCTAATATGTTATGCTCCTGTTTACTTGCTAGTATTACTCTTTAACATTCCATTTAATAGGTTATATGGAACTTGCTTAAACAATGGTGTGTAGCAGAAAACTCTGCTCTATGTAATAGATATTCTTGCCAATTTCCTCAAATTTTGGGGATTATTAAAAACTTGAGAGAAAAGGAATTTGCTGTGGTGCTATGCAGCCTTATGCTGATTCCCTGGAGTAGCCAGCACAGTGGCTTGTTACGTGCATCATGCTTTTCATTGATTCATTGAAATGTTGAAATGCAGCAAAGAAACTCTCTTGGCAGAAATATTTGACCTCATCTCCATCATCAGGAAGGAGGATAGTTTGGCAGCAGATCTCAGAGCTACTAGAATTCTGACTACATTCAAGAAAGGAGATAAGACTGATTGTGGTAACTGCAGAGGGGCCTCCCTGCTGCCTGCTACAGGAAAAGTCAGTTTAAAATTCTCCCCAGTCACCTTCTCTCAGTGACTGAGGAGCTGCTATTGGAATCACAATGTAGGTTCTATCCACCGACAAGCACAGTAAACATGATCTTGACAGCAAGCTGGGTTCTTGAAAAGTGCAGACAGCAGCAGCAACTGAAATAACTCGATAGAGGCCAGTATCCTATCATCAAGTCACCAGATTTATTTACACACGGAGAGTCCTTGACACTGAACCCGCTCCCTCAGAACCAGCTCTCAGTGTTAGCAGGATGTCTGACACTCTTGTTTATATCTGTCAGATACGGCTCCCTGATTTGACCAGATTTCAGCCCTAATCAGGGAACTCGTATTCTATGTGGCCCATCCGGCTGGCTTTGTTACAATTACTACATCCCTCCTCCTCCAAGTCCGAGTACATATGCCAATTCATTTTTTTTTGTAGCTCCTTCTGGGGCATTTCAGCTCTAACTCAAGTACCTCCAACTCTGTCTCTGACATGGACAGCATGTAATGCACTGTTGCTTGCCTCTTTCACCCAGACAGTGTCTCAGAAGAAATTGATACCTTTAATGTCTGAAGAACAGTGTCAACATTGCAACATCCACTGTGTCCATCTCAGATTCTGAGAGATCATCAACACTTAATGGAGAAGGAGAACTTACAGATCGGAAAAAGTTGGCGAGGAGTCAGTGATGTTTTGCTCCTGCATTGTTTGCACATTTACAGCTTTCATATGGGCCACATGCTTGTTCAGAACCATTTCATTTACTCTTTATACGTCACTGGACCTGACATCACATCGACCATGCCACTTACCCATGCAGGGCCATTCCCATAGTTGCTACACCACACTGCGTCTCCTTAGGTAGAGTTGTCTTTCTCACGTAGAGTGTTGTGTATTGCATTGGCATTCCCTACACAGTTTCACTGTCTCCTACAGGTCTGGGAAGATCAAATTTAACTTGGCGTGGAGTCTTCTCCATGTTAGCAACTCTGCTGCAGTTCTCTTTGTAGTTGCATGAGAGGTGGTCCTATCATCAAATGGGAACTGGGTCAGTTTGATATTGAGTCAAGCTGTAGGCTTTTTCTTTAAATCTGTTTTCAAAGTTTAGACTGCTCTTTCTGCTGGAGCATTGAATGATGGATAGTACGGAGCTGTCCTGATATGTCAAATATCATTTGACTTCAGGAAATTCTCATTTCCTGATGGTAAATAATGGCCTGTTGGCTGTGACCAACTTCTGGAAGCCCGAGCATTACAAAAGATGCATGCAGTTTTCCTATCATCACACCCATGTATGACGAATGCACTCTATCTCTCCATGACTCCCTTGTCCCTCCAACCGCACCACACCCAGCACTGTTCCCTGCAACCACAGGAGGTGCTACACTTGCACCCACACCTCCTCCCTCACCCCCATCCCAGGCCCCAAGAAGACTTTCCACATCAAGCAGATGTTCACCTGCACATCTGCCAATGTGGTATACTGCATCTGCTGTACCTGATGTCGCTTCTTCTACATCAGGGAAACCAAGCAGAGGCTTGGGTACCGCTTTGCAGAATACCTGCGCTCAGTTCGCAATAAATAACTGTACCTCCTAGTCACGAATCATTTCAACTCCCCCTCCCATTCCTTAGACGACATGTCCATCCTGGGTCTCCTGCAGTGTCACAACGATGCCATCCGAAGGTTGCAGGAACAGCAACTCATATTCCACTTGGTAACCCTGCAGCCCAATGGTATTAATGTGGATTTCACAAGCTTCAAAATCTCCCCTCCCCCACTGTATCCCAAAACCCGCCCAGCTCGTTCCCGCCTCCCTAACCTGTTCTTCCTCTCACCTTTCCCCTCTTCCCACCTCAAGCCGCACCTCCATTTCCTACCTACTAACCTCATCCCACCCCCTTGACCTGTCCATCCTCCCCGGACTGACCTATCCCCTCCCTACCTCCCCAACTATACTCATCTTTACAGGCTCCATCCCTGCCTCTTTAAACTTGTCTGTCTCCTCTCCACCTATCTTATCCTCTATCCATCTTTGATCGGCCTCCCCCTCTCTCCCAATTTATTTCAGAACCCTCTTCCCATCGTCCTTTTCTGATGAAGGGTCTAAGCCTGAAATGTCAGCTTTTGTGCTCCTAAGATGCTGCTTGGCCTGCTGTGTTCATCCAGCTCCACACTTTGTATTCAACGTCCAGCAACTTTAATGGATGTCCACACCGACTAAGATATTGAGCCCATGAAAGGTCCTGCATAGTCCAGGGCTTACCTAGCCATTCTCATGAACGCTGGGGAGCTGCAGGCCATACATTTTCTCCTGGTTGGCACTCTGGTGGGGCAGTGCTCAATGTGACAATGTCTGCATCCAATCCTGACCACCAGATATAACCTCTTGCCAACATCTTGATTTTGGAAACCCCTGGATGACCCTGATGTAAATCAGCCAGTATCCAGCTGTGACCTTTGCTCACGACAACCACCCTTGCTCCCCATAATAATGTGCTGGTCTATACTGTAATCTAAGTCCAAAAAGGTTTAAATTCTGGTTGTGATGGATCTTGGTTTCCCCCAACACCACCAGCTGTTTCTATTTTGCCAGGACTGGACCTTTCTGTGTTCAAAGGCTGACATTTTCAGCTGTGATTGGAAGTATGTCCAGAAAATTTAAAACCATTATGGACTCTTCCAGTGGCATTGCCATCACTTGTGTATCTGCCAGTGAGAGGCAGGCCAAAGCATCTTATTTGCGACTTTGCATCCTGGATGATGTTTCAACTTGTAATTGTATGCACTGAGAATTAGAGCCCACCACTAGGTTCAGCCTGAAGCTATGAGTGGCACTGCCCTGTCCTCTTTCACTAGAGCTAGTAAGGGTTTGTGGCTCGTTATTATTACAAATCTACATAAATTTGTGGAACTTTCTGACTCCAGATATGACTGCCAAACCTTCCTTTTCTATCTGGGTATATTTACACTCTGTATTAGCCAAAGTCCTGATGCATACACTTTTTGGCTTTCCTTTACATTGGGCCTCTTATGAGCTCATGCTACTGTGATGCCGTACGGAGAGACATTACATGTCAATGCCAGAACTGGTCTGGGACCATAGTACACCAACACCTTCAAGGATGATAGCTGCTTCTTCGCTTTCCCAAAAGTTATCATTTGGTTATGCGGTTATTTCCAAGGCTGACGCCTTTTTAAGAGTTAATGCAAAAGTGCCAGGATGGAGGCCAGGGTCTGAATGAACTTTCCATAATAATTCACCAGGCAAAGGAAAGACCTAAGCTCCAG
The DNA here is from genome assembly GCF_030684315.1 of Stegostoma tigrinum. Lineage (NCBI taxonomy): Eukaryota > Metazoa > Chordata > Chondrichthyes > Orectolobiformes > Stegostomatidae > Stegostoma > Stegostoma tigrinum. Next base: position 28,926,673 of record NC_081374.1, read on the forward strand.
AACGGCTGTGGGAGCCCGGGCACCATTGTTTGTCTGCATTTTATCTTCAAACAGATGTAACCCAGTCTTATAAATGCTGTAACCCAGTAAGATCACTTGGGGCACCTAGAACACATTTTTCCATTTAAAGGACATACACCTGCTTGGAAAACATCGAAGAACTTTGTCCAAGTTTTCTAAATGCTTGTTATTGGTCTTTCCCATTACTAGCATGTAACCTGCATAAATGGCAACCTTGGGTGGACCTTATAAAGTGTTCTCTGTTGTCTGCTGAAAAATTGCACAGGCCAACGATGCTCCAAGTAGCTGTCTCGTGTACTGGAACAAACATTTATGTGTATTTATTGTAGCATACTTCCAATAATAGTCATCTAAATGCAATTGCAAGTACACATGGCTCACATCCAACTTTGTGAAGGACAGCCTCCACTGGTGCTTTGCATATAAACCCTCTATGCAAGGGATTGGGTATTTATCAAGCTGTAAAAAGTTGTTTATGACTTGTTTAAAAGGCAAATTGACCCATTGGGCTTCACAGTCAGTACAACCAATGCCGCCCATTCTGCAAACTGGACTGGTTTGATGATTACTTTTCAACATTCTGATTGTCACTTGCCTTATGGGCAAAAGTAGAAGCAGACCTTGCAGAATCATAGAATTGCTTCCTGGTCAACATGCAAGGTGGCCTGTTTCCTTTAGTAGTCCCTAGACTTGCCTGAAAAACCTCTAAGTATTTAATTAAAGCTTCACTCAGGCAGCCATTGTATCATTGAAAAATGTTGAGCCAATTTAAGTGAATTTTTCTCAACCAATTTCACCCCATCAAGCTCGGGACTGAGTGTTTTCCTGTATTCAGCGGTAACTGAACCAACTGCTTCTAATAAGAGACTGGAATTGAAGTTGTACTTGTAATCTGTCAAGGTTTCCTGATATTGGTTCTCAGTCTAGCCCAGGTCTTACACAAACATAAGGGTTGGAGTCCAGAGCAAATTTATTAAAGACTGGCTCTGCAATTACTTAAACAGCCACACCGGTATTGACTGCCATTAGAACCAGGTGAACCATTTAACCTAATGTTTATTTTAATTGGTTTTGATTTGGACATCATGAAACAACTTACTTGCTCTAAACCAGAGGTAGGTGGATTTTCCAGTGTGTGCACTCTCCTGGATATCAGCCTCAGACTTCTCTTACTCTGTTTAGGTCCAGTGGAACTCTTTTGCTGTCTCAGGTCTGTGCAACTACAATGCCTTGCCAGCTCGGATAGTGAATAAAATTCTAACTGTTTGGCGAAGGCTTGGCTTTGTTTTGGAGTTTTGCTGTGTGTGACTTCAAGTCCACCTGTTGAGGATATGCCCTACGTGAGGCTATGCAACTGCCTTTATTCAAATGGTATTCCCCAAGCTCAGTTGGACTGTGAGGGTGTCCATTTCCATCAGAATACCCCACAACTCTCATGCTCCACTTGCCACATTTTCCAATGACAAGGCCAGTTGTATTGCCTGTTTGAAACCCAGTTGGGTTTCACCTAGAAGGGGTTTCTGCATTGTTACATCATTAACCTCACATACCAAATGGTCTTCAGCATCTTATTAAGCGGTAAACCAAAATTATATGCCTCTGCCAGTTGTAATAACCTCAAAAATCCCAATACTGACTCCCCTGATTTTGTAATTGTTGAATAAAACTGACAGCCTCTTAGAATTAGATATGGCTTGGAGTCATAATATTCCTTAGCTAACTCTCAATTCTTGGAAGGTTGTAGTATCTGGTGCCTCAGAGAAAGTTAGGCTCAGAATAACTACTAGAGGTGGTAGCCTCATGGTATTATTGCTGGACTGGTAATCCAGGGACCTAGATAATGTTCTGCAAGCTTGGGTTCAAATCCTACCACAGCAGATAATGGAATTTAGTAACCAAAAAAAAAACTCTGGATTTAAAAGTCTATTGATGATCATGAAGTCATTGTTGATTATCCAAAAAAGAACTGATTCACTAATGCCCTTAAGGAAGGAAACTGCCATCCTTACTTGGTCTAGCCTACATGTAACTCCAGACCCATAGCAATGTGGTGACTCTTAAACTGCCCTCCGGGCATTTAGGGATGGGCAATAAATGCTGGCCTAGCCAGCAATACCCTCATTCTGTGAAGGAGTCAAGGAAAAAGCAGCTGCAAGTTGTCAAGCTACCCAGAGAAATACTTATTGCTTTTCATCTGCCCCAAAATCATTTGCCCAACAAAAAGCACATCTTTCCACATACTGGGCCCAGTCTTTGATGACAGGATTGAATGAGTCAAGCTTCCCAATAATGCCAGAAATTCTTAACCCAACTCAAAGACAACTGTTGCAAGTAAGTTTCTTCAGGGGTGTGCATTTGTTTCACCATCATTGAAGTAACTCGATGGAAGCTGGTATCCTATCACCAAGTCCCCCCTTATGGCTCCTTTAGATCCAGCTCAGTGTGAACAGGGTGTCTGACATTCTGCTCTATAAATTGGTCAACCAGGGCTCCCTGATTGGATCCTGATGATTAGGGAGCATTCTCCTCATATTTGACTGCCTTTAGAACTTCTTTTGTAACATTTTTTGAAATTGGTGAGGGACTTCATCAGTGTCACGTAAATCATTTATTTAAAAGTGAAAATCTGATAAAAGGAAAAACATCAGGCACCTCCTGTACTCCAAATTCCACCCACAGTTCAAAGTGGAAAACGGTTTTTTAAAAAAAAAAGCCAAAAAGAAACTGCATGTTTGCTATTCCAAATCTCCTGGAAGGACAATATCAGTCAGGGTATTGGCTTAAAGTTAATCAGTCACTGTCACAGCTCCAATTAAGTTCAGGTTTCACACAGACCTTGAGACAGCAGTCAAACCATTAGCTAAGGAAAACAATATCCTGAAAGAGAAAGAATCAAATAACTCAATTGAAAATGAGAGGGAAGGAAGATAGAGGTAATTGTTCATTTCATTATTTCTTGTAAGCTGACAGTACTTTTGTTTAATACATATTGGTATTAAGAAAAACATTTTTATTCCATGTAAGTTACACAGGTGGCATTGATCAAATATGTTTTAGTTGTGATCACTATAAGAAACAGGTACGCAATCCAAACAATTATCCATTTTTTTTGGTCGTACTGCATACTGGAAATTTCAGCAGGTACCATTTACATTTTAATCTTGAAGTTTTTGAAAGAGGCGAAAGGAATGTGATATATTTCCAGATTTGAACATTTGTAATATTGTCACCTCCGCTGCCATCTCTGTTGGTTACCAATTGATGCTTAGTTACAATGAGTGCACTTTATGAGCGTTCTTCAAACCATCTTTTTCTAGTCAACCTGTTCAGAGACATCATTCCATACCTCTGGAGCATGTGAGACTTGAACACGGGCTTCTTGATCCAGGGTGCTTAGCTTCCAAGATCGAATGTTTTGCTACTAGCGTGGCTGCAGTGATGGGTGTTCTTCAATGCAATACACACAAGACTTTACCCAATTCGGGTCAATTGTGTTATGAAATTAGGCAATTGAGGCTTTGGAGGTAAAACTAAGTGACAATTCATGAACACGTTACGCAGGAAGGGGCCCCACTATAATATGGAAAACGTGGTGAGGCCTTCTGTTACGTGTTTGCTTTAAATAATATAGTAAGGTCAGGTCTGCACTCAGGTAAGTGAGCGTTGATTGACTTTGAGATAGGGGCGAAGCGAGTGTATTTGAGATCCGACATAGTTTTTACGTTCCATCTCATTCTGCCAACATTATGAAATCGCCAATTGAAATCGACCTAGTAATTATTGCAGCTCATCATACTATAATAGTCAGTGTACATGGTTATCCTCTATAATAAGTAACTATCTTGCGCATGTTTTTCACGGAACGTTTTGAAAAGGGGTACTTTAACACAAACCAATCCCGCTAATTGAAAATAGGATTTAATCAGAATATTATAGGCATATAATGTCTTTAAGTACCCTCCTTTTGCATCAAACGAATGTTAAAACATTTTATCTCGCGTCAACCCTCCGACGATGTTGAAAGCAAAAAGAAATGCGACGTTAGTTTATAAAATTCCAAATATTGGTATAACTAGGAATGGCTGTGAATAAATCTTAAATGAAAAATCTGATTATTCAGGTATTATTCACAGAATACTTTCTCTCACTCACTAAACAGGAAAATTTAGACTTTCAAAGGGAGCCAGCGGGCTGGTGCTGCTCAGACATCCGGATATTTTGTTGGTTCAAACCCAACAATCGATAGTTGAAGCAGATCTGAGCACTAGACGGCGCCTTAAACCGTCAAACAGAGCGCCAAGCTCTCTGTTCGGTTTCAGAAGATTAGAAATGCGGCAAACTTTTTGGGTAGTAGGAGCAATAGGATGTCGTATTGTAACGGCAGGCTTAATTATCCTGCTACACCTCAGTTTAAATAGAAGCTCCCAATTTGCTTATCTTTTAGCATTCTGTTTTGACAAACAGAATGCCCTTTAAAGATCAAGTCGATATTAAATTACTTACAAGAGGATTAATTGGACTTGGTGTCACTTGGAGGTTAACTAAGGGAGTTGCACTAATTACACATTAATTCCACATGTAGGTACTTGTGAACCGTTATTGCAATCACCAGCCGCTTATTCTTCAGCTCGAGGTGTTCCAGTGATTTTTACCATCAATCAATTCAACTCCGCAATTCCCACTTCTGTAGAAAATACACTGCTCAGTGTACGCTCCGTCAGTGATTCTAACAGTTTCCCATCCTCCCTAACCGCGTTGTACGTCACTTTCACCTGAAGGATGGTTGCACGTGCTTTACCCTGAAACATGAAAGCAAGGCTCAAACTACCAAACTGTATATTTTTTTAAATAACCAAGCGATTTCGGAGTTTGTGTGCGTTGAGATCCTCACACACTAGTCCTCCCTCTTCTAGGGAGAATGTGCCTTCAATACGTGCGCTGTTGTTTGTTTTTGGTATACATTATATATCTCCTCAAATTGCCTGGGCTGTTTGCTGGATATTATCCGTTGGTCAATATTGCATATGGGGAAACCCACACTTCGCCAGAACTCAGGCTGTGAGCGTTTCATTACTTTTGCGAATCAAGCTAAGATTGTTGCCAGCTGAGAGCTGTTCCAAACAAATATCGGCCATGTGCAAGGTGCATGCTACGAAGCTCAAGTTTTCAGATTCGAAAAGGAGGACAGGGATCCTTAAACTAATTTTGCTGACATCTCGGTCTTCGACTCTGCGTATAGTTTTTGGGAGTCAGACAAACCATGGTCTCATCGACTGGCGGAGCAGGATCCAGGGGCCGAATGGCCTACTTTCGCCCCTGCTGGGAGAGCCACATCTGTGTTGCTGGACGTTTCACCTGCCCACTGCCATTTGCGCGATGCACTTACTTTCATGCGCCACCTCCATCCAGTTATTACCCATTTCAATGACTTGAATTTGAGATTGAGACTAGTTCGAGTTCAAAAGAAAAACCCCCTAAACTTCAAGGGACATTTTTTGATTTGCACCCATCAAATTTATTAGGAAAGCTCTATACATAAATCAATTCAACTCCGGAACAGTGATTATTAATTTAAGGTCAATTAAAATCCGGTCTCCATTTTGTGTTATAGTTAATCTTATTTCTTGTTTTACGTGTGTACTTTGTTCGAAACAACTTTTTCTAAAAGCAACATTTTCCTTTTGATCACCATAGTTACATAAATTTACTGACTTCTTTTCCAAACCAGATGAAATGTACTGAAATTCCAGGTCGTCTTCAAAAAGGTACTTCAAAATGATACTGACAGACGGACATTTGGAAAACGTTCAGTACACCTCTGGTACAAACTGAAACGCCTCGTGTTTAATGGTGCCTTCACTGAAGAGAGTGCATTGGTTTAAGTGAGCTGGCCCCAAGGTTCAGTAAAATAGTGAAATATGCGATTTGAAGCAGTGGCTGGGCGCCGCTTTTTGTAGCATCGCAAATGTGTTTTTTTTTGCCTCAGCAGGCGAGGACCTTCTGATTTTAATCATTTGGGAATTGAGTGCTGGACGGAAAGAATTGTAAATGAATGCCCAAAGCCAAATATCGGAATACAGTCGTTTCCACCCACCCCCCGCCGTCTCCGCCGCCAAGAACCCAGATCGATTTCTGGAATTATGATCGTTCTGTTCGTGCGAAATCCAATTCGTCTGGCAAAAAGAGGAGCTCTTCGCTATGTTAAATTGACGGAATAGGTACCTGTGAGCGTAGGGAGGCGGCAGGAGGGAGTTGCTGAGATGTGAAATCAGCGGCACAGAGCTAGCGGAATCCCTGGCTTTTTTTAAAAAAACAGTCACTCGGAGAGCCGGATGGGAACTGAAGACATTCATTACAAGACGTGTCGTGTTGCGTAGGGTATTTATACAGTTCGGTTCGGTTTCGCCTCCTGGCTCACTGGTGGCGAGGAATTGCAAAGGCATAAGACGGGTCCTCGGAGCGACTCCTTGTCATCAATGGATACTTTCCAGCCGACTTAGACCGTGGGTCGTTCCAACAATTCGTGGGCGATCCCACTGGCGCTTGCTCAAAAGCAAGCTACCACAAGCTTGTAGAATTTCAGAGGCAAAGCTGAACGTGAAGACTGCACAGGACCAGCGAGCTGGAACCTCTCTATTTACAATGACTGAGCATCGCAATCTCCAACTACAAACCCCGTCTCAAGGTATGGTGAACTCCTCTTTCCCACCCCACTCTACCAAATCAAGCCCGCAAACCTCAGCCGCCGTTAGCTGTCCGTGTGAAGCGGGCTGCAGTTTCCCAAACGGTGGTTGGGCTCCGACTATTCAACATTGCGCACGGACTGTTTAAAGCAGGGCGGTTACACATAGCGGAGGCTCCGGGCATCCTGTTTAACACAATAAAACAAAAGTTGCAAATACTGCAGAAGTTGCCCTCTAGCAATGGGCACCATTCTCGGTAGCTCACCTTTTAATGAAAAGCACCTGGGGAAAGAGATTCCTTGGTCTGGTAGCTTGGCCGGAACCGATGTGGGGAAATTGAGGCCGGGTTGATTTAAAAAGCTATTTACATAATTAGTTGAGAGATGTGCAGCATACGGAACCCCCAGTGGGATTACCTTTCGAGCAAGGTTGATGCTGGCTGTTAATCTCTTTATTAATGACACATCTATTGCATCAATAACAGTCAACATAGGATCTGGGAAAGAAAAGAGCTCTCGGGATTAAGCTGGGCTGTACTGTTATTCAAATTGACGGGCGGTGTGCGGGTAGCGAGTTTGCTGGATATGGGCAGCGCTGATCTGTCCATGGTGCTGAACTGACTGACGACAGGGTTAAAGCCTCTTGTTATCCTGTGCACTAGAAATAGGGGGAGAACTTTGCATCGCTTGCGGATATATCCATCTGCTCTGAAGTGAGGTAGTATGTCTCCTTCATCACTGCAGGGCTAGTAGGACATGCAAGAAGACTATTTTAAGAACTGTTTTGATTCTTCCGAATTAAAATCTGCTTCAGCTTTCAACGAAACACAGGTATGAGAGGATTTTAACGAGGTCATCCCACAGTTCTCAATGGACTGAAATGGTGCACGATTAGAAATTAAAAAAAACATACTTAAGTCAGTTGATGGAAATCGGTGTTCTAGTGTTCCATAAGTATCTCCCGGTTTCAATGGGTCACGTTCCGCTTTACAATATAGTGTGTAATGAGATGCAGCTGCTTCAAGCTGTTAAGCGATTCGTTCGGATAAAGGGGGATGAAATTAGCTTTGCTTTGGGATTTGAAAAGAGGCACGCATCGATTCTAATCGGTATTAATGTGAAAAACAGACTGCACGACCTTTCCCCTTTGTTAGAATAATTGCAGTTTGAATCTTATTTTCAACTGCTGACAGTACTTTGCTAGTTGCAAGAAGGTAGTTACTAGCTATTTCTGCAGAGTGGTTAAATGTTAAAGAGCTGGGTGAAACCTTGTATATTTCACATAAACATTGAACACGTCTCAATAAGTCGACTTACAGACCTTCCCAGATAGGATGGAATGAATTGATCATTTTTCATCGGAAGGGTAGAGTGACTAGTACTATCTATGCACGGGAATGTCAGACCGCCAAGGTTCATTCTGTTCCGCCCTCTCCGCCAGCGTTCCCATTGCCCACAGTCCCACACTCAAAGCGCCTCAGAGCCAGAGAATGACGAATATAATAGTGGTTAGACTAAATACTTAAGACAGGGACATCTGATTGCTCTTTTCGACGGCCCACGGTCATAGTAGCAGCAGTATTTTAACATAGATGGGTTTTATTGGGTTTGATTTAATAGTTGTGTAAATTTATTGGGTACAGCGAACAGCAATTCGCCTGTCTGGGTCAGGATAATATACTTAAGAACGTTCCTTCAGATAGATTTATTGTGCATGCCGATATTACCTCAGCTAAGAGAAGTTTAACCCTTTCAGATTTCTGCCCATACATAGAACATGCTTCGTACTTAAAGGGGAAGCAAATGATGCATGATTTATAGTTAATAATGAGCTATTCCTATATCATATTATTTGGATAGCTTAAATAGCAATCGAAGTTCGTCCTTGGAAACATCAGCACAGTAGTTATTTGCTTGTATAGTTGGCATTACAAAGCCTAAGACACCTTTGTTGCAATAATGATGTGCATTATAGCAGACATTTACTTAAAAGCAAAATGGTGGTTGACAGTAATGGGCAGTTTTATTCTTTTTACTTTGTAGACAAGTAGCACAGTTTAAAAACAATGATTCTATTTCAAGTCCAGTTAGCTTTTGTGTGCCACCAACAAAACAAGTTATAGTACTGGCAGGGGTTCTGTGTTGTGACTGAATAGGACTATTAGGCTCTTAACACTGTCGTCCTGAAAGAAAGACAGGCTTTGGAGTCTGTTTTCATTCAAACCCTGAGGCCAATGTTTGACCATACTTTTAGTTCCAGAAATGGCATGCACTAAGAAAGGTGACTATAGTACGGTAGAGTTTTCATTGTGGGTTCCATGGACAACCAATCTCAAATGTCATCCAAAATTGTGCCAGTTTTGAGAAACACTCTTCTCTTGAGTTTCCACTCAACTAATTTACACTAACCAAATTCTAACTTAACATGAAGCAGCAGCATTGGTCAACATTTTAGAACTTTTTTCTTTCAAGTTTTGCTTTTAAAATATTCCTGTGATATATTTAAAAGTGGTACCGTGGTGCCATTTAGCTTGATTGAAAATGGGTGATAAAAGTAAGCATTTTTAAACAGTGTAGATCTAACACTGTGATTAATGCAATGTTAAATGACTGAAAATCACTGAAAATATGTAATTCTTATTCATTTATTTAGATATGCAGTAATTACAATCTGCCTAAACTTAGTCTGTTGAAGGCCTGCAAATGAGAATTAGCAGAAACTCGTGAAGTTGATTCATTTGTCCAGCAACATGACCAATTTTGTGATTGGGGCTATTTACTAAAATATTTTGTTTTTAAAATTAGAACCAAATATCCACCAAATATTGTTCACACAAACTTCCCTGATCTTTTTAATTGGTTTTGGCAGTTTTTGGTACAATTCTACTGAAGAAGCAGTAAAATTGAATTTAAAAACCCCAGGCCAGTGTTTTGTACCGAAAAAGAAAAGTTGCAGAAATAATATGTGCAAGTAGCCTAAACTGAATGTAAGAAGGCGGCCATTAAGAAAGGGCAGAGTTAACGAGTAGAGTAGTACAATTTTAAAGCTTTTCATCTAAATATTTAGAAAGTGTTCTCAACATATTTATAAATCTGATTTTCTAGTGGTATTATAACAACAATATTCAAGATCTTATTCTGCTTATTGTGCTCACATTGAAATCTGTCATAATGGCTGGCTGAGGGAAGAACAAATTCCTTGGAGCAGGCAAAGTCTTTGTGTTAAACTTTAATGGAAGTGTAAGACAGTTCATTCATAATTTGTCTGAGTACAGAAAGAGGCCGGAAGGGCTGAGCGGCTTTATCCAGGTTCCTGCGTTGAATGAAATGCTTTGTGGCACTGGTCTGCTGTATTGAACTGGCATTAGAGTTTACAGCACAAGCTCATTTTGAGTGTAACAATTTATGTCTGTACAAGGTCTTTCCCTGAAGAAAATGTCAATAATACCAACTTCTCAGAAGTGCTTCTTTTCAATAAATGTTTTCTGCAGGAAATATTACTTTATTGTTTAACTGCAAAGCTTATGAGAATATGGTAAACCCTTGCACATTTGATGCTTGTTTCATACGCAAATTAAACTATTGATTTGTGCGCATATGTTTTTACAAGAATATAATATGATACAAAATCTTAAATATCAATCATTGTTGCTTTTAAGATGACTGACTTACAATTTTTAGGATCTTTCTTTCAGCATCGCAAGAGCAGTATTGAAGATTTACTGTTTTTTTTTCCCCCATTATATCCATAATTGGCATTAACCCATATCCACCTGGCAGGAGAGATGCTTACCATGAGGTGAAATGAGCAGTGCCAACTTTCTTGCTCAGATGTAACAGCTAGTATAAATAAATCCTTATGGCATATGTTTCCTCTCACTAACTTTGACAAAAATGAAGACACTACTGCAAAGGAAGAAATTCTGTGATTTTTCACTCACTTGTACTTCTTGTTGCAAAATATGAAGTTAAAGGAGTAATATATGCTCCAATATTCTTCTGTACAGAGGAAATATAGTTTCCAGGTTCTTTCCTCTCTCTGTCTTGTCTCTCCATTTCCATCTTTTCAAGTACCCTACTATGAAATGATGTTGGTGTCCAGTTTTTATCGGAGCTAGGAGGTCATGTTGCAGCTGTAAAGGACATTGGTTAGGTCAGTTTTGGAATACTGCATGCAGTTTTGGTCTCCCTGCTATAGGAAGATATTGTGAAACTTGAAAGGATTCAGAAAATGTTTACAAGGATGTTGGAGGGTTTGAGCTACAGGAAGAGGCTGAACATGCTGGGGCTATTTTCCATGGAGCTGGGAGGCTGAGGTGTGACCTTCTATAGAAGTTTATAAAATCATGAGGGACATGGATAGTGTAAATAGATTCCATGAGGTGAAAGACTCCAAAACTAGAGGGTATAGATTTAAGATGAGAGGTGAAAGTTTCATAAGGGACCTAAGGGGCAATATTTTTCATGCAGTGGGTGGTGCATTTATGGGTTGAGCTGCCAGAGGAAGGGATCAAGGCTGGTACAATTTCAACATTTTAAAAGGCATCTGGATGGATATATGAATAGGAAGGGTTTACAGGGATTTGGGCCAAATGCTGGAAAATGAGACTAGACTATTTACGATATCTGGTCAGCATGGATGAGTTGGACTGAAGTGTCTGTTTCTGTGCTGTACATCTCTAAGACTCTGACTATTATGAATGCACTTTCTCATGGCCATTGAAGCTTGAAATGGGACCTGAGCTCTCAGCTTCTGGCACAGCAATGGGACACTGTCACTATGCCACTACTCTGCTTCCAGGTGCTACTGAGAGTAAAATGTGGAAAAGACCCATTCCATCAGATCTCCCCTCCTTTTTACAGTGTCAGGAAATTTCCACATCTTCCACACATTCAACTGCTCATCTGTGGAAATAAAGCTAGAATTGGAAATCCTAGGTCTCCAGCTTCTGTTTTTATTATAAAGTAAAAGTGCGACATTGATTCTGCCCTTCTCCTGGCATACAGCCAACCATGCCAGTGACACAGCCCACTAAATTTGAGTGCTTGAAGGCCTAAAATAAATAATGCATTTGAATGCATCAGTTCAGTGGCTGGGTAAATATGGGCATGGTGGGAAGGAAAGAATCATTATTCATTAGAAGTGAAATTTTAATCTTTCTGTTTCAACAGCCATATTCCAAAGTTATTGAAAGTCTGTGGACCCATTTTAATAAAAGTAATTTCAATGTTAAAAGTAGTGCAACTAGTTTTGTTTATTCAAAAATTTATTGGTAAATTCTTGGGCTGAGACACTTTTGTATTTTTAAATCACATATTAACTGACCAGAGATATTTTCTATAATTAACTTTCCAAGTACTTTGTATCTTAAGAAAATTTAAAGAAAACAATCATATACTATATTTGGTACTAGACTCTATTGTAATTTCTACCAGTAATAGACTCAGTTACAACTTTGCTACCTATGTATATTGACTCCTGGAATTAGAAAATCAAACATACATTTAAAATATTTGCATTAATAACACAATTTAATAAGCCATGTCTTGACCAATATTTTTCCACTGTGATGACACCTGCATACACTAACCTTAATGCCATATGAACACACTTTGGAACTTTAGTCTTTCATGTATTATAATCCGAGATGATGTTATTACTGAACAAGTCAGATCCCAGACTCAAATCTGGCTTTGGTTTTAAGGGGGTGGTATCTCATTGAAACACATATACACAATGCTGCAAATTCAGACTTAATAATAAAATGGAAGTTTATCATGCAAAATAATCAAATATAAAATAAATCAATTTCACATAAAGCATATTTAAGGATTTTGAAACATACAGCAAAATACTATTACACCCAAAAGCATCCCCTTATAGTACTCAAGCATCAGAGAACATGCTCTTTTCTATCCCAAATAAGGTTTGACTTGGCTGTGGTTTCAATTTTTGGTCATGAGAATATGACCATTTCATCTTCAAATAACCCCCTTGGGATTTTCACCAAACACTTCTGGTCTGGAACTAACCTATGTATGCAAAGGTAATTATATTTTCGAAAATTCTAAACTATCCACTCACTTTCACAGGGACAACTACCTTACATATCCAGTTATAGCCATTTGCTCTGCAGGGCTGCCCAAAGTTAATGTCTTGAAAAAAGCTCTTTAATTTACAAGTCATGGGTGTATCCCCAGAACACCCAAAAAATTCCAGAATCTTCTAAAAGCTGAATCTACTACATTGTTTAATTTGTTTGCTGCCAAACTTTCCTAATGTAAACAAATACCAGTTAACCTCTAAAACTACCTCTTGTTGACTTTAAGAAAAGTCACCATGGCTACAGAAATGCTGGCAAGCTAATTAGTAAACCTCTTCAGACACACAGAAAACTCATATGCCACTAGTTTAAAAATTCAAACTCAAATGAATTTAAAAGATATAATAATCACGCACCTTGCATCACTTCTACTCCCTACCACAGGAAGTATACAGATATATATTCAAAAAGCATTTTCATGCACAACAAAAATGACCTTTAAAATATTGCTATGCCATACTAATACTAATAATATACAATGTCGCATATTTTAGATAAGCCCATGGACACTATTTCACTGAACATCCTTCAGATATGATAACAATAAAGCATCCGCCATTAAGTTTTCTTTTCCAGGCCCATGAACAATTTTCAATGGTACAGTTGGAGAATTGAGGTCCATCAAAATAATTAGAAGTTCTTTTCCCAAAATTTCACCAGAGAAAACAGGATTGAGTTCCTTGTAAATCACTTTTTTTTTCAATGTTAGTGTATCTTCTAAAATGACACAGTCTACGCAAGGCTCAATGCCTCATCAGTGTGGAATATTTTTGCTGGCACACATTTGGTTTCTTTGAAAAATAATTGATAGGCACTTCAATAAACATCTCAAATTCCTGCAAGAAAATAGCCCCACACCAATGTTGCTGGTATTAACAATCATGCAGAATGGCTACCCATACTTATGCATTTCTAAAACTGGTACAATTCTCAGCACAGATTGGGAATTATCAAAGGCACTTTTATACTCTCTCGTCCATTCACATTTTCTGCCTTTTTTTTCAATAAAACCTTTTAAAGAAGTGACAACTGTGCTGAAGACTGAAACAAACCTTCAATAAAATCCAACCATGCTGACATAACATGCTAACAAAATTTTACACTTTGCCCTATGTAGGGAAATTCCAAAATAGCTTGTACTTGCACCCCTGTTAGCTAGATTTATTACAAAATTGGCTTATTTTCAGCTGATCAAATTATTCAGTCATGAATTTTAAATGGTTTTCTCAGGTTTGGTTTAAAAACCACCAAATAATTGATGTAAACAATATTGTTGAATAGACTTTCAGCAATTTTATTTATTAATTGTTGGAACTTTGGATTTTTCTCGACATATGTCATGACTTTGACTTTATCAGTGCAATGTGCCATTGGCTCCATCAGTGAACAAAACCTGCCAATATCCTCTTAATATGTCCAATTTGTTCAATACAGTCCTCCAGTCTAGGTATAAGAATTGATTCACTCATGTTTCCACATTGAGATTTTAAAAATCAATAGGGTCTTTGTGACCCGTTTTGGTTTCAGCACCATCGTGATGATCTCCAGTTAGTATCACTCACTTCAATAATGTCATTGTACATCATGAACTTAATCTCCTTCCTCTTGCGTTAATATTTCTATGTTGAGTCTGTATAAGTGTTTCATCAGTAACAACCCCACACTAAACTCATGAATGACGAATATCATTTTTCCTAGCCTATTCCCACAACTTGATTTATAATTCTTTTAATAGCTTTTGTAAATCACCTTGAAGTTTCTTGGATGATAAAACATGATGCTATCAAGTGTTTTAAATAACTATTTTTTGTTTTTGAAAATGTTTGGAGTTTCAACTTGTGAATTTTCAATTTCTGATTAATTCTCTAATTGTCCCAATATTTTTGTTCCAATAGCCCCAAGTCTAATGCATTTAACAGACTTATTTTAATTTTATTTATTGTATCCTTATTCACACACCACTTTAATCCCTTTGAATGAAATCATTCTGTACACTTCCTTGGCTTCAGTTTCCTGCAAGAATCTACAAGGTTTGAATGTCGACCTTAACAACATTGGATCACTAGTTCCTAGTTATTTTCACCCTTTCTAATCTTGCTGCTGTAATGCTGCATTATGGTCTTTAACTCTTCTCCTAAATTTCTCGGTTTAAAGAACACACAGCTATTAGTTCAAAGAAATTTTATTTTGGGCTCAGAATTTTAGTTATGGATCTTCTATGAAAAATCAATGTCCTAATATAAATCATTTACCTTGATCAATTTCTTAGATACAACTCAGTTCTTCATAGTTACATATATCCAAAGGTCTTGGCAGAAAAAAAGAATATGATGGCACCCAGATGGTCTGAATGAATAAATAAAGCCCAAAGGACTATGTAAAAGGAAACAGCTGAGGAACACTTACAACAATTTGAGTAGTGGGTTGAAAGGAATTGATTTTACTCTCTGTTCACATAAAATTGAGGGAAAGTCATTGGACTTTATAGGTCACAAGCAAGTTGTATTTTTTTGTATGGTAAGAAAATCATTCCTGTACCGTATGATATTTTATTTTTTTGTACATTCTATAATTGTAGCCTTTCATGTCTAAATTGCCAATCTGTGTTAGACTTCTTGGTAAGTTTGTGTTGAACACATGTATTGAATGTCGTCTTCCAAGTTTACAAAAAGTTGAAATCTATTCTCAGTCTCAACTATTAATAATGAACTTTTAAAACTATGCTAAGTCTGAATCTTTTTATCACATGATTGGAATATTGAAAAGTTTTTAAGTACAAAACCAATAACATCAAATTTATATTACTATTAGTTTTATCCTTTTTTATTTAATTCAAAGCAAAGCAAGGCAGGTGTTGTGGTCTCACCCCCCCAGACAACGTCTCAGCATTCTATCTCCTTTATAAATTCGGACTCTATCTACTTAAAATATGTACAGAAATGATATTGAGTGCATATTTCCCTGTTTTAACAATAACAAAATCAACATCACTAATTTCTATGTACAGTATAGAAATCTCAACCTATTTGAAATTTGCTATAATACACTGTTGATAAGGTCAAATAATTGTACTATGTCTAATTTTAGCTCACAAGTTCCAGATTAGGTAGCCCCATACGTAGAATGAGAAAGCATGAGTTGAGACATTGTAATCTGAAAGACTCAGGAACAAACTGATAAATGATTTACGAGCAAACAGATAAAATTAAGGAAGATGGGTTATGACGGGTGGGAACGCTACTTTGTCCCTGCAAAAAGAGTACTCGGGTTTGACTTCTTCCTAAAACCTCTCTCTTCTGACCCTCATTAATCCATCCAACTTGTTGGTGGACTGTGCAATATTCTGCTTTGCCTACTCGTGAGAAGTGAAGCAGCAGCACATTAATGAAACCTGGATGTGAAAATGGCCTCTGCCAGATTTGTTCAGCAGTAGGTGAGTTTCCAACTTTCCGCTCCATCCACTCAAAATCTGTCCCGTGTTAAAGTCTGAGCTATTGTATACAAAACATAGCCTCAGTATTCAGTCCAACTTTTGTCGGCTTTCATTTCTACTCAAATCTTACTTTGATTTTTTAAGTGCAACAATTAGTTGTTGAGTTAATCAAATGTTATGCCGTAGGTCTGATCTCTGGAGTAATGGGTTATGTTCATTGAGGTATTTAGTGATTCAGAAATAATAACTGGTAACTCTAGGGGCCAGAAACAGCACCACAATTTTTTTTAAAACAAGTAATTATTTCCTTTCCCAAAACTAGTGGAGGCTTTTTTTCTTTACTGCTGTTAATGTTAAACACTTCCAGTTGTGAATTAGATTTTCAATTTGCCCATTGAACATCATTTGTAATTTGAAGAACTCGGTGTTTTAACAAGGTACCCCCCCCCCCCCCCCTCCGACCTCATCCTCCCACAAACCATCCCAGAAAATGGTGACCTTATGTAATTGTGCGTCTCCCTTTACCCTTGAAAGTAGACAATGAACCTGCCAGTACCTGTCCGTTCATCAGTTTTATCTTGTGCACACATATCTTGGCTTATCTTTAAACAGTTCTCTAAACATATTTTTGTACCATTGACATTTTATACTTCTTTAAAGATCCCTCTCTAATATCTTTTTAGTGAGTGGTATGGTGGCTCAATGCTTAGCACTGCTGTCTCACAGCACCAGAGACCTGGGCTCAACTTCTGCCTTAGGTGACAGCCTGTATGGAGTTTGCATCTTCTTCCTTATCTGCATGGGTTTCTGTCAGGTGCTCTAGTTTCCTTCCACAGCCTAAAATGTGCAGATTAGCTGGATTGGTTATGCTTCATTGCCCTGTGTTGTGCAGGCTAGGTGGCCATGCTAAATGTGGGATGATAGGGATAACATAGAGAACATAGAACATAGAACAGTACAGCACAGAACAGGCCCTTCAGCCCACGATGTTGTGCCGACCATTGATCCTCATGCATGCACCCTCAAATTTCTGTGACCATATGCATGTCCAGCAGTCACTTAAATGTCCCCAATGACCTTGCTTCCACAACTGCTGCTGGCAACGCATTCCATGCTCTCACAACTCTGTGTAAAGAACCTGCCTCTGACATCCCCTCTATACTTTCCTCCAACCAGCTTAAAACTGGTAGGGATATTTTCCAGAAAGTTGGTACAGACCCATTGGGTTGAATGGCCTCACTCTGTACTGTAGAGATTCTATCATTCAATCACCTTTTAAAGGTAAAGTGGCTTTTCTTTAGCACAGTCTTCACAACTCAATTCTTTGGCACCAGGGATCAGACTTGAGTCTCTTCACTGCACATCTTAATTTTTTTGAAGGTTATCCATCTGTTTCTTCTGCCCATGTGAGATATCACTGCATTTTAAAATGGGACTAGTCAGACATTATTTTCAGGTGCCTTTTGACTTGATTATTGTGATTTCTTCACACATGTTCTCTTCAATTTTACTACTACTTGTTGAATCTGTTCCTTCATGAATTATGGAGTGCTTTGTAGTTACCACTAATTCAGATGTGTTCCCTTTCATATATACAAGTTCTATGTTAGTTTATTTTGTTGTATTGGGACTACAGTAATAGCCGATGACTTCATGATTTTCAGTGCTTTACGTGTTTTTCATAGGCAATCATTCCTTTTAGGAAATATACCGTGCATCTCCTGAAGATTCATTTAATTAAGAGGGCCTAATAAGCTGTGTAAAGGAAGAAGCCCTGGAAATATTAGCAGTATTGATGATACTCTTCCAAAATTCGACAGACTTTGAAGCAGTTCCTATAGATTGGAGGGTGGCAACAGTAACCATAGTACTCAAAAAGCAGAGAGTTCCAGACCAGTTATCCTAACATTACTGGTGGGAAAATGCCACAGTCTATTATGAAAAATGTAATAACGAAACACTTGGAAAATATTGGCAGGATGAGGCAAATTCAACATAGACTAATGAAAGGCAAATCATGCATAACTAATCTACTGTGATAATGGGAACTGCAGATGCTGAAGAATCCAAGATAATAAAATGTGAGGCTGGATGAACACAGGCCCAGCAGCATCTCAGGAGCACAAAAGCTATGTTCCTGAGATGCTGCTGGGCCTGCTGTGTTCATCCAGCCTCACATTTTATTAACTAATCTAGTGGCTTTGTTTGAGGAGAAAATTTGTAGAATAATGAGGTAGAGCTGGTGGATGTGGAATATTTGGAATTCTAGGAAGTTTTTGAAAAAGTCCCACAAAATCCCAGTGCGCAAAGCTAAATCTCAAAGGATTGGGGCTGAAATAATGGAATAGATTGAGACTTAATTGATTGAGCAGAAATAGTGGGAACATAGGGATTTTTTTCCAATTGGCAGGCAGTGACCAGTGGTGCATGACAGGGATCACTGCTTCAGCTCCAGCTACTTACAATGTACATAAATGAATGAGCGAACCAAGTGCAATATTTTCAAGTTTCCTGATGAATCAGAACCAGCTGGGATTGTGATTTGTGAGGAGGATGCAAAGAGAGGTTTCAAGATAAACTGGTTAAATTGAGTGTGTGGGCAAACAAATGGCAAATACAGTAGAATTTCAATAAATGTGAAGTTGTACACTTTGTCTAAGAAGCAGAGAGAATATTACTGAAATGGTGATGTTTTGGGAACTGTGTATGTACAAAGTAAATTGGGTATTCTTGATTGCCAATCAATGAAACAGCCTGTTGCAACAAACTATTAGGAACATAAATGGTATACTAGCCTTCATCGCAAGAGAATTGGAATTCAGATGCAGGGATGTCTTACTGCAGATATTTAGGGCCTAGTTGAGATCTTCAATATTGTCTGCATATTTGGTGTCCCTGTCTTCGAGAGGATAACTTGACATAGTGGGAGTACAGTGATGCTTCATTAAGCTGATAATGGGAATTGGACTGCTGTATGAGGAGAGATTCGTTCAACTGGGTATGTATTCATTCGAGTTAGAAGAATAAGAGGGGTCCGATTGCATTTTATATATTTCAAACAGGGACAGACAAACTAGATTCAGGGAGGGTGCTTCCCCTGGTCGTGGTGTCTAGAATTGGGAGGTACAGACTCAGGATATTGAAGAGGCCAATTAGTATTGAGATGCAGAAACATTTTCTTTTTCTCAGAGAATGGCCAACCTGTCAATTTCACTGCAACAGAAGGCTGTGGAATCCAAGTCACCTGAGTATATTGATGATTGACAGCATTTAGATCAAGGGGTATGGAGAGAAAGTGGGAATAAGACTGAGATGGAGGATCAGACATGATCATATTAAATGGCCAAGCAGGTTCAAAGGACAAAATGGCCTACTCTTGTTCCTAGTTTCTGCGAGCCCTTTAAACTGTGTCGAGAAACCCTGTCTCATTGATGTCAAAGTCTATAACTCTGTATGGGTTACATCCATTGATATGAGACATTCTTGCAGCCTTGACGAGTGTATACTTTAAGGAAATAACCATTGATTATTTTAATGATTCTCTGATATTTCTCGTTTTCATTGCTATTTTCAAGCTTTTACGTTCCCAATTCTTGACTGTCTTCCAGTTGGAGTAGTCTTGGAGAATGTCATTGCTGTTTGCGTTTTAATGTTTGTAGTGCCACCTGCTTCCAGTGCGCTCATTGTCCCACAGAGAACTCTTTCTGATGAGCTTTGACTATTATTGAACTCTTAGTGAACAATCTATCTTTCACTCCAAAACCTCTGATTCCTAAACTATACCACAGCTATTAAAAACAGTTGAACTATTAAATCTCATAAGAAATAAACCTGACCTGAAGGACTGGAGAGGCTAAACAATGCAGTAAATAGAAAGAGTCTGACGTTTTGGTAGGAGGCCAGATCAAATGGCACTCTTGGTGGAATACTATTGTTGGAATGTTGTCAGGGCCCATATCCCTTGTTAGTGTTCAGTGCCTTTCAACCATTTCTTGATACCATGATGAATGAACAAGTAGGCTTATGTAAGGCTATTCTGTGCAGAGTCAACAAGGCTGGGTGCACCGTTTTGTCTCTGATGCCTGGATCAATGTTGGTCTTCTGTCCAGTGTTATTCCTTTTTGATTTGTCTGCAGTAGTTTTTGATTGACAATTGTCAATGGGTTTATAGATTTTAGTTTCAGAATTTGTTATTAATCAAATTCAAGGTTCATCAGTTGCCTTCAGATTGCCAGTGACATGACTGCTACCCCAACGTCTCCCTTAACACTATGTAGTGAAAAGACACAAAGGAATTTACATTACAATGCCAAGATCATCATTTATTTGTATCTCATATCATGTCTTACGTACCTCTCAATGCCAACTCCTCTAAGGTATGAAATAAGGGAGGAAACTGTTTCCATAATATCAGAATAACGAAACTGTAGTGATGTCAAATAACCAATTATCATTTGCTAGCATCTTGGGTGCATAAGGCAAATAAATAGGTGATAGCTAGGTTTTACAAAATGTTCTATGTATCTTGAACAATCGGATCCTTACATACTGTTATATAGAAATTATGCTTGATTGTTTAACAACTTTGAGGCAAGTGTTGTGGTGGATCATGTATCACTAAAATAAGCACAGCACTATTCATGTCACTTAATGAAGCAAACATCCATTTATTTCCACGTGAAATGATTGCAATACAATTTTTTTTTAAGAAAAACTGTTCAAATAAATTGAATTAATCTTTATTTTGATGTTTATTTAATATTTGCAAAAATCCTGACACACCTAGTTATTGCTGTATTTATATTCTGAATGGGCCTAGAATTTGTCATATTGAACAATCCGCAAATCACGTTTACTTTGCCTACACCTAGAAATTTGCACCTTTTATTAGACCCCACAATAAGGAAATCTTTTAGAAATTATAGAGGGCTTTTAGGGCTTTGGTGAGACCAGACACGGAACCTGTATACAGCTTTGATCTCCAAACTCGAGGAAGGAAAGGTATTCAGTGTTTGGGGTGGATTGGGAGTTGAATGGGTGCAGAGCAAGGATCACTAGGTTCATTCATAGTTTGAGAGACTTGTCTGAGGAAGATATGTGAATGGGCAGTACTTGCTGGCCAAACTGAGCTGTTGCCCTACATGAACAGACAATTCAACATAAAAACAAAGTGTAAGACATTTTATCTGACAAGTTTCTCCAGCACTTTGTTTTTATTTTGAACCTCCCCACCATTCACAGTAATTTGCTTTTAATTCAACCAATTTGAGATAATCAGAGCTCATGACTGGAAATGACATACATTCATGCCATGAACCAGTTTTTCAAAAACAAGGATAAAAGCCACGCAGGCCCACTCATGCATAAAAACAAGGTGACTGGTGATGAGATAAATCTGAAGGCCTCCACGTATCAGGAAAAGGGAAGGTTGAAAAGGAGTGACCTTCCTAGTAACCTCACCAGGTGTGGGAATTGAATCTGTACCATTTATATCATGCTGTAACATTTAAATCAATCATCCAGACAACTGCACTAATTAACTCCAAAAGTCACTGTAGTCCTAGTGGACCATAGGCTGCTCTCTTATTAGAGACAGCAAAGTGACTTCCACTGGTTTAACCTGAGGGTCACCACATCTCAGGCTAAGAGTGAGGTTGGCAGGATGGGACCTTCATGGTTACCTCCGTTGGCGTGTGAATTGAACTCCTCTTGTTGGCATCACTGCATCACAAACCAGCCAACCAGTTAACTGAACAAAAGTAAGTCTGTCTATAAGCAGAAGGAACATGGGTCAGTTTGTCCTTCCTTTATCATCCAGCAGATTGGGGGCTGAGGATTGGAGCTACACCTGCTTGTGGGGACCCTGTTGTGCTCAGGTTGGGACTAGCCCAAAGTGTTTGGGTCAGGGGTGGGGCTGCTGTATTTATGTTGGGGACAGGACTGCTGTGCTCAGGCCATGGACAAGGGCAACAGATGTATAGCAACATGACCAACTGCTCATCCAAGCCACTCACTATCCTGATTTTGGAACCACAGGTCTGCCACTATTCCTTCAGTGACACCAGGTCAAAATCCTGGAAATCCCTCCCTAATGACATTGCAGGTCTTGGTGCAGCAAATGGGCTGCCTGTGCTTGAAATAGATAGCTCAGCACCACTTGCTCAAGGGCAATTAGGATGGTCAATAACTATTGGTTTAACCAGTGACACCCACATGCCAGAAATGAATTTTTAAAATTTAACATTCTGCACATCAATGGCATGACTAAAATAATTTTGCAAACAGCATACTAGCAGTTAGTGTTATTTTGCAAATCCATCTTGCAGACATTTCCACCATGGATCTACCAAGCTGCTCTAAAGGCAATAGTAACCTACCATAGGTGACAAGTGCCAAAAAATGGCTCCAAATGAAGCTAAATCAAATGTTAAACCAAGCACTGTCTTTGGGCAGCGGTTCATAAATAAATGAATGAATTCATTCAGAGAGATACTAATGACTAACCAACTGAATAGAGAATACAAAGGTGTTTAAAAACCATGTGAAAGAGAAACTGAAACCTCTAAAGGCTCAGAAGGCCTGGCAGAATCTGTGGTGAGAGAAAATAGAGTTAGTATTTTGAGTCCAATATGATTTTTTTTGTCAGTTTGGTGCTCAGCTTTGAACAATACAGTTCAGTTGAATCAAAATTGAGAACAATTTGCTATCTGTTATCATCTAAAATCAGCATGGTGAAGAGTTGAGGTACTATTTTTGTGGATGCAGTTGTTTATATATAATTATTATGTGGAACATCATTTTCAAATAATGATATTGTTTTCAGTTTAAAACAGTAAGAAACTAAATTGTTTTAGATTTCACTGATGCAAATATTTAGTGTGAACTTAGTGCCTGAATTTTAAATTAATTCAAGTGTTCTTCAGGTTGTACTTTCAAGAAATGATGCTTCTAAGTAATGCGATATAAACTGTATAATTTATATGTATTTTAAATATTATGTACTGCAAAGTTGGGCTTTTGGGATTGTAATGTGGGTTTTGTGTTTGTCTTAAGTTAGTTATTTCAGTAATAAGTATTTCTGTATCCATTGCAATTTGTTTTAGAACAGGTTTTGAGAGCTAGCTTTAGAATTAATAGCTTTGCCTACATATTGGTAGGGTTTTACGACTGAAGAAGAAAAATAGACTCCAGTTCAGAATGGTAGGAGGTGATTTTTGTTTAAACTTCAGGGAACACTCATATCTTAGAGCTTTACTTTTAGTTTTACTTAGTGTTTTGAGCAGTCCTGTGAAGTTTTCCAGTGAAGCTGTTTATAAAGAGAAGCGATGAAAATAGTGAACTTAGATTACCTTAGTGTTAGACCCAGACTAGGAATGCGAGGACAAAATCTTGAAAGGCTTAGTTGAATCAGTGCATTTTAAGCTCTGATGCAAGAATAGCTCCAGGAAAAAGCTATTTGCAGTTCCTAACGATTATTTGAAGTTACAAGTGACTTAAATCTATCAAGGTGATAGTTACAGGGACTCTTGAGTACTGTACACATGGTACCTTTGGCTAGTATACGAAAATGTGTTTTGGAGTAAAGTACAGGAGTTTCTTTTGGATATTATACGATAGCTGTTACTTTTCTTTTGAATTTATAACTGAGTGTTTTGAGATTACTGGGGTTATAAACTTTTACTGTGTTTAAACTATTTGAATTTATGTTATATAAGTAAATAGCTTTTGGTTTAGCCTATTTTATCTTGTCTTTTGTTAATAAACTTCTGTTTTATTGCTAATGAAATTTGCAGCATTGCCAGCTAAAATTTCAGTGGGAGACCACTTCTTAAAACCAAAACAAGATATGATCTTTCAAGCAATGTTTCATTCTGGAATTTGACATGTCCATTAATAACATTAGCTGGGATTATCACAGCAACTTTACAGTGAGCAAACATTTTTGTCAACATAGTTGAGTGAGAGTGCTCTTAATTTGCTGATTACCCTGTATATTACTACATTTTACTGTTGTCAGACCAAATATGGGTGAAAAATATAGTGATAACTTTCTAATCCAGTACAGCTTTAGCTAAGTGTGCATCAGATACATAAACACAATAGATTTGCATGTTAGTAATAAATAAGATTTGGGCTCTGCTCAACATCCCATAAGGCAGTTTTGAATTTAGCTGATGTCAGTGTTTACAAATGAAAGGAAGTGAAAGTATGGCTTGACAGAATTATTGAACACTATTACAGCTGCTGGAATTAATGAAATCTATCAGTAACAGAGTAGAACACATAATATTAATATTGATGCAAAGATTGCAAATGTTTGACTTTTAAAGAGGACCGTATATTATTATAGCAAAGCAAAACATTTACCTTCTATCAAAAATCATCGTATCAGCTCAAATTATCATCTATAACAAATTAAAGCAGAGAATTGATATTTAATTGCAAGAAAGTGCTTACATTTAACCTTTGCTTTGTAAAGTTTAGTCAAACATTGTACACTTGGATATGGTCTGAGAAAAAGAAACTATTGCTGCAGAAAATCAGCTAAACCAATCCAAAGAATGGACATTGTCATGATTTTCAACTTGTACTGTAAGGAGAATTTTAGTGAATTGCAAAAGCAAAGTACAGAGGACATTTTACTGGAAAGGTTTATTGATTAAAAACAAATCCACAGCATGAATTTTTCTACTGAACAGAAAATGAAAGTAACAACATTGGAAAATGGTGTAAAATTACCAAACCCATACAAACACAATGTCATACAGAAAATACTGCCACATGACATTGACGTGAAGCCAAAGTAACACTTAACTGAGGGAGTCAGTTGAAAAGACAAAGCAAGCAAAACATTAGCTAACTCAACATAAAGATAATAGTAAAAGGGTGCCAACTTATAATGGAAAAATAAATTTGCCTATATGTGGGACATAAAAGGAAATAGAGAATGAAAATGAACTCAGATGGTACACTGCAAATAGTTTATTTGAAGATGGTAACTAATGGAGACTACATAGAAAACAAGCATCAGAAGCAAATTCAAAGTTCATGCACATGTTTGTGAGAAAACAAGTCAAAAGACATTTTTTACATTAAAGTGTTAGATCAGTGAGGAACTAGTGATCTTCTAATTTCATTTAATTGCTTGATCCTTGATACAATGTCTTATGTTCTATTTCATCTGGTTACCATATTACTTCACATTTAAGCTAATCCTCTAAGATAGGGGTATGGACCCCATTGTTATTGTAGGTGGAATTTGATTTCAATTAAAAATTCTGGCATTTAAAGCTGATCTCAATGATTGTCACAATATGTATCATTGATTTGTTTTAAAAACCCGTTAATATCACCTATATTTTCCTGACATCTGTTACCTCCCCTCACTTACTTCAGATTCCAAACTCTCAGCAATATGATTGATGCTTAGCTGCACTCTGAAATTGCCTAACAGGTTATGGAGCAATGAGAAATGGATACCCATTGCAGGCCTTGTCAATAATATCCGTAAACAGGAATTAAGAAAAAAAATGTTTGGAGGCCTATGTGTGGAAAACCTGCTCTCAGAATGGGTCCAGTAATTACAGTTCTTCCTGGGCTGCAGTACAACAGGTACATGGAGCACACACAGCAGCGATAAGTGGTTGTGTGCGTGAGGTAAGATTCAGTCAGCTTAATTCGCTCAATAGTTGGCTTGATGTAGTGTGACACCAGCAAAACCAGTTGAATTCCTGCACTAGCTGAGTTTACCATAAAGGCCAAGCCACTAGGCCTATGGTGGGCATCTTATGTGAAGGAGTAGAGGAGATTGTTAGAAACTGTTTACTTCAAACATTGGGCTCTTTCTGAGCACCTACTCAGATTACAGTTCCCCTAAATCACATGATCACATTGACCATATCGTCGGATCTCCACAGTTTACTACACATCCAAACTTCAGCTGTGGACCATCACCGTGTCTTTTTGGCCAAAATCCTAAAGTAAAACCCATCCAAGAAAATTTCTGGCGCCCAACTTTATTCAGTGACAGTTTAAATAATATTTGCAAAATTAAATGAGTTGCCCTTCAGCATTCCTTAAATGATAAGCTGCTGGTGCCTTTGCCTGACCTAATGCTCCTGCTCAATGCAACCGTCTGGGTGCTGAAAGTTTGCTGACTTTGAGCAGGGCAATTGTACACTTAGGGGGCTGGCATCAAACTTCACCTCAGTAGGGGTGGCAGCAGTCTGGGCTGTCCAAAAGGCAACAGGTAAGGGTGGTAGCAGGATGGTAATGGTGCAAAATTGCACAGCATTTACGGTCTACAGAATTACTTCTGCCACAGCAATTGCTGTGGTTGCTCAGGTACAGATTCCTCAGAGCCTGCATGGCGGAAACAAAACTGGACTAGCACGGCAAAAAGTTCAATGGCCTGTGTCTGATCTACCCATGCATCCCTGAGAGTTTGGGTGACTCCTGTTTGTGCCAAAATGTAGACTTTGATATTAAGGTTAGACACTTCTGCATGGTTGGTTCCAGAAATGCTGTTAAGATGCTGACTACTGTTGCCAGCTGAAAGCAATGGTGTCAATATTCTGCAAGATCACTGTGTCAAGTTGGAGCTGGTTTCATTCAGGCTTCTTTGATATCAACATCTTTCTGTGGCAGGCCAGCCATTGTAGCAAGCATGTCCATGAGTAATTCCCCATGTACTCATCCTATCAAAGTGCTCATTTCAGTCTTCTGTAGAAGAAATTGTCAGTGAGCTCATTCTCCTGGAAGATGTTATCCAGTTCCTGTTTGAGCTGTTGTGCATTTGAGTAGTATGAAAGGTTGTGGATGTATTTATTGACTTTGGCCCCATTTAGACAGGGACAGAGTAGAGGTCATATAATCAGTCAGAAGCGAGGTGAATATCTTGAGGTTAGTCTTGAGACTTAAAAAAAATATATATCAAGGACCTCACATGAATAATCGATGTTTATGTGGTACACAAATCATTGAACTTGCAAGGTATTGACGTATTGCGAGGCCATAGTCGCACTGTTGTTGACAAATGTTGCTATGTTGATCAGGTATTTGAAATACTGGCTGCCAGTTTCAACACTGATAGCAATACGTGTAATTTAAGATTATTAGTTTATTCGTGTGGTGAGAAACATCAGCAGCACATCTAATTTTTAAAATATTTTCATTTTCACTCTTTTTTTTAGCTCTGCTGATCTGTTATCCTTTGAAAGTAGAAATTCTTGGAGATGTATGATTTAATGGGCAACATTGGCATTTATTCAAGAGAGGAAAGTGACTACTTTTTGAGTTATTTAGTCTCAGAGCCCAGCTCCATTAACTTGCCCTTAGAAGTATACCTGTACCAGAGGTCATTTCATTTCATCACTAGCTAAGACCAACCCGAGCAATTTTTCATTCACTTTTCATTGTAAGGATTGTTGGCATCAATTACAGGGACGTCATTGATGGCCCAGCCAAGACCAAACAACTTAACACAAGCTTGGAACCGAGGCACTTACCCCATACCTAATTCATCTGTGTGGCTTTGTCCCTTCCGCTCGGTACATTTATCTAATTATGCTCAGAGACCCAGCACCTAATTCCTGAGTAACTATCTGCAGTTGAAGTGCAATTATAAAAAAAACAGAACTGTGGATGCTGGAAATCAGAAACAACAGATATCGTTGAAAGACTCTGCAGGTCTGGCAACACCTGTGGAGAGAAAGCAGAGTTAATGTTTTGGGTTAAAATAGTATCAGCGATAATGGGAACTGCAGATGCTGGAGATTCCAAGTTAATAAAATGTGAGGCTGGATGAACACAGCAGGCCAAGCAGCATCTCAGGAGCACAAAAGCTGACGTTTCGGGCCTAGACGATGAAGGGTCTAGGCCCGAAACGTCAGCTTTTGTGCTCCTGAGATGCTGCTTGGCCTGCTGTGTTCATCCAGCCTCACATTTTATTATCTTAATGTTTTGGGTTCCTTCTTCAGAATTGATTGTAGTTCAGAAAATGTTGGTATGTATACAAAAAATGAGGTGGTTGGGTGGAGGAGTAAACAATAAGTGGAGGTGAAGCCCAGAGAGAGAGAGAGAGAGAGAGAGAGAGAGAGAGAGAGAGAACAATAGTTGGACAGACAAAGGAATGAGCCTGGGGAATTAGCAGGCTTTGTCATCACATGGGCTGCTGTCTGGTGATGGCATCTGGATCACTTAAGCCATTTAGGGAGGGAGATCTGCCACACTTTATCTGAATGGTTAAGTGTGACTTCAGATGCACAGTTATGTGATTGACTCTGACTCTTAATTGCCCTGGAATGATCTTGCAAGCCATTCATACATTCATATCATGGCAATGAGGGATGGACAACCAGTTCGGGCCTGGCCTATGCTACCTACATGTGATCAAAACAAAATTTGGAGGTGCAAATCAATACTCCCCAAAAATTGGAAAAAAAATTTTTTAGACCTTTTAAGTAATGTTATGCAGTAATACTCAATTTGAACAAATAAAAGTAAAATAATTTCAAGCAATTGTGACCTATTTCTGTGACCATTTCAGTCTTTATTCCTATTATCTTGCTGACATCCAGAATCCATGTTCATACAAATAGTGGTTTTTCAATTGTGTTTTATTTAAGCCAAACCCTGCACTAGAAATTCTTCCATTCCATTCTTGAAACTGCCTCCTCATCTTGTCATATTATTGTATTATTCAGCTAGTAATTTTTCAGTGAGCCAACAGTCAGCAGCCAGATCCATTAACGCCTGATTACATCAGCTCAATTCACGTATAACATTGATTATGTGTCAATATTTGATGTACAGCTGCAACTGAGAGCCATGTGAATTCAGGTGCTAACGTGCTTCTTCACAACAAAGCAAAATTTAGACAAACATCAAGTGACATTCAAGAAGACAAGACAAATTTACTTTGCAGCCCACACACAGACGCTCAAGCTAAAAGAAAATCAAACAACTATGCTGTAAGCAAACTGCGGCAGTGATGAGATGCAAGGATAGATTTTCCTCTTCCTGCATCTGGGACTACTTACATAGCTTGGAACAAATGAATTCAGTACATGAAAACATAGTAAGGGGAAGAAATTTGTGCCAAAGGCAGCCATCCGATTTTTTTGTTTAAATTGGATGCAATCCATAAATATGTGCACTCGCTGCCTGTCCAAATTTTACTGTGTCCAGTTAATCCTGCAGCTTCAGGTAAGAATAGAAAGACCTTCCCTTAATTATCAACATGTCTCCATGTAAAAATATTTAGTTAATGTGTTTTGTAATCTGGTCTTTGTTATATAAACAGGGCAAAGACACAAGTGAAAACAATTCAAATGTAATCACTGGCTGAAGAGCCCTCTGGAATACTTGAGCATGTGAGAAGATGCTATGTAAATGCAAATTATTTCTTTCACATGTCTACCTGTTTATTTTACATGAGTGAGGCTAATAAAACTATTTTCACAAATGGCCAACAATGTAATTTATCAAAGAATGTGGATTTAAACTTTTTCCTAAAGGATTTTTCCTTAAAGAAACTGAAGACACAATAAAGATTATATGCAGAAGTCGTACAGGCATTTTTGCTTGACACTCTTTTATGTATTTATTGGTAATGGTTTAGCCACCATTTTATATTTGTTTCTATTGTAAATTTATTCACTAACTAATTTTGTCAAACCTGCAGAGGCTCCCAAATGTGCATTTCATACCAGGTCTACTATTTCCTATTTTGTAAGGCATACTATTCTCAATTTGCTCCTGGTTTTCTCTTAGTAATCTTCTTCCTTAAGCAAAGAGGCAACTTCCAACTGCATGATAATGATAAACTTTATTTGTCCTCTACTTCTTGCAACTCATCAAATTGTAAGCAGTTTTATGGATGTAGCCAAAGAAATCAAATGTGTTTATGAAAGATTAACAGTACAGAAATGGGTTTTTCTTACCAAGAGGGACGTATGTAGTTTGACCCAACAAAACCTCCTTCCCACCCTTTTCGTCTATCCCCATCATTATTCACCTCAGTTTATTCTTTTTTGCCTACAAGATCAGCTTCTGTCCATAAAACTGTGTTCTCTGTAACTCTTTCTTTCTATTTGCATTTCAACTCATGTGCTGTTGAAACCTTGGGCCATGCCTTTGTCACATCTGGACTAGCCTCACAGCAAAAATCCGCCTGTTTTCAACTTGCACCAAACTCCATTCACCCATCACCACAAACACTGGTTTGGGGTTAAGTTTGAGTTTGGAATTAGAGTAGAATCCCTACAGTGTGGGAGCAGGCCATCTGGCCCATTGAGTACAAACCGACCCTCTGAAGAGCATCCCACCTAGACTCACTTTGCTGTATAGCCCTGCATTTTCCATGGCTCACCTACCTAACCTGCACAACTCTGGATAGTATGGGTAATTTAGCATGGCCAATCCACCTGACCTGCACATCTTTGGACTGTGGGAGGCAACTGGACCATCCAGAGGAAAACCATGGAGAATATGCAAGCTGCACAGTTCCCCAAGGCTGGAATTGAACCTGTGTCCCTGGCACTGTGAGGCAGCAATGCTAGCCACTGAGCCACCATGACACTCAATTCTTGTCCTGTTTTCAGTTTCCTTCATGACTGCTTTTGTTTATCTCTCTAACGTCTTCCAGTCTTTCAACCTTCCAAGATTTCTGTCTTGCTTATTCTCGCCCCTTTTAACATCCTCAACTTGCTGGCCACAAACCAGCAGCCATGACTTCAACTGCCTATCTCCTTAGCTCTGGAACTTCTTCCTAAAACCCATCCTCTTTCTCTACTTTGCTTTCTGTCTTTTAAGATGCTTATTAAAATCTATCTCTTTAACCAAACTTTAAGCCAACTACCTTAATATTTCCTGAGGTGACACAATATCCGATTTGCATCATAACTGAAGCATCTTAGGAGTCTTTATTACAGTAACTGCATGTCGAAATACAAATTACTTTTGGGCATTGTTTGTGAGAAACCATTAATCACAGATTTGTATGGTGAAAATCTTGTTAAAAATGCAGTGGATAATTTTGGGGACACAATTAAATCATGGCCCAATCATGCATGAGTCTCATTTTCCATGACATTTGATGATTTAGGAAGAAATGAGCAATGCAGCTTTGGGTTTGAGAAAGATTGTGGGAAGATAGTCAATATTATGTATAATGCTTTTAGTGGTACACTTGAGTATGAGTAGATGATCTGATGTGGAGAGCACTTAAGGAATGCATCAGTTTTACAAAAGAAAGCTTAACTTTTTAGAAGACTAAGTAATGGATTCTCTTGTCATTTGCATGACCCTGCCCTGCAATTCACAGAAACTAACTAATAAATTGAATGTATATTGAATGCTTTCTTCTGTTGTTTAAATAATATGCGGTGCTTTTTTCTTTATTTCAAATGAGTTATGGTATCTCTACCTTTAGTTGCATTGTGCAACTGTGCCTAATTAGCTCATATTTCTGACACTACCACATTTATTCTTAATTGCACTCAGTTATTTTTTTAACTCCAGACTAACTTTGTGGCCTTCCCAGATACCAGCAATCTTACTCTTCTTAAGGGCAGAGACTCGATGCACAATTTAGTGCAACCATAGGCCATGTGACCATATATACATTTCAGAAGCAGAGATTGCATAGTTTTATTACCAATCATATCAGTTCAAAGTACTTTATGTCAAAATTATGAATTTGTAACTTATCAGGTCATTAAATCGATTAATGTGAAAATGATAAATATTGCACCCTGTCTCTCACTTCAGACAAATAATGCATTTTTACATGGTACTGTAACAGTACCGTGACTATAGATTATAGGAATGGAATTAGGCCATTTAGTCCATAAAATCTGCTCTGCTATCTGATCATGGCTGATATGTTTTTCATCTCATTCTCCTGCCTTCTGCCTCTTTCTGATCAAGAAGCTATCTATCTTTGTCTTAAATATATGCAATAAGCGGGCCTCATCATCCTTCAGTGGTACTGAATTCCACAGATTAAACATTCTCTAACTGAAGAAATTCCCCCTCATCTCAGTGACAACTTCTATTGCTCGCACTCGTGAACGGAGATTACCAGGCAGCAGGAGAGTAGAGGAAAAATTTAACGTATGCAAACCCTAGCACCACCACCACCTCTGCTCTTCCGTCGAAAGGCTGCTTTTAAAAAAAATGGCACCCCCCTCCCCATTTCAAAAGTATTTGATTTGGAGTCATAGAGTAATACAACTGTGCAGCATGAAAACAAATTTCTGTCTAACTCATTCATGCCAACCAGATATCCTAAATGAATCTAGCCCCACTTGCCAGCATTTGGCCCATATCCGTCAAATTTCTTCCTATTCATGTACCTACCCAGATGCCTTTTAACTGTTGTAATTGTACCAGCCTCCACCCTTTTCCTCCGGCAACTTATTTCATACATGCATCACCTTCTGCATGGAAAAGTTGCCCTTGGGTGCACTTTTTAAATCTTGCCCCCCTCGCCTTAAACATATGTCCTCTATTCTGGATTGTACTGCCCTGGGAAAAAGACCCTGTCTATTCACCATATCCATACCCCTCATGATTTTATAAACCTTTATAAGGTCACCCGTAATCCTCCGATGCTCCAGGGAAAATCACCTCAGCCTTCTGCTTCTCCCAATAGCTCAAACCCTTCAACCCTGGCAACATCTTTTAAAATCTTTTCTGAACCCTTTCAAGCTTCACAACATCCTTCCTATAGCAGGGAGACTAGAAATGAACATGGTATTCCGAAAGTGGCCTAACCTATGTCCTTTACATGTCCTCCAAACTCATGTATTCAATGCGGTGACCAATGAAGGCAAGCATACCAAACAGTATCTTCACTATCCTGTCTACCTGCAATTTACACATTCAAGGAACTGTGAACCTGCACTTCGAGGTGTCTTTGTTTGGCAACATTCCCCAGGAACTTAGCATTAAATATATCAATCCTGCCCTGATTTGCCTTACCAAAATGCAGCACCTCACATTTATCTAAATTAAACTCCATCTGCCACTCAGCTCATTGGCCCATCTGATCAAGGTTTTCATTTGCTTTCAAATGCTTTAGATTGTCCTGAGCTATTGCAAGTTGTGCCATTAAAAGCACAATTCCTCCTTTACTATATTCAAGCCTGTTCACCTTGACTAATATGAATCGAATGTAATTTTCAAGCTTCATACTTCCAACAGGGCCCCTTTCCTACACAAGGCTCATCAGAAATGTGAGTCACACACCACCCTACCAACCTCCGGATACAACGCATTATCCTCCGACACTTCCGCCATTTACAATCCGACCCCACCACCCAAGACATTTTTCCATCCCCACCCCTGTCTGCTTTCCGGAGAGACCACTCTCTCCGTGACTCCCTTGTTCGCTCCACACTGCCCTCCAACCCCACCACACCCGGCACCTTCCCCTGCAACCGCAGGAAATGCTACACTTGTCCCCACACCTCCTCCCTCACCCCCATCCCAGGCCCCAAGATGACATTCCACATTAAGCAGAGGTTCACCTGCACATCTGCCAATGTGGTATACTGCATCCACTGTACCCGGTGCGGCTTTCTCTACATTGGGGAAACCAAGCGGAGGCTTGGGGACCGCTTTGCAGAACACCTCCGCTCAGTTCGCAACAAACAACTGCACCTCCCAGTCGCAAACCATTTCCACTCCCCCTCCCATTCTCTTGATGACATGTCCATCATGGGCCTCCTGCACTGCCACAATGATGCCACCCGAAGGTTGCAGGAACAGCAACTCATATTCCGCCTGGGAACCCTGCAGCCATATGGTATCAATGTGGACTTCACCAGTTTCAAAATCTCCCCTTCCCCCACTGCATCCCTCAACCAGCCCAGTTCATCCCCTCCCCCCACTGCACCACACAACCAGCCCAGCTCTTCCCCTCTACCCACTGCATCCCAAAACCAGTCCAACCTGTCTCTGCCTCCCTAACCGGTTCTTCCTCTCACCCATCCCTTCCTCCCACCCCAAGCCGCACCCCCAGCTACCTACTAACCTCATCCCACCTCCTTGACCTGTCCGTCTTCCCTGGACTGACCTATCCCCTCCCTACCTCCCCACCTACACCCTCTCCACCTATCTTCTTTACTCTCCATCTTCGGTCCGCCTCCCCCTCTCTCCCTATTTATTCCAGTTCCCTCCCCCCATCCCCCTCTCTGATGAAGGGTCTAGGCCCGAAACGTCAGCTTTTGTGCTCCTGAGATGCTGCTTGGCCTGCTGTGTTCATCCAGCCTCACATTTTATTATCTTGGAATCTCCAGCATCTGCAGTTCCCATTATCTCTGCACCTAACCCACAGTTGAGTAAAGTAATGCAGAGTTGATTATTCAGCCTTGGTGCTCCTGAGATGCTGCTTGGCCTGCTGTGTTCATCCAGCTTCACACTTTGTTGTCTTGGATTCTCCAGCATCTGCAGTTCCCATTATCTTTGATTATTCACTGTTGGGCGTGGTGAGCTGGGGAAAAGGTGTTTCTCCTCCCTGGAAGCTTGAAGTGGGAAATTTTATTCCTGTTTTATCATATAAGGGAAAATAGCAATGATATTGTTAAGCTGGGCAGCAATAAATTCTGTCTTATTTCAAATTTGCACATTGATTGCTCTTGTTATGAGCACACTATAAAGCTGTTTAAATCTACCTGTTCTAATTGGGAGACTATTTGTCAGTTAATGCTTGGACCAGTAAAATGAGCATTGCATAGCATTGAATCCTGTCACCTGAGGGGATTGAAAACCAAATAAAAAAGCCTTCAAGCTACATATCATTAAGAATCGGAAGTTGCAATTTTTTTTAATAGCGACACTTTTTTTCATTTTAAAAAATTGCTTTAATGTAAAGAAGACCTGTAAACTGATGTTAAATTATGAATTTGGTATTTGTTTATGTGAGCATGTTTCTGAATATCAAAGTATTCCTGCTAATTATAAGTGGGTAGCTGCAACTATTCAGATCACGAAGTAGTAACTTGATTTTTAATGCATCAGAAATATGGCTATAAGCCAGGCTTGGAGGGCTTTACTCTAGGGACAAGCTCCCTGAACCACAGTTGCTATTTTTACAGGAGCAGTTTGTATTATAATCGGGATGTGCTAGATTTCATAGACCAGAAATTGGTTCTTCTTCACCTGCCACTTCCGACTGAATTCTGAAAGCAATTCCCAAGGCAGAATGGCAAGCTGGCACAACTGGCACTGGCCCCACTGACATAGGATTATGAGGTCAGACATATGTTGGATATCCCTAGGAATGCTGGCATTGGAGTTCAGCCATTGTACTAATCAGCTCCCTGGATTGCTCATGGAAGTTGGCCAGAAATCAAGAGGAGATGGGAGCCAGAAGAACGCTGCTGAGTCTATATTCTGGTGGTTACAGTATTTAAATGTACCTTTTTTTGCTACAATCCTAAATGGTTCCTTAAGGTATAATGGTTAGGCTACGTGGATTCTTTACCCAAATACAGCTAGTCTGATGCCAGTTGAGGTCAAGGTTTGCCAGTTTTGTCAAGGGATCATTGATTTGCTTTTAGGATGCTTGGTTGGATATCCAGTATCAGGTCTTGGCCAAATCCACCTTTCCAGATCCGATCTTAACAAATGACATTCTGCGCATTTCCAGAATGGAATATGGCCCACTATACTTGACTGTGGCACCCATTACATGCCTGCTATTTTTCAGTGATGCAACCCGTGAGCCACCTCTTGCAATCATTGCTTGTAATAAATTATAATTACCTGTCTCTTTAAATTCTAACCAACAGCAGTTTTAATCCTACACCGTGTCACAGAATTCATACCAGACAATAGGCTTAAATAATTTCAGAATGTGTTGCAGTCATGTGTTTCAACAAAAGGATGGAACCGATTTAATGATTTTTTAAATTTCAGGAAACTTTGAGGAGAAACAAACCATAGTAGTTGTACACTATTGCCTGCCTGTACTGGGAAATGGCATTGGAAAAGCTGATCCTTCAAGGAAACTTAAAATACAGCCGTTTCCACAAAAGGGTATGATGTGCATTTTCTGAATTCTGACACAAATGGCAGAACCTTTGGATCTCAAGTTAAGCAAAACCATGTTGCACCTTGCAAGGAATGCCTTTTTGAAAGTGAGATTGGCAGTACATGAGCACGTAGGAGATGCAGAAGTAAAATACAGCCGATGCTGTCAATCTGATATAAGAACAAGAAGTGCTGGATAAGTTCACTGGGGCTGGTAGTATCTGTAAGGAGAGAGAGGGTTAACATTTCAAGTTGATGGATGAAAGGCCATTTTACCTGAATGCTAGTCTGGATTTTCAACAGCAAGGGGTGCAGTGGAAGTTGGGAAAATGTGCACCTTTGTACATCCAACTTGAGAGATAGTGCTTGCAAAGTCAGAAGTTTCTGCAAGATGAGTGTATTCTGTAGTTGGGCCCATTAACCCAGGAAAGAGGATAGAGGCAGCCACATGGTCTGCAGTGTGCTGCTGACTCAGCCTGTTTTTAAAAGGCTTAATGGGCGTTGAGCAACGTTCTCCCAGTTGTAATGAAACTAGTAAGCTCCCCAGCCCTCACTGCTCAAACCCCTTCACTATCCTCTCATCATCCATGGCATGTCCCCATGACAGATTATAAATCCATCTACAGCCTCCATGACTCTTTTGCCATCCCAGGCCAGGCTATTTACCCCATGCTCCCATGCTTGCTTATGGCACTACCATACCCCTTGAGTAACTATGCAGTGTTTCAATCCACAGAACTGTATGAAGACAATACACTTAACACTGCTTTCTAAAAATAATTCATTGATCATATTTCACTGTTAAAATGTCCTTTTATCTTAGCGCAATGAAAGTGAGAATTACCCACAAACTGTAAAATTCCAGTGACAAAAACTGCATGCACTTGAAATGTCTTAACTTGGTATGCATAAATATTGTTCAATTGACAGCAGAGATCAAAGAACCAGAACCATCAACCAAATTGTTTATTCTCTGTGTCTCTAATATTTCAATGGAATAATGGATTTCTGGGTTCTCAGCCAAGTTTTTATCATGCATGGATGTCTTCTTGCTGGTTACTGAAACAAACTTGCTTAACTTTAGGTCCAGGACCTTGGACCCTCCCTGCCTGAATCGCTGAGCATCTCAACCAAAGCTGGTGACCACTCACGAGATGGGAAACCTCCTTTAAGATCTGGATAACTTTCCTCATCCAATTCTAGCTCGAGTCATACGACAGGATTTGTACCTGCACTTGATCTACAGTAGCATGTTGTATATTTATCGAATAATTTGTGATTCAAACATATCACCTAATCTGGTTTCTGGTTTGGAAATCTAGTGGAAGGAAGACACCATGTGGAGTGAAAACCACTTTGCATGTGGGGAAAATTTGTTCCTCAACCACAACTGACCCCTGCAACCACCCACCTCCTGAACATACCCACTCAGTACTCCCACTCTGGTTAAGATTGGGAACTAAGCATCTACTTGAAGAATCAAGGGTAGTCTATTTTCTTTGTTGGGCCGCTGCATTAATCTGTGACTGCAGCACCATGGATATTGTGATTTTTGGCTCATTTGGCTTGTATACCTGGTAATGTTCAAGCCATTTGAACACAGTGGCTAGGACAAACTACATGTGGCTTTGTATTAAGAAATAGCACATCACCTGCAGCAGATCCTGTCATTTTCTAATGCTGGATGAGTAGAATGGTTATTAAAACCTTTTCTTACCTGACCCTTCAATGTGATAACAATAGATTGCCAGATTGAACCGTAGCCACAACATTCATCACAGAATAGTATGTTATCAAGAATTTATTTGCATTTTCTTTTACAGTCCTTTAGGCTGATCTTTTGTCCATTTCATTTTATTTTATTAGTTTATTGTAACAATGTTAAAGAAACTTTGAATTGCTTGCTGAATTATTTTCCTGATCTATTTCTTTGAATTTTTCAAATGGATAACATTTCTTTCTAAAGTGATATCACAACGGACCTGATGCAGATTAATTAATAAGGATTGGTGGCTTTTATTTTTCTATTTGTATATAGTCAGACATTGTAACTCCTTCAGACCATTTATAACAAACTCAGATTGCTTATGGAAGGCACTTTCTGGGACTGATATATGGATTTATAATTTATGAGCAAGTGTTTAAAAATGGTGAAGTAATAGAAGTGCTTAAAAGGTTGAGCGAAGCAGACCTTAGCGGTGGATTGGTCAGATGATGAAGCTCAAAAATGAAGTATGTGGGATTTTAAAATTTACACAACAGTGCATACAAGTACAAGTTCTGTTTACAAAGAGAAATTTTGGTTAAGGTGCAATTAGAACATATGGTAGGTTTATCGATTTACTATCTATACACAAAGCAAATGTTGTAGGTCTGCTGACAATGCAACCAGGGCCTTAACATTTTGATCTCTTTGCAGCCTTTGACATGGTTGTCGACACTACCCTTCTTTTAGTATGTAAAGATCATCTACATATTTTTTATTGTGGACTTAAATGAAGAAAGGGCAGTCTTAAAACCACAGACTGAGAAAAGAATTGTTGCACTTTTTAAAATCAAGTTACAGAAACTCATTGTAAGTCATGTTTATATTGCTGCTTTGTTCAAGCAGGCAATTTGTAGATGGGTCAGCACTAGGAAATGTCGGTAACGTGAGATTTGGCTTGCAACAGGCTGATGTTTGTTTTGCGACGTGGCCAGTTCTGGATGACAAAGGCCATCAGCATGACAATGACTATCCAGTTAACTCGAGGGTAGCTGAACAGCTTGTGGATTCACACAATATTGGCAGAAATCTTCAGACTGCTGCAAAGGGCACATGATGAGTCTTTCAATCCAGTAAAATCCCTAAAGCCTGAAGAAAGCTAGTTTATTTTCCCCCAACAGTCACTTTAAGCAATTGCTTTAACCAATAACTAGGAGTATTTGATATTAATGTACCAATTGTTTATGCTCTCTACATAGAAGTGAAAAGGGTCTTGAGTAAAGGGATTCAAAAATAGAAACTCCTGGCAAGCAAAAAGATTATCTTAGTGAAGTCTGTGAACTGGAGCCATATTAACTGCTTCCCCATTTCTTTTCTGTCCGCCCATAACACCGTCATATTTACCCATCTGTCTCTGTCTGTATTTGTGCATGCAGAGAGGGGATTGGTCAGAGATTATGGGAACTGCAGATGCTGGAGAACCCAAGGTTAGAAAGTGTGGAGTTGGATGAACACAGTAGGCCAAGCGGCATCTCAGGAGCACAAAAGCTGATGTTTCGGGCCTAGACCCTTTATCAGAGAGCTCTAGACCCAAAACGTCAGCTTTTGTGCTCCTGAGATGCTGCATGGCCTGCTGTGTTCATCCAGCTCCACACTTTGTTATAATGTTCAGAGAGTAACTAGTTTGAGTTATATGTTAACAGTTCATAGTTGTTTACCTGTGGTTAAAATCTATTTATTTGGCATAAATAGTAGTTCTTGTTCAGTACAGAAACTTGGTCTTTTTTTTTGTTAGGCTGGGTCTATCCAATTGAGGATTTTTGCATGCTTTGATTAAAATCTGTCACTTCTGTGACGACTCGAGGAATGGAGAGGCTTGAGTTCCAGGGTGCTACCCCAGTGTGTTGTGAAAAACTCCTCTGTATTGTCATGCTGCTGGGTGGGAGTTCTGTACTCTGGATCTGTTCTGTTGTATGCAAAATCTAATTACTGATGTTACCACCCCTGCCCCCACATGACTCCTGATTATCACTGTCCCTCTCGACTCCTTCAGTGTTGCTAGATTGCAAGACTGTTTGTTTATCAGATATTGTATGAGCTGAAATTTCCTCAAATTGAAAGTGAAGTCACTTGTTTCCAGATCCCTGCTCCATTCCCTAGCCACTGACTTCACCTTTTTTTTTTGCCCCTGGCAACTGTCTGGCCTAGAGTGAGTTTCTGACCATATATTTACGCCATTAACAGGGTCGCAAATTCATACCTGCCCAACTGCATCCCTTTTCAGCTCATCAGTTACTGAAAATCCCAATCCTGTCTTTGTTACCTCCAGCCTTGACTCACCCCTGTACCCACTGACGAAAACTGGTTCCTGGTCAAGTGATTTACATCATTTAAAAATTTTCATTCTTATTTTCAAATCTGTTTTGTGGCCTTCTCATACAGTATATCTGTATAATCTCCAGCTGCCGAAATCCTCCAAATTATCTTTGGCGTTCTCCTTCTGACCTGGAAGCAAATCATCCTTAAAATCTACCTCTCTTTCAAGATTTTGGTCTTATGTCTACTATCTCCTCATGTGGCTTACTGCAGAACTTTGTTTTATAATACTCCTGTGAAGCACCTTGAGGCAGGTTTATGTTGAACCATTTGTCTAAGTATTGGTGGTTGTTGGCCAATTTTAATTTCCATTTAGATGATAGAAACTGTTGCATTCTGAATTGCTGATATGCACCGGCTTTGGGAAGGACCTCCGGATCATAGAAAGAGTACAGAAGAGATTCATTGAGATGGTATTGCAAACATGTTTTAGTAAAGCTGTGAATATATTTGCAGTACTGAAAATTCAGTGACTTTGATTAATCTGGCTAGGATACGTGTATTATGCAAAAGTACGTTAATTTTCTTTACAGATTCTGTCACTTTTTTTATCATATGCAGTAGTTTCAGTTATAACAGGTGAATTTACTAATTGTTGAGTGCTGACCTGAGTTTATTTTTTCAGATTTATCATCAAAAATGTTGGGTTGGACATGTGTGTATGACATTCCTTTTTATTAACGTCAATAGAACGGATATCATTAATTTAGTATGGACTTTGTTATGGTAGCTTTTTACATTTAAAGATCTGTTGTTGATTGGTTGGAGGAATATCATAAAAACATGATCTTAAATAGATAACACTTCCATGGCAATCAAGGCGTTGTTGAAAGCTTGAGGCTTGGAAACATAACAGTTCACTTTTTTCGGGATAACAAGGTGTGGAGCTGGGTGAACACAGCAGGCCAAGCAGCATCTTAGGAGCAGAAAAGCTGACATTTTGGGCCTAGACCCTTCTGATGACCCTGCTGTGTTCATCCAGCTCCACACCTTGTTATCTCAGATTCTCCAGCATCTGCAGTTCCTATTATATCTAGTTCACTTTTTTCGGCTTTAGTTTTAAGGTTGGAATTTTGAGGTGCAAGATAGTGGAGAGGACCTGGGTACAGATAAAGGACTATAATCATGTTATCTCAATGTCATTTAAATGACAAAATATGAGTAGAATTGCATGAAATAATGAATACGAAAATAATTCAGTGGAATATAAAAGGCATCTTGTGTATGTCACAAAAGCTAAGGAGTAAAATTCTTCCATTTGTTTCCATTTCTGGGGATAGGCTGGCCGCCGATATCTGTGACAAACTGACTGACTTGCATAGTTAGCTTGACTATATATCCTCTCACTCTACTTCCTATAGAGATTCTATTCCATTCTCTCAGTTCCTCTATCTTAATCATATCCGTTCTGATGGCACTGACTTTCGACAAGTGGTCCTCTGAAATGTCTACCTTCTTCCTCAAGCAACGGTTTCCCTGTATTGGAGTTGACAGGGCCCTCAGTCAGCTCTGACCCATCTACTGCACTACAGCCCTCGCCCCTTCTCTTCCATCCCGCCAGCATCCAAGTCCAGAGGATCATTAGCTGCCATTTCCACCACCTCCAGTGGGATGCTGTCGCTGAATACACATTCCCTTCCCCTCCCTTGTCAGCTTTTTGCAAGGAGCATTCCCTCCAGGACAACTTGGTCCAATCCTTGCTCATTCCCATCAATTACCCTTCCCCTGTAACTGCTGAAGGTGTAACACCTGCCCATCTACCTCCTCCCTCCTCAGTATCCAAGGGCTCAAACACAACTTTTCAGGTGAAGCAGCACTTTACCTGCACTTCACTCAGTCTAGACTATAGCATTGGCTGTTCATGATGTGGTCTCATCTATCCTGGGGAAACAATGTGTAGTCTGGGTGATTGTCCTTGCCATTAAAAAAAGCCCTGAGCTTCTGGTTCCTTGCTAGTTCAATACAACTTGTTCGCTGGCCAACATGTCTGCCTCAGGTTTGTTGCAGTGCTTCAGTGCACGCTAGAAGAAAAGCACCTCATTTTCCACTTGGGAACTCTACAACCTTCAGGACTCTATCAAGGGGCGCAGATTCGATTCCACCCTCTGGCAACTGTCTGTGTGGAGTTTACATATTCTCTCTGTGTGGGTTTCCGCAGGGTCTTCTGGTTTCCTCTCACAGTCCAAATGTGCAGGCTATGTGGATGGCCATGCTAAATTGCCCATAGTGTTCAGCCATGGAAAATGCAGGGTTACAGGGAGAAGGTGGGGAATGGGTCTGGATGGAGTGCTCTTCGGCAGGCTGGTGTAGACTTGTTGGGCTGAAGGGCCTGTGCCCACGCTGGGGATTCTGTGATTCTATTAATTTTAGGGCTTGAGGCACCTTCTGCTGTGTCCTTGCCCCAACCGCATACACCAGGCCTTGTTATCACATGATCTGCTACCTATCTTAGCCACAAATAGTCACCATTAGCAGCCATTCATTCTACCAAGATGACCATTATCCACTCTTTTTGTCTGTCCAACTGTTCTCTCCCTTTGGGCTCTATCGCCACCCATTGTTTACTCTTTACCCTTTCCCATCCCATGCATTGAACCTACCATTGGTTCTGAAGAAGGGTCACTGGACCTGAAACATTAACCCTGATTTCCCTCCACAGGAGCTGCCAGCCCTGCTGAGGTATTCCAGAATTTATTTTGAGCGCAAAATTCCTCCTGCTGGTAATTATGCCAAGCATTTTAGTGCAAATACAAACAGTGAAACTAGTTTGTGACTTACCATTTTGGAGAACAATATTGAATGTCTGAATCCAGCGTCTAACTTCCAAACCCTATAAATTCTCCATTTAGACCAACAAGACAGTACAATCTGGCAAATAA
The DNA here is from genome assembly GCF_030684315.1 of Stegostoma tigrinum. NCBI lineage: Eukaryota > Metazoa > Chordata > Chondrichthyes > Orectolobiformes > Stegostomatidae > Stegostoma > Stegostoma tigrinum. The sequence goes on from NC_081374.1 coordinate 28,969,913, forward strand.
ACTGTTCTCTATCCTATCACTTCTAATCTGAACTAACTCATTGTATGATATCTACTTAGAACACTCAATTAACAAAACAAAATGAACACATCACATTTGGACCAGTCTCATTACTGGGAGCTAATTGTGTTGGGAAATTGGCCATAGTCCACAAGAGACCATAGACATATTTATCTGTTAGAGAACGAGAGAGAGTGAAATAGTTATATAGGTTCAGTGGCACCACTCTGCGTTGAGCATGGGACAAGGTGAGGAAGCAGGCCTCCGGGAAATACCAAAACCAGGATGCGGATTCAACCCAGACAGTTGGTTTTGTTCTGTATTACACTCTCTAATTACATCACTATCTGCAAGTTCCCTTTTAAACCACACCCAACGTTGACTTGGGACTGCAAAATTCTTCCTTCCCGTTCACTCGGCCAACATTCTGGAACTCCCTCCCTAATAGCATTGTGGCTTTCCTGTACCGTAAGGATTGGTTCACGAAGGTAACACACTTGTTTTCTCCAGGCAATTAGCAATGGCCTGTAAATGCTGATCTTGCCAAAACCGCTCTCATCCCATTTGTCAATATATAAAAAAACACAAGCAAACAGAGCAGGCCAAGAAGAGAAACAATCTGTATTAAATTCAGCTAGAAGACTGTGAAGATTGCTGTCGCCTAAGTGCTTTAATCATGTGCTCAAAGCAGTTAATATCTGTGCTTCTTGATCACCCATTCCTGTCACTGGAGCAAGAGGTAGTAATATGGAATGCTTCCTATTCTACTTCTTTATGCTGGTCAATCACTGGAATGTCTACTTACTATCTTTAGAAAAGAGAGCATATTAGTTAGTTGCCACTGAGTGATACTTCCATTGTTGTAATAGGGACACGAAGTTAAGAATTAACAGTATGTTCAGACCATCAAATTTATCCTTGTGGAGATGTTTCTACTTTGAGTATTCCTTATCCTTTTTATTTTTGGCTACCTCTCTTCTTCCTTTACTTCTCGGATTGTCATCCAGTGCAATCCTAATTTAATAATTGCTAGACAGGTCCTGAAATTATATCTGTCCAGTTCATAAATTAATTAAGAAACATTTAGTTTCTTTGTTACCTTTTAACTTACCAGAAAATAACTGCTATATGAAAAATTGTCATCACTGTTCATCACATTGTATCAGCTAGCTGGACGGTTTGTCACCATAAGATAGATTTGCCACCATCCTCCTTTTTGGTTTAGATTTACAGGGTCTGCTTTGCCTTGTGAGGAAAATGACCAGGTAGTCAAGTGACAAGAAGCCCTTGTTTTAAACAAGATATGGTTTATTGCAACAAAAACAGAAATTGCTGGAAAAGCTCAGCAGGTCTAGCAGCATTTGTGAAGAAAAAAGTCAGTTACATTTCAGGTCCAGCGACCCTTCCTCAGAACTGATGGTGGCTGGGAAAATATTGGTTTATATGTAGAAAATAGGGAGGGGGATCAGATAGGGAGTAAATGATAAGTGGGATGGAACCCAAAGAGAGAAGAGCAATTGGATAGACAAAGGAGTTGATAATGATCTGGCTAGGAAGGTGAATGGCTATTAATGGGAACTGTTCATGACTAACAATAGGTATTATGTAATAGACTTTGTGATAACAAGGCCTGGTATGTGGGAAGGGGAGTTAGGACATAGGAGAGTTTAGGCCCTAAAATCATTGAACTCGATATTGAGTCTGGAGGGCTGCAGGGTCCCCAAGTGGAAAGCGAAGTGTTGTTCTTCCAGCTTGCAATGAGCTTCACAGGAACACTGCATTGAGCCTGAGACAGTGACGTTGGCCAGGGAACAGGTTGGTGTGTTAAAGTGACAGGCAACAGGTAGTTTAGGGTTGTTTTTGGAGGCAGACATAAATGTTCTACGAAGCAATCACCCATTCTATGTTTTGAGTCCCCTCTTTTATCTTCTGTATATGAACTGATGTTTTCCCAGCTATCATCAACTCTTAGGAAGAGTCACCGGATCGGAAATGTTAACTCTGTTTTTTTTTCCTTCACAGATGCTGCCAGACCTGCTGAGCTTTTCCAGCAACTTCAGTTTTTGTTCCTGATTTACAGCATCCACAGTTCTTGCCATTTTTATAGTTTATTGCAAGGTAGCTATCAGGTACAAGTTGCATTCAGTTGACTACAAATGGAATTCTATACTTTACCTCAGAGCTCAAGGTCACCTATAACTGGCCAGATTGCTCTCCGAGATGCACGTGTAGCTCCTACATCTACACAAGATGTATCTTATGGCTCTTAGTGCTCACTCATGTTGTGCTTACTTAGTGGCTGCCAGTTTCTGTTTATTTTACCTTGCTTTTTTTAGTGCACACTCAGTGAATTCAGCTCTTACGTCTTGACTGCCAGCCTCTGTTTGCTTCAAAAACAATGTGAACCATTCAGGATCTTCAGTATTTTGTTGCAGGCTGTCAGCCTGTGTGGCCTGCAATGCTTTGTTAGCCTAGATGGAGGGGCTGATGGCTTTTGAGTGTGCACAGCACTGAAAAATCAATCTGTCAGTTACATAGGGCTGTGTGGTGCAGGACTGAGTCAACATCTCACTTGCAGCATGTGCCATCAATTAATGCTGCCAACACATTGCCATTTTCTTGAAGCACGTACAATGTGTGAGTGTCAAAGGGAGGCAGTTCTTAGTGAGATGATTGGGGAGCAACGACAGCCGAAGGTATCACCACGGTAAGTCATGGGTGTTGCCGTATTCCAGGCAAGTGGTTTGGCTATAGTCAAGTGCTTGGTCCAACCAGAGTTTAGGGATCTGTGCCATTATATTTTGAGGAATGGACCGCAGTCAGTCCTGCAAAGTCAAATACAACTAGGGATTAAAAGTAGGTCAGTCAAAGTGCTATGGAGACATTGTTCTGTGGTTGGGACAGATTCGTCTACAAATGAGACAAAAGGAGGGATGGAGTATGATGGAATTGCATGTAAGAGCTGTTGCTGGTGATGCAGGAGAGGCGAATAGTTGACCTGGTAAGGGACTAGGAAGCACAGAAGGCAGGAGGATTAATAGCCTGAGGATAAGAGGTGGGTCACCGCTTAATGGAATGCCATTAATGGGAAAACTGAGAATTGTAGTCTGAGCCTTGGTGTGTTCAGTGGCAGAGTTTGAAAAAGTGCTGGCCCTGTGAGTATGAGGTAGCAGAATGAGGCTAGTGGCACTTAACCTTGTAATGGTGGAGGCAAGGCTGTTGAGATATAGATTGGGTTCCTATTCTAACTTTTAAAAATGGTGCTAGAGGCACGAAAGACGCAAGTTTCTGATGGTCTTGCTGCATGATTTTCTGAGAAAGTTGTACAAGTGCATTTAAAAAGGCAATATGCCAGTAATTAATGAGATGAGGAGTAGAAGATGACATGAGAAAAGTCACTCCAAGTGCACTTAGTGCTATAAATTTCCGTCAACAAAATACTTCATCCGAAAAAGGTTCATCTTATGATGACAGGCCACCCAGAGGCCTGGTTTGTCGTCTGTGTCCAGAGTTATTTGGATTAGATATGATATTATCATACAGGATGGAGCTTGATGCACTTCCTAGCATTATTCATTCTGAACCAATCACCTGATTCAACAATAACAACCCAAAATGCTTTGCTAATGCCCTGAATAATATGCCCACCCTGTGTCATTTTTACAATATAATACTCCGCAATAATTTTGCCTCTATTTGTGGCCAAATTTATTAGACAAAATAATTACTAAGATAAAAGTTAATGAATTTGAAGAAAAATATATACCGTCATTTGGGCCCTGCTCAGGGTTTCCTATTCCATCCATTTTTATTTTTTTTACTGTATTTGCCTGATGCATGTTCCCCCACTGAAGAAAAAGGCCTCTCTTCAGCTCAGATCAGGGTGACCGTATTGTGCTGCTGGCAGATGGTTCTGATTTGAAAAGTTGCTCCTTCTATCAAACTTAGGTTGGACTTCCAGTCAGGTTTTCAGCATTCTCCTATCTTGACTGCAAGCAAAATATGTTTGTTATCAGCTTCAAATTCTTTAATCCTCATAAAAATAAACCTTGGTGTCTGAGGCCAGTCTGAACCGGTTGCAGATGCTCATTTGAGCAGAAAATGAACTTCAGCAAAAATGTGGAAATTGCAAGTTTCAAGCAAAAGCAAGGTTAACTGTGGGCATGTGTGTTGTGAGTGCCTTGCATTGTTAATCATATCTTGAGTGGAGGCTTGTTACAATAGCTGTATACATTTTAATAAGAAACTAATTTAGTTTATTATTGGAACAATACATAAATCTTATGCCCTTTGTTAGACTCAAGTGACTAAGTGCATAAAGAATCCGTTTTGGTATCAGTGTAAATCGAGTTGATCAACACAGTCATGTTGTTGATAAGCCTATAAATCATTTTTATTGAGATTGCTTTGCTTTGCTTTGTTGTCAGGGTGAGTAAGCGAAGTTGTTGGCATAACGAAAAGTGCTTTAGTTCATGCGCTTGCATCATTGTTAAGAAATGGTGCTAGTGTATTATGCTTTTCTTATAGAACATTATGGAGAGAAATGGTGCAGGTTTCATCAGTGTAATGTGTCCTTTGGTTTTTTTTATTTGGTTTTTATTGAGAAGTTTTCTCGCTTCTCTCCAAAACAAGACACAGCTGAATCAGTACCAGTAGTGAACGCTGTAATGGTGGAGGTGAGGCTGTTGAGATATAGGATGGGTTCCTGTTCTAACTTAAGTAAAGTTTCAGGACAGTGGAAAAGTTTTCATCTTGTTTTAATAGGTTCAGTTTTATTGCGTTTGTTAGATTTCACTAACACAAGTTTTTTATTCTTAATTTCAACACTAACATTTCTTATCTACCCCCCCCCCCCCCACCCCCCACCAAGAGAAGCAAGAACTCAAAAAGAAACTTGTGTGGACTGCTGCCCAGAACCTTTAGAAGGGCAAAGGGATTTTTTAATTGAATAGGAAACAACATTTCTGTCTCCTGACAGTGGGTTAAACTTTTGCTAACAGTTTCACACAACAGCACAGGTGGGTTGTTTTCCAATTGCAGTCAGTGAGAACCTGATTTTCATTTATTAGCATGTTGTGAATTCTCATTAACATGCCGATCTGCTGGAATTACAGTCACCTCGGGTATCGTCATGTTAACCAAAAACAGAAAACCCATCTGTGGTTCATGAATAAATGGGACGTGGACCTATTGGACTAGTCTTCATCCTCCCAGCTCTGGTGTGTATAAACTTCTCTACAAATTGGGCTCTTTTTGAAATGAGCTGTGTCTCTGCATGAACGCTTGAGTTGCAATGGGTGAAGTCCCACCAGATCAGCCAGTTCATGGGAAGTCTCAATCTTGTTCATAAATTATTCCAGTCTTGAAGGTCAAAGATATTTTTCTTTTCTCCACGAAAGACCGATTACACAGAACAGTCCAACGACTTGGAACATTCCCCTGCAATGAGGCCAAGCCCAATCCTTCGCAATGTCGGGGACAGGTAGAACCTCATTGCGTAGTGACACTTGGTGTTCGCGTACCAAAGGTCTACACACAGCTTGAAGTAGCCATGTGCAAAGGCGACCATCCGGATGAAGCTGGCATTGGGTACATTCTTCCCACACCCCCCACCTTACCCGAGCTTTGTACATGATTTCCCTGCAAATGTGGTCCATTTTAGACTTCCAAATGAAGTGGAAGATGGATCAGGTGACGGCAATGGTGCAGGTTTGGGAATGGGCCAGATCTGCACCATGTACAGAAGCTGACGTTTCGGGCCTAGTTTCTGATGAAGGGTCTAGGCCTGAAATGTCAGCTTTTGTGCTCCTGAGATGCTACTTGGTCTGCTGTGTTCATCCAGCTTCACACTTTGTTACCTTGGATTCTCTAGCATCTGCAGTTCCCATTATCTCTGCACCATGTACAACAACTGGAAAGTGCCACATACTAGATTACCAATTTTTTTTAAACCCACAATGGAGAGTGGCACTCCCAAAAGCCCAATTTCTGCCTCAGCTTGGCAAATACACTTTTTTTTGTGTGTGTACCTGTGCCCTGGCCCTGGCCCAGGCCCGAGCCTCTCTGGAACACATTCCCTGCTCCTTCAGGTGATCTATCCTGATGGTGAAGAGGTAAAGGATAGGTTGGCCCAGTTCCCAAAGAATATGGCCTCACTCTTGCCTCAATTTTCCTTGGTTTCTGCGGCCAGTTTGAACTGGTCACAAATGCTCATCTGAGCAGAAAATGGCAAAGTAATCCCTGTACAGGGAGGCTTTGATCTGCAGGCCACTGCTGCCTGGAATAGTCACACCACTTGGGCTCGCATCCTTCCTGATAGACTCAGCAAAAGGATCTATACATCACATAAACAAGGCAGGAGAGAGTGGACAGACCTGCCTGACTCTGGATCTTATCAGGAAGCTTTCTGATTCCCACCAGTTGATGGAAACGGCACTGCTAATGATGGAGAGTCATCGGACCCAGTTGCAGATTGCCTCCCCAAAGACTATTTTGGACACCATGTCCCATGTGTACGTTGTGATATCCTGTCAAAGGCCTTCTCTCGATCCAGGTTGATGAGGCAAGCATCCACCCCCTGTTCTGCACACAGGCATTCGTATTCCTGAGGAGCGGGAGACCCTCTCATAACATCCTGCCCAGTACAGTACAGGTTTCGTCGGGATGAATCATTGATCCCTGAGCAGACCTGACCCAGTTGGCAATGACCTTTTGACTTTTAGCAGTGAAATTAGTTGCCAATTTCAAATTTCCTCCCTTTTTCCCCCTTTTGCTTGTAGATGAGGGTGATGATACCTTTCCTCATGGTACCTGCCAGATGCATAGTGCCATACACCTTCAGCAGGTCCTGGCTGATCAAGTCCCACAGAGCCGAATACAAATCGGCCAGTAAGCCGTTGCTTCTGGGACTTTTATTCTTTTCTAAGGATTTGCGGGCGTTGGTCAGTTCATCCAGAGATAACAGCTGGTCCCGCTTCTCTTGCATGCTGTTGGCTAAGACCTCTGATTTAGAGGACAGGAATAATTGGGAGGCTACAGTGTCTATGGGCTTTGTGTCATACAGTTTATTCATTAGGAAGTGGTTAGCTTGTGGTGCCATTGAGACCTATGGGAAAAGAAGAGGTGGATTTTGTCAGGTTGTTCCCTGAGCAGACTGTCAAAGTGATTTGGCAGAATGCCTCATCACTAGAACCTTTCAACAAGCAGCAAGACATCACTTGGCTAGTGGTGAGGAAAAGCATTATCTGTAAGGTCCTTCATGTACAACCTGAATCTCTCTGCCACTGCACTCTGCCCTCGAAGTGGCTGCGTTGGGGTAGAGACTATCCTACATCTCCTGCGGGAATATGCCTTTACAAAGGAAGACTGGAGAGAGATGCAGTGTTTTTTTTTTGTTGAGGTTTGTCCCAAGCAGCTCCATGACACAGAACTCTGTGCTCTCGGGTCTCTTCCCCAGAAAGCATGTCAGGACAAAAGTCGACCGCACCTGGAAGATGCGCTTTGGTCTGCCCGAAATTTGTTGGCCTTCTAGAGCAAGGAGTTGACCTCAGCTGCTGCAGTCTGGCGCAATCCAAGGTCCAGGACTACATGCTGAGGGATGCAGTAAAGCTTGGGATAGCTGCTGCCAAGTTGTAATGAGGAAGACCACTGTCTACCACCTTTCAGCTGAAGTTAAGTGAAGGTCCGTTCTGTTATCAGGCCCGCTAGGTATCTCAAATGCATGTAAATGTTACCTTGCAGAAGTAAGAAATGCCTTGGGTCTACTGGTTCTCGATATGTAAAGACTGTACAGAATCAATCTGCTTTAGTGACTATGTATGAATATAAAGATTTTTTATGAATAAAATACATTTTATTGAAATAAAAAGAATCCATTCTCGAGGGTGAAGCATCAGCAAGCCAACAAATATGATCAAGTGAGGCAGCCATACTGGCTGACCGTAACTAATAAACCTGACCAGGTCGAACAAAGTGGACTGAACTCAAAAGGGGCATCAACCCCTTTTTTTTTTTTGTGGTTGTGTGCACGTGCTATGAAGATCCTTTGGTGAAAAGCTGTCAGATGTATATATTCTCTTAGCTGGGGTGGACGATCAGTGTGCTATTGATGACAGGGTATTTGGTGGAGAAGCTTAGCATGCATCCTCCTGTGTGACATTCTTTTGCAATGGTAACCGTGATGTGCTAACTCAGAATGAGGCATTGAGTAGATATTTATCGGGTTTTGGAGTAGATTTGTAGCTTGGGTTGTGGATATTGTGGTTGGTTGCTTGGCTTGCGGAGCTGGCTTGTTGTTCCGCAGATGTTTCATTACCCTGCTGGGTAACATCAGTGCAGCCTCTGATTGAAACGCTGTTCTGTTTTCCCGCCTGGTTTTTAAACTCTGGAGTCCTTTGAGCTGGACGACCTCGCTTCCAGTTTTCCTTCGTACCGGAGTATATATGGGGTCGAGTTCTGTGTGTTTGTTGATGGCTTTCTTCGTGGAGTACCAGGTTTCTAGGAGTTCCCATGCCTGTCTCTGCTTTGCTTGTCCCAGGATTTTGGTGTTTTCCCAGTCAAGTTGGTGGCTGTCCTTGTCTACGTGGATAGTGATAGTGATGACATGGTCGTGTCCCTAGCGGGAAGTGAGTATTTGCACAAACATTGGCCAATTGTAGTTGATCATTCATGCACTTTAGTGGTGGAGCCGGGCTCTGTCTTGATCTACTGGCAGGCAGTGAGCTCCACAGTTACCTCTATCCAGGTTGCCTCCTTCAATTGGAATGGCCTTTTTCCACCAATCTTGTGCTAGAACGAAACTGTACGAGAATAGCTGACTAGAGGAAGTTTAGCACTTGTGCACAGGTTTTCAGCATTACTGCTATGATATTATCAAGGTTAATATAAATAAGTCCAATACACTGGAAAATTTGTGAATTGAATTTCTGTACAAAACATCAATCGTTGTATCAACTTCAGAGGGTTGCTGAGTAGGATATTTCATTTACAAGTTTTGACTGAAATCGTCAAAAATGTCATCCTTGTCCCTTTAAAGCCTAATGTTGGGCCAGACCATAATAAAGGATTGCTACATTCAGGGAGCATTTTACCCTTAAAAGTTGCAGATAGTTTACTTCCATTCCTGAGGAGATATGTTAAGACGCTAACTATCTCTGTCTAATTCATTGACAATGGAGCTATTTCACTTTGTCTTCAACCTGCTGTTTTTCAGCATTCTTGTGCAGTCATTTCAGTTTTTTTTGTACTTCATTCTGGGTGTTGCTTCTGACATACTTCTCAATTATCCACTTGAAATATCAAAATGAACTGAATATCATGAAAAAAAAGCACAAACAGAAATTCCTGGAAAAATTCAGCAGGTCTAGTAGTATCTATGGAGAGAAAACAGAGTTAATGTTTTAGGTCCAGTTCTTCAGAACTGATGTTTTTCCAGCAATTTCTGTTTGGGCTTTTGTCTCATTTCCAATATCCACAGCTTTTTTCTTTTGTTTTTTTTTATTTGAATATCATGAAATCTTGCCATATTTAAAAACAAAAGCAAACTAATCATAGATAATAAAATGTGAGGCTGGATGAACACAGCAGGCCAAGCAGCATCTCAGGAGCACAAAAGCTGACGTTTCGGGCCTAGACCCTTCATCTTCATCAGCAAACTAATCATTCTTACTTTTATTCATTCATTGACAGTGGGTTTTCTGGCTGGGCCAGCATTTATTGCCCATCACTAAGTGCCTTTGAGAAGGTAATGGTGAGCTGTTTTTGGGAATCGCTACAGTCCGGTTTATTTCGGTGGCTCCACCATGCTGTTAGGGAGGGAGTTCTGCAATTTTGACTCTCATTATTGTTTCTTCGGTGTTGCTATTTCCAAGTCAGTGACAGAAGGCAATTTGCAAATGCTTTGTTTTCCCACGCCTGTGGTGCTTTTGTCTTTCTAAATGGTCATGGTGATGTGTTTGGAATGTGCTGCGTAAAGAGCCATGGTGAATTTTTGCATTGCGTCTTGGAGATGATACACACTACTGCGACTGAGTATTGGTGCTGGAGGGAGTGGATGTTTGTGGATGTGGTGCCAATCACAAGTTCTTTTGCCCTGGGTGGTATTGAGCTTCCTGAGTGTAACTCCAAAAAAAAACTCATCCAGGAAAATGGGGAGTATTCCATCCTTGCTTATGCCTTGTGATAGGCAATTGGGAGGCTGGTGGTGAGTCACTTGTCATAGTATTCCTAGCTGCTGACATATTTTTATAGCCACTATATTCATATGGCAAGTCCAGATCAGTTTCTGGTCCAGGGGACTCCCCAGGATGTTGATACTGGGGGATTCAGCAATGGTAATGCCATTGAATGTTGAGGTGCAATAGCTAGATTATCTCTTATTGGAGATATACTTGCCACACAAGTGCTAGGCAATTACTGTTACTTAGCACGAGTCAGCCCAGTTTTCGATTATTGTCTAGTCCTTGTTGCGTCTGCATGTGAACTGCTTCAGTATCCGAGGAGGTATAGATAGTACTGAGCATTTTGCAATAACCACCAGAAAACACCACTTCTGACTTTATGGAGGAAGGAATGTCATCGGTGCTGCAACTGTAAGTGGTTTGGCTTAGGATAGGACCCTGAGGAACTCCTGCAGAAATATCCTGGAGAGTGAGGTGACTGACCTCCACAACCACAACCATCTTTCTTTGTGCAAGTATGACTCCAGTAAAGGAGAGTTTCCCCTCTGATTCCCTTGACTCCAGTTTTGCTCCGGCTTCTTGATGCTGTAATCTGTCAAATGCAGTCTTGATGCCAAGGTCAGTCACAGCCTCCTCTCCAACACTAGACAACTCAAAGTTGCTCTTTGATCAAGGACAAGAGGGTATGAATTTGTATGAGATAGGGATGAGGACCTGGGGTTGCAGCTGAAGTGCCTATTCTCCTGCAATTGTCCAACAGTTATGAGCTGCTTGTAAGCTCTGTGGACAAGAATAGATCTGATGGGAACATGAGCAACCTGACCATGTACCTTGGTACATGAAGCTATTCAACTAGGGGAAGAAATAGAAATGCCATAATGGTAGGAAACTGTATAATTACAGGACTAGACATTACTCTCTGCAGCCATGAATGGGGGGTTGCCATTGCTGTTGACATGCAGGTTAATCACACAGTGATTCTATAACATTTTCAGGGCCTTTTCAATGTACCTCATGGGACTCCAATTCAAAGAATTAAAATTTGTAATGTAACTGTTAATTACTCCAGTATCACAATGGTGCTACACCATATCTAACTTCTTACAATTACCTTTCTCGTCCATTAACATTGGGTTCGGCACACCAATTATTTCTGTCAGCGATTTAATGGCAAACCCATGTTTAATGTGCAGTTTATGATAATCCTTTGCTCTTCAGGAAAAGAAAAGAATGTATCAATGCTCAGTGTTAAAATTGTGTTTAAAAGTCTGCTGGACAAACTAAATGTTCTATAAATTAGAATGTGCCACAGGCTTTTTAGGCATTGAACATTTAACATGAGATTGTGTGCATATATACCCAACTCAGAACAGGCTCATTTGGTCATCCACTCTCATAGGTCTACACCTTGATGTCTTCAGAAAGCTCTTTGTTATATTAAAATAACTGTTACTCTGGTTTTAGATGAATTAGGGCAGTTCAGTTCCGATGGATGTGGAGTAGTGACAAACGCATTGTTTTCGCAACCACGAGGTAAAGTATTAAGAGCCTGTTCCATGGATTAAAAGTCACTCTTCTGTGTGCCTCAACACTCCTCCTACTCTCTCTGAGCATGGATGATGAGATCCTCTGCGAGTCCCTTTCAACTTGGATGCAGAACCAGGATGGTTGTAGTCTGTGATTCTGTAAAATCTTGATCGGTTGGTTTTGAATGTGTTGCCCAATGGGCTTATGGTGACAGGGCCAAACAGTGAAACCAACATTACCTTCCATTTTACCACCTGCACAATTGCCTCTTTAAAAACTGCCCCAGAATTTAAGGGGCTTTTCTAGAGTTCTGCTTACATTTTCCAATGGTTTCTCCTGTGTGCAGCTACACTGCACCTTACTTTGAGCAGTACAGGCTGTCTTCAAGTGGCATTGGTGACACTGAATCTCTTGCCTAAGAGGCATGTCACTGATAGTCAATATGAGTAGACTTGTAAAACTGTCTGGCTACAGTGAATCACAAGCATGTGAACATGTGCATATGGCCTCAACAACTTTGGATGCCAGTTTTCCAGCATAATCTGATTTCTAGGCCCTCAGATTAAAAATAAAGTAGCATGGATGCCAGAAACCTGAAGTAAAATCAGAAAGTGCTAGAGCAACTCGGCAGTTAATGCTCTGAAGAAGTAATATTGGACTCCAACATTTGCCCTGCTTCTCCATAAACAGATGCAGTTTGATCTGCTGAGGTCCTTCAGGAATCTCTGTTTCTGTTTATATTTATAATAGTTAGGCCTTTTTTGGTCATCTAATATTGGTACCGATGATTTCTCAGCTTCTGTTTCCTGAAAAAATAACTGAATATCATGTAATTTGTGTCTACAGTCAATCTAAACAGGTATTTCAATCTTTTACCTTTAGTAAGTTGTCCAACATGCCCAGAGAGGCAATAGCTTAGTGGTTTTATTCACTGACTGTTAATCCAGAAACTCTGGCTAATATTCTGAGGATCTAGATTCAAATCCTACCATAAATTCAACAAAAACAAAATGTATGTGTCTAATGATGACATGAAACAATTGTTGATCGTTGGAGAAAAATCCATTGATTCACTAATGCCCTTTTTAGTGAAGGAAATCTGCCTTACTTTGTTCTGGCCTCCATATGACTCTGAACTGCTCTCTGGGTAATTGGGAAGAGCAATATTGGTTTAGCCAATAATGTGCATGTCCTGTGAATTAATTTATGTAAAACAAATGTTAGGATGTTTTGGCACAAATCTCATAGCTTCAGTTGAGTGCTGTTCTGCACACTTAAAATTGGTCAAGGTAGGCAATCTGCTCGCCACGTGCTGTGCTTGGGATTCTTCATGATCACTTAGTTATCCTTTGTGAAATCTGTCCAACATTTCAATGTATAGTGCTGTACAAATCATCATCTTGAACTATCACCTAACCTGTCATGCCACAGTAAGACAGCAGTTTGATATTCAGGCTTGATTTTTACTGACTTACTCTGCTTACATTGGTCCATGATCAGTTTACAGATATCTTCTTCTTGAAAAGCTGCTTTGTTTTGGATGGAGAGCGTTGTCAAGGATGTATTTGAGAGCCTCATGCTATGCTAGATCCTCCTGACACAAGAGCTCCTGAATGGCTGATATCACATATATACTTGGCATATTAGGAAGATCAACTATTTCTATTCCAGGAGAAAATTTGTCACTATTTTGATATTCTAGTGGAATTAACTGAGTCAGTCCCAAAAAAAATGTTTCTTTAAGAACTGTTCATTCCATAGCGTTTACCCAACATGGAGACTAACAAAAACATTTGCTGGAAAAGCCCAGTAGGTCTGGCAGCACCTGTGAAGACAAACAAAAATCAGAGTTGATGTTTTGGGTCCAGTGAACCGTCAACTGGACCAAAAACGTTAACTCTGATTTTTTTTTTAATCCACAGCTGCTGCCAGACCTGCTGAGCTTTTCCAGCAGCTTCTGTTTCTGTTTCTGACTTACAGCATCCACGTTTCTTTTGGTTTTTAAACATGGAGACTGTGTGACTGAATGCATCTTTATGGTATCATTTGTTGAGGTTTCCAAGGAGATATTGGGCTCAATTTAAACCTGGGGCCAGATTGCCATGTTGGGACCCAGATCAACCCTTTGTAGTACAATATCAGAAGGTTTCTCTTCTAGAAGTTTGATAAAACCCTGAGTGGCTATGTGATTTGATCTATATAGGTCAAACAGGGCCCAGGGATCTGCTAATGTGTGTGAGGGTCCACTGAAAACAGTTAGCGAAAACCAAAAATGCAAGAAAACAATTTGGGTTTGGGTAGTAAAACATCCATATTTTAATTTACTCCTCATTCAGCTTCTGATCACCAAGAAGAGTTATGTTGATATTGCTGTTCCTTACACTGCCATTGCATTATCAGTAAAGGAACAGTTTAACCTGCATTTTCCTTAATATTGCAGAGATTCTTGATTTAATGAATCTATTTCTGGTTTCCTCCCCCTGTTGTTAAGAGTAGACGAGCATTCAATCTAGGGTTAAGTCATGGAAGATTTTGCCTTCCTTGAATGTTGCATTCATTGAATAGACCCCAAATTTTCTTACTTCATCAGTCAACATGGAAAACAAAGTTGTCCAGTGAATGGAAATGAAGGCTATTGAAAAACATTGGAGGTAATCAAATGCATTGTGCAATGTGATAATTCTTGACCTAAAAGTCAAGAAGGGCATGGAACTGATTGGAATTACTTGACTTGCACTAGCGGAGCTGAAATGCCCTCCTTCTGCGTTGTGAGAATTCTACGCTAGTTCCTAAGTAACAGTGAGAAAAGTGGCTAATTAATATCAATAATATGTTCTATGAATGTGATGTAAATTAGACCGCTTTCCTGGAGTGTTTCTTGGTTGACATTTCAGATCCAAAACATTTTCTCTGGAAAAAAGTTTGAGTCAGTACAGGAGGTTGTCTTAATTCTATGGAGGGGATACTTTGATGTCTCAGTTGGCCTTTAACACTGGATCTCTCTCTCAGGAACAAATGGTTGAGGAAAAAAAAGTATAACATTAATATTGCACCACTAGGTGGCACTAGCTTATTTTGTAAATAATGCAGCTTTTCCTTTATTTAAACATCCTGGAGATAATTAGGAATGGAAAACCAATTCAGGCAATGTTTTCGATAACAAAGTGTAGAGCTGGATGAACACAGCAGGCCAAGCAGCATCTTGGGAGCACAAAAGCTGATGTTTCGGGCCTAGACCATTCATCAGAAAAGGGAGATGGGGAGAGGATTCTGAAATAAATGGCGAGAGAGGGGGAGGCGGACTGAAGATAGATAGAGGAGAAGATAGGTGGAGATGAGAGTATGGGTGAGGAGGTAGGGAAGGGATATGTCAGTCCAGGGAGGACGGACAGGTCAAGGAGGCGGGGTGAGGTTAGTAGGTAGGAAATGGAGGTGCGGCACGAGGTGGGAGGAGGGGATAGGTGAAAGGAAGAGCAGATTAGGGAGGCGGGGACGAGCTGGGGTGCAGTGGGGGGAGGGGTTATTTTGGAGCTTGTGGAGTCCACATTGATACCATTGGACTGCAGGGATCCCAAGCGGAATATGAGTTGCTGTTCCTGCAACCTATGGGTGGCATCATTATGGCACTGAAGGAGGCCCAGGATCGGCATGTTTCCTACCTACTAACCTCATCCAGCCCCCTTGACCTTTCCGTCCTCCCCAGACTGACCTATCCCCTCCCTACCTCCCCACCCATACTCTCATCTCCACCTATCTTCTCCTCTATCCACCTTCAGTCCGCCTCCCCCCCTCTCTCCCTACTTATTTCAGAATCCTCTCCCCACTCCCCTTTTCTGATGAAGGGTCTAGGCCCAAAACGTCAGCTTTTGTGCTCCTAAGATGCTGCTTGGCCTGCTGTGTTCATTCAGCCCCACATTTTGTTATCTTGGATTCTCCACCATCTGCAGTTCCCATTATCTCAGGCAATATTTTCCTTCATTTTTGAATCCTTAAATCTATTGCTGAATTCCTACAAATGGTGCCTGGGTATCTAACTGGAGTATTAGTTTGCTCTATTTATCTGTTGTTCTGATGTGCTGTATTCTAATCCCACAATGCATCATAACCAGTGATTTGATGTAGAACTAATTGAACTCATGAGACTGAAGCTGAGACAGGTTGTGTGTGGGGAACGTCACGAGTGCATAAACATAGAGATATGTGATCCAACACCTTCACTTGATTGTTCTTATCAGTTTTCAGATGATAACTACTTGTTTGCAATGTTCAAATTGACAAGCTTCTGAATGGCCTGGGGCCTCCTTCAAAGCTGAATGAGTACTGTCTTGAAAATATGCACTTGTTTGAAATTTGCTTTCTGATTGATATTCAGCAGCTCAAAACTTTATCCACAGTGGTAATGAACTCTCCAGCGAATTTTCTTCTAATCTGGTGAAAATCTGTGTGACAGGTTCTGCACAAATTAGGAGTGACATTACTTTGTAAGAATGGCCTGATAATGCTATCATTTTATACTGTGAAACTTGACTGATTAATGGGTTGGACAACATGACAGTAGAGTTAGGTGCATCATAAATTATTACAGGTAAAAAGAAACCTCACTCTTGGGGAAAATTGCTTATTCTTATTTGCAATTAAGTACCACAGTGACTGGAGAAAAATCTGTACGTGGATCAAACTTCCTCTCATGCAGCTTCCTATAATTTTAGACTTGTTTTCAAGTGAGGTTCTATGGCATATTCTGTGGATGCACAGTGTGATTGATTTTATTTTTCCCCTTTTATTTGATGTGGCACTCTGTCCTGAGTGTAAAGTTTCCCCTTCTGTTAAGCCCACAATTGCACTTCTCAACATGTTTTCAAGTCTCGCCCAAGCTGACTACACACTCAATGTCTTTTTCAATATCGGTGCAGTTTTGGAGTTCGTCAATCTTGCCAGCACTCTCTGTAACCTTGTACAAGTAAACATGAATGAATAGCAAGAAGGAAACCCTATCCTTCCTTTTTTTTTAAACGAACCATTAACTACTCGAGTTGCTATTTGACTTATTCTGGAGGTTGTTGTGATTTTTACATTATTTGATGCTTTCTGTTATGAATTGTGAAAATTGACAGAGCGAAATAATGGATGGCAACAGACATTTTGTTGACTTCAAGGTTTCTGCATGAATCAGTTGCTTCCAGACATCATTGGATTAGTGAATATTTCGCTTGGAGAGGGAAGAGAGGGCACAGAGAGCAAGACAAGCTGCTGGAAGTGGAAGGAAAACGAAAGGGAGAAAGACTCTCACATGAGGCAATATCCATTCAATATCTCCAGGGAGCAATTCTTCAATTTGAAGTTTTCTCTGAAACAACGTGAAAAATGTTTCCATTTCACTGTGGATGCCCTCACTGACCTCTTCCTGCTGCTGCAACAGCATCTCAGAACAGGGCAAGGGGAATACTAACTGTAATTTTAAAGGTTACCATGGCAATGATTGTTAATATATTCAATGACTGCTAGAGATATTTACAACAATGTGCAACTCATCATTGTGTAAGAGATGTTGCTGAGGTTCTGCGCGTAAAGAAATCTAGTTACACTTCCAAGATAATAAAATGTGAGGCTTGATGAACACAGCAGGCCCAGCAGCACTCAGGAGCACAAAAGCTGACGTTTCGGGCCTAGACCCTTCATCAGAGAGGGGGATGGGCTGAGGGTTCTGGAATAAATAGGGAGAGAGGGGGAGGCAGACTGAAGATGGAGAGAAAAGAAGACAGGTGGAGAGGAGAGTATAGGTAGGGAGGGGACAGGTCAGTCCAGGGAAGACGGACAGGTCAAGGAGGTGGGATCAGGTTAGTAGGTAGGAGATGGAGGTGCGGCTTGGGGTGGGAGGAAGGGATGGGTGAGAAGAAGAACAGGTTAGGGAGGCAGAGACAGGTTGGACTGGTTTTGGGATGCAGTGGGTGGAGGGGAAGAGCTGGGCTGGTTGTGTGGTGCAGTGTGGGGAGGGGACGAACTGGGCTGGTTTTGGGATGCGGTGGGGGAAGGGGAGATTTTGAAGCTGGTGAAGTCCACATTGATACCATTGGGCTGCAGGGTTCCCAACCCTGCAGCCCAATGGTATCAATGTGGACTTCACCAGCTTCAAAATCTCCCCTTCCCCCACCGCATCCCAAAACCAGCCCAGTTCGTCCCCTACCCCCACTGCACCACACAACCAGCCCAGCTCTTCCCCTCCACCCACTGCATCCCAAAACCAGTCCAACCTGTCTCTGCCTCCCTAACCTGTTCTTCCTCTTACCCATCCCTTCCTCCCACCCCAAGCCGCACCTCCATCTCCTACCTACTAACCTCATCCCACCTCCTTGACCTGTCCGCCTTCCCTGGACTGACCTATCCCCTCCCTAACTATACTGTCCTCTCCACCTATCTTCTTTTCTCTCCATCTTCGGTCCGCCTCCCCCTCTCTCCCTATTTATTCCAGAACCCTCACCCCATCCCCCTCTCTGATGAAGGGTCTAGGCCCGAAACGTCAGCTTTTGTGCTCCTGAGATGCTGCTGGGCCTGCTGTGTTCATCCAGCCTCACATTTTATTATCTTGGAATCTCCAGCATCTGCAGTTCCCATTATCACTAATTACATTTCCATCTCTGTTAGACAAAAGTGGGTAGAATGAGTGAGTGCCTTACGAATCTTCCCCAGTTGTCCATACATACAAACAGACTGCTTTCTGGGCACTGCATTCAACTCTGTTATTTGTTGCCATAAAGGAGTTCCATTCTCTTACCGCTCAGCTAATGTGTGATTGGAGGAAGCAAATGAAGTTCAATGACTAGTGTTTTTGTAATGGTCATGATGCCTTCATTGTCGTATCCATTCACTATGCAAGCTGCAGTTAAACCACCAAAATAACCTCAGAGTGGCTCGTGGGGTGACAAGAACTATCAAATGATGACATGGCGGGTTTCTCCAGTATGTGTTCCAGCCACATTCATGCCCGTTGTACAGTGAAAATTGTGCTACCACTCAAAATATATTAGTATGTACCATTGGCTGAAAGTATGCAAACCATTGCTTGGGGACGTTGTATATGAGACTTTATGATCTAATGTTTCTTAATGGCTGGTGAAGTCTGATGATTTTGACTTTAATGAAATGACTGAAGATGGCCTTGTGTGACCATAAGCACTAATGGGGACCTAGAAGGCTGGGTTGAGAATACACCGTCTCAACATGGGCAGCAGTAATCTGGGTTAACTGAGAGAAGCAACAGCAGTGACCGTCATGGAGTGACAGGATTGGGGTAGTGAACACTATCCTCTTGAAAGAGGACATAGAGTTTTTACTATTTGGAGCTATTTACGTTCTCCACAGTACTGCCTCCTAAGAATATGCTGGAGGAAAAATGCTGGATTGGTGTGAAATCCTGTAAATGGTCCTGGGGTGGTGGGGCGGCACGGTGGCTCAGTGGTTAGCGCTGCAGCCTCACAGCACGAGGGACCTGGGTTCAAATCCAACCTCTGGCGACTATCTGTGTGGAGTTTGTACATTCTCCCTGTGTCCGCGTGGGTTTTCTCTGGGTGCTCCAGTTTCCTCCCACAGCCCAAAGATGTGCAGGCTAGGTGGATCGGCCATGCTAAATTGCCCGTAGTGCTCAGGGGTGTGTGGGTTATAGTGGGATGGGTCTGGGTGGGATGTTCCAAGGGGCAGTGTGGACCTGTTGGGCCAAATGGCCTGTTTCCACTATGTAGGTAATGTAATCTAATCTAATCTCTACAATCCAGAGCTATGGTAGGAGTTGTCAGAACTTGCGTAGTAGCAGCTGACGTTGCATGACTCCGTCTGAGCCGATGCTGCAGCATGTACTGAGATTGAAGTTGCAATTGTCACTGACACTGTGTCATGCTTGCTTCAACAATGTGCAGATGCAGTTTTGACCACCACTTCTACAATCAAAATGATGGATGCCATGTTTTGCACAAATATTTCTATCAAGTTAGTGCTGAATCTCTCCTTCGTTCCCTGCATTAGCTGCAGGCTTCCCAATGAATCAAGCATTTTATTATGCCTAGCCATCACTGTTCTTTCTGCTGTTCCATACTAACCGTTGAGTCTTTGTGTCAGAGTCATCTGTAGTGAAATTTCACCTTCTGAAAAGCTCACCGATCGTCCTGCCATTAGCTGAATTGCATTCAGTGTCTCAGCGCAGGAACTTGGTGTCACAAATCAAGCTCTAAGACATGCAGCGTGTCAGTACCTGAACCAATGGCTCCAGTGTAAAATCAAGTTATAGTGCTGTGTCTTCATCCTCATTCTCTTTCTTCCTTTTCTTGCTAATTGCTGACTGTGAGACCAGTTTGCATTGTAATTTCGTTTTCTGCCAAAGGGAGAAATTAGGGGCTCGTGCCTATGCAAGTTGCAGCTGTAAAACCGAGGAAAGCTTGGGCTGAAGAGTGAAATATGATATGTGAGGGAGAATCTAATGTGAGCAGACTGCAATCTTTTTTTGTTTCAGGGCTACATCCTATCCTACTGTTGCACCTTGGAGCTACGACATGCTGATACCTTGTCCCTGCATATCTGAAGAGTTCTAGTTGTAAACGAATGTTGAGCAATCAATGTTTCAGTTGTGGTTGAATAGTTAATGGTTTGAAAGTTGCAATGTTATGAGACTTTGTGATGGTACTAAGGTGGAGTTGTGAAGTATATTAATTTTAAGCATAAGAACTATGATTGTTGATAAGTGGGCATGTATTGATTTGAGCAATGATTAAGGCTTTTGCTGAAATTGGTAGGATATGTCAGTTGAGAATGTGGTCATTCTATTCAGCTGCTTGTGTGACTCCTTTTTAACCTCTCTTAACATGATGTGAAGGTTAAAAGTGTTTCATTTCTGGAGTTGATTTTCATGGCTCAATGCCCCCACTGCTTTTTGAACATGTGCCTGAAGACCTCTTAGTGCTCTATGGATGCAAATCATCCTTGCTTTTTCACCTGCACATCTCGATCTCCAGTATTTCAAAACATTTACCATCCTGTGTCTTCCCCTATATGCCATTCCTCACACTTTCACTCTTCAACCACAAAACTGAATGTCAAAATTGTTGTGCTGTCTATATTGTGGCCAAGGGCCCATTTTTGAGTATTATCCAAATTAATCCCCATAGCCTACATTTTGCTGGTGCAGCAAAAAAACATTTGTGCAGAGATAATGGGAACTGCAGATGCTGGAGAATTCCAAGATAATAAAATGTGAGGCTGGATGAACACAGCAGGCCAAGCAGCATCTCAGGAGCACAAAAGCTGACGTTTCGGGCCTAGACTCTTCATCAGAGGGTCTCTGATGAAGGGTCTAGGCCCGAAACGTCAGCTTTTGTGCTCCTGAGATGCTGCTTGGCCTGCTGTGTTCATCCAGCCTCACATTTTATTAAACATTCGTGCAGTTTATGTATCAGCAGCTAACCACTTTGAAGTTTTTTTCTTTCAAATTGTCATGCTTTCATTTGTAGAATGTACAATTTCTGGACACATAAATAAATGTGAAATATGCAAAGGGTTTTTATTGTTACTTCTCGATGGGACAATGATCAGTGATTTGCTCTTTTACTAATATACTTAACAGACATGAAAACACTTTTTAATAACATTTGTCACAAATGCAGTATGACTGATGAACAACCGTACTTAAATACCCTGTGAAGTGTTTCATCGACTGACTAAAAGCGTTCTATTTGTAATGTATTATAAATAACATATCCTAACCTAAAGGAGTCCAAATAGTTATCTAAATTTGTCGACTTGTTGCGTACTGAATGCAATGAAGACATTACTTAATTAAGCACTCTAATTCATACTCTAAATCTGGAAGCCAATAAAGTTTTTGGATCTCAACAACTGCCTTGAGATTACTAACAATTAGCGTGTTACACTCAAATGTGAAGCTTAAAATATGGATCCTAGTGTTTGGTAAGCATATCTGTGTCCTTTAAAACAAAAATGAAACAACTATTTAGAGAGGCACAGAAATCATATTGAAAGAAATACTTAAGGTCGAGCAATTTTAAATCTAAATATGTTTTACCACCATGAAATCATTGGTTTGAAAATTTCAAGGAAAGGTAAGGTAAGATTCATAACAGTCTCAAAATTCTCAGCTCACTATTTTAAGGGAGGTGTGAAACTCTCTAACAGGTTTCTGTTAAAGTAGTAACAGGAGAAATTTGATATAAACATGCAGCAGGTTCATAGCAACATTGAATAAGAAAATATTGAGATAATGTTATCAGATTTATAATCCTACAGTGAAACACTGGTATTAGCAATCAATTTAATCCAATTGCCTTGCACTGGGGATAAAGGCAATTATTCCATTATTAAAGAAGCCATAACAAAATATCTGTTTATCTATATGAAGGAATGCAACATTGTGCATTGTAAAGCAGTGCCCTAGTCCCAGTCATCCTCGGCTGCTTCCTAAATTTAATTCTCCTTTCGAATGTAAGAAATGGAGTTGTTTGCTGATGATTGCACTGGGTTCAGGTCCATTCACAACTATTTAGATAATGTTATATGTAGCAAGACAGAGACAACATTCAGGCCTGGGCTGATTAGTCTTGAGTTACATTTGCACAACACACAAATGCCAGTCAGTGACCATCTCAAACAAAAGAGATTCTAATCATCTCCCTTTGGCAGGCAATAGCATTAACAACATTGGATCCCTTACCATCAACAGTGGGATAGGGATTTGGTTTCCACAATTGGCTAGAAACTTAATGGGACAAATCAAATAAGTATTGTGACTATGATAGCAGTTAGCAGCTGGGAATCCTGCAGGGGGTAACGCGCCCAAAACCTATAAGAAACAAATTAGGAGTATACCTAGGTGAGTGCAGCTTGCCTCGTTAAATGCATCTCCACCAACAGTCAAGAAGCTCAGGACTACCCTGGACAAAGCAGAGATGACATGGTGTAAAGCTGTATGAACACAGCAGGCCAAACAGCATCAGAGGAGCAGGAAAGCTGATGTTTCGGGTCTGGACCATTTAGAAATGGGGGAGGGGAAGGGGGAGGCAGATAGAAGATGGGCAAAGCAGAAGATAGATGGAGAGGAGAAGACAGTAGGAAGGGAATCACACCCCCATTCCCTACCTACTAACCTCACCCTGCCTCCTTGACCTGTCTGTCCTCCCTGGACTGACCTATTCCCTCCCTAACTCCCCACCTACACTCACCTTTACTGGCTCCACCCCCCCCCCCCCCCCCCCCCCCCCCCCTCCCCCGGACCTGTCTGTCTCCTCCTCTCCACCTGTCTTCTCCTTTTATCCATCTTCTATTGCCTCCCCCCTCTCCCTATTTATTTCAGAACCCCCTTCTCCTCCCCACATTTCTGAAGAAGGGTCTGGACCAGAAACGTCAGCTTTCCTGCTCCTCTGATGCTGCTTGGCCTGCAGTGTTCATCCAGCTTTACACATTGTTTTCTCAGATTCTCCAGCATCAGCAGTTCCTACTACCCCTGGACAAAGCAACCTGTTTGATATCTCATCCACCACATTTATCCCGTCTACCACTGATGCATAGTGCATTCTACAAGATGCTCATTTTTGGAACAAACAGAACAGTAATATCACACTTACTGGTCCATTGGAATACAAGGAATTTAGGAAACTGGAGTAGAAACATTTCAAACAAGCAAAGCTCAAATGTGCCCTTATGTTTGTCTAATGCAGAGCTGAAGCTTGCTCTTGTGAGGTGCAAATTTAAGAAAGGAAATTGCTACATTTTATTGTCTGGAACCTGATGAGCTGCCAAAAGAGTTATTTTTATAACAAACATGATAACGTTCAAAATTCTGTACTAGTTACATATTTTTGTATGGAAGTTTAGAATTCAACAATACCATAGGACAATTATTTCAGTTGTTTTGTTGGTTTTTTTCACGTATCAGTCTTAGAGTTGTACAACATGGAAACAGACCCTTCGGTCCAACTGATATCCTAAAGTAATCTAGCCCCATTTGCTCGCATTTAGCTCATATCCCTTTCAAACCCGTCCTATTCAAGAACTCATCGATATGCTTTTTTTAAAATGTTGTTATTGTACCAGCCTTCTCCACTTCCTCTGGCCATGCATTCCATACACATGTCACCCTGTGTGTGAAAAAGCTGCCCCTAGGTCCCTTCTAAATCTTTCCCCTCTTTCCTTAAACCTATGCCCTCTAGTTTTAGACACTGCCACCCCAGGGAGACCAGAATTGCACACAATACCCCAAAAGTGGCCTAACCAATGTCCTGTGCAGCTGCAATATGACCACTCTATGCAGTGACCAATAAAGACAAGAGCATGAAACACTATCTTGACTACCCTGTCTGCGTGTGACTCCACCGTCAACGATCTATGAACCTGTATCAGATATTATTAGGCACAAATTTAAATGACAAGGCTCAGAATTTCACCATAAAAGAATATAATAACTGTCTATTTTAATGTTTCCAGGCAAGCCATTGGTAAACTTTCTACTTTACAACGTTGAAATTGGGTTAGGCCAAGCCCATACAACTTGGGTAAATACATTTCACATTGGAAGTATACTGCCCACTATATAGGTAGGGCTGCTCACAATACTTCATATCTTCATTTTCCTCCCAATCTTTATCCTTCTCACCTAGTCCTTCTAATCCTCTGTGACCTCTTCCTTGATGTCTTCATCATCCTCATCCACAAAACTGATTTTTTTTTTGAACATTCACTCAAAAAGGCATCCTGTCCTACACACTGTTGTCCTCCTGTACAACCTCTGAATCCTCTTTCGCCTCCTCTTTGTGCAAATTTACCTTTTTTCTCCAAACCTGCTCTGTGCCGTCTGTGTCTGCCTTCACAAAACTGGTCCTACTTTCTCAAATATTCATTCAAAAAGGCTGCAGAGCAAAATGCCCAGTGAAAATGTGTACTCTTCCAGACTCTAAGATAGTGTAAGGTGTTTTTGTTTTGCTATCTGGGCCCCCCACTTCAGGCTTGTTTTCAGGTCTGTTCCTTGCCCGTAGGCAGTCCTCCAGCACTGACAAATTGGCAGACCCACCATCCAAGGCAGGAGCTGCTAATGAAGATGATAAAGGGCATTTCAAGTTAGGGGCACTCTCTGAACCTGATAAAGCTGAATTATACAGTTAATATGGTCGTCAGAACACCCCTTTGAAAAGGTATGACCATGTAAGACAGCTTATTGCAGCAGCTGTGGACATTTAACAGACATAACCATGAGATGGGCGTGGTAGAGGTTACGAACTTTATTTGGTGTGTCATGTGGTGGTCATTTCTGTGATTCAGCCTGGATTCAGCGCAGCAGTGGCCTAACTATCACTGATAAATTCTAGGTGACATTTTCTCAGTTCTCAAAATAGGCCTTTTTTTAAAGATCTTTTAATTGATTTTAGCCTCAGCTGGCAGTCAGGTAGCGACCACCCCAATCATCCACTTCAAAAATAGCCAGGGGCAGGAAACATATTGTCAAACTAGCTTGATGCTTTTAGGGGGCAATTTTCCAGCTCTTCTCAATTCTTGACAATTGAAAATGTTGCCTAATATTTACAGAGTGGAGGCAGCATGATTCTTTGTCTAATTTTGAGAGTCATTGATGTTGATACTGGTTAACCATATGGACACAGCATTCCATTCCCCAGCAATTCATTCAATTGAAAGAAAGACACATACAATTGATTGAACACAAGGCAAAAGTTGAACCAGCATTTTTAAAATGATACTTTCTCAAACTGAAAATGTCCACTTCTGCAGATTTTAGGTAATTCACTGATCAGTTTAAAACTAGAGTTGGAGCATTTTGGCAATATAAACTTTTAATATTTGAAAGAGAAGCCGAGGGATAAATTTTACCTTTTCGTGTGCAATAAATTTTGATGGAAACCTTTGATTTATGTCCAAAATCATGATAGAAAAGATTGCATACAGCAAAAGCATACAGCAAAAATGCATCCAACTGCACCAAAGCATGGGGCAAATGTGACTTGTATGTGTCACTATTAGCAGAAAAAATAGGAAATTAATCTGAATAAGAGTGTGCTGTGGCATGGGAAGAGTGGCATGTATGAGAAGAAAGCCTGACAGCTAGAAAGTAATTCTGATACAATCATGACTGTTGCTAATTAGCAAATTTTAATGGCCATGAAGGAAGTGCTTTTTCAGAGAGTTGGTGCATAAATTAAACGCTAAATGCTTGCTTTTTCTGCTTAAACTGTAATGATTGTCTGAAAACAGTGACAGAAATATGTCAACTTGTGGACAAAGATCACAATAAATTATGTGATGACACAACTCTGAATGAATGATAGCCTATATTTTCCAAAGTATGGTAAAGCATTTAAGTATGACTAAAGAAGCTTGCCATTGTTATTGCTGATGCATTTTAATCAAATTTATAATCATACTCTTGGTGCAGTTTGGCATTGTTGCTATAGAATAAGTTTGGTGCAGGGTCTGCTTGAAATCCACAAGACTGGAATGATTTACAACCTCTGGCCAGAAATTACAAAACATAGCCAGAGATGGGTGCTTGGGGAAGAGCAAGGCGGGGTGCCTCAAGCATAATTCTCAAGATTTGACTTCAATGGTCTGGAAATGGACTTAAAACTCACTCACCCAGAAACAAAGGTAAGATTGCTCAATCATGTATATTGGGATCTTGCGTTGACTGCAGGACCTCTGTTGCAATTTTCTGGTACAAATGAAGATAGGATGCAGTCTGTCCAACAACGTGACCAATGGCTCCTTCAATCTAGTAAAATAGGCAATCAGGCTGCTCAGGCCTACTTGAACCTTAACCAGCAAGCTAGTTCAACATGGGATGCAATTGACTTTCCTGTCCTCTTAAAACTGATAGGCTCATAACTTTGCATTTGAGGTCCAGACTTCCAAATGTCATCTTTGTAAAATCAACTTCATTCATGTTTTGAATGTTATATCAAAGTTGTGGTCTGAGTTTGTATCTTTTTCGTTTGGAGTGGTGTTGAAACAGTTTGAAACATATCTTGGAAAGGAATTGTTTTTCGTGCATTCTCAAGTGAGCTTTCCCCTGCAACTTTGAGCAGAATCATCAATGGCATTAATTGATCCCACAATCCATCGATCAAGCAAGTCACTTTGCATAATTTCTGATCACCAAAGCCGCAGAATAACTTTCTTTCTTTATATCTTGATGTTTACTGTACCAAGGCAATTCACTTGAGGTTTAGAAACTAGGGTTACTTAGTCAAGGACTGACACCGTTCTTCAAATGTGAAGTGGGTGACTTTGAGTCAATACGTCATTCCCTCTCTCCCTAATGTATGTGGCACGGTATAAAATACAGCACAACATATCAATAACTCTATCTCTTATGTAGAGATCTTGTGGTGTAGTGAGTAGTTACAGTGCCTCTGAGCCAGAAGCTCAGGTTCAGGTCTTGCTCCAGGACTCTCTGGTCATACATTCATCGTGTGCCCAGATAGATTGGTCAACATGCAAATCCTTCCAATACATGTACAAAGGCAGTAAGAACAAGATAATCTCCTAGTCATCCAGAACTCTGCAACAACCCCCATTAGGAGTCTGCATGCATTGGTTCTTCATGTGGTATGTACACCGTAGTGAGCAACCTGCTCATGTCAAGGGACTACTGGAAGAAGAATATTGCTCTTTTTATACAACTGTTTCATTTCCTCTTACAATAAATATACAGTTTGTTTCAAAAATGATTTATAATAGAGAATGCAGCATTCTAAGCTAGTTTGTGTTAAATATGGGGTAAAGGTGGGTGGATGAAGTTTGATTGAAGGCCAATGATTAGCTCCCTGAATTGTGGAGCAGGCACAAATGGTAAACAGCACATTTTGTTCCTTTTTAGTTTCTGAAGATTTTTTTCTAAACTCCTGCTTAGTTATACATGTTAATTTAAATTGAACCTCATGTTACTATGGGTGGTAAGTTTCCCTTTGAGAATGATGGCAAATGGGAATTTAACCAGGCAAGCATCCAAAAGCATACTTTGAAAGTTGAGAAAAAATTGTCTGCTTAGTGTTCATGCCATGGATAGTGAGTTTAAGGTTCTTCCCCTCAAGTAGCACGAAGATTATTACCATGCATTCGCACCTCACTAGTAGCCCAAGTTGATACATTGACATCACACATCCAATCTTCCCGTTCCTATTTGAGCAACTTGTCAGTGCAAAAACATGACTGGGAAAACAGAGCAGATAACTGGTGACTTGTCTATCTCCATCAGTGAGTATTTCATCTCATGGCTTGCCTTGCACAGCCATCTAATATCTCCTTCCATGGAGCTGCCTCTTCTACACAAGCTATCTCCATTGTCAATGGCCATGCTCACCCTTCATTTTTCAGCCGCATAACTTGATATCAACAAAGCATGAATCCCACAATCCCATATGCTTGTTCTCGGTCCAATTCAGTCATGACTTCAGAAATTCAAACGTGTATTTTGGAGCTGATGACAGCCAGGACTTGCATGCTTGTGCTGGTCATTTTGTGGTGAAGGATGGCCAGGCATCTTGTATACACAAATGGGGGTTTTGGTGCTGCTGTGGAACCAGGCATTCTTCTTGTGTGTTTAGCTTGGTTTACCACACAAGGTCTTTGTACTGTAGTGCAGTCAGAGATCCTCTGTGGTGTAGCTTGTGTCTTAATCTAGAAGGAGAGGCATATCATTTGTGATAGTGGGGAGCACTGAAGAGTAAATATATTCTCGTTGAGCGAGTGGACATATTGCTCATCCAATTCTAGTCCATGTGAATTGGTCACTGTGGTTTTTATGCAGCCCCTCCTCTTTTAATCTTGGGACTGAGCCATAGTCAATCATTTGAGGCCAGGTGCAAGCAATCTGGAGATTATGGGCTTAATCTTTTATATTCTTTTAGCTAAGCGACATTTTCATGGAGGGATACTCTCCACAATGTTTCTCATCACATCTTGCCAGATTTGACTTATTTAAATATGTACTCCTGCCCTGTGTTGAGCCTGTTGTTTGATTCTAGCCCCATTCTAACAGTTGCTGTACCCAGAACAACCACTGCTAGGATGTCCCTGAATAAACTACTCTCCCTAGTGCCCATGCTTCCTTTAAAAGGTCTACCGTGAGATAACTCTGTTAGACTGGAGCTGCCTGCGCAGTTCCTTACATTTATCCCTGACATGGCAGGCAGTGGAAAAAAACTTTTCGTGCCTTGTTTTACACGTAGGGACCTGGAGGTCCTGCTGGACAGGGTTGTCTGAAGACTAAACATCATCTGCCCTCAGAACCAGGAGTGGATGCCACGGCACCAGCCTGGTATGAAGTTGCCACCTTCGTGAGTGTAAACTCAGCTGTCTGCAGGAGCGCTCAGTGATGTAGGAAGAAGCACTGTAGGAATGTCCTTGCTGCAGCATTACACTGATAGTCGCTGAGGTTCCCTGAAGTCCATCATTGAGGTGCTGAAGCTTCCAGCAAGTAGATCAGAGATGTGCTATGAGGGTTCTTAGAGGCCAGCACAGTTCAGATGCCAATGTCCATGTGAGGTACATGTGGCTAGTGCCCAGGGACTGGGCTCTGAGATGTTGGTAATTGGAGTCCAACATGAGAGTCCTTTTGAGCAAATGGTGCACTGAAGCTGTCAGGAACAGTGTTATCATTCTTCCTGATTGAGAGACTTTAAGTCGCTCAACTCCTTTGTTTATTTTGCCATCTGACCATCTTCTGAACCATCGGATAACAATCTTCTTAATTCAATTTGTCATTTTGTTCTTAAGGACTTGCATTGGCACCTACTAAATGTTTTTGAAAGATCCATTTAAGTTATATTTGCATATCTTCCACTTATCTATCCTTTGTGTAATATCTTACAGAATTCAAAGATTGATTTAAGAATAATGTGATTTTTTGGAATTCATGCTTACCTGTTCTACATAGGACTCAGTAATTTCAGCTGATATTAAATGCGCATGTACTTTGCGAAGAACTGTGATGGGAATAACTGGCCTGTAAGGCACTATTCTGTCCTCCTTCTCAGCCAGTGAAGAGTATCATGCACAAGATGTGCATCCTATCACATTGTAGGCATGCACTCTCTGATTTATTATCCAGTACTTTTAACGCATGTCCGTAATGTGTTCCCAATGACAGCTGCTCACTGGTGGGAATAAATGCAATCAAAAAGATAGAAAAAGGCTTATAGCTTTCTGCGCTGTTGTTGATTTCCTTTTTTGAAAAGGAAAACTTATTTGCTTCCTGCTATTCCATTAGAATGGTTTTTGTGCTACAGAATATAGAAAGCTTGACAGAATGTTCTGCAGTTTCTTTTCTGGAGGGCCACAGGATCCTAAAATCGGCCAACATGCTCTTTGATGTCCAAATGGAAGATTAAATAATTGCAACCAAAAATATTTTCTTTGAATAACAACCTTCATTAACCGATCCAACCTCACCTTCTCTATATTTAGAATTATAATCCAGCCAATCAAACTGCTTGCAAACAGGATCACCCTTGGAGGAGGGGTCAGTGCTCGAAGGTTAGTCATTCCAGGGTGCTCTGTTGCAGGTAAAGTCACCACCATTCAGAGATTTAAATTAGGAATGGGATGAGCTGTTTACACTTTCCACCAATAACAATTTCAGTTTGGAACAAAAGTGCCTATCAGCTAATTCGTAGAACAAGGAGGATGATGAGCTGATGAAAATCGAGCAAATCAAATTAGCATCAATATAATTACAACTTGTTATTTCTAAGTGCCTGATTGAAAGGTTTGTCATGTATGATCATGCTACTTTACTGAAAACTGTCCACTGATGCTGTACACAATAGTTTAAAGGAGAACTGGCCAAATGCCAGCTTCTCTTGATCAAGGTGTAACCTAGAATAGCAGAATTTAATTGTGGCTACGATTAGTAGATCTTCAGTGTTCCATCAGCTATTATGCACTTAACTGGCAAAGTTAATTAAACCTGTTTAAGACAATTTTATGAATTTTATTTTGTACATGCATTTGCTACATATTTACTGGTTTAAGCATGGAATAATCTAGAAAAAAAGACAGTTCAAAAGAATCTGCAGCATATGATCCATTTTAAGTTCTTGTGATGCAGTCAGTGTTCCTAACACTGGGCCAGAAGTTCAAGTTTCACTGTCTCCAGAGGTGTTCTGTAACTCCTCTGAATAGGTTGCCTAAAAAAAATCTCAATTTATTTGCCAACAAAGTGGATTTGATTCAGCAAATGGTAAATAATAAATAATAAAATGAGTATGTTCCTTTGCATGGAGAACTAATGAGCAATTTAACACCCTAATTGTGGTGATCAGCCTCTGCATGAGGTACATGGGAGCAGGAGTAGGCCATTCAGCCTGCTAGGCCTATGCTACCACTCATTACATTCATAACTGATCAAATACTTCAATGACATTACGCACGCGATCCCCAAAGGATTTTATGCCACTGGTAATGTGAAATCTATCCATCTCTACCTTTAAACATACTGAACATTTAATGCTCCACAGCACTCTAGGTGAAAATTTCCAAAGGTTCACAACCTTCCGAGTTAACGATAAAGCCTTTCATCTCAGAACTAAGTCACACTCCGCTCTTCCCCCCCCCCCCCCCCCCCGCTTTCTAAATTATATCCGGAGGTCTAGACCCCCACCCACCTTGCCTGTGTCTGCCTTATATATCCCTTTTAAATATTTTGCAGGTTCAAATTAATCACGTCCCAAACACGCTCCATAGGACAGTTCCACCATCCAAGGAAAAAATCTTGAATATTTATTGCACGCTGTGCGGCAATAAAATCCTTCTGATAAGAGTGTAAAACTGCACACAGTATTCCAGGTGTGGTTTAACCAAGCTTCCATACAATTGAAGCACAACATCCCTCCTCCTCCTGTATGAACATCTTGTTATAGTCAAAGGTAATATTTCATTTAACCTTCCTAATGGCTTGCTGTACCTGCCTTCAGTGACTTATGAATAAGGTCACCCAGGTGTCTTTTGTACATCTACACTTTCCAACCACTTAACAGTTTAAAAAATACTCTGCACAATTGATCCTTAAGCCAAAGTGGATAACCTCGCCACATTATTTGATGTTATAGTCCATCTGTTGTGTTTTCATCCATTTACTGAACCTTTTTAAATCCTCCTGAGCTGCTTTACATCTTCCTCAAAGCACACATGCCCACTCAGCTTTGTTTAATCAATGACTGTGGTCTATGTATTGATCCTTGTGGTACCCCATTAGTCATATCCTGCCCACAGTGAAAGCTATTTATTACCCTGAGTATAAGTATGGCCTTACTATGAAAATATAACAAACTGCATCTTGAAAAAGGGAGGGGGGAAAAATAAAAAAAAAGGACACTTAGTCACAAATTGAATGTCCGAAGCTCACTTTAAAGATTGGCGACCAGGTTTCATCAGTATTTCCAATCAATTGCTTTCCCTGTACTCAGGATATCACACTGCGATTGGTGTCGGTACAGGTGGACCTGTCAATTCACACCCCATTTCCCTCACGTTCACATCTCCTTCTAAAGATGCAAAATACTGAAGATGCTGAAATCTGTCCTGGAAAGAAAAAATTCTGGAAATCGCGGTAGGTCAATCAACAAGCATGGAGAGAGAATTGAGTCTGGATGACTCTTCATTAGACCTGATGAAAAGAGTCCCCTTGACTTGAAACATTAGGTTGCTGTCTCCTCGTGGATGTGGCCTGACTCACTGTGATTTCTGGCATTTTTTTGTTTTCAGTCTCCCATCTCTCTCTCTCTCTCTCTCTCTCTCTCTCTCTCTCTCTCTCTCTCTCTCTCTCTCTCTCTCTCTCTCTCTCTCTCTCTCTCTCAAGACTTTATTTCGTGGAAGAACTATTTATGTTTAATTCAAGTGTCTCCTTTCTTCCTTTGACCCCTTTTTATTCACTTTGAGCCAAATTCCCCATTACATAATCTGGCTCTGACCATTTTGGTTTACACTATCACTGGGAGTGTGACAGCTTGTTTCTTGATACTGTTAGTGAAAAGGACCTGTTTTTATGTGTCAAATACAACAGCTTCAGAGTTGATTGAGAACAGAAGGTTTAAAAAAAACAAAGGCTTCAGTAGTTCAAAAAGGCAACTCATTACCACCTTGTCAGTGGCAACTAAGGTGAGGAAACAAGTACTGCTCATGTCCTACAAGTGAAAAGAAAATGATGATGCTCATTGGACTTTGTATAGAGAGCACCCTCCACTTCCCTGGTGGGCAGTGCTTACAATTTGTTAAATTACGAAGAGACACCTGGTTTGTAGTGGTTTTACAAAAGAAAAAGAGCTGGATTCTAGGCTCTCAATGCCTTTAGGGAGAAGTGGGCACTGAGAGGGCTGGGGTGCAATATTTACTCTTCCAACTCCATTTTCACTTATCTGCTCCCTTTTTCCTTGCCTTCTCTCTATTGTTGCGCTGCCTCTAATTTGCGGTGCTTGTTGATCTTAAAAATAAAACAGCTGTGTTCTTGGAATTCTTATTGTGCAGTGGTAGGGCCAGAAGGTCTGGGTTTGAGTCCCAACTGCCATAGTGGTACATAATAACATGTTTAAAGAGGTTGATTTAAAAAGAACACAAAGCTGGTCTCTCCTTCGTGGAGGGCTCTCAATGAGGGTGTGTTCTCACTTTCTTTTCGGACCTAAAGAAAAACAGAAAGAACTGCAGATGCTGTTAATCAAAAACAAAAGCAAAAGTTGCTGGAAGAGCTCAGCAGGTCTGGCAGCGTCTGTGAAGAGAAGTCTGAGTTAATGTCTTAGGCCTGGACCTGAAGCATTAACGCTGACAGTGAAGAGTTGAAAGTTTTGCTGGTTTCAGTGACAGTGTTTGTGTGCATTCTTCTGTAAGTATACGTGAACACAGGTTTGAAGTGTCACCAATGTGAAATACAGAAGTTGAAAATTAAATTCACTGATTCCATGCAAATGACTTGATTGGCTTCATTTTAGAACTGTTTAACTGGCTGCAAGCAATGTCTGACAGTGATGTTGTGAAAGGCACTAACAAAATGCAGCACCTGTTTTTTTTTGGATCTTGATGGTTGAAATAGCTAGCACAAAGTGGTAACTGTAACAAAAATATGTAATTGGGTTACAATGTTACACAGTAATTCTTGCACAATTTTTCCTGCAAAATAAGTTCATTATTTTGTGTAACTGTGGGAAAATAATCTCTTGTTAAAATGATACTTCATAAGATTCTTAACTTTTATGTTTTCTCTCTTTCTTTTTCAGGAATACAGTGCATCGTGTATGTTTCTGAATATGATCATTGACCACTCCTCAAATTTCTGGCTCTTTTGGATCTACTTCAGCGGCAACAAGAAGGCAAATAACCTCTTTTCCAGGAAACAGCTAACGAGTTCCCTTATCTCAGGAGAATTTCTACTCACTGATGCAAAACAGAAATACAACAATAAACTGAAAGAACTGCAATAAACACTGCAAAGAGACGTTTGCTAAGTTTAAAAATTCACACATGAAAACCATAAACCTCAACAATGTTTTTAAAATATGCAGCAAGAAATAAGTAAACACACTTCATCTCCACAGATGTTGTTTGACATGCTTTATGGGAGATTCCTACCTTTTTTGCGCTTTGAAAGAGGTTTCCAAATAATTGCATAGTCAATATTGAGCTGCACAGCTACTTCAGCTTGCCAGAAAACTACCAATCTTGATGTCAGAAATGATTATTCAGTAGGAAATGGCGTGTAACAGAAAGCTCTATTTTTGGTCTGAACATTTGTCTTTACTTTTGTTTCTATCTAGCTTTCACTGGCTTGACCCAGTTATTGGGAAGCCAAAGGCAACTTCACGTCCCCATGTAAATTCCATAAGAATTGATGGGGATATTGCTCTGGGAGGACTTTTTCCCGTGCATTCTCGGGGTGGGTCTGGTGCTAACTGTGGAGAACTGAAAAAAGAGAAGGGAATACACAGGTTGGAAGCAATGCTATTTGCCTTAGATAGGATCAACAATGATCAAGAACTACTTCCCAATATCACGCTGGGAGCTCGAATCCTAGACACCTGCTCCAGAGACACCCATGCCTTGGAGCAATCATTGACGTTTGTGCAAGCTTTGATCGAGAAAGACAGCACTGATGTGAAGTGCATGAGTGGAGGACCACCAATCATTACCAAGCCAGAACGAGTGGTGGCAGTTATAGGTGCTTCAGCAAGTTCTGTGTCCATAATGGTTGCCAACATTTTACGCCTCTTTAAGGTAAGCCTTCCATCAGAAATGGTAGTATTCATTTGGTTAGTTTAACTGTAGGGTCTAGTTTCTGTTTTTGCAGTTTAAGGATCAACTTAGATTTAATGCAGAAAATGACATTTGACGTGAAACAATCAAGACCTTTTTATTTATGATTTATCTGTGTGTATGGTGCAAGATTGCAGATCAAATGCGAAGAATTTTTGAAGGATACACAGCTTAAAAAAAACAGCTTCCACTGCCTTTCAGCTGTAGTGATTGAAAATGTTTTAGTTATTTATATATGGAGCTGCTAAACTCATGTGAAACTAATTGAAAATGCTAATAGTAGAATAGACAATTTGGCCTTCATCCATTTCAGTTGATTTGGCAACACTAAAATTGACTTGTGCACATGTTTAATGCGATTGAATCTGAGTATTGAGAGAGTATTTGAAGAAGATTTCTAGTGATTCTGTGGAGTCATTTGCTGAACTCGTGCAAAGTTCTGCAGTGCCAACCACAAATTATTAGGTTAAAAACATTGATTGTGTGATATTCTGAATTAGAACCAGCATTAATCTGTCACTAATGGAGTTTGCTTCAGATGCAACTGTATTGAATGGAAGCAGATTGTAATTCTGTGATAGCTGTGCACTTGATAGATATCTGTAAAATCACAATGGCAATTAGCTTTGTGAGACATTAGAGAGTTAATTAATCTGACCTCAGCACTCATTTCTTCTGTCTATTGAGCTATATTAGGAGGCAACAGACTTTTGGGAAGAGCCCATTGTCTCATAAAGTGGAGTGTACATCCTACTTTCTTGAATTGTTTATAACAAGGAAAGTAAATGCCAAGAGGTTGAAATTTGAATTAAATATTGGTGTATATATTACAAAATAATAACTGTCCAGTTTGATATTTTAATATTAATTTTGACTTAGGAACACCGGTATATCAGCAGCACAATGATGTAAACAAAGTTTCCCCATATATTTCAATAAATATAACCTACAGCCTCATGGATAATAATTAACTATTGAAGTGTTATAAATAGAAAGCAAGTTTGATGTTACGTCTTCGAGGATAATTAAGTGATTGACTACAGTATTTGTTTGAAAAGGAGGGGGGAGGTATGGTTTTAAAAGCTTGTTGCTGCAATTAAATATTTAAAAAAGTGAGAACAGGGGACTTGTGGTGTTTTTTAATCTATACCTTATGTTGAAGATCATACAAAGAAAAGATTGGAAGCATAGAACTGTCGCTTTTAAGACACTCCAGTTCCAGGTGGTCAGCGCAAACTAAATTTTAATTTGTTTATTTGACTAAGACATGTTTAAAAACTACAGTTTCATATTTTAAATTGTCTGAAATCTTAATAGTTAAGCAATACAACAAAAGATGAATAGAAAATTTTAATGTCTTCAGTTGCAGTTACTTGTTGCATCTTCTGTGGCTTCGAGGACACATTGGATGGAATCTTATGTCTTGGTTGCCTGCTGGAGAGCTCGTGAAAACACCCTGATTAACTCGATTAATACTGAATCTTGTTCCAATCAGGCGCTTGGCAGGCAGGTAGTTAGGTTTCCTAAGGATCAAACACCCTAGGGGTGACTGATGAGTGCCCACCTCTCATCAATAACTGCTGGTCAATGAGAGGCCATCAGCTCTATTTAACAGTGGTGACACCAGACAGAAAATGGCTGCAAAGTCAACCCAAACCTTACAAATATCACTACATCGCAGATTTCAATGATGGCGGGATGGCTGTTTTGATGGTGGAGTTTTCTAGTAATGTTGGGATGCCACTCGGAACCGCCAGTGCCTTCCTGAATCTTGGTACATTGATCAGGCATTAAGCACCTTTTTGAATAAGGGCCAAGAGTGAGCAAGCTGGCAACCTTGCACTGGCTTGTTTATTATTCTCTTGCATGGTGATATCCCCCTCACCCAGATCAGGACTGGGTTAATAGCTGCAGCAGTGGGATGAGGCCGTTGAATGGGAGCTAATTTCCTGCATAAACACCTTGACTTTCTGGAAAGCAGAAGGCAATCACAAGACTACCTACCAAGAAAATGGAGATCAAATGTCATTGGTTTAGGTTTGAGTAACTAATATTCACTACACAAGATGTGGAGTAAACACATGCAAACAATAGCCAAGTATGTCAAAAGGCTAGTTAGAAAATAGCAAGATAATAAAATGTGAGGCTGGATGAACACAGCAGGCCAAGCAGCATCTCAGGAGCACAAAAGCTGACGTTTCGGGCCTAGACCCTTCATCAGAGAGGGGGATGGGGGGAGGGAACTGGAATAAATAGGGAGAG
Organism: Stegostoma tigrinum; assembly: GCF_030684315.1. Taxonomy (NCBI): domain Eukaryota; kingdom Metazoa; phylum Chordata; class Chondrichthyes; order Orectolobiformes; family Stegostomatidae; genus Stegostoma; species Stegostoma tigrinum. The sequence continues at coordinate 29,007,181 of NC_081374.1, forward strand.
AGGGGGAGGCGGACCGAAGATGGAGAGTAAAGAAGATAGGTGGAGAGGGTGTAGGTGGGGAGGTAGGGAGGGGATAGGTCAGTCCAGGGAAGACGGACAGGTCAAGCAGGTGGGATGAGGTTAGTAGGTAGCTGGGGGTGCGGCTTGGGGTGGGAGGAAGGGATGGGTGAGAGGAAGAACCGGTTAGGGAGGCAGAGACAAGTTGGACTGGTTTTGGAATGCAGTGGGTGGGGGGGAAGAGCTGGGCTGGTTGTGTGGTGCAGTGGGGGGAGGGGATGAACTGGGCTGGTTTAGGGATGCAGTAGGGGAAGGGGAGATTTTGAAACTGGTGAAGTCCACATTGATACCATATGGCTGCAGGGTTCCCAGGCGGAATATGAGTTGCTGTTCCTGCAACCTTCGGGTGGCATCATTGTGGCAGTGCAGGAGGCCCATGATGGACATGTCATCAAGAGAATGGGAGGGGGAGTGGAAATGGTTCGCGTTTCCCGCGACACATCCCTCACACCCCGCCCCCGCCACAACCGCCCCAAGAGGATCCCCCTCGTTCTCACACACCACCCTACCAACCTCCGGATACAACGCATTATCCTCCGACACTTCCGCCATTTACAATCCGACCCCACCACCCAAGACATTTTTCCATCCCCTCCCCTGTCTGCTTTCCGGAGAGACCACTCTCTCCGTGACTCCCTTGTTCGCTCCACACTGCCCTCCAACCCCACCACACCCGGCACCTTCCCCTGCAACCACAGGAAATGCTACACTTGTCCCCACACCTCCTCCCTCACCCCCATCCCAGGCCCCAAGATGACATTCCACATTAAGCAGAGGTTCACCTGCACATCTGCCAATGTGGTATACTGCATCCACTGTACCCGGTGCAGCTTCCTCTACATTGGGGAAACCAAGCGGAGACTTGGGGACCGCTTTGCAGAACACCTCCGCTCAGTTCGCAACAAACAACTGCACCTCCCAGTCGCAAACCATTTCCACTCCCCCTCCCATTCTCTTGATGACATGTCCATCATGGGCCTCCTGCACTGCCACAATGATGCCACCCGAAGGTTGCAGGAACAGCAACTCATATTCCGCCTGGGAACCCTGCAGCCATATGGTATCAATGTGGACTTCACCAGTTTCAAAATCTCCCCTTCCCCTACTGCATCCCTAAACCAGCCCAGTTCATCCCCTCCCCCCACTGCACCACACAACCAGCCCAGCTCTTCCCCCCCACCCACTGCATCCCAAAACCAGTCCAACCTGTCTCTGCCTCCCTAACCGGTTCTTCCTCTCACCCATCCCTTCCTCCCACCCCAAGCCGCACCCCCAGCTACCTACTAACCTCATCCCACCTCCTTGACCTGTCCGTCTTCCCTGGACTGACCTATCCCCTCCCTACCTCCCCACCTACACCCTCTCCACCTATCTTCTTTACTCTCCATCTTCGATCCGCCTCCCCCTCTCTCCCTATTTATTCCAGTTCCCTCCCCCCATCCCCCTCTCTGAAGGGTCTAGGCCCGAAACGTCAGCTTTTGTGCTCCTGAGATGCTGCTTGGCCTGCTGTGTTCATCCAGCCTCACATTTTATTATCTTGGAATCTCCAGCATCTGCAGTTCCCATTATCTCTGATACTATCTTAGAAAATAGCAACATTGGTTTAATCATGGTCCAATCCAAAAGAAAGCATTGTTGATTTGCTACCTGTGTTATTTATTGGAATGTAAAAACAAACACCAGACATATTACCAGAAATTGATCAGGGCAGAGGCAGGAAGGTGGTATGGCTTCTCAATATGCGTTTTTGGCCGAGAGCCTTGACATCAATTTGTCTTCATCTGTTAAAACTCCTGATTCTCGGAGGACTCATCATTTGATCTGGCTCTCTGATCTCTGCTGTCAATAACACAATGTATATTTACACATGATTTAAGAAATTTCAGGTCCTTGCATTTTCTGTTTTTGATATTTTAAAGGGTAACAATGATTTTGACTTTTAGTTCCCTGGAGTAGACTTTTTTTAACATAATGAAAAGCTAAGAATGAATGAATGATTTGTTTGTTTGTCTATTGTTAGTCTTTCATAACACACCCAATTATCACTAGGAGATTCATTGGTTGGCATAGAGGCTGTTGGGTAATGGAGCATAGTCTGGCATTGCAGCATGTAAGGCATTTTGGAGTGGATGGAGTTACATACACTGGTACAGAGGGTGGTGGGGGGATGCATGGTGGGCTGCATAACCTGGAATGTGGGCCAGGTAAAAAAAATTATTGTGAACTGAACTTTTGAAAGATTTGCTCGGTAAATGTCAGAGGTGCCACGAAGTCTGATTTCTTGAAAATTGTGACCTTAACATGGAAGATATGAAGGACTAGGACATAATTGTCCCCACAAGGGAATGCTGTGTGGGCTGATAACCAGTTACAGCTAGCACTCTTAAAAGTCCCTCCTGAAAATTGGAAATCCTGGAAACGGAGTCAGGAATTTGGAATTGGGACTACTCCAGCAGCAATACAGCAAATATGAGCGGGGCAATATGGGGGAGGATGGGAGATGGATGCGCAATACGAGGTAATATCCAGTCAAGGTCTTCAGAGAGCAAATCTTCAGCTCCAACATGGTGAGGAACAGTTTAGGTGTCAACTCTGCAGTCACAATGGCTATCCCAGAAGGGGTGATTTTGGCAATGAGTTTTCACACATCTGGCTCTGTCCAGGCTGGATGAGGCAAGAATTCCTGTGACTGCAAGCTGAGTTCACATGTTCACATGCTCTCATGCTGACATCCCATTTCAGCATGGAGACATTTGGTAGCATGGTCAGGCCTGCAGGTATTTTTAAGAATTGCAAATCACCACACACAAAATAATAGTCTCCAAGCTCTCTACAAACCCTTCGTCAATTTAGTGTCAGATTCCTGCGTGCACCCTGACAATTAGAACATGTTACCAGATGTGTCAGCCAAAGGCCTAAGTGTTTCATAATGAATGTCAGCAGGCTTTATTTGTAAGCTTTACCATCAAAATGGTCATCTGAGTCCTCTGCTGAACAACCCTTTGAGTTGCATCTGTGACACTCTGCATGCTGTTGTGGCTGCAGGCTTCTCCTTCCCAATGGCAACCATGTGCAGAGATCCCAAATCTAGCATTACACATCTACCAAAAGGCATAGTACACCTACACTGCCTCAGAACAGTGAGCAATAACAGTACCAGCAGACCAGAGTTGACTTTGATTCTGTCACTTTACAGCTCCTTATAAGCTCCACCAAATAAAATCCAAAAGGACTGCAGATACTGTAAATCAGAAACAAAAACAGAAGTTGCTGGAAAAGCTCAGCAGGCCTGGTATCATCTGTGAAGAAAAATCCGAGTTATCGTTTCATGCCCAGTGACTCTTCCTCAGAACTCAACCATGCTGGCTAGTAGGCGATAAGCAGATGATTAAAAACAGATCATCTCCAGCTTCTTAAGACATCCCTGCAGCAAGCAGACAGTACAACAGACCAAGTAGATGGCACTCTAATAAGAACCAAGTCAAGCCAAGCAGCAGGCATTAATTGGAATTACTCTCAATTCTTGTATGACATTGTATTGCAGTGGAGGAAGTGGCCGGCGAAACGGTTCATCTACATCTGCATCAGCAGCATCATTCCAAATGGCTGACCACAATCCAAGATACTGGCTGCCTGCTTCACTGGCTTGCCCCATCAGCCTGCTTTCAATAACGATGGTGCTGGAATATCTCCTGATAAACAGACTGAATCCCTAAAAACAACCATGGCTTCACTGTCGCCCACAGACAGATTTAACACTGACAACAACCTCATGCATTAAGGCCAGTTTCCAGGAAGACCTGAAGACAGGAATGCACTTTTGTGGACTAGCCTGTGCCTGTGGTGCAGTGCGGCCCATGGGCGTGCTGCTGAAATTCTTCAAATTAATCTGCTGTGTTTAAAAAAAAACCCGGAAACCAATCCATTTTTAGTTACCCTTCAGGTCCTTTTTTCTTAAATCTCTCCCCTCTCACCTTAAGTCTATGCCTTCTAGTTCTGGGCTACCCACCCTCGGAAAAGCACCTTGGCCATTCACCCTATCCATGTCCCTTATGAGGGTGGCTTCTGTTGAGACTGGCACAGCTCATGTAGTTTCTTGTGTGAGGACATTTGTGTGCTTATGAAATGCACAAGGAAAACCCCATCCATGGGAAATGTCGAGAAAACAAGGTGTAGAGCTGGATGAACACAGCAGGCCATGCAGGAAAGCTGATGTTTTGGACCTAGACCCTCCTCCAGAAATGGGGGAGGGGAAGGGGGTTCTGAAATAAATAGGGAGACTGGGGAGGTGGATAGAAGATGGATAAAGGAGAAGATAGACGGAGAGGAGACAGACAGGTCAAAGAGGTGGGGGTGGAGGCTGTAAAGGTGATTGTAGGTGGGGAGTTAGGGAGGGGATAGGTCAGTCTAGGGATGACGGACTGGTCACACAGGTCAGATGAGGCTAGTAGATGGGGAGGGGCTTGAGATGGGTGGAGGATAGGTGGGAAGAAGGACAGGTGAGCGAGGCGGGGACAAGGTGGGCTGGTTTTGGGATGCAGTGGTGGGGGAGGGGGGGGTAGATTTTGAAGCTTAAAATCCACATTGATACCATTGGGCTGCAGGGTTCCCAAGCAGAATATGAGGTGCTGTTCCTGCAACCAATGGGTGGCATCATTGTGGCACTGCAGGAGGCCCAGAATGGACATGCCATCTGAGGAATGGGAGATGGAGTTGAATTGGAAGATGCAGTTATTTAGTGCGAGCCGAGCATAGGTGTTCAGGACTGGCTTTTGCCTGGCAAGAGACTTCAGTTGATAGAGGTGCATGAAGAGAAAAGCATGTACCATCACAAAATCATGTAGCCATTATTTTAACTTCACAGGAGTTTGAGTATCTGGTGGCTCATGTCCAGGTTATTTTCAAGTATCACTAAACCCAGCCTAGTAACCGAATCTGCAAAGTTCCATATTTCAACCTCCTTGGAAAATCCGAGTGTGGTGCAATGTATTTGGGTCGTGTGATTGACATGGTTGAAGAGCTGAATAATATGTAAACTGTACAATGTAGCTGTGACATTTGCAACATTGCTCAGCGTGTATGTGAGGTGCAGCAATGAACACTATATCCGCCTCCGCCGGCCACACCACTTCCGGGACCGCTGCTGCAGTCACCACCTCCCACTTTCAGTTACAAAGCCTCACACACCACCCTCCCCGCAGCTGCTGCCGCCCACCCCGATGCTCCAACCGCCCCGCCCACGGCCGACGCTGTCGGAACCCCGCCCACGGCCGACGCCGACGGAACCCCGCCCACAGCTGACGACCTCATCGCTCCGCCCACAACCTCCACAGCCAGCAACCCCAGAGTAGACAGCCACACTGAGCCCAGCCGCATCTTCACCCTCCCCCCAGACCTCCCACTGACTGAGGACGAACGATCAGTCCTAAGCAAGGGGCTCACCTTTGTCCCCCTACAACCACACATCAACGAATACCAGTCACGATTGGACATAGAACAGTTTTTCCGCCGTCTTCGCCTCTATGCCTACTTCTTCAACCGGGAGCCTAACCCTCCCTCCACTGACCCCTTCACCCACTTCCAACACAAGCCCCCCTCCTGGACACCACCCCCAGGCCTCCTACCCTCCCTCGACCTCTTCATCTCCAACTGCCGTCGAGACATTAACCGCCTCAACCTCTCCACCCCTCTCACCCACTCCAACCTCTCCCCCGCAGAACGGGCAGCCCTCCGCTCCAACCCCAACCTCACCATCAAACCCGCAGACAAGGGTGGCGCAGTGGTAGTATGGCGCACTGACCTCTACGTCGCCGAGGCCAGACGCCAACTCTCCGACACCACCTCCTACCGTCCCCTCGATCATGACCCCACACCCGAGCACCAAACCGTCATCTCCAACACCATTCATGACCTCATCACCTCAGGGGACCTCCCACCCACAGCCTCCAACCTCATTGTTCCCCAACCCCGCACGGCCCGTTTCTATCTCCTTCCCAAAATCCACAAACCTGCCTGTCCTGGTCGACCCATCGTCTGAGCCTGCTCCTGCCCCACCGAACTCATCTCCACCTATCTGGACTCCATTTTCTTCCCTTTGGTCCAGGAACACCCCACCTACGTCCGTGACACCACCCATGCCCTCCACCTCCTCCAGGACTTCCATTTCCCTGGCCTCCAACACCTCATCTTCACCATGGACGTCCAGTCCCTATACACCTGCATTCCGCATGCAGATGGCCTCAAGGCCCTCCGCTTCTTCCTGTCCCGCAGGCCCGACCAGTCCCCCTCCACCGACACCCTCATCCGCCTAGCCGAACTCGTCCTCACCCTCAACAACTTCTCTTTTGACTCCTCCCACTTCCTACAGACTAAGGGGGTGGCCATGGGCACCCGCATGGGCGCCAGCTATGCCTGCCTTTTTGTAGGTTACGTGGAACAGTCCCTCTTCCGCACCTACACAGGCCCCAAACCCCACCTCTTCCTCCGGTACATTGACTGTATCGGCGCCACCTCTTGCTCCCCAGAGGAGCTTGAACAGTTCATCCACTTCACCAACGCCTTCCACCCCAACCTTCAGTTCACCTGGGCCATCTCCAGCACATCCCTCACCTTCGTGGACCTCTCAGTCTCCATCTCAGGCAACCAGCTTGTAACTGATGTCCATTTCAAGCCCACCGACTCCCACAGCTACCTAGAATACACCTCCTCCCACCCACCCTCCTGCAAAAATTCCATCCCCTATTCCCAATTCCTCCGCCTCCGCCGCATCTGCTCCCATGATAAGACATTCCACTCCCGCACATCCCAGATGTCCAAGTTCTTCAAGGACCGCAACTTTCCCCCCACAGTGATCGAGAACGCCCTTGACCGTGTCTCCCGCATTTCCCGCAACACATCCCTCACACCCCGCCCCCGCCACAACCGCCCAAAGAGGATCCCCCTCATTCTCACACACCACCCCACCAACCTCCGGATACAACGCATCATCCTCCGACACTTCCGCCATCTACAATCCGACCCCACCACCCAAGACATTTTTCCATCCCCACCCCTGTCTGCTTTCCGGAGAGACCACTCTCTCCGTGATTCCCTTGTTCGCTCCACACTGCCCTCCAACCCCACCACACCCGGCACCTTCCTCTGCAACCACAGGAAATGCTACACTTGCCCCCACACCTCCTTCAAAACCCCTATCCCAGGCCCCAAGATGACATTCCACATTAAGCAGAGGTTCACCTGCACATCTGCCAATGTGGTATACTGCATCCACTGTACCCGGTGTGGCTTCCTCTACATTGGGGAAACCAAGCGGAGGCTTGGAGACCGCTTTGCAGAACACCTCCGCTCAGTTCGCAACAAACAACTGCACCTCCCAGTCGCAAACCATTTCCACTCCCCCTCCCATTCTTTAGATGACATGTCTATCATGGGCCTCCTGCCGTGCCACAATGATGCCACCCGTAGGTTGCAGGAACAGCAACTCATATTCCGCCTGGGAACCCTGCATCCTAATGGTATCAATGTGGACTTCACCAGTTTCAAAATCTCCCCTTCCCCAACTGCATCCCTAAACCAGCCCAGTTCGTCCCGTCCCCCCACTGCACCACACAACCAGCCCAGCTCTTCCCCTCCACCCACTGCATCCCAAAACCAGTCCAACCTGTCTCTGCCTCCCTAACCTGTTCTTCCTGTCACCCATCCCTTCCTCCCACCCCAAGCCGCACCCCCACCTACCTACTAACCTCATCCCACCTCCTTGACCTGTCCATCTTCCCTGGACTAACCTATCCCCTCCCTACCTCCCCACCTATACTCTCTCCACCTATCTTCTTTTCTCTCCATCTTCGGTTCGCCTCCCCCTCTCTCCCTATTTATTCCAGAACCCTCACCCCATCCCCCTCTCTTATGAAGGGTCTAGGCCCAAAACGTAGGCTTTTGTGCTCCTGAGATGCTGATGTTCATCCAGCCTCACATTTTATTATCTTGGATTCTCCAGCATCTGCAGTTCCCATTATCTCTAACACTATGTATGTTCCTGATTTGATGGGATAGTAATGAGGGAACAGTGAATCGAACCATGTGGAAGGTTTTTGATTTAGTTCCAAGATTGTGAAATTTGAAGTTTTCTTTACCCGGTTAGACTAATCTTGTCAACTAATTCAACTTCTTGCAGCAATGTAACCAGGTCCTCAGCTATATTGATGATCATGAAGGCCATCTACACCCATTGCATCCTGAGAGATTGTCTGGCCCACTGTGGTTACAGATTGTGATGTCAGGGGAGGATATACAATCTCCTGTGATGTTTCAGAGAATCTTGGCGTATAATGCCTGCTCTGTGAATCCAAGTTCTTTCTGCTCTGAATGCCTTCCTTCAACTACAGCTAACCCTTCACTACAGCCATGAGCAAAGCTTCAAGTGCAGCTAGCCTGAACTTGAGCACTCTACTAAGGTACGTGCTTATTTAAAAATACATTTGGCATTGGTCTGCACCTTGCTGTTGTTCAAAATCCCAAGCAGCACAGACATTGCATGTTGATAGATAGGTTTTGGGTCACTTGATGCATTGCAATCTCATGGCTAATGTTTGTGTGTTTTCCCTTACCCTCCCAGTTATGTTCTTTTTTTCCTATGGTCAAAACAAAAAGGAATTCTTGCTCCAAATGACGCACACTAAGTATTCTAAGGTGTGGTGATGATTAAGTCTGACAGTGTAGTCTGGTTTGATTAGTAACAACATAAATCAGTGAAGCTAATTGATTAATTCTGAGTCACAAAACCTGCCGAGGAATTTGAGAGCCATGATCTTTACGGCCAGTTCCCTTTTAGACTTTGGTGATTGCAGAAGTGTATTTTTTAAAAAAAGGAATGGGTGTAAGCAATCTTCACCCAGCACATGTAAACTTCATTATCCTGAACAGAGCAGAGCATCCAAATGTATGGGTCCTGGTAGGAGAACTGGGAACCATTAGTATTTGATGTCACTCGATAACTCAATGTCGGCTTATTTAGTTTCTTTAGATATATTCATTTTGCTTCACTGGATAAGTTCTCAGCAAGAAGATTAGTTGTTCACCCTCTGGGTTGGTGACCTTTCATACGATGTCTTGGTGATATCACATTTGCAGATCTGATTGCAAATGTGACATTTGCAGAGTCACAGAAGTGTGGATGGAGGCACTGGGCTAGTGATATACCCACTTGTCCTCTTAGGGACCTGACTTTGTTCTTCAAAAATATTCAGATTTTCTTGATGGCACAGAATTCTCCTTTTTGAATCTGCTTGGGGTTGATTCAATACTCAGTAACTCAATTACTCAAATTCAGAGTGGGAATTTTTAGATAATCGATTTCCCATTCCATCACTGAAAATGTTTAGTAAGAACCACATCCTTGTTCCCAATAGCACAGCCGCAGTTGTTTAATTCTTGTAGAGGGTTAATTGTTTGAGTCAACTTGAGAGGAGGTCCGTGACAGGAGAAGTGATTCTTGTTGGGAAAACACCTAACCCACAGATCAAGATGCTGGGACCATAAAATGCAGGTAAGGCTGGCAATGCTTCACAGGATCAAGAAGGCAAGCCTCAGAGAGTTGGATGACTGAGGAGAGGGAAGAGGGTATAGGGAGGAGGGGGTGAACCCAAAGTGTCTTGCTTGCTGAAATCAGTTACAGAGAAGACATGGTAGGGATGTTCACGGATGAGTGTACAATGTTCAGTACCATCTGTGATGCCTTAGACAATGCAGCACCCCCGTATCCAAATGCAGCATGACCCGGACAATAGCTGCAATAATCTGGCTTTGGCTGAGAGCTAAAATTTGCACCACACAAATGCCAGATAATGATAATGATAATTTTCCAAAAAAAAATCTAAACACTGCCCCTTGAAATTCAATAGTGTTATCATCCTATTACATCATGACCCATGACGGAATTAAAAAGAAACACCTGATCTGTCTGGGTACCCATGAAAGACAAGGCCCTCCACAACCCACCCAGATACAGTAACCTGCCAGACTTGCCCCCATTTTTCCCAACCATCTTCTGTAATTGCAATTAGGTAGGAAGTGGACCTCAAGTGGCCATTATCTGTCGCGTTAAGAATTGCTGTCAATGGATGACTAACAAGCAGACAGAGCAAGGGAAACAGTCAGGATTTAACATACACACTCTCTGGCTGGGACTGTAAGATTGTTTCTTAACTTACTCAATAATTAAAGTGAGGTGTTAAGGTCTGTTGCAGAGAACGTTAATGAACTTTGTGTGATAGGCAAGATGTTATTAACAGCTTAATGAGGCTAGGCTTTGATTTTTTAATGAAGAATGAACAACCAAGCTCGGAACCTCCACAGTCTGAGATCTAAGGACAGAATGAATTCTAGAAAATGATGTGACTTTTTTCCAAACATTGAGCAATGAATAGGCTTGAATGCATGAATGATGGACAGAGGGTCTGAAATAACAATGATATTGATACAATGGGGACTGAAAGAAGCATTACCAAAGAAAGAGAAAGGTAGATGCAAAATACTGTAGATGCTGGAAATCTGAAACAAGTACCAAAAAAATTGGAGAAACTCAGCAGGTCTGTCAGCAACTGCAGAGAGAGAAACAAACTAATAGTTTAAGCCTGATGTCGTTTTCAAAACTGTATCATTCAGAATTAAAGAGGATAGTTCAGAGCTATAATAAATCCACAGCAAGAAGTGGGATTGGATGAAAAGATGGAATTGGAGATGAGGGAGGGGTGGAAGGGTCCAGAAGGACATTAGTAACCTTAATTTTATGGAGCTTACCTTTCTTAACACCTGAAAGGAAAAGAAAATATTGCTGGGATAATAAGAAGAAGAATGAAATGAAACTGGGGTCCAGAATAGCTTTGAGACTGATGGAGAGACATTGAGAGGATGCATTGAGAAAGGTTGTATATATCAGATTTACCTGTGACATTGGTTGGGTTTAAAACATGACGGATGGAACTTCAGTTGGAATCTGTGTAGGGTACGGCAGAGCCCGAGACAAGCAAGGAGATGTGCCTATGAAAGTTTTGGCAAATGCTTTATCAATAACCAGGGGGAAAATAGAAAACAATGAAGATGAACAAGCTGAAAGATTAAAATGGCATGATCATTGGAAAGAAGAATAAAACTTCTTTTAAGTGAGCATACCTAGAAGAGAAAGACCCTGCAGCCTAATGGTATCAATGTGGACTTCACCAGTTTCAAAATCTCCCCTTCCCCTACTGCATCCCTAAACCAGCCCAGTTCGTCCCCTCCCCCCACTGCACCACACAACCAGCCCAGCTCTTTTTCCCCCCCCCCCCACCCACTGCATCCCAAAACCAGTCCAACCTGTCTCTGCCTCCCTAACTGGTTCTTCCTCTCACCCATCCCTTCCTCCCACCCCAAGCCGCACCCCCATCTACCTACTAACCTCATCCCACCTCCTTGACCTGTCCGTCTTCCCTGGACTGACCTATCCCCTCCCTACCTCCCCACCCGTACTCTCTCCACCTATCTTCTTTACTCTCCATCTTCGGTCCGCCTCCCCCTCTCTCCCTATTTATTCCAGTTCCCTCTCCCCATCCCCCTCTCTGATGAAGGATGTAGGCCCGAAACGTCAGCTTTTGTGCTCCTGAGATGCTGCTTGGCCTGCTGTGTTCATCCAGCCTCACATTTTATTATCTTGGAATTCTCCAGCATCTGCAGTTCCCGTTATCTCATGTTCTGAGTAGATAGCTTTGTCTTGTGTTCTACCAAAATGTTAAAGAGTGATGTGACATTTGTATACTCATATAAAGGAGGATTGTTCATTTTTATTTCTTTAATGGACTAACTAATAGTTACGAGTTATTGAAGGGGTTTGGAGAAGATGGAGATGCTAAGCCTACCCACGATGTGAAAAATAGCTAAAAATAGACCCATCAATGATAGGAGATGTGACTTTTTTTTAACTTGTGCATGACGTTAAAACTTTAATTAAAGAAGATCTATGGAAAAGGTCATGATTTAGAGGTTCAACCAGAAACAGTGGAATCATATAATGTGAGGCAATGCTTGATTAAAAGTTGAAAAATAGAACACTGCGGTATCATGAAGCATCGCTTTTCATTATGAAACATCCTAGAGTGGGTCTCATAAATCATAGCCAAGTGTCTGTAGGGAAATTCATGCTTTAAGGAGGCTGAGGTGGAAGAATGACAGAAGCAAGGGTCATTTAGCATGAAAGAGAGAAACAAATATTGTTCAAAGAGTAACACTACATCATTATATATATCGTACATACATGAATAGTAGTACAGACAATATGAACTCCTATCAGAGTGATTACAATTCTAAATGTTTCATGATTCAGTGACTGCCTCAAGATGCAACAGTTAAAAAGCTGTGCAGCTTTGCCTTTATCTACTTCAGACTGTATCTGTCATATCAGATTTCTGAAGTTAATTTCACGTCAGCTTTTGACTTGGCATTTATTTTGAATGCTACCTTACTTTATGTGCGTGTAAATAAACAATGAGGTGCATTGTCATGGTATTGCAAACTTTTATTGGATTCATATTCCTTAATGCCTTTGGAAATGAAAATGAGGTTGGATATCTAAAACGGCATGACTGGTGAGTTAAATTCTTATAAAGATCATTGAAAGGGGTGAATTGCAAAAGATCTTCAAATAATTTCTGTTCAAACTTTTCACAGGTATATAGGTATACTTGATGGAAAATAAATTTGTTCTTGAAACGTGGAGTGGATAATGAAATACTTTACATCCAGAACCAACAAAGGGACTTGTACTTTAGCCTTTGAGTTCAGACTAGTATGCTGTTTTCGATTTCAGACTTTACTGTTAGAAATGAGGTGTATTCACATTCACTGGAATACATATGAAGCTGAAATAAAAGTCATAAACACTTAGCAGGCCTGGCAGTATTTAGGGAGAGAGAAACATGGCTAATATTTAAGGCTGAAGACCTTGTATCAGAAAGCTGGCCCTTTATTTTAAAAAAAACTCACACTCAGGATATGGGTATTGGTGCCTGGTCCAGCATTTATTGCTTGTCTCAATTTGCCCTTAGGTGGGTGAGCTGCCTTCTTGAATCACTGCAGCCCATGTGCTGCAGATAGATCCACAATGCTATTGGGAGGGAATGCCAGGATTTTGACCCAACAATACTGAAGGAACGGCAATGTATTTCAAAGTTAAGACGGCGAATGGCATGGAGACAGGTCTTTCAGATCCAGGTTGTTCTTTATTGACTTAATATAGGAAACACAATTCTGGAAAATGCATTGGGGTCATGGAAGAGAGAAACTGAGTTTATTTTTCAGCTCCTAATTCTGATGAAGAGTCACACTAAATTCTGTTTTCCTACACACAGATGCTGAGAGACCTTTTGAGTTTCTCCAGAATTTGCTGTTTGTTTTTTTTTTAAGATTTCCAGCATCCATAGTATTTTGGTTTAACTTAGTGTTTCAGGCTGATAACTTCCATCAAACTAGTCTTCATGTGAGCAAAGCTGTAAATTATTCAGGAGGAATTTTAATGTTCATTGACGGTGAAACATGTGTGGCTGATCTGTTATCATTTGCTTTATATTATTGGCAAGCTGCTAATACTATCCCACTGACTTATTCTGAGATAGAAGTTCATAATCAAATATAAATTAATGCAAATCCTGAATCAAGACCCAAGTTTATCCAAATTTATGGCAGTACTAAGAACTGAGTCAAGTGTAAGCTTTGCTAGAGTCAGTGTCAAAATCTTGCCACTTTTTATGCTGTTTTTGTATAGAGTGCCAATGTTTTCATGGTTCGTCATTTTAGGATTGCCCTGGAATCAACAAGAAACCTTCTTGCATTGTTATTCTTACTGTGGAGTTCAAGTACTTTACTAAAACCTGCTGACTTCTGCAATCATTCACTGGTTATTGCAGCTTCAAAATGACAATTTATTTTTAGAAAAATCCTGATTACTGTAAATGCAACAATATTTATTTCAAACAGATTTGAAAAGTGATGTGTGTGGAAACAAAAGACAGCTGTAAAACATGTTTAAAAACAGTAGTCTATCTTAATCTTATATAAAAAGACGTCAGCAAAGCCAGAGTTGTGATCTTTCCTGTAACTAAACCATTGGTGCATTATTAAGTTCAGTCACTTCACTGGCTTAGAAAGTAAAAATTGGGTAGGAGCCCTTATGGAAAACGTTCTACTTTGAATGTTTATCTTCTATGACAGAAATACTTCTAATCCCACACATATTTTCTGTTTCCACTTCCCTTCATACTCCTTTCCTTCAATCATCTTAATTGTTTGTTTCATTTCTGCTTCAGGCACTAACTAGTGCATTTCCAACCTCACAAAACTGTATAACAATATCAACTGTTGCCCAATCTCTAAACTAAATGCACAGGATTTAAAACTAATATCTGTCAGTTGGCAGTGGATCTGCTAATCAACAGAAATAGTTTGTTTTGTTATTTACGTCTCGTACCATTTATTATTGTAAACACTACTAATAAATTGCTCCAAACTTCATCCCTTTTATGAAGACAGCCTAAATTTAACCATCTAATTTTGTAACTTCTTTATTTCTTTCTATAATATCCTAATAAATCTGGTCTTTGTTTTATGTTGTCCAACACTACATGTGGTACTCCAACTGGGATCCTACAAAAATCTCTCCCAGTCATCAGAAGACAGAGGCAAGAATCTGGTCAGGGTGCTATCAGGTGGTTTGTACATGTTCAGTTTAGGTAGTAGACTGAGTCAGCCCTGTAAGCCCTGGGGCTGCGTAGAAACACAGGGAGCAGCACAAATTTCAGTCAGGGTCTGGTCATGTGTCATGCACGGCAGTCTGGCTTAATTAATCAATAAACGAGGCCACAGTCCCTCAATTCAAGGGGGTACGGTTCTCCGAGTTGATCCTGCAGGAGAAAGGCTGGGAACTTGATAGTGAGAAGTAGATCATAGAATCCCTATGGTGTGGAAACAGGCCCTTCGGCCAAACAAGCCCCCACTGACCCTTACAGCATCCCACCCAGACCCATCCTCCTACTACCTACCTAATCTACACCTCCCTGAACACTACAGGCAACTTAGCATGGCCAATCCACCTTTGGCTGCACATCTTTGGACTGAAGAAGGAAATTGGAGCACCTGGAGGAAACCCACGCAGACATGGGGAGAATGTGCAAACTCCACATGGACAGTTGACCGAGGGTAGAATCGAACCCAGGTCCTGGCTCTGTGTGGCAGCAGTGCTAACCAGGTAGGAGATAGTAGAACATGGGTGATAGTGGGTCACATGGTGAGGGGAATTGTCAACCATGAGGGCTACCCTGGCTAACAAGGCACTGTGAACCACACAATTTAACGTGTTCACCTCATTTGTCTGGAACTGAGTGGAGGAGGAAGGTAGGCAGATGCAGATTGATTGATTATCTGGGTGGGACTTCAGGTGGTGTAATACCTATGAGGCTGACATGGAGGTCCTACCTGAAAGAGGTTGTTGATGTAAAGAAGAGGGGCTTCAACTCAATGATGAGCTATAGCATGGGACTCATGGTCAGAGAAGCAGACACTGTTTCTTTCCCTGTGCACTTTTTTATTTACAGGACAACGTACATGAAAATGGCTGCAACCACAGCGGTAGAGGGTGGAGAAACTGCTGTAATCAGTGAAGAGGGATTTGCAGGTTATAGCCATATTGTGCCCTTCAAATGGCCACATCAGTAGATGCACCCCTGGACGGTGAAGATGAAACACACCTGTGAGCTTAGTATTCCTTGCGACCCTTGGGTATTAACCTGCTTTGTGCAGCCTATCTCATTGACCCAAGTGAGCTGTCTTGAGCATTTCATTTGAGATTAAGACTGAATGCAATTAATGCCTGGAACACAAGCAATCTTTGTTCTCACAGACAGAGTTAGATCCCGGTTGTTGAAGTTGCAGGCACTTGTGAGTCGCTTGTTGCCTGCTCATAGGGTAGCAGTTGCTGACTCCACACCTTGAACCATGGCACATTACATGGGGATAAGCAAAGATGGCTTTAGTACCTTCAAGGTTGCATTCCTGTCTACACAGTACCTTGTGCAAACAGATGGTGGTGAGAAAGGAGTATATGGTTAGAATTGTGAGAACTTTTTTTAATAATCAATTACTATTGTTAAGCTCTCAAAATGTCTTATTGCTCTCCCTCCCACAGTGTCTCCATGCAGTCACTCAGTCCATTGCTCAGATGAAATGAGACTGTCCTACACTGGAGAATCCCGAAAGCCTTGGTGGCTTCATTGGCTGACCCTGGGGGCATTTGTGTTCACACATGCTGAATGTGTCCCTGTCAGAAGCAAGAGCACTTTCCTTGGTTTGGAAACCTACCGGGCTATGGGTGGCAGGCAGGCTGGAAGTGGAGGGTCCTGTCACCTCTGGAGTGCCCTGAGAGGAGCGCTGGTGGGATTATGTGTGTTTCCTCTTCTGACTGGATAGCTACTTGCATCGGCCTATTTCATTGTGAGGAAAGAGCACCTAATGTGAGATCAAGGCCCCTCACGCCCCTGTCATCTTGCCATTGGAGTCATAAGCTATTGGAGATGGTGATAGGGTGCAAGTCTGACCACATATTGAATAGACACTGAGACTGCTGGAGCTGAGTCTGTGGAGGGTCCTGAGGTACAAAGATCCCTGTGAATCTCTCGCTCTCTCTTCCCCCACCCCGTGTGTGCGTGCGTGTGGTTACTTGTCTGAAGTCCCTGATTATGACGCCACAGGGACTCTTCCACCCAGGGCTGAGTAGAGCCTGTTCTTTGACAGTCATCTGGGTGCCAGTGATTTAGTTTGTTGCTTCCTTGACCAGCTTGGAGATGTATTAGTGAAATGCCCACCAGTAGGTGCTCTACAATCCCTACCAAGGTGTCAGATTCTGAACCAGTTAGGGGTACAGGATGGCCTTGCCACAGCTTCCTCAAAAGAATCTGTGCTGTCTTCCTCAGAGGTGGATAATTTGGAAGGTGGCCCTATTAACCATGGTCAACATATTATTTGTACCTGCAAGATGTGTGTGTGCGTGTGTGAGAGAGAGAGAGAGAGAGAGAGAGATGCAAGTGAGGGGTATAAGTAAATAAATACATTGACAGTGAAGTTAATGTGAAGGTTACACTGCAATGAACATTTGATTCTTTCTTGGCTGCCTGGATACGGGTGTCTTTGCATGTCCACAAGGTCTGGTCCTTGTCCAGGATCCTGTCCTTATAATGAGTGAAGAAACAAATGTCAGCATTCATCCTGGCCCTTTTTAGCCCGAATGTGCACTCCAATGAGATGAAAGTGGGTAGCACAGCTAGTAGTTCTGTACATGTGGAGAAAAGCTGCTAAGGTGTGCAAGCAGGCCAGGGGACAGACAGGGTCTGGCAGCATGTTCTCCTCTGGTAGTCCTAGGAAAAGAGGAAGTTGCCTCCTCCGCGCTAGGTATCTAAATGAATGTTAGTGAAATGGATTTGGGAGATAATGCCAGAAAACTCATTATGTCTCATGGAGAGAAACCCACCATAATTAAATTCAGTAATGAAACTGAAGTAATTGCTGTTTGAATGTACTAATTAGAATCTACTAATGACAGAAATAGATCAACAAGTGCCTACCTGATGCAAGTTAATTAAGTTACTTATTAATTTACTCTTTTTAGTACTGGCTAAATTTAAACATTTAGCCTAGTGATTGTTAAATTTGTGGATTATTCATTGTTGACTAATCAATTTATTCTCACTGCAGTTTCTGAAATTATAACTCATGGTTTAACATCATCATGTAGCTGCACATTTAACCTATACTTTTTTAAAAATATAGCTGGTATTTTATATAATTATCGGGATAACCATCCAACATGGATTAACATTTGAAAATTCAAACAAGGTCCCTAGACTACTGATGAGAAATACCATGGATATCTGTTTGTTTTGGTTGTAGATCTGGAAAAATTGGCAATTGATTTTGTTTTCAAAAGAATTACAAAAAACTTTATTTTCTTGTTTCAAAGTATTTTGTTGAAACAGTGATACATGATAATATCATTGTGGACTACACTGCTAGTGTCTAATTTTGACAGCACAATTTGAGTTGAGTTGAAATAAACATCATCATCGTTGCATATATTAATTCAGCTTGTCGTACTACCAAGCAAGCAATTCCTTCAGAACAGTCACCTTTGGCTATTTCATTTGTTCGGTTCCTGAATTTTAAATGGTATGAGAAGACAATGCAACGAGAAACATTGTGATAAGATCAGATGTCTCTTGAACGTATTGAGGTGGTTTTTGAGAAAATAAGGACACGGGCAATTTGTTATGGAAACAACAGAAAAGATGAAGTGTTCTCATACTCCACTTGCCTTGGCTGAACAGGTGAGAAGTATTTTGGCATTTAAGTTTTGACACGAAGGTGACACCCATTCTCAACAAAGGGAGACAGGCTGGACAGGGGTTTGAGAAGCATCACTGCTGGATTCTCAGGACGGTTCTTTTTCTGCTTTACAGCAGAATATTGAAGTGCAGTTACAGAAGTTGTGCTCTTTGCAAAATACTGATGCCAGTGGACTCACCATGATATTGTCTGTTATGAGTATTCAGTTGATGGACTGGATGGACTCTTCCAAATTATAAGCCATCCTCATCTAGTCCAAAGACCTTAACAGCTGGAAGTTGAGAAAAAGACATTGTTCACGTCAAACTAAGATGAGGTGATAAAATTCCATTACTGCTGGTTATTCTTAATTATAAGTCTTTTAAAATTATTGTTCAGAAATAAAAGCCTTGATTCACAGATTACATGTTGCAGGCCATTGTGTAGAAGTTGAAGTAGGATGTTGTGCAAGGAGGTGGTTTACCAATGCAGGTGATGTATTTGCAGATTTCTGTTGCACTGCTGTTGCAGATGGATTGAGAAAGTCATTGCTTAATACAAAAATTGAAACGTTGATGTGCCTGTCTGTTTCATGTACGTCCCATGGTAGCACGTGATAAATCAGATACTGTACGTACTATTGAATAAGCTCAGCAGGAAATGTATGCCTACAATACCCAATAGCATTTGAGCTGATGAGACCAGTCATGGTGCTTCTTGGTTTGTCTTGATACTCTTTATTTAAATCAGAGAACAATAAAAAGGATACATCTCGGAACAAGGCCATACAGCCCATAATATCCACACCAGCTGAAACAATATTAGCTGCCCATTGTAATCCCACCTTCCAGCAACTAGCCAGTAGTTTTGCCAGTTAAAGTGCTGCAGGTACAGATCTAGAAAACTCTGGAACTTCTGGGTTCCGAATGGGTTCCTTCTGGGTTTTAGTCTCAAACAATGGACATCCAAATCTAAATGTTTAAAGAAATTTTCAGTACATTATCATTCCATTTTGTTCTGATCCAGCATCAAGTGCTTGTATTGTATAACTGGTTCACCAAAGTATTTTTGATTCTTATTGGATAAATAATACTTCAGCTGCTTAAGAAGTATGATTCGAATGGTGCTGAGGCTGTACTGTAAATTAATTTTCTTTAATCTGTATTATTTCTGGTTTGAACAGAAATCCTGACAGCAAAATATAATTCTACCCACATATCTTAAATGAGAGTTTCTCAAAATAAAGGAAAATTCATCTTTTACGCATCGAGAGGGAAACATAGCCCTAGAATTAAAGTATCGTTACATGATGGATCTCATAATATTGCAAAAATGATTTATGCATTTAAAATAACTTGTAGTTCCTGTCAAATGTTAGAAACTTCCATTCCCCTTTGATCACAGTTTTCAGCTCATTGTGTTATTCATTGAATAGGAATCTGAATCAGCCACTTAACCCCTAAACTTCTATAATTTAATGGTCATGCAAAATAACTCTGCATACCTGCCTTTGCTCTATTACCCTGAATTTTGGATTGCCATATCTATTAATTTCAGGTTTAAAATGAACAATTGATCTATCATCAGTTGAAGAGAGCTCCAAACCTTTGTTGTGGTTTATTTGTAAAAATGTTTCATATAAACATTCATGAAGGATGTACATCTAATGTTTGACTATGATCCCTATTTGTAGACTCTCCAATCAATGGAAATAGTTTTGTATTTACCATAGCTATTTTCCCCCAAGTATCTTGAAACTGATCAAATCACCTCATACTTTCTCAATTCCAGGGAATATATCCTGGTTTAGATCATCTCTCCTCATACTGTCAGTTTAAATCACCATCCGTTAGCTTTCTCGAATAAGAGAGCTTCCCAAGGCTCTGTTGGACGTTTGAATTTGATGTTTGTAACTTGATAGAAGTGAAGAGTGAAGGGTCCCTTTAAAAGATTATGTTTTTCTAGGGTTGGAATTTTTTAAAAAATGTGCAAGTACACAGAGGGCTCCTGAAATTGGAACATTGTATTAAAAAGCTCTGTGGTTAACACCCAGGCAGTAGTTTGTTTCATTGTTAAGGCAACCAGTTTAAAAATCAGCTAATTAATTTAAACCAGACGCTTGGATACCAAAAACTGATTAACTTTACATTTGATGGTTTTAACAAGATGGGACCAATGGTATTGTAAGAAATTGATATGTCATCAAGAGCATAAAAGATGAGGGCATTTGGAAAATCAGGGGTGGGCCAACTGTCATCAGCCAAGAGAACTGCCTTCAGCTCTAAGAAAGTATCACTGATTCTCACAGAATTCTCTACAACTTAGGCTAAGTTCTATCTAAATTAAAGTTACCTATGGCCTAAATAGTTGATGTTCCTGACAAGAGAAATTGATGGAGGAGGCATTCCTGAAAGAAAAATTCATTGGAGAAGACGCAGAACATTCCGGAAGACGCAACTCGGATGTAATTTCGAGAGACAAGATTTTTTTTGGGTTTATATAAGTGGGACTTATTCTAATGGGATGTTGTTCCAATAAATATATTGTTTTATTTGGGAATAGTTAGTATTTAGAAGGGACATATTTTATTTGCTAATAGTTTGGTTAATTTGTTCATTGTTGGTGTTAGATAAATAAATTTGTTGCTTGTTGTTTTATAAAGCATGCCAGAAGTGTTTTTTTTTAACCACTTCTTCATAACTTTGCAAGATCTTTTAACAGATTATAAAGTGAGGTGTGCCTTTCTGAGTGTTTCATTTTTAGTTATCAGAGTGGGGGGGTCGACCTCTCTTTATAACACACTATTCCCCTGCAGTAGAGTCATCTAATTTTTTTGGTTGATTATGATACTAATTGTATATTTCATTTCATTCTCCCTTTTTTGTTGCTTTTACAATTTGTTTTGTTGCTTTTTGCTCCTGATATCTTTACAACTGGTCGATTTCTGTGTTTTTATTTGCATGTTTAAATTTTTTTCTTTTTGTTGTCTTTTACCTCTGTCCATTTTTTAAAAAAAATGGAATTCTTGCCACTTAGGAGCACAGACTGGCCTTGACTCTCACTAAATTCTGCCTTAAAGTTGACTAAAAGGAGAAATAAAGAGGTCAAAGTCTTTTGTCCTGCATCCCATCAGGACATGAAGCTAGGAACAGGCCTGATAAAGGGACACAAGTTAATACAGCTCTTCACATTTATCCTACTCTGAATACAAGACCAAATGCTTTGACTTTGTCTCCTTTTAACAATGTTTAAATTCTATTTTTATCATCTGATGTTGTTCCATTTTACCATTACCCAGTTGTACATTTGCCTAATTGCATTCCAATGAAGTTGCTTTTAACAAAATCTGAAATCTTAGTTTTAAAGGGTATTTAGAATCCCAACAGTGTGGAAGCAGGCTATTTGGCCCATCAGGTCTACACCAACACTCCAAAGAGTATCCCACCCAGACCCAACACACTGTCCTATAATCTTGCCTTCCTCCATGGCTATTCCACCTAGCCTGCACATCCCTGGACACCTTAGTTAACTTATAACGGCCAATCCACCTAATGTGCACATCTTTGGACTGTAGGAGGAAACTGGAGCACACAGAGGAAATCTACACAGAAACTAGAAGAACGTCTAAGCTCTACACTGATAGTTGCCTGAGGGGAATGGAATCAAACCCAGATCGCTAGTGTTCTGGAGTTGTTTTCACGTTGCTACCATTTAAACCACGAGCTTGAGCTGATCATATTGTGATTGTTACCAGCTAAACATCATACTTTTAATCAGTTCACTAAATATGGTTCATTGCTTGATCTAACCTAGAGTTCCTTTGTTGGTTCATACTCAAATGACTATTTCTGGTATGTTGAAGCCTGTATGTTTTAATAGATTGTATATTGCAATATATATGAAAGTTAAAATCTCCTGAACCCCTCTGCCTTTTGCTGAGAGAAAGAAAATCTACTATTATTGCACTGAAACTCTGCAAATATCAGGAATTAGATTATTATAGTAACATGAATTGCCTGCAAAAAAAATTATAACATAAAAGCACTTGTATCTTGTATTTGAATCGAGATGTTCAGAGATGTTGTTACACACCTCTTGAGCAGGTGGGACTTGAACCTGGACCTTCTGCCTCATAGGTATGAATACTATACTACACCACAAGAACTCCTTATACCTCATATTTTATTATATCCACCCTATCCATCCCTTCCTTCTATCATTTGTAGGTATTTCCATTTATGGTTACAGCGCAGTCCGTACTAAATACCGCAGGAATTAAAAGGTTAGAGCTTGAAGACTTCACATGAAAGAGCAACTTAGATATAATTGTTGCAATGGAAACATGGGGTTGACATAAGTTCTGCAAGACGGGGTTATAAATATTTAGGAAGGATTGACAAATAGAGGACAAAGAGTTATCATTACCAATGAAATCACTCTGATGGTAATCAAAGCAGCAAGTTAACCTCGGATGAAATATTTAAATGTCACTGCATCAAAAGAAAGAACAAAGGGAATCATTTAAAAAGTGCCAATGCAAGCGAAGACACTAATGTGTATTCCTATCCAGTTGGTAAAAATGATGGAGAAAAGGAAAGGATTAGCTGTCGATGACTTCAAATTAAACAAGATGGAAATCTTCCACATCGCAAAGATAAATCTAACGAGTGATCGTGGGATTATTTCACACTGCAGAATATTCGCTAGTGCTGAAGAAGTGGGAAAATATACTTGCTTAATGTTCAGCAGTTAGTCGAGGAAAATTGAAAGCTTGGGGGTAATCATGGGTAACAATCTTTATGTCACAGCCTGGTGTGATAGGATAATGAGATGAATGTCCTTCATTTTAAGAAAGATGTTTTAAAATTAGAAGGAAATATGAAATGAGAAAATCATAATGGAGGGGAGAGCTGGAAAAAACAAAATGTGCTAATAAAATTAAGGAAGAGATATATTTTTGACATTTTGAAATGGAAATTAAGAGACTTGTGAAAAGAAGTTTTTTTTAAAATAAAGGATGAAAGAGGGAAGTATGTATGAATGTGAAATAAAACATTTAAAATCCTAATAGGAATTGGGGATTAGCACAAGAACCCTAAAGGATTTTAAATTAAATTTTCCTTGCCTTGCCTCAGGAAACCTCCTGTCAAAGGAAAGGTTCTAGCAACCTTGTAGTGATTGCAGTGAAGAAAAAGAAGATTTAGTTGCCCACAGCTTCTATTTTAAAATTTACTGCTTGCTAGATACTTAACACAGGACTACCCAAAAGGGGTTTAATAGAGGTCTGACCTGAGACCTCCACTAACTGGACAATCCATGATGGTTTCACTTGTAGCTGTAGAATTAAGCCAGATACTCTTCTGACATTTTTCTCTCTTCCTTGGGGTGTTTATTCTAGACAAAAATCTTTGCAGATCTCCTTTGGAGCCCGGAGACCTGACAGCAGTCCCTCACACGTAAGGCATGCAGCCATAATCTGACTTGCTAGGGCCTACAAAAGACCTTACCACATGTTCTGCATCTCCTTGTGTGTACATACACGCATAAGCATGTGGGCGCACACACGTATATATGTATATCTACAAATAATTTAATCTCAGTTGATGATAATCCTGCTAGGGGAGTACAGAGCAGGAAAGGTTTCAGATGAGTTACTCCCATCCATTGTCGTGCAGGAAATTTCAAATCTGTTCACAGCCTGTGCTAATCCCATCAGAAATAGTTCTGAATCTCTGGTACTGATTAGAAAAGTCACAATTCTAATCCAAGAATGATGTCATAATATATAAATGACCTAGGCAACATACATTGTAATGAATCTATACAATGGAGAGAAGCTAAATGCCTTTATGCCATTGACTGTGTGCTTTTAGAGGAGAAATTTGGAGTCTGCGTTGATTGAAACTGGTTTTAATGGGGAGTTGATGGCCTACTGGTATTATTGCTGTGTCCAGCGACACAGATAACACCTTTCTGGGGACTTGAATTTGAATCCTGCCATGGCAGATGGTGGAATTTGTATTCAATAAGCTATCTGGAATTAAAAATGTAATGAAGACTAGAAATCCGTTATTGATTTTTGGAAACCCATCTGGATCGCTAATGTCCTTTTCTAAAAGGAAACAGCCATCATTATCTGGTCTGGCCGACGTGCGACTCCAGGCCCACAGCAATGTGATTGACTCTGAGCCACCCTCTGGGCAATTTGGGATGGGCAATAAATATGCCAGCCAGTGATGCCCTCATCCCATTAACGAATAAAGAAAAAAATTGTTAGAGGGAAATTGAAGAACAAATACGTAGACAGATCTCAGATATATGTGAGCATAATAAGGTTGTAATAGTAGGTGATTTTAATTTTCCAGACATTGGCTGGGGCTACCATAGTGTTAAAGGTGTGGATGGTGATTGAAATGTGGAAGTGACGGAATGATTGTAGTACAGAGCTGTTATAAATTTATTACACATGCAGAGGTGTGTCAAATTTTGTTGCAAGACAAGATTTTGTGTGTTACTGATCAATACTGGAAAGTGGTTTCAAATAGAATTCTATCATCAAATTAAACAATAGGTTTGGGGTCTCAAAGTGGATTCATGGGTACTGATAACAAGGTACTAATTGGAGCAGGGCTTTTACCATCAAAGCCCCAAATAATTAGAAGTGGAAGCTTAATATCAACAATGTATCTAAATCACAAAGAGCCTTTCTTTCCTTTTATGTATTAGTTCATGGGCTATGATGGTTGCTGCTAATGTTAGCATTTCATTGTCTATCCTGAATTACCAATGAGAAGTTGGAGTCTGCTTATTTTTGAACTGCTAGATGCCTTGTGGTGATAATACTTACACAATGCTGTTTAGTAGGCAGTTCAGGAATTATGAGCCATTAGCTGTGAAATGCTGGCAATATATTTCTGGAATCATTATGTTTAGTAACTTAGAGATGATGGCCTTCTGTGTGTTTGCTGCCCTTGCCCTTGTAAGTGGTAGAGGTTGGATGATTTGAGGAGAAGCTTTGGTGAGTTGCTGCAATGTAGCTTAAAGATGGTACAAACTGCACCTGCTATGTGCCAATGATGGAGGTAGTGAGTATTTGGGGATGTCGATCAAATGGACTGCTTTATCTTGGAATGAGTGTTGTTGAGGCTGCACCCATCTAGGCAAGTGGAGACGATGGTAATACAATCCTGATTTGTATTTTGTAGATGGTTGACAGGGTTTGGGAAGTTGAGATGCATTTCATTTTGCAAAATGCCCAGCTTTGGATCTGCTCTGTTACTCGGAATTTATTTGGCTGGTTCAGTTAAATTTCTGGTCAAGGGTAGTCTGCAGGTATTGATGTTAATTGGATGCCAGATGTTGAATGTTGTGGGAAGCTCTTAGCCTCTTGCTTGTTGGAGATGATCATGTCTCTCACTTGGATTGAGCCTATGTCTCTTGCCAGTAATAATTTAACCTATTGTTGCTTCAGTCTTGCTGCATGTGAGCATTTACTCTCTCAGTAGCTGATTAAATCCGAATTAAGCTGAATGCTGTGCAAGGACCAGTGAACATTTCCACTTTTGATTTTACAGTGATATTAAAATATTAAACAGTATTGCATAATTATTTTAATAATAGGATTCATTTAATGATGCAAAGAACAAATTATTAAGCAGTGTGCTTTTTAGTAAATCTAATTACTACAGTATTGAAATATGTTAATATATTGCATTCCTTAACTACAGTATATTAATTCACCTGCACAAATGGATTAACGTTGTAAACTATGTCTCAGTGCCATACAACTCAAATTATGAACAGCACATAAAATTGGAAAGGTTATGCGTGATTCAGAATGTCTAATTCAAAGACTAAAGATTCTGTGACCATTTTATGACCAGCTTCTTTATGTTAAAAAAAAGTTCATCATTCAAAATTTTAACGTGACTCTCATTTCTAACAAATCCTAGTGGCCTAGGAGTAGAAGTGATTGTATCCAAAATTATTCAGTGGAAGATATTATGGACAACATTTGTGTGAAAATCTCCTGAATTTCATCACCTGCTCTCCCCAGCTTCTCCACACCCCAACAATGCAAGATTTCAATTTCTGTTAGGTTATTATCCTCAAGAGGTCAAATACAGACTAAGACAGATCATCATTTCATGTTTAAACCACCAAAGTTTCAATATCTCTATTGAATGTTTCAAACGATCAGATTGGAAATGACAAATAGCTGAATTTATTGCGAGGCATAATCTGCATTAATAATCACAGTCATACACACAAAAAACAAATTATTTAAGTTGTATGTCTTTACTCCTGTCATAACTGTAAAACTAATATGCTGGAAATCAAGTTATGCTATTCCACGAATTACATTATCGTTATGTTTTGACTCAGTCATCAAAATAACCAATTGAGTCTCCTTTTTACCACTGTCGAGAATAAAAATGTGACTTTAACTGGGTTTGTTCATTAACTCTAAAGTAATCTGTTTATTTTAAAACAAAACTCACCCTTTAAGACAAGTGAATATACTGATTAACAGCTACATTTTAATCTGAAATTAGGGTTAATATGTGCTTTCCCCAAAACAGTTGTACAAAAAACAAAAGTCAAAAATCTTTGTAGAGGTGATATTTTAGTTTTTAAAAAATATATACCAATACTAATATCTTACCTTTACCTTAAGTAGTCACTTAAATTAATGAAATTAAAAGTATGATGAACACTTAGATACTCTTTTTAAGCTGAATTCATTAACTCAAATCTTCTTTTATGGCCATTTAAATTGCACTCTAAAACTTGAGTTAGATACCAAAATTGGAGGAAATCTGGCTTATTTAGTGTTTGGCTTTGTGCTGTTTTTCAAAGATTCATTTCAGGGTTGAGTTTTTTTAGACCTCCCACTTACTTCTGGTGAAGTTTTCTCTTCAAGTTTCTATCAACTATCTCACCATTATAGATTCTCAGTTCAATACAAATGGCAGCAACCTCTTAAGTCTAACCAGTTCAGGCCAGAACTCCTTTGGTTCTAATGTGCTTTAACTCTGGAATTGTGCATCCAAAACTACATTTCTTATTTTAGCAATTTCTCATGATCATGTTCACTGTTTGGAGTACATCAGTTAACTCTTAGAGTTGGTTCTGAGGACCATCACCCCAGTATAAAATCTTGGATTAAAATTTTTGGCCCCTATATGATCTAGGCAATGAGTCAATTGGTATACAGTGAGAAGAGAAAAATTAAGTTCTTGACATCAAGAAAATATTTCTCTAATTTTCCACACTAGGTGTTAACAGCAAAATGAAAAACCCACTATTGAGCAGTGAAGGACCTATCTGTATTGACACTTCATTTACATGTAGTTGGTTATTATCCCATACAGTGAGGGGCGGGCGGGTGGGGGGGGTGGTGCGGAAAAACTAAGCGGCTATAATTCCTGACATGATAATCTCTGAGTGGATACATAATGGCTCCAGTTTGCCACTTGCTTGTCTGGGCTCTCACTTTGTCCAGCAGTTCCAGACATCTCATTTACAGTCCAAAGGCAGCGATGGCCTGCACCATCAAAGGTTGCCCCAGCCTCTCCTATGGGACCCACCTTAATGCAGTTCACCATTTCAGTACTGCATTGACATTTTACTTTGCAGTCCTGCTGCTAAGCTGCTTCGCAAACTGAGACAGACACCCCTCTCATGCCCTGGAACAGGATGTCTCCTGAATGTGAGGTAACCGAGAAGATTGTGACAATTGTCCTCCTGGAGTGCAGGAGTTCATTAACCTTGTGGCATTGCTGCACATTTTTATGTACCAGACCAGAACCCCCTCAAAAAAATTAAGAAGGTAGCCTAGGGTCTAAAGTTTTCTTATTGTAGAGGTAAATACAAGCTCTGTGTTCCAGATGCAATTTGATTGGTCAAACTATTCAATGTTATTGCAAAACACAATTTATTCATACACAAGTTAAAATACGTAAAAAGAAAGAATAAAGAAAAGAATTGGCTTATTTGTAACTCTATTGGAATGCTTAACAAAATAATAGATACGGTTACTAATCCTAATTAATTTTTCCAATATAGTAACATCCCATAAACATAACCTTGGCAAAAAGGCAAATTCAGTAAATAGATTGCTTTGCATGCAGTTCTCCAATCTGGGAGGAAAGAACATCAAAAGACATTTCTGACAAAGAGAGAATTCCAGTGTTTGGCTGTAGTAAAGAGAGATGTGGCAGCTTTTTCACCACCCATTTGTTACTGAAAAACTTGAAAAATAATCCTGTTTCAGTGGGTGGGAACTTGACCATATCCGTTCAAGCTGGTCTAATGTTCCAACTTCAAACACCCAAGCCTTCACAAGATGCTTATTTTCGTCATAGACTGGTTGCTGCCTGACTCCAAACTCTCTCCAAAAGAAACCAGGACAAAACACTCCTCTTAAAGCCACAGCATCATCATGACATTCCTCCACACTCTGGACACTGTGCTAATTTAGATGGCTGCCTCAGACAAGGCTGGTAACTCTTTGACCTGCTGAGCAGCTGTGATATAATTATGGCATCGGTCATATGAACTCCAAATGGTTCCACCAGCAATGAACATTTCGTTGCTGCTGAGTGCAAGATAGGGTGAGAATGGTGCTGTGGACCCTTGAGTCAATGGGAAAGAAAAGGATGGGGTCTGGGACCAACTTTGCAAGCATGCGGATCCATGGGTAGCGAAGTTATGAGTGATGAAGTGTCCGTATTAATGGAACTTTAAAGTAGCACAAATCTCAACGCATGTCACAGGAATGGTAACCAAACAAACTTTGACATGATGACTACACCAGTGGCTAAGTCTTCAAATGTAGGTTTTTGATGAATGACTCAATTTAAGTGTGTTTTACACCTTGGGACGGCATGCAAGTCCCTAAGGCCACACATGGACATACATAGGTAATTTTGATATGCCGTTACAGGATTACCTCGCCTGAATTGTTGTGTCACTCCCTACAAATTTGCATGTGACGGTCATATCACTTACTTGTACTGTTTGTGCTAAACTCAGCATGTTTTCACACACGTACTGAAGAGTATTTTCCCTAGGAAGTGGAAACTCTGGGCAGGAGCACAGTTCACCGTAAATCAGTGACACTGTCAAACCACTCTAGCAACTTCAACACAACAACCCTGACACTGCTCAGCATGCCAAGTTTCCAATGCACCCTACAAGTTTGGGAAGGGCTTGTCTTGGTTGTTGTCACAGGCTGTTCCATACCTGGTAAAATCTTTGACACTGAGCTTACCTTCCAGAAAAGAACTGCAACTGTATCCTTTGCTGAGAAATGGTGTCAACTTGGAGGATCGCAGCATGCCAGAATGGATATGACTTCCAATATAGACACTGTGATCACCAACAATCCCAAAACAGCAGAGGGGTCTTATGCCCCATGTCCTTGGTGGTATTCATCCTCTATCGTGGCAATGCTAATGCTCTGAAGGTGGAGCTTCTGGGGTGTGTCTTCAGTTTGTGATGGGAAAGAAAGAATGGTTTTGTTGAGATTATGCTCCCAATTCAGCTCCTGAGCAGATCCAAACTGTATCTGAGACCAGACAGCCCTCACAGGCTGCACAGGAAAATGGTAAGGTGACTGTTCAAACGTCTTTTGGTTGCAAGGATCCCCGCTTGACTGCAGACTGGAAAAGCTGGGCCCAAACATTTTGGTCAAGGCTGTAGGTTTCAAAGAGCATCTGAAAAGAGGAAAGAGAAGTAGAGAGTTGAAGAGGTTTAGTGAGAGAATTTTGGAGTTTAGGGGTTTCATAGTTGAAGAAATGACTGTCACAACTGGGAGAGATTAAAACTGGAAATCTCCTCGGCTAGAATTGGAAATGTTAAAGTATATCTGGGGGCTAAAGTATGTTATAGGGATAGGGATGGTCATGAAGCGATTTGATAGCAAGCACAAGGGCTTTAAGACTGAAACGATCCTTAAAAGGAGCCATTGCAGACCACTAGGCAAAGGGACAATCGATAGGCATGATACAAGCTAGGACACAGGCAGGGCAATTATCCTTCCTCTCGAGTCTAGTAATAATCCAGTAGTTTTGACACAATAGTCAACATTTAAGGTAGACACTTTGGCATGAATGAAATTCATCTGCAAAGCAGTATGATCAAGACAGTAAGAAGTAATGTATGATTTTGAAAAAACAGGCAATCTGACTTTGCAGCTGCTTCTTGTAATTGTTAGCAGGTGCATCCAGAAACTCATCACTGAGGTAATCACATTCCAAAGAGGTGAGAACTGCTGATTGAAAGCACTGGAGGACTTCACTTTGCCTGAAATCAGAAGATCTTTTTAAAGCAGAAAAAACAGAGTAGAGACAGTTTGAACTGCCTCAAGTTGTCACTATGATTAATATGCTCTCAGTGACACCTTTTGTCATTAACTCCTGAGGTGACAGCAAATGGTAGGTGACATTTTGCCCAGTGCAGGTGGCTGTCCATGATAAGCAGAAGTGTTGTAATGGGTGGAGACTGAGTGGGTTGTTTAAACTAGTTGCTTGAGGAAGCAGTATGAAGTGATATGATTTCCTATCCCTTTGGACTCCGATGTAAAGAAGTTTCCCAATATGTTGTGTGATATGAACTAATATGTTTATGAAATGCATTGCAATAGTTTGAGAGGCAACGGTTCTCTATTTCATTCTAAACATTCTGCTAATGTTTTGGTTTTGATTTTGCATTTTAACAACAGATAAATAATTTCCACAGATGGATTCCAAATGAATTATTCAGTCTTAAACTGTACCTTGTGCTACTGAATGAAAATATGTGCATATTATTAGTCAGCCTGTATTCATGATGCAAATAAACACATTCCATTAAGCTAGCAAATACCACCTCAGAGTACTAGCGTCTGATTAGTATCTGTTAAGAAACAAATACAAATACAGATGAAGTTAAATTTAAAATCCACTATGCAATTAAATAGCAAATCCTTGTAATTTTAACATAGCGTTTTAAAAAGTTTATAAGTGTCAACGTGAATGGAATTAAATTAAACTTTGAATAAAGGGACACACTTTTAAAAACCTGTCATTAAATCTGTCTGCAGTACAAGCAGGTGATTTTGTCACTGTAAATCTTTAAGTTATTTGCTAAAGCAAGAATCCAGGTCCCCATCTCCACGTAAGAGTCAGAAATGGAGTATTTCAATTGGCCATAATAATTGTGAATGATGTAAAGACAAAACTTTTTTTATTGTGAATTTTTCTAAAGTCAGATGTCTTTAAAATATGACAAAATTTTAAATCACAAATGTATAGTCAGGTTACTGTAGCTTTTCAATTTAATCATGTGAAGCAAGAATAAAACCTGTTCTGAAGGAGGATCACTAGACAAGAAACGTAGGCTCTGTTTTTGCTCCACAGATATTGCCAGACTAGCTGAGTTTCTCTGGCAGTTTCTGATTTAGTATTAATTAGATGAATGATGTGGCTAATCACGATTGCAGGCTGATTTGTTCCTCGGAAAGAATAAGTCCGTATAGAACATAGAACATAGAACATAGAACGTAGAACATTACAACACAGTACAGGCCCTTCGGCCCTCGATGTTGTGCCGACTTGTCATACCGATCTCAAGCCCATCTAACCTACACTATCCCATGTACGTCCATATGCTTATCCAATGACAACTTAAATGTACCTAAAGTTGGTGAATCTACTACCGTTGCAGGCAAAGCGTTCCATTCCCATACTACTCTCTGAGTAAAGAAACTACCTCTGACATCTGTCCTATATCTTTCACCCCTCAATTTAAAGCTATGCCCCCTCGTGCTCGCCGTCACCATCCTAGGAAAAAGGCTCTCCCTATCCACCCTATCTAACCTTCTGATTATTTGTATTGATATAGTTGTAAATTAAATTTTTGATAATTTTTTTCTCATTCATGTTTCCTTTAATCCTGGATATAGATCAGAGATGGAACAAAGACATCTTTGGTCTTCCACTGCAAGAGGCTAGAAAAAAGACTTGCATCAAAACAAGAAATAGGAGCAGGAGTAGGTCATTTTACTCCTCGAACCTGATCTACCGTGCAATTAGATTGGGGCTGATTTGAATTTGGCCTTAATTTTATGCTTGTTTCCCCCTAAGTATTGACTCTCTTGTAGATCAAATTTTGTCTAACCCAGCCTTGACCCAGTCTGCACTGCTGTCTCGGGTAGAGAATTGTAAGGTTGTTGGCACTCTGATAGGAAACCACCCCCCACCTCCAGTAATCTGCAATATCTCTATTTAAATAATATTCTGTCCATAGATTGAACTGTTACCCAGATGGTATATACTGTCTCTTCTGCCCACATTGAGGGCTTACTCCAAAGACTTGAGCATGGATTTTGGGCTGACTCTCCAAGGCATACTGAGGCAGCCTTGAATGAGCAGAGGAGTTATCCTGCTGACTGTTTTCCAAGTTGCGTCTTAAAGATCCCATAACAGTATCTTTGTGGAGGAGCACATCAATTATCCCTAGTGTCAGAGAAATACGTTTTCCCTCAGTCAACATTGGAAGATTATCTGGCAATTATTTGAGAGTGGGATCTTGCCATACATGATTAACTGCTATAGGTTCTACATTACAACAGCATCAATACTTTAAAAGCATTTCCTTGAGATGTAAAATACTTTAGGATGTCTGAGTTCACAAATGGCATTGCAAGTACTTTGAATAGATTTGGTCAGACATGTTATAGAGCCATACAACATGAAAACTAGTCCATGCCAACCGTGTTCCCAAACCAAACTATTTCCACTTACTTGCATTTGGCCCATATCACTTTAAACTTCTGCTATTTATGAATCTATCCAAATGGCTTTTAAATGTTGCAACTGTATCTGCATCCACCACTTCCTATGGCAGTTCACTCCACACACAACCACTCTGTATTTTTCCAAAAAAAATTGCCCCCATCTCCTTTCTAAGGTTTTCTCCTCTCACCTTTAAAAATATGAAACCTTGTTTTTAACTCCGCCAATGTAGAGAAAAAACACCTTAGCTATGACCCACATGATTTTATAAACCTCCATAAGGTCATCCCACAACCTCGTACAATCCAGTGCAAAAAGTCCCAGCCTATTTTTATGTCTCAAATCCTCCATTCCCAGCAACATCCTGGTCAATCTTTTCTGAAGCCCATCCAATTTAATACCCTTCCTTTAGTAGGGCGACCAGAGCTGCACGCAATACATGAGAAGAGGTCTCATCAATTTAATGTACACCTCAATATGATGTCAACATGTTGTGAGACACTTCCAGTACAGGTGAACTTGAACCCAGGTCTTATGGACAAGAACCAGGGGCATCACCTTTGTGCCACAAACACCATTCCACCTACCCCCTCCCCCACCAAACATTGGCAAGTCTGACTTAGGTTTTGGTACTTTTCCTTCATCAATTTGTTCAGAGATGTTATATCACACACATTGGGAGCAGGTGGACCTTGAACTCCAAGTCTCCTGAATCAGAGACATGGGCATTGCTACTGTGGCAGAAGATAGGATGGGATTTGTCTCAATGGTGATGTTGCATGTAACTCATTAGCATTTATTGTCTAAGCTTGTAAATGCAAAACCCCCGAGGGCATTCAGTACCTATGGAATCTTGAGAAGCAACAGCGAGGAATGGAAAGATAATTGGCAAATTAAAAGCAAAATGATACAGTCCTAGCCTCTGATTCTCATGAATGGTTTATGTTCTTGACATTCTCAAAGGGTGCACTTGCTGAATCGCATCTGACCTAAAAACTGTTGTTAGTTTCAGAATACTTCATACACTTTTAAGATGGATTAATAAATTGTGGCATTTGGAATTACCCCAAGTGATTGGAAATGTTTCATTTTAACTTGTTGGTTTTGCAGTTATTGCTAATTTATTGTGTAATTATTCCTCCTTTCCAAGGAAGTAATTAGTGTTTTAGGGATGGGTGGTGTTGAGTATGGCTGGGGGAAGGAGTGTGCCCAACTTTATCTACAATAATACAGTTTCTTGGAAAAACTGGTCTTGATGGACTAAATGTGTGTTTTTTTTAAATTTGTAATGGGCCACATGGTGAATGAAATCAGCTGATAGTTTGGCAGTTGAACTGGAATGTTTTAAAGTCATAGAGCATGGAAACAGACCCATCTGTTCAACTCATCCTAGATGGCTAACTTGGTTATGTTTGGAAGAAAGAACAGCTGGGTCTTGGAGGAACCTTTAATCCTATCATGGTAACAGGTAACTCAGTCGACAGGACTCCGATTAGCAGTGGAAGGTGCATTGGCTACTTCAGATTTGCTGCCTAGCTGGACTAAATGCCCAGTTCATTATAATTAACTTGAGGATTGTAGGAATTATTGATAACTTGCAGCTTCCTCCATTGGGTAGCTCAAGTGACTATAGACCCTACCAGACTGTAGATCCATTGTCTCATTAGAGAGAGACAAAAGGTGATGAATTAACTTGAGGATCAAAATGCCTTGAGCAAGGAGAAGAGGTTGAGACGAAAAATATTTCATGGCAACCTCACTTGAGGGAGAATTGAATCCACACTGTTGGCATTACTCACCAGCCTTCAAATCAACTTAGCTAATCGATCCCCCAAATAAAAGCAATGTTTCCGTAGTCCTACCCGAATATAAGGTGAGGCAAAGGGGGAGGGGTGTGGTGGTGGTGCATAAGAGTGAGAGATGACTGAAGGTGGTTTAACCTTTTGATCACCATGCCTCAGGCGAGCAGAAAGGTTGACAAGGACTGTCCTTCGTACAAACCTTGGTGTTAGTGCTTGGATCACGAATTCATCTTGTCAGAAAGGTATGACTACATTACCTGTATTAAACAAAAAAAACCAAACGCACAACTAACTGTCTAGGGGACATCAAATGCCCAATTGACCAAACTGATGATTATTTCAAGTTTGATGAATCTTTAAAGATCTTCTTTTGATTAGATTCAAAACTGTCCTTCCTAGCCAACGACCATATAGGAGCTAGATATGTCTTAGTCCTTCATCCATTCTGTCCACACTTCAATTATTTGCATTTCTGAAGGAGTTTGTATGAGTAAGGGCTGTGATTAAATGCTCAAAAGCGATTGCAGGACTGGGAGGAAATGTATTTACCTTCTCTCTAAAGCTGCCGTTTCCTCTGACCAACTTCAGCATTTCCTGACCAGTAGGAAACTCAGCAGCCAAGGTTAAATGTGCAAATCAGGTTATATTCAAAGTTTCCAGCCTTGTCGTCATACTCAACAGCAGCTTGCCTCCTGTACATCACCTGGCTGTCAGCCCCTCAGCAAAACCCAGGGGTCAGTATTTTTTTAAAAATCATCTATCCATACTCGATCCACCTAGTCGCCTATACGAAAACTCCCCTCCATTATTTATTTCAATAATCCTTTATATTGCTGTTTATAAACTCGTAAATAATATGGTTGAGCCAAAGTTAGTTTTTCTTATTTTAAATGATGATTGAAAGAGATTTTCCTTCAGTTTCCTCGAGTCCTGCTCATGAAGGAAACTTGGAGATGGGAGGAAAAGATTTTCATCCACTAACTCTTTGGCTAGATTGAAATGAAAAGGAGTATGCCACGTCATGAATGCATTTAATCACTCGTAAGCTTAAATGATGGTAAGGCGAAAGTATTTAGCTAAGTGTGTTCAATATGGTTTAAAACTCGATTACTGATATTGCTTTCAATGAATAGAAGAAACTAACCATCCTGAATTTGCAAAGTTTTTGACAGTGAACTGATATTATCTCTTTGAAAAATGATTGCGCCTGTTGGATTTGTTACAAATGAAGTTGAATGGAGCAATTCTTAAAGCTTTGATTTGTCATTTATTGTTGTGCAACAAATTGTATTGTGGATGGTCTCATCCTTTTGCAGCTCTTGACCACCCGTTCCATCTCTCACTCCCTATGCCAGAGTCAACAATCAGTGAAATCATTTGATTGGGTGTTACTTCCTCTTTTCCACTCTAATTTCTAACTTCTGATTTATAACTTCAACAATACAACTTATAATTAATTACACTAATTTCACTGTTAGAAACCCCATAGCTTATTGCTATATCACGACTTTTAACTACAGTTTGACTAATAACTATTGATGAACAACTGATCCAACCCTGAAAGTGTAATTATATGCTTCTGAAGTGCTGTTTAATGGCTTTGTACTTATTTACTAGATGTTTTGAATGTTTTAAGAAATGCTTTTGTCATAACATTTCAGCCTTTACCTGGGAGTCGGTCAGCTCAGTTGGCTGATAGCTGGTTTGTGTTTGTGTGCAGAATAATGCTAACAGCTTGGAAACAGGTTACTTTCTGTGCTAGCTCAGCCTACCAAGAAGACTACTCACCCTTGCCTCATTGTCTCCCTCTGTCTGAGGCATGGTGACGGATTAAATCACCACCAGTAGTACCCTCCCCCCCCCACCCCCGCCATAATAAGGGAGCAGCCCAATGGGACTATGACAACTTTAAATGTTTATCCTAATTTTACTTCACTCTCTATAATTTAAAAATAGATTTGATTTTCATCCTTTTATATTTACTGGTTTGCTATCTGAGAGAGTTGTTTAATTTGATTGGCTGCTTTGAAAGCC
The DNA here is from genome assembly GCF_030684315.1 of Stegostoma tigrinum. NCBI lineage: Eukaryota > Metazoa > Chordata > Chondrichthyes > Orectolobiformes > Stegostomatidae > Stegostoma > Stegostoma tigrinum. Next base: position 29,044,250 of record NC_081374.1, read on the forward strand.
TGCAATTGATCTGCAGCCGGCTCGATTGGCATCACATCCGCAAGCATCCGTTCCCTCCACCACCGATGCTCAATAGCAGCAGCGCGGGCCATCTACAAAATTCACCAAAGATCCTTAGACAGTACCTTCCAAGCCCACAACCACTTCTGTCTAGTATGATAAAGGCAGAGGATACATGGAAACACCATCATCTGCAATTTCCCCTCCAAGCCACTGGTCATCCTGACTTGGAAGTTTAGTATTGTCCCTTTGCTGTCACTGGGCCAAATTCCTGGAATTTCTTTCCTCTGGGCATGCGGACTGCAGCAGCTCACCGCTGCTTTCTCAAGGACAATGAGGAACAGGCAATAAAAGCTGGCCAGCTAGTTATGCCATTGTCCAATAGTGAATAGACAAAAAGGTGATTTGTGGATGCTCTTGGCATAGAGGCCATAAGATTTCTTATGACCACAGCATCGGTCAAAGTCAGTATTGGCTTCCTTGTTTCACTTGCAAGTAAAAACTAAACACTGATGAAAACGCGACGCGATGGTCTGAATAATCTCCGTGCTGTCATCATTCCATCATTCTGTAAAACTAGAAACTGATAATGATCCACTTGGCCCTGTAATTACATTCTGAATAATGCGATTAGATTTCCCAATTGTTACTAACCCATTTATTTCAAATCACGTAAGATTGATTTTAGCATCATACCAATCAACATTTTAAGCCATAAAGTAAGTTTGATCATTACTGAGGTTTCATAATTGTGTTCAATGGGTGACTTTTAATTCAGGATTTACAGTAACATTCTTGGTTCACCCTCTGCTTGATCTTAGTCGAACTAAGATCGTGGACCAATGTACAACAGTGACTACATTAATTAATAGGACTCCCCATTGATTTAACCCCACAGTCATTGAAAAACCATGAGAAAAAATCATTCATTACCTCCCTTTCAAGTTATATTTTAGACAGGTGTTGTGAGGTGGGAATCCCGGAAAATATCATTTGCTTTGAAAATGTTATACACTTGAGTCATGGTAATATTATGAACAAATCTCACGAGAATTTCTGACTTGTAAATCAGTTTCCGTTGTTGATATCCTAAAATAACCCTGGTTATCATATTAAAATATCAATTAAATACACTCATTCAGAATTATCTAATTTTGGTCTTGTTTTAATTAGGAAACTTGGTGGATTAAAAACAGAATAACAAACAGTCTAGAACGTGTGAAACTTATAGCTGAATTGAAGATATAGCTTCAAAGGAAGCTATTAATTTCATTCTAACTGCATATTTTATTTGATCAGCAAGGTTCATTTTACATGATGACAGCCTTTGAAAGCAAAACACTCTGTCTATTCATACTCAACCCCTACCACGTTCAAGCAGCTTTCATCAGTTTTACATCTTTTCCATTAATCAAGATAGTGATTAAATTTTTCAAAAAAGAAATCATGCCAATGGACAGTGCAATGGAAAGCTTGATCAATTTGCACCACGTAGCTGTGATATTTTAAATATTCACAGAACAGATTAGTTGGCCAATTATTTGATTAACTGAGTGAGTTTAAGGGTGTTGCTGTATTCCAGGTGTTGGTTTGAAATAAATTCCCACAAGACAGCAACACAGATCAAGCAGAATCAAGTTATACTGCCAGCTGCATATTCCCTCTGACCAAGGGAAGACCGTTCTGCTTGTCCAAATTACGTTCAACTCTTTCATTATCAGCCAAGAATCAACTATTTTTAAGAAGAGGATCTGAGCTAAAAACACAATCAAATGGAAAGAACATTTTCAAGAAGTTGAAAAGCATTGCTGGTGAACATTTCTGCATTGATAAGTAGCCTACACCCAAAATGTTAACTTTCAGTTCTGCTACAACTATCTAGAATTGGAAGACTTGAGAATCCAACTTGTACAGTCATTTGGCGAAGGAACAGACCCTTTGGACCAACTAGTCTGTGCCCAACATAATCCCAAATTAAACTAGTTCCACCTGTTTGTGTTTGTCCCCTATTCGTCCAAACATTTCTTATTCGTGTACTTATCCAAGTGTCTTTTAAATGTTGCAACTGTATGTGCATCCACTTTTCTCTAAGTTCATTTCATTAACACTTTACTCTTTTTTTTTAAAAATGTCCCTCATCTTTTTTAAATAGCTCTCCTCTCACCTTAAAAGTATGCCCCTGGTCTTGAAATCCCCCAACCTAGGGAAAAGACATCTGCCATTCACCCAATTTGTACCCCTCATGAACTTATAAACCTCTACACTGTCTCCCCTCAACCTTCTACAGTCCAGTGAGAAAAGTTCCAGCTTCTGCAGCCTCTCCTTTATGACTTACATCAACATTCTGGTAAATCTTTTCTGATCCCTCTCCAGCTTAATAATATCCCTCCTATGACACTGCGACCAGAACTGCGCACAGTACTCCAGAAGAGGGCTCAGCAGTATCCTGAACAACCTCAACATGGCGTCCTAACTTCAGGAGATGTTGGGTGTAACCTTCCCCTCCTGAGCAGTGTTAGAAAAGGTGGAGAAAGGGCTGGCAATTGGACAAGTGGGCATCAAGGAGCTACCTGACCTTTCCTGCTGGCACAAACATCAAATTTTCAGTGGGAAGGCCTTCCTACTCTGTGATGAAGTAACAGTAAATTAAGGACGTCTTGAGGGCCTCATTCTGTGTGGCCTACAATTCCTTCAGCTGTAGGTGGGATGTGAAAGATTTGACCTACCTTACTTACTAAGCCAATTTTGGCAGGCTATAGTTTAGTGAGGGCGGGTTGTCCTTCGATTCAGACTGATTTATACAAGGTTGGCAGTCTGAACAGCGGGTGATCTCTGACGACTATCGTCCTGTCCTTGATTCTCTAAACTGTGCCCACTTCTCTCCACCTCCCCATTGCCCAGAAAACGTATGTTTTGGTGGTGCTCTGTATCATGGGTTTTGGGACTTGGCATCTATGTTCTGGAGCTGTCACTCGCTAATTTGCCAGCTACTCCAGGCAGACAGGAATTTCTGTTGTAGTGTCATTATTCAGGCTGAAAGCCTTTTTGGCAGCGAATCAGCTGCTTAATTGGTAGAATGTCTGGGACACTCTCTGACAAGGGTAAATTGAAGGTTTCCCTTCTGGAAGTTCCCTTATTTTGGATTTACAGTGGGTATTTCATCTGTCGTCTCAATGTGGTTTGGGCAACATCACATCTGAATTACTTTTAGCGTGCAGGGATAACTGGGTTTAATTTTTTAAAAAAATGTCAAGTATTCCATGAACTAAACATTCTTAAAGGGCAGGAGTGAAAACCCCAGTCAGGATGGGTTGTGTTCATGCATTTTCAAATAATCTAAGGAAAAGAAGCAAGGGAATTATTAGAAAAAAAGCTGTGATGTTAGAAGGCTAATGTGACCACTGTAGCTATATTTTACACAAGATAAAGAACATATCCATGGAACCATAGACAAATAGGCTTAATAGTCATAGTAGGACAAGATGGCGGCAAGGGCTAAGTCACTCCATTATGAGCTCCACTTTGCTCGCCAGTTCTCTTTCTCTTCCTCTTCGTCTTTCTGTTTCTGTGTCCCTTTTTTTTTCTCCCTTCTTCTCTCTCCATCAGTCGTAATTCTATATCCTCCACCCCTTTTAATTATCCACCTAGGGAGACAGGTCATGTGGGAGCCACATGGCAAAAACTGAACGCGCGGGATGTGTCCTGCAGCAACATTGGATCGAGTGTGGGCAGGAGCCCTGGTGCCAGATCAGGAGTGGGCTGGCAAGAGTGGGCCAGTGAAGCAGCCCAGAGTGGGACTTTGGCAGCGGTATGGCATGGGCCAGAGAGCCTGGAGTGGGTCTCTGGCGGAGGCATGGTGTGCATTGGAAAGCTCTGAGTAGAACTGTCACAGTGGAAAGGAAAGTTGGACTCCAATAAGTTATCTATTTCTTGTCTTATTCTAAGTTCATATGAATGATGCTATGTATGTACAGCAAAGAGACACACTTCAGTGCAATTTTATATTGAATATTTGTGACAATAAATGACTCAATTCAATTATAGAATCCCAATCAGAGGAAAGAACATCTAGAAACCAAAACCAAAATAAATAGGCTGGATGTTTCTGAAAGGGGAACAGTTTGCTCAAACAACCTTGTTCAATTTTTCTGAAGAGGTAATTGAGAGAGGATTAATGGTAATGCAATAGACATATTTTATCAAGATTTTTAGTAGTCCTTCAAGAATGCAGAGTCAGGAAATAAAGTAGAAGAACTGATCACAAACTAACTTGAAGATAGAAGCGGAAAGTACGGGTAAAGGGTGATGATTCAGAATGGAGAAGCTGGAAGACAGTGTCCTCCAGAATCATAGCTGTTGTTCTCAATTTATATTCTTAATCCACATCAGATATACAATTCTTAAATTTTGCAGATAACATCAATGTCATGGTGAAGGGGTTGAAAATGGGGATGGATGAGGATTTTGTCAATGCTGAGGAGGAATGTAAAAATTACAAAACATTGACAAGCCTGTGGAGTTGATATAAATGACAAATAAGTTTCAACACAGATAAATGCAAGGTGTTCTACTTTGGCAAGAGAAACAAGGAGACTGCATGTTACCACGAAGATAAGAATCTAAACAAAGTAGATGTACAAAGGGATAACAAAGTGTGAAGCTGGATGAACATAGCAGGCCAAGCAGCATCTCAGGAGCACAAAAGCTGACGTTTCGGGCCGAGACCCTTCATCAGAGAGGCTGAGATGCTGCTTGGCCCGCTGTGTTCATCCAGCTTCGCACTTTGTTATCTTGGATTCTCCAGCATCTGCAGTTCCCATTATCTCAGATGTACAAAGGGATCTGGGTGTACAGTTGTATAGGTCACTGAAAATATCAATGTAGGTTTATTGGGCCGTAAAAAGAGGTGATCCAATTACCAGGCTTTATAACTAAAAATATTTTTGATTCTTCATGGGATTGCTGGCAAGGTGCGCATTTGTTGCTCATCCTGAATGTCTCCTCTTAAGTTGATGGTGACCACCTTCAAATTTCTGTCTGGTATCATTACATCTACAACACGGTTGGGAAATGAGTTCCAGGATAGTGATCCAGGGACATTAAAGGAACAGCAATAGAGTTGCAGTCAGGTTGGTGTGTTGCTTTGAGGTAAACTAGAAGGTGGCGATGTCCCCTCATGTCTGTTACCCTTGTTCACGGTGACAGAAGCTGCAGGTTTGGAAGGTGTAACTGGAAGAGCCTTAGTGAGTAATGCACATGATTCAGATGAATATACGATGAATGAGGCTTTGCAGAAGGTCCAAAACAGGTTTTTAAAAGTGATACCAGAAATGTAGATGCACAACAATCAAGAGCAATACTAGAGCTCTTTAGGAGGATTTAAACTAGTTAGGCAGGGGGATGGGAACCAGAGCTACAGATCAGAGGATGAGGTAGCTGGTGTACAGGCAGATAGAGCAAGCAGAGAATCTGTAAGGAAGGATGAGCAGTTTATAGGGCAAAGTGGCAGTCAGTACAACGGGTTAAGGTGTGTCTGTTTTAATGCAAATGTCAGGAATGAGGTTGATGAACTTCGAGCATGGACAAGTACTTGGAACTATGATGTTGTAGCTGTTATGGAGACTTGGATAGCACAGGGTTAGGAATGGTTGTTGGATGTTCCGGGGTTTAGATGTTTCAAAAGAAATAGGGAGGGAGGTAAAAGAGGTGGTGGAGTGGTGTTGCTAATCAGGGATGGTATCACAGCTGCAGAAAAGAAGGTCGTGGAGGAGGGTTTGTTGGCTGAGTCAGTAATTATGGAAATCAGAAACTGGAAAGGAGCAGTCAATTTATTGGGAGTTTTCTATTGAGGGGAACCCCTCCTTTCTCCCAATAGCAACAGAGACACTGAGGAACAGATTGGGAGACAGATTTTGGGAAGGTGCAGAAGTAAGGGGGTTGTTGTCATGGGTGACTTCAACATCACTAATAAAGACTGGAATCTCCCAAGTGCGAATAGTTTAGATAGAGCAGATTTTGTCAGGTGTGTCCAGGAAGGATTTCTGACTCAATATGTGGATAGGCTGACAACGGGGGGAAGCTGTATTGGATGTGGTGCTAGGCAACAAACTAGGGCAGATGTCTGACCTCTTGATGGGAGACATTTTGGTGATAGTGATCACAACTCCCTGATCTTTACAATAGTCACAGAGAGGGATAGAAGCAGATGGTATAGGAGCATATTTAATTAGAGGAAAGGGAATTACAATACTCTTAGGCAAGAACTGTGGAGCATAAATTGGAATCCGATGTTCTCAAGAAAATGCATGGCAGAAATGTGGAGGTTGTTTAGAGAGCAGTTGTGACCAGTACTAGATAGGTTTGTCCCACTGAGGTAAGGAAAGGATAGTAAGGTGAAAGAAGATTACATGACAAGAAATGCTGAACACTGATGTCAAGAGGAAGAAGAAAGCTTACTTAAGGTTGAGGAAGCAAGGATGGACTGGGCTCTAGAGGTCTACAAGGTACCCAGGAAGCAACTGAAGAATGGACTTAGGAGACCTAGATGGGGGTATGAAAGAACCCTTGGCAGGTAGGATCAAGGAAAACCCCAAGGTGTTCTATTCTTATGTGACAAGCCTTCATGCCCAGGATCATTCTTGACCCCTCCAATGCCTGCACATCCTTCCTGAGATAAGGAACTCAAAACTCATCATAATATACCAAATCCGGTCTGACCAGAGCCTTGTTATAGCCTCAGAAGTGCATCACTGTTTTTGTACTCTAGCCCTCAAAATGAATGCTAACATTACATTGGCCTTCCTAACTGCCTACTGAATCTACATGTTAACCTGACAAGGCTAACCTTGTCTCTCCACATGGAGCTTAATTCAGTCCCTCAGAGGTTTTTTGTCCCAATTGTTTCCCTTCGATGGACATTCGACTCATTGGCCTGTAGTTTCCTGGTTTATCTCTATCACTCTTGTTGAACAATAGTGCCACCTTAGCTGTCCTGTATTCATTTGGCACCCCTCCTGTGGCCAGAATGGATTTGAAAATTAATGTTAGAGCCCTACAGTCTCCTTGCCCGCCTTCCTCAACAGGCCTGGATGCATCTCATTTAGGTCTAGGGATTTATCTACTTTCAAGCCTGTCAAAGGCAGTAATACTTCCTCTTCCTTCATGCTAATTTGTTCAAGTATACTACAGTCGTCCTCTCTGATTTCTAGACTTGCACAGTCCTTCTTCATGGTTAGTAGAAATTTTGGCACATGCCCTCAAATGCTAATCAGGATGCAGGGTTGTCACAGTTGCCACTTCAGGAGCCTAGGTTGATGCCAGGTGGAGCACCTGGTTTAGTTTCTTGCTTTAGGCACTCTTATGGGTTTCATTCGGTTCAGTAACTTGCTAGGCCATTTTGGTAGACAGTTCAGAGTCAAACACATTGCTGTACATGGGTCTGTAATAGTAATCAGTCAAAGGAGATACATAAACTAGTTAAGCCTTTTCAACAACAGCTACATAGTCACCATCACACAAGGTTTAGCAGTCAACTTTATTGCGCCCAAATTTCATCATTTCCATTGTAGAGTTAAAAACCCATTCCCCAGGCTAATGCTTCAGATCTCTGGATTATTGGTTCAATGACATTATGACTGCACCACCACCTACTGTAAATGTAGAACATTAATCTGAGATAACATTTATGTTCCCATACGTAAAACATCCCTTGGCACTATTTGAAGAAAAGAAAAGGCATTTTTTCTGGTATCACTGCTTATATTTATCCCTCCGAAACCAAAATGTCTGGCCTAAATTTCAGTGGTGTTGTGGGACACAAATTGCCTGTGCAAATTAGCTGATGAGTCTTCTTACAATACAACCAAAATTTACAAAGTGACCATGCTTCAGAAGTACTACATTGACTGTGAAGCTTTTGGAATACCTTAAAGTTGTGAAAAGTCGGGCTTAACAGTAAATTCTTTCCTTGTATTCTGTTTAGTGACTAGCGAGTTTTGACAAGATTTGTAGCTCAGTGTTTAGTGACTCTTGGCAGAGCCATTCAGGGAGCTCGGGCTTTCATACAGTCTTTATATTTTAAAAGAAAACACATATTTGGACCACGAAGATCTATTTGGATCACAGATTTATTTTCTGATGCAGCATTGCCATTGCATTTTCTTATATGCTACTTCCTAAGTGTGTCACTAATTCATGCTGAACTCAAGCCAGTTAAATTGACAGGAAAAAAGGGATAAAATCTATGCAAAGCAATGACATTTAGATTTGAATTGCCAACATTCATAAGATCTTTGAATAGCTTTGTGCTTGGATATGCCCAGGACATGAATCCATCCAAATTAAAGTCATAATTTTCATATGATTTTCCACTACATTTGAAATATAAGCTACATATGTATATATTTCTCATTTAACAACAGAATTTACATTTGAGGCCATGCTGTGAAAATAAAATTTATTGATGCACCTGTTTTATGAGGTTCTTACTTAGCTGTGATGTGGCATACAGAAACAGATGCCAAGTATGTATAACAATAAATCAGACTGCACATTTGAAAGAATTACTTTCTTGTTTAAAATACTATTCCTAATCACACAGCTCTGCCTCATTGCAGCAATTTTAATAAATTTGCAAACTAAATCCATGACTATTTCTGGAACGGTGTTCTAATTGTGACAGTTTTGATTTATGATGATTAAAATTGCTGAACTATAAATCTGAAGTTGAAACATACAGATGGAAACTGTAACTGATGAAAGTCTGATATTTTTATGTATAGCAAGTAAAAAGCTGGCATGCATTCCTATAAAGGACCACTTAATAGCCCTTTTAAACAAGTTAAAATGAAGATAAATTCCTGCTTTGATTATACCTAGCCTGAGTGCTCACTTCCAAGAGAATCTTTTCTCAAATGTATAAACCGCTGGTTATCAAACTGTTACATTGCTTTAAAAAATACTGTGACGCTGATCTTTCAGTATTGTGTGCACTTTTAGTCTTGCAATTAATAAAACAATGAAGAAATTGTTGATCATTTTCTGGATAGAAAATAGTGACAAAAAAATCACTTTTGCAGGCCTTGATCTGCACCACAGGAATGTTTGAAGAATATACAATGCTAATTTTGTGGTTTTCAAGCGTCAACTTTAAGTAGGTATTCGGTCCTTGCTTATGTTAATGTCAGACACGATATATCATAGAATCACAGAATTGTCATAGTGAAGACAATTTAGCCCAGCTTATTTAGATGAGTTTTCCAAACGATTGGTTCACAGTGCCAATCCCTGGCCTTTTCCACATAATCCTGCACATTCTTTCTTTTTAGATAACACATTTAATTCTATTTTGAATGCTTCACTTGAATGATTCACACACTTCCTGGCAGTGTATTGCAGATTTTTAACCACTTGCTGCATGGAGAAGTTTATCCTGCTTAGTGCTTTTGCTTCTTCCAATTACTTTAAATTGTTGCCCTCTGTTCTTAAGTTATTCACAAGGGCTGACATTTCTCCCCAAATATTTTGATCAAAACCACCATGGTTTTGAATAGCTCCATCAAATTTCCTCCCAGCCTCCTGTTCTGCAAGGAACACAGACCCATCCACCTCCACATAACCGAAGTAAGAGGAAAATCCTTATCATTGGAACATTCTCATGAACCTTTTCTATATTCTCCCCAATGCCCTCACATCCTTTCTAAAATGTCATGCCCAAAACTGGAAGTAATGCTTTGCTGAGGCCATATTCATACAAGCTCAATATAACATTATTGCCCTTGTGCTTGTACAGTCTATTTTTAAAGCTCAAGATACTATATACTTTATTGACCATTCTCTCAAACTGCCCTATTTTCTTTACTGGCTTATGCGCATATAAGTCTGAGTGCCTGTGCTCCAGCACACCATTTAAAACTTTATTTTAACTTGTCTTTCCATTTTCCTCTTACCTAAATGGATGACTTCGTATTTCTCCATTTTGAGCTTCATCTGCCATGTATCCATCAACTTGTTTGTATCTTTTTGGAGTTCTACACTAGCTTTCTCGCAGTTCAAAATGCTTTCAATCTGCTGCCTCCTCACATTACCTATTGTCTCCCACATCTCAGGCTGTACCTGTGAACACTGCTCACAGGACAAGGGGACCAAAATTCACTTTCTGAAATGATGAGCTATCAGTGGACGGCGCTGGCAATTATCCAACTTGGTAAAATGTGATCAAAGGCTAATTATCAGGTTAGACTTTGGCCTCTAAATTAAAACACGAACTATCTGCCTCAGGTCAGTCCTGGGACTGAAAATGGTCACTTTTCTGTTTCAATTTTAAGCATTTTTAAACTAATTAATTTAATTTAATTATTTTTAAAGAAGTAATTTGTACTCTAGCCTTCTCTGACAAAATTAAATATGCATTTGACAAAATTGTATTGATTTTACCAGAGTTTGCCACTGTGTTAATATGTACTGGAAGCACGTCAATTTTTCCAACTGACTCGACAGTTGCTAGTTCATTTGTTACAGGATTGAGATGCAAAGATAATGCTGTGGATAGATCCTACACCTGAGACAGTTAGCTTAAGGCACTAACTTCACAAATCTGTGATTTGAGTTCAAGGAGAAGAACTGCAGGTCTTTGTTTTGTTTTGTCAGTTATGTGGAAAATGTGCAGCATTGCACACAAGACATCATTTTTCTTTGGCAGAGCATACTGCATGTTGCATCTTGCAAACAGACTCATAATCAAAGAGTTGGATTATGTAGAGGTATTTGCTATAAGCATTTGAAGTTGTCTATCCATCCTGAGCAACTGTGAGAAATATAGTTAAACCTTTTAGCAGCCCTGTTCCACTATCCCTGCTGAAGTCTGTTCCAATAATGTACACATCTGCAGTTGATCTATACTTTGACTACAAGTTTATGAGAAATAGCAAACTTAACTGTGATCCATCCAGCCATTTCCATACAACATATGCGCTTCCTATGCTCACCTGAAGCCAACACAATTGCTTGGAAGGGATCAGGAATAAAATAAAGGTCAAACAGAATTAATGTTTTGAGTCAAATCTGGCTCTTCTTTGGAATTGAAGCCATTATTGAATGGCGGAGCAGACTCGGGCGAAATGGCCTAATTCTGCTCCTACATCTTGTGATCTTTTTTATGCTGTTGACCATGGGGGAAGAACAACAAGTGAAAGATATGGTGAGGGTGCCCAAAACAAAAGGCAAAGGGAATGTAAAGTGTTCATATTCTTTTGGGCAACATGGCTCATTTCAGCTGTATTTAGATAGTTTAGTTGGAGAACAGCTCATTGCCAAACTTAGAAGTTGGGTTTATATACATCAATGAGAGGTGGCTGCCTTAAAGCAAGGGGAGTGAAAAGGTGCATGTCAAGAAAATGTTTCGTCGCTCATGCAGGGACCTAGAAGTAGGGAATCACATTTTGTTTTAAAAAGGAATTTAAATGAGAAAGAATGAGGTATTTTCTTTTTCATATCTGAGGGCTGTTACTCTTCAGTATTCTCATCTACAGAGAACAACAGGGATTAGGTTATTCAAGGCTGCATTTGACAGATTTTGATCGCTGAAGGAGTTAAGGTGTTCTGGTGACAGGCAGGAAAATGGAGTTAATTTTATAATTTGGTCTGGTTGGATTTTATTAAATGACATAGTAGGCTTGATGGGCTAAATTATATACTCCAGCTTTGGTTTCTTATGATCATTTGACATGGCAGCATTCATTTATAGATTGAGAAGGAAAGTTTACTGTTGGCCTCCAAAGTTTTTAATCGAGAGCATCACCCTCTGTGAGCAACCAAACCTTGAAAAATTGTGCAGCATAGCACCGCATTAGCAATAGAAACCCTTCTCTAAAGGGAGATTATCACAGTTTTCAAATGGCTCCTGCTGAGTGCAAAATGGTACATTTAGTTAGATCTGAAGCAGGGATGATATTAACACGTCATAAGCTTTATATCTAATCACTTCTGTAACACATGCAGAATAACTGTAGCAGCCACATTTAAAACAAAATTCATGACAGAAAGCAGTAACCTTGCACAGCAGTAGGAACGGCTTATGTGTCTGGATTCCAGGTGCTTGTCAAGAGTGAAGTACAAATGAGAAAATTAGTAAGACCAGTGGGTCTTTTGTTTCTCAGCCATAATAAAGTCTCTTAATTGGCTAATCCATCCATTTTGTAAAGCTGTTAAAATACAGACATTGAAAATGGCATGAGAAGTTTTCCAAACAAAATGAAGTATCAGGTTTGGGAAGCTTTATGTACCTTTTCAGCACTGCTATCTTATTTGAGGAATGTAAGTCATCAAAAGGTTAATTCTTAATGCTAGTATGGATGACAAGTAATCTTTGCACATACGTATTGTCTTTTTTACCCCAGTGCTCTTTTGTCACCTGTCAGGAAAAGGTCAATGTCATAAATCACGTCAAGATTAAACTTCGGGTCACAATTTGCAATTTGTCCACAAGTCACGTGTAGCATGCAATGCCCATCCAAGCTATGCAGCAAATTTTAATGCTACAATCATGTTCTATCAAGGAAGGAGATGATTTGCAGGAGTCAATGTGGAAAGAAAAGAATTGGAAGATTCTGTCAGTGATTCTTGTAATTGGCCTTTCTTCTCAATGGCCACCAAATAGTTTAGTAATAATAAGAGTTTGCTGTGTATGTTTACATCGCCTTTCCAGAACAGGTGAACGAGGGATTTTTGGAATCCATGCTATCAGATTACCCAGGTAGCGTAAGGTTTAAAAAAAGGGCAACAACATACTGCAGCAACATGGAACTACGCCAAGAGAAGGAGGAATGCCTCTTCCAAGTGTTGAAGAATAATGGATATCCAAAGCACTGGGTCAGGAGATGCCTATAGGAACAGCATCAGAAAGATTCTACACACTGCGACACACTCATCACGCTATCCTACATCAGGAACACGTCAGAACTCACCACAAGACTCCTACGACTGCAGGGCACACAAACCCACATCAATCCTATGAAAAGTGCTCACCCGAACTAAAGACCCCCCCCACCCCAGCCAGGGACAGGACCAATGTCATCTACAAGATTCCCTGCAGAGACTGCGGGAAACACTACATCGGACAAACAGGAAGGAAACTAACAACATGAACACCAACTGGCTGCAAAAAGACACGACCAATAATCACTCATCCCAATCCACGTGGACAAGGAGAACTATGACTTCGACTGGGACAACACCAGGATCCCCAGACAGGCTAGGCAGAGACAAGCATGAGAATTCCTGGAAGCATGGCACTCCATGAAGCAAGCTATTGATAAACACATTGAACTTGACTCCATATACATGCCACTATGGAGGAAACCCGGAAGTGAGGCAATCCATCTCACTGGACCCCAGAATTTGAATGCCGGGTGGGAAAACACACTGACGCTTCATTAGAGGCTACACTGAGGATGTTACCAAGTGTGGTAACAAAACGTCTGCAGGACAACAAACCAGCTCGGCGAGCCAACCAACCACAAGGTTAACCCAGAGATAATGGGAACTGCAGATGCTGGAGAATTCCAAGATAATAAAATGTGAGGCTGGATGAACACAGCAGGCCAAGCAGCATCTCAGGAGCACAAAAGCTGACGTTTCGGGCCTAGACCCTTCATCAGAGAGGGGGATGGGGAGAGGGAACTGGAATAAATAGGGAGAGAGGGGGAGGCAGACCGAAGATGGAGAGTAAAGAAGATAGGTGGGGAGAGTATAGGTGGGGAGGTAGGGAGGGGATAGGTCAGTCCAGGGAAGACGGACAGGTCAAGGAGGTGGGATGAGGTTAGTAGGTAGATGGGGGTGCGGCTTGGGGGTGGGAGGAAGGGATGGGTGAGAGGAAGAACCGGCTAGGGAGGCAGAGACAGGTTGGACTGGTTTTGGGATGCAGTGGTTGGGGGGGTGGGGGGGGGAGAGCTGGGCTGGTTGTGTGGTGCAGTGGGGGGAGGGGACAAACTGGGCTGGTTTAGGGATGCAGTTGGGGAAGGGGAGATTTTGAAACTGGTGAAGTCCACATTGATACCATTAGGCTGCAGGGTTCCCAAGCGGAATATGAGTTGCTGTTCCTGCAACCTTGGGGTGGCATCATTGTGGCACTGCAGGAGGCCCATGATGGACATGTCATCTAAAGAATGGGAGGGGGAGTGGAAATAGTTTGCGACTGGGAGGTGCAGTTGTTCGTTGCGAACTGAGCGGAGGTGTTCTGCAAAGCGGTCTCCAAGCCTCCGCTTGGTTTCCCCAATGTAGAGGAAGCCACACCGGGTACAGTGGATGCAGTATACCACATTGGCAGATGTGCAGGTGAACCTCTGCTTTATGTGGAATGTCATCTTGGGGCCTGGGATGGGGGTGAGGGAGGAGGTGTGGGGACAAGTGTAGCATTTCCTGCGGTTGCAGGGGAAGGTGCCGGGTGTGGTGGGGTTGGAGGGCAGTGTGGAGCGAACAAGGGAGTCACGGAGAGAGTGGTCTCTCCGGAAAGCAGACAGGGGTGGGGATGGAAAAATGTCTTGGGTGGTGGTGTCGGATTATGCGTTGTATCCGGAGGTTGGTAGGGTGGTGTGTGAGAACGAGGGGGATCCTCTTGGGGCGGTTGTGGCGGGGGCGGGGTGTGAGGGATGTGTTGCGGGAAATACGGGAGACGCGGTCAAGGGCGTTCTCGATCACTGTGGGGGGAAAGTTGCGGTCCTTAAAGAACTTGGACGTCTGGGATGTGCGGGAGTGGAATGTCTTATCGTGGGAGCAGATGCGGCGGAGGCGGAGGAATTGGGAATAGGGGATGGAATTTTTGCAGGAGGGTGGGTGGGAGGTGTATTCTAGGTAGCTGTGGGAGTCGGTGGGCTTGAAATGGACATCAGTTACAAGCTGGTTGCCTGAGATGGAGACTGAGAGGTCCAGGAAGGTGAGGGATGTGCTGGAGATGGCTCAGGTGAACTGAAGGTTGGGGTGGAAGGTGTTGGTGAAGTGGATGAACTGTTCGAGCTCCTCTGGGGAGCAAGAGGCGGCGCCGATACAGTCATCAATGTACCAGAGGAAGAGGTGGGGTTTGGGGCCTGTGCAGGTGCGGAAGAGGGACTGTTCCACGTAACCTACAAAGAGTCAGGCATAGCTGGGGCCCAATTTCTGAATGCCCATTTCTGAAGAAGCATCTAGACCCAAAACATCAGCTTTCCTGCTCCTCTGATGCTGCTTGGCCTGCTGTGTTCATCCAGCTCACACCTTGTTATCTCAGATTCTTCAGCATCTGCAGTTCTTGCTATCTCTGCTTGATCAAGGAGGTAGTCTTAAGACATGTTTTAAAATGGGAAAGTGAGCAGGAGAGGCAGCAAGATATAAGGAGGGAATACCGGATCTTATGACCTAGGCAATTGTCAGCATGGACACTACTGGTGCAGCAATTAGAATTTTGATTGTACAAAAAACTAGAATTGGAAATTTGTACGTACCTGAAACAGTTGTAGGGTTGAAGGAAATTTCAGAAATTGAAATTGGCAGAGCCATGGAGCTATTTGGAGACAAGGATGAGAATTGTAAGAACATGAAATAGTTTGGTTGAGATCCAATGTGGGTTATTGAGCCCAAGGTGACAGAGGAATGGGATTTCATACAAGTAACGCATGGACAGTAAAGTTTTGGATGGCTTCAATCTCTCGGAGAGCAGCCATTGAAGTAGTTGAGAATTGAGTTAAAGAAGGCAGAGGCAAAGGTTTTAGCAACAGATGAGTTGAGAAGAGCAGAATTGAGTAATGTTATGAAGATGGTAGCAGACGATTTTCAAGATAGTACAAATAAGTTGTCAGAAGCTCCACATGGTGTCAAATGTGACACCAAAGTTGTGAACAGACTTGTTAATCTCCAGCTGTTACCAATGGAGAGAGAGAGAATGCGTTGGGGTGCAATTGGAATGTGGATATAAAAGAATGGCCTTAGTCTTCCACTGTATAGAGAAGCCAATATTTGTTCTTAATTTGAGTAGGAAGGCAGATGGTTCTCAGCTCCAGCTGGGTAGAAGGCCTGTCTTGGGGCTCTGGAATTGTATCCAAAAAATAAAATGCAAGATTAAATATGAAGTGTTCTTCCAGCCGTTTTCCTTGAAACCTCTGCGCTACGCCTCATCCCACATGCTGTCTATGTCCTATTCATGTCACACCACTGCCAGTGAATGCCCTCCACCAATCCCCCTCTGCCCCTCATTCCCCTCAATTCAGTCCGTACTTCCACCCAGCACCCTTTCTCTCTTCATCTCACCTGGAATCCACAAGCACCCATGTGCTCAGGAGAAACAAAATGTTATTATATAAGTTTTATATATTTCAGACTACACTCCATTAAGAAAAGCCCTCGCATCTCTGGAAAAAGCAACACTTTGATAGGTGTTGCCAGTTATGACTACTTCTTGACATTTTTGTCACTTTTTGATTTGACAGGCCTTTTATAGATTTCACAGTTATAAGAGGTTTATGAACCTTTTTTATACAATCATCCTTCCACTTGATCATAAAGTGTATCTGAAAACCCTTTACAAAGACTGAGTGTTCCACAAAATGTAGCATGACCCCAACCCCAAGATATCCTGAGATCGTACCCTCAGGGGCACCACAGCCCTCCAAAGAAGCCATGAGAACTGACCACTTCTGAACTTTTCTGTCCTGCACTCTCCGAGTTCCTCACTGGGATTATCAATATGAGATTTATTAGAGACAAATGACCATTCAATTGCCCAGACACCTTCAGTAACTGTGCAAGCATGAAACAAAAGCTAGCCCTGGAAATGCAAGTGCCTCGTTTGGGAGTGGAATTTCCATTTATGGATCATGTCTGACATCTTTGGCACCTCCGAGAGGTGTAAATGTTGACCATAATGTTTGATCTCCTAATTTGGTGCAAGTTACTTAGATACAAGGAAGACAAAAGTACAATATGTGGAAGTGAGGTGTATTCCTTTGGGAACTATTCAAAGTAGAAATTTGTATGGAATAGAAAAATGTAATGGCTGTATCCAACAATGTAACTTTCTCTCATTTATGCCTTTTCGGGGCAGCTTGCTTATGAGATCAAAATCATATCTGTTGGATGTTTTGTAATTTGTTTAACCAAACTTATAAAGACAATTTTTTTTAAGATCATCACACTTTGTTTACTTTCTTCCTCAGGCAACAATAACTTTTTTTTTAATAAGCATGTAATGGTGAAGAAGGATAGGAGAAAAATGATAAATGTGATTCAAAGAGTCTTGTACTGGGCTAAGCAAAACTTTTTATAGCACATTCCTGTGCTATATGATATACATGATAGCATTCAACAAAATATTATTGCATGTAGCTTGTAGACCAACCCACAAGAATGAATAGAATGGAAGCAACAGCTGAGTATTAGGCCATGGGCAGCTTGAATATATGGGATTAGCCAGCTTCGTGGCAGAAATACAACTTAATAGGAGGTTTCAGATTTGAATTGACAGGTGAAAACTCAATTTCTTATTTCTACATCACCCTGGTTTCAAATCAAATACTTCCTTAATAAGTCAGAACGTATAAGAAGATAGGAATTGGGATCAGGAGTAAGCAATTCAGTGCCTTACCTCTGCTGTGCCATTTAATTTGAATGTTGTTGATCTCCTCTTGGCCTCAACTCTACTTTTCTGTCATTAATCCAAAGCCCTTCAACCCATTACTAATTAAAAATCTTACCTCTCCTCCTTAAATTATTCAATGTCCTGTTATCCACCACACTTTGGTGTAGTGAATTCCACAGATTCTTGACCCTTTCTTGGAATCCTAGAAATTTATAGTACCGAAGAAAGCCATTTGACGACTCATTTCTACAATGGCTTCTGAAAGCGCTGCACTTTGAGAGAAGTAATTTTTCCTTATCCCAATTTTAAATCTGTTGCCTCATACCCTACAACAATGACTTCACGTTCCAGATTGCCCCACATGAGGAAATATCCTTTCTATGTCTAACTTGTTAATCTTCTGTAACATCTTATACACCTCAATTAGCTCTCCTCAACTCCAGGCAGTATAGGCCTAATCAGCTCAATCTCTTTTCATAAGATAAACCCCTCATCTCTGGAATCAATCTAGCGAACCTCATCTGAATTGCCTCAAATCCAATTACATCCCTTTCAAGTAAAGGGATCACAGTTTTATGCAATATTTCAGGCACTGTCTCACTAATGTCTTGGACAATTGCAGCAACACTTCCCTACTTTTATCTTCTATTCCCTGAACAACAAATGCCAAAATTCCATTTACCTTCTCTACTCTGTACTAGTAAACTAGTACAGGCAAACTAGTTTTCTGTGATTCATGCATGCAGACACTAGACCCCACTGCATCAAAGCACTCTGAAGTTTATCTCCACTTAGATAATAAGTTGCCTTTCTATTCCTCCAAACAAATGAATAACCTCCCCACTTACTCATGTTAAACATCATCTTAAAAATTTTGGCACATTTACCTAACCTACCCATATCCATTTATATATGTCTTTTTTATTGCAACTTACTTTCCCACCTATTTTAGTGTCATCTACAAATTTGGCTATTAGCCTCTTCTATCCCTGCATCCAAGTCACTGATATAGATTGTTCGTAGTTGGGACCTAAGGACTGAATCCTGTGGCACTCACTATTTACATCTTATCAAAAAGACCCATTTATCCAGATTGTGTGTATGATTTTTTTATTGTTGGTTAGACAATCCTCTATCCAAGCTATTAAATTATCCCTAATTCCATGTGGTCTTACCTTGTTGAATATCTTTTTGTGTGGCATCTTATCAAATGCCTTCTGGACTCCTCATTTGAATTAGAATTTGTTTTATTATCACAAGTACTCATGAGTGCTGTGTAAAGTTTACAATGTTACCACTTACGTTATCATTTTAGGTACAAAGGTACCTAGGTTCAGGATCTTGGGAATAAATTAGAAAAATAAAGAAATAAGAAGTTCAGCATGACAGTCCTTTGTACCATGTTAGGAACAAGTTGTCTAGGTACAATATCTTAGGAATAAATTAGCGAAATAAATAGAGTTCAGCATTAGTGTTGTTCAAGCAGACTGCGCCAGGTCCCACCTCCAGTCTGCAGTGAGCCTTGCTTCCAGACTACGCCAGGACCTCTACTCCCAGTCTGTGCTGGGACCCATTAAGTCTCCGCTGTGGGCCATCTGCAGCTCCACTCTAGGCATCAAGCTCCACTGCAGCTGCTGTCCATCATGTTCCTGAATCCAGGCTCTAGACCTACCAAAGCCAGAATCCTGCCACTTGCATTCCTAAACATTTACCCTTATCAACATTAAGCGTTTTGGCAGTGCAGAGTATAGGTTTGAGCAGTTTATATTTTGTATTGGTACTAATCTGTTCCTGTTGCTGCTGCTACTGCTTTTAGCCAGAATGCTGCCATTGATTGCTTAACTCACAGATTCCTGATAACTTCATAACAATTTAACTTTGATACAGTCTGTACATTGTCCTATATTTAACCATTGAGTGGATGAACAGAATATATAAATGCAAAACAACTTTATTCATTCACAAGATCAGGGCATCGTTAGCTAGGCCAACATTTATTGCTCATCCCTAATTGCCCAGAGACCAGTTGAGACTCAATCACATTGCAGTGGGTCTGGAGTCTCACAGGCTAAACCAGATAAGAATGGCAGTTTCCTTCCCTAAAGGACATAATATATAAGCAGAATTTTTTTTTAATTCAAGTACTTTTTTTCTAACCAACCCGTTCAGAGATGTTACTACATCTCTAGAGCAGGTGGGACTTAAACCCAGGCCTCACAGTCCAGGGATAGGGATGCTACCACTGCACCACAAGAAAGCATCCATGGATACTTTCGACACTTTAGATGTTTAAAGTAGACATGTTACTCATTTGCCCATAAAGTTTATAAAAAAGACCCTGCGGCTTGTATCTGAGGTAGAGCATGGGAGTTTTCTCCAAAATGCTCTCATTAATTATTCCTTGACCTACATTGCTGAAACATATGATCTGATCATTATCAAATGGCCGGTAGTGGCGTAGCCATGTGCAAAATGGCTGCCTTATTTCTTTCATTATGGTAATAACAACACTTCAAATGTTCTCTATTGCCTATAATGCAGTTTGAGACAAAGGCCTAGAGTACTCTGTACTCTGAGGCAACCTTCTTCACTGTCCACTACATCTCCAACTTTGTCATCTGCAAACTTAGTAACCATACCTCCTATGTTCACATCCAAATCATTTATGTAAATGACAAAAAGAAGTGGACCCAGCACCGATCCTTGTGGCACAATGTTGGCCATAGGCTTCCAGTTTGAAAAGCCACCATCCACCACCTCCCTCTGCCTTCTACCTTTGAGCGAGTTTTGTATTCAAATGACTAGTTCTCCTTGTATTCCATGTGTTCTAACCTTGCTAACCAGTCTACCATGACAGAACACTGTTGTACGCCTTACTGAAGTCCATACAGATCACATCCACTGCTCTGTCTTTATCAGCATATGAATACAAACACATCCTAATGTTCAAATTAAAATTTAATGGTGAATTTAGTTTCTACAGATAAAGAAATGTGGATCTGGGATTTGGGAGGAGGAACACATTTTTTGTGCAGCTGTCTCAACTGTCATACAATTGGTTCAGTAACCAGGTGAGTGTGAAGAAAGATATTGATTTAGTCTCTGTCAAAAAAGCATGGAGCTGGAGGAAGACAGTAGGCCTGGTAGCATCAGACGAGCAGGAAAGTTGACATTTCGGGTTTGCATCCTTCATCAGCTCTGCACTGGTGACTCTTACTCCAGCATCTGCAGTTCTTGCTATCCTCTCTCTACGCAGTCTTTGTATGTCTATGTTAATATTTACCATAATGTAACTGTACTTCAAGGCCAGAGTACTTTTTGCAACCTCAATTCTTCAAACAATGCATAAAAGTTGTCATGACAACCACAGTGAAGAAGTCTCCGCTTCAGTGAGAACTCTCACAACAGTGTTTTAAAATTTTATGGCATTTAGGAGCTTTTACAGTTTGGATCATCTATTGACATGTAAGGTTTCAAACGTGATGTCAGTGAACATATAACAATACCATCAGTATTGCAAAGTTGCCAATTGTTGGAAAATGTCTTTTGAGCATCTTACTCAGAATTAATTCACATACATTTAATAACAAAACTTACCATTTATTGTGAATATTGTCAGAAATCCAACAGGTACATCTTTATTGCAATGGAACTATTTTTAAACCCGTATTCACATTTTGTGTGGGTTACCTTATCTATAAAGCTTGATGGGCTGGTTTGCTTTTTCTCAATGTTGTAGGCTAATAATGGAGCTTATTGATCATAGTTTTTCCAATGTGTTCACAAAACGTCAGTCAAGGAACATCAAGGTAAGTTTACACTTGCAGTGCTGTAGTTCTGAAGTCAAAAGGTAGAAATTGCTAGATGGTATTTTTCAGTTATTCTCTGATGAAAGTTGTGTAAGGTTTTCATAATTTAACGAGTGGTACTTACAAGATGAAGCAAAGTAGACCATTTTTTCCTGTTCAATTATATACTAATTTTGATAAGTATTACCAGTAGAAATTGAGAAGGCACAAGCAAAACAGCTGTGGCAACATGCAACACTGTGGAGCAAGGTCATTTTCCAAATTGTTTTCCAATAAAAAAAGGGGAATTGTGCAATTAAATTGTCATCATATTTGGTCATTTATTGGCATTGTGATTAATTATTGTGTTTGTACTTGTCTTTGACCAGTTCAAACCATTGACCTTTGTGGGAATTGTTATCAAACTCATTGTACATTCAATTATCATTGTGCAACACTGTTTACATACTGTGATCAAATACAGCTTTGATGCAGGGCATGAAATTCTTCCTATTTGATTGTACTAAAGCGGCTCAAGTAAAATCAAGGCAAAATAGATTTTACTTTATCCTAAAATATTGTTTGGTTGAAGTACCAATCACATTTTGAATTTATTTTGTTTTATGTCATCATTTCTTTTCAATAACATGAATTTCAGAATTAGAAGAATGTAACAGAAATCAGGAAAGTGGTAGCTGGGGAGTAGAAGAGTTGTTGCAGTTCCACTGAAAGCCATTATTGAAGTTCAGCCATTTAGCTCAGCCAGGACTCATTGATAAATCATTTGGAAGTGATTCCTGCTGCCGTAATTAGAAATTATTACATTATTTGATAATGAGGATTTAATTCCAAGAACATATTATTATCATTATATAAAAAATGAAAGAACCGCAGATGCTTGAAATCAGAAACAAAAACAGAAAAGACTGATAAAGCTCAGCAGGAAGGGTCACTGGATCCAGAACATCGACTCCAGATTTCTTGTCACTGATGCTGCCACACTTGATCAGCTTTTCCAGCAATTTCTGTTTTTGATCATTTTTATTATAGCTGCAACATTTTCACAATGTGATTAATTCAGGATGCACCATTCAATAGCTGTTGGAACCACTGTCAATCAAAAGAACAGCTTCCCAGGAGATTCAATTTCTGGAACATCTTTTTTAAAAAAAATCCACTCTCAAAGATTCTAGATTGTAGCCTTTTGCACTGCTCAAAATATGTCACTTCTATACCTGTTGCATGTTAAATTTCAAATATTTAAATTGTGAAATTATGGATAAAGACATGAATGCATAAATGTTTCAGATGCTTATGTGAAGTTTCTCCCCAAATTAAATTCTTAATCTGTTAGCCGGTTTCATGCCTCTGATAAATTAGTGTCAAGAGGAAATATGGATGATTTAAAAGAGCTGTTTGTTAATATTGTAGACTCATTTTTAAAGGTTTAAATTTTATTTAGTCTAAAACTAAAGGATTAATTACAGCGTAGACGCTGTTAATAATAGCCTAACAGCAATACCACTGCTGACTTACTGAGTCCAGGGAGCACTCAATTCATTGCAGAAATTGTGCCTTAAGTACTAAAGGAGTCAGAAATCATGTAATATGTTACAAGATTTTCAGTGAGCCCTTATTGCAATATAACTGGCAGTTGGAAGTTGGAGAAGTGACTATGTTGTAATCCTTTCCTTGTTGGCATACCTCCTGTCTCTCACTGCAACTGATATGCAGACAGAGAAATCAGTCCCAAGCACTGATCCCTTTGATGTCATTAACATATAATGAGACAGTCAAAGGGTAAATGGTTAAAAAGAACAGCAGATGCTGTAAGTCAGGAACAAAAGACAGAAGTTGCTGGAAAAGCTCTGCAGGAATGGCAGCATCTGTGAAGAAAAAAAGAATCACTTAACATTTCGAGTCCAGTGACCCTTTTACTTCACAAGGGGAAATGGTTGACCGATATTGGAGGTAGTTGTGGAGATGAATGAAATAAGTTGGCAATTCATCAGTGATGGAGTGCCTGCATTGTTCCTGTTAATGAAATAAATGTATTTCAAGGCAAAATCTTGATCATAACATTTTTAGCCTATTCTTCATTAATTGCAACATGGCAGCACTTTGAGATCTGTGTGCTCCTTCCATTATATTCCTTTAGCATCCCCAATTTCAATCAGACCATCATTTGTGCCTTCCGCAACCTGAGTCATAAATGTAATTTCTTCCCCAACACCCTACCTGTCCCTTCCTCATGTTCAGCTTTTATGATGACCCTTAAAAACTATTTTGACCAAACTCCTGCCTGAATACTTCCTTCTGCAGTTCAGTGTGAAATTGTCTTTGATATCCCTATGAAATGCCTTGGAAAGCCTTACTATGTTAATGGTGCAATATAAATGATAGTGTTGTACGTCTGCTTAATGTGTGCCATTGATCACTGCATTCAGTTTGCAAGAAATACAGGTGACCTGGCACAATATGTTACAGCTATAATAAGAGCACCAAAATAATAGAAGTATAGCTTTATTTTCAGCAAGATAATCTTAGACTTTTACAGCACAGATGGAGACCATTCTGGACATCTGTCTGACTTCCCAAAATAACTTCCCATACAGGCTGGTGGTGTTTATTAATTTTTGGATTAGCTGCTTAGTAGTACAAACCTTAAGTATGCCATTGAAGGCTTTTATCAGGACAAATGCTAGAACCTTGGATTTTAAGCAGAAATGTGGAAGTGTGAGTACGAATAAAAACACAGACATGTAGCAATTAAAGAATTTAAAAACATAAGGTGGGAGTGGAATTGAGGAAAAGAACCATCAGCAGTAGGAGGAAAATTGTCAAGCTTTCTTTTATTCGTTCTTGGTATGTGGGCGTTGCTGGAAGTATTAGCATTTGTTACCTACCTCTAATTGCTTTTGAAACGGTATTGATGAACTACCTTCTTAAACTGTCACAGTCCTTGTGATATAAGTACGCCCACAAAGGTTCTGAAACTCTGTTTTTTTTGTAGTGGTTTGATGATCTTACAGTTCCGTTTGAATGAATCTGGGCAAGGGCAAGGACCAGGACCAGGTAAGGCCAATTGTTTAGGGAAGACAATGTTAGTGTAAATGGAATACATTATAAAGAAAACCAAAATATGAGGAGCAGAAGTTAAATCTGTACAACTTGTACTCAGGAAAGAAGAAATAGCAATGGTGTAAAAAAAAAGGAGGTAAAGCCAAACTGTCATTTTAAAAAAAATACACTATAATAAGGAAATTCTAAGTCTGCATTTAAACTGTGTTTGTACCTTGTCATGTGGAGAGATCCGTAGGTTTCACTTGGCAGAGAAAAATGGTTATTGGCCTAACTCAAAGGAGTTACTGTATTTAATTAGAGTTTGCTGCGTTTTAGCAAACAGTGTTATGACAAGAAAAATCCCCCTCAAAATATATTAAGAATATAGCCTAAACCCAAACATCTTCATTTTTTTTTAAAAGTTAAGTATAAGATATTGCATTCCAGATGCAATTCGATTGGTCAAACTACTTGACTTTAAGCAAAACACATTTTGCATTTTAACTGTAGTGTAAAAATAGACAAAATAAGGATAAAAGAATGAATTTAACTGTAACTCTATTGAAATGTTTAACAAAATAATACATACATTAACTGCTACTAATTAATGTTCCAATATAGTAACATTAACCCATGGCAAAGGCACATTCAGTAATAGATCGTCTCTCATGCAATTCTAGCAGCAGGAAGAGAACCCCAGCTTTTAGTCGTAACAGAGGAATACGATTTCCCAAATCCAGCCTCTAGACCCAGCAAGTGCTGAAAGCTAAAACTAAAACTCCTGGATCTGTCAGAGCTTGATCTCACCCCTTCATTCTGCTTCTATTGTTACAATTTCAAAAAAAAATCCCAAGACCCCACACGTTACTTTATTAGCCTTGAGCAGACTGCTCAAAACCTCTGTTTCAATCTTTCTTGGTTTCAAAATAAAGGACAAAATATACTTCTCAAAGCCATAGAATCGTAACTCTAGTTAAAGGTTACATTGATGTGATAGTTTCTGTAATATGAGGAGGACCTGAATATTATGTCTTCTTTCTTTGAGATCCTGAATTGTTTCTGTGTGATATCACCATTGTAAATGGTGCTTTACACACTCCTTACTGCTAATAGTTTTAGACCCTTGCATTCATGTACAACAGCTCCTGCATGTTCTTTTCTACTATTATGATGACATATTTTTGCATGTAATTACATTTACACTATCCCATAACTCCTTGCATCTTTGACTTCACAAATTCAGGCAGTCTGAGCATTTCACTATTGTATCAGAATATATTCTGTTTGGATTTGGAAGACATAATGCTGTGGGTTGAAGACTGTTGACTTTCATTTTTCTCATCACAATGAGTTCTGAAAGTGTACATAGATTGGAGGACCTTTTTAATCTTTTAGGCCATAAGACATAGGAGTGGAAGTAAGGCCATTCGGCCCATCAAGTCCACTCCGACATTTAAATCATGGCTAATGGGCATTTCAACACCACTTCCCTGCACTCTCCCCGTAGCCCTTGATTTCTTTTGAGATCAAGAATTTGTCCATCTCTGACCTTGAAGGCATCCAACGTCCCGGCCTCCACTGCACTCTGCGGCAATGAATTCCACAAGCCCACCACACTCTGGCTGAAGAAATGTTGTCTCATTTCAGTTTTAAATTTACCCCCTCTAATTTTAAGGCTGTTCCCATGGGTCCTAGTCTCCCCATCTAACAGAAACAACTTCCTAGCGTCCACCCCTTCTAAACCACAAATTATCTTGTAAGTTTCTATGAAATCTCCCCTCAACCTTCTAAACTCTAATGAGTACAATCCCAGGATCCTTAGCCGTTCATCATATGCTAAACCTACCATTCCAGGGATCATCTGTGTGAATCTCTGATGGACACGCTCCAGGGCTAGTATGTCCTTCCTGAGGTGTGGGGCCCAAAATTGGACACAGGATTTTGGATTTCCTATGTGGAAGATGTCCTCCCCACTGAAATTGACAACCTTTCCTTTTCAATATCTGAAGGATCTCTGATAGCTGCCCTATTGAAACTGGCAATTTTTGTTTTCCATACTCTGGATCTCTGAGCCAGGCATTTATTTTTACTGAGTTAATTTAATGTGGTTAGAAGGGAAAACAAAATAATAGTTAGTTAATAAATTGATGAAAAGATACAAGAGAACAACTAGGACTGGAGATGAAAACTGTTGAACTTGTATTGTCATTTCATTCTACAAAAAGTAGGTTTATGTTTCTGAGCTTGAATCTGTTAACATACAGTGTTCTGAAACTTTGGATTTTGGTTATCCCTTCTCAGTTGTGGCTTCCATGGAGTTTATGTAACACATCTGCAATCTGTGTCTTCAGATTTCTTTATGTTAGTAAATCTATGCTGAAGCATGTGAACACTTCACTTCAGTTCGTTGATTTGGATTGGATACTGTCATTGACCTTCAGCGACTGCATTATTGGTGAAACAAACATGTTCGTTTCCTCACTTTTGTTATTTATGACTTAGTTCTTGCTTGACATGATTAATGTCATTGTTACAGAGGATTCCTCTTGGGAAGATGAAGCCCATTAAATATTTTGCTTAAATTTGACTCTGCCATGTCACCTCAGCATCTAGAATCTAACTGGATTCTGTCATTGTTATTCATTGATTAAGTTGTATGGCACTCTGAGTTTAAATCAGTCAAAGATTAGTTAGTTCAGGTTGGGTATATTAATTTAGCTTTCGGTTTACTCATGGCTCTTGGCAAACATTGCTGATCTTTCCAGTCAAATCTGTCTTCAGTGCTAGTGGCAGTGGAAAATATTTGTGCCAACCCAGAATAGTGACACATTTCTAACTTGTTGACAGTATTGATTCAATAGTCATAGCCTCAGTGGATTGTGTCTTTTGTGTGGGTTTTGTAATCAGCCTAGGGAACCCAATGAGTCCATTACCTGACTGGCTATTCCATGAGTGTCTGTTCCATGGCTTACTGCTCAATGACTGTCTGCTGCTGGACTAGTTGTTTCTTCTGGATTACTTCCTCCTGGCATTTGAAGAAAATTGATGGCAGGACACCTAATCATGCTCAAAATGGAGAGTTCTTAATTGTGAAGACGCTTAGGTTTTGTATCGTTTGAAGTCTCATATAGTGGAGAGTTGCTTGTAATATATCTTTTACGTACTGTGAGCCTGCACCAGGTAATTGTACTGTCATTGGCTGTAGCCAGTGTTTTCTTGATCATGACTTACTATATAATAACATAGTGGCACTTAGCCCAGAGTCTAAGTTGAATTTCATGTGATGACCATTGAAATTAATTGGTTCTTGCTAAAAAGTTGATCTGGATCACCTATTTGCCCGCCACCCCCAGGAACACTTAAGGTTTTTCTTTAGTTGTAGCCTACTCCACTTCATTAATCTCTTTGTTAGTGTAGCTAATTTATTTCTTCCTTCTCTGTGAATGTGAACTACTTTGACAAATTTTCTGAAAATGACTTATTATATCACATTTAAAACATTCATTTTTAATAGCTGGGACCTGCCTGTGCCTGTGAGGCTTCTTTGCTCTACTGCACTAACAAGGATCCTTAGTATCCAATATCTGTACTACTTGCCAAATTGTTTTGTACATTGATTCTTTTTTTCTTTCATTCATAGTCACTGGCCTATCCCTAATTGCCCAGAGGGCAATTAAGGGTCAACTACATTGCTGCGCTGAGGGTCTAGAGCGACATGTAGGTCAGACTACATAAAGGTGGCAGTTTTCTTCCTTAATGGACATTAGTGAGCCAGATGATTTTTCCCAACAATAATACTCATCATTACTCTCCTAATTCCAGAGTTTAATTGAATTCAAATTCTACCATCTGCCATTGCAGGATTTGAACCAGGCCCCTGGAACATTACCTGGGTCTCTCAATTAACAGTTCAGCAATAATACTACTAGGCCATCGCCAACCCATAATTGAATAGGCTCTACTGATTCTGAGAATGATCTTCACCTCTTGGGATTGGTTAGTGCTGGTCTGGTCTTCTGTTTTACTCATCATCTGAAAGGCGAAAGCATGAAATGAAATGGAATCTTCCTTTGATCTGACAGAGACAAATCAGAAATTCTGACAACAGTTCTATATATTTCACATTGACTTTACATTACAAAAGTCACATTACCCCCATTAATCTGTCTCAGTTGCTTATATTAGTATATTTACTTGTTAAGTTAATGTAAGATCATAAGAAATAGGAAAAGAAATAAGTCATCTGGCCCCTTGAACCTGCTGCACCATTCAATAAGTTCATGACTGATCTTCTCATGAAGTCAGCTCCACTTACCTGTATGCTCACCATTACCCTTAGATTTTTGAACAGTAAAGGAATTATCTTTGCCTTAAAAGCATTCAACTAGGTAGCCTCAACTGCTTCACTGGGCAGGGAATTTCACAGATTCATAACCTTTGGGTGAAGAAATTTCTCCTCAATTCAGTCCTAAATCTGCTCCCCCTTATTTTAAAGGCTATGCCTCCATGTTTTAGTTTCACCCACCAGTGAAAACAATCCCCTGCTTCTATCTTATCTATTCCCTTCATAATTTTACATGTTTCCATGAGATTCCCCCTCATTCTTCTAAATTCCAATGAGTGTAGTCCCAGTCTACTTAATTTCTCCTCATAAGCCAACCGTCTCAACTCCAGAACCAACCTAGTGAACATTCTGTACACTCCCTCCAGTGCCAGTGTATCTTTCTACAAGTAAGGAGACCAGAACTATATACAGTACTTCAGGTGTGGTCCCACCTGTACCCTGTATAGCTGCAGCATTACCTCCCTTTTTTAAACTCCATCCCTCTAGCAATGAAGGACAATATTTCATTTGCCTTCTTGATTACTTGCTATACGTGCAAACCAACTTTTTGTGATTCATGTACAAGGACACCAATTTCCTTTGTACAGCAGCATACTGCAGTTTTCCACTGTTTAAATAATAGTCCAGTTTGCTATTATTCTTACTAAAATGGATGACCTCCACATCTACCAACATTGTACTCTATCTACCAGACCCTTGCCTACTCAACCTATCTATATCCCTCTGCAAACTTTCAGTGCCCCTTTTTCACACTTCGTTCTACCAATCATCTTAGCATCCTCTGCGAACTTTGATACACTACACTTGGTCCCCAATTTTAAATCATCTATGTATATTGTAAACAACTGCGGTCCCAACACTGATTCCTGAGACACACAACTAGACACTGATCGCCAACCAGAAAAAGCATACATTTTTCCCACTCCTTGCATTTTGTTAGCATGGATAGAAGATTGGTGAGCTAATACACTATCCAAAATGCTATGTGCCTTTAACTTACGCAGCAGCTTTTTGTGTGGCACTTTGTTGAATGTCTTCTGGAAATCCATATCCACCACATCCACCGGTTCCGTTATACACTGCACTTGTCATGTCCTCAAAGAATTGCAGTTAATTAGTTAAGCATGAACTGCATTTCATGAACATATGCTCCGTCTGCCTGATGGAACAATTTCTATCCATTTCTACCTCTATTTTCTCATTATTTCTTAAGAAAGTGCATTTGCTATTTCCTAGTTTCTAAATTAGCCTCTAATTTGGAAACTAATCTGTATCTTTTATATTTGTTTTCTCTAAAGTTTACAGTTGTGTTCTATTTGGCCTGTCCTGAAAATTAAATCTTCCTGACAATATTTTTCTGATTTAATATCTTCTTATGTGAATGTTTATTTCCCTTTCTTTTGCAATATTAGCAGTGCTTCTACTTGATGATACATAGTGGAAGATATTCAACATTTCCTGTCTAAAATGAATGATTTACATCTTCTTGTAGCTAATTTGGAGAATTCCTACCTTTAGCAGTTAAAGTGGATGGTACCTTTTATTTTTTGAGGCTTCTCTGGAGTAATCCTACTGTTTGCAGCTTTAAAAAATGTTGTCCCTTTCCTTACTGATCTTATTGAATGAATCCTACTACTGTGTCTTTAACAAATATGCCTGCTTTCATCGTGGTTTTGCTAAATGACTCCTGCTATTTGCAGGTTTAAGAGAAGAATACTGCTTTTTTAACCAACTTTTTTTCTGGATGGCTCTCACATTCTGCCACTCTAGTGATGATCCCAATACTTTGATAGTTTTTCCTGAATGACTCCTGCTCCCTGGTGTTGTTATAAATGTGTCCTACCCTAATGTGCTTTTAATAAAAGATTTTCCTTCTGTGGGTTCAATAAAGCTTTCCTTCTACCACTGGGCCAGGGCTGGTCAGGTATCTAATTCTGGCTTTGTTATATCTCCAGGTCTGTGAGCTTAACTTACATAGCTTGTCTGACCCTTGATTTCTTTCACTATGCCTCCTGATGCCCATCCACCATGGTGGTGACTTGTACTCTGAGTTGCAAGTACTTTCTTTGATTTTTTGTTTGATTTTCAAGCCTCCAATACACCATCATTACTTCTAAAGTTGTCCTTTGCGCTCCAGAGATTGTTCCTTTACCCGCAGAGCCACTGATGTCCATTTGGCATCTGACTGAACCTGGTTCAAGACTGCTCCTACAAATCATGACCGTGAAATGTAGACTGCCTTGAAGTATCTAAAGGGAGTTCCAAACCCACCTCTCAGTGTGAATCTTACCAGTGCTTAAATGTTTTTCTCATTGGTTGCAGATTCTTCCTCCTTGAAACCTGCCTGGAAGGTTTCTTCTGCAAGGGTCTTTAAATGTTTAGAACTTCCCTCCTGTTGACTGCTTTCAGGAGTTGGCAACTGAAAGATGGATCTGAAAATGCTGGAAAGTATTCAGATCTCCATCACTGGCAACATCTTGTACAAAGCGGCTAATTTAAATCTGCAAGAGTAAGTTCAAGTTGAATCCATTTCTTTGCCTTCTCTGTTGTGTGCAGTGAAGTCAAGACTGCACCTTGAAATGTGATCGATTTGCTGTCATCATTATCTTTATTTGTAGGAAATCTATAAGACTTGCTTGTTAAGTGTGGTGGAGCAAAGCTACTTACAGATTTGACTAGAAGAAGCTCTTGTCTTGAAGAAGTAGTAGTTTGGTGTGTGTCAGTGAAAAATTACGGGTTACATTGATATGATAGACATTGTTAGAGACTGAGGAGGATCTGGATATTCTGTCTTGCTACTCTGAGATCCTAAGCTGTTCCTGACCATTGCCTCACATAGAACGGTGCTTAAAGCACTCCTTAATATTAACTCTTTCATCATTCTTACACACTTAAAGAACAGAAAACATTAGAGCTGTGTCTGAATCTAAATCTGAAGTAAAATAAGATTACAAAACCACTAAATATGATCCAAACTTTGTTTTTATGAGCAATAATTCTATGTTTTCAATGCCATAATGTGCTCATATTGATGCACAACAGGCTGCGGTACAAGGTTTGAATTGTGATTTAGAGTTATCTGATAGGTTTGAGAAAGGTCTCATGTTCTGGAATGAGAGGGTGCTCGGCGCGGTAGAACAAATCTCTACTTCATTCAGAACATGCCTCGACTGTTTGAAGCTGCTGTTTTTACTCTGTATTCTAAATGTTCTTTTATAGGGTGTGGGCATCACACTGGAAAGACCCATAATTTATTGTTCATCCCCAGTGGCATCTGATAAGGTTATGGCTTCTTGAACATTTTGTAGTCCATCTAGTGTATGTTCTGGCACAGCATTGTTAGGAGCGGAGTTACAGAACATTGTCACATGGCCCATTCCGAAGTGCCTTGTATGTATGTGAGAGTTGTGGCTGGGCTGGTACTGCTCAGACCTCAGAGTGAAAAAGTTGTTTGTTCAAATTTTAGCCCAGGGCTTCA
This sequence comes from Stegostoma tigrinum, assembly GCF_030684315.1. Lineage (NCBI taxonomy): Eukaryota > Metazoa > Chordata > Chondrichthyes > Orectolobiformes > Stegostomatidae > Stegostoma > Stegostoma tigrinum. The sequence continues at coordinate 29,076,526 of NC_081374.1, forward strand.
GCACAGCAATCTGGGCTGAAATTACAGTGCTTTACTGAGGGACGCCAAATTTTCGTTGTTGTTTCTGAGGAACCGCAAGGGAACTAAAATCACGATATGTTGCATATATAGACCATTTGGTAGCAAGGCAGAATTGCTATATTGTATAATTGTTGAAATTAGGCACTATATAGCAAAGGTAATATGATAGCAATTGGGGATTTTAATCTTAACATAGACTGGGAAAGACAGTTTAGCATTTCAGGAAGATTGAGAGTTTCAAGACTATGTCCAGGATAATTTCTGACAGCATTATGTCATGGATGTAACAAGGGGACAAGCAAGATTGCATCCGGTAAAGACCATTGAGTCTGATTTAATTAGTGACCTAGATGTTCACGAGCATTTGTCAAATGGTAATCATAACACAATTGGTTATCTCTTTCAAATGCTGTGGGAATTTGGGATTGAAGTAAGGCAGACTTTAATGGGATGTGGTAAGACTGTTCATAGTAAACTGGGGGCTTCTAAAAGTGGGTAAAACAGCGAAGGAACAGTGGAAGGTGTTCAATGAAACATTTAATGCTATTCAGGAGCAGTTTCTACTTCTGAGAAGGAAAAGCTCCACTCCACAAAAGAAAAACAGCCATGGACATCTAACAAGGTACGAGGCAGTATAAGATTAAAAGAAAGGGCTTAAAAATGCAAACAGCAGTATAGATCTCACAGAGTGGAGCAAATACAAAGGCCAACAAAGGGCCACAAGCAGTGGCTAACTATGATTTAAGAAAGGAAACTTTCAAGGGACATAAAAAAACAATAAGAGGGGATGTTAAAGTTATATCAAAGGAAAGTGTCTAGCGAAGAGTACTAATTTCCTTCTGAAGGCTGGCTTTGGGGATGTTTTCAATGAACATGGAAAAATGGCAGATATGCTGAGCATTTACTTTGCCTCTGTATTCACAGGAGAGAAAGAGGATAGTTTGCTTGAAATCAGAAAGAAATTAATAAAGGATAATGGACAGGGATGTAAGCAAAATCAACTTAAGTGAATTATCAATAATTGGGAAATTTAAAGGAACTGAAGAGTAACAAATCCCCAGGACTTGATGGTTTCCATTTATAAGTGTTGAAGGAAGTAGAAGAGCACATTGCCAATACCCTATGCATAATCTTTCTGCATTTCCAGGAGTCAGGGGTTTTACCTCGTTATTGGAAATTTGCTTATATTCACTCCCCGCTTTAGGAAGGGTAACAAAGGGACGTGACGGAAGTTCTAATCACTTAGCCTAACAGGTGTGATGCGGAAATGTTGGGAGTCAATAATCAAGGATAGGCTAACTGATCACCTCAAAATATTTCAGTTACTCAGGGAGAGTTAGCATGGATTCGTGAAGGGTAGGCCATGCCTGACAAACCTGTTCTATTTTTGAAGAGGTGACAAAGATGGTGGACAGAAGTAAGTAAATGGATGTTGTTCATATGGACTACAAGATGGATTGTGAACATGTCAGTTCTCAGGTTTGACTCAAATATGGAGGAAAATCTGCAATGGTTTAACTTAAGAGACACAAGAAACTGTCAGCTAAGATGGAAGCCTACAGAACTGAGTGCAAATTGACATGGATAGAAAATCAGATGAGTGGCAGAAAACAGTTTGAATAATGGGTAAAGACTCAAATTGCCAAGATACGACCAGTGGTATCCTGTAGAGATTGGTGCTGGGACCTCAATTATTCACAATATTTATTGACAACTTGAATAATGATATAAAATGTCAAATGTCCAAAATTATAACAGGATATTGATAGATTAGATGAATGGGCAAAGCTGTGGTAGATGGATTTTAATGTAAGCCAGTGTGAGGATAGATCAGAGATAATGGGGACTGCAGATGCTGGAGAATCCGAGATAACAAAGTGTGTAGCTAGATGAACACAACAGGCCAAGCAGCATCTCAGGAGCACAAACTTTTGTGCTCCTGAGATGCTGCTAGGCCTGCTGTGTACATCCAGCTTCACACTTTATTATATGAGGACAGATCAGGGTATTTTTAGAAGTCACAGGGTAAGTACAGTGGATGTCCAATGAGATTTGGGGGTTGAGATGCGTAGCTCACTAAAATGCCATGAACAGGTGCAGAATATAATCGAGAAGGCTAATGAAATGCTGGACTTCATATCTAAAGAGTTGGAGCATAAGGATGCACACATTATGCTCGGGTTATTCAAAATCCTAGTTAAATCTCACAAAGTACTGTGGGCAGATCTGGGCACTACACCTTTGGAAGGGTGTTTTGGCCCGGGGAGGGGGGGGGTGCGGTATTCAACACGGGTTTACAGAGATGATACCTGGGCTTCAGGATTTAAGTTTTGAGGAGAGATTAGACAAATTGGGCCATTACTCTCAAGAGTCTGAAGTCATGGAGTTGCACATGACGGAAATGGACCCGTTGATCCAACTCGTCCGTATCAACTAAATTTCCCAAACCAAACCAAACTAATCCCAATTTCCCGCATTTGGCCCATATCTCTCTAAACCTTTTCTACCATGTGCCTATTCAAGTTAAACAGATTAAAGTACAATTTGGTTGTCATGTTTCCCATGATATAACAGTGACAACACTTCAAAAGTATTCCTTTGGCTGTAAAGCACTTTGAGATCGCTGGTGATTGCGAGAAATCCTATGTAAATGCAATTCTTTTTCCTTTGCTACTTGATAGTTCTTTGTAGTGTGCTTGCTGTTAACGCCTGTTCAATATTATCCTGCTAGTCAGTTTGTTACCTCTGCTTATGCGACTTTTTTTTTTTCCCCCATCAATCTCTCCCATTCTGACTTCATGGTGGTTCCCATTCAGTCCCTTTAGTAACATGCTGTCATTATCCTCTGTTACTTTTAGTCTGGGTACTATCCTGCAATGACTTCTGGTTCATCTCATTTCAAACCTTTCAACCACCTGATATCTTTTATGTTCCTTCCTAAGAGATTCATTGTTTCTTCCTCCTGGTAAGACCTCAACCTCTCGCAAACATTGCATCCTTTTCCATTTTCCTCAGTATCAAACTTCTCTGGCATTTCCATGTCTCATGCCATTTTCAACCCCACACTCCTCTCCAGTGCAAATTTTTTTGTTTTTCTATTATCCTGTCCTTGGGTTTCAGTATGACTCCCCGCACTTAATGGATCTCTACTCAACAATGGGCAAATATCACTGTGCAAAGACACATATCTAAACTTCAAAAGTAGTACAGAAATTATTATTACACAGACAAATAGATCTATAGATATTATCAACCTCAAAGCAAGAAAATAGAACTGTCCAAACACATCTGTACTATAACATTACATAAAATGCCTGATATACAAAGACATATCAAATTGAAAACATGTAGGAACATCGATTGGAAGGGGACAGCCTGATAGAATATTTGAGGTACACACATTGGCCACTGATCCTTAAAGTGCCAGTGAAAGCGGTAAAATCTGACACTGGAGATCATAAATTTGTTAGACACGAGTGGTGGAGGACCAGAGGCATCAGAGATATCTGCAAGCTCCAGGGTACTATTATCAGAGAGAAAGGAGCAACAAAATGGGCCCTGCCTGTCATATTGGATGAGCCCTGAACATCCTTTCCCTGTTAGGTTGCCTGCCCTTCCTATCATTAGGAATTCCACTGACTTCCAGGTCCAGTGGTGGGACACCTGGATCAATTTCCATTCCATGACTATGGAAATGTGTAGGACCAATGTGAAGTGTACACAAGGAAAGGGGCAAAGACCAGAGCTGCTTTATTTTGTAAATCAATGTTTAACAAGAGGATATTATGACCTATATGGGACTAATGGTTAGGGAAGCAGTTTGACATACTGAGGTAGTGGGGGAGTGAGAAGTCTGGTAACCAGCTATTGCTGAACATCAACCGTATTTAAATGTGATGAGGATTAGATTCGTTACAAAGTGATGCCAAATGTCAGGAGAATGCTTAGAAAAGAAATTCTTATAAAATAATCTTTAAAAAGCATCTAATTTAAAACTGAACATTATAGCTCAGAAATTAACAAGCCATTAAATAATGGATTGGGTTTAACAATCAGCAGGGTAGTGATAAGACAAAATTGGTTATGTAAATGGATACATTTTTGTCAGGTCACTGATTTGATTTGGTAGCAATCTGATGGGACAATAAAAGCAAACTCCTTCAGGAAATGTAGAATTGTTGAAAGCAACTTGTGTATTACTCTGCATTTAGCTACACTTATGATGCAGAATGTGTTATGTTCACGGGAACAATACTGGTGAATGGTGACAGATTCTCCAAATCTACACAAAATCTAAACCAAAAGTTCTGTCTAATCTGTATTCCAGTATTGCTGGACCTGCATCAATTCGGTTACTGAAAATCAATGTATTTAAAAAGGTTAACAGTCGCTACAATTCTCTCCAAAATATTACACATCTCAGTACACCAAGTGGTGGCAATATTTACCAAATTGCAAAAGTTGGGTGGAATATTCTACCAGCAATCAGGTTGTTGGTGGCAGAATCCAGCGTGAATGATGCTTTTCCTGAAAGGAAGGATGATTAACCATGAATTATCACATCCCAGAGGAACAAACCAGTTTAACTTGCGAATGACACATACTAGTCTGATTTGCTTTCTGTGCTTCAGAACAATGCTCCAGTATGAACAGTACATTCATTTCCAAGTATTATTGTATATTTACTGCCTTTTCCCACTGGGTTAATAGCTAGCCAACCAGCTGCACCTGTATTAAGGAACACAACGAATTATGCAGTGGACCCAGGACGGAGGCCAATACCCAAGAACAAATCAAAGAAAAAAAACAAAAGAGAAGTACTGTACAGGAACGGGCCCTTCGACAATCGTTATTCCCTCACTAATCTGAAAAAACAAACCTTCTGCCCTTATTTTGTCCGTATCCCGGTTAATGAAACCATCCGGGTACCTTTCCAATGTCAGCAACGTGCTTACTTCCACCACCTCTTGTGGCGCTGCATTCCAGGCTCCTGACCACCCTGTGTGGGGGGGGGGGGGGGAAAAAAACCTTTCCTTAACTTCCCCCTCTCACCTTGAACCAGTGCTTCCTTGTAATTGAAACTTCAACTTTGGGAAAAAGCCTCTGACTATCCAACCTATCTATGCCTCTCATAATTTTATAGTCCCCTATCAGGTCCTCTCTCAGCTGCCATCTTTCCAGTGAAAACAATCCTCGTCTTTTTAAGCTTTCTTTGCACTAATATCCTTGAGACCAGGCAACATCTGGGTGAACCTTCTCTGTATTCCTTCCAAATCTTCCATATCCTTCTGGTAATGTGGTGACCAAGACTGCACACAATACTGCAGATACAGCCCAGCAAGGGGTTTATGCTGCAACATGGTTTGCAACTCTTGTATTCCATGCCCCGGCCAATGAAAGCAAGCATGTCATATGTCTTCTTAATCACTTTGGCCACCTATATTGCCACTTTATGGAACTGTGGACCTGCACGCCTGGATCCATCTGTATGTTAATGTTCTTAAGGGTTCTGCCATTTACAGTATAATTCACACCGAAATTTGATCATCCAAAATGCATCACAGAGCATTTGTCTGTGTTAAATTCTATCTGCCATTTCTGTGTCCAAGTCTCCAATCTACCTATTTTCTGTTTTATCCTTTCGCAATCATTGGCACTACCAACAACTCCACCAATCTTCATGCCAAACTTGCTAATTTAGCTGCCCACATTTTCCTCCAGATCATTTATATATACTACTAACAACAGAGGACCTAAGACTGATTCTTGTGGAACACCCTATTTACCAGTCTCTATTCTGAAAAACACCCTTCCACCATTACCCTTTTGTCTTCTATGACCAAGTTGGTTTTGTGTCCATCTAGCTAGCCAACCCCAAATCCCATGGGATTTTAGGTTTTGTACCAATCTGCCACGTTGGGCTCTATATGGACTTTAGTCAGGCATTCGAAAAACTACATCCACAGCCCTTCCACCATCATTTATCTTTGTCACCTCTTCAAAAAATTGAATCAGAGGAATGAGGCATGACCTTCCCCCCCCTAAAAACCATGCTGCCTGCCACTAACTAGTCCATTTTTTTCCTAATGTGCATATGTCCTATCCCTCAGTATCTTCTCCAACATCTTCCCCACTACAGATGTCAGGCTCACCGGCCTATATTTTCATGGATTATCCCATCTTCTTCTCTCAAACAAGGGGACAATCTTCAATCCTGTGGAATTTTGCCTGTAGTCAAGGAGGATGGGAAGATACCTGGTGATGCCCTGGCTATTCCTTTCCTTGCCTCTCGCAGTAAATTGGGATAGATCCCATCTGGTCCCACTGGATTGTCCACCTTAATGCAACTTAGTATATGCAAAACTTGCTCCTTCAATACATCAGCATTCTCTCAAATATTCATACACTCATCCCTGATCTCAATATCAGTCATTTCCTTCCCCTTGGTGAATACCGATACAAAGTATTCATTAAGGATCTCCCCCACTTCCTGTGGCTCCACGTCCTTGAGTGGGTCTGCTCTTTCCCTTGCTACTCTCTTTCTTCTAATATAGGCATAAAAAGCCTTGAGATTTTCCTTGACTCTGTCTGCTAAAGACATTTTGTGTTCCCTCTTAGCCTTCCTGATTCTGCGTTTAAGTTCCTACCTAATTTCTCTATATTCTTCAATGGCTTTGTCAGTTTGTAGCTGCCTAGATCTATCATGTTTCCATTTTTCTTTTGACTAAGCTTACAATTTCCCTTGGTATCCATGGTTCTTGAATCCTGCCGTTCCTATCCTTCAGTTTTACAGGGACATGCCTGTCCTGCACTTTTATCAACTGGCCTTTAAAAGCCTCCCATATGCCAGAAGTAAATTTTCCCTCAAATAACTGCTGCCAATCCACATTACCCAGTTCCTGTCTAATGTGGATGTAATTGTCCCTGTGCTAGTTAAGCACCCTCACCCGAGGGCCACTCTTGCCCTCATCCATGGGTACTCAAAATTTTATGGAGTTATGGTCACTAAGCCCAAAATGCTCTCTGAGGAAAACATAGATCACCTGTGCTAGCTCATTCCCTCGTACCAAGTCTAATATGGCCTCCTTTCTGGTTGGACTGTCAATATACTGTCTCAAAAAGCCATTGATATTTTGTTGGGTTGAGGGTCCAAGCAAAATATTTCCGGCACTTGGACAGGCATTCATTCCCTCCAGTCAGGAGCATCGGCCCAGCCCTCTGACCACTCACCAAATTTGCAACTGGACCCAAGGATCGTGAGATGTGACAGAGCAAAAAGCCACTCAGCCACACCTTGCTACAGGTTCTCTTCCAGGCTATCTGGGGAGAAAATGGGCGTACTGTTTCCCAAGTAGGGCAGGAGCAGGTATGCCTGAAAGCCATGGCGTCATGAATGGAGATAACAGAGCAGTTCAGCACCAGCAGGGCCCATATAAGTACCTGGGTTCTAGATTCATTGCAAATAAGAATGAACAAGCTGCTGTTCATAGCAAAACTGTGGAACAATGTATTCACTGTAATGTAACGGCATCAAGCAGTACAAATATGTGAGTGCAGTAGGCTGCCAGACAGGAGTTTGAGTTTTAAGCCTTCCTCTCAGATGGAAAATGTTGACTGAACATGTAGGACCTATTTCTTGTGCATGTTGTACTGGTTGTATACTGTATGAATGCCATACGTTTTTGGGGGAGCCCTCAGGGGCTGTAATAGGCAGGCAGGCTGATAAACTGGTAATATATTAAATGGGATCATTGTCAGCCATTCTGTCTGCAAAAGAAAAGAATTTATAATTGGAGGGAGCACAAATGACTGGAGAAAGATCACTAATATAAAAACGCACATGCCATTTGAGGAGGTGGTCGCATAACCTGTCAGGGAAGATCAGGACTAAGTGTGTGCCAATGAAATAATGCCTAAAAAAGGTCTGGAATTAAAAGACCAATGATAACCATGAAACCATTGTGATCGTTGGAAATACCCATCTGGGTCAATAATCTCCTTTTTGGGAAGGAAACTGAAATCCTTCCTTGATCTGGCCTACATGTGACTCCACACCCACAGCCCTTTGCACAATTTGGGATGAACAATAAGTGCTGGCCTGGCATCCTGTGAATGAGTTAACAACAAAAAAGGATTGTTGATGAGTGATTGTGTATAACGATCAGTTAATTATTTACCAAGTCCAAAGAGATGAGTTGGTCTACCTCAAGTTTCAGGTGCAACTGATGGTGCTGATTAATTGGACCATTATTGGCATGGAGATTGTTTAGGGACAGTTAACTGTCAATCTTTACTTCTCAGATCAGGCAGAGAGATATTGATTTGGTGAGGGTGTTGCCAATGGTATAGAGCAGATTAACAATTCCCATGACCCCTTTACTCCTCTAGGGAAAATATGCAATGAGTGATAATTTCCATTTCCCTACAATCAAACAGACTCCTGTGCCTGAATATATATGTTTCTAACACATGCAACTATATCAGTTGATCTCATAGTGTGATAATCTTAAACAGTTACCAGAGTTATTCTTAGCACAGTATGGATTTGTTAGTAACTGATGTCCGTCAGTAGAATCTCATATTGTTGCACAAGCTGCTCTGAGGCTCGCAAGCCAGAGGCTAACTGAGCATTGTCAATGGGATCATCATCAATGGGATGTGTGGCTGTGTTTGAAACAGTCCATTAGATTTTGAAATGTATACCCTATGTACCTGACATCACACTAGTTCTGAATGTCATATATATAAAAAGTCATTTGCTTTCTTTTGAATCTGTTTCATGTTCGAGTCCTGATGAGTGCAAGTCAAAAAGCTTCAAATTTTATGTCCTCTTTCAGCAATTTTGAAGTTCTGAATGACCAAAACTACATTTGTGCCTCAGCTGTACATTTTGGGTTCTACACTGATAACACATGTCTGGTCTTCTCGAAATATTCCTGTCAACAAGGAGACATCCATGCAATTGATGAGGGGGAGCAAATAGTTGTAGCGCCTGTGAGTAAGTGAGGATGTAAGCATTGTGTGACCTCCCATATACCTGAAATGCACATATACCGAAGGACTTGATCACAGGCCAAGTGCCTATTCAAAAAGTGAAACACCTTTCTGTTAATGAATGCTGACTAACCCTAACCCTATCATAGGTCCCAGGTAGTGCTCAGTACCCTGTGTGTGCTGCCACTTGGCCCTTGTGCTTGTGGGTACCCTGCGATGGCAGTAAATCGCGCAGCTCTGACAACCTGGCTCTCAGGGTCAGTAGTGAATATGATTAAAACATTTGCTGTTCTGAACAGAGTACTTATCACCTCTCTGCATTTGTGAGTGGCAGTGCAGAGTAATCCAGTCATGTCCCCAGCAGTGCCCTGGAAAAAGCTACTCATGAATAAATTCAGTGCTCCAGTCACTTTCAATATTATTGGAATTAGATTGCCTCCCACCCCTTGTGGATACAAATCTACCTGATGGAGCCAGCATACATGAATGAAGACATCCATGATTTTCCAAGCTACACCCAGCATTTACTTCTCGGACACCTGCCAGTACCTGGGCCACTTGCAATATATTTTATTGCAAGTCAACACTTGTCACTGATTGTTAGCATTGCTGTATTGCTTGACTGTTTGTAACAGCTGTCCATTAGGTTCAGGTCACTGAATAGGTATAAAGTTTTACATTCTGGCAGCATATATTCATTCAATTCTTCAGTTGCTATGGCCCACCATGTCTCATGGATGCAAAGTTTCATGCTTTTAGATCACCCCTTAGTTTGATCTGGTGTTGCTACCACACTGTGCAAAGAAAAATGGGCTTGTGAGGAAATGGAGTTTAGCCTTTGTACTCATATTTACTTCAATGAATGGCAGCCAGTTTTGTGATAAATAGACTAATAAGGACAGGACTAAATAGGTTACTCATCAATCTGATTGACTGCTTGCTTCATCACCTATTGTAGCCCCAATCTGGCAACTATGTCCTTCAACAGTGTAATCAGAGATAATGGGAACTGCAGATGCTGGAGAATCCAAGATAACAAAGTGTGGGGCTGGATGAACACAGCAGGCCAAGCAGCATCTAAGGAGCATAAAAGCTGATGTTTCGGGCCTAGATCCTTCATCAGAAAAAAAAAACAGATTATACCAAAAGGGAGAGCTTGCTGCAAATCCCAAACACATCTCAACTCCACAGCAATTGTTCAACCTTTCTTTGCATTCAGAACAGACCATCGGGCCACTTACATGACAGATGAAGAAGTGATGGTTCGAGGCTCCCATATTACTTTTGGAAATTAAATGATGAATAGTTTGCCTTTTGCCAAATAGCTCTCCTTAAGTCATTTATGGTAAGTTCTGCATCACTGGGATGCAATGCTCAATTTTCAAGGACCAATGATATGTTGCAAATCGCTTTTAATCAGCATCTGAACCCTAAGCAAGTTGTCTCTGCATGCATTGTCAATGGGCAATGAAGTGATTGCGAATGAAATGTAGCTTCAGTTTGCAATCACCGATTTCCCCTTCAGCATCCAGAAGATGTGGACCCTGTACTTTCACCCATCAAACTCACGCTTGACTTGACCCAATCATTTTCTTTGTTCTTGGCATTTAGAGAATGGCAAGTGATGAAAGAGACCCCAGAAAGTGGTGTCAACAGTGGGTTTGCTGGATCACCAGGTAGCTCCCTCTCCCTCCACCCCATCCACCTCAGGCCCTGTGTCCTCTTTCACTTTGCACGGACAGCCCTGTCCATCATCCCCATCTAGAGACTCACCATGCTAAAGTTCCCTTCCAACTGCTTCCATACCTCCTGATTGTGAACATTTCACCTTGTGATGCCCACCCTGCTCCTGCATGCTCTGAACATGCAAAACCCTTTGCTGCCACATATCCCATAAACCTTGAGATCCTGTCCATTACCTCCTTGACCCCACCTCTACAAATGTCATAAAATCTGCCCTTCCCCACCCTAGATTTGACTCTCGTCCCCTGTGTGGCACCCTACTCCCATTCCCCAAGGACCCTACAGCTAAACACTCAATGGACTGAACCCCAGGACAGTAGAATCCCAAGCCTCCAGCCAGCTTCAACAAGTAAACCCTTGGCATGAGTCAGCAGACCCCAGACCATTGTGTTTGCTGCTCCTCAACTGACAATGACGCTATTCCCCTGACTGCTGCCCACTCCCTGGACACTAATCCAGCAGATCTCCTGACTGAGGGGGACCCAAGTGAACAACTGACTGTAGCCAAGCCCTGGACTGTATATTGTCTGTGTTTATGACTGTCAGACCTTCTGGCAGAAGATGACTCCCCTTTGATTAGCCCATCTACTTGTTGACCTGGCCATTTGTAACCATGAGCATGAGTGTGTTTGCTGCAGTGACAGCTGGCAGTGCTGCCTGTGTTAGATTGATAGCTCAGGGTGCTGAAATACAAGATTCCTAACCCCCCCCCGCCACCACCCCCAGCTTTGACAGACCCTTACTGACAAGCAGCCAGTCTCTGCATTAAAGAGCCTGCCAAAATGGCATTATTGATCACTTTTGACTGTGGCTAAAGGAAAGGCCATGCACAGATGCTGTGAACGCTCAGGTAGATGCTAAATGATTAAGCGAGCAACACTGAAATACAGCCTGGTCCAGTCCTTCAGCTAGGTGTCTGCCCCTGTGAGCAAGATGCCCTTGTAGCAGCCTTCCAATGCTAGTTGACAGTTAAAACTGCAATGCAAGTATGTGTTTTCTGAGCATCCTGCAAGTATATCAGAGAGGTGCAAAGTTGCCAATGTCCATGGACAAGGGATATGTGCTGCTAGTGGCTGTGGATCGCCCCCCGAGATGTAGGGCTGAGGTTCAGTACAACCGGTGGTGAGCTGAAGTCATCAAGCACCTGCTCTGACTTTCATATCATAAATTTTTGATATCTGGCTTGTTTGGTGCTTTTTGTTTAAAAATAAAGGAAGCTAAGTATTTATGAGAGAGATAGTAAGAACTGCCGATGCTGGAGTCTGAGATAACGCAGTGTGGAGCTAGAAGAACACAGCAGGCCAGGCAGATTCAGAGGAGCAGGGAAGATAATGTTTCGGGTCGGGACCCTTCTTCAGAAAATGTATTTGTGAGTTGCAGCATTAGTATAGGGCTGAACAAGCTATAATCATTCTTAACTGGCAATTCACCACTGCCTTGCACAAAACTCACCCCACTGATCATCAAAAGTGTAAAAAAGGGAGAGAGATGCTTCCAACATCGAAATCGGTCTTGCCAGACTTTTCGTCCAATACAGCCACAAATTTTGGTATTGCCCACATTACTCAGCACCCCGGTAAGAATGCAGTCTGTTTAACTTCTCTGTTAAGTTTGCATTGACAGAACATGAGGCATATTTAATAAGATTTAACAAATTCCTTTTTGTCACCTGCTGCAGGGATATTTGTATTTCTGGTGCTATGAGGAAACAAATTCTTAGCACAAAACATTTCTCTACCAGCCGTTTTAACCAATTTGTCAACCCGCGTGAAGAAAACAGAATTTGAATATTATTAATGTAATGGACAAGGCAACATTTTGATGTGGAAGTTCTGGTGTTGGACTGAGGTAGAGAAAGTGAAAAGTCACACTAAGTTATAGTCCAACAGGTTTATTTGAAATCTCAAACCTTTCGCCGCGCTGCACACAATGAGGGAGCAGCGCTCCGAAACCTTGTGATTTCAAATAAACCTGTCGGACTGTAACTGGTGTCGTGTGACTTCTGACCATATTTAAAGTTTATTAACTTTTAATAAACATAAATAAAGCAGTACTTCAATATAAATCCTGTAATTGCTCATGATTGAGGTTGGTATTGATGAAGTTGTTGTGATCCTATGTACAATGAGGCTCCTAGATGTACAATAGTGTACAGCAAAAATTGTTCAGCTATTTGATAGCTTTTGAGGGATTTTCAGATGGATAATATGAATTGCTGTATTTGCCCTTTCCTTTGAAGAAGACCCATTTGCAAAGTGATGCACACAAATGGTGAAAAGGTGTAAAAGCTACTTTCACATTTTATTTTAGCCCTTGAAATAAACTTTACAGGAGCCATCAGGACAGAACGCTTTTCTGAACATTTTGCTTTTTAACTCATAACTGTTCACCAAAACAATGTTTTGTTTTGCTTCCAAAGATATAGAAACATCTATTTCTGAGAACTAATAGGAAGACAAAGGAATAAATTGGTTGACAGCTTGATGTTACATCGCTTCTACATTAAATTCAGAATTACCTCACTACTATTCACCGACTGGCCAGTCATACATATGTGAATTTATTTATGTATCATTATCCCAGCGATCACTCATGTCAACTGGAATTAGAATTAGTTCTGCTGTCTTATGTATTCACATGAGTACAGTGAAAAGGTTACAGGTCACCACTTACAGCACTATCTTAGGTACCAAGGTACCGATGTGCAGATTCTTAAGTATAAATCCTTAGCAGGAAATAAAATGTCTAGTTGTTGAATCTTGACCAGGTCTGTTTTTTCTGAACTTTCCTCTTTCTTTGTAGTCTTATAGACATTGTGGAATGGATAAAGTGGTGATCAATCCAACAGTCATTTGATCGTAACCTTGGTGACTGATGTCCCTAGAGCAAACAATGACATAATCAATGAGATGCCAGTGTTTTGAGCGTGGGTGCCTCCAAGATGCTTTGTATTTTTGTTTTGATGGCAGAGTGTGTTTGTGATGGTGAGATTGTACTCTGTGCATTTTGTGAGAAAGAGGACTCCATTGGAGTTGATGTTGCCAATACCTTCCCTTCCTATTGTGCCATTCCAAAAGTTGTGATCTTGACCAACGCTGCCATTGAAGTCTCCAAGAAGAATGATCTTGCCCGCCTTTGGGATGGTTGACAAGTGTGTCAAAGTTAGCATAGAAAGTTGACTTACTCCTCTGAGTCAAAGGTTAGGGTATAAGTGCTTACAAATGTAGCTGCCTTGTTGGTAAGCATCAGGCAGATGGTCACGAGCTAGTCATTGATTCCAGCAAAAAGTTCAGAGAGGCAACTGATGAACTGGTTCTTAATTGTGAATCCAACACCGCGAATTCTGGGCTCATCAGCATCCTTTCCTTTTAGAAGAAGGTGTAACTATGTTGCATTTCTTTAGTTGCTGTTCATCTGCAAGTTGGTTTTTGGAAAGAGCAACTGGGTCAATCTGGCATTCCTTCAGATCTCTGGCTATGATCATAGCTCTTATCTCAGGCCAGTCACTGGCTGGGTCCAGCAGGGTTCTTACATTCCAGGTTCCAAAGTTTATTGCTCTTCATTTCTGATGTGGTTGATCTGAATGTGGTAATCCAGTCAGGAGTTTTGAGGCAGGCTATTTTTAAGGCACCCTTTCTAGCCCTCTTCCCTACAAGGGTGAGCAGAGGAGATCCTAAACAGGGCTGCTTTGTTGTAAGTGCAGCTTTTGAAATGCTCTGTATGCCTCGTCCAGGAGCAAAACAACTGAATCTAACACCCACCACTTAATGTGTCAGTTTGTGACTAGGGGTTTCCAGCTATCACAGTACTGGCACCTCTGCCAGTAGCTGAACGCCGTAGAACTTTAGTCCTGGATGTAGGTAGGACTGGTACCTCTTGAGAGGATGCCCGTGCGTGACCACTTTTAATGTTGGAAGGCAGGTGCACAGACACCCATTGCACAGACCCTTGAAGATAGGGGTCAAAGCCCAGGGGCATGAAGACCAAGATGAGTGGAGGCTCTTCTCTGTTGCAGCCTTCATTCACCTTTATAATTAAACTTTTTTTTAATGGAGGACAACCTTACAAAAAGGAGTCAGGGAGTTGATTATAGCTATGATTCCATGATGATCTCGAATATTTTCTGGACAAGTTGTTCAGTCTAACATCTATGTCAATGATTTGACAAAGCTTTCCTGTAACCTTGAGTTCAAAATACTGGACAGTTGTTCCCTATTGATCAGCTTGGTGTTAAAACAAAATAGGAACCTTTTGTATTAGATATTTAAATATAAACAGGTAGCAGAATGCACCAAACACAAATTTCAAAACTTTTAATGGTTTGATGTGCTCCAATACTAGTTTTAGCATTGAGTGGGAGAAATATATTATCTGAATGGCCAATTCTTTTGGTTAATTTATTTTGAAAGGGAATTTCAGATGAGTTTGGAACTTTATTCTCTGTTAAGTGATGTCTGTGTTACCCAGATGGAAGGATTCAAATTTCATTGACTCTCCTTTCTCAATCACCATTTTGTGTGGTATTTATTTCATGTCGAAAACAAAAGGGGAAGAACATGGAATTCCCAGCCTAATAGCATTGTGGGTCAACCCACAGCAGGAGCAATGCAGTGGTTCAAGAAAGCAGCTCACCAGCACCTTCTCAAGGGCAACTAGAGATGGGCAAGAAATGCTAGCCAGCCACCGATGCCCAAGTCCCATGAAATGAACAGGAAAAAAAAAAGAGAGCCAGCTGTGAAATCGTATGATTTGATCAGCTCGGTGTTAAAACAAAAACACCCTGCCATCCACAGCAATAGCCAATACTTCTCCACATGGATGTATTTTCTGTGCCTCACTTTGCCTCCATATCACTGAATCTCTGATAGAAAATGGAACAGCTGCTTTTTTTTTTGTGTCATGGTGTGAAAACTTCTATTTGATTTTCAATCGGTTTTATCTGTCCTTAACAACCAGATCACATGAGCCTGCCTCTGGGCAGAGGTTTAGAATGAGCTCTCCAATTGCATTCTAGGAAAAAATGGGCAGGATTTCCTGGCCTCTGAATGATGTGGGAATTGCTGAGACAGTTGTAAAAATACAGTGAGAATGGAAAAGTGATGTTCGCAATTACTGTATTAAGATTTTAATAGCTTGCTGCAACTTTCACTAGTATGAAGCAAGGTATGTATTTTCAGCAATTTTGTAAAGTTTGTGGTAGTACTTTGTATACTTGACATTTTTCAGATTATTTTAAAAATTAAATGTGCTGAAATGTCTAAGTAACGTTTCAGATTTGTCACCGTTTGAAGTTTTAATCATCCCTGGTGGGATAGAAGAGGTTAAGTGATAATGTCTCCTAGTTATTTAATTTTGCCTTGTTGATACATAAACTCATATTTTCACAAGTAGGAAAGAAGCTTGAAGGTGCCATTTACTGACTTGAAAGTCAGAGTGGCTAACTCATGGCTGCAGCTTGCCGGGGTCTTCCGGAGCATCTGTTTTGGCCAGATTGCCTGACATCCCACGGGACACCCAATGGGCAGCCTGCACCAACTATTCACAATAGGTGTTACTGGCAAAGCAGCAGCCTCACCCAGTTCATCAAAGCATATCTCAGACTAACTCATCATACAGCCCAAATCTTTAATTCTGCAGGTTGGGACTCACAGGGACTGACATGTATGCCATACATCTGGGCAGTATGCAATTGAGGGTTCTTAGCTTTCTGCCTTTTTGTCCTTTCGCCTTGCACTTACTTGAATGCTCACACCGTCTCTGTCTTGTCTTGCCTTGCCCTGGAGTGCAACAGAAAGCTAAACATGTCATGTTTTCCTGAACTGATAAGTGAAGGGAGTGAACATGTTGGTGTATGGTACCAGGCTACATCAGTATCACTCCTGCAGCAGCTTGCAGCAGTTAAAGTCTTGAACACACCAAATGGCTATGTCTCGGTTTCTGCAGGGAACAGTCTGTAAACCAATCAAAAGGGACTGCCTTCAATCAGGAGACTGGTCCATCAGTGAGGTGTCCGTAGGAAGTGACAAGGAAGTGCCCAAGCAGGTGAAGTTTGTAACTATATTTGCATTTTTTTTTCCTTTGGGACTCCAAGGTGTAAGAATACTCCTTCAGGCCTCACCAAAAAAGCTTGGTTTCTCTTAACACGGTGCAAGGTGGCCAGTGGACCCGGAGTGGAGCGCGGGCAGTGACCAATGGGCCCAGGGCGGAGTGGGGGCAGTGACCAGTGGGCCCAGGGCAAAGATGGCTGCTGGTTGGGAACCAGTGATGCCTGGTCAGATCATGTGGAATCCCTTTATAAAAAGACTGTAATATCTTTTTATTTTAGCTTTATTCCTTATTCGCTATATATCTGTAATAGAGCATAATGTTTTTCTTTATTTTCTCAATTTTTTTGTACCTGAGATTTGTACTGATGGCACTGTGCATTTATGACATAGTGCAATTTTTTGTGTACTCCTTAGTTTTTTGTAACTTGAGTACACATGACAATAAACCTAATTCTAATTCTAATGGATTTGGATCCCTTTGTAGATTGTGAGACTTCTGCAGATCTGCCCAGTGTTAACAGATGGACGCTGTTTGGCCTCACTTCTGTCTGTTTTCTTGTGATAGTCCACCAGGAATGGGTTAGGAAAATGGCATGGTTTAATGAGGCCCAGGAGTTAAAATACCCTCAGCATTGTCTCAAGAACAGCTGGTGAGTTTTTTACTCTCCGCACTTATCACCCACACAGACTGGTGGAAACCTGGCCTCATCTGTTTGCTCCAGAATTCTAAGAATAGTAATAATGAGATATTTGGGTGTAATGAATGAAATAACTGGATGATATAATTAATCAAACACCAAGATAATAGTAATGAAATATTGTTCTGTGGCACAGTGAAATACCACTGTTGACTGGGACCTGAGCAAACATCTTCATAAGCAAGTGTTTGACATATCTTTGTTGTGTTTGGGAGAGAAATGACTTGTGTTATTTACAATGATATGTTTTAACTCGGTGTCAGTCATTGCATCAAATCTTTATAAGCAAAGATCTTACGAGATGTTGTTTTTAAAATGAAGAAGATGCTATTCAAACACAGAACTAAGAGAGATAGCATTAGTGCAGCAACATTGTCAAGACATCATTGATGTTTTATATGCAGTTTTCAGAAGTGAGTCCTCATCACTTTGTACCGCACAATTTGGATGGATTGGTGCAAATACTTAGATGAAAGAGAAGCACTGGGAGATACACAGTCAAGTTAGCCAACAGTGCAGAGGCTAATTCATCCTGTCGGAATCAAACTTTGTCAATGGATACAATTAAACTCATTTCAGTAGGCTTTAATCCTGCTGGAGCTGAGTAAGGC
This sequence comes from Stegostoma tigrinum, assembly GCF_030684315.1. NCBI lineage: Eukaryota > Metazoa > Chordata > Chondrichthyes > Orectolobiformes > Stegostomatidae > Stegostoma > Stegostoma tigrinum. The sequence goes on from NC_081374.1 coordinate 29,094,640, forward strand.
AATTGACATAAGTGTCTCCGCTGCATGTGCTGTTACATTTCCAGTTACTAAATAGGCAACCTACTATTACAGCATGATACATTAGAGAGACAGAAGGAAATGCCTAGTTCAGAATCAAAAGAGAAAAAAGTCCTCTTCATTTGTTCAATCTCCATAGACAAGTAGGAATTGCTTTAATCCAATTATGGGAAATCCATTAGAAGGGACAGGATCCCATTAAACAGTTGAAGTGACAGTGGCCAGTTAATTTTTCTCTCTTCTGGTACACAACTTTCACTTTTCAATTTTCCTTGCTGGCTGCAGATCGTCTGTATCTCCCACATCTGACTCAGGCTCATTGACGTTTATTGGTTTCCTTTGTCCTTCAATTTTTTTAAAAAATGTAACCTTTTTTTCAAATTAACCTGTTCAGAGATATTATTACACACTTCTGGAACAGATGGGACTTGAACCTAGGTCTCCCAGTCCAGGTGCCAGGACACTATCACTACACTACAATAGGGCTCCCAAGGATTTCTTTAAGGGGTTCTGGCCTTTCACAAAACACCAGTCTAATCTACTGCTTTGTTTGATCTGAAATGTGCAGTGTCCTGACTCTTTCAATTTGAAATGTGGTTGATTGAAACTCAATCAACTGGTCTTTGCTGACTTCTGTTACAGCATGAAAATAAAACAAAGAACTGGGAATGCTTGAAACCTGCAACAACAGCAAAAATTGCTAGAACAGCTCAGCAGGTCTGGCAGAAACTGTGGAAAGACAGCAGAGTCAATATTTCAAATTTTGAAAAAGGGTCACCAGACTAAAACATTATCTGAGTAGAGAGAAAGCAGAGTTACTGTCTTAGGCCGGTGACCCTTCTTCAAAACTTGAAATATTAACTCTGCTGTCTTTCTGGAGTTTCTGCCAGACCTGCTGAGCTTTTCTAGCAATTTCTGCTTTCGTTGCTAAATGGCCAGCTTCTGAATTTAAACCTTCCGTTTCTCCAGTGCCTCGTGGTACTTATACGATGAGCAGTGGAGTCAGTGACATGAAGGAAGTTAAATGTTTGAACACTAGTCTTGGTTTTAGCTCAGTGCATAAAATGGCAGATTGACAGTAACAGAAAGTATTATATTATGAAAACTTTCTTGTGTTTCTTGTCTGAGATAATTATGATTGCATTCTGGATGTAATTCTTTCCACAATTAAATGGATCACCAACATAAACTTAGCAAACTTTGTGGGAGGAGAAAAACATTTGGGCCTCTGGAGAATGTCTGATTCTATATATTCATGCCAATTATCCAGGGGAAAATGTGTTTAGAAAAAAGAAAATTGGAGGGAACTTTTTTTGTGGTTCCATTCTTGAGAGCATATGGACTTAATGGTGAATGATTTTATCTGCAGACCTTGTTGCTGGCTTTAGAATTTGCATTGGAAGCATTGTAATCTACAAAGATAGAGACAAAGAGGTGGAAAGAGGTATGAGGCTGGATATCACTGGATCCAGCATGATGCAATGTACCAGAGATAGTAGGAGCTGCAGATGCTGGAGATTCTAGGCCTGAAATGTCAGCTTTCCTGCTCCTCTGATGCTGCTTGGCCTGCTGTGTTCATCCAGCTCTACACCTTGTTATCTCTGCAGTGTACTACTTTGTTTCCACTAAAGACAGAAATGAACATGCAATTTTCATAAAATTACTCTCTCAAAAATGAACTGGTTTGTTGAGTTCACATGACCAAGAGATAAGTGTTCTCTTAACTATAGTTATAATAGCTGGTAAATGCCCTTTTACTGAGTATGTTAAGCTTAATAATAATTATAAGTGGAACAATGATCTAGCTATAGGAAAATTGAATCATTTAACGAGAACAAATGCAAAACTGACTTTTTAATACTTCATTATGGAGCTTGCACACATTTGAATTGCCCAATTTGATTTCTAACCTGTCCTAGTATCTTGCTATATTGCAATTTTTCAAATGCATGCGTTACTGCAGGTTAGTTAGATCAGCCATGCTAACTTGGCTATAGTGTCCAGAGATGTATATATTAGGTGGATTAGCCATGGGAAATCAGTGTTATGGGGGTAGGATGGGACAGTGGTTCTGGGTGGGATGCTCGTCAGAGGGTCGATACTGCCATCAGCATTCAATGGGCTGAATGACCTGCTTCTGTGTTATCAGAATTCTGTGATTCTACTTCCTTTTAAATAATATTGGACTTTATTCTGTTATTCCAGTTTGACATGTGTGAGAGCTGGGGAAGCAGAAACCAAGATTGATGTCACAAAGTGGCTCTCCCCTGGACCTTTGCAGTTTCATATATTTTAAAAAGTTACTTTTACATTAGCAGGCATTAGTAAGACATTGTTTAGCAGCATGCTGGTACTGCCTGCCTTTGGCAGACCAACTTCACAGTGGAGGCTTCAAACAGATATTTGATCTTTTAGTTAGACAAATAAAGGGGCCTGTTTCACGTATTAGCCCTGGATGCATAGTTTAATGCCAATATTCTAGGTGGTATATTATGGCTGGAAGTGAATGTGCACTCTTTATCTCTGTCATTCTGAGAACCTGTTGGCTAAATTTCTCAGTGTCTATTTCGTAATAAACTTCTAAGTCAAGAGAAGGCAATACTCAAAAATCTGTGGCCTCTTGATTTGCCCCGAGCAAAACAAAGTGTTACACTCACTCGCTTGTGTCTTTGAAGTCCTTCAGTGGAGCACACCAACTGATCCTTTGATCATACAGCAGGAGAATTGATCCATTTGAGAGGTTCATTACTATCTGCATACTGCTGCCATGTAATTGAGAAATGAGTAACTGAGGAAGGTGAGGAACTGTAATGGAAGTAGGGGCTAGGAGTAGGAGTCAATGCCTTGACAAGAACATCCTTGCACCTCTTGGCCCTGTTCTACTTGTTTAATTTGTTCGTTAGATATGGCATTGCTGGCTGTGGCATTTCTTTTTTTCATTCCTAAATTTCCAAAGGACAGTTAAAAGTAAACCATATTGCTGTTGGATCTAGAGTCAAGAGTAGGCCAGGCTAGATATGATGGCAGATTTCCATTCCTAAAAGACGTTAGTAAACCAAGTGGATATGGAGGATCTGGGCAGCACAGTGGCTCAGTGGTTAGCACTGCAGCCTCACAGCTCCAGGGACCCGGGTTCAATTCCAGCCTCGGGTGACTGTCTGTGCGGATTTTGCACATTCTCCCTGTGTCAGTGTGGGTTTCCTCCGGGTGCTCCGGTTTCCTCCCACAGTCCAAAGATGTGCAGGCTAGATGGATTGGCCATGCTAAATTCCCTGTAGTGTTCAGGGGTGTGTGGGTTATAGGGGGATGGGTCTGGGTGGGATGCTTCAAGGGGCGGTGTGGTCTTGTTTGTTTCCACACTGTAGGGAATCTAATCTAATCTAATCTAAATAATTGACAATGGCTAACACAACCACTATTTGTCTACCCTTTTGCCCTAGATCTTTTAATTATATTAAAATCTGAAGATAACCATGGTGGGATATAAACACATGTACCCAGCATATTGACCTAAATTTCTGGATTATTTGTCCAGTGACATTACCACCACAGCAATGTCACCCCTGACAAAATAAGCAAGAAAAAGACTTATCAGGCGCCTCTTGAGCTAAATTGCAGCTGATGCTGTTGTGGACCTACATATTATTGTTCCTTAAACTTGCACAACTCATTCTGGTTACCATTCTTGAGTACTTAACACCTTTTCAAACTTGTATGTTTGTTAACTGCTAAAAATGATTTGGCCATTATATAGAAAAGCTTGCATTCCATCTGGACTTAAAAATAGTCAATGATGTGGGAAAACACGTTTGTAACTCACTGTGGGATCCAATTTCACACTTTGCTGTGAATTGTAATTAGTATAATAAATTGGAGGAACTTGTATGTTCTCTTAGACTAACTTACAAATTACCTCTTCAAATGAAGCATTACCTAATTGAAAACCAAAAAAAGCTGTGAATGCTGTAAATCAGGAACAAAAACAGAGGTTGCTGGAAAAACTCCGCAGGTCTGGCAGCATCTATGAAGGAAAAAAAAGTCAGAGTTCATGTTTTGGGCCTGGTCACCCTTTCTCAGAACTCACGTTAACTCTGATTTTCTTTTTTAACCCAGCAACTTGTCTTTTTATTACTTAATTGATTTGCAAGTCCCATATTCAGTGGATTGTATTTTTACAGCGTGGCAGAGAGGTCCTTAATGGGGAGTTCCAGGTTTCCCTGAAATGCTGAGAAGATTTAATTGTTTGGAATACAAGTTTTCTTTAACAAGTTCTCATTATGGAATCCAATCTGACTGATAGGTTTGGCTTACAGTCAAGCAGGAAATGCTCAAGCAGACACCGTAGCCTAGAGAAAGCTAACTTTTTAAGTTGCTAAAATAGAAACTAGGAGAGAAGAGGTGAGATGGGGTAAGGTTGATGGTTAAAGGGAATTAAAGAGATTGGAAGGTCATAAAGTCATCACTGGTAGCACAAGAGAAATAAAGGACAGAGGTTAGTGGGAGTTTGGAGGGATTGGAGATCAAAAGCTAAGGAAGGGTTAGCACTGGGAGAATTGCTGGTGGTGGGAGGTCGTTCTGAAGGAGAGCTTTGAAGGATCACGGAACATTGCTGATTGCAATGGATCTCAGGCGATTGCAAGGAGGAGTCAGCGAAGGTGCAAGTACAACGTGATCGTTGTCTGTGATCATGGTGAAGGAGTGGAGTTTGATTGCTCATTCCTGACAGACACAACCTTATTGAAATAGTTAAATGGTCAACCAGCTTCTTTGGAGCTGGTTCATTACCTCCCTTTGTTAAAAGAGAAGTTGGATGGATTTGACACGTGCTTAAATTATTTTTATGTTTTTACTTCCTACCCAGCAAAACTCTACCTCCTCTTGGGATTAGATTTCAGATATTTTATCAGAGTTGAAGAGAATTTTTTTTCATTTTCTCAGTCCTTGAAGGCACTTGGAATTTCCAGAATTTGGGAGACTCATTGAGTAGTGTGGCATAACCCTTGTGTACTGATATCACTGAGAGGATCCTCCTCACAGAGGGAAGCCTGATTGATAGGATTAACTTGTAGTCAGGCAGGGAGCTATCCAGACCCAATTGTAGGGACAGCTTTGTCTGAACTTTGACACCCTGCCAGACCTTAGGTCGGGGAGGATCTAGGAGGCCCCATGAGGAGTTGAGAGGGGTTCTGGAGGGGATTTTGAAAACTGGAGCCAGCAGGGAGAGGGAAATCAGAGTTAAGGTGTAGAAAACAAAGGGTAGTGTTGGAGGGAGTGCCTGGAGACCTGAGGGATCTCGGTGATCAGAGAACTCAGTGGAGCCAGATCAGAAGACACATGTAGAAGAGATCAGAAGAATTGTAGTGGGTCTGATTATCAGAGGGTTGAACAAGTTAAAATGCCTTTGTCCTGGAGTACCTTACCTTGATTAAATATCAGGATTCCTGAGTCCAGGAAAGTCAAGCCAGTAAGCATTAATTCACAAAGGTTCACTAAAGTTGATGTGTAGCTTCATTACAATTGTTACGGTATCAATCTGCCTCCTGGCAACATGTTGGCTACCTGTCACTCGCCCCATCCCACTATAGTTATAATATAAAGTGAGTAATCTGGTAACAGGTTCAATACACAATTCATATATTTAACACTACCACCTGAACCAAACCAAACCAAACCATTTCATTTCTTGGGGTTAAAATGGCTCAGTCTTCAAAGAGTTCATTTTTTTTTCCCCATGAGACGTAACATGCTAGTTTAATTACTGTGACATTCTTAAAGTGAAAGTGAGGTTTCTACGGAGAATCTTCCCTGTCTTCATTAAGTCATCAGGTAGAGAATATCTGATTGTCTCCTGTAAACTTGCAAATTTTATTAGTAATTTAACGCCTATTGCAAATTTCTTGCTACTGCTTAGAATAGGTGTTCTCTTCAAGTAGTTTGGAATTTTCAGGGAAAATTTACTCAACATAGCTAAAAATAAACATAATTTGAAGAAAAGAGTATTATAAATTGTGTCATTGTTTGCTCCTGCAAAGTTACATTTTGATTTGTCACTGGGTAGACTTTTGATCAATTATACATGAGAAAATCAACATCATTCTTAAATTTAGTTTTCTGAATTTATGATTGATGTGAGATTATTAAATGGACAAGAAGCAGTGCGAATTTACACTGCCAAATCTGTGACAAGCAATAGAAGGTCTGACTCTGTCTGTGATATGCAAACCTTCACAGGAGGTCAGACTCTGCCTGTAATATGCAGTGAGTCTAGGTTGTGAAATTGCAAAGGAGACACATTGGACTTGAGTGAAGTTCCCTTTAAATATTTTGTTAAAACAGACTCTGCTGCCTTCATGCTCAGTGTTCCAAATTCATCAGTTGGAGCAGAGCGCTGCAAATTCATGCCAGTGGGCATGTACAAAGTTCTCTCCTGTTCCTAATGTGTGATTTACAGCCTGCAACGTAACTCTTGATTGCAAATTGCACTCTGCAGCCAGCAACCTCAGACTGGTTGTTCCATATAATCAAAGCATTAGTTCCAGAATAATTATAATTGTGTGAAAGATAATCATATTTCACACTTCACAACTTGTAAGTTGCAGACTTGTCAAAAGAACTGTCATAGCTCAACAAATCATTGAATAGTTCTACTTTATAACCATTAAGGAAGTGTTGAAACTTTGTACTCTTTGTACGATCCATTACTGTAGCTTCTCAATATTAGAGTCTCTGTAGAATGACAAGTAGATTCTCAAATGACGATGAAATGAAGGAAAGCTAATACGTAGGGGATTTGTTTAATGTGTCAAACTGGGTGACAGCTAGTTCATTTTGCTCTAGATTGCTGCAACTTTAAGTGAAAATGTTAGTGAGAGGAAGTAGCAGTAACATTATTTCTATTTTAATGACTGTGAAACACCATGATACATTGGAACAGATGTGTTAGAGCTGAAGGAACTTATAGACAGAAAAAAATGACATGTTTTAAAACATTTAATTATCCTTTTCACTTCCACATTATCCAAGATCAATCCATTTTCATACATCTTCTGAAAATTCTTTCTATTGGCATTGCGGCACAGTCAAAATAGATGGCTACTTTTCTCTCTTCTGAATGCATAAATCGAACTGATGTTCTTTAATTTATGAGATGTTGAGTATTTTTTGTCAATGCTGTATATCCTTTAAGCACAGACTTTGTCCTGGACCTTTTATCCAGATTTGATACTTGCGGAAATTTGAATGCAATAGGTGTGTTTTTTTATTTTTCTAGAATGCATATATACAATTTTCATGAATACTAAGACAGTGTGAGATCCATATCATTCTTATTCATGTCACACACAAACCTATTAGTCTGAATGTACAAAGCATCTACAATGTAAGGTAAAACTTGGTTTTTTCACAAAACTTTAGGAAAGGAATTGGAAGCTGGCCCAAAGGAAATGAGTGATGAATGACTTGATCAATGAGGAGGCCCTCATATGAGCAGATGTAAGTGAAACAATGGGACCGAGGGGTTTAGGGAGTAATTCCAAAGTGTCAGCCTAATTAAAGGCACCATTCCAAACTTTGGAAAGCAGAGGAGGAACTGTTCTAAAAAAAATCAGAGTCAGAAGTTATGTGGAGTTTGAAGGAGGTGGGGAAACTGTATTATAGTACACTGTTACGGAGATTGGGATGCCAGCTAGTTAAATACAAGGAAGAGAATTTAATTTTTGATACCAGGAGAGGTGACATTTATAGATCAACAAAGACATGAATGGTGGGCAAACAAGCCCTTGTGCAAATGATTGGTTGGTATTAGCAGTTTGCAATGAAGTGACACTTGTCGAAGGTGGAGACTATGAAGCTGATCAAGAGTACAATACACTAGTTAAACCAAGAGGCAACAAAGGTAAGAGAGGGTTGAATGATAGAAGTTGTAGTCATAGAAGTGTCATGGAGAAAACGTATGGTCAGGGGTTAGGTTCGAGTAAAATGGTCATTTTGTGAACAATCTGGTTCAGCATGAAAAAGACAGCAGAAGCAGATTCTACGGCAACGTTCAAAACGGAATTGCATGAATGTCAAATGTACAGGGTGAAAGGCACATGACTAATTGGATAAGTCCTTCAAAGAATCAACAAAGGGGAATGGCTAGAAATGAAAAGCCTCTTTCTGAGCTACATTGTTCTGTGATTTTAAAAATCTGAGGCATCGGCCATGGCCACACTGGAGTGGGGAGGGTGGATGGGCTCGGAAGGAAGGGCACAGAGCTAGTGCCAGCAATCAAGAATGCTATCTTAAATCTTCCCAATGTCTATCTGAAGGAAATTGCTACTATTCCAAGACATAATGTCAATGACGTAATCTGACAGCACAAAGCCAGTGATAATGAGAAGTGGGGAAGTGGGGAAATGGTATAGAGGAGTTGAAATGTGTGATGGGGAAATTGTAGTGGGTGGTGTGAACACAAATGAGACACAATTGTTTTGCTCCACATATGCCCTTTTCAGGCAGTGGAGACCCTAAAATGCTGCAGATGCATTTTGTGCTGCCTATCCAACCATCCCACTCTGGCCATAAGTGAACAGTCAGTGACAATGCCTTCAATGACCCATCCATCCTTATATGAATTGGGGCACAATGAATGGCCATCAAAGTTTCACTTTTCATTTGGCATCCCCCAGCAGTTAGCAATAAGCACAAAGTGAGGCTGAGAAGCCTCCTTAGGCCTTGGATGAGAAAAAGAGACCTCTTTCACAGGACCCTTTCTTTGTTCGCTGGCCACCCCTTAAGGACTGTCCATCCCAGTGTTCCTTGCCTGGGTTTGGCTTCTACATGCCAATCCCAACCATCTTGAATTCTCCCCCCATCTTGCCATCTTGCACGGTGGTTCAGTGGTTAGCAGTGCACCCTCACAGCACCAGGGACCCAGGTTCGATTCCAGCCTCGGGTACCTGTCTGTGCGGAGTTTGCACATTCTCCCTGTGTCTGCGTGGGTTTCCTCCGGGTGTCCCGGTTTCCTCCCACAGTCCAAAGATGAGCAGGCTAGTTGGATTGACTATGCTAAATGGCCTGTAGTGTTCAGGGGTGTGCGCGTATGGGTGGGATGCTCCAAGGGGTAGTGTGGTCTTGTTGGACTGAAGGGCCTGTTTCCACACTGTAGGGAATCTAATCTAATTCCTCAGGTGCCTCAGGCCTGTATTGTCTGTGGAGTTACATGCTTTGTGTTATATTTCCTCTCCAGCTAAAAGTGATACCACTTCATACTGTGGAAGGTAATCCCATGACAGCAGATGATGTCACCACATAAATAAGAATGAATGCGAGGCCCAGTTTTGTACGCTGTCACAATGCCAGGTTGGAAAGCAAAATGATTATTACATGCACAAGAGAAGAAGAATTGTGAATTAGGTTAATAAGACCAAAAAGTAAGCAATGAAACAATGGGTTTCATTACGAGACGGGATACGAAATGTGCATTAAACTTGTGCAGAATCTTGGCTTCATGATGACAAAGAGGAGATACTGAAGATAATACTTTGAAGATCACAAATATTGCTTCAGAACTGCAAGCATACATCTTTATCAAGAAAAGCTGAACAGGCTGCAACTTTTTTTTTCTCTAGAAAAAAAGGCCGAGGGGTGCCTCAACAGAGGTCTTTAAGTTTACAAAAGTTTAATGGGGTAGATGTAGAGAAATTGTTTCCATTTCTTGGTGGGTTACCATAAATAAGGATCATTAACATAAGATGATGACTAATAAAGAAGGGAACTTAAGAGTGTTCACAATATGGAATTTGCAGTCACAGGAAACAGTTGATGCAAAAAGCACGGATGTATTTAGAATGAAACAAGATAAGCATATGAAGAAAAAAAACTAAGTGGAGGGTTATGTTGATTAGATTAAGGAAGAGAAGTGTGTAGAATGTAAACACTGGTTTGCATCAGTTAGGCTGGCTGACCTGTTTCAGTATAGTATATGCTATGACAAAACTGCAGTCCATTGACTGCAGTGTTGTGCTGTAGTTAAGAGTGTAGCTAATTGAGAACAGTTGCCCAATATGAGAAATGGAGAAAAGACATTGAATGATAGAATAGCAGGCCATTTTCAAAGACGATTGAGTGGTCAAGAGGAAGCGCTAAGGTAGCTTTGGTCCTTTCAAGATTAAGTGGAAACCTCATTGGAGGGCATGTTAACTGGAAGTTACATGAAAAATTGGTACACTTCTGGGAGCTAATAGCATGCTTGATGATTTAGATTAGTGGAAAATTTGATGAGTAGATGAGGATGGTTTTAATGAAAAATGATGTGTCAACAGCCACACGAGGAATGAAAACTGAGAAAATTGAGATCCATTAATAGTATTGTTTTGAATGAGGATAGGATGAGTTCTTGGGTAATGATCAGTTTATTGAAAATGAGGTCAAACAGACGTACACCAGGGGTCAGGGGGTCCAATTTTTGTCTGCACGTACTTTAATATCAAGGCCTCTCTGCCAAATCAAATATGGTGATGGAAATTTGAATCCGAAAGTTCTACTCCCAGCAGTGACACTTGCCTTTTTATTTGGTTAATGGGGTGAATAAGAGAAGAGTCTAATTTGTACACGCATGATTCACAGAGAAAACTGCAAATTAAAGAGTAGTTTCCTCAAGCTGATCTGTTCTTTCCACTGAAGGAAATCCAAATCCCAATTTTAGCACTTTATATTTGGTAGGAGGGCATCTTAAAAATGCTGGAGTTATTTGGAGAGCTAAGTGCCCTTTTGAAATTGGAGTACCCTTAGGTCTGGCCCCAGGGCATCTCTGGGGGAGGTCGCTTCTCCTTTTGGAAAAGTAAGTCGTCTTCTGAGACTGTTATGAGTAGACACAGTTGTGTATGAGAAGTGTGTATACTGATTGAAACTGTAAGAAGAACGTAAGAATATTCAGCTTGGTCCCTTGAGTCTGTTCTCTCCATTCAATATGATTGTGACTAATTTCATCTCCAACTCAACTCCACTTTCCTGCCTGCTCCCCATGACCCTTTAATCCAATATTAAATAAAAATCTTTCTTCTTAAATTTATCCAATCTCCTGTGTCTTCTGTAGTCGATAAAGTTCCACAGATTAATGACTCTGAGGAAAGTATTGTCTCTGCTTTAAATCTGACACCCCTTGTTCTAAAACTATGATCTCTCATTCTGGATTGTCTCTCAGGGGAAACATTGTCTGTATGTCTACTGTTTCGAACCACTTTAGCATCTTAGATACTTCAATTAAATTTCCTCTTATTCATCTAAACTTTTGTGAGTATTGACCCAAATTGCTCGAACTTTCCTCCAAAGACAAGCTGTTCATCTCTGGAGTTAATCTAGCTAACCTTTTCTGAACTGCCTCCAATGCAATTGTATCCTTCATCTTGTAAGCGGACCAAAATAAAATACTCCAGGTGTGGCATCACCAATGCCTTTGATGATTTCAATAACACTTTGAGACTTTTACATTCTGATCCTTCAGCAATAAATACAAGAACTCCATTTGACCTTCTTTATTGCCTTCTGTACCTACATACTGGTATTCTGAAATTCATTTACATAGATTCTCAGAACACTCTGCACTGAAGCATTTTGAAGTTTCTCTCTATTCAGTTAATAAGTTACTTTTTTTCTGGCTAGAAGGACAATAGATAAACTCACACTTATCCACGTTAAAAATTCATCTGTCAAATTTTAGCCCATTCAACTAACTTATTCATATCAATTTCTACATCTCTGATATTTTAATTGCAACTGACTTTCCCATGTATTTCACTATCATCTATCAATGTGGCTTCAGTACATTCTAAGCCTGCATTCATAATAGATTGTAAATAGTTGTGGGCTAAGGCTTGAACCTTGTAGTATGCCACTGGTTTTAGCTTGCCAACCAGAAAAAGACACATTTATGCGAGACATAATGGGAACTGCAGATGTTGAAGAATCCGAGATAACAAAAAGTGTAGAGCTGGATGAACACAGCAGGCCAAGCAGCATCTTAGGAGCACAAAAGCTGACGTTCCGGGCCTAGACCCTTCATCAGAAAAGGGGGAGTGAGAGAAGGTTCTGAAATAAATAGGGAGGGGGGGAGGCAGATCAAAGATGGATAGAGGAGACGATAGGTGGAGCTGAGACAGACAAGTTAAAGGTGGGGATGGAGCCAGTAAAGGTGAGTATAGGTGGGGAGGTAAGGAGGAGATAGGTCAGTCCGGGGAGGACGGATAGGTCAAGGGGGCAGGAAATGGGGGTGGGGCTTGAGGTGGGAGGAGGGGATAGGAGAGAGGAAGAACAAGTTAGGGAGGCGGGGATGAGCTCAGTTGTTTTTGGGATGCAGTCGGGGGAGGGGAGATTTTGAAGCTTGTGAAGTCCACATTGATACCATTGTGCTGCAGGATTCCCAAACGGAATATGAGTTGCTGTTCCTGCAACCTTTGGGTGGAATCATTGTGGCTTTGCACGAGGCCCAGGATGGACATGTCATCGAAGGAATGGGAGGGGGAATTGAAATGGTTTGCGACTGGGAGGCGCAGTTGTTTATTGCGAACCGAGCATAGGTGTTCTGCAAAGCTGTCCCTAAGTCTCCGCTTGGTTTCCCCAAAGTAGAGGAAGCCACAACGGGTACAGCGGATGCAGTATACCACATTGGCAGATGTGCAGGTGAACATCTGCTTGATATGGAAAGTCATCTTGGGGCCTGGGATGTGGGTGAGGGAGGAGGTGTGGGGGCAAGTGTAGCATTTCCTGCGGTTGCAGGGAAAAGTGCCGGGTGTGGTGGGGTGGAGGGGAGTGTGGAGAGTGGAGCGGACAAGGGAGTCAGGAGAGAGTAATCGCTCCAGAAAGCTGACAAGGGTGGGGAAGGAACAATGTCTTTGGTGGTGGGGTCAGATTTGTTGAGGGTGATGTGTTATATCTGGATGTTGGTGGGGTGGTACGTAAGAACGAGGAGGATTCTCTTTTGGTTGTTATTGCGGGGACGGGGTGTGGGAAATGCGGGAGATGCGGTCAAGTGGGTTCTCGACCACTGTGGGGTGGAGGTGTGATGTTGCGGTCCTGGACCTCTCTGTCTCCATCTCAGGCAAACACCTAGAAACCGATATCCATTTCAATGCCACCGACTCCCACAGCTACCTCGAATACACCTCCTCCTCCCACCCACCTTGCTGCAAAAATGCCATCCCCTATTCCCAATCCTTCGCCTCCACTGCATCTGCATTCCACTCCCGTACATCTCAGATGTCCTCGTTTTTCAAGGACCGCAACATCCCACTGCACCTTCCCCACCCCACCCCCACCCCGCAGTGGTTGAGAACGCCCTCGACCACGTCTCCCACATTTCCCGCAACTCATCCCTCACGCCCCGTACCCCCAATAACAGCCAAAAGATAATCCCCCTCATCCTTACGCACCACCCCACCAACCTCCGGATCCAATGCATCATCCTCCGACACTTCCGCCATCTGCAATCCGACCCCACCACCAAAGACATTTTTCCATCCCCACCGTTGTCTACTTTCCGGAGAGACCACTCTCTCCGTGACTCCCTTGTCTGCTCCACACTCCCCTCCAACCCCAGCACATTCCCCTGCAACCGCAGGAGGTGCTACACCTGTCCCCACACCTCCTCCCTCACCCCCATCCCAGGCCCCAAGATGACTTTCCACATCAGAGATGTTCACCTGCACATCTACAAAAGTGGTATACTTCATCTGCTGTAGCCGTTGTGGCCTCCTCTACATTGGGGAAACCAAGCAGAGGCCTGGGGACCGCTTTGCAGAACACCTACGCTCGGTTCACAATAAACAACTGCACCTCCCAGTCGCAAACCATTTCAACTCCCCCTCCCATTCCTTGGAGGACATGTCCATCCTGGGCCTCCTGCAGTGCCACAACAATGCCACCCGAAGGTTGCAGGAACAGCAACTCATATTCTGCTTGGGAACCCTGCAGCCCAATGGTATCAATGTGGATTTCACAAGCTTCAAAACCTCCCCTCCATACCCCCCCACCCCCTGCATCCCAAAACCAGCCCAGCTCGCCCCCCGCCTCCCTCACCTGTTCTTCCTCTCACCTATCCCCTCCTCCCACCTCAAGCCCCACCCCCATTTCCTACCTACTAACTTCATCCCGCCCCCTTGACCTGTCTGTCCTCCCCGGACTGTCCTATCCCCTCCCTATCTCCCCACCTCCACTCAGCTCTGCTGGCTCCATCCCCACCTCTTTAACTTGTCTGTCTCCTCCACATATCTTGTCCTCTATCCATCTTCGATCCGCCTCCCCCTCTCTCCCTATTTATTTCAGAACCCGCTCCCCCTCCTTCTTTTCTGATGAAGGGCCGAGGCCTGAAACGTCAGCTTTTGAGCTCCTAAGACGCTGCTTGGCCTGCTGTGTTCATCCAGCTCTACACTTTCTTATCTCCCATTTATACTAATTCTCTGACTTCTGTTGGTTAGCCACTCCTCTCACCAAACTCATTTTACGACCTCTTACCCCCATGCAATCGTACCCTGTATACTAATCTTTTGTGTGGCAACTTATCAAATGGTGTTATCCACTCTGCTTGTTACCTCTTCAAAGAACTGTAGAAAATTAGTCAAACACAATTTGCCCTTCATAAAATCATGCTGACTCTGATGAATTGTTCATAGACTGCTTCCCTTGATCCGCTGCAATGAAACAGTCACTGCATTTAAAACTTCTGACCTTTAAAACTTTGGAAAAAAGATCTGGTGTTCAAAAACAGTGTGTGTTACTTTAGAGATAATGGGAACTGCAGATGCTGGAGAATCCGAGATAACAAAGTGTGGAGCTGGATGAACACAGCAGGCCCAGCAGCATCTTAGGAGCACAAAAGCTGACGTTTCGGGCCTGGACCCTTCATTAGAAAAGGGCCTAGGCCCGAAATGCCAGCTTTTATGTTCCTAAGATGCTCCTTGACTTGCTGCATTCATCCAGCTCCACACTTTATCTGTGTTATTTTAGTCTGTATTGTGACAAAGTCTGAGGGGTATTGTGGAAGAGTATAACTACAAAACTCTTTTAACAACCTCAGTTACCATTGTGGGATGCCTGAGAGTTCCATTTCATTGCTAGCTCCAAGTGGTTATAAACTTGTTGAGATGGACGATGAATTCTAATGATGTCTTTTATGAAGGATAAAATAGTTAAATATATGCCACGGGTTTTTATCAAAAAATGTTCCTTTTTTGTAATAGCGAATTCATCAATGGACTCTTACTTAATCTCATTATGGATCCTTAGGTACGATCATCTTGGATGCTGAGTGAGTTGACAGGGTCAGAGTAAGAGTAATAGATGGTGTGTGTTGGGCATAGGTTGGTATGAGAGCACTATCTTGGCATATGGGCAGTAAAGGACAATGGAGTAGATAGAGGCATAGATTAACATGGGGAGCATGATGGACTGTGGTGGTGGGTGGAGGATATGAGATGGCTTGAGTTAGCATGAATTCGGCACAGCAAATGTCAGGGTATGGGAGGGATGTAAGGAATGAGGGATGTGTGATATCGTGAGATCCATATATGTCATGATGCAACTGATCACCTAACTAACATCAAGAAGAAGAGAGGTCTAGAATGTGCATGTGAGGGTGGCGATCTTAGACACTGTGAGACATCTGTATTTGACAGCCTATTATGTAAGATGTGTATATAAAGAAATGTTGCATCACAGGAAGAGTTCAAAAGCCTGACGTAGAGATTTAGTACAAGCTGCCTCAGGGACATTGTATGTGTTGTCATGCAGAGCATCAGGTACTTCACTACCACACCTTATGCAAAACTCATTCATGAGATGTAGGCATTGCTGACTGGGTCAGCATTTATTAGCCAAACCTAGTTGGCCTTGGGAAGGTGGCAGCAAGCTACCTCTTGAACCACCGTAGTCTGTCCTTTCCAGCAATTGAGACAACCAAATGGCTTGCTCGCCCATCTCAGAGGGCAGCTGTAAGCCAGTCCAAGTAAGGGTGGGGTTTTCTTTTTAAAGGACAGTAACTAACCAAATGGAGTTTTGTGATAATCAACAACAATTTCACGGCTGTCATGAGATTTAATTCCACATATTAATTGTATTCTAAATCCACAATCTGCTCAGGTAGGATTTGAATCTTTGGTGCCCAGAACATGACCTAGGTCTCAGGACAACTAATCTGGCAACAGCACCATTAGGCTATTGCCTCCCTTCTCTCGTCCTTTCACAATTTGAAGGTTACAGTATTGCCTCCAAGCGCAAGATAATGCGGATTGGAAATACTGGAGCACTTTATTTTGTGGATCAGTTAGTAGGTGGTATGGTAGCAGCTAAGTCAGGTGTTAAGGTAATGTGGTAAATTCAGGTTGGGTCGAGGTGATCAGTGGAGTGAGTTAGATGGCCAGATTGGGGAAACATTGAGAAGGTTGTCGGGGTGGGATTAAGAGGGTGGGGTGTGGAAGTTAGAGGAATGGCAGTTTGGGTGGTTAGATGGACACATGGAAGAGTTGGGTAATTGAGAGTTAATGAGGGTGTCAGTTGGAAGTTGGGGAAGCAGAGCAATTGTATAGTTAGCCAGGTGTTAGGAATGCATTTCTCCCACACCTTGACTGTAATTCGGTGTCAGTGACATTCATCAATGGTTCTGACCAGTTCCCCATTGGATGTTTCAACTTGCTGGGCAATTCCTATGGAGTCAGTGCGATAGATCACTGGAGGAGAACTGATGTTCACTTCTGAGAGGTGTCCCATTTTTAACTTACTGGGAACCAGGTGATCTGGTGCTGTGATATATTTTTCACATTGGTTTGGAAATCACAAGCTTTCTATTAAGAAAAGGCTTATGTAATGGCCATGGTAACTTTTCATATTTTATTCATACAAACAGAACATCCAAATTAATCCATCTTGTGTTTAAAAAAAAATGGAATGGAAGTAATTGAACTTTTTAGTTTTGTGAAACTGTGTCTAAAATGCATGTACACAAAGGCTTTATTTTATTGTGTATGTTTTTACTTTTTTTGTTAGGATGCACTTTTGTCAGTTAACCAACTATGCACTTTTAGTGGACTAAAATATACAGAATATTGCTGTGAGACACCATTCTAGTAATTGCTGCACTCTGGATCATAACTGTTGCCTCATGATTTCATTACATTTCCTTTTATTTCAATTTACAAAATAATTAATAAAACATGCAAGTCATTACAATAGATAAAATGCTTAACTCCCAAAATTCACCTTTTATAATACGGGTTATTGAGGAAGCTATCAATTATTTACAAGTGTTTCTTCATCTAATGGATTAATAAGGGAATAGTTTAGCCTAGAGTATAACAGTAGTAGATTACCTATTCTACGCTTGCATGCAAGGACATTCTTGGTTCAACAGGAATAAGCCTCCTGTCCTTCGTGGGTGTTGCATTCAGAATTGTCTGATGAGACGAGATGAGAGTTAAAGAAATTGAAGCAGTGAAGGCAGCACAGTATGAAAGGAAACAGCTAACTCATGCGAAGGAATCTAGTCAGGTAAAAGCAGAGCCACCTTCAGTACTTTTGTACTTAATTGGGCTGCGGCTGAAAGAATTGGAATTGAAATGTTAAATGACCCTTAAGCAAAAAGGAAGAAACGATGAGCTATTCTTCCAATCTGACTAACTCCATGGAGATAGTTGCATGAGAATTCTAGGTTTTTTTGTTAATCATGGACAAATTACAAGTTTACTGAAAGTTTCCATGAGAATTTATTTCTGCTGTTGCACCTATTGCTTTTTGCAGACTGCAGTCAAGACTGTGAGCTACAATGACGATTGATACTAAATTCAACTCCCAACTGAACAGGTGCTAGCTAAGTAATTGAAAATGATACAAAGGACAAAGCTAACTGATTATTTACCGAAAGCTTGTGGGCTACTTCAAAGCTTTGTCTCATTAGGCAGGAGCAAACCCTTCTGCAAGAACTGATATTATGGTAAACAATGGCCACCCTCCTCCCTCCGACTTAGTAATGTCCATCTATTTCAGGTCATGATTTAAACAAAAGAGAAGCCTCGTGCAGTAGGGTAGGGATTAGCTGTTCCTGGGTCAGGAACCAGTTTGTAATTGAAGTCATTTTTGCTGAAACTCTAACAGTCTTATTTTCTTTCCTCTACCTTATAAATTTCAATTCTGAAACACTCTGCAATTTCCCCATGCCTTTATTGAAGTCTTGCTTTATTATTTAATTATGTCTTCTTGTTTTTGATAGAGCTAAATTTTCTTTACAATTTCACTACCTTTTTTCTCTCTTACAGCAATTATAGAATCTCTTCCAGACACTTTAAAAATAAATAACATAAAATGAAAACAAATATTATTTGCCGTAATTGCTCTGTAAAATCATTTTATGAATTTTACAGTTTTCAATTCTGTTTTTTTAAAAAAAACTTGAAATGTAATTACTCCCTGCACTAAGCTTTTATTGCTAACTTAATCTTCAGTTTTTGGAATATGCGTGAAACACATATGTGAATGTAGCTCATCTGTGCAAGAGGGAGACGGAAAGTAAGAGACTATGGGCCAGTTGCCTTAACATGGATATTCTGGAAAATATTAAGGAAATTATAGCAGAGCACATCAAAAATCTCAATGTGATCAGGCAGTGTGAAAGGGACATAATGTTTGACTCATTTATTAGAAGCATTTGAAAAAGTAACAAACCTAATGGATGAAGGGGATCCTGTATTTTGAAACCTCCCTTTTATTGGAGTTGATCTTTCTCTATGCCTTCTCTGTAGCTGTAACACTCTATTCTGCATTCTGCTCTAATCCCCTGATTTTTCTGCTTAAGATGCAAAACAATATTTTTTCACTGTATCTTGCTATCTAATGAGTCAAAATACAGAAGGGATATGGAAGGCTTGGTGATGGGGTGCAATGAGAACAGCCTCACCCTCGATGTCAGCAAGACTAAAGAACTAATCATTGAGTTCAAAAAGAAAAGGCCCCATCTACATCAATGGAATTGAGGTTGAGAGGGTGGAGAGTGGCAAATTCCTCAGAGTGACAACAATCAATGAACTTTCCTGGACTTCCCAAGTAGATGAGACGGCCAAGAAGACACAGCAATGCCTCTTTTTCCTCAGATAGCTCAGCAAATTTGGCATGTCCATAATGACCCTCACCAACTTCTACAGGTGCACAATTGAAAACATACTGTCTGGGCGCATAATGGCCTGGTATGGCAATTGTTCTGACCAGCACCATAAGAAACTACAGAAGGTGGTGTATACAACTTAAACCATCATGGAAGCAAACCTTCCATCCATGGACTCCATTTACATGGCTTGCTCCTGCGGAAAGGCTGTCAACATCATCAAAGACCCATCACACCCCGGTAATGATCTCCCACAACCTCTACTGACACACAGATGTGCAACGTAACCTGTATGCGTCTAAGTGTTTTTTTGATCTGTACATCCGTGCTTACTATGATCAGCCTGTACTACCCCTAAACACAGCTTTTCACTGTAATTTGCTACACATGACAGTCAATCAATCAATTAATCAATCACATAATAAAAAAATCAAATATCTGAATTTATAAAATGCATTAGATATGGTACTATATCATGTGTTCATAGAACATAGAACATTACAGCACAGTACAGGCCTTCGGCCCCCCATGTTGTGCCAACCTGTTATACCGATCTGAAGCCCATCTAACCTACACTATTCCATGTACGTCCATATGCTTATTATGACGACTTAAATGTACCTAAAGTTGGCAAATCTACTACCATTGCAGGCAAAGCATTCCATTCCCTTACTACTCTGAGTAAAGAAACTACCTCTGACATATGTCCTATATCTTTCACCCCTCAATTTAAAGCTATGCCCCCTCATGCTCGCCGTCACCATCCTAGGAAAAAGGATCTCCCTATCCACCCTACCTAACCCTCTGATTATTTTATATATTTCAATTAAGTCACCTCTCAACCTTCATCTCTCTCTAATGAAACAGCCTCCAGTCCCTCAACCTTTCCTCGTAAGACCTTCCCTCCATACCAGGCAACATCCTAGTAAGTCTCCTCTGCACACTTTCCAAGGCTTCCACATCCTTCTTATAATGCGGTGACCAGAACTGTATGCAATACTCCAAGTGCGGCCGCACCAGAATTTTGTACAGCTGCAGCATAACCTCTTGGTTCCGGAACTCGATCCCTCCTATTAATAAAAGCTAAAACACTGTATGCCTTCTTAACAGCCCTGTCAACCAGGGTGGCAACTTTCAAGGATCTGTGTACATGGACACCGAGATCTCTCTGCTCACCTACACTACTAAGAATCTTACCATTAGCCCTGTACTTTGCCTTCCGGTTAC
The DNA here is from genome assembly GCF_030684315.1 of Stegostoma tigrinum. Classification (NCBI taxonomy): domain Eukaryota; kingdom Metazoa; phylum Chordata; class Chondrichthyes; order Orectolobiformes; family Stegostomatidae; genus Stegostoma; species Stegostoma tigrinum. The sequence continues at coordinate 29,115,008 of NC_081374.1, forward strand.
TCCTACCAAAGTGCATCACCTCACACTTGTCTGCATTAAACTCCATTTGCCACCTCTCAGTACAGTAAGAGCTCAACACAGATTCCAACACAGTAAGAGCTCACATATAATTACAGAATAGCATGGATAAGGATTGACAAAGTATAAATGGATTATTTTTGGGTCAGCAAGATGTAATGAGTGGAATGCGACAGGGAATAATACTGGGGCCTTAAGTGTTTAAAACCTAACAATTTTTGGCGAAGGGTTTGCTTATATAGTTGCTAGACTTGCAGATGACAAAAAGAGGGAAATAACTTTTGTAAAGAGATATAAATAGATTTAGGTGAGTTGGATCAAATGGGAGATGGGTATAAAATGGGTAAGTGTGAACTTGGCATTTTGGCAGGCTGAAGAGGAAAACAGCACGTTATTTTAATATAGAGACATTGTGGAATTAAGTAGTAGAGAGGGATCTGCGTAACATATAACATGAATGACAAAAAATGTCAGTACATAAGTACATTATTCCGAGGACAAACAGGCAGTTGTTACAATTTTAATTTAGGAAAATATTTTGCTGCAGTTATATAGGGTATTTTGTTATCATCTGATGTGGTCTGCAGGAATGCATGAGACCTTGTTGAACAGAGGACAGGTTAGCAACATCCTGAATTAGCACTTAATTGGGACTTGATTAGTGTAAACTGGTTATTTAAATTTGGGAGCTATGAATCAGTGGGCTGAAATTTTTTTTGAGGTGTGGGTGAAATAAAGCTGTTATTATAAATTTGGATTTTGACACTTGAAAAGCATTGATCTTCTGGAGTATAACCAGTAGTAGAAGAGAATGGTTGAGTCAAAATGCAAAGATTCAATACTCTTGCCTGTTGCCGAAAGTAAACCATATGATCGTGGAAGAATTAAGTGACAATGGGACCTGGATTACTTCCTTTTACTGAAGAAGAAACAAGTAAGGCCGTAGCACTTCCATTAAGCCATAGAAGCAAGGTTAAAAAGACAATGTTTTCAGGAACAGAGCCTTTGAATTTGGATGAGGAATGTTGGGAGAGCTTGTTAACTTTCATGGATAAAATTTTATCAAAAATTATTGGACTACTTAAGAGGTTTGGTTATGTTTTGGCACGTTTTTAGAAAGATGGAGGATTCTACCATTGAACAGTACATTATGGATTTCTGTAAACTGTATGCAATACTGCAGAAATTTCATCTGTAAATTCTCCAAGCTGCATTCTGCCTAAGTTTTGGACCATGCCTCTTCATTTGCACTCATCAGAACAGTTCACAAGAATACTAATTTGAGGATATAACAATGAGTCATACGATTTGAAATGTTAATTCTGTTTCTCCCTCCAATGATGAGTGCAAAGTTAAAAAGCTGTGCCAAGATCCCAGGCCCCATGGTGAAATGCTACCCTTGCCCCCACACCACCTCCCTCACCCCTATCCCAGGCACCAAGATGACTTTCCACATTAAGCAGAGGTTCACCTGCACATCTGCCAATGTGGTATACTGCATCCACTGTACCCGACGTGGCTTCCTCTACATTGGGGAAACCAAGCGGAGGCTTGGGGATCGCTTTGCAGAACACCTCTGCTCGGTTCGCAATAAACAACTGCACCTCCCAGTCGCAAACCATTTCCACTCCCCCTCCCATTCTTTAGATGACATGTCCATCACGGGCCTCCTGCAATGATGCAATGAATGATGCAACTTTGCCACCCGAAGGTTGCAGGAACAGCAACTCATATTCCGCTTGGGAACCCTGCAACCCAATGGTATCAATGTGGACTTCACCAGCTTCAAAATCTCCCCTTCTCCCACTGCACCACACAACCAGCACAGCTCTTCCCCTCCACCCACTGCATCCCAAAACCAGCCCAGCCTGTCTCTGCCTCCCTAACCTGTTCTTCCTCTCACCCATCCCTTCCTCCCACCCCAAGCTGCACCTCCATCTCCTACCTACTAACCTCATCCCACCTCCTTGACCTGCCCATCTTCCCTGGACTGACCTATCCCCTCCCTACCTCCCCACCTATACTCTCCTCTCCACCTATCTTCTTTTCTCTCCATCTTCGGTCCGCCTCCCCCTCTGTCCCTATTTATTCCAGAACTCTCACGCCAGCCCCCTCTCTGAAGGGTCTAGGCCCGAAACGTCAGCTTTTGTGCTCCTGAGATGCTGCTGGACCTGCTGTGTTCATCCAGCCTCACATTTTATTATCCAAAATGTTAGATTTTCTTTCAACAGTACTCAGATTATTTTCTACTAAACAACTATCGGTGAAAGTGGTAAACAGTGTAATCAAATTCCAAGATAGGATATGCAGCTTGAATTGGAAACCTCGTACCTACTGCTAACCTGTTTTGGTGTTAAACTATATTTGGCAATTGATGGGAAATACAATAAAGCTTGTTAAATTTTGTACTTTTGTAATGACTCCTTCAAGTAACTGGTGGTGTTGATTGTTTCATATGAGAAAACATTGACAAGATTGTCTTGATAGTAGAATTAGGAAAAACTTTTAATGTGTATATGATTATTTGTAATGGTAATGTTGGCGCTTTGTGTTGCTTATCATAGCAATGAGAAAATTTAAATTTCACGCATCTTTAGCAAGCCCTTTAGTACTAATCGTAATGTAGACTTCTACCAGTTGCAACTCGAGATCAGCAAAATAGTGAGTCGGATTTGGAGCAGGGTGGAATTCTTCACGACCTCATTAAAAATACATCACTGTTTACGTGTTATGGTAATGTACAATTTTGAATAAAGAAAATGTTTATTTCAATGGCTGGTGCATTTCCTGTGCAAGTTAACTTCTGCATCAAGCTAAGGCTCCTTCTCCAAAAGCTTTGTAACCATCATCAATTCAAAATTTATTAGACATCCCAATGTTAATATTTTTATTTATGTGATATTATTCATCACTCAAATTGAGACCAGAAATTTTTATTGCTGTCAGTTTTATTTTATGCTGACAAAAACAGAAATTGCTGGAAAAGCTCATCAGTCTGGCGGCATCTGTGGAGAGAAAGCAGAATTAACATTTCGGATTGAGTGACCTTTCTTCAGAACAGAAATGATTTTTGTTTCTGATTTACAGGATCCTCAGTTCTATTCAGTTTTTATACTTCACTCGGTTTTGTGGGCAAAAGTGACGAATAACTTTTACCAATTACAGCTTGCAATCCGCAAAATAGTGAATCGGATTTGGAGAAGGGCGAAATTCTTCCTGACCTCATTCAAAAAGACATCACTGTTGATGTGTTATGGTAATGGACAAGTTGAAATAAAGAAAATGTTTATTCAATTGCTGGTTCATTCCCTGTGTAATGAATAGTACATGTTGGGCACAAATTACTCAATATGCTGAATGATCTACTCACCATGGAATAAATTCCATTAAAAGGATGTTACTTTAAATCTGAATTGCAAGGCATGAGCTTAATTCAGAAGTTATAAACAAGATGTACTTTTGTCTGCTATGTCACAGCTCCATTAAGAATGTGCACTGTTTGTTACTGCCATTATAGTGCTTCTTCACTATTTGCAACTTTAATCTTCTTCAATGTATTTTCTACACGTTTTGGGCATTCAAATGCCATCTCTTGGTTTTCCTTTTGGAGAGCTCTCTGGTAGGTCAAAACAAGATTAATCTACTCGACATGAACATTTTAATAGGAATAAATCTAACACCGAAATGTTTTTAGATTTCGGCAACAATCCATCCGTCGCTACACACAGAGGGGACTATAATTAACAGATTATGGAGAGAAGGTAGGCGTGGGATACTAAGATTGCATGATCACTTGAATGGTGGTGCAGGATTGAAGAGCTGACTGGCCTACTCCTGCACCTTTTTTCTATGATTCTATAAACTCTGGCATTTAGTCTGATGACGGAATTTGCTGCAGAATATAAAATCAATTAATTAACCTGAACCTGAAGTTCTGTTTTCAGAAACCGATTGAGACGATGAACTGTAGTCTTCTAGACTGGTCAGACTTTCAAAATTTGGATTGTACATTTCTGTCAACAGGAAAGTATGATCAGAAGGTACTGTCTGATCTTCAAGTGGTTGTACATGGTAGTGAAAACATTTCACAGTCAATTCATTCAACAGTTACTCCAGATAAACTGGCAGTTTTATTTTGTTGAAGTCATTCATTCAGTAGTTGACATTGAAAAGGTTTTTGAGCTTGCAGCAAGAGAATAGGACACACATTTGCTGTAGGATAGAGTCTAACAGTGTCAGGCACTTGTACCTTTCTTAAATTTTTTAAAAGTTTTTAAATATTCCGAGTGAACAAGTTGCTGGAAGTGTGAGCTGATAACATTGCAGTAAGGGAAAACTGAAAGAGCTATGGATGCTGTAAATCAGGAACAAAAATAAAGTTGCTGGAAAAGCTCAGCGGGTCTGGCAGCATCTGCGAAGGAAAAAACAGAGTGAACATTTTGGGTCTGGTGATCCTTCCTCAGAACTGATGGTGGCTGGCAAAACGTTAGTTTATATGCAGAAAATAGGGAAGTGGGTGGGGTAGGAAGTAAATGATAGGATGGAGCCCAAAAAGAGAGAAGGACAGTTGGACAGACAAAGGAGTTGATAACTGTCAGGCTGGGAAGATGCATAGTTGTTAATGGGGACTGTTGGTGACTAACAACAGGGGGTGTGCAGTGGCAGGCTGTGTGGTAACAAGGCCTGGTGTTTGGGGCAGGGGCTGGGACATGGGAGACCTTCAGCTCCAAAATTATTGAACTCCATATTGAGTCTGGAGGGCTGTAGGGTTCCTAAGTGGAAAATGAGGTGTTGTTCCTCCAGCTTGCATTGGGCTTTGCTGGAACACTGCAGCAACCAGAGACACAGATGTTGGCCAAGAGAAGGGTGGTTTTTTTTCAAGTGACAGGCAACACATAGTTCAGGGACTTTTTTGTGAGCAAAACATAGATTTGGTGACTGCTTTGCAGAACATCTATGCTTTATTTTCCCAATGCAGAGGAGACTACATAGTAAGCAGCAAATGCAGGAGATTAGATTCTGGGAAGTGCAGGTGAGATGTTGCTTCACCTGGAATGTATGTTTGGGCCTTGGATACTGGGGAGGGAGGAGGTAAATGGGCAGGTTTTGCACCTTCACTAGTTATAGGGGAAAGTGACGTAGGGCTGTGGTGGTGGGTGGCGTCATGTTTGAGGTGGACGAAGTGTGGACCAGGGTGCCCCGGAGAGAATGGTCCCTGCGGAAGGTGGACAAGGGACAGGAGGGGATTATGTATCTGGTGGTGGCAACTCGCTGGAGGTGGTTGAAATGGCACCTGATGATTTTCTGGATGTAGGTGCTGGTGGGATGGTAGGTGAGGATAAGGGAAACCATATCACTGTTGCGGGAGAGAAGAGAAGGGGTGAGAGCAGAGGTGTGGGAGATGGGTCGGGCCTGGTTGAGGGCCCTGTCAACAACGGAGCTGGGGAATCCTCGGTTGAGGAAGAAGGTGGACATTTTGGAGGCTCCCTTTCCGAGGCTCCATCGCATGTATTCAGATACGGCCAACTTTGACAAGAGATCCTCCAAAATGTCCACCTTCCTCCTCAACCAAGGATTCCCCAGCTCCCTACCCCACTCACCTCCCTATTTTCTGCATATAAACTGATGTTTTGCCAGCCACCATCAGTTCTGAGGAAGGGTCGTCGGACCCAAAATGTTCACTCTGTTTTTTCCTTTACTGAAGACCTGCTGAGCTTTTCCAGCAATGTGAGAAAATAGGAACTGCAGATGCTGAAGAATCCGAGATAACAAGGTGTGGAACTGGATGAACACAACAGGCCAAGCAACAGCTTAGGCGCAGGAAAGCTGACATTTCAGGCCTAGACCCTTCATCAGACCCAAAACATCAGCTTTCCTGCTCCTAAGATGCTATTTGGCCTGCTGTGTTCATCCAGTTCCACACTTTGTTGTCTCGAGCTTTTCCAGCAACTTTTGTTTTTATTGCAGAGGGAAATTGGGCATTTGGCGTCCAAAGTGAACAAAACCAGCAACTATCTGCTTCCTTCCTTAATTGGGCTGAAAGCTTTTGAAATCAAGACCACATGGACGGACTAAAAAAAAATGCATTTTGGTGTGTGTAAATTAAGGAAAAATCTGTTACAGAAGGAGAAATAAGCAAGTGAAATATTCAGTGAAGAGGACGAGGAGAAAAGAGACCGAAAAGAGTAAAAGAATCAATTTTAAGTGATGTTTTAAACGTCTTCAATAACTGAACCATTAAGGAATGAAACTCCACACTTGTAATTTTTCATGTCAAAAAGACTGTTTAACAGTACGTCAATGATTATCTTGTTAAAAGGGTGCTTAGCTGGAGATGGATACAGTTAATCTTCCTGGCAGGTTTTATTTTATATCTACCTTCAAATTCAGTCACTGTGAAATGCTTAAATGAAAGTAAAATATTTTGCCTGCTGGAAATCTAAATTTTTTAAAAAAGAGAATGCTGGAGAAACTCCGCAAGTCTGGCACCAACTGTGAAAAGAGAAACAGCCAGTGTTTAGAGTCTGATATGACTCTTTTCAGAACTTCTTCAGTTATAAATCATAGCAGGGAACTTCTTCCTCTCCACAGAGGCTGCCACAGAGACTGAGTTTCTCCAGCATTTTCTGAAATGGCCTTGCAAGCCATACAGTTCAAAGGTAATTAGAGATTGACAACAAATGCTGGTTTTGTCAGTAAAGCCTACTTTCTATTACAGAATAATGGTCAAAAAAAATCAAAAAACTTCATCCTGTAAAACTTGGCAGGAGAGACCAATTAAAGCTTGCCATGAACATCCCATATTTTGAAAATTTATTGTTATTGAGCTAGGACATAGATTGGACACTGACTTCTGTTCTCTTGGAAGATATCCTAACTCTTGAAGCATACAAACCACAGCAATTAAACCAATGTTGTGAATTAGCAGACAATACAAATACAATGATGATATTGACAAGGAGGAAATCTTACTACTTCAAACATGTTTCAGACTTATGGGAAAACGGAACCCCGGTAAAAATTGTTTAACAAAAGTTCTTTAAAGCTATCAATTTGGTTGAAAACAAATATGAGTGCATGCAAGCAAATGGATGGGATTAGACTAGATGGGAATAGACTAGATTGTAGAAGAAGAGAATAATACCAGTACAAAGTAGACAGGAATTCTCTGTGTTAGTAAATTCTATTTAGAGGTCATAGTTTTTAAGCTGAATAGAGGAAGATGAATAGAAAGTTTTGAGGCTTAACTGTTTCTCATGGTGTTGAATGCATGAAACAAATTGATAAGGGACACAGTGAGATGAGTCGAGCTCACAAATTCACAGGAGGCTCTTTGATATGTGGTGCCAGTGGCATTTCTTTGAAAGAGATATATAAGTAGTAAGGCATCCTCACTCTTTCACTGTAAATTCTTTGAGTAGAAAGTAACACCGGATTGAATCGAGTAATGTGGGACTGAAGGGAGCAAAGAGCAAATAATTTAAGAATAATTAGGAAAAAGGATATTCAAAGATAACTTAAGTTTTGCCTTAATGAGTACAGGAAGTCTAAGGAACAAAATAGTGCCAGAGACATGACACTTCACAGCAAACGTGATAATGGGAACTGCAGATGCTGGAGAATCCAAGATAATGAAATGTGAGGCTGGACGAACACAGCAGGCCCAGCAGCATCTCGGGAGCACAAAAGCTGATGTTTTGGGCCTAGACCCTTCATCAGAGAGGGGGATGGGGAGAGGGTTCTGGAATAAATAGGGACAGAGTGGGAGGAGGACCAAAGATGGAGAGAAAAGAAGATAGGTGAAGAGGAGAGTATAGGTGGGGAGGTAGGGAGGGGATAGGTCAGTCCAGGGAAGACGGACAGGTCAAGGAGGCGGGATGAGGTTAGTAGGTAGGAAATGGAGATGCGGCTTGGGGTGGGAGGAAGGGATGGGTGAGAGGAAGAACAGGTTAGGGAGGCAGAGACAGGCTGGGCTGGTTTTGGGATGCAGTGGGTGGAGGGGATGAGCTGGGCTGGTTGTGTGATGTGGTGGGGGAAGGGGAGATGTTGAAGCTGGTGAAGTCCACATTGATACCATTGGGCTGCAGGGTTCCCAAGTGGAATATGAGTTGCTGTTCCTGCAACCTTCGGGTGGCATCATTGTGGCACTGCAGGAGGCCCATGATGGACATGCCATCTAAAGAATGGGAGGGAGAGTTGAAATGGTTCGTGACTGGGAGGTGCAGTTGTTTATTGCGAACAGAGCGGAGGTGTTCTGCAAAGCGGTCCCCAAGCCTCTGCTTGGTTTCCCCAATGTAGAGGAAGCCACACTGGGTACAATGGATACAGTATACCACATTAAGCAGAGGTTCACCTGTACATCTGCCAATGTGGAAAGTCATCTTGGGGCCTGGGATAGGGGTGAGGGAGGAGGTGTGGGGGCAAGTGTAGCACTTCCTGCGGTTGCAGGGGAAGGTGCCGTGTGTGGTGGGGTTGGAGGGCAGTGTGGAGAGAACAAGGGAGCCACGGAGAGAGTGGTCTGTCCGGAAAGCAGACAAGGGTGGAGATGGAAAAATGTCTTGGGTGGTGGGGTTGGGTTGTAGATGGTGGAAGTGTCGGAGGATGATGCGTTGTATCCGGAGGTTGGTCGGGTGGTGTGTGAGAACGAGGGGGATCCTCTTTGGGTGGTGGGGGCGGGGTGTGAGGGATGTGTTGCGGGAAATGCGGGAGACACGGTCAAGGGCGTTCTCGACCACTGTGGGGGGGAAAGTTGCGGTCCTTGAAGAACTTGGACATCTGGGATGTGCGGTAGTGGAATGCCTCATCCTGGGAGCAGATGTGGCAGCGGCAGACGGATTGGGAATAGGGGATGGAATTTTTGCAGGAGGGTAGGTGGGAGGAGGTGTATTCTAGGTTGCTGTGGGAGTCAGTGGGCTTGAAATGAACATCAGTTACAAGCTGGTTGCCTGAGATGGAGACTGAGGGGTCCAGGAAAGTGAGGAATGTGTTGGAGATGGCCCAGATGAACTGAAGGTTGGGGTGGAAGGTGTTGGTGAAGTGGATGAACTGTTTGAGCTCCTCTGGGGAGCAAGATGTGGTGCCGATACAGTCATCAATGTAACGGAGGAAGAGGTGGGGTTTGGGGCCTTTGTAGGTGCGTAAGTTTACACTATAGGTTTTGACGTTAGCTATGTGACATGATATGACGTAGTTACACCAAATTGGTTGGTGAATGGTTCATTGGTCGATGACGAATTGTGTTTGTAAAGCACCTTTTAATGCGGTTCCGTGGCATTTCACAATATCATCATGATGCAGAATTTCAGATTAAATCAGACAAGGGCCAATTCATTGCTCAATAGTGCCAGAGAGCAAGCAATGGCAATTTTCTTTTGCTTCACCCATCTGAAGCCCACACACAGAGCAGTGTGAAAAGTGTGTTCATGACATGAAGCCATGGTCTGGATAGATAGTATGCTGTCAGCAAGAGTATGAAGTGGTGACTGTCAACATTTCTCCACTTGCTCCTGATGCTGGATCCTTTGGTCAGGTATTGAGTACCTGAGAAATGAATGCATCCACCCTCACTAGCCTGCAAGCAAACATGGTGAAGTTTGCTTTTTTTTCATGCTTCTTACATGAAACACAGTAAAATTCATAAGGGGACTTTAATTGTCCATTTAAAAGCCTCAATTAGTGAAAGGATGAGAAGATTATCCAAAGGTCTTGACACACTGGACAAATTGAGAGCATTTACAGGATGGGAAAGGGGATCTTCACCTCCTGCCTGATTAATTATCCTATCATGGGGAATACATTAAACTCTGGCCAAGAAGATATTAGGACAGACGATCAAAAGTTGTTTTTGCATTCTTCAAAGTGATGTTTCCCAGTCCAGAATTGTACACATTTTCTCATCATCACTAAGTGCACTTGAAAAGGTGATGGTGGTGAGCCACTGTATTTAACTGCTGCACTTCTTACAATGTAGACACTCCAACAGTACTGTTATGAAGAGAGTTCCAGGACACACTCATTCTGATGCTGGATTGCTCAGATTCCCTACCATGTAGAAGCAGGCCAATTGGCCCATCGAGTCCACGCCGACCCTCTGAAGAGTTACCCACCTCCCTACGCTATGCCTGTAACCCTGCACTTCCCATGCTTCATCCACCTTGCCTGCATATCCCTGAGCACTATGGGCAATTTAGCACGCCAATCCGTCTAACCTGTGCATCTTTGGATCGTGTCCAGTGAAGGAAGTGTGATATGTTTTGTCCAGATTAAGACAATTTCTAACTTGGAAGATAAGTTGTAGAAGTTGCCATTCCCCACATGTGCTGTAAAGAAACATTAGCCTAAACTTGCTGCCATGACCTTTTTAGACCTTCAAGTGTAGTCTGCCATTCAGTAAGATCAACCCGCTGAGTACAACAAATTTCCTGATTCATCGTCTTAAACCACAAAATCTATAGTTGTGGCCCTTAGTCTAGTCTCCCCTGCGTGTGGAAATATCCTCCCTGCAACTATCCTATTACGACTGCCCAGCAATCAAGCTTTCAAAAGGATCAGCTATCATGCTTTTCAACTCAAATAGGTAGAGGACCAGCTTTTCTAAAGTATATGTCCTTGCTAGATGGTTCTCTCATGTCAGCAATGAGTTTGATGGACTTTCTCTGAATTCCTTCCAATGCAATTATATTATTCTTTTTTCAGAGAAATTAAGACTGTATGAACAACTCCTGATGAAGACTCGCCAAAAGCCAGTAGTACAACTTCTCTGCTTTTAAATTCCATTTCCCTTGCAATGACTGTCAGTATTTCATTTGCTTTCCTATAAAATGTAATGTCTATATCCTCTTGGTAGTAAAGATTGCGAGTTTGGAAAATTATGCTGAAGTAACTTTGAGTTGTTGCATTGCAACTTGTAGGTGATACAAACCACTACTACTGTGAATTTGTGGCAGAGGGAATAAACAGTTAATGTGGTGGAAGAGCTGTTTTGTCCTGAATGGTGTTCATTCGAGCTGCATTCATTCAGGCAAATGGGAAGTATGCCATCACATTCCTGACTTATGCCTTGTAGATGATACATGGGCTTTGGGGAGTTAGTTATTGCAGAATTGCGAACCCCTGACGTTTTCTTGTAGCCATTGTATGCCTGGTCTACTTTCTGGTCCATGGTAATCTCCTAGTATGTTAATAGTGTGACTTCAGTGATGCATTATGCCTTGAATGCTAAGGGAAGATATTTTAGATTCTCTTTTATTGGCAATGGTCTTTGCTTGGCTGTTGTGTAGCACAAACATTACTTGCCACTATAACAGCTGAAGCCTAGATACTGTACAGGTTTTGGTATACTTGGACATAGACTACTTCCCGTTTGAGAAATTGTGAATGTTACAGAAAAAAAAGTAAATGATTATTAAAAAAATCTCTACCACTTCCTAGCTGATGGAAGGCTTGCACTAATATAGCACTTTTCATGACTACCAGATGTCTGAAAGTATTTTACAGCCTGTGAAGTAGTTTGTGAAGGGTATTCACCGTTGCAATTTATGTCCAGCAGTGGAGGAGCAGGGTGGAGGGGTAGCAGCATGAACATTTTATCTCATTAAAATGTTACTGGAAAGTTGAACTAAATTACATCAAACCAATATGTGATCTGTGCAACTTCGGATATCAGCCATGTTGTTTAAGTCCATAGTCTATTTTTGCCTGCTTGATACAGTTACAGTGAGTAGAATTTATTGCCTTTCTCCCGAGGTGTGTTGGTGATGGGGCAGTTAATCAGACCTGTGCATGACTCTTTTGCCAGATAAAGCTCAAGCAATGATCTCATGAGCTTCCATTGAGTGGAGAGTTGGGGAGGGAAGGCCCCTTGTTTCAAGGTGGTCAGTGCCTGGCCAACGGGCTTGGCATCAGAAAAGGGGTCCCACTGAGTAGCACCTTTTCTCTGCCCTTGCTGCTGACCCTACTAAAGTTACAATGTTATATGTGATCCAATACTTTATACTCTGTTGCACTAATAATGTCAGAGAAACTGCTCTTCGTGTTTGGTAGGTTGATTATATTGGTTGTGGTGAATGATCTTATTGTAAACAGGAGACTTCAAATTTCACCTTTTTCGTTGTGGAATAAAACCACAAAATTAAAACAAGCTGTTTCCTTGAATTTAAACAAAAGGTGATGCACCTAAAAAGTTGAGCTCAAGTTACTCATATAGCTTTTGAGAAGTTGCAATAAACCTTCTGCATAAATTTTAAGAATTTCCAAATTATTCAGGTGTTGGATGTAAGTTTCCCCTTCTGGGTGCAATGGAATGAACTATTCTTTGTTATCATGTATCAGTTTTGCAGCACCTGGTACACAGAGGACTGGTCTATTTTTGACTGTGTGTGCCTGGATGTGTTTGCACACAGTGTTAGGAGATAATCTCAGTTGAATACTCAGTCCTCCCAGAGGGTAAACTGGTTCCAACAGAATCTCTTACTTTGCCAGAGGCATTAATGTAGTTGCACAATTGTGTAACTTATTCGACCTCTTTAAAGCTAGAAGAGAATGTCTGCTCGATTAAGTCCCATGTTCAGTCATGCATCATGCACCAAAGCAAATCAGGGAGAATGTTTCCCTGTGCCCCTAATTGGAATGTGACATGTTAGATTTGGGACCTTGGTTCATCAACACATGCTTCCTGCGCATGCACTTCCACAATTCCACACTTTTGAATTGGGAATTACTCCCACAAATAAGCCTTTTGTATGCAATCCATTTTTTAAAAGAGAAAATAGAAGTGCAACGCTGGCTCGATAATCATGCAGGAGTCATGAAGAGCAATGTTACAAAATTATAATCTCCATAAGGAAGTTTTACAATTGGAATATCACCGAAGTGCCTCCTCTGCTTTGTATTGTCTCCAAATTGAATGAAGAGACTTGCAATTTCCAAGTTTGTATTTCTGTGGGGTGACTGGATCATTGTCTGTGGCAGGCAAGTTTTCATAAAATCAATCCTATGCAGTCTCTGTTTAGGCATTCCCTCAAGACGGTGGATGACTCTCTTGGCGTTTTTGATGCCGAGATGACTAAACAGTCCAATACTAGATTTTCCCCCACCCTGGCATAGAATGGGCAGGTGGTTTTTGAAGAGGTGGTGGTTGGGATGACTAGGTCCTGTGATGTGCCGGACTGGAGAATAGTCATTGGCTACTGTCAGTTTCACATGTGAAACCTAGTAAATTGCTCTCAAATTTTGTTACTAATCACCCCCATTGTCTACATGTGTTTTGAGAACAAAAACCAATTGAAAGAGACAGATGGACATTTATATTTCATTTTCCAGTGCGTTTGGTGCTCTCAATCCAGCAAGTCAGTGAGTTGTTACCTGTTTCTAACAAGGCTGAGTTATCTTGCATGTATATTTTTGGATCCAGGAGACCAGCAAACTTTGTTTTATCAGGATTAGTTTAAATAATTATTCTTTTTATTTAGAGATGACTTTGAAAAATAGTTCCTATTCAAAATGAAAAGGTGTGGATTGCTTTTGCATAGTAAGAAGCTGCTTAGATGTTTTAAACACCTCCAAAGTAGGGAGGGAGCCTTGAATCACCTGTGGAGTTCCATTGTTCCCAGGATGATCTATGCAATCCAGTCTCAAAAAGGAATACTTCAGAACAATTAATCACCCCCCCCCCCATCCCCACACCCCCAAACACCAACGATTAATTGTGTGCTTAGTTGTCATCAAAATAAGTGCGAATGTAATTCGAAACTTGGAGAAGCAAAGTTATTTACTACGTAAGGCAGCATATTAAATACAGCAAGCGGGCTTGTCCAATTTTATCTGAACGTACATTAAGGCATCAGATGATAAATAAAGTTCTGTGGATTAGTCTCAAATTAGCTGTTTTCATTTTATTTTGAAAATGCTGGACAATAAAGATTGTGAAGTTGAATTAATAGTGGTGGGCCTGTGGAATTCATTGCCATGGAGTGCAGTGGAAGCTGGGATGTTGAATGCCTTCAAGGCAGAGATCAATAAATTCTTGATTTCACAAGGAATCAAGGGCTATGGGGAGAGTGCAGGGAAGTGGAGTTGAAATGCCCATCAGCCATGATTTAATTGGCGGAGTGGGCTCGATGGGCTGAATGGCCTTACTTCCCCTCCTATGTCGTATGTTCTTATGGTCTAATTTAATTTCAATGTACAGAGTTAGAAAATTAAAACAAAATTAGCAAAACACAAAATTCTAAAAGATCCAACTGCAAAATTAATGGGCTTTTTTTTGCAGAACAAGGGAGATAACTAGTTAAGAACAATTTCAAGTTTACAAGGAAATGGGTAGATGGTGGTAACTTCCCAATTTATATTTGAGTTTACATTTTTGAGTAACTTTATCAACAGAATAGATGTCAATGATTTGCTCAATGTTTTGAGTACAGTTAAACCACTCAGATTTTCGACTGCGTAATAATTACATTTCTACCAAGGAGTTATCATTCAAACGTGTCTTGTGGCCAAGAACAAATCTTCTAAGACCTTCCTTTTATAGAACAGTACAGCACAGGACAGGCCCTTCAGCCCACAGTGTTGTGCTGAGCTTTTACCCTAAACCTAAGGTCTAGCTAACCTCCACCCTTACCTTATACTATCATCCATATGCCTGTCTAATAGCTGCTTAAGTGCTCCTAATGAAGCTGACTCCACTCCCCTCTCTGGCAATGCATTCCACGCTCCTGCCACTCTGAGTAAAGAACCTACTTCTCACGTCTTCCCTATATCTACCTCCACTTACTTATAAACTATGCCTCCTCATAAGAGCTACCTCCACCCTCGGAAAAAGTCTCTGGCTATCCACTGTCTATCGATATTCATACCAGTTATTGCCAAAATGTATGTGTGTTGATATTTTTTAGACTTCTTTAAAGTTGCCAAGGTCCACATGTAAGTTCTGAAGGACTCTGTGAAAACTTCAAGGCTGCTACGCAAATCATTCACAGACATGGATGCAGTAATAGACATCTGCAAAAAACCATGTAGGTCATGGCGGCTTTCAAGTTGCAAGTCTGCTTTGCCAGCCACTTTGGGCCATCAAAATATTAAGGGGTAGCTACTGAGCTAAAGAGCCAAGCCACTAACAACTGGGCTTCTGACTCTTACACAGAACATAGAACATAGAAAAGTATAGCACAGTACAGGCCCTTTGGCCCACGATGTTGTGCCGTGGAATAATCCCAATCCAAAAATAACCGAACCTAACTTACATTCCCCTCAATTCACTGCTGTCCATGTGCATGTCCAGCAGTCGCTTAAATGTCACTAATGGCTCTGCTTCCACGACTACCACTGGCAAAGTATTCCATGCGCTCACAACTCTCTGGGTGAAGAACCTCCCTCTGACGTCTCCTCTATACCTTCCTCCTAACACCTGGAAAGGTGTCTCCGACTACTCACTGTGCTTAAATTTTAATTAGGCCAGAGAAAGACCTCAGCAAAATAGTTGGCTATTGATGGTCATCGATTCAAAAGTTATGATGGCCAAATGACTTTATTTTACTTTGCTCTATTGTGTAGCAAGGGCACTATGTTTTTGTGTTTAGCAGGAGCTGACTCTGCCTAGGCTCAAAAGTGAACAATAACTAGCTGTGGAATGTGTCATAGATTTGTTGCAGGAGTTTACTCCACCAAGAGCCAGAGAAAGGGAGAAAATAGTTTGACGACTTTTATCCACTCTGTTGTTCACTACCAGCTTATTTGTTTTACTCCTCCTTGCCACGTTATTTCCAGAAAATTATATTTACTTGGACTGGTAGAGATCACAATCTGCTGGCTGCTTTCAGAGTTTCTTGCTCAGTTGGCAAATCACCACATCTGTTGTTTTTTTTCTCTTTGCCTGTGCCATTTTTCTTTTATTAAAAAAGAACTCCTCAGAAAATGCTCTCTCTGAACCAACTACCAGACTGTGTCCTTATCATATTTAATTCTAATCTGAGCTTTCAAATTGCATCTCTTTAAACTTCCTGCAGCCTTAGTTTAAAATGGATAAGGAATTGAAATCCAGGGATAAGAGTGGCTGCCATTGGCATAAAGATTACATTTGAAAAAATATGCCATCAAGAAACCTGACCAAAACTAGAATCAATGCAAACTGGGGAAATCTCTCAATTAGTTGGATTCATACCTTGTCCAAAGTAAGATGGTTATGTTTCTATTGGAGCTGAGTCATCTCCATTCCAGGGAATCACTGCTGGAGTTTCTCAGGGTAGTGTCTCAGCTTCATGTTCAGCTACTCGTTCAATGACCTTACCGCTATAAAAATTGCCAGGAGTAAGATGTTTGCTGATGATTGTCCAATGTTCAGCACCCTCTTCAGATTCTGAAGCAGGCTGTGTTCAAAGGCAGCAAGGCCTGGACAATATCCGGGCCTTAGATAACAAAGTGTGGAGCTGGATGAACACAGCAGGCCAAGCAGCATCTCGGGAGCACAAAAGCTGACGTTTTGGGCCTAGACCCTTCATCAGAGAGGTGCTCCTGAGATGCTGCTTGGCCTGCTGTGTTCATCCAGCTCCACACTTTTGTTATCTTGGATTCTCCAGCATCTGCAGTTCCCATTATCTCTGATCACAATATCCGTGCATAAGTTGGCAAGTAACAAATGTCACACAAATGTCATGCATGACCATCTCGAACAACAGAGAATCTAATGATCACTTCTAGATATTCAATGGGTCTACCATTGCTCAATTCCCCACTATCAACTACCTGAATTGACCAGAAGCTGAAGTAGACTAGCCACTTAAAGTCTGTCAGAGGCTAGAAATCCTGCAGTAAGTAACTCTCATCTTCTGACTCCCGAAGCCTGCCCATGGAGTGATGATGGAGAACTTACCACTTGCCTAGATGACAGCAATTCCAATAACACTGAAGAAACCTAGTGTATTCCAGGACATAGCAGCCTGGTCGCTTGGCACAGCACCCACAAACATTCATTTGTTTCATCCCCACTATGAAGTGGCATCAGTGTGTATGATCTACAAGAACCACTGCAGGAACTCAAATGTCTTTAGATAGCACCACCTAAACTCCGAACTATCTACAGGGCCAAGGGCAGCAGATGCATGAGAACACAACGAGCTGCAGGCTGGCACCCAAACCACTCATCACCCAGACTTCAAAGCCTGTCCCTTCAATATCACTGGATCTAATTCCAGAATTCCTTCCTTACTGCTTTGTGGATATACCTGCACCAAATGGACTGTAGCTTAGCATTGCCTTCTTGAAGGCAGTTAGTCTGCTACAGTGAACTATTTCCATGTATTCATGACCACTGGACATCTCAAAGTGCTGTACAGCCAATTAAATGTAATCATTGATGTATTTTAGGATAAATGCTGGGGCAGCTAATAAAGTGTACATCTCCTGAATGGGTTTTTGAAATTAAACTGGATAGAGTCTTTTAAAACTTTGCCGATTTCTGTCCCAGGTTAACTCACCCATTACCAAAACCATTGCATGTATCCTTGTTAGCAGATTCTACATGTTGCCCCAATAATACGTTGAAGCTTATGGCCCATGTAACTAAAGTTTGCCAGATGTATTCCGTCCTGCACCTCATCCTACTTGCCCATCACCTCAGATCTGCATGTGAATCTCCAATTCAGTTTTTCAAATGCACTTTTTGGAAATGTTCCTCCATGGTTCCATTTTTCTTTCAAGCTCTGCAATCTCCTGATCTCCTGTAATCCCTGTGTATGTTCCATGCCACTGAATCCTGCTTACCTGCTTTCCTTTGCTCTACAGTAACTGAGCATTCAGCCACCTTTATCCTCGAACTTGGTACCTTCTCCCTAAACTTCACTCCTGTCCACAATTTTTTTCATCCCCTCAAGACCTATTTCATTTGCCTAACTTCCAGTTGAACTATATAATCTCTTCCCTCTTAGGGAATGGCAAAACAGATGCCAATCTATTTGTGAAAATCCTTGTGATTGTTTCTTGCATTTACAAAACCATGAATGCAAATGCTGTCATTCCATCCCAAGATAGCTCCGACTATCTTTTTTGAATGACAAAAATATTTAAGCCCTTGAAAATACACAAAATAATATATAAAATGGTATTTCATAAATTTTTGCAGCTCTGAATTTTGCTACATGTTTATGACTGGCGGTATGAGTTAATCTTTGATTTATGTATCCATTAAAATACCACCTGATGTAATACTAAGTCACAGAGACACAGGATGTTGGATTCAATTCTGGTTTGTGTTGAGTGAGCTGATTTCAGTTGCGAGATCATAGAGACATGAAGCTTGTACTACATAACTTAACACCTACATTTAACAAAGAGCAGAGTAATATCAAGCTAGTCTATTTGGTTGCCAATGGAGTGTAATCATTGCTGTAACGTAGGTCATAGAAGATCATATAATCGCTACAGTGTGGAAACAGGCCCTTCAGCCCAACAAGTCCACACTGAACCTCAGAGCATCCCAACCAGTCCCGTCCCATCCCATCCCCCTATAACCCACCTAATCTACACCTCCATGAACGCTATGGACAATTTAGCGTGGCCAATCCACCTAGCCTGCACATCTTTGGACTGTGGGAGATAACCCACAAGGTCATAGGGAGAATGTGCAAACTCTACACAGACAGTTACCCGAGGCTGGAATTGAACCCGGGTTCCTGGCGCTGTGAGGCAGCAGGGCTAACTACTGAGCCACCATGCCACCCTTAATAGTAGAACAATATTGTGAACTTGTTTAATTCCATTTTACAAACATTACTGTATGGTTATTGGATGAAAGAAAAAGACATTTGCTCATGATCACTGGACTTCTTAAAAAGCTATAGAGTCAATTAAGTGTAATCACCGATGTATTTTAGGATCAGGCCTGTGTGAAATATATTTAACTGCCTATTATTAAAAAAAACAAGTTTCTGCAATAATAATGAAGGACTTAATATATATATGAAAAGAACTTAAAATAATTTTTATACCAACACAGAATTATTTTAATTTTCCAGCGGGAGCCATCTTCATTATAAGCCAAATAAGCCAAGCAAATATGCAACTTTTGCTCTTTGTGCAGTTTAAATACAAAATAGCACCTGTTTTTGAAAAATGTTGCATTTGTCAAGTTCGTATTCAAACTGATTTGCATGTTGTGAAAAATACATTGGGCACAAGTATGCCCTCCCTGGAGAGGGCAAAGGAAGTGCGAAACGGACAAATAATTGGGTGAGTTGGTGCTAGTGAGATACTGGGTTCCTCTTCCAACCTCTGTAATTACATGCTGGGTGAGACTGGCAGAAAGTGACCTTGTCAACATGCCACCAATAAGGTCCCTAAATGGTTAATTGATGTGCACCTAGAGTCTAATATTGCCATCAGCTTGTCTCCCTGACAGGTGAAGAAAAGTGACTGTTTGCCTGAATGGGAAGCTTTGTGACTTGCGTAGTGGTGAGGAGGGCTCCTATCTGGGCCAATTGTGATAAGACTAGAGTAGACAAAGTGATAGTTCCTAAAGCCCCTTGCCATTGTTCCCTGGCCACTTCTCTCCCTGCAAATCTCATCCTGCACGACCTGAAAGAAAAGCACATTTTGTGCTTAATTTTAAGAACAGCAAATCAATTTAACTTAAAATTCTACAATCACTTGAGCCAGTTAACCAATTTGGTCAAACTGCATGACTAAAAATAGCATTGAGTACAAACTCCAGGCCTTTATTTATAGAAGCTATATTATTGCCATTATTCATGCTATTGAGCATCTTTCTTTCTTTCTAGTCAGCAACGAAGAACAACATAATAACATATGTTAATATATTAACGATAGATGTGCTGCTGTTTATTCTTGTTACCTTCTGAATTCCCTTGTGTTGAATTTTATAATCACATTTGAGTTTTGGTGTTGCATTTGTACGTGCTCACTGAAAATGAAGTCCGGCAGCAACAAATGATGACTGAATGCTGGTCAACTAATGATTAGCAAATAATAAACAGTTAATAGGACTACTGTCCAAGATGTTCAACAAAACTATAAATCCAGTACATGACTCAACTGCAAGGAACAAATAAGCTGAAATGTAAATCTGTTGCCCACACACTTCTTGAAAATCTTTTGATTGCCTTGGTTCCTGTAACATGGTGGAAATAAGGGGCTGAATATCACTCCAGAAGAGGATAGCTCAAGTTAGGAAATGCCCTGACCCTGCAGCTCCATCTCTGGTTAAAAGGCCCAGTTACACACAATATTTGCTCCGTAGAGGGAGGGTGGAATACAGTTGGGCCTATTACCTCTGCAAGTAGATTTTATATGGGAATAGGAATGGGCAGTTGAGTTGGGCTGGTCAGAAGTCTTGCCATAGTTCTCTAGGACTCTGGTTTAGTCGTATGAATGTTTGGCCCTCATCCCCCTTACCCACTTAGATCTCCCATGCCCCCTCCATTCCAACTCATCCTCCCACCATCTCTCCATATCATCTTATACCTGAATGTTCTCTCCAGCAGCCACTGGGTTTTACACCCACATATTCTGTTTTGAAATGCATATAATATATTTTCCTGAGGCCTATGCGAGTGTGAGAAGGCTGCATTTGCAGTACATGCAGCACTCCAGCTATACCACTATCAACTGAGGAGGATACATTAGCAGATGGGAGGCCTGGAACTTAAATTTGGGTTTTGTGATCAACAAAATATGGCTATTGCAGAACACACAGATTTATTCCCTCCAATTATTAAGACCGCTCCCTCGCATAAAAGTTGTTAGAAGTGACAGGATTTTGTTAAAACATTAGAATTAAGTAATCATGTCAATTAAACCTAACTATTTCTTGGTGCCATGTTGAAACACTCTGCCTTGTATATGCCCTTCCTATTTTATCCCCTAATAAAGTAAGTTTACGTTATACTTACCTTTTATACAAGTTGAGGGTTACAATATGGTCTATATTTCCAAGAAGATGACCAGGATTTTAAGACACACTGGCACAAAGCAGACAGCACATAGTGACTGACAAACAGAATTGTGCCCTCCTCCAAAAATAATGGGTTACAAAACTAGTTTCAAGCTAGAAGTCAGAACAATTGCTATCTCATCAAATAATTAAGCTGCTGCAAAGGCATTTGGTGCTCCTGGAAAGTTTTTTCTGGAATGTAAGAAGGGGGCATCTACCATGAAGAAGATTTCTAAGAGCAAATTGAATAAAAGATCAAGTTGCTGGCCAGATCTTTAGAAGCATGTATCAGAAAGGGTCCTCTTCATTATCTCAAGCACGTTACGAGACAATCTGAGTTGGACATTACAGATTGTTGAATGCAAAGTCACATTTCTCAGTTGAGCATATTACTCTCATGTATTTCCATCTGAAGACAAAATTGAAACATTTGCTAAACGTGATCAAAAACTATATACCTCTCAATATAAGTTATGAAGGGTTCTCTGAGCTACTGTCTGACTAAAAGACTTAGGCTCTAGCCTTTCTGCCCTGTGCTTTGGTGGCAGCTTTCTCTTCAGCACAAAATCCTGGACCGTGAAATGTGCCAGTCTGCAACACTCAATGGGGGACAACTCTTGGCACTGGAAAGTAGGTTTTTGGGCAGAGAAATGAGTGTATCTCCCACAGTTGTGGTCCTCCAGGTGCTGATGAAGTTGGTGTGCATCCCAGCAATCAGCCTTTGGAGAACAGGGGTCCTGCATCATTGGAACTGTTCAGAGCAAATCTTGAGAAAAGCACTATATCTCTGTCCAAAATGATTTTGCAAAGGCATGTTTGAGGAGCAAGGGTGCTCTCCACTGCAGCCATCATGAGGGCAATGTATGGTGGTGCAGAAAATCCGGGTGTACGAGAACAATCTGACAGATGATGTCCTTCTTGATAGCAGCCATGCTATGTTCTAGTGTGGGAAGGTTCTGGTGAGGAGGCATTCTGCCGCATACTCAGTCTACTCAGGGAGG
This sequence comes from Stegostoma tigrinum, assembly GCF_030684315.1. Lineage (NCBI taxonomy): Eukaryota > Metazoa > Chordata > Chondrichthyes > Orectolobiformes > Stegostomatidae > Stegostoma > Stegostoma tigrinum. The sequence goes on from NC_081374.1 coordinate 29,136,968, forward strand.
TATCTCATAGGATTGACCTTCTCCTTTCCCACCATCCCCCAGGCCCTCTAGGTTGTTACATCCTGACCACCGCAGAAAGGACTTGTGTTCAAAAGTATTTTTCTGTTTTAAAAACTTTTTCAGAAGGGACATGTGACACCTGTATGGTCCAAATATTCATTCACGGGATGAGGGCATCGCTGGCTAGGCAGCATTTATTGCCCATCCCTAACTGCCCAGGGGGCGATTTAGAGCCAACCACATTGCTCTGGGTCCAGAGTCACTTGTAGGCCAGACCAGGTAAGGATGACAGTTTCCTAATCTAAAGGACATTCGTGAACCAGGTGTGTTTTTCTAACAATTGGCAATGGATTCACGGTCATCATTAAACTCTTAAGTCTGGATATTTATTGAATTCAGAATCTACCATCTGCCTCGGCAGGATTTGAACTTGGGTCCCCAGAATGTTATCTCAGTCTCTGGGTTAACAGTAGAGCAATTAATATCGCTGGGCCATCACCTCCCCAGCCCTCCCAAGGTGGCTGTCAGGAAAAAATGATTGTTAGGATTGCTCTTCCCTCCTCTATCCTGGGTTTTGTACACGATTTCCCCTTTTGGGGCTCAATCCATTTTCACTTCCAAATGAAATACATGTCTTGGGTGACTGCTGTGGCACAGGCATGGCGAAGAAGTCAGACCTGAGCCACATAGAAAAGCACTGAGAATACTCCCCCAATGACCAGGTTTTTACCCTCAGTGGAGAGGGCAACGTAAGTAAAGTCATCATAGACCCAAAGGACTGTAAGGCTGCTCTCTCATGAGAGGGAGTTGACTGATGGGGAGTTGAACCTGAAGGTCACCTCAGGCAAGTGGTAAGGCCGAGAAGTTGGGACCTTCATGCCAACCCCAGCTGCTGTGGGGAAACCATATCTTGCTTAACTATCACCCATTAAATTTTCAAAACTTAATGTCAACGTTAATTTATTCAGTGCAAACAAAAGTATAAGCGACCTGTGTTTAACGTGAAAATTATTAGTGCGACCATTTGAAAGTGATATCATAAATGATCGTTGCCAAATGGAAGGATTAAATTAACAAGGCTAGAGGAACTCATTCCATTGGCACACTCTCTTGTGTGGAAAACAGCCACGTATAATTAAGGCTATAATGTTGACCTTTTAGATTACATTATGACTCATCCCTAATAAAACATTACTTGAAACACTTAATAGTCTTTCTCATAGCAGTATCACCAGGCTACAGTCAAGGTGGATGATTTCAATTTCCTCTGCCAGATGGAAATCTGAATAGGGTGCAGTTAATACTGACTTCAATGGAAAACGAATCGGGTGGGCTTTCAAATGACCAGCAGATACACTTTGCGTGTGATAAAAGTTAAAATGACTTCTGCTTTACTGCTCAAAAAAGACTGCAGAGCTGTGCATCGGGCTCTAACCATTTAAAAGTGTAGACATATCTGGAAAACAGTAAGCACAATATAAATAGCTTATGTTTAAAAATACAGGGAAAAGTAGGTTCAAAGGCAAAGGTGCTACTTGATGAAAAAAGGTTAAATTATTGCAAAATGTAAGTGGATCTTGCCCAGATTTCAAGTGAGGAACTAATAAATCTGAAAGCATGATGCCGCGTTGGAAAACATTTGCACAAGTTGGTACAGGTGAAATTGTATTCCACTGGGGCACACTGGGGAGGAACTTTTAAAAGAAAAGATTTGGGAAGTCAAATGTTAAAGTTTTGAAAGAGATTCTCAAAGAGTTGAATGTGAGAGAAACTTGGACCTTGGAATGAACACCTCCTCCTCAAAGAGCTTTTCAGACTGGCTACTCTTGATTTTCCAATTTATATGAGATATTCTCTCCTTCTAAACTTCATACTTGTGATTGAGTATGGGGTGTTTGACACGTTTTATTACTACTTTTACTTGGGGTTAATAATCAATTAAATTCCTCACTTCTCCCAACAAAAACATTTTAAATTGAAGTGTGATATAGCAACATGACGAAAAGAATTAACAATCTTTGTTGGAGCCATCTGAGGGGTTTAGAAAGAAGGATCCAATTCATCCTTCCTCATTTGGTGAAAATAAAGATCCTCTCTTTATGATGCCCTACTTTCATTTTTTCAAATGCCTCTGCTCTTGCCCCACCATTTCTGAATAAAGTTTTCTCGTATACGTCCCCACCTGCAGCATTCTTTCCTTTGCATCTGGATTAAGTTTCATTTTTGATTAGAAATTTAGAAACATAGGCCAAATGGCACATTCATCCTCCTATCGAGCCTGCTCTGCTGTTCCACCTGATCATACCTGATGTTCCATCTCAATGCCATAAATTTTGCCAATTCTGAGGAAGGATCTCTTGGCCCTAAACATTAACTCTGATTTCAACCCACGGATGCTGCTGAGCTTTTCCAACAATTTCTGTTTTTGTGTCATAACTCTTGCTTGCCGCCATTATCTCTTGGTAAATTTTAGCTTCTGTAACTCTATTTCTTTCCTCTATACAATCCATACCCTTCTGTGATGGAGAATTCCACAGGGTTCATTACCCTCTGAGTGACGATGCCTGTCTTCCTCTCAATTTGAATTATCTTACCTCCATTCTAAGACTATGTTATCTTGTTCTGGAATCCTTGCATTCATTCTGTAAAGGAACAGCAGTGGAGGCCACAGCAGACTGTGTCAGGCTGCTTTGACTCATCGGTTACAATGGCATGAGCCATCTGGAGCCATGCCCTAGAGCTATAGAAAGATAATAGAACATAGAACATAGAACAGTACAGCACAGAACAGGCCCTTCAGCCCACAATGTTGTGCCGACCATTGATCCTCATGTATGCACCCTCAAATTTCTGTGACCATATGCATGTCCAGCAGTCTCTTAAATGACCCCAATGACCTTGCTTCCACAACTGCTGCTGGCAACGCATTCCATGCTCTCACAACTCTCTGTGTAAAGAACCCGCCTCTGACATCCCCTCTATACTTTCCACCAACCAGCTTAAAACTATGACCCCTCGTGCTAGCCATTTCTACCCTGGGAAATAGTCTCTGGCGATCAACTCTATCTATGCCTCTCATTATCTTGTATACCTCAATAAGGTCCCCTCTCCTCCTCCTTTTCTCCAATGAAAAAAAGTCCGAGCTCAGTCAACCTCTTTTCATAAGATAAGCCCTCCAGTCCAGGCAGCATCCTGGTAAACCTCCTCTGAACGCTCTCCAAAGCATCCACATCTTTCCTATAATAGGGCGACCAGAACTGGACGCAGTATTCCAAGTGTGGTATAACCAAAGTTTTATAGAGCTGCAACAAGATCTCACGACTCTTAAACTCAATCCCCCTGTTAGTGCCACCATCTTTTTCCAGTATCTCTCACTCTCATTATCTCTGCTACTGTCCCTACTTTCCACCAAGGGTCATGCTTTATCACACACTAATAGATACAAAGCCTTATGTCCTCACATATCCTGTCCTGCTACTCTACTAACCCGGCACACTCCCTGTGCTGTCTACTTACTCATTCAAGACACTTCTCCACCTGTACCATAAGTGATTAATTTTGCCAGCCACTTTGATCTTCCGTTATACTACCTGCCTCTCAATCAAGGTGCAAAACCACCAAAAATAGGGCAAAAAGAGTCAAGATGGGTGGTGTCAGAGATAATGGGAACTGCAGATGCTGGAGAATCCAAGATAATAAGATGTGAGGCCGGATGAACACAGCAGGCCCAGCAGCATCTCAGGAGCACAAAAGCTGACGTTTCGGGCCTAGACCCTTCATCAGAAAAATGTTTTCGAAAAATGTTGCATTTGTCAAGTTTGTATTCAAACTGATTTGCATGTTGTGAAAAATACATTGGGCACAAGTATGCCCTCCCTGGAGAGGGCAAAGGAAGTGCGAAACGGACAAATAATTGGGTGAATTGGTGCTAGTGAGATATTGCGTTCCTCTTCCAACCTCTGTAATTACATGCTGGGTGAGACTGGCAGAAAGTGACCTTGTCAACATGCCACCAATAAGGTCCCTAAATGGTTAATTGATGTGCACCTAGAGTCTAATATTGCCATCAGCTTGTCTCCCTGACAGGTGAAGAAAAGTGACTGTTTGCCTGAATGGGAAGCTTTGTGACTTGCGTAGTGGTGAGGAGGGCTCCTATCTGGGCCAATTGTGATAAGACTAGAGTAGACAAAGTGATAGTTCCTAAAGCCCCTTGCCATTGTTCCCTGGCCACTTCTCTCCCTGCAAACCTCATCCTGCACGACCTGAAAGAAAAGCACATTTTGTGCTTAATTTTAAGAACAGCAAATCAATTTAACTTAAAATTCTATAATCACTTGAGCCAGTTAATCAATTTGGTCAAACTGCATGACTAAAAATAGCATTGAGTACAAACTCCAGGCTTTTATTTATAGAAGCTATATTATTGCCATTATTCATGCTATTGAGCATCTTTCTTTCTTTCTAGTCAGCAATGAAGAACAACATAATAACATATGTTAATATATTAACGATAGATGTGCTGCTGTTTATTCTTGTTACCTTCTGAATTCCCTTGTGTTGAATTTTATAATCACATTTGAGTTTTGGTGTTGCATTTGTACGTGATCACTGAAAATGAAGTCAGGCAGCAACAAATGAGATAAAGGGTCTAGGCCCGAAATGTCAGCTTTTGTGCTCCTGAGATGCTGCTTGGCCTGCTGTGTTCATCCAGCCTCACATTTTATTATCTTGGATTCTCCAGCATCTGCAGTTCCCATTATCTCTGACACCACCCATCTTGACTCTTTTTGCCCTATTTTTGGTGGTTAGCTTTTGTGCTCCTGAGATGCTGCTTGGCTTGCTGTGTTCATCCAGCCTCACATTTTATTATCTTAAGATGGGTGGTGTATTGCCCATCATTTCAGGTCCAAAGAACTTATCAGTAGAGGGTTTTATTTTGAACTGCCCTGACCTGAGCTTGGACTGCTATCAGAGGCTGCCCTTTGCTCGATGTGCCAGGAGCCATTGAGAAAAGACTATATTCCCTTGATTTGATTAAGGCCCGCTGACAAGCTTCCTGGCTTTGGCTGTGCTAAATGGCATGACAAAGCAGTTGTACAGAGAGGCAATGCAAGGCAGAAGTGCTGCGGGCATCTATATAGGCTTAACGAATGAGTGCAATGAGCCCAGAGATGTCGTCAGGTCCACTCCATGACCTGGGAGCGTGTCCTGAGTGCAAATTTCCTTGCTGTAACATGAGAGAGATTTGTTCCAAGCAGCATCATCAATGCCCAGAAGCATCCTGTAGGAATGTGGCCACCTTTGAGGCTGGTGCCCATGCTGTTACCCAAGTTGTTGTGCTCAATGTTCAACTGTAGGTCTCTTTGAGCAAACGATGAGTTGAACTTGCCAGAACCCGATCTGTTTTCTCTGCTAAGTCTTCCCTACTGTTAGTTTGTATAGCTCACCTGGTAAGACTGCAATCTGATGAAAGTGCTATTAACAAGACATCCAATGAGCATCAATGGGAATTTGCTATAGCCCATATCGTTCAGAGCCTGGTAAGGCTGAGCCCACTATTTCTGAAGCCCCATTTGGCACCATGACCTAAAGTTTGAGAATTGCTGCTTTATACGTGTTAGAAACAGTTAATGTCATAGGATATGCAATGAGCTGAAAGTTATAGAAAATTCATTCGCGACTATGTTGGTTGCCCGTACAATTTTCCTATCCATTCTGACAGCTGATAAATAATATTAATTGTTTTCAGGCTAAAAGTAAGTGCTATATTGTTTAAAGTAAAATGACTCGGATGCATAAACACGAGATAATAGTACTTTTAGAGTAAACACCTTGTTTGTTCAGCCCTTTCAAACATCTGTTAGCAATTGTATTTTGATACTTGTGGTCAATTGAAACCATTGCCATGTAAGTTTGTCTTGAACTGTACAAACAAAATAAGAATTTCCCTTAGACAAATAATAATGTGTATTAATTGTGGAAAAGGTGTGTGGCATTTTATTTCAAAATACATTAATATCCATTATGCCTGACTCTCTAAATGAAAAACATAATGTTAATTCATGAACTGTGCTGTGATTTGCCGTTATGAGCAAAGTTCTGTCAAGTAATTGTCACTGAATTTGGTGCTATTGCTCTTAAAGTAATTGTCTCTGTTAGCACACAGCTACATTGGGTTTCAATACTGAGGAATGTCTTGTTTAAAGGTTAATGCAAAAATACTGTTTTAATGGCTGAGGTTCCTAATTCTACAGATTCCAAATCAGCTGCTTTCTGACCATTCCAAGTCCACTTCCCTCCTTTTCCCACCCCAACTACCATACCTTGAAGTTGGCTGCTCATTTCCAATGTGTTTTCTAAACCAAAATGTCATATTTTCTTGGTTTAAGAAGCCAACCCAGTGCTTTCCCCTACCCTGACCCATTCCCACAGAAAGCATTCCAAAAACACTTCTACGCACATCTAACTCTTGTGTCATCCAAATTCTTTCACCTCATAAACCATTAGCTATTGTCCCTTGCACATATTTGTGTGCTTTACGTTATATTTCTGCTGCTCAACAACTGCTGTGATTTCATATTATCCTGCCCATGTTTACAAAAAACCTAATTCCCAATGTAGTCCAACTAGCTTCTTTACTTTGTTCTTTACCTCTTTCTTCTCCCTTTACCTATTCTTCCCTCCATATTTCCACTAGATGTGTCTCCTGTACTATTGTATTTGTCCCGTTCTCCTCTGATTACTCCGTGCTCACATTTGTTTGTCTGCCCCTCTCTTCTCTTTTCACCACTCATTCTTCCTTGCCTTCCCTGTTCCTCCTTTCAATTTAGTTCTCCATATCAAGAAGAGCAACTTAAATATATGAAACGTCCTGGGATACTTCACAGGAATGTTACGGAACATAATTTAACACTGAATCACATTAAGGCCATACTAGCTCAGGTGAACAGAAGCTTAGTCAAAAAGGTCACTTTTAAGGATTGTGCTAAAGGAAGAAAGGGAGACAGAGAGTCAAAGAAGGATACTGATGACTTTCAGAACTTGGGGCTTTAGCAACTGAAGCACAGTGACCAATGATGGAACAAATTAAAATTGAGATGCTCAAGAAGCCAGAATTAGATGAATGAAGATATTTTGAACGGCCGAGGGTCAAGGGAGATTTCAGAGATAGATAGGATGATTATGAAAATAAGGCTAAGGATTTCAAAGCCAAGACATTGCTTGACTTGACGGGTGTTGGTAAAGGTCACCTAGCACAGTAGTGAAGGGTGATCAGAACTTGTGTGAATTAGGACACAAATAGGAGAGTTCTGAAAGACTTTCTCTGGAAGGTAGAATATGGGTGTCAGCCTGAAGTACATTGGAATAATCCAGCCTAAAGGTATCAAAACTTTTGCTGAGGGTTTCAGCAGTAGAAGAGTTTAAGGTAGGGGTGTAGTTGAACAATGTTACTGAGGTTGAAATATATGGTCTTAGTGGTGGTAAATGAATGTGTATGGGAGGATACATTTGCCTCAGAGATAGTACAGTCATGATTCACTAGACCGAAGCCTGAGACGAGTAAATTGTTTCATGATCAGTTGCTGAGCCAATTGGATCTGTAGTTGAAAAGGATGATCGGCGATCTCATTGAAACACACAAAATTGTGAAGATGCTTGACACTATAGGTTCAGAATTTGTTGCCCTTCACTGGGGAATCTAGAATATGGGCAAGAGTTTCAGGATTAGGGATCAACAATTTCGAACTGTACTTACAAACCTCAAATCAGGATTTTTTCAGCAATATTCTCTCACTGTAAATATTTATGGACTAGATTAAATTATCTCTCCAGGAATCCAGGAAGAAGGAAAAACATTGGGCAAGATTAATTATAATTGCTATTAATGGCTTAACAAAATTTAAGAGACAAATGGATTAAACTGCTTCTATTTCTTGTATCCATACATTTCCAAATTTTATTTTGGAATATATTAGCACAAAGGGAACTAAGAATTCAGGATTATCGTTGAAATATTTCTAGTGAAATAGATTTACTGGCATTTAGTTCCTTTTTTTTGAATTTCAACCAAAATTGTATACTGTGAACTGGCACATATAGTTGCTGTTCAACAAGAAAAACAGAAATTGCTAGAAAAGCTCAGCAAGCCTGGCAGCATCTGAGGAGAGAAATCAGGGTTAACATTTTGAGTTGAGTGACCCTTCCTCAGGGTTGCTGTTTTATGTGGCACTTTGGCTCTTACAACAACATTTAAAGGAGGAATCTTTTCTAAGTCTGCTGTATTTGTATACTTGATAATCTAACCGTGTACAGGAAAGGAATAAAAATGCCTTTTGGTTATAATCAACTCCTGTACAAATAAAGCAGGATTCTGCATGCTCGCTGTTAGCGCAGGCTGACTCCCAGCCTGGAGCTTGGTTTGAAAAGAGTATTTTAATTGTAGCATTGATACCATATTTACTAGTGTTGCAGGGTGTCTATAGATTGTTATACTCCATGTAATACATCTTTGCTGGTGACATTTTTGGGAAATTGTTTTTCAGCCATGCTGTGGTAATGCATGTAATAAATGTATTTGATTTAAGGGACCGCTGTGCTGCAACAGATCATTTCATTAAAGTCACTTCAAAAATATTTGCAGCTCTGAAAAGATCCAAAGCTCTCTGATATCAATTAGTTTTCACTTCATGTTATCCTACTAAGAAGTAATCTTCAAATGCCTTGTACATACATTGAAATAGTGTACTCAACATTTGAGATAAGCTATATAAAAGCTCAAAGCTTATTGCTTGATATTCTTATCAATTTTTGCTTTTACATTGTTTCCAATAAGGAGGCTGTGGTGGAAAAATTGAACACCTCAGAATGCGAATTTAATATAGAAAATGATCCTGAAATTCCTGGTGACTGTGTTGAGGTCCCTGTCAGTGATGTGTTTCAGAAATGTTCTCTGGGTATTCTTTTATTATGAATGGGCGGTCGCCCTATGATCAATAGGGAATGAATATGTGAACACTACTTTAAATGCATCTTTGGTATTTTCAGAGGCTTGGAGTAAGGAATTCCCAATGTTATTTTTCTCCCTGGGTACGCTCCAAATTGGCCCTGTGAGACAGAACATTTACTGATTGGTTAATTTTCTTCAAAACTTTGAAGTTTTTGAGGATCCCAATAACTTGGATGATCTGGATTCCACCAGTTATCCTGTGGAAGCTGGCACCACAATGTCTGAGTGTATCAGCTGCTACCAAAAATCGGAGCCCCTACTGTAGATAGGTGTGGAATTGCAATGATCAAGCCCTACCCATAAACAGGCAATGAGGAAGCTCCCGAACACAGTGGCAATCCGATAGAGATAACAAGGTGTAGAGCTGGATGAACATAGCATAGCCAAACAGTATCAGAGGAGCAGGAAGGCTGACGTTTCGGGCCTAGACCCGAAACATCAGCCTTCCTGCTCCTCTGATGCTGCTTGGCCAGCTGTTGTCGTTCAGCTCTACACCTTGTTCTCTCAGATTCTCCAGCATCTGCAGTTCCTGCTATCTCTGAAGCAATCTGATAGAATCAGGCTTTTGCTGGCTTCTTTGGACTACTCCGAATATTTGAATGGCTCACATACTTTTACAAATTAAAATTCATCAATTAGCAGCAATACATTAATGAATAATACATGAAGTTTACAATTTTAAAGAAAAACTAAAGCTAGCAATTAACGATTTAAATGCACTGTACCTGATGTATAATGTATTAAAACTACATTGTTATTATGTCACAAGACAAAACCTGAATGCATTTTCTGAAAGACTTTTTGTTATGTAAATTAAAAATGCACAACAAAATACAGCTGTCAAAATAGCATTCTTTGGCGATCTTAAGGAAACATATGGTTGGTAACTATAGAATTGAGTTCCAACAACAGAACTGAAGGGATAAGCCCACCGGCAGAAGAGATATTAGTCACGTTGACGTTTGCAATATGGTTTGGAACTCTGACAGCTTAATGCACAAACATATACCTTTTCAATTCTTTTAGATCCGGTAGAGTCCCATACTTTCTGAGGAAGCTTCGCCAGACTCGAAAAGTTAACTCTGATTTTTTTTTTACAGATGCTGCTAGACCTGCTGAGCTTTTCCAGCAACTACTGTTTTTGAATCCCATACTTAGTTGTGTGCCCTCGTTTAAGTGCAGCATAAGTGGTGGGCAAGAAGTTGCTGCTGGGGACCCAAGGGGATGGTTATTCACATAAGGCAAGGATTTGGAACTAGCTACATGGGGATAGTGATTCATGGTTGAAGGAGGAAGGTAATACCCAATTAAGGCTTGTGGTCTGTAGAAGACTCCTGTTTCTTTACTCTGCCTTGAAGAGGAGAAAGCACATGTTTTATTCAGGTCTCTTCTGATTGTAGTCCTAACTACTGCCTGCTTTTATGGGAACCCAGTGCCATTATTCCAATTGGCAGCTGAAATTATTTTTGAGTTCAAGTGACTTAATTGGATGTTGACACTTAAATATTGATAAGTTCTCCGCTTGTAAAAAGTGGACAACTTCACTGCTGCTGGGAATCTGGCACTGAAAATAACAACTGTCATGAACACATTGGCAAAGCAGCATTAAGTGCAAGGCCACTTATTTAAGCACATGCCACCCCATTCTTGGGAGGGAGGAATTGATTAAATCTTGTTTCTACTTTACTCCACTCCCACCTTTTGTCTACTTCACGTTATATCTATGTGAATTCATTGTGCGCTCAAAGCCTGAGGTTTTTAAGTAAATAACATTTATTATATTGAAATGTCTTTTCTTATTAAAGGTTATCATCTTTTTTCCAATACAATGAGAATGGAATGGCCCGTTTGCTGGGATAAATGTATGTGTGATTGCCTGCAGCGTTTTGCATTATACTCTGACATAAAATTGTCCAGACTCAGCATTTCTTCAGTCCATGATAATGAATGTACCCATCTTACAACACACACATAAAATGGATGACAGCAAGGAAGGAAAGAAAACTTCAGCCAAGAACAATTTGCTGACATGATTAAAAGCAGTTTTATTGGATTATTTTCCATTTCCTTTGTTCTCTCTGGTCTGTAAAGTACATTAACACTTTCTATTCACAGAGTGCTGATGAATCTTCCATTGTTGCTTTTTGTAGGGGCATTTTTGCTTTATTTGCTACCTTCGAGCTGCTCATTACAATAACCTGATGCAATTTGTGAAAAAAGGCGAGTGCGTTGCCCACACCGTTTAGATGACATTTTAAAGTCTGATACCAAGAGGCATTTGGCTTTTCATCTAAATTCTGTTGCTATGCGAATTCTCCTGGAAAGCAGATTCAATTGGGTTGCAGCCTTAGATGGAGTCTCGGTAAGCTAAACCTCTGCCCCAGACTCCTCACTGTCCACTGTAATGGCCGCCACTAGCCCCCAGCAATTCATGTAATTTACTGAGCTTCCTCCAACCCCCACCCCGTCCCCATCCCTCCAGCCCTTTTCAATATGATTAGATATATACATTAGGAGGAAAGCGTCAGTGATGGTGTTTGTTATGAAAATGATGCGGATTTGATAGCATGTAGAATGCTTCTCTTCAAATTCAGCTGCACTCAATTACCCTTATTCTGTAAAGATAATAGATGGCACCTCATTGAAGATGCATTCTGAGAATGTGCTGTTTCTAATTTTCAACATCCGCGAAAAGTGCAGGGTGGACTCCACTGGTATTACCTACTATTTAACCAGCTGCCTACCCTGAAGTTGTTCTGGTTTCACTACCAGAAGAGGTTCCAAAACAAACAAATAAAGTGATTTCAACCTCTTTTTCCTTTAGTTTAGAATGGACAGCAAAAGCAGGAATCTTTCTTGCGGCACAGCAAGTAAAGGTTAAGCATCCCCAGCCACATTTTTTCCTAGATTTCAAGGGACTTCCAAACCCCCTTTCATATAAGTTCCCAGGATCATATCTTAATGCCTGCTGGCAAGCTCGCGCCACTTTTGGGCAGTAGATGAAGATAGCGTTTATAGTTGAGAACCCAAAGCTTAAATTTCATGAGTTGATGCAGTTGGGCTTATTTTCCTGTCCACCTTAGGCATCAGTTGAACAACTAATCTCGAGTTCAAATCAGATTATTGTCCGAAAGCATAATGTAACTGCTGTAATATTGAATCTCAAATATTTTACTCCAATTGATCTAACCGGTCACTACCTCTTGAATTTCTAAAAATATTTTCAGGTATCTTACTAAATCAAATATTTTTATGAATTGTCAAAATCACCATGATGGTTCTGAAACATGTGGTATAGCTGTCGCAAATCTTTAAATGCTTCACAAATGCAATGAAAAGCTGTTGCAACATATTATGGCAATGGAAACCCTGCTGCCACGTGACAGGAGATTCAAGAAATATTCTAGAGAATTGCCAGTAAAACAGGAAACCACGTATGATTTCACTGGGACCGTCACTCACCTTCCTTCAGGAGTTCCTGATTTTTATTGCTGTTGCTCCAAGTAGGCTTTTGAAGTACTTTTGGGGAAAAAAATGCTTTTGAGGCCATTTATGACAAATAAAATAGAATTAAAAAGCTGTACATTTGCAACATTCTCCCAAATTCTCTCACTGCTCTGCAGGAACTAAATTTTCAAAGATCAGAAAGTGTTTATAGTGCAGAGAGTTTATACTGCTCTGTTTATAGTGAATTACATTTTTTTTAGATTCCCTACAGTGTGGAAACAAGCCCTTCGGCCCAACAAGTCCACATCGCCCCTTGAAGCATCCCACCCAGACCCATCCCCCTATAACCCACACACATCCCTGAACACTACAGGAAATTTAGCACAGCCAATCCACCTAGCCTGCACATCTTTGGACTGTGGGAGGAAACTGGAGCACCCGGAGGAAACCCACACTGACACAGGGAGAATGTGCAAACTCCACACAGACAGTTGCCCGAGGCTGGAATCGAACCTGGGTCCCTATGCTGTGAGGCTGTAGTGCTAACCACTGAGTCACCGTGCCGCTCAATATGTACCCTCAACCATCAGTGCCATTATTGCTTCTCCGGTGTCAGTGTTGTTATTGCTTTTTTCCTGATCACCGGTTTCAATGAAAAGGACCCTCCAGCATGTTTAATTTCATCCTTCCAGAATAGCAGCATTATTTTGGTTCTTCAAGATTTTGAATTTCTTCAGAAGACAACCTATCTTTCAACTCAGCCCATGGGTTTGATAAGTTATCATTACTGGCTAACAGTGCCCAGCAAACATGAGCTGAAAAACATTTTTCTGGAAGAAGGGTTTGGAACACTTCTTCCTGGGTAAATGAACTTGCTTGTAAATTTTCTTAATTGTTTTTAGAGTTTCCAGAAAGTTTATAACATTGAATGGGAATTAATCATAACATGGAAAAAAAAATGGGACGACACAGTGGCTCAGTGGTTAACACTGCTGCCTCAGTGCCACGGTCCCAGCTTTGATTTCAGCCTTGGATGACTGTCTATGTGGAGTTTGCACGTTCTCCCCGCGCCTGCGTGGGTTTCGTCCAGGTGCTCCGGCTTCCTTCCACAGTCCAGACGCTTGCAGGTCAAGTGGATTGACCACAGGAAATGCAGGGTTATTGGCTTAGGGTAAGGGGGTGTATCTGGGTGGGATACTGTTTGGATATGTGGTATGATACCGATGGATCAAATAGCCTGCTTCCACACTGTAAGGATTTTGATTTCCATTACACTTTATTTTCTCACAATCTCAACAGAATTATAGAAAACACCAGAAAGATTCGGCCATTTGGTCCATTGAGCCCACTCTGTTATTCAACATGATTGTGGTTGCTCATTTATCTTAATGTCATATTCCACACTCTCTCCGTATACTCCTTGACGGGTCAATTAGGAGTAGAGGTCTGTCATTCAGCTCTTCAAACAAGCTCAATAAAATCTTGGCTGATTCGTTTGACTTTCAAGTTCCACATCTCCACCTATCCCCCATAAGTTTTGTTTAAAAAGAATCAATCTACTTCTGTCCTAAAATTATTCAATAACCCTCTCCGTGTGTAGTCTTCTGAAGCCACACAACCAACTGAGGAAGAAAGTCTTTTCATCTCTGCCCTTTTCTGATTTTGAAACTGTTTTCCCTAGTTCTTGACACAGCCTGAAGAGGAAACATCCTTTCTACATCCACCATGTGAGGAGCATTCAAAACTTGGCAAACTACAGTCAAATCACTCTTGGTCTTCTGAACTCTAGTGAAAACCAGCTGAACCTGCCCAATTTTTTCTTAAGCAGTTATCAATCTAATAGATCTTCTCTGGGACACCTCCGATACATTGGCATCCTTCCATAAATCCAGTGACCACTACTCCACACATTATTTAAGAACTAACTCATGAAACCCATACTGTTGTATTTAGAAGGATGATATCACTTTATTGGGTTGACTTTATGTTTCATTTGGTCATGGGAAGTGGGCCTTGCAGTCAACGACAGCACTAATTGCTCAGAAGATAGAAGAGTGTTAACCATATCATTGTGGGCCTGTGGATTTTGAATTTAATTCAACATTGAATTTGAATTTAAATTTATCTTATGCCACAGTGGGATTGAAACCCATGTCCCCAGAACATTGATTCTGGATTAGTACTCCAGTGATATTCCTACCTTACCACCGTCTTTCCCCTTGAATCTTGTGTGCTCTTCTATCATTCCAAGTAAGTCTTTCCCCAAAGCTAGTGGTCACTGGATATAGCACTAAACGCTCTGGAGTCCTGTTGTTATGGGAACGTTTTTGGTGCCACCACCAGGTAGTGGAATTTGAATTCGATTTTTTGAAAAAGTATCTGGAATGAAAAGTTTAGTGATGACTGTGAAACTGTTTGTTGGAAAAACACATTTGGTTCATTGATGTCCTTTAAGGAAGGAAACTGCCATCTTTTTCTGGCAGGCCTACATGTGACTCCAGAGCCACAGCAATGTGGTTGACTATTAACTGCTGTCTGGCTGTTAGAGATAGGCAATAAATACTGGCTTGGCCAGTGACACCTTCATCCCATGAATGAACTGGGGGAGAAAATCTAGCTGCATTGTGTCAAGTCTTTCTCGGCAAATGTTAATGAGTATGATGCTGGACTAAGCTACTATCCCTGCTATTTCTGTCAATTGCTATAAAATAGCTCTCAGAGTTTCCACTTGAATGCACACCATGCTCAACATGTGGTCATATCTTCAGACCAGCAGTCAGATTGCACTTTTGCTTCAATTCTTCTGGTAGCTGAGTACAACCTTGCCCAATATGACCCAAGCCCTTTCCCTACATCTTAGCCAAGCCAACCATCATGCTGCACTGACCCCCGCCTGAAGCCTGGGTCGCTGTGACAGTTTGATGCCTTCCTTTGCTGTAGTTACCCCTGTACTCTAATTCTATATAATCTCCCACCCTCCTACTGATTTAGTCCCTCTCCACAATTTTATTGCCTCCTGGTTTCCCAGCATGCCTCTTCCAATCCCCCAGAATTGATTTCGATCAGCGCTGTGTCTCCTTGTAACCCCACACCCCCACCCTGCGAATTTCACCGAGCAGGCCCACAGGACTGAGTGTAGTCCCCTGTCTTTCTGCCCCTCACCGTCCCCAACCAACTTGGAGAAAAATTCAGCTGATGAGGATCAGACCCCTAACTGTGCAGCTCCTTGACTAACCCATTGCAGTCCCTAGACTAGTTGCCCCTGATTTATAGGGCTATCATGTCCCACTCCTCAGACCATAGAATATGAAAGCAGGTGGCTCACTGTGTCTGAGCTCCTGCATTGAGATTGGTTGCAGTTCTTGATTCATTGAGGCAGTAGCTTCTGAATGAAGGCTGGTTGTTTTGAGATGACTGACCACTACACCCCTTTGACTTTGAGACACGGTCATTTGGTGGAAGTTCATGCAGTGTATTTGCCACATCTGTTGGCATCTCATGCAGGGGTGACATAGATGTCATTCAACATGTTCACCCTGTTGACTGATCATAGCTGACAGCCATTACAATCTATCTGGCTTTTTGGCTGCATAAATAACAAAGCAAAACGGTAGTAGTATGATGAGTCTTTACTTTTCTGCTTCATTTAAAATGTACAAAAAGGAAGGACCAAGCAGAGATGTTGTGAGTATCCAAGTAGGTACAGAGTGAGTGACTGCTGCAAGAGGAGTCCTAAGTTGCACCCTGGTCCAATCCATGAGATGGGGTGCTTGACTCTGCACACAAGTGCCCTGGCAACAGCATTCCAATTGAAGGTGCTTGATCACTCTAAAGTAGATGATTGAAGTGGAAAACTATTATAATTGGGTCACAGATGTGCACTGACGATATGATGCCAGCCTGACCAGATAGAGATGTGGGCATTTGCTACCCACTGAGTGTGTTTTGAGATATTGAGGACTGCTGTCCAAGCTGTGGTCCTGGAAGAGCAATGGAGCTTGAGCTTTCAAGACAGGAATTGTCACTGTCTAATTACTCTTCGGTGCATAGGAATATAGCAATGTGTGTATGAATTGTGACATTTTGTACTAATTGCAAGGAAACAATGGAAATAAGCCTGTTGCCACTCACCATTGAGATTCTGGTCTCAGCATTTGAAAGTTTGTTACAGAATCGTCTTTTCGCCTTGAGAACCTCATCTCTTCTGATCTTACCAGGTTTTCTCAATGTTCTGCCATTCCCCAACATTGTTTCAGGACTGGGAAACTTCTGCCAGTGGAAACTGATCCATGATCTTTAAATTTAATGTGCTTTTTCAGCTCATTAGTCACTCATAATCAGTGTGTACAATCATGCAATTTGTATTCTTTCTTCTTGCACTTTGCACTTTGTAACTAATAAACTCGCTCTTCTTTTTAACTTGAGAAAGCCCACTTGAAGTGACTCTCTTACTAAAATACAGATTCATTTGGTCTGGGAGAAAGGTATCCGTAATGGAGGTAATGCTTTGTAATTTAACCTTGTTGCAACCAACCAAGAGGCCAGGTAAATAAAGAAGATAAACCTGTCTGTCCCTTCTAACATATGCCCAAACTGGACTCTTGTTAATTTGGGGAATCTTGCCTGGGGTCTGATTGTAAAGTTTGATCTGAACAAATCATTGGCATTCCATCATCTTCATGTCTTTGAATCATTGCTTTTGTGCATAAGTTTTTCTACATCCACTCCTTCCTATATTTAAGACTTTTCCCCATATCTCTACTTTTACTGGTAACTCAGCAATTTATATTTAATTGTGTTGTATTATTTTGAAGAAGTACTTGTAAAAATGTTAATATTTTAAGTTTATTTTTCCTTCCTGTTAAGGGTATCGAGCGTCCAGCTGTCAAGCCAACGTTTAATTCAAAGTTGTGATGAGTAAACAGGAAATCACTGACATCACAGCATCCAATCAGCTACAATCTGTACTGAGAAAATGAATGTGAATTTAAAAAAAACTTTTCTTTCTGCAATCTGATTGTTCTGTGAAGCTATTCATTGGTAATTCTCTGGAAATGGAGTTGAGGTAAAGAGCCATTTGTGAATGGAGAGCTAGAGAGAAAGCACATAATAATAGTCAAAAAGACAGTAATAAAACAGTTCAATGGCATTGAACTTTGGAGAGCTCGAAGTATATAAAGATGTAAATTACATTGTATCATTATTGTATTGCAATCATTATTATTATTCCTGTCATTAAGTTATAATATTTTGGTGGTTGTGGCAGTGATTGTGGTGGGGGGGATATACACAGCAGATGATGGTACAACAGTGGGCTGTTCAACCTGTGAAGTGGAGTGAAAGCCAAAGATTTGCAAACCTGCATCCACTGTGGGAAAACTCCGAGACATCAGTCCAGTTTTGAGGCGATCTTTCATCATTCTACATTACCAGGATAGGACATGAAATCTTATTGAAGAAATTCAAAGTATAGTGGAACAGAGAGAAGATTTGGTTTAGTTTGTCTAAAACATATGAAAGAAGGTTCAGTAAATGCTTCAGCATACCCTAATTGCAACCAACACAGCAATATTTTAGAAATTGCTCAAAGCTATGTAGTAGCAGTTAGTTAAGATTCGGAGAAATGTTAGAATATTGTAGGTATCCATTGTAAGTTAAGTATCTATTCCTTAAAAGCAAATGTTCATTTTTTCCTGAACACACAGGCAAGTTTGGCTTCGCTGCACATGAAAATTATGCCATGCAGTGCCTCGCTGTTGTTAGTTTAGATCATATTCTTGGAGAAAAATTCTTGGCAGTGTGGAGGAGCAGAGGGATCTTGGGGTTTATGTCCACAGTACCCTGAAAGCTGCCACCCAGGTGGATAGAGTTGTTAAGATGGCCTATGGTGTGTTAGCTTTCATTATTAGTGGGATTGAGTTCAAGAGCCATAAAGTTATGCTTCAGCTATACAAAAGCCTGGTTTGGCCACATCTGGAGTATCGTGCCCAGTTCTGGACACCTCACTACAGGAAAGATGTGGAGGCGTTTGGAAAAGGTGCAGAGGAGATTTACCAGGATGTTGTCTGGAATGGAGGGAAGGCCTTACGAAGAAAGGTTGAGAGAGGTAGGGCTTTTCTCTTTGGAATGACAAAGGATGAGAGGTGACTTGATAGAGGTGTACAAAATGATCAGAGACATAGATAGAGAGACTTTTTCCTAGGGTGGAGGTAGCTATTACGAGGGGGCATAGTTTTAAAGTGAGTGGAGGTAGATATAGAGGAAACTTCAGAGGTAGGTTCTTTACTCAGAGAGTGGTAGGGGCTTGGAATACATTGCCAGAGAGGGTATTGGAGTCAGCCTCATTAGGGGCATTTAAGCAACGATTAGATAAGCATATGGATGATAGTATAAGGTAGGGGTCGAGGTGAGATAGACCTTAAGGTTAGTGTAAATGTTCGGCACAACATCATGGGCCAAAGGGCCCGGACTGTTCTATGTTCTATGTTCTATATGCTCGTGTTGAAGAGCAAGACTTGAAACCACAGCCTTCTGACTGAGGTAAGAGCATCATCAAATGAACTTTATTTCAGTGATGCATAACAGCATTTCAGAAAAGAACATTGAGTGAATATGTAGTACAACCTTTGATAGCTCCGAATACATTTTCAGTAGAAGTTGGAAATAGAACTTGGAGGGAGATCAATGACTCAGCAGCTTATGTCAAATGTAGTATAGCAATTGCATATAGTTTCTGACATGAGCAGCTTTAAGTGGTATACGTGGAAAAAAAATCACAGTAACAATAAATGACCTTTTCAGTTTGTACAGTTATTAGGATGGAATGGGTCTTTAAGATTGCCCCTGTAGCTATTCTCGTGGCATAAATTCCAACCATCATTCTAATTCAACAGTTACTTGTCGTATGCTGTATGTATGATTCAGACATACAGCTGACTGCTAAAAGCCTCCTATTACTGTTTTCTTGCTTACATGCAACAAAATAGGAGACAACACAGAGTACGAGGTCATAGTTGCTTACAATGCAACATGTGTAGAGTTACAGTTAATCTGAAGACAGATTACGGATTTTCTCACTTAAATTTTTTTGGTAACCTCAGTAGGAATCATCTTTGAAATCTTGATTTTTTTTAATGTGGCTATCAATGTTTCTTCTGAAGCATCATCATTCAGTCAATTTAAATATGCTGTTTGCAGCTATTAAACATGCCTTTTTACAATATTCTTTCATATTTCTACCAAGGAATAGGTTGCTTCAAAAATCAAATTTACGGCAGTGCTGAGGTTCAAGGGCAGGATTGCTAATCAATATTTTAGTACCTAACATTGCTCTACCTTTCAGCAATCTGAGAGAAAGGCTAAAATATATCGTGTATTTTCCAGAGAATGATTTAGACACCCAGCCTCAGGGTAACACATGCTAACATCCTCTCTATTTCCAGGCACCTGGTGGCTGTCACCTTCACACCATTGCAAGAAAGAGGTGGTGTCTTTAAAGTTCAGTATGTCTTGAGAATTTCATCTATTGATGTTCTCAAGAAGAACCTGCTATAAAATTTTCAACAGGAACCTGAGATCCGGAACACTCAGCAGATGTTTTTTATGAGAACAGTGAAGATGTGTAAACGTGAAAAAAATACTCTTCCAGTTTAGTAGCATCAGCTTCCTACTAACTGAAAATACCTCCATGGCACTACTTCTGTGCCTACTGACAGCAGGTGTCTGCTTCACTGTGAAGGCAAAAAGTGGCACTACCAAAGGAGCATGCACATTAAACCACCCAATACTTCAGCCTGGTCACTCTTCCTAACTAACTGGGGCCCCAGTTAGTTAGGAATCTTGATGACATTCCAGCTATCACTTCTTCAAATACTGACTTGGAATTCATTGTAATATTATGGTTAAAATGACTTCAACAAAATTCAGTCCAAATTTCAAATATTAATGAAACTAACATTAAATCTTGAACTATTTACATTCGTATTACAGTGGGACTGTTATTGTCAGACAGAAGTATGGAAGAGATTGGAATTTTTCTCTTCATTCATAATGTATAAGGGAAAGTGCCACAATGTCTCAAATTCAGATTGGAAAGCAGAAACACAATAAATTAAACATGGAAACATGGTTTCTGGCACCTGGGCTTAAATCCAGCTGAGGCTGATGGATTGAAGCCTCAAGTGCCTGCTAGCTGTATGTGTCCAATAGCATAAATCTTTGGGTTGCCTCCACCTATTTCAACAGCATAAACTGCTCCCAATACGTTATTAGTTGACTACCTCACTCGGAAACTGCAGGATGCTGAATTGAAAAATCAAAATCTATCATGCTAAGTGGTCAAGCTCTCTCAGCCCTCTCAAGGGCAATTAGGGATGGGCAACAAATGCCGACCTCGAAAGCAATGCTCACAACCCATGAAGGAACAGGAGCCAATGTTTGTTTATATTAGAATCGGTTGTTGACTATCAAATATGCTATCTAAGAACTGCCAGTGAACAATCATGACACTGGATATTCCTGTGCCATGTTATGAGTTCAGTCGTTTTGTGAGCTGCAGACCCAGGAATTTTAGGGGCAGCAGCTACTTCATGTAAGTTAAGGGAGAGTGCCACAACCTTACACATTCTGGCAGACCTGTCATTGCTGCTGCTTGTTAATATTCCTCAATTTAATCATTGTGGCAGGTATCTTTAGCATTTGTTTTCCTTCATGTAAATATTTTGTGCCAAAGCATTTAATGCTTCTTTGATGTTGCATTTCCCAACCAGGTCTTTTGATTCCTGAATATCCTAACCACCAGACATAATCATACCTCAAGCCACCTTCAGGTTGTAAAGAGCTGTCCTCCCACACCAAGAAGGTGATTATATCACTGCCTTGCATGACTTGACAGGATGTGGAAAAGCTTATTATTAAATTGGCTTTTTTTGCTGGATATTAAATTTTTCCAATAAAAACTCCCTCATTTGCATGAACAGCGTTTCTGGCATTTATTCCAGGTAACTGGTTGATTTATTGCTTGAATAGCATTGAAGAATCATTATTACACAAGTACATTATCATTGGCTGCTAATATTTTTATAGCTGTTTCCCAAAATTGTTTCTGACAAATTGCTTGAAAGGTGAATGTTGTTGTAAACATTGAGGAACTCATTAGCATGCTACAGTAAAATAAAACCTTGCTGGTTTTAACAAAATGAGTACTGTCACATCACAGCTGAGGAAAACTTAATTGTGAAACAAGGATGACGTATTTTGAGTTATTATAGACTGATAATGCAAAGTTTTGTGGTTGCATTTATACCTGCCAATTCAGTTCACATTGGAATTTAGAACAAAAATGGGGTAATTTTAAAGATATTCTATTGCGAAGTCAATATTGTGAAAATTTGACAAAAATTTCAAACAGGAGGTTAAGATTATCCCCTTAGTACAGAAAGACATGGAATTGAATTTTTCCATTTTCAGTTAGTGTTTTGAGAACGAATCTTAGTCAGCATGAATGAGTTGGGCCGAAAGGCCTGTTACCATTCGGTATTCGGTAACGCGGAATGAGATTTATGCCACCAAGTCTGTCATGGCTGAGTATGATTTTGCTCACTCAGTATTCTATTCCTCAACTGATTAATTTTTTGGCCAGATTCTTTGACGTTTTTATAATGGGATCATGTGGCTGAAGAGGTGGAAGTACTTCACTGCCAGCACCTTCCTGTATTCATTCCATTGGTGCCATATTTAAATCTTAGCTATACCCCACCTCGGAAGCTAGGAACAGTCCTTCCTACTGTTGTGTAGAATTGTTACAGCCCAGGAAGGAGTGTTCCCACCACTCATGGGCAGTAACCTGGAAATGTTGGTGGGCAGTATAGCAGAGAGGAAGGACATCCTTTTTCTGACTGACTGCCATGGGAGATCACAACACCAGACTAAGCCAGCATGGATTCTTACAGCAGCTGCAGTCAGTGCTGTGTCCTGTGTAAAATGGATGTCCAGAATTGTAGGGAACATTCAATGATCTACTGTGCTCTTGTTAGGTTAAGTGCTATTATTTTCCTTTTGCAGTGTCACACTGACATGAACACGACTCATTCCACGACTCTGTGCACAAGGCTACTCTCACTATTGCCTGGACTGTGACCACACAATACCTCTTACCCGTGTCATTCTCCCAGGCTTCAAGCTGTTCCTATCCTCTGCACTTGCTATTGAGTCACTGAAAACATCTCACCACCTGCAGACTACTGACTGTTTTTCCATTCACTTTGAGACCAAGGGAAGGATTGAACACATTCTCGAAAAAATTAGCCCAAAACAAAGCCAAGTCCAGTGGTAGGATCCAAGATAAAGTGTGGAGCTGGATGAACACAGCAGGCCAAGCAGCATCTTAGGAGCATGAAAGCTGACGTTTCGGGCCTGGACCCTTCATCAGAGAAGGGGGAGGGGGACAGGGTCCTGAAATAAATAGGGAGAGAGGGTGCAGAGGATCGAAGATGGTTAGAGGAGACGATAGGTAGCAAGGAGATATGCCAGTTAAAGAGGCGGGGATAGAGCCAGTAGAGATGAGTGTAGATGGGGAGGTAGGGAGGGGATATGTCAGTCCGTGGAGGATGGACAGGTCAAGGGGGCGGGATGAGGTTAGGTAGGAAATGGAGGTGCGGCTTGAGGTGGGAGGAGGGGATAGGTGAGAGGAAGAACAGGTTAGGGAGGTGGGGGCGAGCTGGGCTGGTTTTGGGATGCGATTGGGGGGAATGGAGATTTTGTAGCTAGTGAAATCCACATTGATATCACATTGACATCTACATGAAATAGATGGGTTTGTTGTTCATGGTACTGTGTCACTCCTGCCCCACTGTCACTTTGTTTACCAACGTAAGGTCAAGTAAACATTTCTTGCTGCTGTGCAAGAACCACAATGCCTACTTCATCTTGTGGCCTTTATGTGATGAGAGATGATTTATGAGATGACAGAATAACGACTATTTCATAGCATAAATCATCTGATTTAAAGCACATCAGGTACTAAAAGATAACCCTCTTTGTAATTCCTGGAGCACTGAATCTGCTTTCTGTTGTGCACAATAATAATTGCAACTTGTCAAAACTGATGACATTCCTGGCTCTTGTTTCTTATCTTCTGACACTGCTACTTGTACAAATAGTAAAGATTAGAGCCTGAAAGTAGGGGACCAAAATATCTGTGACAATGATTTAGTAGTAAATTATTATTTGTTGAATAAAGTGGCTGATGAGTGCCTGATATAAGGTGGGAATGAAATGAAGTACAAAAATGTTGTGCAGGTTCACACTTGTGCAAATGTGCTCAGAAGTTATTTTACAAAATAAATCAATTATTTCTATTATGATTGACTAATTTCTGCAGTGTAGCAAGAAAACAAAAACCTGCAGCTGGAGATATGATGTGACAGATTCTGTGTGGGATGGGGCATCAGTTGTTATTAATGGGAAAACAAAGGGATAGGGAGGCGGCTATTAGAGTCCTATAAAAGTAGTATCAACTGTTTTAAACTTGGATGGGTTTCTCAATATCGTATCAGTGTTTAGCTTCAGCACTTTTCCAGGAACAGGGTTCAAAGTCTTGCCACAACTTTCCAAAAGAAAATTGGTAAAAGAAAACTGAACTAATCAGCCCATTTAACTGAAGACCCACTGCATTGCTGTGGAAAGCTAGCCCATCAGAATGTCGGATTTAGCTGTTGTTTTGCCGAGTGAGTGATTTTATTATTTGGGAATGAATTCCATTTCAATTAGGATGAAGAATGAAATAAAATGAATACTATTAATGAACTCTGAAGCTTGAGGAGAATGAATGTTCCTGTGTTAGTTACAAAACTGGCAAACTTGAGGAAATGATACTTATAGTGCTGAAATAGACCATTTGGCCCATCAAATCATGCCAGCATCCTGCAAACCAGTTTAGAAAGTTCCATGATAATAAAATGTGAGGCTGGAGGAACACAGCAGGCCAAGCAGCATCTCAGGAGCACAAAAGCTGACGTTTCGGGCCTAGACCCTTCATCAGATGAAGGGTCTAGGCCCGAAACGTCAGCTTTTGTGCTCCTGAGATGCTGCTTGGCCTGCTGTGTTCCTCCAGCCTCACATTTTATTATCTTGGAATCTCCAGCATCTGCAGTTCCCATTATCTCTTAGAAAGTTCCATGCCTTGTTCAGTTCCTGTAGCCCTGAAAGTTTATTTCTTTGATACACCCATTCAGTTTCTTTTTGAAGTTATTGATTGCTTCCATATCTCTAATCCTCAAGGACAGTCAGTTCCAGACCAATAGCTGACACAGAATAGAACAAACAACTTCAGGAATTATAGGCCAGAAATTTAAAACTATTGTTGTATTTGTAGCTCCTAATCTTGATCTTGATTTGTTTTATGCTTCTGCCATTAAAACCATTCATATTCTCTAAAAAAGTCTCAACAGTAAGAGCTTGATGTTCACTTTAACTAATTGTAACTGTAAAACCTCAGTCAATTACAACTATGGACTGAGTAGGCCAATTTAACAGTTTACTAGCGTTGATTAATTACAATACCCATTCCAGGTACGAGTATGTTTTCACAACTCACGGGATATACTGACTTTGTCAAGTCAAACATAAAGAAGTGATACTTAATCAAAGCATTAGCATTTCCATCAAGTCACTTAAGGGCACCAGCCTGTGGCACTAGTTGATAGGTATCATCATGTTCTTGTCTACAGCTGGACTTTTTCTTTTTTGCATGTGGTCTTCTTCTTCCATTCACCGAATTACTAAGAATCACCACATGTTAATGTTTTCTTGCCGTTAACCCCCTGTGCATGATCTGAGACATTCTGCACTCTGATTAGCTTGCCAAAACATTGACAGCATCCAATCAATGTCAGATTGGCGATTCAGCATATGCCAAATTCTGAACTGGTTTCTTTAGATCTCTTACTGACATGACTTTTCTTTGCTTGACCCTTTCCATTTAAGGTATTGACTGAGTGCAACGCTCAAAGCTCATGTCATTGTTGAATTGGAGAGCAACAGCAATGCTCACTTCAAGACAACAGGTTTTAAAACCAACAGCCAGCCTCCCCTCTGGATGCAGATCTGTTTGGATTACATTCCACACATATTGCATACTTTATAGTTTACATTAGATGATGCCAGATGAGATTGAGTGGTGGCACCAATATTGGCCTCAGCTTTTTATAGTAATTTACAGAAAAGGAGTGGATAAATTGGAAACCAATACAAGATGAATTTAAAATCTTGGGCACCCTTTTCAGTTGCTTTTTACACATTTTTGAAAGAAGTCATAAATATTTGCCCTTCTGTATAAAAGCAATTATTCCAAAACCCACTGATTTTGGAAGGCCAGGTTCTTGAATAATTTGACCTGCCAGCTGTCATTTGCTAAATAATCCGTAATGATGAAAGGGTCACTTTTAAAAAGAATTATTTATCAAGCTGTCATATTTTATTGCAGATAAGGTTTAATAACTGACAAAAGGAATATGAAATATAATGACAACTGAAGACTCCTGCAGCTAGAGTTTAGTATCATGGAAGCAAATTGATTTTAAAAAGAAGGAAAATTAAATCCAACAGCAATATTTAGAAGGGCATGTGAGGAGGTGTATCTTGGTGCCAGAGGGCTAGTTGCAGAACGGAGCATAGACTCTTCAAATGAAGCCCAGGACTTAAACAGGCTTTTTCTTTCCCCTTTGTGAAAATTATTTAAGGGGAGTTCCTCTGTTCCTTCCATTCCTTTGTCACCTGTGGACACAGATCAGTGTTGATTGTAGGGCTCTGTGAGCAATATTCTGAATTAATCTTTAGTAATGCAAGAAAAGAAGGAATGACCCAGAATTGTGCTGATATCTGTACTAAACTTATCATTTGCCCATTTGCCGTTGTTTTAAGCTTGTGCTCCCTAGCTTACTATTCCAATTAGCTCAGATTTGCTTGTTTTTCATCCACAAACTAGTTCGAAAAAGCATCTTTTAGACGCCTCGATAAGGATTGGGATGGAGAGTCTTGTTTGTTCATCCTTTAAAGCAGGAATGGACTTGGCAGCAAAGTTTTGTTATAAAACTGCTTTGTTGAGATGAAGTCAGAGCAACTTTAAATTAAACATGGGTAAGTGATTTAGCTTAATGCAGATTACAATATTCTTCTCAAGGCCTGGAGACCAGATCTCAGTTTCTTGTACAACTTTTTACCTTTTGGGCATCAGTTTTATGTGGCTTTCGTTCTCTTGCTACCCCTCCCCTTGTCTCTTGTCTTGGTTGTTCTCACCTTAAGAAGGACTTTCTCTAAACAAGAAGAAACAGCATATTTTTATCAGTGCTAATGGGAACTGCAGATGCTGGAGAATCCAAGATAATAAAATGTGAGGCTGGATGAACACAGCAGGCCCAGCAGCATCTCGGGAGCACAAAAGCTGACGTTTCGGGTTTTATCTTGACTATTATCCAATTGACCCTATCTTTTGACAATCACAATTAAGACCATGCATGTGAATATCTTGCTTGAATAACCAGGATGTGTGAACTATTTGCATCTAATATTGTATCTCCATGCTTTTACATCTTTATTTGTTTCTTGTAGAGGAACATTCCGTTCTCGTGCAAAATGTGCAAAGTCTCCAACTTTTTGGAGTACACAACAAAACTTTATTGCAATAACAATAACTATGGTCTCATAATCTATTGCTCATCTGGAATTGCTAAACTCTATTGGTTACTTTAGAATAAACAGCAAAGCACATTGTAATTTATAAATCAGACAACGTTTCTGTGAGTGCAACTTGCAAAACAGCTAGCAGGTAGAGTTGCAACACTGTACACTATATACACACAGAACATAAGGACTCTCTTAAAGACAAGATATATGTAGAAATCCTCCACTGTTCCAAAGTGCAAGAACTAATGAGCACAAGAGTCGCATATTATAAAGGTAATCTGCTGATAGATCTCGATCTAATAATGGTGCCTTTGTCTGGAGGTGCTGTTAGTTTTCAGTCATTTAGTGATATTGTCTGGCATTGCTGTAAATGTTGCCTTTTGCTTTCTCAGATTGCAGATGGTTTACAGTATTTGCTATCATGACATGTCAAGCCAAATTTGAAACAAGATTGGCCACTGCCATCTTATTTCTCAGGCTGCTTTGACAAATTCAAACCTCTATATTGGCTGTTTTGGTTCCTTAACTTCTAGCTCATTTTGAAGTTCTTGTTTTTACCTGATTCTTCTAATTCTGTTAAGTTTTAAGCCTGATGTTGGTGATCTACATTTGTTCCTTCATAGACGCTCTAACAATTTTCCAGCCTCTTGAACCTTTCTTTGTTTTGAAACCTGGACCTGTACAACTTGCTGTTTCATGATAGTTACTTCTGAGTGATTTACAGTTTGCTACTTTTATGTTCTGCCTCTCTACCTGTTTTTGTAGATCTGTCATTTCTGCCTCCTGTGCTTGAATGCTGTTTCTGTAGCTGCTCCTGCAGATTGTGATCAGTTTTACAACTAATGCTGCAGAACTTCCACCAACCTGTGTTGATGATGCAGAGCTTGTAATTCAAACTGGTTCTTTTCTCTCTCTGTCTTCCTGTACTTCCCCCTCTATCTCTGCCTGTGCCCCTCCCAATTCTTTATTCATCTTTGTACACAGAGCAGGTGTTTCCCCTAAAGACTTCTTCATCTCAGAAATCATATTCTCAAGTTTGGATTTATCCCAGTTGGACTTGTTGTTCATCCTTTCCCTCTTGAGCTTTCATTTTTCTCTGCATGGCAGGGAGCTGAAATTTTCATTTCAATGATTCAGAAGTTCCATTGTTCTTTCATATTCAGTTCTGCAGGTAGTTCTTGAATACAGTACTGCACCTTCTGTTATGACTCCAATATCTGACTGATTACATTGATTGTATGAGTGAGGGCTGATATATCCCTACCCTTAGCAATCTCAGCCACATCCCTTGTGAAATTGATTGAAAGCTGTTCATTGCCTTGGTACATGCAGAAGGCAACGCCTCTAAGTCTTGACGTGTTTGGGTGTTTTAATTTTAATGTCAAATGTCTTTTCTGTGCTTGTAACCTATAAACTTGTAAACCTGCTAGGATTCATTCACACTTGGCTCCATCCGTCAGTAGCATTTCAGGTTTATTCCGAGGGGGTGAAAGGTAATAGTGGACATGGGAGGAAGCAGGGAAGACTGCTTTGGACTGAGAATGCCAAGGAAGCTCTGATTCAGACTTTTCCCCTGCTGTTATTGGCTCCAAGATTGAAATTGGGTGAATAACTTATGGAGGTGGGGCAGTATTACAGGATTGGAGCACCAGTTGAGCCATCGGCTGACGGCTGAAGTAGGAGTGGAATGATTGGCCGTGTTCACCTGGTGTGCTGGGCTGTGCTTGGTTTGGTATCTGTCTGTACAGCACCGCCAGCACTGACCTTTCCATGTCAAGTGACTGGGTGGATTCCGGCAGTCCGGAGTGGTGGTCTTTACCTCATGCGGTGGTATCGGCCCTACGGATGGATTGCCTGGCGTGGCGGTTTTGTCCTGGTGTTGAGATCTCACCGGTGATCTGGCCCAGTGTTCTGACGGCCCGGTGTGGCGTTTGTCGCCTGGGATTGCAGTCTCGTCCGGGTGACAGTTTTTGTCAGCAGAAGCTATTGACTCAGTTTTTCCTGGTATCAGTTTTATCCTGACGTGGCGTTCTCATCATGGATTGATGGTCCCATTCCAGCTGTGTGTTTCATAGAACATAGAACATAGAACAGTACAGCACAGTACAGTCCCTTCAGCCCACAATGTTGTGCTGAACTTTTACCCTAATCCGAAGGTCTATCTAACCTGCACCCCTGCCTTATCCTATCACCCGTATGCTTATCTAATAGCTGCTTAAATGCCCCTAATGAACCAAACTCCACTACCCTCTCTGGAAATGCAATCCACACCCCTACCACTCTCTGAGTAAAGAACCTACCTCTGACGCCTCCTCTATATCTACCTCCACTCACTTTAAAACTATGCCCCCTCATTATAGCTGTCTCCACCCTAGGAAGAAGGTCTCTGGCTGTCCACTCTATCTATACCTCTGATCATCTTTTGTCCTTTGATCATCTTCCACCAAAACCAGGAGCTGTTAAATGGACTGTGATGAACTTCAGTCTTAAATTTACTTTTTATTCTTACAAATGAATTTACTTATGACTTCTGTTATTAACACAGATGCTATGGTAAGGCAACTTAAGAACACTTTTCATTGTAT
This sequence comes from Stegostoma tigrinum, assembly GCF_030684315.1. Lineage (NCBI taxonomy): Eukaryota > Metazoa > Chordata > Chondrichthyes > Orectolobiformes > Stegostomatidae > Stegostoma > Stegostoma tigrinum. Next base: position 29,166,689 of record NC_081374.1, read on the forward strand.
TTTTCTTGTCTTCAAGTCTGGCCAGAAAATCTTTGCATGTGGATGCAAACTTTAACTCAATAGTACTGTATGCAAGGTCCCCATATGGGAAGTCCCATAATAAGGCTCATGGATCCTTTGAGTTTCTTTCTAAAGGGCATGAATTCTGCTTGATAAAGTACCGAAGTCTAATCTGATGAAGAATTAGTTTTCTAATGTGATCTATGTCCTTTGGGAAGTTTCTAGCTTGTTGGCTGCTAATCCTATTGTGTTAAGTACGTGTACACCTTCATTCCAAATTAGTAAACAAATATGCTGTTTAAATATTTTCACTTCTGTTGGGAGGTCTGCTGTGTCAAATTGTTATAATAGGGAATTTTGTGGGCATTCTAACAATATACCTTTGACTTTGAAAAACTGAAAGAACTGCGGATGCTGTAAATCGGGAACAAAAATAGAAGCTGCTGCAAAAGCTCGACCAGTTTTGCAACTGTTCCGAGGAAGGGTCACCGGACCCGAATGTTAACTCTGATTTTGTTTTTTCTCCACGATGCTTTCAGATCTGCTAACCTTTTCCAGCAACTTCTGTTTTTGTACATTTGACATTTCCTTGCCTGTTATCAATCCAGTACATACCTTCATCACTTGCTTTCCTCAGTCGGCTTAAGCTCAGATTTTTGATAAGGAGGTTTTTCTGCTGACCGGCAAGCTGCATTTCCAGTGTTCTGACTGATGGAGAAAGACATGCCACGTGCTTCAACATTTGATCATTTTGCTTGCTACATCTTCAAGCAAGACTGCCCCACTCCTGTCATCATTTCATCTTAAAGATGATAATATAATAATCAATCACTTTCCAAGGACTAATTAACTATGCGGGTTAGTTTATCGTTAGCAGTAAATCATGTTATAAGAAAAAAAAATAGAAATCCCAGCAAACCAAACCACAAATTACTGGAACAAATTCAGCAAGACTGGCAGCCACTGTGGAGTGAAAGCAGAGTTAACATTTCTATTCCAGTGGCCCCTCTCAAGTCACTGGATTCGAGACATTAACTCTCCTTTTTCTTCACAGATGCTGCAGACCTGTTGAGTTTCTCCTGGCAATTTCCAGTTTGGTTTCCAATTTTCAGCATCTGCAGTTCATTGCTTTCTCAAAGCAAATCGATTGGTTTCTGTTTAGTGCTGGCCAACTGGCAGGCAGGTCTCAAACCTGCATCTACAAAGTTCATGGCATCATTCAAGGTGAACTCTTTTGAATACAATAGACCTAACACCCCAGAATTGTACTTGATTGATAACTTTGTGTTGTCTTATTCCCAATTTTACTCACTTTACAATTCTACAAAAAAGTTGTCTGATAAAAGCAAGTATTGGTTTTCTACAAAGTTAATGTCTAACAATTAGCATTTTGACTGTTAATCTAAATATTATGCAGCTCTTTTTATGGTAGAAAAGCAAAATCATCCAATTTTTCCTTAAATTCAAATATTTGATAAGAGAGATCAGTCTCGGCACTCTTCTCATTAGATTTCCCTGGATAAACAACAGAAAAAAGGTCATTTGATCCAACCAGTGCATGCCATTGATCAAGTTCCACTTAAACCTGCTCACATCTTTCATCATCTAAATCTTCCATCAAAAGCACTTATTCTCAACTTCATGAATTTTTAAAAAATCTTTCTTCTTTGCTATTTGCTTCAAAAACACTGCATGTTTTACTTTGTGATCTAACCAAGATTTGTTTCAGGTTCAGCATAAATTAGCATTCTGCACTCCAGGAATCAGGCTTGATTTGTTGTCTTTGACTCGACTAACTTGTGCCACAAGTCTTGTGAGACCTTGGTTCTTTCTCTCTTTAATATTGGGATAATAGAAGCAACCTGAGTGGGTGGGGACAAGCTCCCACAGAATGAGAGCTTTTCTGTGGTTGCTGGGGTCTTGAAGGTGGATATGGAAACTGTTTTTCTCCTCTCCATTATAACTAAAAATTGGGGATTCTTTTCCTGCTGCTAGAATTACATGTGAGACAATCTATTTTACTGAATTCACTTTTGCCTATGATGTGTGTATTGTATGTAGTGATATTAAATCAGTAAATTAGTTCTGTGTGTGTGTGTGTGTGTGTGTGTGTGTGTGTGTGTGTGTGTGTGTGTGTGTGTGTGTGTGTGTGTGTGTGTGTGTGTGTGTGTGTGTTTGTGGTTGTATTTTCAGAAAAAGTCACAAGCTATTTACTTTATTAGCCTCGAGCAGATGCTTGTCATCGCTATGTCAACCTCATCATCTTAAAAAAAAGTGAAAATGCATCTCTTGAAGCCATTGTGTTATCTCATCCATTTCTTTTCCACCCTTGCTTTTTTTTTTCCTGCCTTTCACTTTTCCTCTGTGTTCTCTGTTTTTTGTTATCTGTCTTTTCCCCTTCCTCAAGTTCTCATCCCTCTGCCATTCTCGTTTTTGAAACATTGATGAAACTGCAGCAGCAGCCTCTATAATAGTTATCTGAGTTACTTTGTGGTTGTTTTACTGAAAGTAAGGGTTATCTAAAACATGACTCTAAGGAAAATTGTGTTACTGTCAGACAAAACTCTGATATTGTTACTTCCTGTGCAATACAGTGTCATTGGCAAGTGGTCATGAATGGAATTTACTGTTCTTTAGCACTGCTGTTAGCAGATTGATCCTGTTCATTTGTTAGTTATTGATCAGTGTGGTAGATTTAATTCCATGCAATACTGACCTGATATGCTTCTGAACTACAACATTATGGGCAAGTTCGACTATCTGATGCATTTTGATGCTGAGTGGTTTATTTCTTATATCACTGTGAAATCTGTAGTGGGATGTGAACATGAAATTGCTCAAAGTTAATAAGGCACCTTTCATCTTCGATGAAAGATGTAAGAAGGTCGGCCTCCTATTTAGGAAACTACAGTATTACATTGAAAGTTTATTTAATATTTTCCCTTTTTTAAAATATATTTTTGATTTTCATCTTGCCTTTTGAATTTAGGCAGTAGTCTGGTGAAAGACATTTTGATTGGAACATTCCCAATGTGACTCAGTGAATCTAGAATTTGTCTCTGTTTGCTATAATTCATTCTATCATTTACAGCCATTTTAATAATCAGCTATAATTTTACACAGTACTTGCTAAGTGAAACATTCTCACCTTTCATTTTCTCAATATGTATTCTTACAGTATATTCATAGGAAGATTTGGATCTGTGTGATAACTCTGTATAAAGATGTCACACTTCATCCAGTTTGAGTCCCCTGGTTTCATGGGTAATGGGCCAAAATAATTGGCTGCATTATTTCTTTGGAATAGGAGACAGGAAGATAAATCGTTGAACCATTACAAACTCATTATAAGGTAATGGGTCAAAGTTTGCTGTGCTACAGCATCTAATGGCAGTTGGATGTTTTGGATTTGCTCATTTTTGCATGGAAAATTGGAATCAGTGTCATATCTAGAGAACTCAGAGTCAAGGACCTGAGCAAACAGGACAAGTAAATATAGATCTTCCTAACCATTTAAAACAAGACAAGGGGCGAAGTATAAACAAGAATGGGAAAATTTGATGCTATTTAGGACAAATAAAGGAAAGGCAAAACAAAAAGTGGAAAAAACTGACCTGTTTAAAATCTAACAATTTAAACCTGGAGAAATGAACCTTGACACTTGCAATCATTCATTTTCAGTACAAGAGAACAAGGTTAAAATTGACATTTATCACGGCATTTAGAATTTACTTATACTGAAATGGGCAAGGCTCAATTTTCTGCGATAAGTTGAGTTCACATGTAGCATACAAATACATGCTCTCACACCATTTAATACATTTCAGTGGCATGACCAACAACAAGATGCCATGTTCACAAAACTAGTCATTGGGATGAATGTTAAACATAGTCTCCTAAAATGATATTAGGCACTAATCAGAATGTGCCCAGAATGTTGTGAACAGTTTTGATGACTTTAGCTAAGGCAATTTATGCTGGCATTTGAGGCAGTTCAGACAAGGTTAACTTGTTGACCGCTGGTGTGGAGGGATCTTCTGAGGAGAGGTTGAGTAAGTTGCATTGTACTCTTTGAAGTTTATAGGAATGAGAGGTGACCGTGTTGAAACACGGAAAAATTCTTAGGGGCTTTGACAGGGTATTTGTGGACATGTTGTTTTGCCTTAGGAGATTGTAGGAACTAGGTGATTGCTTGTTAAGACTGAGAATAGGAGGAATTTCTTCTGAGGGCAGTGAACCTATATTTACCTTTATAACTTTAGATTAGATTAGATTACCTACAGTGTGCAAACAGGCCCTTCGGCCGAACAAGCCCACACCGCCCCTTAAAGCACCCCACCCAAACCCATCCCCATATAACCCACATATCCCTGAACACTATGGACAATTTAGCATGGCCAATCCACCTGTCTGCACATCTTTGGACTGTGGGAGAAAACCGGAGCACCCGGAGGAAACCCATGCAGACATGGGGAAAATGTGCAAACTCCACACAGACAGTCACCCAAGGCTGGAATCGACCTGGGCCCCTGGTGCTGAGAAGTTACAGTGCTAACCACTGAGCCACTGTACCACCCCAAAGGACTATAGAGACTGTTAATTGCATTCAAGGCTGGGAGAGACCAATTTTGAATTGGTAATGGAATCCAGGGTCATAGGGAAAAAGCACTAAAGTAGATTTGAGGATCATCAGATCAGTCAATCTTAATGAATGGTATGGCAAATTCAGCAGTCTGCTTCTTATGGTCTTAATAAATGGTGCACTTCTAATATTTAACTTCTGCAAATTTTGTGATGCTATAGACTTTGGAAATTTAATAACTTCATGGATTGAAAGAATCAACAAAGAGACTGTCATGCATGGAAAGAAGCAGCAACAACTGTCTGAAACAAATTGTTTCTTGAACTGAAAGAGGCAAGGAGAAAATATTAGAAAAGAATTAAAAGCAACATGCTTATTAACCATCCTTGGGAAGAAGGAGTTGAAGTAACCTGAGAGAGGAGATAACAACATGCTTGGTAACCTAGATAACAAAGTGTGGAGCAGGATGAACACAGCAGGCCAAGCAGCATCTCAGGAGCACAAAAGCTGACGTTTCGGGCCTAGACCCTTCATCAGAGGGGGTCTAGGCCCGAAACGTCAGCTTTTGTGCTCCTGAGATGCTGCTTGGCCTGCTGTGTTCATCCAGCGTCACATTTTATTATCTTGGATTCTCCAGCATTTGCAGTTCCTATTATCACTGATGCTTGGTAACCTGTTGCCTCATGACAGATGGGTAGTTAAGACTACCTGCAGAAGGAATGTCCTGAAGTTAAAGGGGTTAATTGAAGGAAAAGTTCTGTTTTCAAACAGACCACAAACCCTGAATGTAGCAAGAAACGGGGGAGTTAGTCTGATAAGGCAAGCTACAGATTTAAGGCCTCCAGAAGTGTAGTCAATGTTGAGATTGAAAGAATCTATTGAATCATCAATTATGTCACACCACAAATTTGAAACAGAGTAAATTGTATGAGAATTCAGCACTAGAACAATTCAGGAGCAGAAGCTAAAACAACACTAGACAAGGATTGAATCCTGGACACATCTAAACACAGGATTTCCCCAAAAGTATCTATCTAAATTCCATCACTAAACAGATACTAGCCAAGTTGAGTTGTGAGGCTTGATTTGCATACTTGAGTGGTCTTATTTTGGTTGCTACATTCAAGAGGTGAAGTCATTGTTTCGGCACTTGATTGCTTGAGGTTTCTTAATAAGTAACTGAATTTAAGGGAACTTCCCATGATTTATCCACACCAGTTGAATTTACCTGTGTAGCATACACTATTGAACCAACCATACCAGCTAATATTTGAGTAGAGCACTACTATTCTCCATTGTAACTGAGCGTAAGACCTTTGTTGGTTACCTATGGTAGAGGATGAGCCACTCATCAGTTTTAACAAGTAGATATACTTGTCTTAAGCTTAAGATGAAGTCTATTGCTTGACATCAATAAGTAGAGCTCATTTTGGTTAGATAGACATAATTACTAAGTCTATCTGGAGCCACGATTAAATATCTGACACCATCTGAATTTCATGCTGACTCTTTGATTTTCCACCTAGGACTACATGATGACATTTGGATTTAGTGGCACACAATGGAATGTCCAACTTTGTCCTCTTTCAGAAACATTATCTTGCATTGAAAAGGTAAAGCAAGGCCATAGGGATGCACATTCTGTGGAGAGAGATGACTCGTACTTTGACCAGTGAGAACCATGCCTCAGGTGAGACAGACAGAGAGCTGTTGAGAAGGAGAATCTTTCATAGTAACTTCAGTTGGTGCACAAATTGAAACTCATACTGTTGGCATTGCAACCAGCCATCCAGGCAAATAAACGAACAAACCCCCTTATACGATAAGCTAAAAAATTCCCCTCACCTGCAATACCATTTGTGACAAAACAAATAACCACAAGCACTATTAAACTGTCAGTTCTGTCAACATGAATGTCTAAGTCAATATTTGCCTTTCTTTAGATGTTTCATAAACAAACAGTAATTCTGATGTTTCCAAGTGGTGGTGTTTATTAGTCTTTAAAAGCAAACAGGATATTTAAATAAATAAATTCCCAATCGGAATATAGAACATAGAAAAGTACAGCACAGTACAGGCCCTTCAGCCCATGATGTTGTGCCGTGGAATATTCCTAATCCAAAAATAAAATAACCTAAACTACATTCCCCTCAATTCACTGCTGTCCACGTGCATGTCCAGGAGTCGCTTAAACGTCACTAATGACTCCGCTTCCACGACTACCACTGGTAAACTATTCCATGTGCTCACAATTCTCTGGGTGAAGAACCTCCCTCTGACGTCTCCTCTATACCTTCCTCCTAACACCTTAAAACTATGACCCCTCGTGTCAGTCAATCCTGCCCTGGGGAAAAGTCTCTGGCTATCGACTCTATCCATGCCTCTCATTATCTTGTACAGCTCGATCAGGTCACCTCTCTTCCTCCTTCTCTCCAGAGAGAAAAGTCCGAGCTCAGTCAACCTCTCCTCGTAAGACAAGCCCTCCAGTCCAGGCAGCATCCTGGTAAACCTCCTTTGCACCCTCTCCAAAGCCTCCACATCTTTCCTATAATAGGACGACCAGAACTGGACACAATATTCCAAGTGTGGTCTCACCAGGGTTTTATAGAGCTGCAGCATAACCTCGCGGCTCTTAAACCCCATCCCCCGTTAATGAAAGCCAAAACATCATATGCTTTCTTAACAACCTTATCCACCTGGGTGGCAACTTTGAGGGAGCTATGCACTTGAACACCAAGATCCCGCTGTTCCTCCAACTGCCAAGAATCCTGCCTTTGCTGCAATATTCAGCATTTAAGTTCAACCTTCCAAAATGCATCACTTTGCATTTATCCAGGTTGAACTCCATCTGCCATTTCTCAGCCCAGCTCTGCATTCTGTCAATGTCTCGCTGAAGCCTGCAATAGCCCTCAATACTATCAACGGCAGCTCCAACCTTTGTGTCATCAGCAAACATACTGACCCACCCCTCAACCTCCTCATCCAAGTCATTTATAAAAATGACAAAGAGCAGAGGCCCAAGAACAGAGTTCTGAGGGACACCACTCAGCACTGACCTCCAGGCAGAATACTTGCCATCTACAACCACTCTCTGCCTCCTGTCAGACAACCAATTCTGAATCCAGACAGCCAAATCACCCTGTGTCCCATACCTCCTGACTTTATGAATGAGCCTGCCGTGGGAAACCTTATCAAATGCCTTGCTGAAGTCCACATACACCACATCCACTGCTCGACCCTCGTCAACCTGTCTCGTGACTTATCCAAAGAACTCAGTAAGATCTGTAAGGCATGACCTGCCCCTCACAAAGCCATGCTGACTCCCTTTAATCACGCTATGCTTTTCTAAATAGTCATCAATCCTATCCCTCAGAATTCTTTCCAAAACCTTGCTGACCACAGACGTAAGACTGACTGGTCTATCATTTTCAGGGATTTCCCTATTCCCTTTCTTGAAAAGAGGAACAACATTTGCCTCCCTCCAATCTTCCGGTACGACTCCCGTGGAGAGTGAGGAAGCAAAGATCTTCGCCAGCGCTTAGCAACCTCCATTCTCGCTTCCCGGAGCAACCTAGGATAAATCTGGTCTGGCCCTGGGGACTTATCAATCTTAATGTTTGCCAGAATTTCCAGCACATCGACTTCCACAATCTTGATCTGTTCAAGCCTGTTTTCCTGCTCCTCAAAGTTCTCATTCACAACAAGGTCCCTTTCCTTAGTGAAAACCAAAGCAAAAAACTCATTTAGGGCTTCCCCTATCTGCTCAGACTCCACGCACAAGTTCCCTATGCTATCCCTGATCGGCCCTACCTTCTCCGTGATCATTTTCTTATTCCTCACATATGAGTAAAATGCCTTCGGGTTCTCCCTAATCCTTCCTGCCAAGCCTTTTTCCTGCCCCCTCCTGGCCCTCCTCAGTCTACATTTGTGCTCCTTCCGAGCAAGCCTGTAATCCCCTAAAGCTGTGCTAGACCCTTCCTTCCTCCACCTTACGTACGCTGCCCTTTTCTTTTTGACAAGAAGCACCTCTGTACCCGTCATCCAAGACTCCTTAATCTTACCCCTTCTTACCTGTCTCAGAGGAACAAATTTATACATCACTCGCAACAACTGCTCCTTAAACAGTCTCCTCATGTCTGCTGTGCCCTTTCTGTGGAACAATGGTTCCCAATCTGTACTTCCCAACTCCTGTCTGAGAGCATCATAGTTTCCTTTTCCCCAGTTAAATATCTTCCCCTGGTAACTGCTCCTTTCCCTTTCCATGGCTATGGTAAATGTGAGGCTGTTGTGGTCACTGTCGCCAAAGTGTTCTCCCACCACGAGATCTGACACCTGTCCTGGCTCATTGCCGAGCACCAAATCCAAAATGGCCTCTCCCCTCGTCGGCCTGTCCACATATTGAGTAAGGAAACCCTTCTGAACACACCTGACAAAAACGGCTCCATCCAAACCATCTGCACTGAGGAAGTTCCAATCTATATTGGGAAAGTTGAAGTCACCCGTAACAACAACCCTGCTATGTTTGCACTTTTCAACAATCTGCCTGTTGCAGGGGAAGGTGCCGGGTGTGGTGGGGTTGGAGGGGAGTACGGAGCGGACAAGGGAGTCATGGAGAGAGTGGTCTCTCTGGAAGGCAGACAAGGGTGGGGATGGAAAATTGTCTTGGGTGGTGGGGTCGGATTGTAGATGGCGGAAGTGTCGGAGGATGATGCGTTGTATCCGGAGGTTGGTGGGCTGGTCTGTGAGATACTCCCACTGACGGAGAAGACAGCCACACTGAGCCCTGCCGAATCTTCACCATCCCCCCAGACCTCCCACTGATGGAAGACAAATGGTCAGCCCTCAGTAAGGGGCTCACCTTCGTCCCCCTCTCCACCTATCTTCTCCCCTATCCATCTTCGGTCCGCCTGCCCCTCTCTCCCTATTTATTTCAGAACCCTCTCCCCATCCCCCTCTCTGATGAAGAGTCTAGGCCCGGAACGTCAGCTTTTGTGCTCCTGAGATGCTGCTTGGCCTGCTGTGTTCATCCAGCTTCACACTTGGATAATGGAAAGAAGTTATTTTCTCTAGTGTCTTACAAAGTTACAGCAACATTCCCTACTTCCACAGTCATCAAAATATACAGCGTAGAATCAGACCCTTCAATCCAACCCGTTCATGCTCACCTGGTATCCTAAATTAATCTAGCCCTATTTTCCAGCATTTGTCCTGCATTGCTGTAAACTCTTCCCATCCAAATACCTTTTTAAAGGTGTGGAGATAGTAGGAACTGCCGATGCTGGAGAATCTGAGATAACATGGTGTAGAGCTGGATGAACACAGCAGGCCAAGCAGCATCAGAGGAGCAGGAAAAAGGGTCTCGACCTGAAACGTCAGCCTTCCTGCTCCTCTGATGTTGCATGGTCTGCTGTATTCATCTAACTCTATACCATGTTACCTTTTTAAATGTCGCAGTTGTACCAGCTTCCTCCACTTCCTCTGGCAGCTTATTCCATACACGCACCAACCTTTGCTTCAAATCCATTTTAAATTTTTCTCACTCATCTTAAAACTATGCCCTCTAGTTTTGAACTCCCCTACTCAATGGAAAAGACCTTGACTACTCACCAAATCCATGCCCGTCATGATTGAATAAGCCACTGTAAGGTCAGCCCTCAGCTTCCAATGCTCCAGGGAAAATAACCTCTCCCTATAGCTCAAACCCTCTAATCCCTCACAACCTCCTTGTAAATCTTTTATGAATCCTTTCAAGTTTCACCACATCCTTCCTATAACAGGGAGACCAGAATTGCACGTAGGAATCCAAAAGTTTCCTAACCGCTGTCCTGTGCACCCAGAACATGACCTCCCAACACCTATACTCAATGCACTGACCAATAAAGACAAGGGTACCCAACTCCTCCTTCACTATCCTATCTACCTGGGACTCAAACTTCAATGAACTATAAACCTGCATTCCGAGATATCATTGTTCAGCAACAGTCCCCAGGACCTTACCATTAAGTGTATAATTCCTGTCCGGATTTGTCTTTCCAAAATGCAGCATCTCACATTTAACCAAATTATACTCCATCTGTCACTCCTCGCTCAATTGGCCCACCTGATCAAGGCCATTGTTGTACTCTGAGGTAACCTTCTTCGCTCTCCACCATCCTGCCAATTTTGGTGTCATCTGCAAACTTACTAACGATATCTCCCATGTTCTCACCCAAATCATTTGTATAACTGCCAAAAAGCAGTGGACTCAGCACCAATCCTTGTGGCAAATAGCTGGTCACAGGCATCCAGTCTGAAAAGTCTAAAGTCTGTATTCCTTTAGCAGTACATGTCAAAACTCCATTTGCCTTCTGTGTTTTCTGCTGTATTGCATACTAGTTTTCTGCAACTCATACACAAGGACATCCAGATCCCTCTGCACCAAAGCAGTTTGAAGTTTTGGTCCATTTAGATAATAAGTGGCCTTTCCATTCCTCTGATCTAAATGGGTAACCTCACAGTTATCCATGTTAAACTTCATCTGCCAAGTTTTATTGGGTTCATGTAATTCTACTTTTTACTGTCATTTAATGATCCTTGTACTAAATGTTTCTTGGCTTGACATAATGACAGTCCTTCCTAGATAAGGAGTAATTCCTGTGAATTCCCTATAAATTACACTGTTTAAAAGCCAGTGCTACATTAAACAGTATTTACTCTGTACTTAATTGTGACTTGTAATCATAACAATATTTTAAAATGAATGATGCTGGCTGCCCATTTCAACTGAAGATATATTTTAGTATGTGCATGAGCATAAGTTGCATTAAAGAGTGAAATGATTCTGCAATTATATTCTGATCAATATGCTATGCCTTGTGTACATAAATGATGGTTAGATGGCTTGGAGCTTTACTTTCTATACTCAAAGTAGGAATGCATGCTTTGACAGAAACAAAATGCTGCAGTGTTGGGAAATCAGAAATAAAGACAGACTTTGAAGATATTGACAGGACTGGCAGCATCTGTGGAGAAGCAGTGAATGGGTGGAATCTTACAAGTTGTCCCAATATCCAGTCAACAACATGTGCGGAGTCAGGAAGTTGCTGGACTCTATACTTTAAATGAAGCCTAGCCGTTCCCTGGAGGTGATCTCCTGGGAGTAGGAGAGGGAGGGGATTAATGAAGCCTCCCATATTTAAACCATTCCCCAGGTAGCTTCTGCAAAGCATCACAGCTGTAGGTCACAGGCCAACCTATGGGAATCATCTTTAGTTTGCCAGCCTTGACCACAAATCCTTTTAAATAACTTGTCCTTCCGAAGAAGATGCCTCCAACTTGAGACACCCCTTGTGTTTCTCTACCTGTTAGAGAGAAACCCATCTCAGTGGGACTGTGATGATGACAGCACCACTGGCCCTCCTGTTTGCCCAGATGGGTGACTGACCCACCCATTGTTCCCAATTAAATGGCAAGATAGTGCAAGTCTGCTGGCTTTTGGTCTCAACTTATAAAAATGTTTCAATGCAGTCAGGTTCTTTTTCAGGTTTCAGCTCAATCCCTTTGTATCAGAACTGCAAACAATTACAACTGGAACAGGTTTTAGGCAAGTGCAGAGGTGGTGAAAAGCAGAAGAGGAGGAAGCCAAAAGACAACAAATGCCCATGGTATTTTTGTTTGAAAAGCAGGAATGATGATATTCCGTAAGGGAGGGGGTGCAAGGGAAAAGAAATTGGAAATGGAACAAGGAGCAGAAGTTGGGTCCAGAGCAGTTATAAATGACAAAGCTAACTGCCTCTACTGCTCAAAGAAAAATAGGTGCCATGGTTACGATCTGAACTCAAATTTTGTTAGATGGCTGTAAATTGCTTCATCAAAAGGTTAGGTGCTGTTCCTTAAAGAAGCTCAAAGAGAGTAGCAAACTGAGAGATCAAATTAGAGAATTAAATAACAGCCAAGCTAAAGCCCAGGGTCCGGCTTGCGGTCTGAACAGAGGTGAATCGCAAAATGATTGCCCAATGCAGAGGACACTTGATTGTAAGCAGTAAATGCTAAACTGAAAGTAATACATGTAAACTGCATTTTCACCTATAAAGAGTGTGCAGACCCCTGGGCAGTCGGAATGAAGGAGGTACTGGTAAACTGGTAAAAGAAACTGAAAGAATTAAAGAGATAATGGAAACTGCAGATGCTGGAGAATCCACGATAATAAAACGTGAGGCTGGATGAACACAGCAGGCCAAGCAGCATCTCAGGAGCACAAAAGCTGATGTTTCGGGCTTTTGTGCTCCTGAGATGCTGCTTGGCCTGCTGTGTTCATCCAGCCTCACATTTTATTTTCTTGAAAGAATTAAAGAGTTCTTTCAGGAAGCAGGGTGAAACCAAATATGTTCAAAGCTGAAGTATGAGCTTGTTACTTTTCTAGATCCCAATAGTTCAGGTTGCATTCCATTTACACTGATTTTTCCATTCTGTCATCTGCTAATGAGGTTGCTGAAAAGCTTGGATACAAACTGACATCACATGATAGGTACATGACTGGGCTTCATTTTGAGCATAACTTGTTGAATTTGTCATTAGTTTTGAGTGGCATTTCTTATAAAGAGTTTCATTTTCAAATGTGTTATTCCCACCCAGAGTATACATCAAGGGTACAAAGCAATTCTCTTCACCGTGTCAAGGAGTTGTGTTGCACTAATATATTCATGTCTAGTCATTAAAGATATCTGAATTTGGCTTGACGATTTACTTTACGTTGTTCGGATTGTATTGTGTTGCTATTAATGGTCCAAACCTCACATCAGGAGTCACAAAAGCTATTGAATTTAACAATTGGGAGAGACGTTATACAGCTGACTCTCATGACTATTCATTAACTTAACATAGTTAGCAAAGCAAAACATGTATAGAGTATACAAATAACTAGCAATAGGGTATATCGACAAATAATATAAGATGAAAACAGTTTAGTTATGTTATATTTCAGCATTAGGTATCAGCAGTTGATATCAATTAGTGAGGCTAATATAGACCCCCTAGTAGTTGACTAATTGATAAAATCACTTGCCAATGTAGTAATCCTTTAATTTTTCTCATTTGAGTATATAGAAAATTTAATTTTGTATAATAATAATCCCAAAAGCCTGTTACCAGTTGAAGAATGGATACATTTATTTTGTTTATTCAGCTAAATAAAAGTAAATGCAGGCTAGTACATTATTGTTTGTGAGTTATGGATAATGAACAGTAACACAATTTGGGAATTTCAATATGCAGGTGAACTGCGGAATTCAGGTTGGTAGTGGATTGCAAGAAAAGGAATTTGTGCAAAGTCTACAAGATTTTTTTTTGGAGCAGCTTGTGGTGGAGCCCACTAAGGAACAGGCAATTCTGGATTTAGTATTGTGCAATGAGGCAGACTGAATAAGGGGGTTTAAGGTCAAGATACCCTTAGAAGGTAAATACCATTATATGATCAAATTAACTTTGTAATTTGAGAAGGAGAAATTGGAATCAAATGTAATGGTATTATAGTTGAGTAAAGGCAAACTGGAGGCACGAGGGAGGAGCTGACCAGGATTGACTGGGAGAGGAGCCTAACAGGAAAAACAGTGAAACAGCAATGACAGGAGTTTCTGTGAGTAATTTGGGAGACATAGCAGCCTGCTTGGACTGAGGAGCTGTAACTAGCTTTCAGAGAGGGCCAACCTGCCTCAGTGGAGTGGAAGCTATTCCATGTGAGGTAGCTTCATGCTCTCCAACTGCAGGAGGTGTTAGGCTTGCCTTGATTTTCTGCCAGTGGGTTGAGTCACCAGCACTGTATTAAGCCTGAGTGAAAGATTTACAGCAAATCAAAGTGGAAGGAATGACCAACACCGCATTGCTTCTCACATTGAATAAAGTACACTTGCTATTAAACTTCAGTATTGTGACCTCCTAATTGCTCAGACATAAGTAAAAGACATGAATACAAAAGGTTATGGAAGCTAGCCTTGAATAATAATTGAAGTTAATTAGAGCCATAAGGAGTAATGAGAGCATTATTTATCGGCTGAAACAAAGCACTATGGAGGGAGGGCTCAATCTGCTGCCCAGTCCAGTCTAAAATGTGTTGTTTAAATAAACACACTTTACTTGTAATTACAAATTTATACCAACATCTGAAAACATTGATGCTGTAATTTTACATTGATAGCAACATGTCGTAACTTATCAATGCTAGGTCGTAGCAATTACCAAGGAAAAGAGAACAAATCTTCAGGACATTACAGGTCAGCAATGATTCGGCAACCTCGAGCTTCTTTTTGTAATTACTTCTGCAGGTTAATGTATTTTCAAACTATTGCCACAGTTATGACTGCATTTGTAATTATGTAAACAACATAAATTTATTTATTCATGGAATGAAGGTGAAGCTGGTGAGGCCAACATTTATTGTCCATTTCTAGTTCGCCAGAAGGCAGCTAAGAGTCAACCATACTACCAGACGATTAGTCAGCCTCACTGTAAGCTGAGGTGTTCCATTGTTCACAAATCAAGTTCATTTGACTTGCACTTTCAAAAGCTTAGTGTTGCAGACTTTTCGCATTCTTATATCTTCTTCTGAGCTTTAATCTCACTGCCACCCTGCACTTGTTCCATATTTGTTTTCTGATCCTCATTTCTTTATTACAGCTGCTTGTTCATATCTTGTAGTGAGTTGAGCTCATGGACTGACCTCAAGAGACTGTTCAGTGTTGTTCATTCAACAGTGTAGCACTCAAGCAGAGAGGTGGCTATCCCAATGTATCATGGACTTCCTTCTCAGGTCTCTGCTTGTCTTGTTGTACAGGGAAATGTGTGTGGCAATTATTTGTAGAGCATGCTAGTACTGACTCCCTCTCTGAGCTAAGAACCTGTTTTTACCTAAGTTCCTAACATAGGCTCTTGCCAGTTGGGGCTATGGATCTCGCCATTGGTAGAATCTTGGTCACAGAAGTATCATTGCTAAGAAGGCAAAAGCAAATGTAGGAGGAGTACATTCTATAACAAACCACTGCAGAGACCAAGAAGCATCCAGGTCAGGTCACAGCCTCATGGTGTATCAGGATGCATTGGAGCCAGAAGAGAGTGAGGGTCTTTTGCCCTCAAATTCATTTCCTTAAAATGAATGAAGCAGAGCCTCAAAGAGGATATAGCAGTTTGGGTCGAGATATAGCAGTTTGGATCGGAAATTGGCTTGCTGAAAGAATACAGAGGGTGGTAGTTGATGGGAAATGTTCATCCTTGAGACCAGTTACTAGTGGTGTACCGCAAGGGTCGGTGTTGGGTCCACTGCTGTTTGTCATTTTTATAAATGACCTGGATGAGGGTGTAGAAGGATGGGTTAGTAAATTTGCAGACGACACTAAGGTCGGTGGAGTTGTGGATAGTGACGAAGG
This sequence comes from Stegostoma tigrinum, assembly GCF_030684315.1. Taxonomy (NCBI): domain Eukaryota; kingdom Metazoa; phylum Chordata; class Chondrichthyes; order Orectolobiformes; family Stegostomatidae; genus Stegostoma; species Stegostoma tigrinum. The sequence goes on from NC_081374.1 coordinate 29,182,667, forward strand.
ATGCTGTAGTTGCAGAGAGACATAGGTAAGCTGCAGAGCTGGGCTGAGAGTTGGCAAATGGAGTTTAATGCAGACAAGTGTGAGGTGATGCACTTTGGTAGGAGTAACTGGAAGGCAAAGTACTGGGCTAATGGTAAGATTCTTGATAGTGTAGATGAGCAGAGAGATCTTGGTGCCCATGTACACAGATCCTTGAAAGTTGCCACCCAGGTTGACAGGGCTGTTAAGAAGGCATACAGTGTTTTAGCTTTTATTAATAGAGAGATCAAGTTCCAGAACCAAGAGGTTATGCTGCAGCTGTACAAAACTCTGGTGCGGCCACACTTGGAGTATTACGTACAGTTCTGGTCACCGCATTATAAGAAGGATGTGGAAGCCTTGGAAAGTGTGCAGAGGAGACTTACTAGGATGTTGCCTGGTATGGAGGGTATACGAGGAAAGGCTGAGAGACTTGAGGCTGTTTTCATTAGAGAGAAGGTGGTTGAGAGGTCACTTAGTTGAAACATATAAAATAATCAGAGGGTTAGATAGGGTGGATAGGGAGAGCCTTTTTCCTAGGATGGTGACGGTGAGCATGAGGGGGCATAGCTTTAAATTGAGGGGTGAAAGATATAGGACAGATGTCAGAGGTGGTTTCTTTACTCAGAGGGTAGTAAGGGAATGGAACGCTTTGCCTGCAACGGTAGTAGATTCGCCAACTTTAGGTACATTTAAGTCGCCATTGGATAAGCATATGGACATACATGGGATAGTGTAGGTTAGATGGGCTTCAGATCGGTATGACAGGTCGGCACAACATCGAGGGCCAAAGGGCCTGTACTGCGCTGTAATGTTCTATGTTCTATGTTCTATATGTGCCACAAACTGTGCCAGCTGCCGGATTGGGACCTCAGATCTGCAGGAGTGGAGGCCATCCTCTCCTGGTGGCTTTGAATGAGCTCTGAATCATCCTATCCCAGCCGTACACCAACCATGGAAATTATCATTAGAGGTGGTAGTGGCTATCATTAAAGTCACCGTGAAGTTGTAAATCCATGTCCACAGCACCCTTGGAAATCCAGCAAGTATGGTGTTTGTTACGGCCAGTATACACCCTGTTAAAGTTGGCACCGTGATCTCATTGTGATCTCTGTGCATTTGCAAGCACCAGTGAAATGATGTGTATACCTGTGGCCAATGTTTGAACGACAAACACTTTCACACTGCATGCACGTTCACGTGCTTGATGATATGCTTGCAAATGTTGGTTGGCTTGCCCAGTTGCCTGGAGGGCTGGTTTGTGATGTATGGTTTTAATTCCTGCACGAACTGAGGTTACCATGAAAGACAATCCTTTTCAACCTCTTCCCTTACCCGTGGTGTAGTGACCCTCAGATTAAGTCACCACAGTGCATCTCTCACTAATATGAGAGAGACAAACTATGGCAACTTTACCTGCATTTTGAAGTCACATAATTGGTGCCTTTATCTTCACAATGCTCGTGCCTCTGTCCATCAAACTGTCACTGACTCTGCCCACCTTAGGCATTGGCCAAGGCATTTTCTAGTTACAGGTTGCTTCGAGCAAATATCAGTGAATGCAGCTCCTAGCGGGTGCCCTCCACACCAGGCCTGTCCTGGTCACTAAGCACCCTATACTTCCAACTCAGGATTTCTCATACTCTCTTTTACCTTGTCCTACTTGGGATGGGTTATTTCCACCAATTTCACTTTAGAACCCCACCCCATAGAGGTCTTCCTCCAATTTTCCTCTTTGCCCTCTGAGCTTTCTGATATTACACTTGAATGATGCTCACTATGGTCCTGTATGCACCTCTGTAGAGGCCACAGTGACGGTCTGGTGTTTATTTGCCAAAACTCTACCCTCCCACAGCAGCACATGGCCCCTCATCTGTTCTGCTTTCCCTCCCCACCTGCCTACTTCTGCTTTCCCATAACAGTCCTTGTCTTCATCACACACTGCTCTGAGTTCTCCCGACCCCCACCTTTGGGCCATTTCCAGCTCCCTCTTCCCCATCTCCATGTCTCAATGTACAGACTCGCCAGTCCTTGGCATTTTCAAGCCTCAAAGCCTGAATTTACCAGGGCAGTCCTGTGAAAGAACTGACCAGATTCGAGACTACTCTCCTTGAGAATTCCCAGCTGACAGTATTACCCTTAAATGATTACCCCAACTGCCTACCAAAGGTCTATAGCACTGAACATAGCCCATTTCCTGTACTGCAGATGAATGTATCTCCTTACAGTGATCACCCTGAGTGGATGACTGACTGTGGCCCAGCTCCTGGAACAGACTCTGTCCTTTACTAATGGCCCCAGGATCTGCTGAGTGCCAGCAGCCCTTCTTCGCTTGATGGAAGACTACCCCACGCATAAATTTTGGCTTTGGAACAACACCCATTTCCTGAAGATGAATTTGAGAAGGTATTCATCTGAGCAGTTTGAATACAATGAATTGGATTATTTGGCTATTTTAGGCAGCAATAAAGAATCAGCCATAACGCGGTAGGTCTGGAGTCACACGTAGATCAGGTAAGAATGACCAGTTTCTCTCCTGAAGGACATCAGTGAACTTGCTGGCAGTTTAGATGATTTAGATGTGGTCACCTGTTTTTGTTTTACAATGAGCAAACTTTGAAAGCAATTAGATTTAGATTAACAATCTGTAATGGGATTTGCACTTCAGCATGAATTTTCTCAGTTCAGTACTATTTCCTCAAGGATTAGAACATTTGGACCATGAATGTAATTGTTGTAGTAATGGGACTGCTAGTACAATCTTCTCAGAGGTGTCCAACCAAGACTGCCTCCAAGATCTTTGCCCCATTGTGGATGGTGGGGGCGACTGAGACAGGGGAGGATAATTGGGGGGATTTGGATGTGCGGGGGGATGCTTACAAAGAAAGTAAAGGCTATTGACTGCTTACATTGTTAGTGATATGAAGCCAATGGAATGGGATGAGAGAGCGCACAGGAAAATGGATGTATAGAACGGTTAGGGGATAAGGTAGCTATTATTTTCATCACAGTGCTTTCCATAATATCAATCACCAGGAGGTAATGATACTATTGCATGCATCTTTGAGGATGATCTGAGGCTTGCAAATTTGCATCTGTAAGGTGTAGACCGTTGCCTTCTTTAAGTTGATGATACCACAGGGGATCCTGTGCACCACTGCTAAAAATTCTATTGCCCTGGTAAGATGTTTGCTACTAAGCAAAATGTGGAATGTGATGGCATTCCAATCTGATGCCATTTTTTTCCCCTAATTTTCCTTGCCTCACCCAATCACTGAACTTGCCGGAGTGGCCTGGTAAACTCTTCTGCACATTCTCTGCATTACACGTTCAGAAGTGTACCCACCACATCTGTGAATCTCAGCCTCATATTCTTTGCTACGATCAGAATTACATTAATGAAGCCAAACTAAAGAGAAGTATGCTTATCATGGTGAAGTTTCTCAATGATAAGTGGCTTGTACTTGATGTTATAACATCCGGTGGGGGGGGGGGGGGAGGGAGCAGGGGTGTGTGTGGGTGTGACGCGATAGCTCACAGCACTGGGGATGCAGGTACCACTCCAGTCTTGGGAGACAGTCTGTGTGGAGTTAGCACATTCTCCTCTGTATCTGCGTAGGTTTCCTCCAGAAGCTCCAATTTCCTCCTGTAGTCCCAAGATGTGTGCAGGGCAGATAGATTAGCCATGGGAGATGCAGGGTTACAGGGATAAGATAGCATAGGGGAACGGGTCTAGGTGGTAAGCACTTTGGAGGATCAGTGGGAATTCAATGAGCCAAATGGCCTGCTTCCACACTGCAGGGTTTCTATGGTTCTAAAATTTTGTACTGAAAATATACTTAATCACATAAAATTATTATGCAACAGGATTTTTAATTGACACACTTCATAAATGCTTTTTCTGATTTAGCGTTGCGAGGTGCATTTTTTTTAATGTATTAGGCTATCTTAGAACAGATTAGGGAGAACACAAAGGCATTTTACACTTACGTGAGGAATAAGAGAATGGTCAAAGAAAGAGTAGGGCCGATCAGGGTTAGCATAGGGAACTTGTGTGTGGAGTCTGAGGAGGTAGGGGAAGCCCTAAATGAGTTTTTTGCTTCTGTCTTTACGAAAGAAATGAACTTTGTAGTGAATGAAACCTTTGAAGAGCAGGTGTGCATGGTGGAATGGATAGAGATAGAGGAAGCTGATGTGCTGATAATTTTGTCAAACATTAAGATTGACAAGTCGCCAGGCCCGGACCAGATTTGTCCTCGGCTGCTTTGGGAAACGAGAAATGCAATTGCTTCGCCACTTGCGAAGATCTTTGCATCCTTGCTCTCCACTGGAGTCGTACCCGAGGACTGGAGAGAGGCAAATGTAATTCCTCTCTTCAAGAAAGGAAATAGGGAAATCCCTGGCAATTACAAACCAGTAAGTCTCACATCTGTTGACTGCAAGGTGTTAGAAAGGATTCTGAGGGATAGGATTTATGACCATCTGGAAGAGCATGATTAAATGCAGTCAACACTGCTTTGTGAGTGGCAGGTCATGCCTCACAAACCTTATTGAGTTCTTTGAGGACGTGACTAGAAAAGTTGATGAGGGTCGAGCTGTGGATGTGGTGTATATGGACTTCAGCAAGGCATTTGATAAGGTTCCCCATGGTAGGTTCATTCAGAGGGTCAGGAGGAATGGGATACAGGGGAACTTAGCTGTCTGGATACAGAATTGGCTGGCCAACAGAAGACGGCGAGTGGTAGTAGTAGGAAAATATTCTGCCTGGAAGTCAGTGGTGAGTGGTGTTCCACAGGGCTCTGTCCTTGGGCCTCTACTGTTTGTAATTTTTATTAATGACTTGGATGAGGGGATTAAAGGATGGGTCAGCAAGTTTCCAGATGACACGGAGGTTTGAGGTGTCGATGACAGTATAGAGAGCTGTTGTAGGCTGCAGCGGGACATTGACAGGATGCAGAGATGGGCTGAGAGGTGGCAGATGGAATTCAACCTGGAAAAATGCGAGGTGATGCATTTTGGAAGGTCGAATTTGAAAGCTGAGTACAGGATTAAGGATAGGATTCTTGGCAGTGTGGAGGAACAGAGGGATCTTGGTGTGCAGATACATAGATCCCTTAAAATAGCCACCCAAGTGGACAGGGTTGTTAAGAAAGCATATGGTGTTTTGGCTTTCATTAGCAGGGGGATTGAGTTTAAGAGTCGTGAGATCTTGTTGCAGCTCTATAAAACTTTGGTTATACCGCACTTGGAATACTGCGTCCAGTTCTGGTCGCCCTATTATAGGAAAGATGTGGATGCTTTGGAGAGGGTTCAGAGGAGGTTTACCAGGACGCTGCCTAGACTGGAGGGCTTATCTTATGAAAAGAGGTTGACTGAGCTCGGACTTTTTTTCATTGGAGAAAAGGAGGAGGAGAGGGGACCTATTTGAGGTATACAAGTTAATGAGAGGCATAGATAGAGTTGGTAGCCAGAGACTATTTCCAAGGCAGAAATGGCTAACACGAGGGGTCATAGTTTTAAGCTGGTTGGAGGAAGGTATAGAGGGGATGTCTACACAGAGAGTTGTGAGAGCATGGAATGCGTTGCCAGCAGCAGTTGTGGAAGCAAGGTCATTAGGGACATTTAAGAGACTGCTGGACATGCATATGGTCACAGAAATTTGAGGGTGCATACATGAGGATCAATGGTCGGCACAACATCGTGGGCTGAAGGGCCTGTTCTGTGCTGTACTGTTCTATGTTCTCTATGTTAAATGTATTTGCTCTTTGAGTGCTACTTCTAACTAACATGGTAAGTTAAAGGTGTGTGGCATCCTCTTCAATAATCTGCAATGTACTCAACACTTTGTTGATCAATTCATAATGTGAATTACTGAGAAAGGGAAGTAGCTATGAACATAAAGCATCAGAAAACTAATTTTGGTCAGCATTGAAATATATGTTTTGCTGTGTAGCAATGTGTAGTGTTAAGGATCTTTCAGACAAAATGTCATAGGTGTGAAATACCCAGCACATGTTCACCATTGATCTTCTAAGCTGCATCTTCAACTGAAGACAACAATATTCTGCTGCACTAACGTGACAGCTAACCTTTTCTTGGTCTCAATGAAACTGCTGAAGTAATGCCAATTAACAACAATTTCTGGACAGTTATTTGCTGTCAGCTTGTGTCCATTGGGAACTGGGTTGAGATAGCGAAGAAAGTAGATTCACTTTAGAAACTTAACAGCTGCCAGGCAAATTAGGATTTATTCTATCTTCCTGCATTTCATTCCAACCTGAGCTTTTAAGATTAAAAAAAAGTGACAACTTGGCATTGTTCTGTCCAATCCCCAATATCAAATTTATTTGTGTATTTAAAGGGAGACAAGAGATAGACAAATGACTAATGGCAGTTTGGAATTTTACTGAAATTACAAATGCCAATAATACTCCTGCTGACAAGTTGTTGGCATCTTTAAAGTTTGATGCAATATCACACAATAAGCTGAAATTGTTTAAATTGCTATTATGGAGTGGTAACAATATAGATTGCACTGAAACAAAGAAGACATGAAGGAAGGTGCATCATTGTTTTTTGGAAGTCAATCTGACCTGTACCTTGTAAGTTCACTTAATTGTTGTTTGCAACTGGGTATATTGGATCATTTTAGGTTTTTTTGTAAATGCGCAGTCAACTCCCGATCAGTCAGAGCTCCACAGGTTCACACGGCTCATTTATATTTGCTGGAAGTGACATTCAAAGACAAGGATACATTCCGCGAAAGCAGAAGGAAAATGTTCAAACCCTGGGCAATGTTACTGAATTATATGGAATTATGGGGAGCCTGTAACTCACTATTGTGTTCTCCAAGACAATGCATTAGTCAATCACAGTCAACTTGACAACCAATCAGCGTGTTTTTCTCTTGCGGGAGAAACTGTTGTGGTCATTTGAAATTTCCCCTGATGAGCATGAGATAAAAAATATCAGCAGCATGCCTGTGCTTTTTTTAAAGCAAATTTAAATCCTCTACTACCTGACCGGTTTCTTCATACTGTGCTGCCATTACCTATCTGTCACGGGATCAAATTTTGGAACTTCCTTCCAAACCACGCTGTGCGTATAGCTGGAGCAGATTTATTGGAGAAACTGAAGTAGGTGGCTGACAAACACCTTCTGAAGGACAATGTATTATGGCAATGAATACAGGCTTTACCTGTGGTGCCCATTTCCCGTGAGAGAAGTCTCTTTGAAAAGTCACAGTTTTTCTGTTGTTAGCGTAGTGTTCATTCCTATCCTATCCCCTCGGGCTCAAGCTTGCTTCATGTCTATCGCTAACTAGATCGACTGTGTGCTCTGTATGCCTCCATCAACAGTATCAACTGGCACATTGCACTTCTTTCCTTCTGGCTAGACATTTTGCAGAGCCTCTCCATTGCAGTGATTTGCCTTTGTCATAGAGGCTCCTTAAAGCTACATTTTGTTTCACTATTTTTAAGATGTAGAGTTCTATTACCTCAGGCATTCATAGCCCAGTACCACATTTGGTACTATTGGCAAATATTGCGAAAGAAACAGATCAGCCTGCAAGGATATCAAACTTATCACACATCTTATAAAACTCAAATGATTGGTTCTGACATAAAATTGAGAGACTTGAACCTTCGCAACCTAGGCCTACTGTCTCTTTTGGTGAAGAATTATGACGTTCTGCTCAATGAATCTCACTAAGTAATGGTTTGAGTATTTTAAGACATATTCCATCTAACAGGAGCTTAGGAAAATATGGTGAACTCTAGCATTTGATAGCAATAAATTTCAAAGGAAAAAAAATTGCAATGTGTTTTTGAGTTTGGTTTTAAAAAGGCCATTTCCAGGTTGTGAGGCTTTGAAAGCTTTGACAGCATCCAACAAAATACACTCTTTCAATATCATGTTAAATACATCAATTTCAACAGATCTTTAAAGATATCTAAAAAGCGTTATCATTGATGTCTGAGTAGGTCAATCTGTCATGTAGCTGGGACTGGTTGTGGCTTCAATTTTTAGTTTAATGCTGAAATGGTTTTGAAATTTGGGGTCTATAGATGCAGGCAGCAAAATCAGCAGATAAAATTAACAATATAATGTAAATCCTGTTAGTTCCTGACTTGAACACTTAGCAGTAAGTGGTGATGTTGTGTTTCTGATAATCCTTATGAATCACAATTTGAGATTTCCTGTTAATTCAGTTGCAGGGATTGCGACCGCAGAAGGGATTGTTATCTGGGTTTTTCACTGAACATTCACCAACCTTTTAATTATGTTGTAATGATTCGTATAAAGTATCCTTTGTTCTCTACCTTTTTGATTTTCTTCTTTCTCTTCTTGTGCATGACCTTGTGAAAAGATGAGGAAGAGGAGGCCATTCAAGCTTTCAAGCTTGCTCTGCCATTCAAATAGATCACTGTTTATCTGATTCACATTATTGTGAATTTTGCCTTCTCATCTACCCCCAATAACCTGTGATTTCCTTGTCTAACAAGAATCTATCTGCCTTAATAATATTTGATGACCCCACCTCCACCCTTCTGAGGCAATGATTTCCAAAGTGTCTGAACCCTCAGGAAAAGAAATTCCCTCATCTTTATACTGAAAGGGTAACCTCTAATTTTAAGACTGTGCTCCCTAGTTTCTGCTCTGACCCACAAGAGGAAACAACCTTCCCACATGTACCTTGTCAAGACCGTTCAGGATTTTATAAACTGAACTTAAATCACTGCTTGCTTTTCTATACTCCAGTGAAATCAAGTCCGGACTGCCAATATTTCTTCGTAAGATAAGCCATTCATTCTGGAAGCAATCTAGTAAAACATTTAAATCATTTCTTCAATAAGAAACCCAAAACTACAGTATTCAAGTTGTAGTCTCTCCAATGCCATGCATAAATGATACGTACCAACCTTTTATGTTCAGTTCTGCTTCTAATGCAGAATATCAGTCCATTAGCCACGTTATTCACTTGCTGTACCTGTGTAGTAAGTTTTTTGAGACTCATGCACGAGCACATCAAGATCCTTTTACGCCTTGAATTCTGGAGTTGTTCTGCATTGAAGTAATACTCTGCTCTTTTATTCTTTCAGCTAAAAATGACTTCACATTTTCCCACATTGCACTCCATCTGCCCGAGTTATTTTCTACTCACTCAGCCTAAGTATATCCGTCTGCCACATCCATGTATCATCTTCAAAACATACCTTCTTACCTTTTTGTCTCTGTGTCACCTGCTCCCTCATTGCATTGCCTTAGCCCTTAAGAAATAATATGGTTCAGCATTCGTAATCAAATTTTTGCTGCAGAATCCGACAAAGTGGAACACATTTGCTGTTAATTCCTCCATCTAATGGGAGGTTCTAACAGATGTGGGGCTAGACTTTTAACACAAGTGAACCAACCAATAGTGTGTATAACTGGACTGGTTGGCTGGTCATGCTAAGAACAAAGAGGTGGCAATCCTAGTTTTGATTTTTCCAAACTGCTGAACTATCCTTCTGAGCAAAGGCTATCTGTCCAGCAACAGGATAATTCTTGAGCAGAACAACGAGGGTGAGTTACCATTTGCAAAAGGTGAGAGAAACCTTAAGGAAGCAATAGTCCTGATCGTATTTTAGAGGGCCTTAATCATCCCTTGTCATTCTGCCCCCCACTATTATTACTTTCAGCCTGACTCTTTTGGTACCATTGGCCTTGTTTGTTTCATTTGTAACTTACATTTATAGAATGTTGCCAATCAAGATATCAAAATAGCAACTTATTGGAAAATAGATGAATTTTCATGAGTGCTGATCCTTGCTTTGCTTAGTCTGGGAGTGCTGCCATGGGTACCCATCCACACTCCAGAAATGGAAACATTTCTCCTTAGTGAATACAACAAAGCATGATTCACAAACTGTATATTTGCTTTGAGGAGAAAGAATTAAACGATTCAAAATAATCATTGAAAAACATCACATTTTATGTGTCTCCTTTTTATTTCAGATTCCTCAGATAAGCTATGCATCTACAGCCCCAGAGCTGAGTGATAACAGCAGGTATGACTTTTTCTCTCGTGTGGTCCCATCTGACACCTTTCAAACACAGGCCATGGTTGACATCGTCAAAGCCTTACGATGGAACTATGTCTCTACCCTTGCATCAGAGGGAAGCTATGGAGAAAGTGGAGTGGAAGCCTTCATACAGAAATCTCGAGAAGACGGTCAGTACTTTTTTAGCATTGAGTTTTATTAGTGCCGTAAGTAAATGTCCATATGTGGATCAAAATAAGCGATCATGAGGCAGTTTTAAATTGAGGACATAAATCTGCGTGTTTTCACAAATACTTGCACTGTTCAGCAGTGTTGTCAATCAAAAGACAGGAAAAACAAAATGTAACAACTATCAAACAGACAATCAATGTCATACTAGAAAATATAATAACATAGTTAAAGGTAATTTATTGCATTTACTTAAACAAGTTAAACTCTTATTGCCACAACAGGAAGAATTCTTTAGAGTTTAAAGACCATTGTGTTTCTCCCCAGTGTGTAAATTATGTTGATATGTAGTTTAGTATGAATTTGTCATCAAAGTATAACCATCTACTATTCCTGACCATAATTTATTCCTGAACGTAATCTAAGCCACTCAAAGTAAAGAATAAAAGCATTTCTTCTGAGAAATTTCACACAGAATTGTGACCCTGGGTGGCTTACACAGTTCCTGATGTTTCACGTCAATCAGTACACTTGTGGGCCAAAATCAAAATCTGTATTATAATGAAAAAGAAACAACTGGGTATTTCAATGGCTTCCAGTAGAGTTAATGGATTCTCACAAGTGAGTTGTTTTTAATTGATATTAAGAATTCTTGACAGAACAAAAGACAGTAATTGGCTGAACAGCATTGGGCTTGCATAAGTTGTGCTGAAAGTGACTTAACATTGATGCAAAGTGACAGAGAAGGCACTACATCGTATTTGCATTTGTTTGTGTGTTACAAAGTGTCAGACAGCTCCATAGACCTTGCATTTAAACTCTGTTTTAGAATGGTTACACCAAAAAAAAGATGTGCGTGATATCACATGTGTTTTATCTGCTATTTTTGTTCTGCGTCTCGCTCGTGTCATGGAAAGAGGGAAAAATTGTTATATGCTGTGACACTAACATATCAAGAGAATACACACAGTAAAGCTTTTTATTCATTTAAGGGTAAAAATAATCCAAGTTGCTTAGTGCAGGCATCACTCAAACTGCTAAAGCAGTCTGAGTACGTATGTAGTTTTAGCCGATCACCTTTCTTTCTGCATAGCTTTACATTCTATTGAAAATTATATCATTGATAGGTTGATGTCTTACATCATCAAATGTTTAAGTTTTCTGATAATGGTACATTCTTTGTTATTGTTTTAAAGATCCAGATTAAAAGAAGTTTCACGTTTTTGGTATTTGTCCAGATTAACCATAGAGCACAAGTACTCAAACTATTCAATTACTTGCTGGAAGCATTACAAAGCAATACATGAGTGGCAGATACTAATTCAGCAATATTGTTGAAGACTCATTATGTAGGTTATCTCTAAACTCAGTTTTCCACTGAATACGCTGTTACAGATTCGTCTCTAAAACATTTTAATATGTTTGAGAAATTTGCCGAGCATTTATTGATTCTATGTTTGCAGGCTAATTTGGAGGCATTGAAAATGGATATTGAAATCATAACCTTTTAATCTTACTGTTGCTTTAAGGAGAAGAAATCAGACTGGCAAAAGGGAGAATTGGAGGGGACGTAGGGGAGAAATTAGGAAAGCATGTTTAGGACTAGAGTGGATGTGAGATTAGGGAGGTTTATCTTGAATGAAATGAAAGGGGGAACATGTGGAAATAATTAAATGAATGGTCTAAGAAATCCTCAATCTTCCTTGTAGCACATCTTTCATATATTAAGTGAAATTATTAAAAGTGATTCTATTTGCACTGCGAAATATTTCACTTTTACTAATACTATTTACACAGTATGGAAACTAAATAGATGAGCATTTTTCTCAATTTATTACTTTCATATTTAAATTTATGGCCTGAGTTTTTTAAATGAGTCAATCCATCAGCCCATGCACAGAAAATATGAACATTTTCCAGCACCCCCCCCCCCCCCCCCCCCCCGGCCAACATTGTTGATGGCAGGGTTAACACTAGAGGCCCATCAATAAACTGGGTATAGGATTAATGTGCTGTAATAACTTAAAAGAGGAAATGGCAATGTTTGAGAGAAAGTGAGAAATTATAGCAGATTAAAAAAAATCTATGGTAAAACAACGTTAAACTATGGTAAAGCATCAGACAACCTTCTTAAGGCTACAACATACTGTTAACTGTATAATGTTGCAAAGGCCCTGATGTGTTCAGTGTTAGGATATATCAAAACTTCTCCACAGGTAACAATTGTTGAAACGGTACCTAATGGGAAGTTGTCGCATATTGGATAAGTTTAAAAAGCACATCCTTGCAAAATTGGAGTTTCCTGAGAAACTGGTATTCGGGCAATGGATGGCTAACGTTTTGGTGGCTGAGTGGGTCCTAACGAGCCTTCTCAAATGCGCCATTCTCTGAAGGCATTGGTGTTGCTACTGCACCACAATCTCCTCCTTTCTCATCATCATCAAAAGAAAGGACTATTCAGAAGCTCTATAACATCTCTGGCACCCCAGGAGAATGTCCCTATTAAGATACAGTGCAGACTCCTTCCTATTCTGAATGTGTAGCTTCCAGACACATTAGTGATGAGCCTTATGCTAATATTCCTAAAGTGCTAGTGTCAGGAAGTAAGCATGTACTTCCATTCTGCTCCCCATCAGTTAAAATCTTACCCCATTGAAACAGATACTTAATGTTGGTACCTTTCAATGCCCTCCACCGGAATTGAAAGCTAAGTCTGCCTGGTTTATTCCAATAGCCCTTTAATTGATGTGCAGGAAATTTAAATAATTGATATTAAGATGGGTGACATTATACCATCATCCTAATTTCAGTTGCATCCCACTGCTACATTTCCAGTATGTCATAATAGCATTATTTCCCAAGTGATCCAGAACAGCTGATAGGCCAATAGGTGGAGAGGATTAAGTGGAATATAATCTGAAAGGCACCTTCCGCTGATACTCAAAGATGCCTCCGTTAAATTTCATATATACATTTTGGATATGGAATCCTACGCCTTTGTCTCACTGTACCAATAAACTGGTCTAAACTGACCTTAGAATATCAGATTAAAAGAATGGGATTTAGGGCCCATACAGAGGGAGAGGAAGTTCCAACTAAGCCTATGCTTTCTATTGGTTGACCTGGAAATCTGTCCTGTTGCCCCAGAGTTTGTCCAACTCCTAACGGTTTTTCAAGATCTAAGTAGTGAAGGTGGGCAGGATGCTTACCAAGTCCTCCATCAGAAATTTCTTTCAGCAGCCAGAGAAGAGAAAGTCATTGGCCATCCTGATGGGGGGGTCGAGGAGAGGAATTAAGCTTGGAAACTGTTGGTCGACATCGTGATTTTCCAACAGTGTCTTGTTCAAATCTACCAGGATCTAGAAGAGCAGAGAGAATTCCTGGTGTTTTTGGATAGAGACTGGAATAAATTTCATAAAATTGTCTTTGTTTGCTCCTGTACACCTATTGACAGAGAAATTTGAGCAGTGTAGATCCATGATTAGTGGAGATGAGAGAAGGGGGAGCACGAAATGGATGGAAATAGCACTTGGCTGTTCTTTTGAATAAAGCCCATTAGCAGAACTTGATGGATTATGGTTTCTTGTAAATTTGCGATGCGATTGAGCAAATGGGCCACATACATTACAACGGGTCAAGAAGACCGCTCATTGTTCTTCTTCAGAATAGTTAGGGCTGGACAACCAATGCTGACTTTGTCAGTGACTACTTCACTTGTTATTTCATACTGAAAAGTAGTTGGAGGTATTGCAGCATCTGTATTGCATTTATATTTAGGTTACCTTAAATTCGTACATAAATGGCTTAGTCCAATTACTAGCAAGAGGCTTTGCTGGAGTCACTCCACTGTTATGCATCAATGCTTGAGTGAAGTTAAAAACCTCTTTTTTTTTGCATGTCAGAAAATGCATGATTTTTTTCACAGGGCAGCAGCAACAGTTGCAGTAGCAACAATCAATGGCTGTGGTGTTCCCAATGAGCTGGCATCAAATGCACAAGCTTACCAGTTTATGTATGTGTACAGCACATGCACACAATAGAAGGATATTATTCCCTTAACATCCATATGAAATTTGCCTGTGGGAAAGATATCACCTATGAATAGATGATCTCCCAGAAGTTTCAGATTGCATTTATCTTCTAGCAATCCTGTGGGTTCTCAATGCAATCTTAGGTGATAATATTTTACGAGACTGAGTCTTAGGAAATATAGCTTGTCTTCAGAGTCATGTTTGCTGATGCCAATTCACAACTTTGTTGGGTCACATTTTTTGAATGTGGAAGGGACATCGTAAAACCACAACTTGGGATATTTGAACCAGGATTGTTATTCTTGCATGACATGGAATGGTCAGGAGGATTTATCCCTCGTCTCAGACTATAATGAATTCTTATTGCATGTTGTATTCTTAGGGCAGAGGGACTGGTATAAACCACCTATGTCAGGCAGAATTGGTAGGGGAGAGCTTCTTAACATGACAGTGAGACACTGTCATCAGTAACTGGGATGAGTTCAGAGTTGAGAAGGCAGAGAGCAACGTTTCAGATACAATCGAACAGTCTGGCCCAGATGCCTATCCAACACCAGCATGCATTGTGATTAAGAAAATTGTAGAAGATCAGTTGTCCTGAGTGAGGCCAATGTATGTCACACCCATTGCATCACCATCATTCCCATGGGACCTTAATTCATCGCTCACTGAACTGCAGAAAAATCAAGAGTGAACATTACTGACATGGTTCTTTGCCCTGGGTTTATCAGGGCTGTGAGGAGTTTGCCTGGACTTTTCAAGGCTGTAGAGACCATAGCTCGAGTGCAGTCACTTTAATTTTGGTAAAAGGCCTTAAGGCATGTTGATAGAAACTCTTGCAGTCTCCATGGAAGTTAACTATAATCTCCAGCACAGTAATTGTTTTTGCAAAGCCAGAGGATTTACAGTTTACAAAACTCAAACGTTAATGATATTTTGCAACTAGACCCAACTCCTCAAATTAAAATATCAAGTAAGTATTATTATCTTTAGGAAATAGGATTTCAAAGGAGAAAATAGTGAATTATCCTAAAACTACATTGGCAGTTTGCCCATCAATCAACTCAGATTAAAAATTCTGCTAAATTATGCAGGAGGAAGAGATTTTGAGTACATTAAACATATGGAAGATTTCAGTAGTAAATGTGATCTCTCCTTTTTTAAAAGAAAGTGAACTCCACTACAGTCTGTAGTGAGTCATCCATCATCTGTAGATTTCAGTAAAGTTGTGGCAAGTGACTTCGGGGGGTGTGGGGAAACATTTTCATAATTAAATTTATTTGCCATGTCTCTGAAATGTAGGCATCCTCCAATAATATCTCGTAAACAGAAAAGATTAACAAACAAGATCGTGGGTAAATGGATAGGAACTGGACTGAGGGCAGTAGGGATGGTGGGAGAGGACAATTATTTTTCCGATGATGAATTACATCGTATGTGTGTGAAATTTGAACATTATAACAATGAAAGTGGCAGCAGGAAACCCTGCTTTTTAGCAGTGAAAGAAATCATGAAGTAAAGGATACTTCATAAAACTTCAGTGGACCAATCAAATTGTTAATAAACAACTGTGTCATACAATCCCTACAGTGTGAAAGCAGGCCATTTGGCCCATCAAGTCCATACTGGCCCTCAAAAGAGCATCCCACCATTCCCCATGACTAACCCCCCAAGCCTGCATATCCCTGGACGCACAGCCAATCCACATCTCTTGCATGCCTTTGCACCGTGGGAGGAAACTGGAGCACCTGGAGGAAACCCACACAGACACAGGGAGAACATGCACATTGCACACGGCCCGAGGGTGGAATCGAACACTCGTCGCTGGCACTGCAAGACAGCAATGCTAACCACCAAGCCACCATCTGCCCTGTTGTTTGTAGGATTTCCCAAAATTCCTTTTGGTACTGAGCAATCATTCTGCAGCTTGGAAGGGGCTACAATTCGCCCAAGTTTTCAGAATACTGGCATGCCCTCCATGAGGGCAGAAGAGATGAAGACTCTGGTTTCAGAGAACATTTGGTGTATCTCACGGCATTGTATAAGGCAATCAGAAGTAAACTTTAATCCAGGGGATATGGTGTACTGCCAAAGAGAAGGGTAGGAAAAAAATAGGGTCAGACATGGTTATTATGGGCCTTATTAATAAGAAGCCTTAGATATTAAGCAGAAATGATCAGGAGTGGCCTTGGATCAACAGTCTTACTTAGAAATTATTAATTGCACCTTGACAAACTGGACCAGGTCCTCTCAGAAGGATAATTTTACATCCAGGGAGGAAGCAAATTAATTGAAAAGTTTGATTGGACATTGAACTGATTGTGTACTCGACAAACACGATACTAGTTATGATGTAAGAGAATAAAGTGCTGTGATAAAGAGAGTGCAATTGTTGATGATAATGCCTTGAGAGCAAATAAAACATCAGAGATTAAATTCAGAAAAATGGATTTAGGTGGCTTGGATGTTATGAAACTTGTGCTACATATTATGGCACTGCAGGTTGATAATGTTCTTAGTGGGGAAAGGTTAATATATGTTATCACTTGCCCTGAGAAGCCAAGGAAATTAAAATAAAGGGTAGTTAAATGCATTTTCATTGCTGAAATATTGGCGTCTATCTAATCTGATAAGAGGTTTTGTGGCTCAACTTCTGGAACAGAGACAAAAACAAAAATTGCTGGAGAAATTTAACAAGCCTGACAAGATATGTGGTGAGAAAGCAGAGTAAACATTATTACAAGTTCAATGATCCTTATTCAGCACTGGGCCAGAATGCCCAAGTTCGAGTCCCACCTGCCCTGGAGAAGTTTCATAGCACGTCTAGGCAGGTTGGCTAAAATATCATCTATATGGTAATGTAACACTAGTAGGGTTGTTATGCCACTAGGTTAGAAAGACCACACATGCAAGTCCCACCTGCCTCAATTGTCTGAACAGGCCAACGGGGGTGGGGATGAGGGGGTAGTTGCTGAAAACAGATAAACTCAAACAATCTTTAACATGTGGATGGAGTTCTATTTCACAAACAGGACTAGATCCAATTTAATAATTTTGAACATGGATTTACACAATTCTTAGTAAAACTAGTCAGGTTAGACACTAATTTACATGTCCATATGAGGCTTTATCTCTTTCAAAAATTTTGAAATTTTTTCCTTTTTTAGGCATATTGCTTTAAATCTGGCTAATGACAAAATATGTGTTCAATTTCATATTCTTTGGGCAGTAGGTCCCAATTAACTATACCCTGTTCCTACTTTTTTAACCACTGCACTCCACTTTTTACATTACAATAATTCCTACAAACTGACTCATGCTCCTAACTTGTTGATGCCTAAAACACTCCAGAATCTTTTAAGCTCTTTCCATTCGGTCATCTTGAACATTCCATATACAATAATGTCCCAATGTATGGTAGAAATCAGATACACGTTGTATACACAGTTGAAACATTAAGCATCTCTCTACCCCTCAGAGTAAGAATTGCTCAGTTCATTAGGCTTGAAATATTGTTTTTTCCAAATGCTTGAATTCCACTTTTGGTCATGGGTGCCAACCTTATACATTTTAGCTGATGACACTGAAGTTGTGTGAGAATTATTTGATTTATAATTAGCAGCATAATTGTAATAATTGGCTGATATCAAACATCCAGAGAAATTATTTTCTCATTTGACAACCTCGCAGCGCTGACACAATATGATTAAAATCCCTATTACGTATACGTTGATATAGGTGGATGTATTCCAGCCCATTATTTTTTGTAAGTTTAAGTACCACCAATCAAACTAATGGCTGGTCGCAGTTCTCATGTGGTTACTTTCGTAAAATACATTGAAATTGACACAAAACTAACCACTGCAAAGAAAAACTGCTGCCAGTGGTCCTCCTTTTCATTCTTACTGCTGAAGTAAATATTTAGCTAAAAGCCAGCTGGGGTGAAAGAAAATGGGTTAGTGTTTTCTAAATCACAAAAACACCAGAATATGGTTTCTCATATTGATAGTTAATCTGGTAAGTGACAGTGCAGTTGATCTAGTTCAAAACACAGTACAGAATGATTCATTAAATCCAATTGGATGGTCACATTTGAAGGAAAGCGACACTGTAGATATCTCATAAAGACTTTTATTAGCAGATAGGGCATTTTTTTTTACTAAGAAGGTTCCAACAATCCCTTAGCAATCACACATTTTCTCTTGAGCATCAAATGTACAATGCAGACTAGAAAACTTGCAAATTTGTTCTTACTGACTATGGCCTTATGGTATGAAAGAAAGCTTAATAATAAATAAGTTTGAAGCTGGAATAAATTGTGCCCAGTTAAAGAAGAGAGCAGCATTTATGTCGCACTTTTCATGACCACTAGATGTCTCAAAGCACATTACTGCCAATGAAGTACTTTTTGAGAAATAGTCATGTTCCTAATTTAGAAGTTGAATGCAAAATTGATTTTAAGGGAGTAATTTCTAGGTACACCAGATGCCCCAGTGGAAGATTTACCAGGTTTCAGTTGTCAAGATACATGAGTGTGATATGTAATTTGGCATAGAAGGTTACCAGACACAGCAAATTGCCCAATCTTCATTTCCATTTTAGTTTTCTAGAATACATGTGATTTACTCCGTAAGTTTACACAGGATAAAGGCATGAAATATGTTTCTCCTGCACCCCACAGAACTCTATTGTAAATGTTTTCCATTTTTGTACTATATCATTGTTTGCCAATCTTGTTCTCCATTTCATTTTCCCAAGTTCTGTTCTAAAATCAGTTTTATTTTCTCTACAATCTATTGACTTGGCTATAATGACACTTATGTCCTTTTCTATCATCATCTTAAAGTGAATTACGGACACTATTACCTAAATGTTCCTCTACTTTTTATATGTTTATTTGTCCCAGTAGCAAAGTTGACATACTATTGTCTGAATTATGGCTCTAATTTTAATTGTGGTAAGGCGAAAAGAGGAGTGTCTGTACATTCTTAGTCCTTAAAATCAGCTTTACTTTGATCTGCTAAGTTTGACATTATCATATTCAAACATTATTGTGGAATGCTGTGATGATGGGAAATGTGTAACTTTGATAGGATGTCGACAGGAAAGCTGAATATTTATTCTGACTTAGGCAAAGACTGTAGAGCCAAATTAAGGATTAATTAGCAGAATATGTGACCAATGCTAGTGTTTTAGTGGACTTAAAAATTACCACAAAGTACTAATGCAATTTAGAATAGTAAATTTTTCAAGAGGATAGATTGGTGAACTGCCAAGGGGAATTCACACTAAAATTTCTGAGAGGTTTGTTTACTTGCACTGCACCATGGAAATTCTTCCTCCATTTTTACCAGGAATAGATCTGCCAGTTCGGATGATCAATTGAATTCTAGAAATCTCACTTACATTGCTACCAAATGACTTCAGCCATGTTGCATCTATGCATTTTTGGGCATAAACCTATGCTGATGTTTTATTGGTGTCCCTGCAGGAATCATATGGACTGTCCTTTCGCATGTGGTATGGTACAGCCGAAATGAGTTACAAATTCGCCTCCTTCGAGAGGTATATTGCAAATTCTTGAATTTCTGTTTGGTTTCTGAGCTTGCTCCAATTTGCTTTGGTATTTAGTATGCATAAAAACGATCTAGTTTATAAGAAAAATGACCTTATCTGGGCCTAGTCTTAAACAGTGCACTTGAAATTAAAAAATAGCTGAAATAAAACCTATCAGTGTGACAATGGTTAACCATTACTACTAAATGAACTAAATTGCTAGTTTCATGGTATAGAAGATGAAAAGTTCGTGCAAATCACTGCAGAATGAGTGAACCATAACCTTAAGGACAAGTACTTTTAAAAACCTTCCATTATCCAGTGGCCTACATGTAATGAAAGTTTTGGTACTCTTTAGTGCACTGTCTTTAAACTAGATGCAAACTGGATAATTGTGTATACATTTCGCAAAGATTGCAAAACCACCAAAAGATCCTCATTTTATAGAAGGTTCATAGTGATTTAATGAGCAAACCATCTGATGGAATGCATCAGATTTTAAAGGGATAGTCATAATTATAGAGTCACATAGCACAGAAAAAACAGTCCCTTCGGTTCAACTTGCCCATGCTGACCAAATATCCCAATCTGACCTCGTTCCAGCATTTGGCCCATAATCCCTCTAAACCCTTCCCATTCATATACCTATCCAGATGCCTCTTCAAATGTTGTAATTGCACCAGCCTCCGCTACTTCCTCTGGCAGCTTGTTCCATACACACACCACCCTCTGTGTGAAAATGTAACTCTGTTGGTCCTTTTTAATCTTTTCCCCACTCACCTTAAACCTATGCACTCTTGTTTTGGGATCCCACACCCTAGGTAAAAAGATCTTTGCTTTTCACCCTATCCATGCCCCTCATGATTTTCTCAACCTCTACAAAGGTCACCCCCCCTCAGCCTCCCACACACCAGGGCAAAAAAACCCCAGCCTATCCGGCCTCTCCAGTTGCATGAAAAATGCCTGAAGTGTTTGACCAGTGATATTGTGTTGAAAATCAGTTTTGTGTCTCTGACATGAAATCTGAATTTTCAATGCCCATTACTAAGACAAACGTCCAAGATGTGTAGAAACTTAAATTTGAATCTGGGATAGCCCCCAAAAACTGGTGCGGGAATTACAATCAATAATTAATCTGTACCCATTCTTTCTTTCTTTCTAAAAGAGACCGCTTGCAAATTTATGCAACTTGCTCAAGTTCAGGCATTCAATAAACCAAGGGGGGCATTTCAATGGCCTGTGACACTCGTGCTGAAGGAGGCCCCTGCCCTCATGGTTGAATACTCCCTACTTACTGGGATCTGTCTGATTAGACCCAGGGAGTCTTTCCCCAATTAACTGTATTCTGGGGCCTCTTACCTCATGTTTGATCCAGCTCTGTTACAATATCAGCTACTAGAAATCCTATTGCCCAACAAAGCTTGGGGCAGGGATATGCAATCTTAGCAGTGCGGAAGTCACAATTGCAGGAATTAACCTGCCTGATCACCAGAAAGTGTAGCTGGGGCTTCCACAACTGGAGCCTGGGTTTCCCTTGACTTTCTATCAAGTGTAACAGATCACAGTCATCTTGTAAAACCTTCACCGTGAAATGGGAACTTGTTTTTCTTTCTTTTGTTTATATATGTTGGGTAAAAGGCAGAATTACATTTGTGAGTACCTCATATGTTGGAAATATCTTAAAGTGCTGACCATGACAGTAGAACAATTCCTTCAGAGATAGCAGGAACTGCAGATGCTGGAGAATCTGAGATAACAAGGTATAGAGCTGGTTGAACATAGCAGGCCAGTGCAGCATTAGAGGAGCAGGAACTTGAGGAACAGGAGCATTTTCTGAAGAAGGGCCTGGCCCGAAATGTCAGCTTTCCTGCTCCTCTGATGCTGCTTGGCCTGCTGTGTTCATCCAGCTCTACAACTTGCTATCTCAGTGAAATAATTCTGCAATGTTCAAGTAGTCTCACATTGTTAGCTAAATCATATAGTGTTTTAGTTCTTTTCTATCACTGCATTGAATTGTCAACCTCAAGAAGTGTCAGCCTGCTTCAATTACAGCAATGCTTCAAATTGGGGCTTCAGCCTACAACCTTCTGACTCAGAGCTAAGTGTACCACCAAATGAGATGTGTTGACTTAGATGATTTGTTAAAGACCATTGTAACATTTATTTTAAGACAAAGTAATTCATCCAAAATCTTCACTAAAATCTTGGGCATGCTAATCTTTAGATGTACATTTTTTTTCACAAACTGAGCTGCTAACCAATTTTAAGCAACTAAAACTTCACACTGTGTTCTTAACCTGATCATTGTATAATAATGGCAACTTGTAATGTGAGCCAAACAAATCCCTAAACTATTATATAAGGTAAACAAGTGAACAGATGGAGCCACAAGGGCATTGTTACATGGTGCAAAGCACAAATTCTGTGCATAATCAGTAATATTCAGTCGCGTGTGCGTGTGCGTGTGTGTGTGTGTGTGTGTGTGTGTGTGTGTGTGTGTGTGTTGCGCTTTCCTGTTTGCTTTGTCCTTTGTTC
Organism: Stegostoma tigrinum; assembly: GCF_030684315.1. Classification (NCBI taxonomy): domain Eukaryota; kingdom Metazoa; phylum Chordata; class Chondrichthyes; order Orectolobiformes; family Stegostomatidae; genus Stegostoma; species Stegostoma tigrinum. The sequence continues at coordinate 29,205,021 of NC_081374.1, forward strand.
CTTTTCTTAACTTGGGTGTTTGATCTACTCTATATAGCACAGTGGATATCCAACATGAATTTGACCATTACTTTTGACTGTAAAACAAGCAGTTTAACCAGTTTTTAACAAGCTATTGTGGCACAAAACATAATCAGTTCAGCTTCTGAGATCATGTTTAAGGTTAAAGTTCTGCTTAACTTGACTAGGAAGCACAGATATTAGTTTAGCACTTGGAATATAACACTTAGAATAGCAAGTGTGTTGAGAACCATTGTCAGTACTGAGAAAATCTCTTAATTGGCAAAGCTGTAAACTAAGTTTAATTAAATGAATAGAAAAAAATATAATCAACCCTTCTACCTGTTGAAACTTTGTACTTCTTGACTCATCATATATATTTACGTTTTTGCATGCACAGCATCTTGCTATCTCGTATGTCTTCTGCACACTTATAATCTCAACTACAAAGACAGAGATACCTCTGACCACGTCCTTATAACTTTCACACTGACGTTCGCATGATCCCTTCAAACTTCTGTGTTCATCCCTGGAACAAATCTTTTTCACTAAAATTGTACTTTCAAGCTGTTAATCATCAGGCTTTTGGCTTTTCATTCTTCACAATAATTCTGCAGCTGTGGTTATACTGAAAGAAACCCATATCTTGATCATTGTTTCCCTCGCCCTTGGCAAAATCTTTACTCCCTGCAGTCCTCGTTATTTCTTGCTCCAGAAGCTGAAAATGATTTTCACTAAGTGTCAGTTTTAGGGGAGTTTCATGGAGTGCAGCCCTCTGTGAGTCCTGGTGTTTATTGTCACACATTTTGTTCACTGCTCACCTTAATTAGTTATGCAACTGAGATGCATTACAGTCTTCACATCCAATTTTGTGGTTAGCAGAGGTAAAAGCACTTGCTCGTATCAAATCCTTGTACCATCATGGCATGGGTATCATATTGAAACCCCAGTTATATTTCAAATGCTGTAAGTCAGGAATGACCAGAACTGAAAGGAGAGAACCAAAAAAGGGTATTTGGCACCTTGGTTTGCCAACTTGGAGCTGCAGATCTTTGTAGATCATGTGATGGCGAGGAAGGGCATCATCATTCCCAGCCCTGCCAACAGTGACCCCACAACAAATGCTGTCAGCCTGGTTGGACGTAGTCAGTGCAATTTCTAGAGTCAGAAGAAATGGCAGCAATGCAATAAGCAGGTCAGCGATCTTCTGCACTCCATGAGGGCAAATGCTTCCATTTCCTCTATGCTCTCTTAGACTCACTTTAACTGTGCCACTGCACAGATCTCTCACCAAACCCAATGATCTACCCCTCTCACTGTTCCATGCAGCATTACCAGACAGAAGTTTATAAGATCATGAGGGGCACAAGATAAGGTGAATAGCAAAGATCTTTTCCCTAAGGTGGGAAAGTTCAAAACTAGGGACATATTTTTCAGCTGAGAGGAGAAAGGTTTAAAAAGGACATTGAGGGGCAACTTTTTTTAAAAGTGGTTAGCATGTGGGATTAACTGCAGAGAGAACTGATAAATGCAGTTATGTTTACAACATTTAAAAGACATTTGGATAAGTACATAAATAGGAATGGTTTGGGGAGTTATGGACCAAATTCAGGCAGGTGGGACTATTTCAGGATGGCATGGACTGGTTTGACCAAAGGGTCAGTTTCCATGTTCTATGACTCTCTTGCATTATTATCTCCCAAAATATAGATCCATCCTGCCCTCAGCCCTTCCAACTCAATCATTGGGATTGCCCCACTACAGCTTCTGTTCCAGTAACTACTCTTTCATCCACTTCCATCATACTCAAGCCAATCCTTTGTCCCATTGTAGGGAGAATTAGTTCACCTCTGACCTGATGTGGCCCCAGCACCCAAACACACAACTTCTAGACTGGTTGTAACCTTCAGGAACATGGTCAGCTCCCTAGACTGAGATTGGTCAATGACTTTGCCCGAACTTGGTGGCTCCCCAACATATGTCTGTAGTCTTCCTTGAGCCAGCTAAGAACTACTCCCTTTAGAATTTCGAACATGGCCATTTGTTTGAAGTATATGGTGAATGTTTATTCTGTGAGTTGTGGCCTGTGTTGTATGTATGACATTTATGTAGCGTGGTACCATGCAGCAATGTGTTGACCGTGTTGAATGTTAAGTGCCGAGAACAGTAACAATTTGTTGGTTTTCTGTACATATTAAAAGGAAAGCAAAGGGCAGATATATTGTGAACACCTGAGTAAATGTAGAACAAGCGAGTACTAAGGGATCTAGCAAGGAAAGCACCGCTTGCAAATGTGAAATGAGGGTGTACCTCTGTGTACAGTGACCTAATAGGAGCGTTGCAATTTCAGGTGCCTGTGAATTCGATCAAGTGTTATGAATTCCTGAATTATATGGAAACTGATGACATAGTGAGGTTGGTATTTGATGTTGACTCCTGTGGACAAAGGCTGGAAGTGATCACTGCTCATGGAGCAGTGAGGTGTTGAAGTATTTTGGTCGACATGGAGGCTTGGAGAAGACATTGTGAGGTGAAGCTTGCAGGTCGTCACTCAGACTTTCAAGAAGGACTTGATGCATTACAGTTTTTTTTTAATCTGGCTGTTAAAATTTTAAGGAAAATATGGATTCTTTATTCTCATTGTTAATATTCTCATTTTCTTCTTCCTCTGCAAAAATTTCTTAATTTTTCTCACCATTGCCAATGACTACCAACACCAGGAAAATTCTGCCACAAAATTATTCTTGAGCAGAAATAGCCACAGCCTCTCTTTTCTCCTTCTGAAGACCAGCTCTGAAACTTCTATGATCTATGATCAGTGGTGAGTGGAGTTCCACAGGGCTCTGTCCTTGGGCCTCTACTGTTTGTAATTTTTATTAATGACTTGGACGAGGGAATTGAAGGATGGGTCAGCAAGTTTGCAGACGACACAAAGGTCGGAGGTGTCGTTGACAGTGTAGAGGGCTGTTGTAGGCTGCAGCGGGACATTGACAGGATGCAGAGATGGGCTGAGAGGTGGCAGATGGAGTTCAACCTGGATAAATGCGAGGTGATGCATTTTGGAAGGTCGAATTTGAAAGCTGAGTACAGGATTAAGGATAGGATTATTGGCAGCGTGGAGGAACAGACGGATCTTGGTGTGCAGATACATAGATCCCTTAAAATGGCCACCCAAGTGGACAGGGTTGTTAAGAAAGCATATGGTGTTTTGGCTTTCATTAGCAGGGGGATTGAGTTTAAGAGTCGTGAGATCTTGTTGCAGCTCTATAAAACTTTGGTTAGACCGCACTTGGAATACTGCGTCCAGTTCTGGTCGCCCTATTATAGGAAAGATGTGGATGCTTTGGAGAGGGTTCAGAGGAGGTTTACCAGGATGCTGCCTGGACTGGAGGGCTTATCTTATGAAGAGAGGTTGACTGAGCTCGGTCCCTTTTCATTGGAGAAAAGGAGGAGGACAGGGGACCTAATTGAGGTATACAAGATAATGAGAGGCATAGATAGAGTTGATAGCCAGAGACTATTTCCCAGGGCAGAAATGGCTAGCACGAGGGGTCATAGTTTTAAGCTGGTTGGTGGAAAGTATCGAGGGGATGTCAGAGGCAGGTTCTTTACGCAGAGAGTTGTGAGAGCATGGAATGTGTTGCCAGCAGCAGTTGTGGAAGCAAGGTCATTGGGGTCATTTAAGAGACTGCTGGACATGTATATGGTCACAGAAATTTGAGGGTGCATACATGAGGATCAATGGTCGGCACAACATTGTGGGCTGAAGGGCCTGTTCTGTGCTGTACTGTTCTATGTTCTATGTTCTATGCTGCCATCATACTTATTTTCATTATGTGTGTTAACTTGGACAACTTCTTCAATAAGGCTTGAAGCTGCTTCTGCTTTTGTCCTTTATCTCTTGCCAATCAAGGCAACTTCTCTTTTCAGGTATCACTGTCCTATTCGTGACATTGCATCTATCTTTTCTTAAGAGCTCTTCATTAGACCCTGATTCTGCTCCTTTGAATACGTTCCCATTAAACCATAATCACCCAATGCCCACATTCTGGTTCTCATTATGATTAGCTTCCTTCTCTGAGGCATTCCCATGGCACCCAATACACTTTTCAAAGCTGTCACTGACTGACCCTATGCTTTGAGGACAAAAATACTCTTTATTCTGTTGTTCTTGCAAAGTATCTTCCAAACACCAGCTTTGCTTTCTGCTTAAAAGTTCAATCAGGTTATGATGCTATGCAAATCTGTGTCCACTACTGTACAATTCCACGTTTGAATCAGTCCACTGAGATTTCAAAGCAATTATCAGTAAATTTATTAACATCCTTGGTTTTTGTTGTTTACATTTAATATTGCTATGTTGTAAAGCATAGCTAAATAATCTGACCATGCTGAGAATACAGGAATATCTTAATTGGAAATATGAAGTTGATGTCTTGCCAGTGATTTTAATGTTATACATATTAGTGAAAAAATTCACACACAATTATTATATATATTTAAGTGCCTAATAATTGATACCATCAAAACATGCAGAATATAATATTCTCAAAATTAACTGACATTCTTAGTTGAGTCATTTTAAGTTGGAAGAACTTGGTAAGATGTGAATTTGTACAGAAGCCTTTACTCACATGCAGAGAATGTAATCACATTGATAATGATTAAAAGGACAGATCTCACAAAAGAAAAACTGTAAGGTTCAGTGGTTGTGTCTGCATAGGCAGTGAAATTAACATTTATTTCAGCCTTTCCTGATTTTGATGTGATTGAGTGAGCTGTGCCTAATCAGTAAATGGTTCTTGGTAATTACAGTTGTTCTAGAAGAATGCGTATTAAATCACCACAATAGTGTTTTATGGGCTGGAACTAGAGCATAAAAAGCACAAACTCCTTTTCATGTCATGTGGTAATTCCATATGCTGTAAAATATTGAATGCAACAGGATTGTTGCTCTAAGAGTGTAGTTGTTACATGCATTGTTTAAAACCTGTTTATTGTAATTGGAATGCTTGAATAGGCATAACGTTTTGTACAATTCCTTTATAACTTGGTCTGCATTTGATTTACGAATATTATGAGATGCCTGTTTGTTTTCAGATCTATTACAAGTAAGTCTTGTTCTTTTGCCTCTTTAGAGTTTTTGAGGCCATGTTTTATCTTGCTGACTTCTGGAACATGCTTGGTACCTACTTAACAGAAAGGAAATTGATCGCTGATGATTTCCTGAAAGCTAATGCCTCAGTAATGATGTAAATACTACATATGTCATTCCTCTAGCATGCAAGTTTCAAGTAATTACAGCATGAGTTACTTAAATTATTATTTACACTGTTCTAATTTCCAAAGATTTTGACACTGGAAGGTTAATTATATTAGATTTACCCCTACTAATATTACTGATTGCAAATTTCCTGAATGAAAGATGATTTTATTCCTGTTGCCTAGAAGGAAGTGGTACTAGTATCGCAGCAACCGATGGAATTATAGCTTCTCAAGCAGTCTCTTTAAACATATTCCCAATACTTCTATAAATTATTTATCAGCACCTTCAAAACATAATTTGTTCAGGATGTATAGCTTCATGGCTACAATAAAGTGCTCAGACAAGAAATATTGGCCTTATTTGATGGTCTTCCTTGACATGGCAAGTTTTGGTAGCAGAATGCTGGATCTTCCATATCATCAAGGAAGCACATAGCTTGAAGTTTTCAAGTTTTTAAACTCCAGCTGTCATCTTCCTTTTCCAAGGTTTGGTTTGTTACTGGGAAGATTTAAATATCTTCACTTCTAGAACACCATCTTAAATGGAAAAACTGGCATTTTAGTTAAATTCAAGGAAATGCCATGTCCCTTCTTGGTTAGAAGTTTTTGATGTTGTGAGGTAGACTTGTATCTTAGCTGTCCATGAAAAGGTTTGCTCATCAGACATGGGGACTGCAGGTTGGTGAACTTAAGGTTAACAAACACAATCACAGATCTCATTGTCAATAAGATCCACCTGGTCCAATCACTGCATCTCTCCCCACCCCCAGGTGCGGGAACGTCGGCCGGGTCTTTCTCAGGTAGCATCTCCTCAGATGATTTTGCCTCCAGTGAGGTTCCTCTGATTCGAATTCTGACACGAATGGTATGTACCGGAGCATAGCATGCCTCTTGTGTTGGAGCATCTCAAGAGTTTCCTCCTCCTCTTGTGGTAGTAATGATGTCCAGGCTACCTTCATCTTAGACTCTGAGGTTTCCTGGGCACTCGATGAAGGGGACAGCCCACTGTTTCTGACTGGCCTTCTGGCTGTTCTGAAGAGCTGGGTGTGTTTTGCTCCTGTCCCATTTGCGAGGTGACAGCTTACGTGTGATCCATATGATTGTTCAGGACTGCCTCACCTACCGAGCTTTGTACAACACTTCACCTGACTTTGCCTCGCATCCATGCAGGGCCATTTCTCAGGTTTCAGCATCAAACGTCATCCCCGAAGTGAATTGTGTTCCTCACTTAGAGGAAGGATGTGGCCAGCATTTGTATTCCTGCCGCCATTTCATTCCCACTCCCTTAGCTCTTGGGTTTAACCTGGTGCAGAGTCTTTTCCCCATCAGCAACCCTGCTAGAGTTATCCCTGTAGTTGCATGAGTGCTGGTCCTATAATCAAACAGGAACTGGGATAGTTTGGCATCGAGTAAGCCAGCCTTCAATGTTTGGACTGCTCTTTCTGTCAGACCATTGGACGGTGGATGGTATGGAGCTGTTCTTGCCAACAGAGAGGAACACTCAGTCGCATATGCTTCTTGCACTTTGGCTGATGCCGATTGCAAATACGCCCAAGTAGAGAAAGAAGGTTTGGTGGTCATCTTTGTTGCAAGAAAGTTACGTCAGTACCTTTGAGGACGTGTATTCGTTATAATGACAAAGCACAAAGCCCTGCTCAGGCTACTTAAAGAAGGCAAAGCGGTGTTACTGATAGTCTCTGGTGCAAAATGCTATCAACTTCAGGAAATACTCAAATTCCCTGCTGGTAAATGACATCCCATTGTCCATGACTGATGATTTCAGGAGTCCGTGTATCCTAAACAATGCTTGCAGCTTTTCAATCGCCATCCCTAAGAATGATCTCTATGGACATCCAACCACTTTGAATGGATATCCACAATGACCAGGAACGTTGAGTCCATGAAAGGACCAGCATAAAGGATGTGTAACTGAGTCCAAGGTTTACCCAGTGATTCCCACAAATCTAGGGGTACCGGCATTGGCAATTTTTGTCTTTGTTGGCACTCTGGGCAATGCTGCAGCAATGTAGCCATGTCGGCAACCAATCCTGGCTACCAGACATATGTTCTTGCCAATATCTTCATTTTGGAGGACCCTGATGGAGTTCAACCAATATTTTGTGGTGGCCTTTACCTGGACCATTGCTTTCCTTCCCACAGTAATTTTCTATGTGCCAGTGCCATTCTCTAGAGTGATCTGGTCTTGCTGGGTCCAGAAAGGTTTCAATCCAGGTTGTGATGACCCTTCTGTTTCTGCATTCCCCCCCACCGTGACCAACCCTGCCACAACCCCATCATTTACCACAAGCTGTTTTTAGTTTTGCCAGGACAAGATCCTTTTGTGTCCATAGTCCAATATTGTCAGCAGTGACTGACAGAGTGTCCAGAAGGTTTAAAATCAGTATAGACTCTTCTGGGGAGGCACTAATAGTGGAGCATCTGCCAGTAGGAGGTGGTTTCAGGCATCTACATTAATCACTTGGCCTTCTGGACAGTGTTCTCACTTGCACATGCTGAGAATAGGGGTCCACAGCTATAATTGACCAGAGGCTACGGCTAGCACCTCCTTGTCTTCTTTAAGTAGCCCTAGCAGGGGTTTGTGCTCCATTTCTGTGATAAACTCATGTCTACAAAGGCATTGATGGAACTTTCTCTCGCCAAAGATGACTGCCTAAGTTTGCTTCTCTATTTGGGCGTATTTGTGTTCAGCATCAGTCCAAGAAGCATATGCTATTGGGTGTTCCTCTCTATTGGGCCATCTGTGAGCCAACACTACTCCAATACCATACAGGAAGATGCCGCATGTCAGCACTGCTGCTCGCTTCGGATTGTAGTGGGCAAACAGCTTAGGCAATGATGGTTGCTTTTTTCACTTCCGTAAAGGTACTTCTGGGCTATGTGACTATTTCCAAGGCTGACCCTTTTTCAACAGCCCGTGTAAGGGTGCAAAGACAGAGGCCACTAATAATAGAAGCCCATGATTCAGCTCCATAAAGATAACAGAGGGCTTCAAATTGATTAAATTTCAACTGTTACGCTTCCTCTCCCAAAGGCCCCCTTACCATTTATTTTTTGAAGTTATTTGTGACTATACCATGGAATATACTTGGTATTGAACAAATATAAATATCTGCAGTCTCTGACAGACACCTATTATCTTCCCTCTTGGTTAATAATACCTTTCATTCCAAATAAGGGGCCTAGTCTTATACTTTGCTGTTAAAACTATGAAGTTTCAGATTCACAGATTACCCAGGCAGATGAAAATTGATGGATGATTTTAAAGTACGATATTAAGAAGCACCTGTTTTGTATGGTACATATGCTAAATAACCAGAAAAGACATGTGACTTTTATCATGCTCGAATGCTTTACTGGTCCTGATCAGCCAAAACAGCGGGATAAGCAGCAGGATTCTGATTCCTTGGCGGATGCTAACAGTGTTAACAAAGAGATAACATCAGATCAGATAAACAGATGGAAGAGGCTGATCTGGCTGGAAGTGACAGACTCTTGTCTGCTTTCTAACAGCAGTCATCTTCTCTAGACAGCCAAACTATCAGGTAGTTCATTGTCATCTCCTAGGTAAGGGTTGAAATTGGCAGTTTATCTCTTTTCCTATCTTCTTGACTTCTTAAATCATGTTAATCTGCTACAGGAAGTGTCTTCTAAATGGGGATTTATCATCCTTCCCCAGAGTTTGTTTTAAACATTTTTTTATTCAGAGGCTTGTAACAATCATTTCTTCAGTTCTTTTTTGACTCCAGATGTATATTCACGTTAATCCTTTCCATTTCTATCAGAAGCCCATGACGTTATCTTGTGGCAAATCATTCACTACAACATCCTGTTTAACCTGAGACACAAAAGCTGACGTTTCGGGCCTAGACCCTTCCTCTCTGATGAAGGGTCTAGGCCCGAAACGTCAGCTTTTGTGCTCCTGAGATGCTGCTTGGCCTGCTGTGTTCATCCAGCCTCACATTTTATTATCTTGGAATCTCCAGCATCTGCAGTTCCCATTATCTCTAACCTGAGACAGTTGGTTTAGATATGGGCCATGAGATTACCTGCTAACCTGTTGACAAGGATAAACTATGCCTTGTTTCAGGGCTGAGATAACAGCCTTTGCTGGCTTGTGTTTATCAGCTCAGAATGCTGCCACAGGAGTGTGTGTCTGTGTCTGTGTCTGTGTCTGTGTCTGTGTCTGTGTCTGTGTCTGTGTCTGTGTCTGTGTCTGTGTCTGTGTCTGTGTCTGTGTGTGTGTGTGTGTGTGTGTGTGTTCCTACTATTAGAAAGATTCTTAGGATTTTATAGAATTGGTATGTGGTGATTTCTTACTTTGTGTGTCTGGTATTTGTTGGTAACTCGCTGTCAAAGCCCTGTTCACACTTTACTAGCTTATATATTGATATAACTTGCCTACATCTCTCACTCTTTGATAACTCTGTAATAAATTCCAAACCCTGATGAGCTTCACCTTGATATCCATTCAATTCCTAATGAACTGCCTACCTTCTACTTCTGACATTCTTTGGAGACTCCTGGCCATAACCAGTCATTTTTAACTGAAAAATGTTACAGTATTTCTGAAATATAGAATTCAACTGTCAGCACCCTCTTCAGCTCACATTTACAAATATCTGGAGGGAAAAGGAACTGAAGGAATTATAGCTTTCATTCACCATCACCTTTTGCTCTGTTTTAAATCATTTCCAATCTTCACACTCCCACTACTTGCTGCTTCCTCTGTTAATTCTTACCTCTCCCATCACTTTTTTCTTTGTTCTGTTATCTCTCTCCTTCCTACATTCCCATCCTAAGCACCATTTTTCCCAGTCCTTGGTTCCCTGAATAAACAATGTGGAGCCTTTCTCAGGCATTGAACAGCATGCGTTGTGGTAAATCAGTTGGGAACATGAGTGAGATTGGAAAAATAAGGTTGTGTTGAGGTGGAAAGAAAAATTAATTTTCTTACTCAAGGTTGTAACAATGACACAGACGTCTTGTCAGTGATTCATGATTAGCATTAACATCACATCATTAATTGGTTCTGATGTAATGCAATAATTTTATTTTCATGTGATCTTGTATTTATAAGAAAGTAGCATAATAGCTGCACCATTTAAACTCATGGGGCTGGAATCACATTATAGCCCGTACAAATAAAGACAGTTTGCATTCTAAAAATAGTGGTCTAAATTCTTCAATAACATTAATGCTGATTGTATTGAAGAACCATCTGTTGTACCTGAACCGATTGGTATTACTAAATTGCAGTTCATTTCTATGGAGGCAGATATTTTCGAAGGCAGTGGGGAAAAACATGCTGGCAACAATATCAGACATAAAAATCTGGCTGGTACTATTCCCTGGAATTTTGCTTAAGTTGCCTCTTAGATCTCTATGTGAGGCAACAAGCAGACACTATTCATTGACATGCCAATTGACATGCGCAGAGCTTCCAATGGCTGGGCAGTTTGCTGGGATTGCTGCTGACTGAGTATCTGGCAGGCTCCAGCTCACCACTTGCTCCTTCCGGTATCAGCCTTAGTGCAACATCTTTGGGGCAGTGACTGCATGCACCCACCATCCACAGACGTTAGCACTGGCAAAGCGCCAGCAACGCCACAGCATCAGCAAAACTTGGGACTCGATTTAATACTGCACCAGGAAACTCACTGATGCATGTGTTGCAATGCTGCTGCCAGATTAGTTTGCATACTAGGGCAGGCACCCTTCTCATGTATTGAAATCAGATGCATTTGTGGACTCTTAGCTTGCTTTGTGCCCACTCACTTTGTGCCCACTTACTTTGTGCCTTTCTGAATGCTCACAGCATCTATGTATTTTAGCAAGGACAGCTTGCTGTACTTTCTAGTACTGAATACTCAAAGAGGACTATGGTCAATCTAGAGGCTGGTCATTCATCAGTCAGGAAAAGTAATGAGGTGTCTCAATTGAGTGTATAAGAAACAGGGGGCAGGAAGGATGAGTAGTTTGGGGAATGGAATGGAGGACAGCTGTTGAGACAATATTGACAGTAAATGACCATGAGCATTGTTGAGAGGTGGGTACAATAGAATTAAATGGAGATAGCATTAAAATGATAGTGGCACTTAGCCTCATGGAGCATAGAAGGCCATTATGCTCCTTACATTGCTGCATGCTCCTTCAGTCTAGGCACTCTGCTGCCCTAGTTGGCTACTTCAGACCAACTGGCAGTCTTTGACATGGGGCACAGCTGGTGTTTAAATACAATGTGAATGGCATGGACACTGAAATGTCCTGGCATCAATGAACATTGTGTTGTTGCAGGAGAACACAAACACAATGCTGAAAAGGCACAGTACATGCTGAGGGAGATATGCAACAGAGATTAGTGTGAGATAAATTGCTGCTGCTCATGGAGAGAAGCACTTTCCGAAATGATCCGAAATTGACGCAATGCCACTTAATACTCAGTCCTGTGTTCCTTAACAAATTAAGCCCTTAACTCTTATTTTACTATAATTTCACTGAGGCAGTGTAAGAACGGTATGTTCTTTAAAGATCTATTGGCTGGGCTCTCAGGCAAATGTATTGTTGGCACTTTTGGTGATGGTATGCCAGAACATTTTGTCAAGTGGCCTTGGATCAAAACTTTGCCTCTGAGTCAGAATCATACAGCATAGAAACCAACCCTTTGGTCCAACCTGTCCATGCCGACTATAATCCCAAACTAAACTAGTCCCACCTGCCTGTGCTTGGCTCATATCCATGTACTTATCCAAATGTCTTTTAAATGTTGTAATGTTGCCCACGTCGATCACTTTGTCTGGCAGTTCATTCCACAAACGAACCACTTAGTTTTAAAAAGTCAAAATGTTCGTTATGTCTTTTCTTTAAATCTTTCTCCTTTTGCCTCAAAATATGCCCCTAAATCTTGAAGTTGCCCACCCTAAGGAAAAGACACCTGACATTGACCTTATCTTTACCCCTCATGATTTTATGGACTTCCGTCAGGTCACCTCTCAACCTCCTACGTTCCAGTGAATAAAGCCCCAGCCCATTTTTTATAACTCAAGCCCCCCATTCTTTTATTATTTCTGTACTGTGAACACGATATGCATCATCTTCCCAAGCACTGGAACATCCTTTTAACATACCAAAAATCCAAAAGATCATTTTGTAACATTCCAGCTCCTGAAACTCATTTCATTCTGCTACATTGCAACATATCCACTCAATACTCCTACAGACTGAGAACAGTTCTTTCAAACAAGCAAGACACATCATATCAAGCGTAATCAGTATTAGCGTAATCAGTATTCAGTACTTCCATAAAACTTTTTTAGCTGCTTTTACTCTGGATTCCTCTTTATTTTCGTCTCTATTCTGAGAATTAAAGAAAAAGCAATGACATGGAATACAGGACATTTACAAAGATTTAAGGCCCATTGATTTACATTTTCCAGGAAAGTGTGTGTAATTACCACCATAAAATATTGTCACATAACAAAAGTTGTATTCATAAGATGATTGTAGAACTCTTAGACAATCATAAATCAGTGAGCCGAATAACACACTGTATGGTGTGCAACATAAAATAACAACTGCCCTGGCTCACTGTGAAAAGCACAATTAAAGTTGCTCGCAATGTTTTGGTTTGTGCCTGCGGGTTATCCACATTCTAAATATCATACTTTGTTATGGATTAAAATAACCTTAAAACCTCAGATCTTCTGAGTCGATATCACAAGCCCTGAAATGAGTTCCCAGCATGTGAAGGGAGATGGAGACTGCCACCAAAGAGACAGATACCAACAAATATTTTCACAGAAAGAAATGGAGAGACAAAATGACCATTATTTTTCCTCCAAATGTGGCTCACAGCGTGGAATCCAATTTACTGGGAGTGTATGAAATAGAACTTGTATTGTGGCCCTCTTTAAAAGCCTTTGTACGATGAACAGCGGAACAAGAAATTTGGGTCTCCACGTTACGTGCAAGAATTATTTATTTATGTACCTGTCGTATCACAATTTATATTCACCTTCTGTCCTGAAATCTCATCATGGCCTTCTAATCACGTAGCTATTTTATGATTTATACCATGGAGCTTGTGAGCTAGTTTTATCCACACTTTGCAGGGAGTGACAGAGGAACTTGAAATTTATGGCCAGTTTGGGTTTGGCAGGAAAGTTAATTAGAAGATTTTCATTTTGTGAGTAAGGGTTTTTAATAAGTCTGGCAATCACAGCCAAAAAAAAACCTTTCAACATTTTCTGCTGAAGATGTATAAGGGATCATTCATAATACGCCTTTGTGAAATATATGGTGTAAATAATTGTTAGCAGCAAGTTAAAACAGAGGATTCCATTTGTACCTATTTCAATTCTCATTTTATTCCTCCACTTTCAGTCCTGCTGTGATCATTTTATTGCCACCAGCTTCTATCATTTTTTTAAGGAAGCTAACAGAAGCTGGAGGAATAACACCCTTTTCCTGATAAGCGCTTTTGTAGCATTTCAGCCTCAACATTGAGTTAAACCATTTTAGATTAACACCACTGCCCACCTATTCTCAGAGAACAGCTATTGGCAAGGAAATAATGGGTAGGAGAATGGCACCAAATCATGTAGGTCATTTGAAGAGCTGAATGGCCTTTGAACTGTAACTATTCAGCATGTCTGCTATTGCCATTTATGTCTCCTGTAGACTGCTCTTTTATTTCACCTTTCCCACTTTTTTAACCTTCTGCCATTTAATCTCTCCTGTTATCCATTTACTGACTGCTATTTCCTTAACTCCACACTTGCTTAAAACATGCTAAACTTGTCCCATTTCTGATGAAAGGTCATCAACTGAAATGTTAAACCTGTTTCTCACTATAGATGCTTCCAACTGCTGAACACTTCCACAAATTTTTGTCTTTAATTTAGTCTATACAGCACCTGAATACTTTTTAAAAAGTTTATCATCATCATCATCATAATGTAAGTAACCTTCATGAAGAGAGTATCTCCTTACACAGACGTGAAGATACCTTTGATATTTTTGCACGTAGCCATACATGCCGCACATGCTTTATTTCAAATTAATTAGGCATATGGTATTAGTAGCAAGGGGAGTTCAAATTTGACTTGGTGGTAGGGGAGGGGACAAAGAAAATGTTGAGATGATCATGTTACTTTAATAAGATTCTAGATTTAATCACATCAGGAATTAATCTCATACTGTACTGCAAGGTGTACAGAATAAGCCTTTAAATACTGAGATACGGCATACATCCATGTCTATAAGTAAGTGCACTGTCTCCACTTGCAGCACCTCAAGACGAAACCTTTCATGAACCCTGCTCACAGCATTGCTTTCTCTTTTGATAAATGTTTTATCAAATTTCCAATCCATTGCTGACCAATCTTGATCAAAAGATCACGATTTCCCACAATGTGGGAAAGAGATCATTTGGCCTATTTGGTCTGCACTGACTTTCCGAAGAACACCCCACCCACAACCAGCTCCCCACCCAATCCCATAACCCTGCATTCACTATGGCTAATTCACCTAGCCTGCACTTCCCTGCACACTACAAAAGCAATGTAGCATGACCAACCCATCTAACCTGCACATCTTTGGACTGTGGCAGGAAACCTATACATACGCAGGGAGAATGTACAAACTCCACATAGCCAATCACGCAAGACCGGAATCAAACCAGATTCCTGGTGCTGTGAGCCAAACAGTGCTAACTACTGAGCCATCATGCTGTCATTGGCAAGAGATCAATAAAGATATTTTGTCAATTAACTTTTGTTGAATAGGACGAGATGTCACTTTAACTTTCGACGTTGAACAATGCTACTTTTTACTTTATTCCAACGATTGTCAGATTTCGAAAAGTAACATAAAGTTGACACGCCCTTTTTGGTCAGTAAGACTTGATGAATTGCATCGGCAATTCATTAAGTGAATCTCTCCACAATACTACAATGAATTAATATGTACAATTCTGTGACTCATAACCCATGCAATGGTTTACTTTTCTTCAAAAAAATAATCTCTTAAATTGAATAATGATGCACAAATCTAAGAACCTCACTATGGAAAACCGCACAATTTAGTTAATTATATAGTCACGAAAAAAGTAATAAATCACTTGAACTCAGTGGTGATATCTCACATCACTGATAATTTTAAAAACTATTCAGATGACATAGCTCTACTGAACTAAAAGTTTGAATCTTTAAGAATTGTCATTTAGGCTGCCTGAAAATATGATTATCCTGAATGTAGCAGATCCACATCAGCTAAATTTGGACCTCACCATTTCGGGAAGGAGGTGTTAAATGGGCATATTTTAATTTGTTCCAGTTACGTTCCCTGCATAAGACCATAAGACCATAAGACATAGGAGTTGGAAGTAAGGCCATTCGGCCCATCAAGTCCACTCCACCATTTAAATCATGTCTGATGGGCATTTCAACTCCATCTCCCTGCACTCTCCCGGTAGCCCTCGATTCCTTCTGAGATCTGAGATACCTGCATGGGCCCAAGCGATGCCTGCCTCTTTGTAGGTTACATGGAACAATCCCTCTTCCATACCTACACTGACCCTAAACACAACCTGGATTATATCTAACATCTCCCTCATCTTCCTGGACACCTCTGCCTCCAACTCAGGGAACCACCTAGAAACCGATATCCATTTCAAGCCCAACGGCTCCCACAGCTACCTAGAATACACCTCCTGCCACCCACTTTCCTGCAAAAATGCAAATCCCTATTCCCAAGTCCTTCGCCTCCACAGCATCTGATCCCAGGATGAGGCATTCCACTCCCATACATCTCAGATGTCCTCGTTTTTCAAGGACCGCAACTTCCCCCACTGCAGTGGTCGAGAAAGCCCTCAACTGTATCTCCCACATTTCCCGCGACTCATCCCTCACACTTCGTACCCACAAAACCACCAAAAGAGAATCCCCATCATCCTCACATACCACCCCACCAACGTCTGGATCCATTGCATCATCCTCCGACACTTCTGCCATAAGCAACCCGACCCCACCACCAAAGACATTTTTCCCCTCCCCAACCTTGTCTGCTTTCCAGAGGGACCACTCTGTCAGTGATTCCTTTGTCCGCTCCACACTCCCCTCCGACACCAGCACACCCGACACGTTCTCCTGCAATAGCAGGAATTGCTACAGCTGCCCCCACGCCTCCTTGCTTACCCCATCCCAGACCTCAAGAAGACTTTCTACATCAAGCAGATGTTCACCTGCACATCTGCCAATGTAGTATACTGCATCTGCTGTTCACAGTGTGGCCTCCTCTACATTGAGGAAACCAAGCAGAGGCTTGGGGACCACTTTGCAGAACACCTACGCTCGGTTCACAATAAACAACTGCACCTCCCAGTCACGAACCATTTCAACTCCCCCTCCCATTCCTTAGACGACATATCCAAACTGGGCCTCCTGCAGTGCCACATGATGCCACCCGAAGGTTGCAGGAACAGCAACTCATATTCCGCTTGAGAAACCTGCAGCCCAATCGTATCAATATGGATTTCACAAGCTTCAAAATCTCTGCTTCCCCTACTGCATCCCAAAACTAGCCCAGCTCGCCCCCACCTCCCTAACCTGTTTTTCCTCTCACCTATCCCTTCCTCCCACCTATCCCTTCCTCCCACCTCAAGCCGCACCCCCATTTCCTACCTACTAACCTCATCCTGCTCCCCACCCCCCGACCTGTCCATCCTCCCCGGACTGACTTATCCCCTCCCTACCTCCCCACCTCCCCACCTGCACTCACCTCTACTATCTCCATCCCTGCCTCTTTAACTTGTCTCTCTCTTTCTCCATCTATCTTCTCCTCAATTCGCCTTTGATCCTCCTCCCCCCTCTCTCCCTATTTATTTCAGAACCCTCTCCTCCTCCCGCATTTCTGATGAAGGGTTTCGGCCCGAAACATCAGGTTTTCTGCTCCTAAGATGCCTCTTGGCCTGCTGTGTTCATCCAGCTCTACACCTTGTTATCTCAGATTCCCCAGCAACTGCAGTTCCTATTATCTCTGATACAAAGTTCCCTACATAATAATTTTAAAGCTGTTACTGATGTGATGGCGCCACATTTCATCTAGAGAATGTTTTTGCAAAATGCTTGCCATGTTGAACTGTTCAATTAGACTCTTCCTCTAGTGCAATGTGAGCCATGAGTTGACCACTTATTGGGCTTCAGCAGTAACAATACAAATATATTTGACTGTAGGATTGAATGGGTGAACTTTAGAGGTTATTAAGTGTGAGTGCCATTATAAATTTATCTAATTCACGATCGCAGTACCATAGACTGAAAGCGTAGCAGGAGATCAATTGGCCCATCTCAAAAATTCAGTTCTTTGGTGGAGCTATGCAATTATTCTCACTACCCGATTTCTCCTCATAGCGCTGTGCTTTTCCTTCAAGAATTTATTTAATTCCCTTTTGCAAAGCTATGATGCAAGTTGAATCTGCCATCTTTTCTGCCTGCAGAGTCAGGGAAACTTCAGGGTTGAGTGTCCTGTTGGCCAGAGGGCCGCATACCCTGACTGGACACACATTCCAGGAAATCTGAGTGTATGTTAAGCCAAAGAATCATGGTGTGAGGGTGCTGTGGATGTGAGTTTAGCTCTGCAAACAAGAGTACAAACTCAATTGTCTTTGTATGTATTCTCCTGTCCTACCTCTGCTCATTGTTCATACTTGTCGACTAAACTGGCTCAACCCACTCAATGATGCCATTGTTAAATATTGCTTGCAATTGCCCCGTGAAGTTTTAATTGATTTGTGCCAATTCCAGGTGCCCCTCTGCTATTCTGATAAGGTTGGCAATCTGACTGGGGGAGTTGACGCTGACTGAAAGATAATAGACTGGAAGAATTTTATGCAATCTCTGCTCCTTCGGGCCCCACAATATTTTTTTAAAGAATGGTAATATACCTGTTTGGAGAGGCATCTAACAGTCTCATTCAGGAATTGATTTAGGCTTCTCAATTCTCGGGGCATGTGGTAGTGATATCCCTAACATAACTTTCCCTATTCTGCCTGAAGTAGGCAATTGGGATCCCACATCCTGGTGTGGGAGCAAGATTTTTATATTTAAATAATTTGTTGTCTATTTTTGTGCAGGAGTACTGGGCACCCCTTGTAAAGGCCTGTCTGAAAGTTGCTCCAGGCAAGCAGGTGTCCAAGGGCCCACCATCTGTTAAACTGTTAATCAGCCATTTCCTCCAGTGTTACTTAATTAAGGCTTGAATCTCACTTTTTGATTTTATAAGGGCCTTCAAATGCTGTCTTCACCTAAGCCTCACCATTTCACAAGTGGGTTCTTATTGCTTATGGTGCAATTTCACAATGACTGACTGATTATTACCTCCCTTGAAGACAGTTGTTAGTTTTAATCCATGTCGGAATAGCTGTCAGTGAAAGCTGCACTGTGCAAACTTAAATAAGGCAGATGTTTTGCAATAGGTAATGGCTGACAGTGGGGATTTGGACAAAGATACTTTACACATTATCTACAGTAGCAGCAATAATGAGCCCATCTGAGCTGTTGCTACATGGGATGTAGCAGACAAATATTAAAGGTATAGTTACAGACCAAGGCAGCTATGTAATGGTCTTGGTACACTGAAGTGAGATTTTGATTTATCAGTAGTAGTCAGCCTAGAGTTTGATGCATGTTTATGCTGCTTTGCCCAGCTGTATCTCTCAGTATGTTATCTGAAATAGATTAATGAAAATAAATGTCTTTGGTAATGGTGCATTGTCTCTTCATCCTCCCCAATCTTTGCAATTGTTGACATGGTCTACTGCTTCACCCTTGTCCTTCAAACACCAGTCTTCTAGTCTGTCGAGTGACATGGCCCTCACCTGCTTCCATTCTTCCTGATGAAGTCTTTTACCAGACAATATTATTTTTATTTCTTCTAGATTCTCCCATGGGATTATTCGTGCCTCCCTACTGGAGACTGGAATTTGTTTCACGGAATACTTTCTTGTCATTATAAATAAGTGGGGGATAAGTGCTTTTTATTGTAGGCAATAAATCCAATGGTTTCTATTTCTTCATTCTGTGTTCAACTCCATTTTACAATGTCTGTATTCAGTTCATCTTAGAAGAAGTGCATCAAAAGAGAATTGCTCTCTGTGGAATCCCAAAAACCCTGTTGTGAGAACAAATGCTCAGGCTGCGAGTAGGAATTGGCTGAGTGAGTGAACAGAATCCTAAACATACTGGGGAACTGTGCACAGATAGAACAGGGCACGGCTAAGGCAGGTTTGAAAGGCTAGATGAGAGTCAGGATCTTAAGCATTTCTTCTTTGTTCTCTCCCTCCTGCTAATAACCTACCATTGAATTTACTCAAGTACAGAGATTGCAACAAGTGCCACTGTCCATTTTCTTGGGGTACATCTCACCGTAACATGCAGCTCATCTGTTTCTGTAGACGTTGCCAAAAATTAATGTCACCTGAGTGGCAACTTTGTAGCTTATGCACTTGTCCACTAATATTTCCTGCAGCTTTTTGATAACGTACCATAGGCAATGCCTAATGGTGAGAGTTGAACAAAGTGAAAGCCAGTTTGAGTCAAATGTTCACAAATGTTTTTCATTTTTTCATTAACGTTTTTCACTGCAGTCCAACTGGAGCATATGACAATTTCAGAAAAATGTGCAGCAGAAAGTTCAATGCTAAGCCCAGTTAGAATATCTAGAAATATTCATGCTATAGCCATGGAGGCCATTCGCTCCATTCTCCGTCAGGCTATTTTGCCCATTTCCATTACACTCCAATCAGAAGCAAGAAGCTATTATGCAGGGCAAACTGTCATCATGGCACTTGAATTGCTGCAGTCCATGTGATGTAGGCACACTGATAGCTTTGATAGGTAAGGAGTTTTGGTCCAGTCCAGTTAAGAGAACAAAACGTTTTCCAAGTCAGGATAGTATGTAACATTGAGGGTAACCTGGAGGTGGCGGTGTTCCTATGCGCCTGTTGTCCTTGCCCTTCTCAGTGGCAGAGTTTGGGAGGTACTGTCGAAGAGTCATTGAGTTAATGCAGGTTAATTTGTAGATTGACTCACTGTTGGAAGAAGTGAATATTAAAGTGGTAGATAAGGTGCTAATCAAATAGGCTGCTTTGTCCTTGACAGTAGCAAAAATACCCAACCTCTAACCTGTTCTTAAAGCCATTTTTAACTTAACAAAGCATGTGGTGAGGATTTGGAATGAATAGCCTAACAATGTGTTCGAAGCAGACTTAATGACAGCTTTTGGGAGGGAAGTAATCATCTGAAGATTAAAAATTTGAAGGGCTTTGTGGAAAGGGCAAAAGTGTGGTACTATACTAACTGCATAGCTCTTGCAGAGATGCAATGGGCCAAATGAATCTTTCTGTTCTGTAACTGTTGTTGGTGGCTTTTCCAGTTAACTCTTTGATTTGTGATCATTCAGGGATGAGCTCGGTTTGATTATGAGAATACAGTAAATGCCAAGAGGAGATAGTAATATTTTCTCTTGAGCATGATCACGATCTGGCTCTGGTGAAGTAGGAATGTTACTCACTGCTTATCAATTTGAGCCTGAATGTGGAGACTACCTTCTTCAGTATCTAAGGAATTATGCATGGCACTGAACACCATGCAATAACCAGTGAGCCTTTGCACTCCTGAAAGTCAATGGTGAATTAGTTGAAAATGGTTGAACCTCAGCCATTACTTTGAGGAACATCTGAACAATAACCTGGAGCTGAGATGATTGGCTTCATGACCTATGTTAGATTAGGCTCCATTCAGTGAAAATTAAACCCTGATTCCCATTGCTTTCTATATCACAAGGGCTCTTTTTGTGCATTTTGTCAAACACCATTTTGATCTAAAAAGCAAATGCTCTTTCTGTAGCTCTGGAATTGAATATCATCCATGTCTGGACCAATTTGATTGTAATGAAGTCCAATGCCAAGTGCTTCTGTTAGAACCAAAATTGAACAAGGGAGCAGATTATTGCTGAGCAAGAGCTACTTGTTTGCACTGACTCTGCCTTTAATCTTGCTGGTTTTTGAGAGTAGGCTGACAGGGCAGCATTTGGCCAGATTGGGTTTGTCCAGATATTAGGATAGAGCATATCTGAACAAGTTTGTAGCACAGTGTCTCAATGGTTAGCACTGCTACCTCATGTTGCCAAGGAGCCGGTTTCAATTCTGCCCTCGGGGAACTGCCTGTGTGGAGTTTGTATACTTTCCCGTGTCTGCATAGGTTTCCAATGAGTACTCTGGTTTCTTCGCACAGCCCAAAGATATGCATAGGTGGATTGGGCCATGCTAAATTGCCCATAGTGTTCAGGGATGTGTAGATTAGGTGGATTATAGTAGGGTGGGTCTGGGTGGGAAGCTTTGAGGTTTGGTGTGGACTTGTTGGGCCAAAGGGCCGTTTCCACATTGTAGGGATTGTATGAAATTTTCCAGCAGGTGGATGCAAACTTTGCTGGGGTAGAATTCATTCTGAAGCACATGTATTCAGCACTGCAGCTGGAATGGTGCTCGGGCTCATCGCCTTAGTTGTATCCAGTGCACTTGGCTATTTCTTGATGGCACGGGGAATGAATCAAATTGACTAAACCTCAGCTTTTGTGATGCTGGGAACTACAGAAATTAAGATTTCATCCATAAAACTGCAACATGGCTCAAGCATCCTGTAAGGGAACTTCAAAAAAAAGCTTTGTTTTTCTTGTGCTTTTAGGAGAGGATGGACATTTTCTTGGTCTGTGTGCTACAAGATGCCTGTAATATGTTTGCTTCTGATTATAGCTGCATAAATGCATTCTGTTGTTATTCATCATTATCTTGAGAGCATGGTTGAAAGGAATTGCATAGGTGTCAACCCTGCCTACATTTAGAACTCAAGTTTTATTAGTGTCTGAACTACTTCAAAATGCTGCACTAAAGTTAATAAAATTCTATATATCATCCTGAAATTGAAACAAATTACAAGATAAACATTTTTTTAAAAAGGCTAATCCATGTTCCTTG
This sequence comes from Stegostoma tigrinum, assembly GCF_030684315.1. Lineage (NCBI taxonomy): Eukaryota > Metazoa > Chordata > Chondrichthyes > Orectolobiformes > Stegostomatidae > Stegostoma > Stegostoma tigrinum. Next base: position 29,227,336 of record NC_081374.1, read on the forward strand.
GAAGTGTATGGGCCTTCTTGATGTTTTACAGCTTGCACATTCATTTGTTGTCCCTACCATGTTTCATGACAGTATTCTGAATATTTAACAGCATCACTCAATTTACCCGGGACATTGCTTATGATCAGAGGTCAGATGCAGGAAGTGTGAAGAGTAGGCAAGAAATGTCATGGTGCAAGGTTGGGGCGGGGATGTGGTATTTACACTCGAATGCGCAATGTTTTATTTTGTTGTGTCTTTAAGAAAACAATGCTATAAAATTCAATGTAACATTAAATTGACAAACTTGACCATAATTAGACATTACTTTCAGTTCATCTACTCAAATGACTTCTGGTTCAATTCCTTGGTAAATTATAGCTTGCAGCAGCCTGAACTTCTTTTCTACTGCTGCTACTATTTTTGAGTTGGTTGTTTTCCATGCTTCATGTTTATGTCAGGTCGCTTTATGTGAAAGGGTTATTAATTACATTCTTCCAATACGATGCAAGTCACATCATTTCAGTGTCACACTTGGGCTGCACTATGGAAAAAGCAATGGCAGTAAAATTCTTCCAAACCTTTTACATTTTAGCTCAAAGACAATTGTTGACATTATTACAGATGAATTGTTAATAAGGTTAAAGGACATTGCTTTCGTATGCTCTTTCATAAAAATAATTGCCTGAGTTTAAATTATGGAAAAAAGGGCAAGCAATCAAATAAACTGTGAAACAAGTTAGACAGTGCCTAGCCTGCCTATACAAAATGGGTACAGTTATCAATCTCTGGGTGAAAAAGGCAGCGGTCAGCACTGATTGACATTAGTCCTCAGGCCTCATGGGAAATGGGCACTGCAGATACCTGACTTTGCTGAGCAACATACCTGCAAAGTGGTCATTATTATAAGCACATTGTGACACATGCACCAGATCTCATTCAAGTCCTTAGGGCAGGGTGAGGCTTGGGCGAGGTGGACCAGTCTCGATCAGATGAGTAGAATATTGGCAGATTTTGGTTGTCTCTTCAGTTGATCACAGGAATCACCAAGCTTTGAATTTATCGGCATTTCAGCACAATGCTGCTGCTTCCGAGGTAGGACCTGTCTGCAACTGTCATCAGGTGTCTGAGTTTTCCTATCAGCTAGATAGTGGTGATGTGCTTTCAGCATGGTGGTGGCAGTTTGCAGAGTTTCAGCCACTTTGATACTGTAGACTGACAGCATTCATCTCTCACTTGTGTAAAAAGTTTATTTCTTTTTACTCACCAATTCCTTTCAAAATTCAAAAATCTTAATGAAATGATTGCTTTGCCTTTAAGGGAATACAAGCAATCAGTCTAACCATTGGAACCATGATAATATTCTAGATTAGGAAGTCATTTTATTTAGTGGGATAAATTCTGGTCAGTGGCAAAACTTAAAGTTTCATAATGATATAGCAATTTCAGAAAAGTTGTTTAAGTCAACTGGGATACAATTGGGCACTCAAACACATTGGAACATTAAAGATATCAATATGAACCTGAGAGTTGGTGAATCATTTTGCTGGTTCTGTAACTATCTAAACAATGGATCTACATCTGAGATATATGTGAAATGAATTTTAAAAAAATCATGATTTTTCATTTTTTAAAAAGAAAAATCAGTATGTTTTAGCATGGAAGGTATAACATACATTGTATGTCCTGTCGAGACAATTACTCCGAAATTAAGTTATAACTGTTTGCCTCAAATTAGTGCCTCATTTCTGACTATAAAGGGATTGAGTATATTGACTGTGAATGAATAATAATCCCTGACATAAAAATCCTCGAAGGGGGAGTCCGAAGCTTATTTGTGAACTCCTGCATTTTATGGTCCTGTTCAAATCATAATTCTCTTGGAGAATTCATGAAATGGAATTGCTGTGCTTGATTTGAGCAATTTTGTAATCCTTTCACTTCCATTAGATGACCATTGCACAAGCTGTAACTCAGAAACTCAGTAAATTTGGTATGTTGAAATATTTCTATAATTAACTTGTCATGGAATATAAATTATCATTTAATATTAACTTTGCATGAAATTGTTAGCCAATGATCGTTCATGTTTCACCTCCTGATAGTGTCATAGTGTCCAATAGATTTATGACGTACTAATTAATGATTTATTTTGTTTCAGTGTCACAAAACACATTACTTTCTTCACAAAAACACAGACAGAAATTGTTAGAGAAACTCAACAAATGTGGCAGCATCTGTGGAGAGAAAGCAGATTTAATATTTTCAGTCCAGTGACCCTTCTTCAGTTCTGGACTGTTAATTTCTGCTTTTATTCAAGGACTCCAATTTTACCCAATGGGCATTTTATTTTCTGCTTTTAAGGTGGGATTACTTTTCTCATTCTTACATATGTGTCAATGACAATCATTCTTAAATCTAATCTTACACAAACAATTTTCCAGTGTTCTGAGTTAAATCGCACGTGGAACTGATCATTACCAAAAGCTGCAGCCATGCTTAGTTGCAACGTTGCTACTGAGCAGCATTTTCACATCTGCTGCAGCTTCTTCACCTTGACAGGATCTGACTGTTTGTTTGTGCTGGACCTGACTTTGCTGCCACCTTTGATCCTCCTCAATTTATCTGCCTCTTTATTGAACAGTGGCCACGGTGACAATAGCTCCAGCTGTGACTGCATTTACTGGGGATCCAGTGGGGAAGATAAGCAACATGTAAGTAATGTGACTAGTCAGCAGACACTGAAGAGACTTTCTCATAGGCATTGATATGGTAGGACATTGCGATCGTTGATAATGAGGCCGTGGGATACTTTTATGTGAACATCTTATTCAGACGTTTGCTACATAAGCCATGTCACTAAAATACAATAGAAGATTGCCAGTGCACTAGGATTGCTGAAACCTTGTTACCTTTATCTTTACCCTATCATAACTCAAGAAATGCAACAATTTAAATGAGACCGTATAAGGCCATGTAGTTTGATCCAAGAGAAAAGGAGCTGTGTACCTTTGTGTAGCAAGATAATTGGAACGTGTTTGGGAATTTTAGGCTAAAAGTGAAACTTTAAAGGTTATCCATGATCACTTCTGTTTCAGACAGATTACAAGGAATGATTTGGAATGATGAGTGGTCAGGAGTGATTGTGGCCATGTTTAATAATCTACATTGTTGATCAATACATGAGCTGCAGATGCAGAGCGTATGATTACCAATGCCTTTAATTTCAAATCCACGAGTGTCTGTGTAATTTCCCTTTAAACAGGCTCTCATCCCCTACAATTGGAATCTGGTTCAATAGGCACAACCAACTAAATTTATTCTGCCCATTCTGGGTATGCTGGCTGACATTTTTTTTAATGTCTGATGTAATTCGGTTGCATGGAAATTTAGGAATGTGAGAACAAGATTGGACCATTTGGATGAGAATATAGGAGGTAAGGTTAGCAAGTTTGTGAATGACACAAAAATTGGTGGTATAGTGTACAATGAAGGTTATTTCTGATAGTAATGGCATCTTGATAAACTGGACCAGTGAGCCAAGGAATGGCAGATGGAATTTCATTTAGATAAATGTGAGGTGTTATATTTTGTTGACATGAACCAGGACAGGTAATGGTAGGGCCATGGGGAGTGGTGTCGAACAGAGAGATCTGGGGATGCAGGTATGTCGTTCCTTGAAAGTGGTGATAGAGATAAACAGGATGGTGAAGGCTTTTGGTACACTTGGCTTCATTGGTCAGTGCATTGAGTATAGGAGTTGGGGCATCATCTTATGGTTGTCCAAAACATTGGTAAGGCTCCATTTGTAGTACTGTGTACAGTTGAGGTCACCCTGCTACAAGAAGGATGTATTAAACTGGAAAGAGTGCAAAAATAATTTCCAAGGTTAATGCTAAGATTGAAGGGTTTGAGTTACAAGGAGTGGCTGGATAGGCTGGGGCTTTTTTCCCCTTAAAGTGTGGGAGACTGAGCAGTGACCTTTATAGAGGCTTGTAAAATAATGAGAGCCGGAGATGAAGTGAATAGCCAAGGTCTTTTCTCCAGCACTAGCAGTTCAAAACTAGAGAGCATAGGTTAAGGTGAGAGGGGAAAGATTCAAAAGGGTCCTAAGGAGTAACTTTTTCACACAAGATTGGGGTGTACATATGGAATGAGCTGCCAGTGGAGGCGGTAGAGGTGGATAAAAGTACAATATTTAAAAGAGATAACACGGTGTGGAGCTGGAGGAATACAGCAGGCCAGGCAGCATCAGAGGAGTAGGAAAGTTGATGTTTCGGGTTGGGACCCTTCTTCAGAAATGGGGCAGGGTGAAGGGAGCTCTGAAATTAATAGGGAGAGGAGGCATGGGGCGGGGGAAGGTAGGTGGGATAGTGATAAGGGAGTGTGGGTTGGCAGTGGTGGGGATTGGTCAGTGAGGTGGGAGGAGCGGATAGGTGGGAGTTTTTAATTTTTCCTACAAAGAGGAAGGCATTTCTTGGGCTCATGTGGGTTCCTCTGGCCACCCTCTTAGTCCATAGGAAGTGGGGGGAGTTGAAGGAGAAGTTGATAAGGGTAAGGACGTGTTTGGTTAAATGGATGAGGGTGTCGGTGGAAGGGGACTGGTTGGGCTTGCAGAAGAGGAAGAAGCAGAGAGCCTTTAGGCCATCCTTGTGGGGAATGCAAGTGTATAGGGATCGGACGTCCATAGTGAAGATGAGGTGTTGGGGGCCAGAGATTCAGGAGTTTTGGAGGAGGTGGAGGATGTGGGTGGAGTCCCAGACGTAGGTGGGGAGTTTCTGGAACGGGGAGAAAACAGATTCAAGGTAATCGGAGATAAGTTCAGTGGGGTAGGTGCAGGCAGAGACAGTGGGTTGGCTGGGACAGTCAGGTTTTTGGATTTTGGGAAGGAGATATAAACGGATGGTGCAGGGTTGTGGAATGATGAGGTTGAGGCTGTGGGCAGAAGGTCACCTAAGGCGATAAGGTTATGGATGGTCTGGGAGATGATGTTTTGGTTGTCAGGGGTGGGGTCATGATCAAGGAGGCAGTAGGAGGAGGTGTCAGAGAGTTGGCACTTGGCCTTGGCACTTGGCCTTGGCAATGTAAACGTCAGTGCACCAGACCACAACTGTGGTCTCCCTTATTCATTATGGTGAGGTTAGGGTCAGAGCGGAGGGAGTGGAGGACTGCACGTTGCATGGTGGAGAGGTTGGAGTGAGTGAAAGGGGTGGAGAGGTCTTTTTGTTTTTAATTTTTCCTATGAAGAGGCAAGATTAGCTTGGGCTCATGTGGTTTTTTTTTATTTTCAATTTTTCCTGCATTTGGATGGGTCACATGAATGGGAAAGATTTAGAGGGGAAGAAGGCCAAATGCAGGCAAGTAAGACTAATTCAGTTTAGGAAATCTGGTCAGCATGGACGAGTTGGGCAGAAGGTTTGGTTTCTGTGCTGTGCGACTCTGACTCTACTTGCTGGTGTTTCCATGTACCTGATGCCCATGGATGATGAACGTAGTCATATGTTTGGATGATAGTATCTAAAGAGTCTTGGTGACTTTCTGCAGAGCGTCTTAGACATATGGTGCCTACTGTGGCTACTGTGTATGAGAGGTGGACAGAGTGAACATTTATGGATGTGCTGTCAATCTAGCAGCTGTTTTTTCCCGGATGGTGTCAAACTGCTTAAATGGTTTCTGGAGCAGCTCTCATCCAGGCAAAATGGGAGTATTCCATTACACTCTACTTGTGGTATGGTGGGGTGTTTATGTTCAATGGTAACCCTAAGGTTATTGATACTGGGGAATTCGCTAAATCCACTAAATGTCAAGCAATGATATTTAGATTCTCATTTTCCGATCCTTGTGAGATATGAATGTTACTTTGAAATTGTCAGTCTGATCCTGATATTGTTCAAGTTTTCCCGCACCTGGACGTGGTCTGTTTCAATATGTGAGGAGTTGCAAATGCTGCTGAACATTGTGCAGTCATCGATAAATATTCCCACTTCTGATCTTGTGATAGAGGGAAGGACACTTATGAAGCAACTGAAGATTGGCCTGAGTACATTACCCTGACAGACTGCTGGAGTGATGTTCTAAAGATGAGATGACTGACCTTCAACAACCACAACTATTTTTGATGTGTTTCCAGCCAGGTAGAGATCCCCCGTGACACGAGATTTGCTTGGATTCTTGATGATGCACATTATGGACATTAGTGAACGAGATGTGGTTTTCCAATTGACAATGGCTTTATGGTTATCATTACAGTTTAAAATCCATTTTTAAAAAATTCAGCTTTGTTTCCCGGAGCATTGCATACATCTATGAATTACTGGCCCAGCAACTATGTCATTATGCTGTCGCACCCATTATACGCACCCCTGTTTCCCAATCTGCATATTTAATTGGGTTGTGTTATTGACTCCCATGATAACAGAACCCCGCTGTTACAATGTTACCCCTTTGTGATTTGAGCAATATGTTTATGCTTTTCCACTGATCCTTCAGTCTCTTTGAAATGGACCAGAAAAATACTGTTGAGATGAGCCTGATATAAATCAATTTCTGTGCCTCTCAAAAATGTGAATATAAATAGCAACTTTCATTATTTGACCTGTTAATATTATATCATGTAATGAAGATTCCATACTTTCCTGATTTAGTTTATTTCATTTAAACAACTTGACCACTAACTATTCCTTCAATATTAACACTTTGTCTTGGTAAAAGCTTTCTTTGAAAGTATGATCGTCGAAGTGGGATTCAGTTTCAAAAAGCTTCATTCTCTCACAGGTTATGCATTAACTTTTGTTTTGAATATCTTTGATCTTGCTGGCGAAAGAGATCACAGAATAATGAATTTTTTGATCATCAAGAAAAGCTGGAGAATTACTTACAGTCTCTGAGTAAAGAACAACACAGTGAGCTTATTAACAGTGATAATGTGAACTGCAGATGCTGGAGAATCCAAGATAATAAAGTGTGAAGCCGGGTGAACACAGCAGGCCAAGCAGCATCTCAGGAGCACAAAAGAGGGGGATGGGGTGAGGGTTCTGGAATAAATAGGGAGAGAGGGGGAGGCAGACTGAAGATGGAGAGAAAAGAAGACAGGTGGAGAGGAGAGTATAGGTGGGGAGGGGATAGGTCAGTCCAGGGGAGACAGACAGGTCAAGGAGATGGGATGAGGTTAGTAGGTAGGAAATGGAGGTGCGGCTTGGGGTGGGAGGAAGGGATGGGTGAGAGGAAGAACAGATTAGGGAGGCAGAGACAGGCTGGGCTGGTTTTGGGATGCAGTGGGTGGAGGGGACGAACTGGGCTGGGTTTGGGATGCAGTGGGGGAAGGGGAGATTTTGAAGCTGGTGAAGTCCACATTGATACCATTGGGCTGCAGGGTTCCCAGGCGGAATATGAGTTGCTGTTCCTGCAACCTTCGGGTGGCAACATTGTGGCACTGCAGGAGGCCCATGATGGACATGTCATCTAAAGAATGGGAGGGGGAGTTGAAATGGTTCGCGACTGGGAGGTGCAGTTGTTTTATTGCGAACCGAGCAGAGGTGTTCTGCAAAGCGGTCCCCAAGCCTCCGCTTGGTTTCCCCAATGTAGAGGAAGCCACACCGGGTACATTGGATACAGTATACCACATTGGCAGATATACAGGTGAACCTCTGCTTAATAATGAAAGTCATCTTGGGGCCTAGTATAGGGGTGAGGGAGGAGGTGTGGGGGCAAGTGTAGCACTTCCTGCGGTTGCAGGGGAAGGTGCCGGGTGTGGTGGGGTTGGAGGGCAGTGTGGAGCGAACAAGGGAGTCACAGAGAGAGTGGTCTCTCTGGAAAGCAGACAAGGATGGGGATGGAAAAATGTCTTGGGTGGTGGGGTTGGGTTGTAGATGGCGGAAGTGTAAGAGGATGATGCGTTGTATCCGGAGGTTGGTGGGGTGGTGTGTGAGAATGAGGGGGATCCTCTTGGGGTGGTTGTGGCGGGGGCGGGGTGTGAGGGCTGTGTTGCGGGAAATGCGGGAGACGCGGTCAAGGGCGTTCTCGACCACTGCGGGGGGAAAGTTGCGGTCCTTGAAGAACTTGGACATCTGGGATGTGTGGGAGTGGAATGCCTCATTGTGGGAGCAGATGCGGCGGAGGCGGAGGAATTGGGAATAGGGGATGGAACTTTTGCAGGAGGGTGGGTGGGAGGAGGTGTATTCTAGGTAGCTATGGGAGTCGGTGGGCTTGAAATGGACATCAGTTACAAGCTGGTTGCCTGAGATGGAGACTGAGAGGTCCAGGAAGGTGAGGGATGTGCTGGAGATGGCCCAGGTGAACTTGAGGTTGGGGTGGAAGGTGTTGGTGAAGTGGATGAACTGTTCGAGCTCCTCTGGGGAGCAAGAGGCGCGCCGATACAGCCATCAATGTAACGGAGGAAGAGGTGGGGTTTGGGGCCTGTGTAGGTGCGGAAGAGGGACTGTTCCACGTAACCTACAAAGAAGCAGGCATAGCTGGGGCCCATGCGGGTGCACATGGCCATCCCCTTTGTCTGTAGGAAGTGGGAGGAAGAAGCGGAGTCCAACCTTATTATTCCCCAACCCCACACAGCCCGTTTCTATCTCCTTCCCAAGGGAGGAATCGAAAGAGAAGTCGTTGAGGGTGAGGACGAGTTCAGCTAGGCGGATGAGGGTGTTGGTGGAGAGGGACTGGTCGGGCCTGCGGGACAGGAAGAAGCGGAGGGCCTTGAGGCCATCTGCATGCGGAATGCAGGTGTATAGGGACTGGACGTCCATGGTGAAAATGAGGTGTTGGGGGCCAGGGAGTTGGAAGTTCTGGAGGAGGTGGAGGGCGCAGGTGCTGTCACGGGCGTAGGTTGGGAGTTCCTGGACCAAAGGGGAGAAAATGGAGTCCAGATAGATGGAGATGTGTTCGGTGGGGCAGGAACAGGCTGAGACAATGGGTCGAACAGGGCACGCAGGTTTGTGGATTTTGGGAAGGAGATAGAAATGGGCTATGTGGGGTTGGGGAATAATAAGGTTGGACTCCGCTTCTTCCTCCCACTTCCTACAGACAAAGGGGGTGGCCATGAGCACCCGCATGGGCCCCAGCTATGCCTGCCTTTTGTCGGTTACGTGGAACAGTCCCTCTTCCTCACCTACACAGGCCCCAAACCCCACCTCTTCCTCCGTTACATTTATGGCTGTATCGGCGCTGCCTCTTGCTCCCCAGAGGAGCTCGAACAGTTCATCCACTTCACCAACACCTTCCACCCCAACCTCAAGTTCACCTGGGCCATCTCCAGCACATCCCTCACCCTCCTGGACCTCTCAGTCTCCATCTCAGGCAACCAGCTTGTAACTGATGTCCATTTCAAGCCCACCGACTCCCACAGCTACCTAAAATACACCTCCTCCCACCCACCCTCCAGCACAAATTCCATCCCCTATTCCCCATTCCTCCGCGTCCGCCGCATCTGCTCCCCCGATGAGTCATTCCACTCCCGCACATCCCAGATGTCCAAGTTCTTCAAGGACCGCAACTTTCCCCCCGCTGTGGTCGAGAACGCCCTTGACCGCGTCTCCCGCATTTCCCTCAACACATCCCTCACACCCCGCCCCCGCCAAAGCCGCCCCAAGAGGATCCCCTTCGTTCTCACACACCACCCCACCAACCTCCGGATACAACGCATCATCCTCTGACACTTCCGCCATCTACAACCCAACCTCACCACCCAAGACATTTTTCCATCCCCATCCTTGTCTGCTTTCCGGAGAGACCACTCTCTCCGTGACTCCCTTGTTCGCTCCACACTGCCCTCCAACCCCACCACACCCGGCACCTTCCTCTGCAACCGCAGGAAGTGCTACACTTGCCCCCACACCTCCTCCCTCACCCCTATACTAGGCCCCAAGATGACTTTCATTATTAAGCAGAGGTTCACCTGTACATCTGCCAATGTGGTATACTGTATCCATTGTGCCCGGTGTGGCTTCCTCTACATTGGGGAAACCAAGTGGAGGCTTGGGGACAGCTTTGCAGAACACCTCTGCTCGGTTCGCAATAAAACAACTGCACCTCCCAGTCGCGAACCATTTCAACTCCCCCTCCCATTCTTTAGATGACATGTCCATCATGGGCCTCCTGCAGTGCCACAATGATGCCACCCGAAGGTTGCAGGAATAGCAACTCATATTCCGCTTGGGAACCCTGCAGCCCAATGGTATCAATGTGGACTTCACCAGCTTCAAAATCTCCCCTTCCCCCACTGCATCCCAAAACCAGCCCAGTTCGTCCCCTCCCCCCACTGCACCACACAACCAGCCCAGCTCTTCCCCTCCACCCACTGCATCCCAAAACCAGCCCAGCCTGTCTCTGCCTCCCTAACCTGTTCTTCCTCTCACCCATCCCTTCCTCCCACCCCAAGCCGCACCTCCATTTCCTACCTACTAACCTCATCCCATCTCCTTGACCTGTCTGTCTCCCCTGGACTGACCTATCCCCTCCCCACCTATACTCTCCTCTCCACCTGTCTTCTTTTCTCTCCATCTTCAGTCTGCCTCCCCCTCTCTCCCTGTTTATTCCAGAACCCTCACCCCATCCCCCTCTCTGATGAATGGTCTAGGCCCGAAACGTCAGCTTTTGTGCTCCTGAGATGCTGCTTGGCCTGCTGTGTTTATCCAGCTTCATACTTTATTATCTGAGCTTATTAACATATTTGTTTTGTCTAACAAAAGACAACAGATTGTTGCACGCCCAAAATCTGCGAGAAGAATAGAAAATGCTCAAAACATTAGCCCATCAGTCACCAGCGATCATAGTGGCTGTATATTCAAACACAGCTGAATACATTGTATTCTGTTTTTCCAGAGTTGAGCAAAGCTGGTAAGTTGTACCGAGAGACACTGGAAGTGCAGAAGTCAGTAGCGGGTTGTTGTGAAATCCTGATCAAAAAATGGCATTCAGTTAACATGTGCAGATCAGTAGTATGGTGCAAGCTCTATGAACATCACTTATACATGCAGATTAGCGGCAACTTTTCCTTTAGTTTTCCACTGTATGAGGGATATTGCCATATAGGTTGAGGATTCCTGCTTTTTGATTTTGTTTTGGTGGTCAACGTACTCCTAGCATACCTACAGAGTAGAAGCAGGCCACTTGGCCCATTTAATCTACCCAAGCCCTCCAAAGAACATCTCACCCATACCCAACCCTATCCCTGTAACTCTGATTTCCCATTGCAAATCCATCTAATCTACACATCCCTGGACTCTGTGGGTCATTTAGTATGGCCAATCCACATAGCCTGCACATCTTTGGACTGTGGGAGAAAGCCAGGGCACCCAGAGGAAGCCCACGCAGACACTGGGAGAATCTGTAAACTCCACGCACATAATTGCATGAGGGTCCCTGGTGCCACGATGCAGCAATATGAACCACTGAGTCAATGTGCTGCCCTTAACATAGTTAGTTTGGAGAAACAGTAGCGGATATACTTAAGAAACGTGGTCTTCTCAAACTCATCCGATCCAGTCATTCCCCAGGATCAACTCTTCAGTGAAATGAGAGAAAGCAAACTAAAGAATTCAACTATTAAAAGTAAGACAGTCTCACCTACTTTTATTTGTTGTTATTTGATCTTGTATTGAATAAACAACTTTGGCAATGTCCCTTGTTAACTATCGCTTGGCTTAATATCCTTTTCCTGACTAATGGTCAATAAAGAATGCATATTCCAGATGGATGCTTTTCATTTCTGCTGGTGGCATATGTCTGTGGCATCAGTGCACAGAACAAAATTAATTCTGCACATGGATGGAAGTTATAAGGGGAACACAGATAACCAGCGTTGTGATATGTTGACGTACACCTTTCGAGGAATGTATCTCAAATTACATTCAGTCACTACTTACTTGACAAGATGTGATATATTAGTCACATGACTTGTTTGGCAGCCTGTATCAACAGTGATAGAAATCAGAACCACTATACTTAAACCCTCAGTGACTGTTAGCTCTTTGTAATCTTATCTTCAACAACGCACATCGATCACACACAAGGACTGTTGAAACTAGGTTTACATTCTGGGATTGGGCTTTGTTCCCAGTAAGACTGTTCAAATTTGGGAGAGCTTAAATGTGAAAGTTTACCTGCTATGACGTTGAAACAGGAACATAAATTAAACAACAGACTCTGGAGTGAGACCTCACATGTAGTGCAGCTCCAAAAATATTCCATATTGCTGAAGCTAAATGCTATCCTGTACTCTGAGATAGAAAAAAAATAAATCTGGGAACAGCTCATAGTACCCAGAAATATCATTTAAAAATAAATGCTGTCTTCCATGATAACAAGGTGTAGAGCTGGATGAACACAGCAGGCCAGGCAGCATCATATTTCCTGGTCCTCTGATGCTGTTTAGCCAGCATCGGCGGTTCCTACTATCTTTGCTTTCTTCTATGTTTGCTTTTACTTTTCAATACTGCAGCTCATTTTCCCAGTGAAAAGGCTGATCTCTTTGAGGTAAACTTGGAAAGTTGTGAAAAACCTCCACAGCATTGCTATTGCATTCCAGTTACAAGCAGCATAACCAATGGCCAATTCAAGATGCTTCAACTTGGAAGCAAACTAAATCTAGATGCACTGGAGGAATTCTTATAGCTGTTAAATGTTCCATATAGCATTAAAAATCAGGTCAAAAACTGGAAAATAACCAGAAAACCTCCAACATTTAATTGGAAAGCAACAAACTTCCCATCTGAATTTATTTAGTTTGACAAAATGTTGATGTGTTTTCTGGAGTTTAGTATTGCACAACCAGATAAATCAGTAAAGTTACTGTGGTCAGTGAAGGCCTCCACAGACTGAACATACCATCCAAGGGGTGGGGGTGGGGTGAAGAGAGCCAACCAAGTGATATCTGAAAAAGAGCTTCCAGACGTGGGCCTGTTCCGAACCAACAAAACCGACACCACGAACCGCAGCAACCAAGAGCACTTTAAAACAGTGTTTCTTTGGGTGAACTGAAACTTACGAGACTGCAAAGTTCCGACTTTCCTGACAGGGCAGGCAAGATGGCTGGTGACAGGGCTTTGAACCCTAAGGGTAGGAAGCCCGATTAGAGGTTCTATAATTAAAACTGTTATTTTTAGATTCTAATAGAATTTAATCTTACTAAAAGTGTATTTAGTAGTATTATTGTCTTTTGCAGTGCTGATTGTCAGTTTCGCTGTTTATTGCATTTACCCTTATTGATTGTATTATACCTATATTTTGTATTTAAATAAACACAGAGATTATTTTTCTCTGAAACACCTGTCTACTGCCTTCTTCATTTCACATTCCCTAAACAAGTCCACTGTCTAGAACCAGAGATCTGAGGGTGATTTGAGCCACTCAAAAAATCAGAAAATAACTGGTTGCAAACCAGGCCCCTGCACACAATCTAAAGAAGTTAGGAAAATTATAGCCAATACTTCCACCATCTGTCTCACCGCTTCTGTTAACATCCTGCAATGTACATCACCTGCTTTATCCACATTATGTATAATAACCTTCTATATGGTGATTGTTTTAAGATTGCCCCTCCCTCTGTTCATCTCTCAATTTTTAAGTGTTGGAGTACTTTACACCCAACCTTTTGAAAACTTCCAAACAATATATGATTTTTGACTATTGAACTTTCCCACTCCACATCCAAATCTTTATTAGTTAGTGGTCCCTTTTACATGGGAGGTGTCTGGTGATTGTACAGTGATACTTGTTACAAACCATTGACTGGCAAAAGGAAGTTGCATGATTGCAAGCTATACAGGCAGGTGCCTGAGAAAACTATTTGAGAAAATCATTAACCACAGATTCCGGAAGATAATGAAAACTGCTGAATTTGGCAACATGTTTGCATAAATGTTGCTGCTGATTCTGACATTTTAATAGAAGGCCATACAAAGATTGCTGATCTGTTACTGGAACTCAATGAATTATGCAGATATTTGTTGGGAAGCAGGAACTTAATGTTTCAAATGGGAAAAGAAAACAAACAGTATCTTTCAAGCACAAGGTTAATACTTGTAACAGGTAGCTAAAATACAAAGCTATTGTCATTTGACAAAATTCTGCACCGATCAGTAATTAAGTGGAAAACATAATTGAAAAGCAGAAATTGATAGAAATAGGTGATTTTTTTTATTGCATGTTGTTAATGTCTCTTCTTGCTTTCTGCCAAACCAATTCAGGAACTGGTTTAATGGATTATATAGTGGAACTTCATAAATTATTTGTATCATTTTGTTTTTTTTTACAGCAGTGACAGCCTGAATTATTGCCAGGCTTAGAGCTTTCTCAACTGCTTTTTGTGCTCAGGGTTGCCACTGAATTTTGGGTGTCTTTGACACACACCAGTGTAACATAGCTACGTTTGCTTTCAATAAAAACCTAAGTGAGAATGCAAGCATTGACATTCATGGTAAGCATGAAGAGCTGAGTACCCTGAATAGGACAGTTGCTATGTTGACATAGCAGTTAATGCATTTGATGACTGCTATGCATCAGCATGCAACCCCATCAATCCCATTAAATATCAGCACAGGGCTATGGAGGTAATGAAGAACAGCGAATCTATTGAGAACTTCTCAACTTTCTCTTTTTCCAGCTTCCTAAGTCATCTGTTCGCGTCCTTGTCTGCTCCACAGGTGTCAGTGACCATGGTTACCCACGAAGAGTTACAGAGGCCACAGTCTGAAGGAGGTCTCCAATGGGTGACTACATGACAAGTCTACTCATCACATTTCTACTTGGTGTACAGACTGACAATTGTGCGGCCAACCTCCTTCTCCTCCAAGGAAACCTAGAACACTTTGTAGGATAGTAATGAGTATAGAGTGTCTCACCTACAGCATTAATGAGTTCAACATGGTTGTGCTTTCAATTTTAAATATTGTGTTTGAGTATAGATGTTATAGATGTTAGTGTATGTGTGATTCTACCCTCCAAAATTCAATAAGAATATCAACTTTACAAAGGTGTTCTTTAAGTGGCATTGAAAATGGCATTTTGAGATCATCTTGCATTAAAGCCAAGGATGTGGCCCGAACTTTGAATCATTAGATCAAAGGATGAAAGAACCTTCTATCACATTAGGTTACAATGTTTGGAAGCTCAGATAATGAAACACTTCTTGCATCTTTCAGTATACATCCAAACTTGGCTTTAAGAGACCCGATGATTAGACTCCGCAAATAGATGGAAGTGACCAGGTACATCGCAAGCAAGAGTTCTGGTGCAAAACACTCATTCAAAGAGCGGAATTACACATTGGCCTAAGTGTCGGGTGTCACAGTTCCAGAGGATGCGTGTGCTTTAATGAATATTGCTTATTTGCGGTACTCAATACTTTGGCTGCATTTGCATTCCAGGCAGCATGTAATTTGAGAGTAGTCAGGTTTAACCAAAATTGTGCAAGTTGCTGCACCACTGGCTGGAATGAATCTAGTACAAGTTCATTCAAAGAACTGTTGCAAAGTTTTGGATACATCCTAGTTGGGGTGCTTATCTGCATTTATGTTCACACATATAATCCTGTCTAGAGATAATGGGAACTGCAGATGCTGGAGAATCCAAGATAATAAAGTGTGAAGCTGGATGAACACAGCAGGCCAAGAGGAAGGGTCTAGGCCCAAAACGTCAGCTTTTGTGCTCCTGAGATGCTGCTTGGCCTGCTGTGTTCATCCAGCTTCACACTTTATAATCCTGTCTAGGTGTGCTTAGTATAAAATCATCAGTCAGGTGGTGCTGACAGCATCATAGACATGGTTTGAGAATGGATAGGATGGTGACTTTGGTGTTTCACTGTCACCTGCATTTATCTGAGGGGCCAGGTTGTGAAGTATTTCTCACTGTGTGTGTTTGCAAAATGCTGAGGCCCATGTTTATCATAGAGATTTGCAGCTGTTTTAGAGTAACTTAGTCAATTTTCTTGATGTTACTTTTCTTCCTTGTTGAGGTGAGGCATTCCCCTGAATATGTGTGGCAGCAAGGTTCTCTTGATGTCTGTTTCTCACAAGATGTTGAATTGGAGGCTTTACAGCAATGTGGATGCAGCCAACAACTCCCTGCAGCTGAGAGAAATCTTCCAACTAGGGGAAAAGCCATGACTCCCAATATCTGAATTGCTAAATCAACCAGAGAATTAATGTGCTTCTCCCATATGAATAAAAAGGGCATCCGTTTGTATCTTTAATGCAGTTGTGTGTTGCTGGCTGAGATATTCCAGAAGGTCTCCTGGTGAGCCCTGGAAAAGGAACCTGATGTATAAGAATTGAGAATGATGGTTACCTTTCTAGTCTGAAAGGGCATGGGCTTTGGTTCATGTTGTGGATCATGCAACAGAAATCAGCAACAACTTCACAGTTTGAGCTCAGTGTCGTTGGCACTGATTCTTCTTCAGGCTGATGTATGCCTTTCCTGTAGAATAACACCTGTCCTTCTCCTCCTCCTCCTTCCATGTGTGGTTGGCACTGCCTCTGCCTTGTGATTTTTGTGCCCTCTCTTGCCTTCAGAATGCTCAAGCTGATCTGTTGTGCTGTGTCTATTGAAAAAAAGTGCCATTCCCATCTTAAGTCTTCCTTGGCACAAAGTATAATGCACCCTTCTCGAGTATAATGGTCCTCCTCCTACCTGGGCACACAAGTCAATTAGGCCAAGTCCATTAGCCCCACTTTCCTGCATATTAGGCTGAGCCCAACATGAATACCAAACTGAATATATTCTGCTTCTAGGGCATTAAAACAAATTCCAAAGTGGTATTTGCTCCTCTAGGAAAGGGTATCCTGGCTATCTAAGTTTAAACCTGCCTCTACTAATTAAAAGTTGTACATCAAATTTTAGGTGCCCAAGTCACCAAACTTGGGAAGGAGTGAAAGCAGCTGATGAATTTATATGTAAAACTGCTGAAATGCAAAATGCCCTTGCACTCACATCACCCTCCCACTGTGGTAATGGTGAAGGCCATGTTTTCAAGTAGAGTTTGTATATATCAACTTGTTTGAAAGTTTTTGCAACAGAGGAGCGGTTGCCCAGAGGGCTATAGATTTTCCATCATTGATAAATGGATATTTGGCCTCGCATGAAATCATGAGATACTAGGAGTACGCATGAACATTCACCTGTTCCCTTTCATCATTAGCACATGTTACATTTCAAAAGAGCTCCAAGGTCAAGAGAGCTGCGTGGAATAGAGAATTTTCAAAGATTCAGTAGCCATTGGGTAAAGCGTTTTCTCCTGAATCCATGTCTAAATAGACAAATGCTAATTCTGATATCGTGACACCCTAGTTCTTGATTTCTCCACTAGGAGAAACATCCACCCAATATTGACCGTATCAAGCCTCTTAAGGATTACTTACATTTCGTTGAGATCACCACTCATTCTGCTAAAATCTTGGAAATGTAGGTGGGCCTGCTATTTTCTTGATCACTAAACATCACTTCACTGAAGGAGTCACTGCAATGAACTTGCTGTTTGAGGCTTTTTTTGTACAAACAAGTGATCTTTGTGTGGATGACTGCCTCATGTTTTGTTATTACCAGAGGATACAAGCTACTTGTTTCTGTCAATTTCCACTAGCCCGTTCCATTCTTTAAAGAAAAGAGCCAGTCTTGTTTTTTTCATGCCTTAGTGATGATTCCCATTCCGTTGTCTTTGATCAATGATATGAAACTGTTGTATTTCTCTCAATGATTCATACATCATCTTTGAGCAGCATTCTTTGGTCACTTCCATGTTAGTTATATCTCTCATGATATAAAAATCAGACAGCCTGCATAGCCCAGGTGCAAATGTTTGCTCAGCTATAACTGACGTTTTGGTGAATTCCCTATTAAACAAGTGCCTGATCCTTAAATAAGGAGACTAAAAATATAAACAGTACTTAAAAGTTGGTATATTTTGTCTCTTATAATTGCAGTCAGTTTTTTTACACTTGTATAATAATGAATTTGTGATAAAGCTTTATCATAAAGGCCATAAAAGCTATTTGTTTCCCTAATGATGTACTTTCATTTTAAATTTCTGTGATTTATCTATAAGGACAGTCAGTTCCCTCTAAATAACAATATTTCTCATTTCCTCAGCGTTAACACAATTCACTTTTGCATTTTCCTGCCGAAGGGGATAATTTCAGACTTTTTTCATATAATGTGTCATTTGTTATGTTCTTGCCCCTCACTTATATTTTGCACATATCCATTTGCTATCCCTTTGTAACCTCCACACTGTTCACTTTCCAACTCGATTTTATGTCAGCAGCAAACATGGATACATTAAATCTATTTCCCCTCATTTAAGCATTCTTCTAGATTGTTAATAGCTGGAAACAAAGCATTGATCGCTACAGCGCATCAGTAGTTACAGCTTAACAACCTAAAAGAAAATGTTACAATTCCAACTGTGTTTTCTTTATCTATTAAATAATCCTTACTCCAAACTAATATATTGATGTCAGTCTTCTGTCTCTGGATGCTTGTTGGTTGAAGCCTGAAAGTTGGGCATTGATTAAGTATAACCTTGTGGTGGGCAAGTACTCAGCATCTGGAAGCCTCCAAAAAAGTCAATTATTTTTAAATTGGCATCAGAAACTTCAGGAGCAATATGTTTTATCTAGCTTAATAGTTAACCAGGAAAAATTCAATTGATTAAAATCTGCTTGAACCCCTAATGAGAAAATCATCTCCTCCAAAGGCTTAGAGACATCAGCTTAACGCTGCATTGGTCAGAAAATAAGCAAAGAGCTGTCGAAGCAGAGAATCTGAAACATAAACAGAAAATGTAAGAGAAGCTCAGTAGGTCTGGCAGCATTTGTGGCGACAAAGCAGAGTTAACATTTTGGGTTCAGTGACCCTTGTCTTGAAATGATTGTAGCTAGTTTAAGGTTGGTATATATGCTGAAGGTTTGGTGGATGGAGCAGTAAAAGAAAAGGTGGAGATAGAGCCCAGAGAGGGAGTAAATTTGGCCCTTTCAGGTTTTCTTGCTGTTGCTCAGCCTTGCTTACCACCCCCCATAGAAAGGATTTACAAACAAAAATCAGTGAACCAGAAGATATTGGTGGGATCCTTTTCCTTCCTGGGTTTTAGCTAATTGCCTAATGAAGTACATCTAACTTTTAGAAATGAACTCCCATTTCAGGCTGACACCATGAGGCCAGATCAAATTTTACTTTGTTCGAGTTAATTTTAATGATTCAAGGTCCCTACAATCATGATTTATCGAAACTTAACCCTTCTCTTATAGTGCATCTTTCTGAAACTAGCATCAGGTTATATTTCTGTCACACTTTCCAAATTCAGGAATATGTTTCACTCAGATTAACTGTTTAAAAAACAAATAAATTAAATGAAAAAAATTAGAAAGCACAAGGGAATTTCATTTTAGGTCTTGGATACTTTTATCATGTTGAACTACAGAAGAGTTTCTATCTGTAATGGCCATCGTTGCCCTGAAATTCAAAAATTCTCAATAATAAATCCAAACACAATTTTTGTACTTTGCCACATGTAAAACCCAAGTCAGTTATATATTTCACAATAAATTTTATATACTTCACAATATATACTTCTGTGCTGTACTGTTCTATGTTCGATGTTCTATAACACATGTAACACTGCAGAACAGAAGTATCAAATTTGATGATGGGTGAGTTATGGGCCATAATTCCCTATGGGAGGGATTAAACTCAACTTCCATTACATTGTAAATTTGCCGTTGGATGTTTAGGCTTTAAACATAATGTTCAGAGTAAGCTACTGATTAAGTAAGCTAATAATGTGTAAGGATGGAAACAGGGCATCTGAGATCTAAATGAGCTATGAAGCTACTAGGTATTTCACTTACCACTCTGATGAAAAGATTGTAAAGATAACAATACTCGAAGGATTGAGAAGGAGTTGCAAATTAGAGTAGGTGAATTCAATATCAAATCAGGTACACAAAGAGAAATAAATTGAAAGAAAAAATAATAAAGAAAAAGAGATGTACAAAAAAGTGTGTCAAAAAATCTTTGACAGCAACTAAAACATGAAAAAATGATACTCTATACTTGTAATATTTAATTTTCAGAAAGGTTAGCTGGCATCAATTAATACTTATTACATCATGAAATAGATTTTTAAAATAAAAAATAATTTTCATCTAGACGGGGCAGGTCATGATCTTAAGTTCTCAAGAAAAGCCGTTCACAGTTAATGGTAACACAGTGTGGAGCTCAAGGAACACAGCAGGCCAGGCAGCAACAGAGAAGCAGTAAAGTTGACGTTTCGGGTCTTACTATCTCACACGGCCAATGCAGTGCTTTTGAGGTGTAGTCCTTAAAACATAGGAAATATGACAGTCCTAAAATTAACAGTCTGATAATGACCAGGTAACTTTTTTTTATGTTGGTTGATTGAATAAATATTAACCAGTACCTGAGGGAATTTCCCTTCTTCTGCATACACTGAGAGAGTGTATGGGACTTGCTTTAACATCTCATCTAAAAGATGGCACCTCTGACAGTATAATACTCTCTTGGTATTAAATTGAAATGTCAGCTTCGTGCTCAATTCTTCGCAGTAGGACAAGATTTAGGATAACTCTCACTGTTGTGGGTTTAGAGAAAACCTACAATAAAAACACAGCTACTTTATGCACTTCATTGCATTTCATTACAGAATGATATGAAGAAATGCTGCAGAAATGTTCTCACTACCCACTGTGCTGTCACAAGGCTTCCAGTTGGCACAACTCCCAAAGTTCTTGAATGTCAACTCCTATCATCATCTCCAGGGCTGGCTTGTGGGTGACAACAGGTATCCCCAGAAAGCATGGGTAAAGACTCAGCGATAAAACGTTCAGGCTGATGCCACAATACTGCTCGTATGTACACTAAGCCATAATGAAATAGACATTTGGATTTCTAGAACACTTCCAAAGCCTGAGCTTCTATGGGAGGTGTAGTCCAGTACTTACTGGACAGGTTTGCCAGAACAGTGATTGTTGCTGTGCTGTGCTTATCCTGCCAAAATGATGGTGAGAGTTCAGAATAAAAAGAGATGGACCTGCCACATTTATCTTCAGATAAGAAAGAATAGGATGTTGCACTTAGATTAGATAGATCACCCATGGAAGTGAATGTCTCTGGACCATGAGGGAAAGGACTTTGACAGAGTTTCCTGTTGAGGCTTGTAACTGTTCATCCTCAGATGTCTGTTGGGATGTGCTGGAAGAGTTGGGGATAGGCCTTTCTTTGTTTTGGTCCTGGCTAGGATGTTGAGTTCAGAGGCTGTAGAGAAAAACATGTAGATCTTTTTAGTTCTGCAAACTGTCAAACTGACCAGAAGTTTAATTTAGATGTTGCTGCTTGAAATCTTGAAGGATTTTGGAAGTGGCGATAACTTCACGTATGGCTGCCTAAATTTTTGGTATCGTTAACTGTTCTTGAATATGGAAGACCTTGAGAAGGACAGGCACATGGATAAGTTCAATCCGCCTCTCTATAGTGGAAGTACTTCCCTCTTTTAGGCTAACCTCTAGCCCAGGGGAGAAAAATCCTCTGCATTAGTGTGTTCTCCCCATTTTCCCTGCCTTTGATTGCTACTATTGATTTCCTCTCACTTTACATTCTGAACATTAATGACATTTGCAGAGAGTTTAATATATTGTTAAAATGGCTGCACAAGCTTTGGAATTTCCCATTGCGTACCAGACAGTGCCACCTACCAATGTTTTCTAGTTGCCATTCTAGATTGAGATGGATCTTAAACAGTCTTGTATAATTATTCAATGCTGTCTGCTACTTATATCAGGTGAAAAGTTATTTTGCATTTTTTTCTGCTTTGTCTCATTTTTCTTCACTTTATGAGACAGTTGGGAGGAAGTTAAAGAATGACATGACTTTGAATTTGTAGGAGAATTTAAAACTGCTTTTGGTAAATAGTTGAAAGGGCTTCTAGTACTAATCACTTTTAAGCTTACTGTTTTATTATTTTCACAGAAGTGTTGATACAAATGGAAATATAATCCCTACTGCATTCCTTTTAACTATCTCTGCAGTATACAAATATTTCACATTCCACAGTCATTATGAAATCCCTTCAACAGAAAATTCATTTATTTTGCTAATAACTAGCCTCCCTACCATGGTCCCAAATCTCCATGAGGTTAGACATTTAAATCTTGATTTAATTTCTCCTTTTTGAGCTCACATGGCTTGAGAGCTTTCCATTAAACCCTACCAGCTCCCTTGTGACTCCTTCAAACTTACACATAAGAGACTGATTTATGCCTTCTGCCTAAGCAAAAGATGTACAGCCATAGCAATGTTGAGTGTGAAATATACTCATCTAACAATTGTGTAAGATGGAGACCTGACTTTCCTCATTTTGAGTAATACCTTTTAAACCAATTGGCTCCTGAGTGGGTTTTTAAACATTCTTTTCAATGTTTGCCTTTCATTAGAAGATCGAAAAACTGTGGGAAACATTTAATCCCTCGCACCAAGGGAAAATGGCTGAGCTTGTTTCATTAGATTGCTGCTTCTGATGCTTGTCATGTTTGTTGACAAACTAGTCAAAGTTGACTGGTTTTGTACAAATAAGTGTATGAATGATTCAAACAACTATGCCTAAACCTCTCACAAAATCATTAATCAATCTTTGGTTCTTACTTTTATGTTTAATAAGTTCCCTTTTTGGATGATTTGTCTAAATAAAAGAAGCAATAAGTTTGCCTTGAATTACTAAGGTTTAGTCAATGCATCCCCTTTACAGCACTTTAGCTTAGACATTTTCATACTGCAATAAGAGAATTAAGACTGAAAGAGTCCATTTTGTCTATTTCAAAATCATGTGGGAAATCTCCCAAATTGTGGCACAGGTTTAGATCAGTGGCAAAAAGGTGCATTGAAACTCAGCATCCAAATTTCCAGATATCTGCTGGGGGCTTGGGCAGAGTAAAGAGGCACTTATGAGAGAAAGAAAGACCTAGGGCTACTGTGCTTTTAATTGTTGTTGTAATGTAGATCATATTCATGTAATTTATGAACAGTTGTAGTATTGTACTAAACTGCACATAGTTTACTCAATAAACTGTTCTAATTAAATTAGAAAGGTGACTGTCCCAGTTATAGAGTCAAACAGTACAGAAGATGCCTTTCAATCCATCCTATCTGCATGAATCCCACTTTCCAGCACTTGGCCCATAGCCTTGAATGTTATGACAGTTCACCTGTTCCCCCCTATATCTTTTTAATGGTTATGTGGTTTTCTGTCTCTACTACCCTCCCAGGCAGTGCACTCCAGATACCAACCACTCTCCGAGTGGGTTGTTTTTCCTCAAATTTTCTCTAAACCTCCTTTCCTTCACTTTAAAATTGTGCCTCTTTATTATTCGCCCTTCAACTAAGTGGAACAGATGCTTCCTATCCACTTTTCCATTTCCCTCATTTTCTTCTATACAACTTGCAGCTCCCTGGCAGCCTTCTCTGCTCTTAAAAAAACAATTCCAAGCCTATCTACCTTCCCTCCATAGCTAAAATACTCCAAACCAGACGACATCCTGGTAAATTTCCTGTGCACCCCCTCCAGTGCAATTACATTTTTCATATGGCATAGTGACCAGAACTGCACATGGTGCTTCAGCTGTGGCTGAATCCAACATAACCTAGCTCCAACATAACATACCTAATCTTATAATCTGTGCCATGATTGATAAAACCAAATGATCTGCAAACTGCTTTAACCGCTCTATTAACTAGTCCAGACACCTCAAGGGATCTGTGGACAAAAATGATTACTGGGTAAGAAAAACAGATCAACTATAATTTGGTCAAGAATCTGCACAAAGGATTTCCAGGCAAGATAATAGTTTGCTTAACTTGATACACACTGTATAGAAGTGAGTTTAAACAAAAGGTGACCTACATGTAGTGTGTAACTGTACGGAGATCCCCACACAAATGTAGTGCTACTAAAACTGAATATTATCCCCTCTCTCAAATTTGTGTCCTACCCTTCATTGAGTTACTCCCCTGTCTTGTAACTTTTTTTCTGAAGTATGTCACTACACACTTTTGAGGGTTAAATTTTTCTTCCAGTGATCTATTTAAGTGATTAACCTATCTATTTGTTCCTGTAACCCAGCTTTGCTGAAATCCATATAAACTGCATCAACTACTGTAGCCTTGTCTACATATCAGATCAACACCTTGAAAAATTCAATTAAATTTGTTGGGCATGACCTCCCTTTGACAAAGCCATGGCAACTACGTCGATCAAACCTTGCCTCTCCAGTTAAAGTTAATTCTATCCTTCAGAATTTTCTCCAATAGTTTCCCTACCATTGGTGTAGGATTCATTTGTCTACTATTCCATGGTCTATCAGCTCTCCTTGACAAGTGAGACCACATTAGCTGCCCTTCAGTCCTCTGGCACTTCCCCTTTGCCAGACAGGAATTGAAAATTTGAGACAGAGCTCCTGTAATTTCCTCTTTCATCTCCCACAGCAGGCCTAGATGCAACTCATCCAGGCATGGGATTTTTATTCCTGCAAATACCTCCTCACTCCCTATGTCAATCTGCTCAAGAATCTCTCAGCTACTGTTTCTGAATTCTGTGCCTGCATCGTCTTCCTCATAAGTGAAGACTGATGTAAAGTATTCGTTTAACATTCTACTAATGTCTGCTAGTTTCACACACAGTTTGCCACCTTGGTCCATAATGGCCCCATGTCTTTAAACGCTCATCCTCTTCCCTTAATATGCTTATAAACTATTTTGGGTATCTCCCTTTTGTTACTGCCAGTGTTGTCATTGCTCCCTGTTCACTCCCCTATTGGTTTCTAACATTCTTCCTGCACATTCTGTGCTCCAATAGGGACTCCATTGGTTTTCCCCTTTGCACCCCCTAAAAGTCTCTCTTTTCCTTCTTATCTAGGAATATAGAGCAGTGGATATCTCTTAGCTTGATGGCCCTTCAATATGGCCTAAAAGAAACCTGTTGGGACTGTAGTATTCCCATTTCCTTTCTGATACAACCCGCAATAACCCCCCTCCCCGAACTGTTCTGCTGTGGAGCTCCCCAGAAATGGTTGTTCCCAGTCTAATTTGGCCAGATGCTGCGTGATTTTAATAAAGTTTGCCCTCACCCAATCCAGAGCCTTTTTTATAGACCACCTCTTTTCCTTTTCCATTACAAATTTGAAACATGCACTGTTGTGGACATGATCACTAAACTGCCCCTCCACTCCCACCTCAATCACCCATCTAGCTTTGTTCCCCAGAATTTAGGGTAATCACTTCACCATCCCTTGTTGAATTTTCTACGCACGCTTCCCTGGGGCAGTTCACTGGAAATCAAGCCCCACTATTCCTGGAGCTATCACAAACTTAAAAATTCTATAAACAGTGAGCAAATTTCTCCATTTTACCTGGCTGTCAGACACATGATGATTGAAAGCACAGACTAGGTTTCTGTGCTTAACAATGATTCCTTTTTATTGCAAACAAACAACAATTATGGATTGTCAAGATATAACCCTACCAGTTAAAACACTAACTCCACCCCCTTCTCTCTCTCTCTCTCACACACACACACACACACACACACACACACACACACACACACACACACACACACACACACACACACACACACACAGAGACCCCTGTACATACACGGAGATAGCCACAGATAAAGAGTTCAATGGTCCCTGTCAACGCAGTTTGCTGAGATGGTCATTCTGCCTTCCTGTCAATCTTCCTTCTCCAGTTATTCTCACTCGCTTAGATGCTTAGCAAATGGCTCAAACCAATGAAGCTTTGGGTTTATTGGTTAAGAGCCACAGCAACTGATGACGGGAAATACATTGGCTTTTTGCAGGCTTTTTTTTTAAACTGCAGGGACAGGGCAATTCCTTCCTTTCTATAGGTCTGATTTCTTCTGACACACATTCAAACCTCCAAATTCAACCTTTTGGGAGCTAACCACAGAGTTATTAGTATGGAAAAGGCCTTTGTGATGGAAAATTGGTCACTGTTCCCCAGACCCATCAGTTTTGTGTTGGCTGAATCTTTATTTGTACACATGCCTTGGATCTAGTTCATCTGTAACTGCACTTCCCCATTGCCCAAAAGACAGCAGTGTAAACTTCACTTAGAATAAGCATTTGTAACTTGCCTTTTTTAAAAAAAATGCAGCAATCCTTTCCACAATTTGGCCTTTTTAAAACAGTCTTTTCCCTATTTCAGTCTATGCACTGCTTGGAATATTATACGATGGGGCAGAATAGCTAATGATTGGCCGATCCCACTGCCGTTGTAGCAGAGCATTGGCCCCCACCAGAGATCTTGTGCGTAGTTCATTTTAAAATCCTGAAACTGTCATGGTGACATGGAAGCCTATTGTCGCCTTTGAATGCTTGCTTTGCTCCCAGACTTTGTAAATATTGAATTTCAGCAGATCCCGCCTGCTTATCAGAAAGAGATGCTGCATATTTACTGAAAGACCATTTACAACAGTTAAGTTGTACGTTCAACACATGATTAATCTTTCTTGCACAAGAAATGGTATTTACATGCCAAAATATCTGTATGACTTTCCTTAGTGTTTATCATCTGAACATTTAAAGAAAAAATGATAGTAGAGATAGCTGAAAAAAAATAAGTAGAGTTTTCCTCAAAGCACCTGAGGAACTATTTAATGGTACCTTTGATTGCATCAAGAATAATTTAAGCAATTTGCCTGGTTACTTCCTCAATTTTTGCTGAACTTTTTTTCCCCAGTTAGAATAAATTGAATTTTCCTCCATGCTTCAGGCCAAATTAATAGTTTGTCTGCTTGATTTAACCCTTTAAATGCTGTACATTAACACACTTGCATTGAAATCAAGTAAACATGGCATTTTATTGTTGGCTATTTTAATCAACATGTTCATTGTTAATTAGCACCTAGCATTTTTTCAACATACAACATATAATTATGTAATTGTCATGAGGGATAGAAGCTATGGCCAAGTTCATTAACGCTAAGCCTGATAACTGAGGCAGACGTTATGCCTCCTAGTCTATGAAGCCAGTAGTATGTTATTACTATGGTGGTGTGCTTTATTGTACATTTCCACGTAAAAATAGAAGAATCCACTTGTAATTTTTGAGTCTTTTGAACAGTTCAGTTTTAATACAAATTAGTGGTTCCCATGGCGATGGCTTTTGCTTCCTAGCATTCCATAATGAAATAGCTCAGTTGGTTGAGGGCTAAACTGAATATCTGAACAGCCCAGGTTCAAATTTACATTTAAGGTAGCAAGGTGGCCTAGATTTTGATTCGAGGAGTCATGAATCCATTGCACACTACATGTTTGGATTAAAATATATATTTGTCCTTTATGCAATGTTTAATAGTATATCTTAATGATTTTAGTCTATATTTTGTTACTGAAGAACATGATATGAGGTCAGTTTTGACAAGTCCTGCTCTTGACAGAAAGTCATGCTGCAGAGGGTGAAGTGCAACATGCCCAATGAAATAGTGAATAAAAAAAGTATCCATATTTTGAGGTCATGCAGCTACCATCTGCAAATGTTAAATTAATCATGGAAATTGCTCCAAATGCTGCATTTTCTATTTCTCACCCTTGTTCAGTCAGAATACTTGGAGGGCCCAGTCTTTAGATGTGTTTGCCTCTTACTGAGTTATCTTATTTCAAATTAGGCTTGAAGTTTTGTGGCTTTATCAGCTGCGTGTTCAGTAGGAGGGGGAAGAGAGAAATACAGCTATGAAATATCCACCTCATATTTTATGTAATCTGTCTCACTGGCTGTTCATAAAGTGATGGTGATATTTCACTCCAGCCTTCTAACAATTAAGGACAAGTCTATAAGAAGAAAGCAGAAGAAATTAATGTCATGTGCCTAGAATAATCATACCCTCACCTAAAAACACAGGTGACTAAATGCTAATTTATTATTATGATTGTTAATTATAGCACAGAACTTGGCACCATCCACAACATCTCAGATATTGTAGCAATCCATGCCATATTTAGCAAAACTTGGACAACATACAGATTGGAGCTGATAGTGGCATGTAGTACTCGCATCATAAAAAGACCGTCAACTAATGTTTCTTAGAGGGGAAATTTTCCTTGTCACTCAGCATACTACCATTGTTGGAAACTCATCGACGTAGAGCTTACTCTTACCGCGAATCTCAATGCTGATCTACAAACAGGCAGCTCAACATTCTCTTAGATCCCTAATTAAAATCCCATAAATATTTACTAATTTACCTGAAGGCAGAGTGGTGGTTCAGTGGTTAGCACTGCTGCCCCACAATGTCAGGGACCTGGGTTTGATTCCAGCCTCTGGTGACTGTCCGTGCAGAGTTTGTACATTTTCCCCATGTCTGTGTGGGTTTCCATCTGGTATTCCGGTTTCCTCCCTTGATCCAAAGGTGTGCAAATAAAGTGGACTGGCCATGCTAAATTGTCGCAGTGTCCTTGGATGTGTAGGCGAGGTGGATTAACCATGATGAATGCAAGGTTATGGGGATAGGATCAGGGTAAGGGGTAGGACGTTTTGCAGAGGGTCAGTGCAGACTTGATGGGCTGAACAGCCTCTTTTGGACTGTAGGGATTCTTTGATTTTAACTAGCAGACTTTGACAGCAATATGTACCACCTACGAGGTACACTGCAATACCTCACCAGACTCCTCCTTTAGCACTGTCCAAATTTGCACCTCTAACACCTTAAAGAACAAGGATAGCACATGCAAGTGGTGATGCTCCATGCAGGCTCATGTCAAAGTTACACACTATCCAGATTTTGAAACATATACTTCTCCATTGTTGCCACTGACTCAAATCCTGTAGACTACTCTTTTAAAATAAAAGTGGGTGTTCCTACACCTCGTAGCAACAATTCAAGACCGTGACTCACCTCCACCTTCTCAAGTTAATCAATGCTGGCCTTGTTAGTGACACCCTCATTCCATAAATATATTAAAATAAAACTGGATGATGAAAGAGATATGGTCCGAAACCATCTTCACATTGTGTAGCTTGTCACTTCAAAATAGTTTGTAGGTCAACCAGTTGGATAAAGCCTGGATAAGCATTTTAACGAAACTAGAAAACATAGAAAATGTGCTTAGAGTACGAAGGTGTACATACAGTACCTGTAATATGATTTAAAATATCCAAATGATTGTGTGGGATCTTGTTTGATCTGCTCTGTTAATAATCCACTATACACTCCTATATTGTTCCTAACCTCATCTGTTTCGCCTCTTTTGTCTTCTCAAAATAACACTACCAATCTCAATTTTCTGATAGTTTGAAATCTGTGCAAAGGCACCAGTTACGAATCTGAGCGAAGTTTACAAGGCATTGACCCAGAGTTCATAGTGAGCCATCTGTCCTCAAGGAAAGCTACCCTCAAAGAAAGATCTAGTAACTCTTGATGCAGAGGTATCCCCCTTTCTTAAGGCCAGTTTCCTCTCCTTAGCGACAAATCAAGGGAATCTCTTAGAGTCAATGATGTGATGAAACAGGCTACAAAGCTGTCATATTAGGCTATTCTCACAGACTGCAAATCTGGAAGAAAAATGCACCAAATCTTTCACACATCATTTAGATTTTATGAAAAGTGGAATATAAATATGATTAACATAGAATTTAAACATTACAAGAATGTCAAATTTCATTAAAATTATTTAAAAAGAAGACCATGAGAAATTTAATATTCTATAAACATGAAATTAATATTTCAGAGCAGCACAGTGGCTCAATCATTAGCATTGCTGCTTCATAATGGGGACCAGCATTCGATTCCATCCTCAGCAACTGCCTGTGTGGAGTTTACACATTCCTCCCATGCCTATATGGGTTTCCTCTGGGTGCTCTAGTTTCCTCCTAGAGTCCAAAGGTGTGCAGGTTTAGGTGGATTGGTCATGCTAAATTGTCTGTCTTGTCCAGGGATGTGCAAGCTAGGAGGATTAGCCATGGGAAATACCGCGTTACAAGCATGAGGTATGGGGGCTGGGAGTGGGAATGGTACATCTGGGTGGGATGCTGTTCAGCAAATTGGTGTGGACTCGATGAGCCGAATGGCCTGCTTTCACACTGTAGGGGTTCCATGATTCTACGGCCATTGAAATTGTTCAGTGGTAATTATGAACTTGGTACACTGTTAACAGCCAAATATAATGTTATTTCTTGGCTTCATGAAGCAAAGTTCATGGAATAGGATGAAAAGTTCTCATCAGTTTGTCAATTTCTAATTTCTAGCTTTCTAGGGACAAGTCAATTGTCCATCCTATGAGGAAATGTAGAATCGCTGGCAGCAGCTTCTGGATTTTAATGTTTTCCTATACTTGCACAGACATGTGAAGTTGCTGTCAATTGGGAGGAGTAATATTTTGTCCTTATTACTGTCTCAGAATCTAGACTACTATTGTGGAAATGTTACAATGACCTTGTCCATGATGAAATTAGTTAACTAGTTGTGTTTCCATCAACATGTGCCCAAACACTAAAACAGAAAAAGAAATGGTATTTCTTCATGCAACATTTCATGTTGCAGTTGTACAAAACTCTGGTGCGGCCGCGCTTGGAGTATTGCGTACAGTTCTGGTCGCCGCATTATAGGAAGGATTTGGGAGCATTGGAAAGGGTGCAGAGGAGATTTACCAAGGTGTTGCCTGGTATGGAGGGAAGGTCTTATGAGGAAATGCTGAGGGACTTGAGGCTGTTTTCTTTATTATTGTAGATTTCTGATGAAGGGTCTAGGCCTGAAACGTAAGCCTTCCTGCTCCTATGATGCTGCTTGTCCTTCTGTGTTCATCCAGTTCTGCAGCTTGTCATCATGGTACTTTGTCGATATCAAAGAGAAACCTTTAGAACATAATTATTTCTGTTTGATAGACCGACTTTTACTATTTTATAATTAACCTGATTTGTATATTTCATTAAGTGTAATTAGAGTAATTCATTAATGTAATGTTTTTAATGGAAAAATTCTGCTGAAATTACTATGCAACATCCATGAAAAATTACTGATTTTTGTTTTGTGTGCTTCATTCTTAATGGGCATTCATCAAAGTTAATCACATACTGTGAATGATCTTCAATGTGTTCTGTTGATGTTAAATGGCACTTTTGTTAGCTTCATGGATAATGTTGGGCATTTTTACTGGCACACAAGCTTTCCAACACATGCAAATTTTTTGAACATTCATTCACAAAAGTTTATGAATCTCCATGCAGTATCTTCAGTTGTTCATTTAAAACAGATTAACCTTTCTCCACATACATGATTTATTACTGTATTTTGCATGTTATTCTCGATGACCTTCGTCATCATTCATTCTTTTGTGTATGTAAATTTACCATATGCTCAAGTGTACAACTCTGTCAGCAACACTTGGATTAAAAAAAATTAGAAACTAATATTAATTCATGAATATGCATTAAAATGTCCAACAATCTTTTGTGAATGTTAATTGTTAACCAAAGAAGAATACACAACAATACATAGGATTTACAATGTGGCTTAACTCAACTATTTGGCATGAATCCAAATATTTAAATTAGTTTTAAAAATTTGACCAAATAAACTGTGGTTGAAATCAACATAATGTAGAAATGACAGGAAAAAGTGAGACAGAAATTGTTTGGAAATAACTCTGTTAATCCTTGACATTAATAGTAATTGCTTCAGCCTACGTTACTCAGATTATTATTAACAGAAGCTTTCCCTTGGCATTGCTCAATGCTGACGCGCTGGGTGTACGTTAGCTGTGTTTCATAATAAAGTTTTACACGGCACTGACAGTAATCTTTCTATCCCACTCCCAGCAGAGTGAAAGGTCTTGGGCAGAATCTCATAGGGTTGTGGACAATGTGCAATAGATGAAAAATGTGGCAGTCATGACAACTTCAGAGGAACACCTCTCAACATCAGGCACAACTTGCTGTACCTTTTCTGGGCATTGAGGCGAGATTCTCGCCAGGCAGTGGTGAGTTGCCAACTAACAGGGATTACTCCCTGTTATTAACTGTGCAGAGTCTAGGGGTTGGACATGGTCAATTGTCTGTGCAGCTGGGCATAGTTTGAAGGTAACCCAGGGAGCGGGCAGCAATCAATCCAATGGAGCTCCGTACATGGATAAGGATGATGCAAAGGTGTGTTGCAGGGGGAAAGGGAGACTCATCACCAAAACAGTGCGGGGCACTCAAGGCTGGGGAGAGAAAGTAGAGGCATGTCTTGAGGTGGGGTCAAGAACATTCATTTAGTTTTTTGCATTAGTAAACATTCCACAATACTTTTAAGAGTAGTGGCCTAATGCAGTTCCATTAAGACAACTAAAAACAAAGTATCACACAAAAAAAGCTTTAATAAGATTGCCTGGCCCTCCACTAGTAAGAGACTGAGTTTTACATCAGTGAAAAGTTATATCGTATTATTTATTAAAGAGATGTGTGGCTTAATGAGTGGGAGAATTGGATAAGATAGAGCCTGAAACCAATACTGGGGCAAATGGGATCTGGACAGATGGGAAGGTCTCCAACTGGGCCATGCTGAGCCAGTGTCCTGTCAATTACATAACTAGAGAAGCTGATAGGATTTTAAACTGATTGGTGGGGATAAGAAATCAAAACTGTGAAGAGGTAGTGAATCAAAAAATGTGTCAAGACTAAAGAGAAAGGAATTAATATGAGAAATGATAAACAGATGGTGACATAAATGGATAAAGAGAATGAATCTAAGAGTTGGATGATACTATGGCTTTAAGAGGTGTATTTTGTCCCTTTCTTAAATAAAGAACAGTTGAGACTGAGGTGCCGAGGGTCTGCTCAAATCCATTAAAATAAACACCTTGTGAGGCCTTTGCTTTTTTTTAAGTTGGAACATTAGAAATGCCCTGAAGGAGAGATCAAGCTCCCACAGAACCAGTTTTTAGATTTAGCTTTTACAGGGGCTCGGGTTCTGAAGCTGAATGTGGAAACTTTTACTCCTCTACCTGTTACAGCTAAAAGCTGGGGTTCTCTTCCTGCTGCTAGAATTGCATATGAGACAATCTGTTTTACTGATAATAAAATGTGAGGCTGGATAAACACAGCAGGCCAAGCAGCATCTCAGGAGCACAAAAGCTGATGTTTCAGGCCTATTTTACTGAATTTGCTTTTGCCAAGATTGTTTTTATGGGATATTATGATATTGGAACAGTTAATTATTAGTCGTTAATATATCTATTATTTTGTTAAGCATTTGATTGAGTTACAGTTAGGTCAATTTTTATTGTCTGTATTTTAATGGTGGTGTAAAAATAAAGTGTGGTTTATGTAAAGTTGAGTAGGTTGAGCAATCAAAATGCACCTGGAATGCAACACCTTATACTTCCCATTAAAATAAGGAAAAGTAAGAGTCTAGGCTAACTTATTATATTTTAAAGGCGCTTGGTCTGGTCCATAACAAAGCCAATGAACAGATAAAACTAGAATTTGCAAAAAGTGAAAGAATAAGACTAAAGTCCCTATGTAAATGTGTGTAGCTCTTGAAACATAGCAAATATATTGAGAGTGTAAATAGAAAGGAATAGGTACATTTTGATATCTATCACAGAGACATGGGTACAGGATGGCATGGATTAGACCCTCAACCATGAAGAGCGCAGGGCATGTCATAATGATAGGAAAGCAGAAAAAAGTGGAGGCATAGCTCCATTAATTAATAATGGCATTAGCACGAGAGAGAGGGGAAAACTGAAGTATGGAATCTTTCCACTTGTGGAAACGGGTTTGGTAGAAGTGAGAAATGATAAAGGGAAGAATTCACTTGTGACAATAATGTGTAGACCTCTTAATGGTAATCACACAATATAATGGGATACAAAGGAAGAAATAATGAGAACTTGTCAGTAAGGCACAGCAATAATTCTGGAAGATTTTAATTTGTATGTGACCTGGAAAAGTCAGATGGATAAAGGAAAGCTGGATAAGAATTTTTCTGGACACTGCATCGGAGAGCATGTTCAGGAATTGACCAGAAAGTAAGTTATACCTGACCTGGTATTGTACAATGAGACTGGATTAATTAAAGATCTCATAATAAAAGCACTCCTAGGTAGCAATGATCATAACATGATTGAATTTTATATTCAGTTTGAGGGAGGGAGGACTGAGTCTGAAAGTGTGTTTTCAGAATTTTAAGAAAGGACAGTTATGAGGGTATGAAAGCAAAGCTTTCCAAAGTGAATTGCCAAATTAGGTTAAAGGATTGGTCAGTAAAGATGTAGCAGCAGATATTTAAGAGGATATTTCAGAATAAACAGGATTGATACATTCTAATGAATAAGAAAATTTCTAAGGGAAAGACACATAAACCATGGCTTACTAGAAATGTTGCACGTAATATCAATCTAAAAGGGGGAAAAATATAAAAACATGTAGCCAATAAGAAGATTGGCCAGGCTATCCAGAGCAGCAAAGAATGACCAAAAATAGTAATAAATGTTTGATTGTAAGAGAGCATTAGCCAGGAATATCAAAACAGATTGAAAGAATTTCTATAAATATTTAAAGAAGAAAATGACCAATGAACTCAGCATTGACCCAATAGAAAGTGAGGAGAGAGGATTAATGGGAAACAATAAAATGACAAATGAATAGAACTGTCATTTTGCATCAGTTTTCACTCTAAAGGCTACCAGTAACATCCCAGTGATAAGTCAAGAAATGAAAGGCAGGGAAGAACTCAGGAAAATAAATTGCAAGAAAAATGGCACTTTTCCGTGAAGAGGTGTTACCAGACCTGCTGAGCTCTTCCAGGAATTTTTTTTCTCTGACTTATAGCATCCACAGTTCTTTAAGTTTTTAAGTCCATTGTTCCTGTTGAACTTTATCCTTGGGTTTTAAATGAAGTAGATTGGAGATCGTTGATATATTTCTTTAAACTTTCCAAAGCTCCCTCCATTTGGAGGCAGATCTTTTAGATTGGAAGGTAGCAACAGTAACCCCTTTTCTCAAAATGGGCTGGTGAGAGAAAGCAAGAAACAATGGACTAGTAAGTGTGCCATCTATCACAGGGAAAGTATTAGAAAAGTTATACTTGGGCCCTTGGATAAGTTCAGGATATTTGGGCAGAGTCAACGTGGTTTTGTGAAAGGAAAATCATGTTTGACCAACAAAATAGAGTTCTCTGAGAAGACAACTCATGCTGTACATGTACTATACATACATTTCTGAAAGGCATTTGGTTAAGTGTGATATAAAATGTTATTGTGGAAAGTAAAACTCATGGTGTGTGGAGTATATATTAGTATGGTAGGAAGGCTAGCTAATAGGAAGCAAAGAGTTGGTATAAATTGGTCATTTATAACATGACAAGATATATGGTATAAACTGGTCGTTTATAGCATGACAAGATATAATGAGTGGTGTGCCACGCTGGTGGGACTGCATGTAATTCATATGAATGACATAGTTGAAGGAACAGAAAGTTTGGTTACCAAATTTGCTGAAGATATAAAGGTAGGTAGGAAGTGAAGTTTTGAAGAGGACACAAGAAGATGAGAAGCAGATGTTGATAGCTTAAGTGAATGGACAAAGATGCGGTAAATGAAGTGAAATGTGAAGTTCTTCACTTTGGCAGCTAGAAATTAAAAGAGGCATATTGCCTAAACAGTGAGAGAGTGCAAAGCTCCAAGATGTAAATTATGTGGATATCCTGATGTATGATCACTGATTTATAGGTTAGTGCAGCAAATAATTAGGAAAGTTAATAGAATGGTGTTGCCAATTCTGTGAATAGAATACTAAGGTTATGCTTCAGTTACCTGGGCATTAGTAAAGCATATGTTGAGTTATGTGCACAGTCTTGGCTAGCTTATTTAACGAAAGATGCAAATACATTTGAGACTGTTCAGAGAGAATTTATTAGACTAATGGAATGGTCAGGATGTCTTATGAGGAGAGGTTGAACTGGTTATGTTTACATTTGTAGGGGTTTAGAAGAGTAAACAGGGCATGACACAATCTGCAGTGCTAACCTGACGAATTCTCCAAGCAAAGGAGCCATCCACCTAAAAGAGGCAGGGGCATCGTAAGTATATGTAAAATAAGATGGCTTTATTAGAATAGGATCTACAGTACAACTGTCTAAAATGGAGAAGCCTCAGGGCAGATGGTGGTTTCTGGTTGTCTGAATAGCTGTAAAGGCTCAGGTTCAGTGAAAATCTTTTCTTTGAGAGGAGAAAGACTAATGACCTGCATCTGCACACAAACAGGCAGGAACCCAAGTTTGCTTGATGTTTAGTTGTTAGCAGCTATTTTATGCTGTGTGCCTTACAGGTAAGATGTGGTTCAGTAGCAAATAAATGAGGTCCAGCATCTGCTAAAGGCTTCGCCATACTAATGGTGGCTAGGAAATAAATTCAATGGAGCTGTTTTCTGTTGCTAAAATTCCATACCCTGTATCCACTACCATTGAATTTCTTTTGTCCTCGCATCCAGAAAGTTAGATCAAATTGAATATCCTGTTTGAATTCTCCCGAACTCATTATTTCAGCATTCCCTTCTCGTATCTTGCGGAATGGGAAAATGAATGTAAATCAGCATAAACAATCAGCACCTAAGGGAAGTGTAAGTCCATATCAGCATATTTCTTGTTAAAGAATGCTGACTAAATTTTCAAGTCATTTCACCATCATTCATACAAAACATGTTTAGAAGCTGGCAACTGTAGAACCTTTTCAATTTTTAATGTGACTTACATTTATGCCATAAAATGAGGATAAATTTTCCAGGTCTTTTAACAAGATGTGAAAAATTATTTTCTTTTCCTTGAAAGTACCTGAAAACCTGCTCATGATTGTTGGAGCAAGGTTAAGCAAGCAAGTGTGTAAGAAACTCCAGTCTTAGACTCTAATTTAAGAACAAGAGTACCATAAGAAGATTGATAAACATTCAGGCAGAAGGATGGAATGATGATCGTAAAATTGAGAAGATTTGTGTTATCGCTAATTATATGTGGAATTCATTTATGTCTAAAAGTCAGTCAATGTTTAAGGTAAATAATGTCATGTGTCTCTAAAGTAAATAGAGAGGAAAGCCAGGACTGCGGTCTTTGCTCCATATGTGAGTCCTATTGATTGTTTTTAAGCTCACCTGCTTTTCTAATCAACCTGTTCAGAGATATTATTATGCAGCTTAAAAGCAAGTGGGATTTGAAGGCACGCCTCCTGGTCTAAGACTAGAGATACTACCACTGTTCCACAAGAGGGCCCACCTAGCCACTGAATTTTTTTTTCATTATTTAAACCTATTTTTGTAATCAATTTTTTCAGAGATGTTGTTATACACCTCTGGAGCAGGCAGGGCTTGAATCTGGTCCTCCCAATGTAGGGGTCAGGATGCAGCCAGTCACATAGATTATGCATTATGTTCAGTTGTTAATTATCTACAACAGAATTGCGGCAGGCTTCGAGCACCCTTAATTAGCAGCTCATAGAGAGCAGAGCTGCATGAGAAGGGCTGTGGCAGTGGGGGATTAAAAAAACTTGGGGGCGGGGGTGAGAAGTCAACTATTAACTAATTACATAGAATAAAGATGTGTTGCTTCTGGAGTATGTGGGAACTGGCAGACACTGTTACAACAAGTGTTGGCTTCTGAAGAAATGTAACCTTCGTGAGTGTTGAGCTGGAGTCTAAGTCTACAACACAATCAAGGAAAAGGAGAGTTACTTGAACACATGTTTCAGGAGGCAGTCACATTCCTTAGATTAATTAAGTGTAATTTGGATCAGGGTCAGGAGGGTGTCACTGAGTATGAGGTAGTTCCACAGATTCAGAATTTAACTTTAAAGGAACTTCAACCAGTGTCATTGCCCAGTAAGTGCAAAGTTCTTGCTCCCAGTATGGCCCAGAACACAGACTACTGGGGCAATGAGTGAAGTGAACACAGCACAGATTTCTACTCAAGTGGGCTGAGAAAAGAGAAATGTAGTTAAACAGCATAGTTAGAGAAATCCTGAAGGCCACATTGTCTACCTAATGCCAAGGTTAAGGATATCTGTTTTGGGGGAGTGGGATAGGAAAGATGCAGTCGGTATCAATTAGATACATAGGACTAGGAACGAGGTTCTATTGAGGGATAAAAAATAGTTGAGCTAAATTTAAAAACAGAACCACAAATATAATATTAAGATAATAAAATGTGAGGCTGGATGAACACAGCAGGCCAAGCAGCATCTCAGGAGCACAAAAGCTGACGTTTCGGGCCTAGACCCTTCATCAGAGAGGGGGATGGGGAGAGGGAACTGGAATAAATAGGGAGAGAGGGGGAGGCGGACCGAAGATGGAGAGTAAAGAAGATAGGTGGAGAGAGTGTAGGTGGGGAGGTAGGGAGGGGATAGGTCAGTCCAGGGAAGACGGACAGGTCAAGGAGGTGGGATGAGGTTAGTAGGTAGCTGGGGGTGCGGCTTGGGGTGGGAGGAAGGGATGGGTGAGAGGAAGAACCGGTTAGGGAGGCAGAGACAGGTTGGACTGGTTTTGGGATGAAGTGGGTGGGGGGGGAAGAGCTGGGCTGGTTGTGTGGTGCAGTGGGGGGAGGGGATGAACTGGGCTGGTTTAGGGATGCAGTAGGGTAAGGGGAGATTTTGAAACTGGTGAAGTCCACATTGATACCATATGGCTGCAGGGTTCCCAGGCGGAATATGAGTTGCTGTTCCTGCAACCTTCGGGTGGCATCATCGTGGCAGTGCAGGAGGCCCATGATGGACATGTCATCAAGAGAATGGGAGGGGGAGTGGAAATGGTTTGCGACTGGGAGGTGCAGTTGTTTGTTGCGAACTGAGCGGAGGTGTTCTGCAAAGCGGTCCCCAAGCCTCCGCTTGGTTTCCCCAATGTAGAGGAAGCCGCACCGGGTACAGTGGATGCAGTATACCACATTGGCAGATGTGCAGGTGAACCTCTGCTTAATGTGGAATGTCATCTTGGGGCCTGGGATGGGGGTGAGGGAGGAGGTGTGGGGACAAGTGTAGCATTTCCTGCGGTTGCAGGGGAAGGTGCCGGGTGTGGTGGGGTTGGAGGGCAGTGTGGAGCGAACAAGGGAGTCACGGAGAGAGTGGTCTCTCCGGAAAGCAGACAGGGGAGGGGATGGATAAATGTCTTGGGTGGTGTGGTCGGATTGTAAATGGCGGAAGTGTCGGAGGATAATGCGTTGTATCCGGAGGTTGGTAGGGTGGTGTGTGAGAACGAGGGGGATCCTCTTGGGGCGGTTGTGGCGGGGGCGGGGTGTGAGGGATGTGTCGCGGGAAATGCGGGAGACGCGGTCAAGGGCGTTCTCGATCACCGTGGGGGGAAAGTTGCGGTCCTTAAAGAACTTGGACATCTGGGATGTGCGGGAGTGGAATGTCTTATCGTGGGAGCAGATGCGGCGGAGGTGGAGGAATTGGGAATAGGGGATGGAATTTTTGCAGGAGGGTGGGTGGGAGGAGGTGTATTCTAGGTAGCTGTGGGAGTCGGTGGGCTTGAAATGGACATCAGTTACAAGCTGGTTGCCTGAGATGGAGACTGAGAGGTCCAGGAACGTGAGGGATGTGCTGGAGATGGCCCAGGTGAACTGAAGGTTGGGGTGGAAGGTGTTCGTGAAGTGGATGAACTGTTCGAGCTCCTCTGGGGAGCAAGAGGCGGCGCCGATACAGTCATCAATGTACCGGAGGAAGAGGTGGGGTTTGGGGCCTGTGTAGGTGCGGAAGAGGGACTGTTCCACGTAACCTACAAAGAGGCAGGCATAGCTGGGGCCCATGCGGGTGCCCATGGCCACCCCCTTAGTCTGTAGGAAGTGGGAGGAGTCAAAAGAGAAATTGTTGAGTGTGAGGACGAGTTCAGCTAGGTGGATGAGGGTGTCGGTGGAGGGGGCCTGGTCGGGCCTGCGGGACAGGAAGGAGCGGAGGGCCTTGAGGCCATCTCCATGCGGAATGCAGGTGTACAGGGACTGGACGTCCATGGTGAATATGAGGTGTTGGGGGCCAGGGAATTGGAAGTCCTGGAGGAGGTGGAGGGCGTGGGTGGTGTCACGGACGTAGGTGGGGAGTTCCTGGACCAAAGGGGAGAAAATGGAGTCCAGATAGGTGGAGATGAGTTCGGTGGGGCAGGAGCAGGCTGAGACGATGGGTCGACCAGGGCAGGCAGGTTTGTGGATTTTGGGAAGGAGATAGAAACGGGCCGTGCGGGGTTGGGGAACAATGAGGTTGGAGGCTGTGGGTGGGAGGTCCCCTGAGGTGATGAGGTCGTGAATGGTGTTGGAGATGATGGTTTGGTTCTCGGGTGTGGGGTCATGATCGAGGAGGCGGTAGGAGGTGGTGTCGGAGAGTTGGCGTCTGGCCTCGGCGATGTAGAGGTCAGTGCGCCATACTACCACTGCGCCACCCTTGTCTGCGGGTTTGTTGGTGAGGTTGGGGTTGGAGCGGAGGGAGCGGAGGGCTGCCTGTTCTGCGGGGGAGAGGTTGGAGTGGGTGAGAGGGGTGGAGAGGTTGAGGCGGTTAATGTCTCGACGGCAGTTAGAGATGAAGAGGTCGAGGGAGGGTAGGAGGCCTGGGGGTGGTGTCCAGGAGGAGGACTTGTGTTGGAAGTCATCTCCAACACCATTCGAGCACCAAACCATCATCTCCAACACCATTCACGACCTCATCACCTCAGGGGACCTCCCACCCACGACCTCCAACCTCATTGTTCCCCAACCCCACACGGCCCGTTTCTATCTCCTTCCCAAAATCCACAAACCTGCCTGCCCTGGTCGACCCATCGTCTCAGCCTGCTCCTGCCCCACCGAACTCATCTCCACCTATCTGGACTCCATTTTCTCCCCTTTGGTCCAGGAACTCCCCACCTACGTCCGTGACACCACCCACGCCCTCCACCTCCTCCAGGACTTCCAATTCCCTGGCCCCCAACACCTCATATTCACCATGGACGTCCAGTCCCTGTACACCTGCATTTCGCATGGAGATGGCCTCAAGGCCCTCCACTCCTTCCTGTCCCGCAGGCCCGACCAGGCCCCCTCCACCGACACTCTCATCCACCTAGCTGAACTCGTCCTCACACTCAACAATTTCTCTTTTGACTCCTCCCACTTCCTACAGACTAAGGGGGTGGCCATGGGCACCCGCATGGGCCCCAGCTATGCCTGCCTCTTTGTAGGTTACGTGGAACAGTCCCTCTTCCGCACCTACACAGGCCCCAAACCCCACCTCTTCCTCCGGTACATTGATGACTGTATCGGCGCCGCCTCTTGCTCCCCAGAGGAGCTCGAACAGTTCATCCACTTCACGAACACCTTCCACCCCAACCTTCAGTTCACCTGGGCCATCTC
Source organism: Stegostoma tigrinum (assembly GCF_030684315.1). Taxonomy (NCBI): domain Eukaryota; kingdom Metazoa; phylum Chordata; class Chondrichthyes; order Orectolobiformes; family Stegostomatidae; genus Stegostoma; species Stegostoma tigrinum. Next base: position 29,268,671 of record NC_081374.1, read on the forward strand.
CAGCACATCCCTCACGTTCCTGGACACCTCAGTCTCCATCTCAGGCAACCAGCTTGTAACTGATGTCCATTTCAAGCCCACCGACTCCCACAGCTACCTAGAATACACCTCCTCCCACCCAACCTCCTGCAAAAATTCCATCCCCTATTCCCAATTCCTCCGCCTCCGCCGCATCTGCTCCCACGATAAGACATTCCACTCCCGCAGATCCCAGATGTCCAAGTTCTTTAAGGACCGCAACTTTCCCCCCACGGTGATCGAGAACGCCCTTGACCGCGTCTCCCGCATTTCCCGCGACACATCCCTCACACCCCGCCCCCGCCACAACCGCCCCAAGAGGATCCCCCTCGTTCTCACACACCACCCTACCAACCTCCGGATACAACGTATTATCCTCCGACACTTCCGCCATTTACAATCCGACCCCACCACCCAAGACATTTTTCTATCCCCTCCCCTGTCTGCTTTCCGGAGAGACCACTCTCTCCGTGACTCCCTTGTTCGCTCCACACTGCCCTCCAACCCCACCACACCCGGCACCTTCCCCTGCAACCGCAGGAAATGCTACACTTGTCCCCACACCTCCTCCCTCACCCCCATCCCAGGCCCCAAGATGACATTCCACATTAAGCAGAGGTTCACCTGCACATCTGCCAATGTGGTATACTGCATCCACTGTACCCGGTGCGGCTTCCTCTACATTGGGGAAACCAAGCGGAGGCTTGGGGACCGCTTTGCAGAACACCTCCGCTCAGTTCGCAACAAACAACTGCACCTCCCAGTCGCAAACCATTTCCACTCCCCCTCCCATTCTCTTGATGACATGTCCATCATGGGCCTCCTGCACTGCCACGATGATGCCACCCGAAGGTTGCAGGAACAGCAACTCATATTCCGCCTGGGAACCCTGCAGCCATATGGTATCAATGTGGACTTCACCAGTTTCAAAATCTCCCCTTACCCTACTGCATCCCTAAACCAGCCCAGTTCATCCCCTCCCCCCACTGCACCACACAACCAGCCCAGCTCTTCCCCCCCACCCACTGCATCCCAAAACCAGTCCAACCTGTCTCTGCCTTCCCATCCGGTTCTTCCTCTCACCCATCCCTTCCTCCCACCCCAAGCCGCATCCCCAGCTACCTACTAACCTCATCCCACCTCGTTGACCTGTCCGTCTTCCCTGGACTGACCTATCCCCTCCCTACCTCCCCACCTACACTCTCTCCACCTATCTTCTTTACTCTCCATCTTCGGTCCGCCTCCCCCTCTCTCCCTATTTATTCCAGTTCCCTCCCCCCATCCCCCTCTCTGATGAAGGGTCTAGGCCCGAAATGTCAGCTTTTGTGCTCCTGAGATGCTGCTTGGCCTGCTGTGTTCATCCAGCCTCACATTTTATTATCTTGGAATCTCCAGCATCTGCAGTTCCCATTATCTCTGATACCACAAATATAATATTCTCTGGATCACTACCTGAGCCATGATTAAATGTGAGACATTGAATTTTGGTAAAACAAACAAAGGGCAAGGCTTATTCAATTAATGGTGGGACCCTGGGTAGTGGGTTGTGAAACAGAGAAGCATAGGATGTTCAGGCACATAATTCTTTGAAATTTGCATCACAAGTAGAAAGGGTGTTTAAGAAGATGTTTAACACACATGTATTTAATGCTTAGTCCTCTGAGTATAGGAATTGGGACATCATGTGACATTGTACAGCATGTTGGTGAGGCCTCTTCTGGAGTACTGTGTGTAGTCTGGTTTCCCTGAGATAGGAAGGATACTATTAAGCTGGACAGGGTTCAGAAAAGATTTACCAGAATGTTGCTGGGGATAGAGGGATTGAGTTATAAGGATAGTCCAGGACTTTTTTCAATGGAGCATAGGGGGTTGAGGGATGACCTTACAGAAGCTTATATAATTATGAGGGGCATAGATTAAGTGAATTTCGAGGCCGGAAACGTCAGCCTTCCTGCTCCTATGATGCTGCTTGGCCTGCTGTGTTCATCCAGCTCTACATCTTGTTATCTCTAAGTGAATAGCAAAGGTCTTTTCTCTAAGGTGGGGTAGTTCAAAACTAGAGGGCATTATTTTTTAGGTGAGAGGATAGAGATTTAAAAAGGACGTGAGGGGCAATGGTTTTTTTACAATAAGAGGTCAGTGTGTGGAATGACCTGCTAGAAGAAGTGGTGAATGCAGGTACAGGTACAATGGTTAAAAGATGTTGGATAAGTACATGAATAAGCAAGGTTTTGAGGAAAATAAGTCAGGAAAGTGGGACAAGTTTAGTTTGGGAACATGGTTGGCATGGACGAATTGGACCGAAGGACCTGTTCCCATGCTGTAAGACTGTGCAAATTGTTAAAGGTTACATAGGACTGAGCCACACTTTTTACCTCTCTAAATATTGGTGTGGGAGAAGTAGGCTCAGATTTATGGGACACTGGTATCAGTACTGAGGAAAGGCTTATCAGGTTGTTGATGTGGCTTTAAATTAATTAGATGGTGGGACAGTTCAATTGATGGTAATTTTTTAAAAAATCAAATGGAAATGAGAGAGCTGTCGTGTAGGATAATGAAGAAGGGAATAGATAATGAAAATGTTACTGGAAGGGGCAGAAGATCTCAGTTAAAATTACATCCAGTGTAAGTAATATTGATAGAGTCTGAGAATAAGACTGGTTACCTGAATGCATGCAATATTTGTAACATAAGAACTAGGAGCAGGAGTAGGCTACCTGGCCCCTCGAGCCAGCCCTGCTATTTCATAAGATCATGGCTGATCTTTTTGAGACTCAGCTCCACTTACCCGCCCACTCACCACAACCTTAATTCCTTCACTGTTCAAAAATTTATCTAGCCTTGCCTTAAAAACATTCAGCGAACTAGCTTCAACCGCATCACTGGGCAGGGAATTCCACACATTCACAACCCTTCGGGTGAAAAAGTTCCTTCTGCCCTCAGTCCGACATCTGTTTCCCTTTATTCTGAGGCGATGTCCTCTAGTCCCAGTTTCACCTGCTAGCGGAAACAACCTCCCTGCCTCCACCTTATCCATTCTCTTCAAAATCTTATATGTTTCAATGAGATCTCACCCCCATTCTTCTGGATTCCAATGAGTATGATCCCAGTCTACTCAGTCTGAACCCATAATCCAACCCTCTCAACTGGAATCAACTGAGTGAATCTCCTCTGCACCCCCTCCAGTGCTAGTATATCTCTTCTCAAGGAAGGAGACCAAAACTGCACACAGTACAGGTGTGGCCTCACCAGGACCCTATACAGCTGCAGCATAGCTTCCCTGTTTTTAAACCCCATCCCTCTAGCAATGGCAGACAAAATTCCATTTGCCTTTTTAATTACTTGCTGTACCTGCAATCTTTCTTTTAGTGATTCATGCACAAGGATTCCCAAGTCTCTCTACGCAGCAGTCTTCTCCAGTTTTTTACCATTTAAAACATAGTCCATTTTGCTCTTATTTCTACCAAGATGGATGACCTCACACTTATCAACATTGTACTCCATCTGCCAGACCTTTGCCCACTCACTTAAACTATTAATATCCCTCTGCAGGCTTTCAGTGTCTTCTGCACACTTGGCTCTATCACTTACCTTAGTAATAAACTACATAAGTTGATGGTGCAAATAAAAATAAATATGATTGGATGGCTATTACCAAAACTTCTTAGCAGGGTGATCATGGATGTGAGATCAATATTAAAAGGTATTTGACATTCTGGATAAGTAGGCAAAAGGGAATGGAATGAATAGGGAAAAAAAAAGTGAGGTAACTTGCTTAATAAAATAAGGAACAAATGCAGAGTCTGGAATCACTTTGGGTGGAAATAAGGAATATTAAGGGAAAAAAGTCATGGGTAAGAACCATCTTTAGGCCCTGAAGTGGTGCATCACTATAGAAAAAAAGAATATATCAGGAAATAGGACTGTTAAGCAGGAAGGACACTACAAATTTTATAGATTACTTTGATCTGCATACTGACTGGGCCAATAACGTGGGCAAGGGTGACATTGACAATCTATTTATGGACCGCATCAGAAATTGTTTCTTAGGTAAGTACATGACAGAACCCACCCAGGAAAGGGCTATTTTAGATCTAGTTTTGCATAAGGAGGTAGGAAACAGAAGAGTTCTAATAGTTTAGGATTCTCTATGGGGTACAGTGGTATAATTACAAAGTCAGTCTGAGGGAGAACAATGTGGGCCTCAAACCAATGTCGTCAATGTGAATTAAGGTAATTAAAGAGCTAGGAAGAAAGAGATGTCTCAAATAGGTTGGAAACAGACTGACAAGATCAGCAGGTGAATAGTTGCAGATATTTAAGCAGTTATTGCATATCACTCAGACTGACTTGTTACTTAACTAGAGACACTGTCCAAAAAAAATCAGCAGTAAGCGATCAGGTGTTCTTGAGCATGAAACAGAAGAACAGCATGCAGGTGCATCAAGTAATTAAGAAGGCAAATACAATTTTCACCTTTATTGCTGGGGGATTGGAGTTTAAAAATAATGAAGTCATGTTACAACTGTGTCGGTGAGGCTGCACCTCGAGTACTGTGTATGGGTTTGATCCTCATATTTAAGGAAATACATACCGGCTTGGAGGCTGATTCTGGAGATGAATGAATTAATTTATTAAGAATGGTTAGATAAGTTAGGCCTTTATTTGAGTTTAGTGGAGTAAGGGGTAATCTTATTCTAACAAGCCTAAAGACTGTAATATTTGGAAAGCGTTCAGAATTTTGCTGATAAGTCATAAATAACGTTCATGTGCACAAATGCTAGGCAAAGACAATTTCCAACAGGAAAGAATGCAACAATCTCTTTCTGAACATTTGATGACATTTCAATCAACAAAATTCATGAAGATCATGTCCTGTGGGACAGCATTGGCTAGAAACATCATGGTAAAAACCATATAAATACAGAGCAAGTAAAAATTGGTTATTTTACCGCAATAAATGCTCATATCCTCAATTTTCACCATTCATAAAGCACAAGAGTGTGAGACAATACTCTCTAATAGGCTGGATGAGTCCAACTATAACATCATTCAAGAATCTTAAGACTTCCCAGAATAAAACAACCTGTTTTTTGGACACCCGATCCACAACCTGACATATTTGTACCATTCACCAGTGGTGTCTTTGCATACCATCTACTAGATGCCTTGCAATAATGAACCAAGTCTTTTTTGACAGCATTTTCTGACCAGCCTGAGCTTGAAGGTCAGGACAGCAAATGCATAGGATCACTGTTGCCTTCATATGACACATCATCTGAATGATGATCTGGAAGTATGCTGCTGCTCTTCATTGACTGGGTTACATTTTCCCCAACAGCACAGGAGGAGTACCTTTTCACACAGAATGCTAAAGTTCAAGAAGATGGCCTGCACACATGCAATTAGAGTTGCGCAATAAATTTTTGCCTTGCCACATTGCCCATGACTGAATAGTTAGTTTTAAAGTTGTATACATTTATGTTAAGAAAGGAGAAGCAGGAGCATACCATCTAGCTGTTACAGTGACTGATTCTGAAGCAGGAAGTCATGAATTTAAGAGTAAAGCTCTCTGTTTCTTGGTCTCAGTTCACCTTATTGGATGAATATTATGCTTTCTGAAATGAGTTGCTCATTCAATTCTTCTGTATCAGTGGAAAAAAAAAATCATGTTGAATTTTATCCTGCTTTATGCCTCTTTCCAAGTCAATAAATATCAGTACTCAGAGGAAAAAGTAAAATATGAATTTAATCTAGAGAGAAAAATATATAAAATAAAAGAAGTTATTTTGCCCATTAAACCAATTTCTTGGAGAAGCCATTTATAGTTTTCTAACCAGAGACCGTATTCTGCTCAGGGAGTTATTTAACAATAGGTTAAACTTAATTACGCACTAATGGTCTGGGAATTTTCTCCCTGGCACACTTCTGTCATCCTTCCAAAGACACAGCAGCAAAATACTGAGGAGAAGAAAAGGAGGTAAGCTACTTTGGTGGCTTCGGTAATGGAGTTAGAGACGAGATTAAAAAAAAACGCAGTTAGAATTCTGTCATTACCAAGGTTAGGAGGTGACAAGACACCAAACGTGAGGTGGGTAGGGTGAGTTCAATGCTGGATTCCTTCCAGCCTGCATGCCATTGGCAGGTAAGCAGCGGACTGATTGCCTGCTGGGACTGTGATTGAACTATGCAAGTGGCCAATTACTGGCTTCAATCTGCCTCCCAATGTTTGTGTGGGCTCTTTACCCTGCTACTCGTTCTGCATTTAACATTCATTTAAACCTTGCAGAAAGCTCTGACAATGATAATAATAGTCTACTTGCAGCAGATTGATATTGAGCACTGCCTTACATTTTTGATTTCATTTATAATTGTCATGTGTATCATGGTGCAGTGAAAAGTGTTGTCTCATGTGCTTTGTAGGCAGATCATACTACACAAGTGCATCGGTATAATGGAACAGAATGCAGGTTACAACTTTATGGTCAGAACATATAATGGGAACATTTTGCTCAAGAGATTAAATGAGCGTCATAGAGTCATACAATATGGAAACAAACCCTTTGGTTTAACAAGTCCATGCTAACCATAATCCCAAACTAAATTAGTCTTGACATGTCTGAGCATGGCCCATATCCCTCCAAACATTTCTTATCCATGTATTTATCCAAATGTCTTTCGTTATAACTGCACCTGCACCGGTTGCTTCCTCTGGAAGATCATTCCACACGTGAACAGCACTGTGTTTTTACCCAAAAAATTCCCCCTTCATGGCTTTCTTTTTAAATTTTCCTCCTCCTAATACATGTCCTCTAGTCTGGAAACCCCCAACCCTATGTAAATGACACTGGCTATTCACCTTGTCTATTTGGCACGGTGGCTCAGTGGATAGCAGCCCTATCTCACAGCGCCAGGGACACAGGCTCGGTTCTACCCTTGGGTGGCTGACTTTGTGGAGTTTGCACATTCTCCCCATGTCTGCATGGGTTTCTGCCAAGTGCCGTGGTCCCCTTGCACAGTCCAAAGATGTGCGGATTAGGTGGATTGGGCATGCTAAATTGCCAGTACTGTCCAGGGGTGTGTAGGTTAGGTGGATTAGCCATGGGAAACATAGGGTAACAGGGAAAGGGTAGGGGTATGGGTCTGGGTGGGATGCTTTTTGTTGGGACAGTGTGGACTTGTTGGGCCAAATGGCTCATTTCCACACTGTAGGGATTTGATGATTCAATTTCATAATGATTCCGTACCCCTCACGATTTTATAAACTTCTATTGGGTCGCTCTGCAACTTCTTCCACTCCAGTTTAAAAAAAAAGTCCAAGAATATCCAGTCTCTCCTTCTAACTCAAACCCTCCATTCTTAGCAACATCCTGGAAAATATTTTCTGAATCCTTTCCAGCTTAATAATATCCTTCCTGTAACAAGGTGACCAGAACTGGACATAGTATTCCAGGAAAGGCCTCACCAAAATCATGGAGAACCTCAACATGACATCCCAACTAGTCTCCTTTTTAACCACCCTGTATACCTGTGACACAAATTTCTCAGAATTATGTACCTAAACCCTCAGCTGTCTCTGTTCTAAAACACTAGCCAGGCCCTACTTTTAATTGTATAATTTTTGTTTTTGTTGTTTTACGAAATGCAATACCTCACATTTATCTAAATTAAACTTCATCTGCCACTCCTCAGCCCATTGATCCAAATGAACAAATCTCTTTCTAATCTTAGATAAGCGCCTCACTGTCCACCATACCATTAATTTTGGTATCATCTGCAAACTTATTAATCATGCCTTCTATATTCTCAACTAAACCATTTTCATTAATGACAAACAAATGAGGAACCAGTATCATTCCCTGTGGAACACTGCTGGCCACAGGCGTTCAGTTGAGAAACAATCTTCCACCACTACTGTTTCCTGCCGTTCAGCTAGTAATGTTTCTAACTGGCAAGTTCACCCTGAATCTCACATGATCTAACTTACTCATAAGACTAATAAGTCTACCATGCAGAACCTTTTTAAAGGCTTTACAAAAGTCCAAGAAAACAACTTTTACTGCTTTGGCCTCATCAATCTCATTGACTGCCTCCGCTTAAAAACTCCATAAGATTTATGAGACACAATATCCTTTGCACAAAACTGTGCTGACTATACCTAATCATTCCTTGCTTCTCCAAATGCATATAAACCTAATCTTTCAGAATCACCTCCAACAAAATACCTACCACCGAAGTCATTGGTGTACACTTGCCAGGCTTCTCCTTACATCCCTTCTTAAACAAAGGCACTTTTCAATCTCCAGTCATCCAGCTCCTCACCTGCAGTTATAAATGATACAAATATTTCTGCCAGGGGCCCAACAATTTCATCCCTAACTACCCACAACATCCTGAGATACAATTGATCAGGTCTCGGAGGTTTATCCACGTTTTATATTTTCTTAGACCTCCAGCACTCCCTCTTCCAGAATGAGAACTGTTTTCAAAACATGAATATTTATTTCCGAGTTCTCAGCCTCCATTTCATTTTCTGAGCAATCAATTTAGTGAATATGGTAGGTATTTGGAAGAATACTGATCTCCTTTATTTTCTCAATGAGCAGTTGCAAAGATGAATGACATTGGGGCTGACAGCAACTAAAAATAATTTATAAAGAAAATTTCACTACAAATTTGTCTCATCTGGTTTATTGAGAGTAAAACTGAAATATATGGCAATGAGTATCCCTGACTTAATGCTCAATCAATTCTAAGTCAACTAATTTAAACCAGGCAATAGGAAGTGACCAGTCTCCATGATGCCAGCTTTTGCATCCAGCAGGCTATTTGTACCTGATGAGCCAACATGTATAAAAACCGAAAGAACTGCAGATGCTGTAAATCAGGAAAAAAAAAGTTGCTGGAAAAGCTCAGCGGGCCTGGCAGCATCAATTAAGAAAAGTGTGGAGTTAACATTTCAGGGCCCGTGACCCTCCCTCAGAACTGATGGTAGCTGGGAAACCATTGGTGAATGTGAAGAAAATAGGGAGGGGGATTGGGTGGGGAGTAAAACAGTAGGATAGAGAGAGAAGAGCAGGTGGATAGACAAAGGAGTTGACAACGATCTGGCGAGTGAGTAGTGTAGAAGTGGAAAGGTGGAAAAAAATGCAAACAAAATTCAGGTTTGCTCCGCAAGGCAGAAAATGACTGTTCACTAATTTAAAAAAAAAGAACAAATGCCTTTTGGTCTTTCTAAAAAATTGACTTTCTGGAATGAAATACTGTTTGGTATGACTGTTCTTTGACCTTTAGAATTTTGATTAAACCTTGCTAAATTTCATGTTGATTAAGAATTAGAGGAAGTTGCCCTCTAAGTATTTGAATGTTGTGGAAATGAAAACTGAAAAATAAAATAAAATGGTCATTTTTGGATATTAAATTTCTAATGTAATATTCTTTTTCTAAAAGTGTGTTTTCAGACAGGCTAAGGCCTGGAAAATATTGACCAAGTCTTCAGTTTTGAATAGGCTGGGGCTATTTTCCCGGGAGCGTTGGAAGCTGAGGGGTGACCTTACAGAGGTTTATAAAATCATGAGTTTATAAAATCATGAGTAACATGGATCTGGTAAAATAGATAAGGTCTTTTCCCCGGGGCTGGGGAGTCCAAAACTAGAGGGCATGGATTTACAGTGAGAGGAGAAAGATTTGAGAGCGGCAGCCTTTTCACACAGAGGGTAATACATGTAATGAATGTTCTGCCATAGGAAGTGGCTGAGGCTAGTACAATCACAACATTTAAAATGCATCTGAATGAATAGATGAATAGGAATGGGTAGAATGCGGGCAAATGAAACTAGATTTATTTAGGATATCTGATCGGTATGGGCGAGTTGGACCAAAGAGTTTGTTTCCAAGCTGTACAGCTCTATGACTATGACTCTATGAAGTGTATTGTTGTTTGGAGAAGTCAAACTGATTTTAGTTAAGTTTGCTATAAACAAAAGTAAAACCGATCGTAGAGATAATTGCCTTAACAAATGTGTGTGGTTCCTTTTATGTAAGTTTACAATTTAATAAAATCAACCTTTTAAGGTTTAATTAGCATCTTCTTTGCATATCACAGCACACTTTCTTTTTAGCAATTTTCTCACTGTTCCAAATTAGAACAGGATAAATTTTGTTTCATTCAAAGTTATTAGAGTTGATCTAGTTCGAAAGAGCCGGATTCTGCAATTAGTTTCAGAATGCAGTTTGTGGAAACAGGAGGTAAAATTTTGCAACTGTTGTTTCTGATTCCCATACCAATTACAGAAACATGATCCCTGCAGAATGAATGGAATTCTGAGCACGATACCAGAGTGTGTGTATATAGCTGTTTGTTAAAATTCTCTCCGTGCATGCCATTGTCTTAATTTCTCATTTGGGACAGATGTGCTGGTGCAGCTCCATTTTCCAGTAATCGCAGCAGGGTATAATGCCTAATATAGAAACACGCAAGCAGGCACTGTGCTCCTAGTGGCCAACAAAACCTATTGTAGATGCAAACACAGTGTGAGGTTTCCAGAGGATGAATTTTAATGGCACATTTATAAATCACAGCACAATTTGATGCAGCACATCTTCAGAGATCAGAAGTATTGCATTAAAACAAAGTCAAGTGTAAGTTCACACTTTCTAAACTTAAATTGGCATTAAACAGAAGAGAGAGCTTATGATAATGCTTTTGCAAGACCTTTGCGCTAAGGATATATGTAACCATTCATTGACTCACATTTCCATTTATTTTATTGTGGATATGGGTGGTTAGTCTTTGCAAGAAGAAGCCTTTCAGCTCTTTGCCAGCGTTTGAACAGCAGTGGCACCAAACAGCATCCGTAACATATGGCAAGGTAGTTTAGAGGTGTAGTCAGACAAATCAGTGGTTACCTAGATATCGAAGATGATGTTATGGTCTAAAACTGGTGCTTTACATATTCTGTAAAGTGAGTGAGAACAACAGAGGGGCACAGAAGGGAATTACGGTGATCCTCTGAATGACAAGATGCACCATACTCCTGATTCTGGGTGAAAATTCTGGGACTCCTTTGCTCTGGTTTATGACCATGACCATGACCATGAGCATGATCATTCTCATCTCTGGGCATGTCAACCTAACCACTTTGCAGAGGTCACAGGGGTCATGACAGTGACTTCCTGTCGCGTATCCATCACAAGCCAAGCTAAGTTTCCTGCAGATATAGGCTAGTGTTGAAGCTTAGAGGTGAAATAAGGCATGACCTGAGGTTACAGTTTTAATATGGCAGGCTGCAGTACACTCCCAGATCTTCCATGTCCTCTTTTATCTCACACTGTCCCAACACCTCATTTTTCCAATTTGGAAATTTACACCATATTTTCTGTAACATTCTTCACTGTCACTTGAGTGCTGGCATTGCACCTGTTCCACCATGCTCCGCTACCCAATCTCTGAGGAGGCCTTGGTGGCGTTCGCTGCCAATCACTCCTTTTCCTTTAGAGCCTTCCAAGCCCCTCCAATGCTATTCCATACATGGCCCAATACAACTTAAGTTTCTGTCTGTCACCAGCCTTGTTCGCACCCCAAAAATGTCTCTGCTTTGTCAATCCCAGCCTTGACTCCGCACCGTTTTGGCAGTGATCTTTCCTTACTGCCCCATAGGCCTCTTTTGAGCTCTGTTTAATGACTGACCAGCAGGTTCTCCGATCTTTGAATTCAGTGACGAGACCCTAGATATGACTGACCAACCTCATTCAGTGTATTTGCAACTCTCTAAGTGACAAGACGTGATTCTCTTGTCTTCTCGTTCTATTAGGCAGACAGATCCCCTAACTGTCAGCAGCCCAAGTTGACTGGCTAAATCCCTATACTTTGTGCTCTTACTGATGGTATCAAGATCCCTTGACCAACAGCAGCACTCTTTTCCAACATGGCCATTTAAACTGAATAATCGTGCAGAGTGTTTGCTGCAAAGACAGCTGACAAATGCTGTAGGTGTTAAATGGATGTCCAGGTATGCCATACATAGAGATGTGCTGATGAAGGGTTTTGGCCCAGAACATTGACTTTCCTGCTCCTCGGATGTTGTGTGACCCGCTGTGCTCTTCCAGCATCTGCAGTCCTTACTGTCTCCCTCCTTCCCACACTGATTCCTAATGATGAGCTTGTAAGCAGTATATCTGTGGGTGAGGGTGAAAAAGCTCCTCCATATAGCAATAATGGTCCTGGCTGAAGGGCAAACACACTAGCACAGAACAGAATGGCAAAGGAAGACAAGGCTTGGATGCTGCGAGCATACAAGTGAGCAGTCCTGAGATACATCTTTGTCCAGTTTGTAAACTGAGGGATTGTCCCTGTGCACACAGTATCTGTGCTGCAGCAATCCTAATATCCATTGCATCCTGCAATACTAACTTGTTCTTCCTGACTAGACTACAGTTGTATTGGAGAGGTGCCATGATATTTGTGAGGTGTTCGTAAATCTTAGATGCCAATATCCATGAATCTAGAATATGATCAGCTGGCACCCAATGATTGAGTCTGACGATGTTGTTTAGTGCTGTACAACTTGAAAACTCATTGTGGTCAGCGGCTGAAATCGCTAGGTATCCACACTGGTCTTTGGATGTATGGGCATGTTCGGTGGGTTTAGTAAGGTATGAAGCTGAATAAAAATGTGGGGAGTTATGCCATCAATGAAAATATCCCTTCAATTGGCAAGTTACCATTGCTGAGCTAGAAAGACTCTTCACTGCTTGTCGAAAACATAGAAGATGGTGACTTGATGCTCCCGACTTGGAGATAAGCTTCACCACACTTCTTGGCTGATTCTGTCTTAAATCTTACCATTGCACACATTACTCAGACCCTCTACAGGGCTCCACCCAGTGTTGCTAACAATAACAATGTACATTATCCCTTCTTGTTGGATATTGGGATCCAGTACAAATTGAAGTGATGGAATTCCACTCTCATTGCCAACCATACAATGTATGTTTGTGATCCCAATGCAGTTTCTGAAAATCAAAGATATAAAATGTACTACTGCTTTATTAAGATTAGGTTTAATTCTTCTCCCAGGTTGTAAAATATCTAATTAACTATCAGGGACTTAAACCTAGCGATAAAGAATGGATTAGGGAGAGAATAATAAGCATATCTAATGTGTTTTAGTTGCAGAAGGGAAGGTAAATGTGCAAATGACTGTTTTCAATGAGTGTCAACTACTGCATTTACTTCTGTAAAAATCAGGTTTGTGAGGCCAATCTTTTAAGCAAAAATAAGGAGTCAACTTTTAAATAAGCAATACTTTTGAAGATTTGAAATCCATGATGGGTTTGGGAACTGCCCCAAATAGCATTTGTTGAAAATGGTCCTGAATTCAAAGGAAATGTCTAATCCAGGCTATTGTCCAGTATTTGTGACATTTAAGTGAGAAAACAGCCGTTATGACAGAGGCTTACTGGGCTACCTCCTCCAAGCTGCTCCCAAAATTAGCACAAAGTATATGAAAAATGAACGATTTTTGGTCCACACTATACATTAAATGTTATGTCAAAAAAGAAACCAGGGTTGACTTTGAGATCAGATTGATCATTTTTGTGTTTACATGGTATGTGGACTTCAAAATACAGCTCCTTTGATGTCCGTACATGGTCACATTCCATGAGGAATCATTGGCAGATTTTTATCCTTGCCAACCCATGGTCAATTAAAGCAAAAATGATACAGTGGATTGCAGAATCAAGTCATATCTATATTGGTATTGTGCACACCGAATATTTTAGCTAATGAGTTAGGTTTTTGTCTTGAGTACGCTCTCTTGAAACAGGATGAGTTGCATTCACTGCAGCAGATCTAAGAGTAAATGAGTAGGCAAAACACCTAATAACTCACAGGGATTCATGCACTCGAATGACAATACATTTGATTTTATTATCATGTGTATTTCATAATACAGTGAACAGCTTTCTTTTGTTGCTGCTATTTGTTGCCATTTTAAATAATTTAACAATAAGAAAAAAAAGATATAGCTTGAAGAGAGTCCATCAGTCCAAACAGCTAGGAAACGAGCAACAAAAAAAAAGTGAAGTTGCCTTGTGGCAGCTTGAACTTTTCTGGACGAGTAAAAGGCAGCGCCGTAAACTACTCCTTAGAGAAAGGAAATGACATTCTTAATCTTTTACTCACTGTATTTCGGAACTTTCATTTCCACACATTGTCATTTTTTCTGATAACCTTTCTCCCTGGTCTATAGATAAGTGAAGTGTGAAATTCAAAACCTGTGGACAGAAATCTGTTAAAGGTTAAGAACTGAAAATGACAACAAGGAAGCTAATTATGGGCTGGAGTGGTTTGATGTGTGATTCATTAAAATGGAAGGAGCTGTACTGCATTAATAAGACTACCAAAGCCTTTGTGCTGAATGCACAAGTTCTCAAATGGAATTGAAATACCATTAAAATATCTGGAAAAATAATACAATAATTTGTTGGTGATTCTTTTTCGACATTTCTTGAATTTTAAATTTAGGGATATTATCTTGTTGCATTCCGATTTTAAAAAAAATTGTTAGAGTGCTACAGTGGAATACACAGTGGAGGCCTGGAATGTTAATGGTGGAGGCAGTACATGTTTTCAGTTTTAGGTGGCTGATTGGATACCTATCTACCAGACTTGCATCTTACACATAGCTGAAAGACTTTGGGGTATCAAGAGATGAGTAACATCTTAGTGAATAAATAACATCTGATCTGCTGTTGTGGCCACAGCATTTGAGTTCCAGATCTACTTCAGTTACTGGTCATTGGGGATCCCAGAACTTTGTTGATCATAGGAGATTCAGTGAAGGTGATATTATATAACGTTATTGGGAGATGGTTAGACTCATGGCCTGGAGCTCCTGAGACATGAATGTTACTCACCACTTAAGTACTCAATACTGTACATTTGCTTGGTTTTACTTTGTTGATACGGCTGCTTCAATATCTGATTTGTTCAAAATAAAAGTGAATTTAATGTGTTTATCAGTAAGTATTCTTATTCCTGACCTTTCAAGAGAGGAAAATAATTCATAAAGCACTTTTAGGTTTTTGGTCCCAGGAAACTCTTGGAACAATGTCCTGGGATTTTTGTGATTGTCTTCCAATGGCAGCAGCCATCCTGTGTGCTATGTTTGATATTACATTTTCCCCTGATTGCCAATGACATTAATTTCACTCAGGTTCCTTGATATCACACTAAGTCAGAAGCTGTCTCAATTTAGAAGGCCATTCATTCTCTCTTCATCTCTGAAATTCAGCTCTTTTATCTGTACTTAAATTAAGGCCTGAAGGTTTTTATGTCTGAGTTGAGGTCTGATGTTGCATAGTTCTTGTGGAGTCCAGAGTAAACATTGGCAAACAGGTTATTGGGTAAATGAATGCCATTTGATAACATTGTCAGCCTTACATCTCTCACTTTTCTGACATTTGAGGACAGTCTGCTAGGGAGATAATAGCCTGAATGGATTTGGCCAGCTTGCGTGGTCAAGACACACGTGGGCAGGACACATGTGGGCTCATGTCAGTGTTGTCGGTCTACTGGGACTTCTTAGATAGAGAAATGGCTAGTTCTGGAGAGCAATTCTTCAGTACGACAGCCAGGACAATGAAATTGGGGCCCATAGCCTTTTTTGTTTCATGTACTGAATCATTTTTTGCTTGTCATGTGAAATGATATGTTTGGCATACATGATTGTTGCCATCTTCAGTGTCAACTAAAATGGATCATTCATCATCACTTCTGGCTGAAGGTAGAGACAAATATTTCAGCTTTCACTTTTAAGCCTGTATGAGGATAAGGATGCTAATCATCTGTCCTCCTTTTAGTTGTATAATTGTCAACCACTGGGAATGGTAGAATTGCAGTGCTTTGGGTTGATCCATTAGCTGTGGCTTAGCTCTGTCTAAAACATGTTGTTTCCAATGTTTAACTTGTATGTAATGCTATGTTGTGGCCTCACTAGGTTTCTATTTCGGTTTGATTATGCCTGGTGCTTCTGTTCGCCTGTTCTCCTGCACTCCTCATTGATCCCCTAGTTTGCTGAAGATGGTATAAGTATATTCTGTGTGATAGGATCACATTATGATTGAATATATTTCTACTACTGCTGATGGTCAGCAGATCTTGTGTTTTCAGAGATAACAAGGTGAGGAGCTGGATGAACACAGTAGGCCAAGCAGCATCAGAGGAGCAGGAAAGCTGGCGTTTTGAGCCTAGACCCTTCTTTAGTCATTCAATTCAATTCAAATCATTTGTATCCAATTGTGTGCCTTCAGGTCTGATCTGAATCTATCCGATTTAATATGGTAGTAATGATACACAACATTATAAAATGTCCTCAGTGTGAAGGCAGATTTTTTTATTCACAAAATCTGTATAGTGGTCACTCCTAGCTGTGTTTGACAGAGAGATTAGTGAAGATGGGATTGTCCCTTGGTGCTGTCTCATCAGCTGCCGCAGATACAGTCTGTTAGCTCCAACTTTCAGGTCTCAGCAAGTAGCAGTGCTTGATGAAGACGTAGCAGTCCATCATTCAGAGTATATTTTGTGTTGTTGATCCCCTCGTTGTTTCTTTCCAGTCACGTTCAATGTGGGGTAGTGGAATCAGAAGCTCAGGGAGAGTATTAAGTGGTAATCAGCTGGGGATTTCCTCGCCTACATTTGATATTCTGCATTGAGACTTCACAGGGTCAACAGTTAGTGTAGAAGATTTTGAGTGTCATTTCTTTCCAATTTAGTGTCTGCCACTATATTTCTGGTGGGACAGGACATAGCTAGGGATGGTGATGGAGGAGTGTATAATAGTGGTTGAAAGGTATGGCGCTGAAAGCATGACCATATGGGGTGTTGTTTGGCTCACCCAACTCCCAGCTCTGCCAAGTTTGAGACAAGTTGAGATGTTTGCAGTGTTAATTGAACTGGATGCAGTACCATGAGTAATACTGGGCAATTTGATCTGTGTTATTTTTTAAATTGTATTCTGTAGTGATTTCATGCAACTGAACAGTTTGCTAGTCCCTTTCAGAGAGAAGTTGAACATCAATTACATTGCTATGGGTCTGGAGTCACACAATGCAGAATTTAGTGTTCATTCCTATAATAAGTGATGATGCAAGGGTAGTTGATCATGTAGAGGGTGTTAGGTAGGGACCCTTTCTATATCCATCCCAGTTATGTCTACGGCAGCTAGTCCCACATCCCACCACTAAGTGGGCTATTGATGCTCATTTAAAAGCCTCATCCTGTTGTTACTTGGATTGGTCCACCAGTTCGATAGGAATAGTTCTTGTCTGAATAAACGTATGGCTCCACACTTCTGAAGGAGCCCTGGTCAGAATCTTCTGTCAGAAACAGAAGAGCTGTTTTGTTACATTAAAAAGAATAAAGCAGAGTGGCAATCTGTGAGTGATTACAAACGCCAGTGTGTAAATTTCGGCTCCAAACATTACAGGTGGATTCTAGGCTACAGTTTGTGGGAGAATGCCTACCACTAGCGAGATAGGGAGGGAAGGTGTGTTAGTCCACTGTTTTCAGCGTGGGGTCCATTAATCAAGCATTGAGTGCCTTTAAACAAGGGGCAGTCCTGGGACCCTGTAGATGGGGAGTTAGGAAGGAGAAAGGTCAGTCCAGGGAGGACGGACAGGTCAGGGAGACAGGAAGAGGTTAGTAGGTAGGAGATGGGAGTGGGGCTTAAGGGGGGAGGAAGGACAGTTTAGGGAGGTGGGGACAAGCTGGGCTGGTTTTGGGTTGCGGTCGGGGGAGGGGAGATTTTGAAGCTTGTGAAGTCCACATTGATACCATTGGGCTGCAGGGTTCCCAAGCGGGATATTCAATTTCCCAGGCAACTCCTTTGGAATCAGTTACGTCTTAGATTCTGCAGGTTTTCCATGCACAGGACTCATCAACAGCACAACAATGACTATTTGGCAGTTGGACGCTCGAGTCTCACTGCCGGCGCTGTAGTCGTGGCAGGAGTCGCTGTCCTCCAGTGGAGCTGTAGAGCAGTTAGCTTCTTACTGACAAGCACATTGCAGTGGATAGGACTTCTGCTTTATAAATCATTGATCCCTGGGATGATCTACAACTATAAATTTAAATGCCTTGGTGACCCTTAATAGAGTTAGACCATCTTTAAAAGAGCTGATGGGACCTCAGCCACATTTCAACTGACAAAGATCTCTGTTACCTTTAGGGCAGCACGGTGGCTCAGAGGTTAGCACTGTTGCTTCACAACTCCAGGGATCCAGGTTTGATTTCACCGTCGGGTGACTGTGCATGTGGTGTTTGCACGTTCTCCCTGTGCCAGTGTGGATTTCCTTTGGGTTCTGTAGTTTCTTCCCACAACCCAAAGATGTACAGACTAGGTGGATTGGCCACCTAGTGTCCAGGAAATGTGTGTTAGTGGATTAGCCACAGAAAATGCAGGGTTACTGAGATAGGGTGGATACTCTTTGGACAGTCACTGTGGACTCGTAGAGCCAAATGGTCTGTTTCGACTTTGTGCAGATTCCGTGATTCAATGATATCTCATTACATACCGCTGCAATAGATCAGATTTAGTAAAGATGACAAATTCCCTTTCAGCTGAGTTTTTGCAACAGTCTGGTAGTTTCGGGTGGTTATTGCTGATATTAGCTATTGTTTAATTAACAGAATTTAAATTAACCAGCTGTTGCAGCGGGAATTAAATTCGCATCGTGTTTTTATAATTTCAGTTCTCTATTATTAGCCCATTAACATACCCGTTATAACATGCACTGCAATGTCAGAAAAAAGCAAAATACAAATAGACTACATTGACAATAGCAAGTTTTAAGTAAACTACTCTACTTTTGTCAAATCAGGGCATAAAGATTTTAACAGCCTTTCAAGTTTTATTGTTCCTTGTTTATTTCTAAGGATGTTTCCTGGTCTTGAGTGATTCAGCTATGAACTGAGACTGTTTACAGCACAGAAGCCTGAGGGGCATCTGACTGAGATGTACAAATTTGAGGGGCAATAACAGGGTTGACAGGAAAAAACTTTTCCTCTTGGCTGAGAATTGAATAACCAGGGGGTTCAGCTTTAAGGCAAAAGGCAGGCATTTTGGAGGGGATTGGAGGAAAATCTTTTTCATCAGGAGAGTTGTGGGTATCTGGAACTCGTTATCTAAAAGGGTGGTAGAGGCAGGAACACCCAACACATTTAGGAACTATTTAGATGAACACTTGAAATGCCAAAGCATTGGGAGACCTAGGTTGAAGTCCCATTTTCTTCAGTGCATATAACATCTCCAGCTGATTAGAAATATTTCTACTAGGTTATGGGCCAAATGCTGTAAAACGGTATTAGAATAGCTGACTGTTTGATGGCCTGGCATCTTTCTATGTTGTGAAAACTCTATGAATTTGTATTTATAACCTATTCACCACCACCCCCACATTATTTGGGGCAGGGAAGATTCCACCCAGTGTTTCTTAGTTATCCAAAGCAAGTTGCACAAGAACTACTTTTCTAAAATAAAATGTTTTGTTCCTGATTATTAGTGTTCACTTGTGATTTCAATATTTATATTTGGCTTATGGTTCTGTCACCAATGTCAATTTTCACTGATGAATGGGAGTAGTATTGCAAGCTTTTTGTTGTTAAATGGTAAAAGTTGTAAAAATGAAGGCTAAGGATTCAGCCATTGCACCTGTCATTTTGAAATGGTTCAATATCTGGAATATTTAAGTTCTGCAGGTTTCTATTAGTGCAACTTCAAATCATCCAACTTTCTCTAATAACTGCATCTCTGATTGCACATTGATCCATTTATATCCAAATTGCTGCTTAGCTGTAACATCATTAAAAGAGGCAGTTTACTTTCCTTTATTACAGGCTTGCAAGTTTCATTTATATTTAAGTACAGTCAAGGCCTGTGTTGTCCTTATGGAACCAAATTAAACTTGAATTTGACACCCTTGTTAATGGCCATTTTGTTTAAGATGCTCCTTTTTCTGCTGATTGAAATTTCAGTGTCCAGATTTTAATTGTGCTATTTATGTTAACAAGTTTCCAATATTTAAAAAAAAGGAGCACTAATTTATTAGTCTCACAGTCATCCTTGAATATTTTGAGTCATTTAGTAAACTGTTCTGCAGAAATTGTAACCAGTAGTCAGACTGGTGAAATGTCATTTCAATGCATTTTAAAATACGTGTGCAGAGTAAACTCTCACTCAAGGTCTCTGGATTGTATGCACCCACGTACACATTGGACTGCCCCTTAATGATGTAGGCATTACTGCAGATAAAACTTGAATCTTTCAGAAATATTGCAAAACTAAGAGACTCATAGTAGGGAACCTGGAGTCTCATAATTTAAGTCTCAATGCTCAAGATGGCAATGTAATGTTAATGACACTGGACAAGTAATCCAAAGGCCCAGCCTGATCCCCTGGAGCATCAACTCAAATTCCACTGTGCAAGTAAATTCCAACAATCTGGAATTAAAGCCTTAGGAGTGGCAATGATGAAGTTGTCAACTTGTCTAAAAGCTCATCCATTTCACTGATGTCCTTTTGGAACATGACCATACCGAATCTCTCATTCACGTGAATCCACACCCACAGCAACATGGTTGACTCTTAAGCATCCTCTGCAATGATGCAATAGATCATGTAATTTGAGGGCATTTAGGGAACAGCAACAAATGTTGCACTTATTGCCTATATACCACGAAAAACTGAAGGAAAACAATCCAAAAATCAGACTTTTTTAAAAAATTGGATTCTCCAAACACATTCAGAGTTCCTTTGCTATCATTTGGCCAATTTGAAAATTGCTGGAGATGTAAAAGCTGCATCTTCTATTACCAAAATAATCCAAGTGTCAAATTTGGAAACATCACCTTACTGCACAGAAAGAGGCTATTAGCTCCATCATGTTTGCATAAGCTGAAAGGTCTGACCACCCATTCTAATCCCACTTCCCAGCACCTGATCCATACTCTTGCTGTTTATATTGCTTTTGATCAGATCCAGACTCCTTTATAAGAGTTGAAGGTTTCTGCCTTAGCCATCAGACAGCTAAGCAAATTCCAGACAATCACTACCCGCTGGGTGAAAATGTTAGAATCATAGATTCCCTACAGTGCAGAAGCAGGCCATTCAGTCTATCGAGTCCATGCTGATCCTCCAAAGAACATCCTAACCAGACCTACCCCACGTTTCCCTCATGTTCCCTCTAATCCTTCTACCAATCCTATAAAAACAATGCTTCTGTAATTGGCCTCTCTGCTCGGGGAAATGATCATTCCTATTTACTGCCATTCTATCTAAGCCCTTCTGTGGTCCACTTCTCAATTAAGTCACCTTTCAGCTTCTTTTCTGGGGAAAGCATTAGAAACCGATTTAATTTTTCCTCCTTGCTGGGCTTAAAGTTTGCAGCTAGCTTTTTGTAAATTTCCTCCATACTGTCTCCAGAAGAATTATGTCCTTCCTATAATGTGGCAACTAGTTCTACAGGTATTTCTCTTATAAAGCGATAGTTGTGTGACTTCTCGCTATGGAAAATCGCACTATAGAAAATCGCATTATAGGGAAATCACTATAGAAAGTTGCTATACCTGTACAACAGAAAGTTCAGCCAGGTGAACCCATTGAATGAGATGCGGTACCATGCCAACACCCCAGCCACCACTTCCTGAGACCACTTTTTGCCCCAAGTGTAACAAAGCCCGCGGAAGCCGGATCAGTCTGTACAGCCTATGGAATCACCCTGACAGTTGAATAGAGTCATCCTCATCTGCAAGGGACTGCCAGTGACTGACTGGCCAATAGCATAATTGGAGGGACGGCCAGGAGGGCGACCAATGGTAAGGGATGGCCAGCAGGATGGTGAGTAAAATATGGGGTAATTAGGTCTAAAGGATGCATAACCTCCAATAACAGTTCCAGGGCAATACAGGTGCACAATGATGATGACATCAGCACCAAATTCTTGATCATTGGTAGGTCATTGGTTTTTGAATCAAGGTCAGTGTTAATACTATTCCACCTTTAGTCATATTAGTTGGACTTGAAATACCTTAAACAAAATCATGATGGTTGCATTGATTACACCATGTCTTCTTAAATGATTCATCTTGCCCCTCAGAACACTTCTGCTATTTTTTTCCAGCATTAATGTTAGGCTAACCAGTCAATAATTACTCAAACTATGCCTTTTTTTTAACAATGGTATGAAATCAGCTGTCCTCAGGCCCTCCAACACACTCTGTGTAGGTCAAGAATTCAAAAATGACAATTAGAACTTCGCTTTCTTTTGGTTTCCCATAAAAACCTAGGATGTATTTTATCTAGCCATGACAATTTATCACCTTACAAAAATGTTAAATCCCTTAACATTTTCTCTCTGACCAGGTTAATCTCATCTAATATTTCACACTTTCTCTTTTATTTGCAATGTCTATGTTATGCCAATCTTAATTGAAAATGGTCACAAAGAATTATTTTCAGTTTCAAAACTGTTCTTTTTGGAGTTTCATCAAATGCTTTGATCATCAGTCCCCTATTTCTTTTCAGTGTAGAAAAAAAAAATTGGTTTTAATTTAAAATAAAATGTTTCAAAAGATTGGCAACAAGTGTTGGTTGCTGCACTGCATTCACATGATGCATCGGTTAAGTCGATTTATTCAGTGTCTTAATTTTAAGTCATGATTTTGGTAATTACACAGCAAGTGATGGTTAGGGTCAGCGTATTTCTGATGGTGTCATTTACTTAACTCTAACATGTGGCAAGTGGTCTCATTATTTTGAGCAAAATGGCAGAGATATTCAGCCTTGCAACACAACTTATACTCCCACCGCAAAATAGAACTCTAAATGATTTTCCTATGTTGCTCCAGAGCGACTAATAATCTGACATTTAGCATTAAATTTCATTACTTCTGTCAGTTTTAAAGTTGTAGTTTGTAATTTGCAAAATAATGGCTTCTTAACAAGGAACATTTTGTTTTGTTGACCATTGTTGTGAATATTTAACGGTTTGTATTGAACGCTCAGCTCCGACCTATTGCTTTCACTCAAATGCTCCTCCAACAGCAAAATTTTGTTCCCTTCAGAAAAGGTTAGTGTAAAAGTAGATATTAGTAAAAAAATGGTGTGCTGTGCAGATACAGAACACTCGGGGCTTATTTATCCATGTTTACTACTTCTTAGGTTTTTTGTCACTCCCAGGTGTCTTCACATTTCTTTGCAATGAAAATCAAAGAAAATGAGAAATGGCTGGAAAACCTCAGCATTTCTGGCAGCATTTATGGAGAGAAACCAGGATAAACTTATTCTGCCCTGCTTCACATGAAACCCTAATCCATGCCTGTTACTTCCAGCTTTGCCAATTTCCTCAGTTGAGACGTTGAACTCAGGTGACACAAAAGATTCCATTTTGTAAAAACGTCTCATTATCTTTAATACTTATCCTTCAATCAAAAAGACATTCTAGTCATAATCAGATTTCGTTCTTCAAAGCTTTTCAAATACAAATCGGCTGCTGTCTATCCTGTTTTTTGACAGTGGCTATATTTCGATGGTGCTTAATTGACTGTAAAGCACTTTGGAACAAGCAGTAGGTGTGAAAGGTGCTACAAAATAATTCTTTCGTCACCCCCTAATGCACTCCTCCCACTTCCCACCTTCCATGAAATTCCGGTCATTCAAGAGTATGCCCACATCCTAATTTGCAACAAGTCCCATTTATCCTGCCAATATTTCCTCACCTGCTTCTGGTTAAGCTCACATCAGTTTTCAATTTCCTCCAAGGCCACACACACTGTTTCTCTCTAATTTCACTTGTCCCTTTGTTTTTTTTTGCATAGCTTCTATGCTTCTCCATTTCTGACTTCTTGAACATCTCCTATTTTAGCTACTCTACCACTGTTGGCTTTATGTTCAGTTGTCTGCATCCAAAGTTTTGGAATTCCCTCCCTGAACTTCTTTACCTCTGTACCTCACTTTTCTCCTTTAAGACTCTCTTTAAAACCTACCTGATTCATCACACTTTTGGTCATCTTCTCTTATACTACTTTATATGGGCTCATTATGCTATTTTTTTCCTGATACCCAGCTTGCAAGCTGTTGTTACTTTTAAAGGAACAATGAGAACTTGCCCGGGGTATTTCAATAATAGAGAACAAGTGAAGAGTCAGTATTTTACTCTACTTCCAATCTGGTATTGGGAGACTATTTTAATGTATCACCACAAAAAGTGATTTACATTACTAAATCTCCTTTCACAATGGCGACAGTGCAATCACCGAATTTGAGTTGACACAGAATAACAATCAAATGAATGCCTGTCGCTACTGCATGTGCATGGTCAAATACCCAATAGTAAGGAGGAAGATAATCATTTGTGTTGGTGAGGGTACTCCAAAGAAGCCAGCAAAATGAAAGCCAAATCATGACAAACTCAGATTATTCACATTCAGTTTTTCAGAATTCTTGATGAGTTGTATTGCAAATACATCTTGGCATTATGCTATGGGAATTTCTTTTTTCTATTTTCAAATTCTAAACTGGAATATGAATTATTAAATTGCTGACATGCTATTTACTCATGACTTACGTCTGTGTTATGAATCCAATATCTGAACTTCGTGTAAGCAATCTTTGGAGTGCTCTTCCTTTGGAGGTAGAACGATCGATTCACTAATCAGCAGGAACATGCCACCTTGTGGTGGAAGATGGAACACTTAAGTGTTATACATGAAAGAACAAAATTGGACCAGAAGTAGACCATTTGGTCTTTAACGCCCCCTCTCCCTGTCTCCGTAACCCCATATTTCCTATGGCTAACCCATCTAGCCTTTACATCCTTGGGCACTATGGACAACTTCACATAGCCAATCCACCTAGCCTGCACAACATTGGACTGTGAGACCACTCAGTGGAAACCCATGCAGACATGGAGAGAATGTACAAACTCCACACAGACAGTCACCCAAGGCTGGAATCAAACCCAGGTCTCTGGCACTGAGGCAGCAGTGCTAACTACTAAGCCACTGTGATGCTTTGCTCACATTAGAAACTGAGGACAAATATTTAACCGTATCTCTGCTGCTTGCAAATCAAATGAAGTAGTCTTGTAGTGACAAATTTGCATAAAATACAGACACTATCAATTAGTTGAATTCAATGACTACTTTTTGCAGATTCATGGTAACAATAAGAAATACGGAGAAAATTGTTAAAGTCCATTATAGATATTATCATAGCTTACTAAATTAGTTATTCAATAATTGAGTTGATAACTATATGGTTAATTAAATGGCATTTTTAAACTGTTTGAGAATTGGTGGTTATTCTCGGTAAAATAGTAATTATTGGGATGGAGATCAAAGATGTATGTGATAGAAATTGGAAGTAACAGATTCATCGCCTATTTATTTGAAATTGTTGAATTAGGGTGTCATGTGGATTGCATCTGTAAAAGAATTTGAATTTATAGAGGCCCCTGGATTTGGTAAAAGCTCACAATATGCCTCACAAAAGGATAATCAGGCCAGAGGACTTGATAAAACAAACAGAAGTTTGAGCCATATTGTGTGTGGTGATGGCTCTGAAATAGTTCATTTTTAAGACTGTATTAAACTCCTCCAATCTGATAAAGACAGTGACACAGGGGTGGAAAAACATCAGTACAGCTCTGGATCTCGAAGACAACAGACCTACCACTTTGTATGCAGGCACCTGGGAGCTTTCCATTTTCCATTACAGAAAATATGGGAAAAACTCCAGTAAATGGTACTGGGATTGAACAGGTGATATTATGAAATTTATAGTGTTGAAAGAAGGAAAACAAACCAGCATTGCTCTACAGCACAGTTTAAATGCTTTTATAACAAGCAAATAAATTATTTGCTATATTGAATGAGTAAGAATGTACTATGAGAAAAATATGAGGCAATGTTGACATACTATAGAATTAAATAGCTTTAAAATGGACAAAATGAATGATCATTTTAGAAGGAATGTTAGAAGAAATAACGCTGCCTGCCAGATTTAATTTTAGAGTTGGGCCAGAATAAGCCATTGATTGGACAGCTTGGAGACAATAGGTCCTAATAGAGTTGTTTTTAAGATAGAGACAAAGCTGCAAGCTGGGCAAGCAAATACATGATTAAATATATTTGGATACATATCAGATGAAGTTATAGTTCAAATCATTAGAAAGAGACGGATACTTTTGATAATTTTTTACAAGCTTTTGACAATTGCATTAATCTGAAATAACATCCCTTAGAGTTAAATTTCATCAGTTAAGAGAGTCAAAGGGAATTCATAGATAATCTCATTAGTGACTTGTACAGATTGCGAGAAAACTGTAGCTAAGGAACTTTGAAATCAAAATTCATGAAAATATAGACTTGTTGCTGATGAATCTTTGTTAAATTGATTATGGCCCACTGAAGAGTTAACTATTGGGAGGAAAATCCTCCAGATAGTCTTGGTTACAGAAAGCAGGAAGAATCACAGGCAAAGGGGAGGAAAAGGAAAACCTTTCACACAGGAACAACAAAATCCATTCAGTTTATAAAGTTATATGTGACAAGCTACCACAAACATTAAGTCAGATAGCAGATAATAAGAGTCAGTTTCAATTCCAAAGAATATTGGAAAGCTGCATGGGAAAAAGCAGTGCCAAATTACAAAAGAAGACTGCCGTATCAATAAGGTTTGCAAAAGTAGCATACAGGTACAGAACAGCAAAACAAAAATGCATATTCATACAAGGATAGAGTCACCAGCTTTTATAAAAAAATAGTAAATGCCATCCAAGGGGAAATTAATGATCCAAAACCTCATTTGACAGATGTCAATGGCAATCTCGATCATTTTAACATTAATACAAAGTGAATGTCACTGTTCCATCAGATTGTTTACCATAGTGAAAGAAATCAAAGTTATAGCATATAAAATTGAAACTATCTGGTCCAGATTGAACAGTTCACAAGATTTAAAGATGCGGTATAAACTGAAGGGGATTTGGTGGTGAATAATAATGTCACTGTCCTAAAAAAAACTGGAGAGTCCCACATTAATATTCGAGAGGCATCCTAGGTTCAAACTGAGCCTTGGCAGGTGGCGAAATTTGAACTCAATAAAGACAATCTGGCATTCATAAACAAGCCTGATGACAACTTTGCAAATACTCAAGTTCTCAGTTGGTCTTTCTTGTAAGGAAATCTGCTATCCTTACATAACTCCTCACCAAGAGAAATATGGTTGAGCTTTAACTGCATTCAGAAATGGCCTAGCAAGCTACACAGGTATAAAGCAATTAGAAATGGGCAATAAATGTAGGCCCAGCCAGCGACATCCATATCCCATGAATTATCTTTTTAAAAACTGCAATACAGATGGTGCAAGATTTGTAGAATCTCCAGTGTGGAAAAAGGCCCTTTGCCCCAACACGTCCACACCAAACCTCAGAGCATCCCACCTAATCTACACATCCCTGAACACAGAAATTTAGCGTGGCCAATCCACTTAGCCAGTGCATCTTTGGGCTGTGGGCGGAAACCCAGGTAGACTGTGCAAACCCCACACAGACAGTTGCTCAAGGCTGGAATTGAACCTGCGACCCTGGTGCTATGAGGCAGCAGTGCTAACCACTGACCCACTGTGCCACCCAAGCAATTGACCAATATGTAATAGCTTCATAATCAAGAGACATTTTCCTCAATATATATGCCTGATACTGAAAGGTCTTGACTAGTTGTAGTTCAAAGAAAAGAAGTCAAAATAAACCAAACAATGTCAGGATAATTCAAAGACAAGAGAGTTGGAGAACAACTGGTTAACTATCAACCGATTGTTCAATAACTGATTGGAAACAACTAGTAGAATACTTCATTTCATATCCCAGACTAATAGGAAACTGAAACATAAAGCAGAGTTTGTGGTGATTACCTACATCGGTATAAAAGTATTGTTGCATTCTGTTGAAAATGTGAACATTCACAACTACACAGGAGCAGAAAATAACTTTGCCAAACCTATCTCACGGAAGAAAATTTTATCTTTCTGATCAGATGCAGATTAAAGAAAAGAGCAATACAACCCATTTGAGTTCACTGATAACGCCTGAACAACTTCAGTTAACAGCTTAACATAATCTCGTGAATAAATTGTAATAGCAGATTCAAAATTAATATCTAGTGATTAATGGACAGGAGTTCCAGGCTAATATTTCAATTCTTATCTCCCAAAAATGAATTATCAGTATCACATAGAGTTCTAAAGAGTTTGTAGAGGCTGGAAGGGGGGAGAGGTTTACAGAATTAAGGAGAAATTTGAACACAAGTAATCCTTTTGAAAACACGAACAGTTGTTTTGGGTTCAGTGATTAAATTCTGTACCTTGACACCAACTTTGTCTACCGATTTCTGTAAAATCTGGAAGTAGCTATCTGTTTCCAGGTGCTGGGTGGGTAATTTAAATATTTTAACAAGGCCAGCAGTCTCTTTGTATGGCTTTATAAAGGGCAACTGGGTTTTGCAGAACTCAGGATTCCTAGTATCAGAGGTCTAGTGCAGGCATGGTGCTCTGGAGAGAAGGTGGATGTCATCGCAATGCTGCTTTTTGCAAAAGAAGAAGCAGAACTACCTCCAGCCGCAGCCTCTCTGTATGTTCCCATGCTCAATATCCCCGGTCGTTGTATCTTGTCCATTTTAATACCCAGCCCATGGATGCACTTTTTCAATTTGGGAAATTTGCAAACCAGGAACTAATGCAAGTCATGGAGTATAAGATAACAGGACTTGATGTGTTCCTGGTAGCAGTGTTCCAGTTGAGTGCATGTTGATGAGGTGTGGCTTATAGGAGACCAGACAGATGGAAATTAAATTGTCATATCTGGAAATTAAAATCATAGGATTCAGTAATCAATGGGTTGAGGTATCTGCAAAGTCAGTAGATATTACTGTGATAATAGAATGTAGTCAGATCCAAAGCAGACTATTTGAATCATGACCATGCTAGTTTGGGGTGGCTAGTTTTATGGACTTTAAAACTTCAAGTCTTGAGAGCCCAGCAGGTTCTGATGCTACTGAAAAACCAAAAGCAAGACATCCAGATCTGAGAGAGGCAGGCTGTTCCTTTCTTTAAAAAAAAAAGCTTCCCATATTGTTTACTCAAGTGGTCTTGGTGGACTACTTGGTGTCTATACCCATAACCTCTTAAAGCCACAGCATCATCATCACTAGTTCAGTTGCAAAGCATCTGTTAGAATCAGAAGAAGTGGACTTCAGGCAGGTTTCTGGAAGATGGGGTTACCAGGAACATTTTGACTATCTTAATGCCCAGTTTTTGCTGGATTAAAAAAATTAGATGCCACATATCCCCTCAACTTCCCACAACAGTTACTTTTGCTCCTTCATACCTGAAAAAACTAACCACTTAACCACATTCTCTTGCCCTTTTCACATACCAATTTAAAAAAAAGTTGCTTTTCAAATATAAATTCCAGTTCCTTTTAAAAACTTTTACAGATTCTGCTTCCATGGTAGTATTTTTAGAATGATTCTCACTTCATGAATAAAGATTTGAAACCTTGAAGTAATTTTATTTTGACATACATAGTACTGAACATGGGGGAAAAATGCCTCTACATTTGCCTGTAAGTTAGTTATCAGGGACAAAAAGTGGTTATTTTTAATTCAGAGAATCCTTGAACTATGGGGTTCATAACACTTTGTATCTTCCCTTGAAACACAACCAACTGGTCAGTTTCTTAGTCTGAATCTTTTACTGATAGCAATTTGAAGCCCCGAATGGAAAATGGAAGCTATTGGGGTAAAAAGATGAGTAGTGAATTGACATGGTGAAAATTTCTTTCTTTCTGATAATCAGTAATTATATCAGTTCATTTATACCCAAAAATAAAGTGCAGGAGATGCTAATGATATGTTGCGTTTAAGCTTTGAATTCAGATTGGCCTGGATTTTTGCCTGTGAGTTGTGTGTAGCACAGAATCAGATTAATTCCATAACCATTTGGACCTGATTGTTTTAGAAATTTGTGTCTTTATTTCAGATTTTAAGTTTGGGAGAGAACTGGTGAAGTGGGGAGGTGAGGAGAAGTGGATTATATTGGCAGTCAAGTGGATGATTGTGGAGGAGTGAGGACATAGTGATGTGTGAAG
The DNA here is from genome assembly GCF_030684315.1 of Stegostoma tigrinum. Taxonomy (NCBI): domain Eukaryota; kingdom Metazoa; phylum Chordata; class Chondrichthyes; order Orectolobiformes; family Stegostomatidae; genus Stegostoma; species Stegostoma tigrinum. The sequence goes on from NC_081374.1 coordinate 29,298,896, forward strand.
ATGAGTTAGATGAAAGGCCTGCACTGCAGTTGTGACGCTGCCCAAGATTTCAAATGAGATAATACAAAAATAAAAAGTCAATTCACCTCTCACACACTCCCATACAAACCAACCCATGTAACTTCCTTCACCCCCAACACCTCCCCACAGCTCTATGGCACGCTCCCCTATAACTGGTGAAGGTGCAACACCTGCACATTTACCTCTTCTCTCCTCAGCATCCAAGGGCCCAAACATACCTTCCAGGTGAAGTAACACTTCACCTGCGCTTCCCAGAATCTGGCCTACTGCATTTGCTGCTCACAATGTGATTTCCTCTACAGTGGGGAAACGAAGCATCGACTTGGCAACCACTTCACAGAACAAATATGTTCTGCTCACAAAAAAAAAAGACCCTGAACTGCCTGTTGTCTGCTACTTTAACACACCACCCTGTTCCCTGACCAACATCTGTCTCTGGCTTGCTGCAACATTCCAGTGAAGCCCAATGCAAGCTGGAGGAACAACATCTCATTTTCCACCGAGGAACCCTACAGCCCTCCGGACTTATTATGGAGTTCAATAATTTTAGGGTCTGAACTCTTCTATGTCCCAGCCCCCTAACCCCACACCAGACCTTGTTACCACATAGCACGCCATTACATACTCCCTGTTGAGAGTCACTACACTCCCCATTAACAACTATGCACCTTCCCAGCCTGATCGTTAGCAATTCCTTTGTTTGCCCAATTGTCTTTCTCTCTCTTTAAGCTCTATCCTATTAATTACTATCTACCGGACCCACCTCCCTATTTTCTGCATATAAACTGATGTTTTCCCACCACTATCAGTTCTGAGGAAGGGTCACTGGGTCCAAAACATTAACTGTTTTTCCCTTCACAGCTGCTGCTAGACTTGCTGAGCTTTTCTAGCAACTTTGTTTTTGTTCCATATAACCTCATGTCCTGTAATCATCTCCCCACAACTGCTAACACCCTGCATTCCAACCTTTTTGACTGGACTCACCCCTCACAACTGTTCATAATATCCATTGCAACCTAAGTCCCTGTACCCAGTTCCCATGGCCAATGCCATCTTAGTGCAAATCATTTTGACCCATAACTGGCCCCAGCCTCCCAAATGTAACCGTTGACATTATACCTATAACTCACCTAGTATCCATGCTGGACAAACATCAGAATTCATGAAGAAATGAGTTACAATATTTTTTGTTATATCAAGTGACATTTCAGACTCCACTATATTGAAACAATGTTCATTCATAAAAAGATGTTGCTACATTTACATTCCTTTCACTAAGTGATGTATTCTTAAAGAAACATTTCTTTCAAGAGATATTCCCTTTTAACAACAAACATTGGCAGAGATAGCACTGCTTCAAAGAGCCTGGAGCTGTCAACCAAACTGCGAAATGGCAAGGACTGTCATGTAATAATACTGTAATCATCAGCCAATGCAATACTAATTCTGAAAAAGAAACCTTCAGGCCTATTTCAATATGCCCCTCTGAAAATTGGTAGTGCTGTGTTTGGGGAGGGACTTCCAATTTTTGGACATTGTAACAGTAAAATCCAGGCGACTGTTGGTTACACTTCCAGTAGGATTGATTTTCCGTTTAAATAAGTATGGATTTAGCAAGTAGCTAATTAAAGCTTAAAGGCAAATTTGGAAGCAAGAAAGAATTTAAGGTTGACCTGTTACTAATCAGAAAATCTCTTCAACTTCACTGCTAGAAAATTATTTTTAGCCACCAATAGATTGGAGCATGTCTTGGTCTATCGGAATTACCTGATAATTAGTAACTATGCTTCAAGGCCATCTGCAATGGAAATCAATAGAAACTGCAGCATGCATTGGCAGTTTCCACATTAATATAAATGTAGTTCATCCTGTTTTCATTGAAAAAAAATCACGTTGTGACTCATGCAGGTAAAATTCAATGTCAGTAAGGGTGCAAAGCATATGAATTGAACAATCATTCTACATGTGTTTTCTTGCCTTAAAATGAATAAAACAAGGGAAATATAACTTGTATTGTGCCTTTCATGTCTGATGTTCAAGATTGCTTTTGAGGCAGTTAAGCACTTTTGAAGTATGTTCCCTGTAGTAATGTAGGAGACATAGCAACTAGTTTTCAAACAGCAATCTCCCATGAACAACAATGTAAATGACTAGGTAATTTTTTGTTTGTGTGTGAGGGATAATTGTGACATTTTGACTATCTGCCACGCTCATCTTTGTCATAAGTGCTATGGGAACTTCTGCATTCACCCAAGAAGGCTGAAAGAGACTCAGTTTTATACGTCAACCAACAGATGCCATTAGTACAGTTGAAGACTGTCAGTCTAGACCTTTGTGCACCAGCCTGGACATGACGATTCAGCAGTAAGAATGCTTTCAACTGAGCCATTGGCTAACAGTAAATAGGGAAAAAAAAACTTGAGGATGTAAAACAGAAAGCTGATAAATTCCTGTCTATGTCCCACTCTGACCAATGTTGAAATTTCAGTCTCTGACTTTCGAAAGGACATGTTTGAAAGTGTTATCCATTATATAATTAGCAAGTCTAAATGGGGAGAGGAAAGGTGAGAGACTTACTGGAGAGCTCTTTACCAGTGCTGATACAAGATTGTATAATTGGCATTTTTCTCTGCTTTGTATGGTATTTCCCTGTTCCTGGGAATGAGGTTTTAATCACCCTACATTTTACCATGTGTTCACTTCAGACATATCAAGTCCATTATTCCATTGTACTTCTTGTTCAGAATATCAAAAGTATATCCCCAGGGACTGGCTAAAATAAACATGCTGTGGGGACTGGTGAGAATATAAACTAACTACATCAAAATAAATGAAAATAATTATACAAAAGGAACAATGAATATTGTGTAAGAGTACAAAACAGATGAATTGCTGTCAGGGCTAAAGACTGCTCATAAGAACAAATTAAATGATAAAGCTTTGAAATTATTCATCAAATGTCATTTTGTTGAAGCCTTTGCTTAATTAGAATTCTGAAAGGAAAGTCCATATATGAATAATATAAGACATTTCTGACCCCAGACAGTGATTGGTCCAATAACATCAATTAAAATAGGGCTATAAATCAATTATATGTAGAAGAGTCCCCATTTTATTATAAAATTCAATTCAACTTATGTTTAGGCTCTGTGAACCTCCTCCCACCTTATTTAAGTCTAATTCTATTAGAATTTATTTATATCCTGTACTGCTAAAATCCCTACATTCTGGAAACAGGCCCTTCGTCCCAACAAGTCCACACTGAACCTCAGTGCATCCCACCCAGACCCACCCCCCCTATAACCCACCTAAGCTACACATCCCTTTGAAGCATCCCACCCAGACCCATTCCCCTATAACCCACACACCCCTGAACACTATGGGCAATTTAGCATGGCCAATCTACCTAACCTGCACATCTTTGGACTGTGGGAGGAAACCGGAGCACCTGGAGGAAACCCACGCAGACACAGGGAGAATGTGCAAACTCTGCATACACAAACACCCGAGGCGAGAATTGAACCTGGGTCCCTGCTGCTGTGAGGCAGCAGTGCTAGCCACTGTGCTAAATAGATAACTTTTTTCACATTCAATACAAAGTGTATCTATCATGTTGATCTTATCTGGATCCTGGTTTCCGGTGTTGCACATTCTAACCAGGGAGTCTCTGGGTAAAGAGTTGATCCTGAATTTTTATTACATGTAATACTGACTATCTTTATAACCCTCATACGGTTCCCTAAGCAACCCATTGATGATTTTGCAAATCTGTTTGACGAGAATATTTGCAGCATCAGAAACGGACCAAGACCAATGACTGAGACATTCAGCACTATTTCCTAAAACAATGCAAATTTTAAAAAAAACACTCGCTGAATATCATGTAATTGTACTCAAATGAGATTTCTTCTGAAAAATATTGCATTTTCAAAGCTATTTTTGATTCAATTCTAAATTAATTAATTTAGAAAGAATTATAGCATTATAATTACGTATAAAAAGTCCAAAAGTGGTGGAAATATTCCAAAGGTCAGATGTTACCTTTGGAGGAAGAAATATAATTTAGAGTGCTAACCTTTCATAAAGGATGTTATGGTGAGGTTAGAAAGTGCTTAGCCAATCAGTTCCAGGAATTTCCGTTGATCTCAGAGCAAATTGAAAGGCTTTATCCAGTAACAAATTGCTCAATTATATTTTACCTATATTGGGTTTATAATGAAAAAGATGCATCAACCACGTTCAGTTAAAAAACAAAACAATTGATTTATTATAAAGCAAGGTTTATTTGAGAAAATCCAGTAACAAAGTTTGAAAACTGAAAGTACAAGTATCTAACCTTCTAAGTAACTGTCTACATGCCTGCCCCCACCTCACACACACTCACACTCACACACTTTCACATAAGAAAACAAAGATCTTTCTCTGCAGAGATTAATTTTGGGGAAATGGATAAAGGTATAAAATGTTCAAGATGGATTTCAGTTAGCATTTTGGCACACGTAGACACATAATAAAGACAAGCCGTTGGTGATTCAGGATACATCGATAAGAACTGTTGCAGAGGTTTTCGGATGAACACCTGGATCTGTGTTTCAGTTTACAGGTAAAGCCCTCAAAAGTGTTTTCTCAGGTAAATTATGAACTGGATAATTTCCTTTCTCCAGCAGGCTGTGATCTAACTAAGTACTGAACAATATAAATAAGAAAAGCTTATTGAGATGAATTCTTGACAGTCATAAATCCAGGCATATCATTTCTGGTAAATAAGTCTAAGCAATTATTTTAAGCCATGTGACTACAAGATGTTTTTTTGATGTCCCAATGTGACATTTTAGTGACCTGGTTTTAAGGAAACTATGCTCAGGCTTCTATCCAATCTTATGATATGGACCACTATACAGAATCTTTTAAACACAAACTGATCATCTGTGTTATCAACTAAAAAAAAATAACGATTATTGGGGTTATACTGAATGAGGGTAACCTTCATTGTGAGGAAAGATTGGATTTGTTGCAGTTGTTAATTAGAACAGAGAAAGCTAAGGCAGATTAGTTTGAAGAACATAAAATTATCATGACTCTCGAGAGTGTGGATAAATTAGGCATACTTCACTTAACACAGCCAAAAGCTTAATGTAATTGGTGGAAAGGTTACAGGATGGGGAGAAGAATATTTTTCACACAGACTACTGAGGGCTCACTATCTGAAAGGGTGGTTCAGTCAAAAACCCTCATTATACTCAAATCATCCTAATTCACAAGGTTACAAACCAGATTAGGTTGGATGTTTTGTTCTTTAGCAGGCACAGGCAGGATGAGCTGATTGCCCACTACCTGTGCTATAAATGTCCATGATTCTATGTGAAAGCTTGCCTTGCTTCTAAGCTCATTTTGTTACGGCCTATTGAAATTTCCTTGGTTAACAGTGTTGATCAGCTTGTCCCTTTCCACAACTCAGGGTATACTGCAATTGTTCTTAGAGTAGGCAGAGAAGTAAGGAGTGTTACTATGTTACTCCAGTTATTACACGTGGTAACCTTCCACGTGCAGCTGGACCTGGTGACAACCCACCTTTTCACTGGTACGGTGTTGTATCCAGCATCTCAATAAACCATGGCAAAAATGAACTTAAATATCACCTGATATTAAGGTGGTAACCAACAAGTTGTATGTATAACACTCTACCACTGGAGGCACTGTTTTTACATCTTTTCACTATTGTAAATATGGTTGTTAGGAAGATTGAAAGGAATAATAAAAGCTATTGAGTACCAACTTGGAATGAAGGGGTATCCACAAGTCCAACAACCATTAATCATTTGTGTCATAGAGTCATACAGCATGGAACAGCCCCTTCGATCCAACCAATCCATGCTGAGCAAAATCCCAAACCAAATTAGTCCTACCTGCTTGGTCTTGGTCCACACCCCTTCAAAACTTTCCTATGCATATACTTATCCATTAGCCTTTTAAACATTGTAATTTTACTCACATCGATTGCTTCCTCAGGAAGTTCATTCCGCACACAAACACACCTGTAATAAAAAAAATTGCTCTCCTGTCTTTTTTAAATCTTTTTCCTCTCACCATAAAAAATGTGCCTCTAGTCTTGAAATTCCCCATTCTGTGGAAGACATAACTACCATTAACTCAATCTATACCCGTCACTAATTTATAAACGTCTATAAGGTTGCCTCTTGACTTGGTACACTCCAGTGAAAAAAATCCCATCATTTCTGGCCTTTCTTTATAACTCAAACCTTCCTTACCTGGCAACATCCTAGTAAAGCTCTTCTGAACCTGCTCCACCTTAATAATATTCTTCCTGTATTAGAGCAACCAGAATTTGACATACTATTCCAGACGAGGCCTCACCAATGTCCTGTACAACTTCAATATGACTTTCCAACTCCTATACTCATAGACTTGAGCAATGAAGGCAAGCATGCCAAATGCCTTTTTAAATCTCCCAGTCTATTAATGATGGAAATGTCAAAGAATTATGTACCTGAACCCCGAGGACCCTTTGTTCCACAATACTACCTCGAAGCCAGCGGTCTTTTCTTCAGCAGAGAGCGGCAGGAGCTGGGCAGAAGTGAAGTCAGAGCAGAGAGGCAGCTGGGAAGGTAAGTGGCCGTTATTTAAACACTTATCTCGAAGCCCGAGGTCCTACACAGTAGGGCCTCCCTCCCTCCTCCTCTAACCTAATTAAATGTCCATAGACTCGCAGCAGGAAGAAGGGCAGCATCGATCAGAGGCCTACAGGTGGGTGAGTCTTTGCTTTAACGATTAGCAAATACCTACCTTGACTGGCAGAGCCCTCCATTCCTGTTCCAGCAGCAGAAAGAGCGGGAGCTCTAACTGAGAAGGACTCTCGTGTGTTGTTAAGGCAAGGCTTTTCAATTTATATCCTTGTGTATTGTGTAATTGATTAAAAGTTTAATTGCTTAATTGAAAAAGAGTGTAGCAGAGAAGTACTAGAAAGCATTTAATGCATAAATTGTAAAAGTTTAACTAAATAAGTAGTAATGGCTGGACAGGTGATGTGCTGCAGCTGTATGATGTGGGAGCTGGCTGATCCCATTGTGAACGGCAGCGACCACATCTGCAGCAAGTGTTGGTTGCTGGAAGAACTCCGGATCAGAGTAAATGATCTCGAATCTGAACTTCAAACTCTGCGGCACATCCGGGAGGGGGGTAGTTACCTGGACACATTGTTTCAGGAGGCAGTCACACCCGGTAGATTAAATAACTCAAATTCAGAAAGTGTTCAGGGACAAGGTGTGACTGTAAGTGAGGCAGGTAGGGGATTCAGAGTTCAGGAGTGCAGGAGCCTCAGCCCTTGACCTTGACCAACAGGTATGAGATTCTTGCTCCCTGTATGGATGAGGGAAAGGGCTGTGGACAGGATGAGCCAGCTGACCACGGCACCGTGGCGCAGAAGGCCATTCAAGAGGCAGGAGCAAAAAGACAGGTAGTTGTTATAGGGGATTCTATTATTCGAGGGACAGGTAGTATCCAATGCAAGCCGGATCGGGAGTCCCGCATGGTGTGTTGCCTGCCCAGTGCCAGGGTGCGGGACATCTCTGACCGGGTTGAAAGGATATTGGAGCAGGAGGGGGAGGATCCAGTTGTTGTGGTCCACGTTGGGACTAACAACGTAGGCAAAGCTAGGGGTAGAGGAGCTGTTCAGGGATTATCAGGCTCTAGGAAAGAAATTGAAGTACAGGTCCTCAAGGGTCATAATCTCCAGGTTACTGCCTAAACCACGTGCTAATCGGCACAGGGAAAAGAAAGTTAGGGAAGTAAACATGTGGCTAAGGGATTGGTGTGGGAAAGAGGGATTCCATTTCATGGGGCATTGGCATCAGTTTTGGAACCGGGGGGCATCTGTACCGTTGGGACGGTCTCCACCTGAACCGATCTGGAAGCAGTGTTCTAGCGAAAAGGATAAATACGGTGGTCAGTAGGACTTTAAACTAGTGAGTCGGGGGGAAGGGAAAGTGAAAGTGACAGGGAGTATGGAATTAAATGGAAAGATAAGCAACAGGATAGCATGTGTACAGGTGGATTTAAGCTCGAGGCAGACTAGGAATACAGCAAAAATGAAGGATAGCTTAAGACATCTTGGGATTTCCAACCTCTCTAATAATGATAAGAAAGTTAGCACTAAGGCACTTTATCTAAATGCTCATAGTATTCGCAACAAAGTAGATGAATTAACAGCACAAATCTCCTTGAATGATTATGATGTGATAGGTATCACAGAGACATGGTTGCACGGAGCTCAGGAGTGGCAGTTAAACATCCAAGGATTCACAACATATCAAAAAGACAGGGAGGTGGGCAGAGGGTGTGGGGTTGCCTTGTTAGTTAAGAATGAAATTAAATCTACGGCACTGAATGACATAGGGTCAGAAGATGTGGAGTCTGTGTGGGTGGAGTTGAGGAACCACAAAGGCAAAAAATCTATAATGGGAGTTACGTACAGACCTCCTAACAGTCTGGACTAGGGGCGGAAGATGCACCGAGAAATAGATAGGGGATGTCAGAAAGGCAATGTCACGGTGATCGTGGGGTACTTCAATATGCAGGTGGATTGGGTGAATAATGTTGCCGGTGGATCCAAAGAAAAGGAATTCATGGAATGTTTGCAGGATGGCATTTTGGATCAGCTTGTGATGGAGCCCACAAGGGAGCAGGCTATTCTGGACTTAGTGCTATGTAATGAGTCAGACTTTATAAAAGACCTTAAAGTAAGGGAACACTTAGGAGGTAGCGATCATAATATGGTAGAGTTCAGTCTGCAGTTTGAAAGAGACAAGGCAAAATCAGATGTAATGGTATTATAGTTAAATAAAGGTAATTACAGGGGCCTGAGAGAGGAATTGACGAAAATCGACTGGAAGCAGACCCTAGCGGGGAAGACAGTCGAACAACAATGGCAGGAGTTTCTGGGTGTAAATGAGGACACAGTACAGAGGTGCATCCCAAAGAAAAGAAAGATTATCCGGGGTAGGATTAGACAGCCATGGTTGACCAATGAAGTCAGGAAATATATCAATGAAAAAGAGACAGCCTATAAAGTGGCCAAGAGCACTGGGAAATCAGAAGATTGGGAAGGCTACAAAAACAAACAGAGGATAACAAAGAGAGCAATAAGGAAGGAGAGGATCAGATATGAAGGTAGGCTAGCTAGTAATATTAGAAATGATAGTAAAAGCTTCTTTCAATACATAAGAAACAAACGAGAGGCAAAAGAGAATATTGGGCTGCTCCAAATTGATGCTGGAAGGCTAGTGATGGGAGATAAGGAAATAGCTGAAGAACTTAGTAAGTACTTTGCGTCAGTCTTCACAGTGGAAGACATGAGTAGTATCCCAACAATTAGGGAGAGTTGGGGGGCAGAGTTGAGTATGGTAGGCATTACAAAAGAGAAAGTTTTTCTAGCACTAAAAAAGGTCTAAAAATTGATAAATCTTCTGGCCCCGATGGGCTACATCCTAGAGTTCTGAGGGAGGTGGCTGAGGAAATAGCGGAGGCTTTGGTCGTGATCTTTCAAAAGTCACTGGAGTCAGGGAATGTCCTAGATGATTGGAAAATTGCTGTTGTAACCCCCTTGTTTAAGAAAGGATCAAGGCAAAAGATGGAAAATTATAGGCTGATTAGCCTAACCTCGGTAGTTGGTAAAATTGTAGAATCCATTGTCAAGGATGAGATTTCTAAATTCCTGGAATTGCAGGGTCAGATTAGAACAAGTCAGCATGGATTTAGTAAGGGGAGGTCATGCCTGACAAACCTGTTAGAATTCTTTGAAGAGGTAACAAGTATGTTAGACCAGGGAAACCCAGTGGATGTTATCTATCTAGACTTCCAAAAGGCCTTTGATATGGTGCCTCATGGGAGGCTGCTGAGCAAGGTGAGGGCCCATGGTGTTCAAGGTGAGCTACTGGCTTGGATTGAGGATTGGCTGTCTGACAGAAGGCAGAGAGTTGGGATAAAAGGCTCTTTCTCGAAATGGCAACTGGTGACGAGTGGTGTTCCACAGGGTTCAGTGTTGGGGCTGCAGCTGTTCACCTTATACATTAATGATCTGGATGAAGGGACTGGGGGGCATTCTGGCGAAGTTTGCCGATGATACAAAGATAGGTGGACAGGCAGGTAGTACTGAGGAGGTGGGGAAGCTGCAGAAAGATTTAGACAGTTTAGGAGAGTGGTCCAGGAAATGGCTGATGAAATTCAATGTGAGTAAATGTGAGGTTTTGCACTTTGGAAAGAAGAATACAGGCATGGACTATTTTCTAAATGGTGAGAAAATTCGCAAAGCAGAAGTACAAAGGGACCTGGGAGTGTTGGTCCAGGATTATCTAAAGGTTAACTTGCAGGTAGAGTCCGTAATTAAGAAAGCGAATGTAATGTTGTTGTTTATCTCAAGAGGGTTGGAATGTAAAAGGAGCGATGTGCTACTGAGACTTTATAAAGCTCTAGTTAGGCCTCATTTAGAATACTGTGCCCGATTTTGGGCCCCACACCTCAGGAAGGACATACTAGCCCTGGAGCATGTCCAGCAGAGATTCACACGGATGATCCGTGGAATGGTAGGTTTATCATATGATGAACGGCTCAGGATCCTGGGATTGTACTCACTAGAGCTTAGAAGGTTGAGGGGAGATCTAATAGAAACTTACAAGATAATATATGGCTTAGAAGGGGTGGACGCTAGGAAGTTGTTTCTGTTAGGCGAGGAGACTAGGACCAGTGGGCACAGCCTTAAAATTAGAGGGCATAAATTTAAAACTGAAATGAGACGACATTTCTTCAGCCAGAGAGTGGTGGGCTTGTGGAATTCATTGCCACGGAGTGCAGTGGAGGCCGGGACGTTGTATGCCTTCAAGGCAGAGATTGACAAATTCTTGACCTCAGAAGGAACCAAGGGCTACGGGGAGAGTGCAGGGAAGTGGAGTTGAAATGCCCATCAGCCATGATTTAAATGTTGGAGTGGACTTGATGGGCCGATTGGCCTTACTTCCACTCCTATGTCTTATGGTCTTACTACCCAAGGCTCTACCGTTAATTGCATAAGCCCTGCACTTTTTTCTCATACCAATATGCAATACTTTTCATTTATCCAAATTGAACTCCATTTGCTGATTTCCAGCAAATTGCCTGGCTAAATGCTTGATGTTAATGAATAATTGTTGCTTTGTCAAATAAACTAGGCCACCACAGATAATCTTTGAATACATTAAGGAACCTACAGTCAATATCTGTCTTTGCAAACTGAGAAGAAAGAAAACAAGCAGACAAGAAAAATTGTTTAGGATTAGCCCTAAGAATCCATTATAATACTGATAATTGCATTATAAACTGAAACCCAAGAGGCTAAGCTATTTAAATCACATTAATGTAAGAATTGAAGACTGTAGAACCTTTTTGCAAATTGATTGTCAAATAGTGAGAAATGACTATGATAATAAAAGTTGCCATCAGATTTTGAGCATCATTTCTGCTGTATCAGGGTCTGTGTCACTCTGCATCCTCTGTAAAGTTAGGTAATATTATTGAGTAGTCTTTAAATCATTTGTGATTTAATCTTAAATAAATGAAAAGATTCTACAATGATGTATTTTTCACTGCATCTTCACCTGTTTAACCATAGTTAACATTACATGACATTTTCAATTTCTCCATACATGTCTTCCCACTTCCACCACACTTCCTATTTGAATTTCTCCAGTTAAAGTCAGGCATCTCCAATGATGCCAAAAATGGCATTCTGACTACAGCAATCCCTCCTCATCACCCTCCATTCATTATGCTGCCATCAATATGGTTGAGCATATCATCTTGTTCCAGTGACTATCCTCAATTTCCCGTTTGTGGGCAGATCTTCTTTTCAGAGTTTAACCTTATCTATCCAAATATAACTAGATAATCACCAGAAATGACTTTTCTACTTTATTCCAGTTTTCAATAACTTTAGTACATTAAAACTCTACTTCCTGTTGTTTGACTGCCTGTTCTGACAGTCTTCATGTTGCCTTCCACTCCTTCAAAACCTCAAACTTGAAATTCTCACCTTCAAGTTTAAATCCAAACTTTGGCCCCAGCTTATCTTTGTAGCCTCCTCTCAGAATTTTTCAAAGTTCTAGTTTTATTCTTAAATACATTCATCTTCTAATCACCACAACTTACCAACTATCGATATTCCTTTAATCAGCTGAGCCTTATTTTGTCAATGTTCTTCCCCAATCCCCATATTATTCATCATGTGTATTTTACCTTAAATATTATTTGAAGTGCTTTGAAATGTTCTGAATACATTGAAGGAATTATATAAATGTACAATTTTCCTTGTCTCCCTTACTCCTCCTACTAATCCTGAAAGTCCATTGAAAGCTCCAAAATACTAAACTTGGATTGCTCTCATTTGGAAAAAACACACATATTAAATGCAGTGTTACTGGCTCGACCAGCATCTAATGCTAAACTACTAATTGCCAAAGAGCAATTAAAAATGAGCCACATTGTTGTGTTTCTGGAGTCACGAGAAGGCCAGACCAGATAAAGATGGCAGATTTAATTCTCTAAAGGACATTAGTGAACCAGATGGATTTTTATAACAATTGACAGAGGTTACATGGTCACAATCAGGTCGGTTTTTTTTTTCCAGATTTTATTGAATTAAATTTTTACAATCCACCAAGATGGGATTTCCTTCTTAAGCCTAATTTTTCCTGTGTTATTAGGAGTTCAGAAAAATTCCTAAGACCAAGAAAGTATTTCATTATTTTAATACTTATTTCTGCAACTGAGTCCTATTTGAAATGAGAATTTCATCCAGGCCATTGGTAAGTGTGTGAATCAATCATTTTAAATGCAACTACTGATCATGTATTCTTAAAGAGAAGTCAGAAAATGAACAGCAGGTCTCGTCACTAACTCAGTATAAACAAATTTACATAGTCCAAATGCATTCAATTTAGAAGTTGATAACACAGTTGGAACTATTTTCTTTTGAGCTTTGGCTGTTGAAAATAATACGAACAGCACTGTGTTTGATTTCTGTCAAAACAGATGTCAGGTGTAACCTGAGAATTTGTCAAATAACTGCCCTATTTTAAAAGTACTCTGTTGTACAAAAGAGAAAAGTACAGCCTTACCAGATAAAACATTTGCTGTAACATGAGAATGTTTGACATTTGAACTGTTACAAAGGATTAGACTTGAAAAGAATAAACTACAATACTGGCAAAGGTATGGAATTATAAAATTATTTAACTAACTTTATTGAGCTTTGTTCAAAATCACAGAAAACATTAGAAATATAAAAGAATAGCAAACCCTAAGGTGTACAGTGCTCTCCTGTTGACTGATTGCTTCCTTATTAAATTTAGCTGCAACAAATATATTGAAAATGACATTTTTTTAAAAAATCCATGACAAGGGTTGTTGCAAAAAACCCCTCTCAAAGACCTGTCATTTCTTATTATTGGAATAATTTCATGAAGAGTCCAAAAATTTATAAAGGAAACTTTGATGGGAAAGATACATCAGATGATATTAGCATGGAACGTGGGGAGTATTCAGATACTATAGCTTCAAATCTTCAGCTATGTTTACAGTTCTACAGTTTAGAGATGCACATATCATGTAATCTATGTATTGAAGAAGTCACTCAGTGTACATTAGGTCTTCATGTGGAAAGCTGAGAGGCAGAGGTAGGTCAGGTTTTGCAAATTGTCCATCAAAGCTTTTGCTTTTAAATGTTGACATATTTTGTGTTGAATGTGGTCTTCCTGAAGGACCAGCTACACGATCCAATTGATTGATGTACTGCGTGGCAGCTTGTTGCAAAAAAATGACTAGTTAATGGGTAAGTCCATAATTTTGGATCCATTTTAAAAGCTGCGCCTCTCTATTGAGATTTGTTCAGTTTTCTGTGCCTCTTGGCATGAGTGATGGTCACTCTCACTCTCATAGTGACAGAAGGATTAGTCAATGAGTTACACTGAGTTGTGGGAGATGCTGAAAGCATAGCCTGAATAGGAAGGACCCATCTGGAGTTTCTGGATATGTCATTTTAATAGCACTCGGCTATTCATTTGGAATCTGTCTGAAAACTCTTAACAGTAATCGGTCAAAATCAAATCTTGGCATAGTTGATACTTCACAACATGATATGATCAACACAAAATATTTCAATTTAACACACTGTATACCTGAATGAGCGTAAGAATTTTATATGTGAACAGGACAAAAGGATTTTTAAAGAATCTACTAGATATCAGGTACTCAGAATAAATGGATTGTCTTGTCAGATGGTTTACGACACAGTAGATATTGTTTCTGTATGAAAATGAAATCATGTGATAATTTTCATTCAAGTTTCACAGTAGCAGACATACTAAACTCATGTGAGGAATCATATCTTAGCTGGATAATTTGTTCATAAATATTAATTGACAATACTTCTTAATGAACTAGATATTGAGCAATGTAGCCTACATTTCCAAATAGCTACATAACTACTAACAGGCTGAGATTGTTGACATTAAACAAGTACAACTCCACAAATGCAAGTACACTACTGCTTGGTGCAAAGAGTATCTGTTTTATATACCCATGCCCGACGCAACCGTTTTTCTATTTGAATATAAGAAGAGAGCATTCAATAACGAAACAAACAAAGAAACAAAGAAACCTACAGCACAGGAACAGGTCCTTCGGCCCTCCAAGCCTGCGCCGATCAAGATCCTCTGTCTAACCTGTCATCTATTTCCTAACGGTCTGTGTCCATTTGCTCCCTGTCCATCCATATCTTAAAAGGCGCTAACGTGTCTGCGTCTACCACCTCCGCTGACAACGCGTTCCAGGCACCCACCACCCTCTGTGTAAAGAATTTTCCACGCATATCTCCCTTAAACTTTCCTCCGCTCACTTTGAACTCATGACCCCTAGTAACTGAGTCCCCCACTCTGGGAAATAGATTGCACACTTCAGCCATGCTATGTTAGCTTAATATTCTCATAACTATGCAACTCTTCATTGAAACCTTTCCCTGCCTGATTGCTACTCTGTAATTATAAGGCTGGATAAAACATTCTCTTTGTAAATCCAGAGCATTGAGAAGACTTCAAGGCAAATCACATCTAACAACTTGCACTCACCTTTTTGACAGCTGTGACAATTTCCAATTAAACAACTGAGATATTTCACAACATTATAAAGAAACAGACAACTTTTGAAGTAAAACCCACAACCTTCCAATAAAAATGCTGATGTCTCAAGTTTTATTAAATCTGACCTTTAATGTTTGAAATGTTCTGAATCTTCTGAATCTTCCACATAGTAGTACCCATCATTTGGCTGCAACTCCGCTCAAATATTTCCATGCCTCAAAGCTGCTCCACATCATCTGTCCCATGTTCTGAAGTTGGCTTCCCTAGAAGTATGGAGTGCAGCATCTCTTGAACTGCACCATTGCAGTATTTTAGGGGGAGGCATGTCCCCCTTTAAACCATTAGCTGCCTAATGGCAAGCTTAAATGTTAACATGCATGTTAATAAATAGGTGAGTGAACATGTTTAGTGAATAACAAGGTGATCAGTTTCAACTAAGATGAGGTATATGGGTTAATGTTTTGGTTGATAGTGTGATAGGGTGATGTGGGTAGTGTGGCAGGTGTATGAAATGTCTAGATGGATGAGGTGGGTGAAGTCATTGCTGATTGAACTAAGTAAGTGGCAGGTGAATAGTTGGATTGATTGAGTAATCATGGTAGGGGGCTAGTCAGTTTGAAGCAAAAGGCAATTGGGGGCTGGTGATAGCTAGGTTGGCTTATGGAGGTAGTCGAGTGATCAGAGTTAATGAGATTGGGAGTAACCGTGGAGTTGGATTAGGGATAGACAGGCTTTTAGGGCTGATGTGAGGGTTGGGAAGTAGTCTGGTGTCTGGGCTGTTAGTTGTCTCAGTTCAGGACGAGAAATCACATCGGGGGCCAGGGGGCGGGGTGCAGAGAGTTCCAATAACTGGGGCTGCTCGAACTGTACTATTCTTAGGCAGAATAAGTACTAATGTGTAGTGTAAATTGACAGCAGATTGGAAACTATTGCTCACTGGCATTGTGCAGCAAAGCTAGGTTATTTGAATTGTTAAGTCATTCCAAAATAATATGATAAAGCTGCATTTCACAGTGTAATTGCCCTTTGAGTTACATAACAGAAATGCATTAGATTCTACATTTCCCAACACCTGTTCATACAGGTTGAAATAATGCCACAGAAGTTTTACTGGCTAACCCATTCAGTCAGGATATTTTAATATGACAGCTGGGGATACTCCTACATTATTCTGGCAAAATGTAGATTATAAAAAAAATGTATTGGAGGATATTATTAATCATGTTAAATCCCTTCGGAGGCTGAGGATTATATTTTTAATATGTCTCCCTTGCTCAACATTTCAACAGTAGAAAACAGTGTTTGCATATTAATTACTTTGTCTGGAAGAAAGTCCGTTTTGGTCTTTTGATTTCCTTTCACTTTAGTTGAATAAAATCATGAAACACTGCCCACAATTTCATGATATTAATAGCTACTGGTTCTGATTTAGGACCAAAATAGTGTTGGCAATGCTTCTTACCTTTGTTTCAACCAAGAACAATGTGTACATCATGTGATTCATGGGCACAAGGACACACCAAATAGTACTGAGATTAGATCATATGGTTTGTTGAGAATCCTGTAACATTCAGTACGATTGTGGCTTGCAAAGGTAGTCTCAAAATTCAGCTCACTCTTCGTACCGTAGTTAGTGATGACTCTGCTACCAGTATATGTGAAGCTGAATATGAATTGAATTTCTTCACATTGAGATCTGTAGTGACTCTGGAAGCCTGACTTTTTAGGAACATTGTTTATTGTTGAATACCAAAATAGAGCCACCACACACGGGCTAGTCCCAATCCAGGAGGCACAGTTCTGCAGATCCATGCCTGGCTCTGCTTTTTTTTAAACTTCCAGAAGACCTCTTACACACAACTGTGAGCCAAGCAGCATCTTAGGAACACAAAAGCTGATGTTTCGGGCCTAGACCCTTCATCAGAAAAGGGGGATGGGGAGAGGGTTCTGAAATAAATAGGGAGAGAGGAGGAGGCGGATCAAAGAGGATAGAGGAGAAGATAGGTGGAGAGGAGACAGACAAGTTAAAAAGGTGGGTATGGAGCCAGTAGAGGTGAGTGTAGGTGGGGAGGTAGGGAGGGGATTGGTCAGTCAGGGGAGGATGGACAGGTCAAGGGGGCAAGATGAGGTTAGTAGGTGGGAAATGGAGGTGCGGCTTGAGGTGGGAGGAGGGGATAGGTGAGAGGAAGAACAGGTTAGGGAAGCGGGGGTGAGCTGGGCTGGTTTTGGGATGCAGTGGGGGGAGGGATGCAGTGGGGGGAGGGAGATTTTGAAGCTTGTGAAATCCACATTGATACCATTGGGCTGCAGGGTTCCCAAGCGGAATATGAGTTGCTGTTCCTGCAACCTTTGGGTGGCATCATTGTGGCACTGCAGGAGGCCCAGGATGGACATGTCGTCTAAGGAATGGGAGGAGGAGTTGAAATGGTTCGCGCCTGGGAGGTGCAGTTGTTTATTGCCAACCGAGTGAAGGTGTTCTGCAAAGCGGTCACCAAGCCTCCGCTTGGTTTCCCCAATGTAGAGGAGGCCACAACGGGTACAATGGATGCAGTATACCACATTGGCAGATGCACAGGTGAACATCTGCTTGATGTAGAAAGTCTTCTTCGGGCCTGGGATGGGGGTGAGAGAGGAGGTATGGGAGCGGGTGTAGCACTTCCTGCGGTTGCAGGGGAAGGTGCCGGGTGTGATGGGTTTGGAGGGGAGCGAACAAGGGAGTCACAGAGAGAGTGGTCTCTCCGGAAAGCTGACAAGGGTGGGGATGGAAAAATGTCTTTAGTGGTGGGGTCGGATTGCAGATAGCGGAAGTGTCAGAGGATGATGCGTTGTATCCGGAGGTTGGTGGAGTGGTATGTGAGGATGAGGGGGATTCTCTTTTGGCGGTTATTGCGGGAATCGGGTGTGAGGGATGAGTTGCGGAAAATGCAGGAGACACAGTCGAGGGCATTCTCGACCACTGCAGGGGGGAAGTTGCGGTCCTCGAAGAATGAGGACATCTGAGATGTACGGGAGGGGAATGCCTCATCCTGGGAGCAGATGTGGCAGAGGCGAAGGAATTGGGAATAGGGGATGGAATTTTTGCAGGAAGGTGATTGGGAGGAGGTGTATTCTAGGTAGCTGTGGGAGTCGGTGGGCTTGAAATGGATATCGGTTTCTAGGTGGTTCCCTGAGATAGAGACAGAGAGGTCCAGGAAGGGGAGGGCTGTGTTGGAGATGGTTCAGGCGAACTTGAGGTTGGGGTGGAAGGTGTTGGTGAAGTGGATGAACTGTTCGAGCTCCGCCTGGAAGCACGTGATGGCGCCGATACAATCATCAATGTAATATAGAGGAAGAGGTGGGGCTTGGGGCCAGTGTAGGTACGGAAGAGGGATTGTTCCATGTAACCTACAAAGATGCAGGAACAGCTTGTGCCCATGCGTGTACCCATGGCACCCCCTTTGTCTGTAGGAAGCCGGAGGAATCAAAAGAGAAGTTGCTGAGGGTGAGGACGAGTTCTTCTAGGCGGATGAGGGTGTTGGTGGAGGGGGACTGGTTGGGCCTGCAGGACAGGAAGAAGCGGAGGACCTTAAGGTCACCTATATGGGGAATGCAGGTGTATAGGGACTGGATGTCCATGGTGAACATGAAGTGTTGGGGAAGGGGGATTTGGAAGTTCTGGAGGAGGTGGAGGGTGGGTGGTATCACAGACGTAGGTAGGGGGTTCCTGGACCAAGGGGGAGAAAATAGAGTCCAGTTAGGGGGGGCAGGAACAGGTGGAGACAATGGGTCGAGCAGGGCAGGCGGGTTTGTGGATTTTGAGAAGGAAATAGAAGCGGGTGGTGCGGGGTTGGGGAACAATGAGATTGGAGGCTGTGGTTGGGAGGGCACCTGAGGTGATGAGGTTGTGGATGGTTTGGGAGATGATGGTTTGGCACTCGGGGATGGGGTCATGATCCAGGTAGTGGTAGGAGGAGGTGTCAGAGAGTTGGCACCTGGCCTCAGCGATGTAGAGGTCAGTGCGCCATACTACAACTGCGCCTCCTTTGTCCGTGGGTTTTATGGTGAGGTTGGGATTGCGGCAGAGCTGTTTGGGAGGCCAGTGATACTTTTGGTAGGATATAGCATGACAAAATGCGTTCACTGACCTTGAGCATGAGTAAAATCACCGAACCTCTGGTGACCTTGCTCTCAGCACCTCCGACTAGACTGCTGCCATCAACATCAGTTATCATTGCTTCCAGTACCTTCTTCGTAATCTGTCTATTCATTCCCTGATGAAAGAAAACCTCTTCCCTCTTATGCACCTGCACACCAAGATCATTAGTTTAACATTGAATAATGATGGGAATGCTCTCAAGCCTGTTGTGTCAGTTTTCAAGTTTGTCTTGTTCTTTAAAATCAGCAAAGCCTAGCTGTGACTGTTTCCAAAATATTCCTCATTTTCTCGAAGGGCAGACTTGTGCTAAATGTGCTAGTTTCAGGTTAACTTGAGGCCCCTGCTCAGGTCTGCAACCCCACACGGGTGCTATCTATCTTGGGCTACATGTTTCATGATCTTAATTAGACTTAGACATCACTAAGTTTGGGCACAGCCTGCATTATTTTCTGATCAGGCATTGTGATTCCCCCTCCCCGAATGCCAAACAGTTGATGGTTAAAGTTACCATGATAGCATAGAAACGTTGTGCTGAAATTTTGGTGCTACAGTAAGATGAGGTGGAATACCAGAAATATCAGTCAGCCAGGTTGGGATGACTCTTCAATGCATCCTCAGATTGAGGGACTTTTGACAGCAGTAGGCTGGGACCAGGGTCAGATGCACCCTCCCCACTGGCAAGTAATCAATTTGAGCAATTGGGGACCTACTGCTGAGTTATATTGGGATGGCAATGGCATTTTACCATCACTGGAGCACCTACTTCTTTACCTGCTGAGCCCACTGGAGCTTTCTTCCCCATGTCAGGTTAACAGGCTATTGAAGACAAAGACTGGCCATAGGGATTTACTCATACATCATGATTCCTCAGGAAGGGTCTGCTGCTTCAGGTCTCTTTATTTATTGATTTTTCTCTAAACAATCTCAGTGATATTCACTACCCATAGTGAGGCTGCTGGTTAGATGTTATTGAGTTGCTGACTTTGCTGATTTTCCTGGCGCATCCTCTGCACTGACCTGGTTGTGACCCATTCTGAGGAAGGGTCACCAGACCCAAAACGTGAACTCTAATTTTTTTCTTCACCGATGATGCCAGACCTGCTGAGCTTTTCCAGCAAATTCTGCTTTTGTGGCCACCAGGGGGCAGTTTCAGCAAGAATCACACCTAACATTCCATGATTGGTCACTTCCGCATTCCCAACCTGAAACTGGATCATTTGTTGGCATTGCAACAGAACTGTAAAAATCCAGCTCATTGAGTATATCATTTTTTTTGTTAGTTTTCGGCATCATTGTGTCTGTGAGTACCCCACTTCAGTTTGAATCAAAAAATTAGGACTTTACATTTCATCCCAGAGGTCTGACCAGTGCAATGCTGAGATCGTGCTCCATTTTTGGAGAAAGAGCCAAGCTTACATTTATATACTGCTCTCAGTGACCATTGGATGTCCCAAAGCCCTTTGGAGCTAATGATATACTTTTGAAGTATAATCAGTGTTGTAATGTAGGAAACACAGCAGCCAATTTCCTCACAGCATACTCTTAAAAACCGCAAATGTCCAGATAAACTGATTCCATGATCTAGTTTGTGTCATATTTGACTCTTGCATGAATCGCTCGCAGCATGCGGTTTGAGGAGTTTCTTGTCACCAACCTCCTTCTTGGGTGCTGAGTCAAATCATCTGTGATAAAGGATAGGCCACAAAGACGTCTTAACAAGAAGAGACATATGTCTTGCACAGCTAGGTCAGTTTATTACATAATAACAGTAAGTACAAATAACATTAACTAGGTCGGCATGATAACAAATACCCAGAGCCAGGTACACCATGACTACTCATTCAGGACCTTGAGAATGACGGTTCCCTCACTGAAAGACTGGTAGCTCAGCACTAGTGCAACTTCAACACTGCATCTTTTAGAACCATTACTTTAGGCAACCATTTGAGGGGTAATTATTGCCCTGACACTGTTAAAATGCCCCCACATTTCTTCAGCGTACACTTTAAATCTTTAAAGACAGAATCTTTCTATCTACCCAAGGAGGCTGATGGAGTCTTTTCATCTCAGCCAAGAGACAGCACTCAAACTATAAGGAAGTGTTAGCCTTGTCCTTTTGTGTGCAAGGTCTTGGAGGAGTCTTTAACCTGGAGACTCCGAGTTGGGAGTGTGACCAACCAAACCCCAGACGTCACCTTTCAGTTGAGATATTAAACAGAGACCCTGTCTGCCCTCTCAGGCAAACAGAATATATCTCATAGATGTGTTTTATTCAAAAGCTGGGGTGAGATCATTGGTATTCTGATGAATATTTATCTATGGCCATTATCAGTGAAATAGATTTTCTGATTTTTATCATATCACTGATCTGGGAACTTATGTTGCAAAACTGGCTGTCACATTTCCTACAATACAAGTGGCTGCAATTCTGTTGTAATTCATTGTTTGTCAACTGTTACGGGCATCAATGGATTTTAAAAAATGTAGTATAAAATATTTTAACTCTTGGAATCAACTGTAAATACATTAGGAAGTTTGGTACATAAGTAACAACCTGTAGCACTGTCTCCAGCACATGCACAATTGTTCCTGACATGTTTCCTGTCAGCAAGTGGCAGAACTTTGTTTAAGGAAATGGGGTCATCACTCTTCAAAATAATTAATGATACTTCTTGGATCTCAGGCTTCTATGAATCTTAAACCACAGAGCTTATGACTGAGCATACCAGAGAAACACAGGGAGTTTCTACACAGCCAGGTTAGATCAGTTGCTGAAGTGTAGAACTTGTTCTTGCAAGTTTGATATTTTAAGCTTCACAGGGATAATTATTTTTGTCAGACACTTGAATAAATTTTGCTTAAAGTTTTAACTGGCTCCTGGGGAAAAGAATACCCATGGGCATCTTGAATCACACACTGTAATAACTATTGCAAAAGCAGTATAGCTTTATTTAATATTTTGTTAGCCTTTAATTTAAATAAAACTCTGCCATTAATAAAGCTTCAAAATGTTTATTTGTAAGGGCACAATTACAAAACATCAACTTGCAAACTCTCACTTTAAACAGGAACAGACTTTGAAAGATGACACTACATTTGTGTTTGTGCAGGATGTGTTGCTCCTAGTGTTGAGACACAAATAAATGCAGCCTACATAAAATGTCAGTCATTCTTTTATTGAAGCTAGTATTCCAAGCTGAGAACAATATAGCTGCTTCTTGAACAATTTTTATGTCATTGAAACAAAATGACTGAGCATGCCTATATTCAAATGAAAACAAAAACAGGTTTCACGAGTCAATTCGGGATGCAGTGAGGCTGTTCTATCCCGACATCTAAAGAAGTTTCTTGTAGAATGTCAAGTAATGCTTATGTGGAGAACCATCTGCAGAAGTTAAGAGGAAAAGGGAATGTGGAGACCTGGGGGTTTGGACAATGGGGTCCACAGTTGCAAGAAACAAAGTGGGGAACCTATTATTTGGGATTGGCGTCTGCAGGCTGTGAAGATGATAATTGAGTAGGGGATAGCAGTAACTGTAATGGGGTGACACTGACCATATAAAGGAATGTAAACAGGTTGGAATGAAGCCCACGTGTTTCATGTGAAGGACGACCAGGTTTGGATATGGATGTTCAGGCCTGCATTGTTATGTAGGAAGGGATTGGAAGCCATTGGCCAAAGAATGCTCACCATCGCCTTTTGTGGTTGAATTTGAAATTGCACCAAGGAAAAGATGTTGTCTGTGAGCACAGTCAGACTTGGGGAGGGTAAGGCATTCTGGTCTGATAATGTAGGGCCTGCAGGTCCTACCAATTTGAGGCCCTATAAAGGGAAATACAATCTTACATACAGACCCATTCAATGCACAGGACACATACCAGGGCCTACCTATTCCCTGACCAGCCTAATATGTTGTTTCCTTTGTTACATGTTTCCCTGTCCCAAATGTTGCTGATCACCTCATTCACACCAAAAATTTGGGAAACAGAGACCATGGAAAGAGTAGGGCTGTTATAGGACAAGGGGCAACGGTGTCAGCAGGACCCTGTGGATAATGGCATCCACAGATGTTGTCATTGGAAACCTATTAGCTTCACCACAGCCTCATGGCATGTTCCTGATCCGCTTGCAAAATGGTACTGCACTTCAATGTTGCATGTTCAAGCGTATCTATCTTGGCATTCTGCTGTGAACACATTTTGCAAGTAGGAACAGGCACCTAGCTCATATGATTGACCAGTGTGCAACTCACAAGGGCGTTCCTTGTTTTCCCTTAGTCCTCACTCACTTTACAGCTGCTTGATGCTCCCAGCATCTCTGCCTTGTCCTTTTCTGCGTTTCCCCCTCAGCTATAGTTTAAAGGCTCACAGTACTTCTGCCTTGCCTTGCCTTGCCATTAAGCACAGACACAAAGACAGACAGCTTGTCATGCTTGTTAGTATAGATCAGACATGAGACTACTAGGTGTAGAGCCGAAAGGCTGACGTTTCGGGCCTAGACACTTCCACTCATATGTTAAGTTGTCACTTCTGCATCCCAGTATGCCACCTCCAATCCCCACAATGGCTCCCAGCTTCCGTACCACAGTTGTCACTCCTGATAATCCCCCTTAAATCTGATTAAGATGAACACAAGGACAAAATATGGCTCATCCTCTTGATTGACTGAGATGCACATCCCTCAGTGATGATTGTTTGGACCATTGGTTAATCTCTTGTGCAGATTGTTGAGTGACTTATCGCAACTCCCTGAGTTGGGTACACTGGACTTGAAGGACTGACTCCCCGGGCTGTGGAGGTAGAATACTGGCAGTCAGAGGGTTTCTAAGTGACGGATGGACTGTGTCCAAACTTCTGGACTAATACTATGCCCTTGAGTAATTGGGGTCTGGGCCCCTGACTGAGGACTATTCCCCTTAAACTTCGAGCTGTGCTATTTGGTTTGAAACATATGCATTGTAGTTGCTGCAAATGTGGAAAGCGCATGGTACAGGTGTGAGATTGGCAATAGCATGGTGCCATGCACAAAAATGTCTAGTCGCATGACTGAGATAATGGGAACTGCAGATGCTGGAGAATTTGAGATAATAAAGTGTAGAGCTGGAAAAGTTTTTTGAAGAAGGGTCTAGGCCCAAATTGTCAGCTTTCCTGCACCTCTGATGCTGCTTGGCCTGCTGTTTTCATCCAGCTCTACACCTTGTTATCTCAGATTTTCCAGCATCTGCAGTTCCTACTATCTCTGAGTAGATTGGAAGACATGGGTTGCAGAGTGAGCCAGTATTGTTCACAACCACCAGGTTTCAATGAGGGATAATGCAGCATGACCTTATGCATAGCTATGCTCTCAGCTCCTCTGGGAATTCGGGAAAGAGTAGACAGGTTCTAAGATGGGATGAGACTTAGGATAGGAAGCCAGCATTCCTTGTTTTTTTAAAACATAACAGTAGATTTATGAGTGTGTACTTGTAGTAACAATGAAGTGTCCGTCATGCCAACTGTGCGCTCTGGGAAGTGTTTTATGTTCCGCTCCCACTAAGCGGTCAGTGCAAACAAACTTCTGGCTCGCGATAATTGATATATGCACAGCTGGGTTTTTTAAAATGGCACCAGTGCGAGGAATTCTAGGAGGTTCCCGCTGTAGTGAGAGAGAAGCTGCGATCAGTGGGATGCCACAGGGGACCTGGTGTGTAGAGAATGGTGAGTTTTGGAAAATTGTGCGAGAAGGCTTGGTAGGCTTATGGAGAGCAACTCTCCCTGAAATTGATACTTAGCCAACATCCAATGAAATTCAGCACAGTATGTCATGATTAATTCCATTATTAATATGCAAATTGGCCAGCTATCTGCAGGGAACTGAGAGACGCACCATGTATATCTCCAGAATGTTCTGGCTGACCCATGACACAGCATAGTTTGTCTTGGTTAAGTGGCATTTTGCCCTTTGTCTCATATAAATGATCTTGTTGGATTCACACTGTCTATTAAACTCACAACAGAATGTTAAATCTGTAAATAAGAATAAAGTAATATTTTAATGTGATTATTCTTAACACATTTCAAAAACTCTAGATTAAAGTTAACATTTGAAGTAGTTCATCTCATTCTTGCAAGTCATCAATAGGTGTTAGAGATTCTTTAAAAAAGCCAAAATGTCTTGATTTTATATCTGTCTCTTTTATTCTTTTTCTTTTCATCTAGTCTTCATTTTTCTTTCTTTATTTGCCTTTATCAGTCTATTATAGCTCCAATTTGACCGCCTTTCTGATGGTTGTTCATTTTCTCTCTCAATTCTTAAATCTCTTTTGGTAAAAATATGCACTGATGGTCCCATTGTTCATTCAAGTCAGGGATGCTCTGTTGCTCTTTTTATGCTGTTGTCAGCTCATTTTCAATAAATGATAGTAGAAACAAATAAGTCAAGGATGCTGAAAGAAGTCTAACTAACAGGGCACAATGCAAGGTATCCCACTGCAGCAAGATCCAGTCTATTATAGGCAGGCGAGAAACCCTTTGGTCTCGATCAATAATTTTTTGGTTTGTGCATCATTGTTTTTCATTCAGTGCACTTTGCAATTAAATCTTCTTGTGCAGCCACAAAGGTACCATTTTTAACATGAGACAAACTGCAGATTTATGCTTGTTCATAGCTTTAAGTGTACATTGGTCCAGATACATGCCTTGGAAAAATAGAAAGGCATTCAACATAATTTGTTGTAATTATATGATTTAGAAAGCTCTTCTTGTAAGCTCTGGTATAAAAATTAATGGATCAATCATTATCTGCAAGGCAGTGGTGATAAATGAAAAAAATGACAGAACAAAAGCAAAATGCTGCAGATTTTGGAAATCTGAAGTAAAAGCATAAATGTGAAAGCTCCAGCAATATAAGTGGAGTGTGAAGTAGAGTTAGTGGACAACATGTTCCCACATATTTCAGGATTTTTACACCAGAACCAAATGGGCCGCTTGCTTCTGAGCTCCCAATCCAATTAGGAATGATGGGCAGGCTTCTGATGCTGTAAGGTTAATAACAGGCCTGACAATTCTAAAATCTTAGGAGCTCCATGGAGAAGAGTAGATGCTCCTGAGGCAGGGAGGAGAACACAAAGGCACCTCAACATTTGGCGTTCTGGGAGGGTGGAAGTAATTACTTGTTTTTAAGAGGAGCCAGTCGGATCAGAGAGGAAATTCCTATAATAGCAACATTTGGACTAGAGCTACAGCTTTCAGCTGCTGGTGATCTCCTCTTCAGAAGATGGAGTCATTGACTCCAATGGTCTGTCAGACTACCAAGACGAGGCCACCTCCTCTGAAGTGGTAGTCTCTTCAAGCATTGTGGTGTCTCTCCATTGTCAGCAAATGTTAGAGAGCGAATTGAGTTGTGCCCAATTGGAAGGAGTCTTAATTAGGTATATGCGGGCAATCCAAAATGTATGTTAGCTCATCCTGAAAATCTTCTCCCACTGCTGAGATACTTTGCAGAATTGTCCTGATTTTTCTTCCAGCCCTGCACCTCCACTCTTACCAATCCAGTGTTTGGAAAAATTAAGCCTACAGTGTTTCAGGTAAATGGTCTTTGGATTGGGATGGCAGATGATCATCCATCTGAAAAATTCCCTGCTTTTCCACTCTCTACTGATGTTACCTATCAGTTGTGTATTTTCAATTCTTCTAAATAAAAATAACACTTCTTTAGCTCTCTTTCTAGTTCAAAGATGTTGAATTTTATAATTGTTTCCATTGACCAGGACCATTTTCAAATCACCTATTTCTATATTTGTAATGCTGAAGTCAGTATGAGATTGAAACATTGAGGATTTTTAAAAAATCCATTGTGTGTGTGTGGCAGCAGTTGAGAGGATATTATTTAGAGAATGTAAAAATCAAGGAATATGCTGTTACAATTATAGTTGCATCATAAGTGGGCTTGTTCTGAGGTTTTCAGTTGGTCACCCCTAACAGTTCAAGAGTCAGAGTAAGTTTCAGTCCGTTAGTCGGAGCGGTGAAAGCCAACAGTTGGTGATGAGCAATGATCAATGAAAGATATTAAGGAAAGAACTGCAGATACTAAAAATGTGGAACAATTGCAAAAATAACGAGAAATTTAGCATGTCTGGCAGCATCTATAGAGAGAATGCAGAGACAACATTTCAGCTCCAGCGACCCTTCTTCAGAATAAATTCTGCCAGACCCACTGAGATTTTCCAGCTGTTTCTGTTTTTGATGTAATTGAAAGGCATTACCTTGGTTTTGGTTCATAGAAATCAAGGATTGATTTCAGGTTAGAAAACCCAGAGATTGAAAGCTTAGCGGCAAGTGTAGTCTCTCTTACAAATACAGGACAGTTCACAGAAAGTGTTGGAACTTGGTGTAGAAATTTTGCTTTTGAAACTTCCATATAGGAGTCTTTGGTTAGAAATTGGCACGTTATTAAAACACTGAGAAAGTCCCATGTTTCAGTTTCAGTTTTGTCAGAAGACTTCAAAGTTCACAGGCCAGAACTGAGAAGAGGTAATTAGATCAAACCAAAAGAGTTTGTATCAAAGGGTAATTTCTTTGGGCTTGGATTGCTGTAATGTAATGGCATCGGCCAAAAGATAGAACTTTGTTGTGTATTCTGAGGTCTTTCAAATTGTGCTCTGCATTCTGATAACTTGGCTTGTTTCATTTTTTATTCTTTTGTGCAATAAACTTCAGTTTTATTGTTCCGGAACATCTGTGCCTATGTCTCAGTGAGTAATCACCATACAAACTTAAACAAAATTGATCAACCCAGATTTTATTTTGAAATCTGATTTGGTCAGTGTAAGATTAGCCAGGATTGTGACAATATAATGAATATAACAGAACTCCTCCTACAGACATAATGCTGTATTCCAACACTGTAGGGGTCTAATTTAGCCATCTCTACATTTGTTTTTGCTCAGATTGCTTCCTTTCAATACAACATGACTGGCGTTGTGAAAGAATTTTACTCTTGGTACTAACTTTGGCTATTTTTCTTTAGGCTATTTCATATTGTGTGAGAGATTACAGTTTTCCTATTAAGGCATCAGACTGGATTCTTGTTAGAACTTTCACTGACGTAATACATCCAAAACTAATTGATTTTTAATGCCTTTTTATATATTGCTTGTGTTCCAGCAATAACAAAGCAGGGGTAATAAAGCATGGTGAAGAATTGACCCAATTTTACAAGGAGAGTTTTCTTATTAATATTGTTTATAAATTATCAACGCTATAAATACAAGCATCCAACCAAAGATCTTTGAGTTTCATGAATCAATAGATACTCAAAATAACTCATTAATATTTAAATAGCAACAACAATGATCAATTATGAAGCATTATGCAGGCTTTTTTTTACGTAATCTGAATGTTATGAAAAGGAAGTACTATAAAAGGAATCTTAAGTGTTGTCAGTAATATTGACCGAATCTTAGAGAGATTGCTGTCTGCACTGGTTTTTACATACCCCATAAGAAAGACACCTACTGATACAACTCCTCACAAATATCGAATCAAGTTATTAATTTGTCATATCACGAGCTCAGGGGAGGGGGACATGCAGGTTACGCCTCATTGGTGGATTTGAGAGGATTGACCTATAAGCCTCCTGGATCTCTTCAAGCTGTTCCTGCAATTTGCCCTTCTAAGCTCTGCTCCTCTCCACTCCATGGCTGTGACCTTCCCACCTAATTGTTTTTCAATTGACCGGCTGTCAGTGAAAACGTTAAGGGACGTCCTTTCCATTAATCTGACAGATCCGGTGCAACACCTGGATTTTCAGTATTTTCTGCTTGCTGTGGGCTACCTTCGCACTTCACTGGAAATATGGAGGTCCTCATGGATTTGCAGCCCATCTGACAGGTTAGAAATAAATCTGCCTAAAGTAGTTAGCTGAAGACAAAAATACAAACAATGGAATTATTATTTCTCGACAGATGAGTTTGGAAAGTACTGCTCTGTAAAGAAAATGTAACACAGAATTTCCCCTCCATGGATGTAGCGAGAGAAGTGGTCAGGATAAATAACTGAGCAGTTTGGCCCTGGATAGAACTTCCACACCATCTCTCTAAGTGCTGGTTGAAAAGTCTCATTGGGGTTACTTTAATTGAGCAACCATTAAGGACCATCATTAGTCAAATAATGCCTAAACACAAACACTTATTTGCCACTGAATACCTGCGTTCTGAGCAGGTGAGAAAAATGCGCTAAGCTCTTAATTGGGAAGCTGTGGACAACATGCTTGCTGAGTTGTGGAGGAGCTTCTTTGCCCCAACTTAAGTGCGACCAGAAGCATCAAGAAGAATTAAGTAGATGGCCACTGACTTGCTGGTAACTTTTGATAAGGAAGTACTACTTCAGCAAGACCAGTGATTTCCAGTTAGTTTTTAACAAACTGACAACTTGTCTCTGGGGTGGGAGCACTGAGTCACTCACTACTGAACACACTGACCAACACCCACACTTAGTTTGTTGTTCAGAGAATTTAGGCTGGGGATTAAAACCCAGTACCAACTCAGCATTCCCCTGCTGTGGAGAAAATCAAATGAAACAGACACCAACTTAGTCAGGATCTGGATATTAACCGCATAGTCACATGTACTTTATGGGCTAACGGGATGCTGCTCCTCATTGAGTGCATTAATTTTTTTGGTAGATACTGAAAACAGTAGCTTAAGTATTTTTGATATTCACTGAAGGAAGTTGCCACTGAACTATTTGCTGTGAAGAGTGATTGATTGAAGGAGTGAGGATGATGCTGGTGAGGTAAAGCAAGATGTCAGCAGTTTACACAGGGAAGGTGGACCCATGCCTGCTGTGGAAGATATGGATCAGAAAGAGGAGAAAGCCAATACAGGTCCTTGGGGGATTCAGAGGGTGATAGTGTGAGAAATGATGTGATGGTGAGGTTGCACAGAAGTAATGCTGGGAGTAATTTACGCCAGGTAGAAGACTGAGATAAATGTGGATAAAAATGAATGCAAACACGGGTGTGGCTTCATGTACCAGCAAAATCTGCTGCAGAAGGTGGCAGCATTTAGATATTAGCTGACAATTTGTTCCATTTTTTAAGATGACTTTACAATAAGGCAAAGGAGAGAATACAGGGACCTTTAAATTTATGGTCGTGCTGAGGGTTGCAAAATATTTATGATTGTCCAAGAGTCTTCAGGAATTAGGGCACTGCTGGCAGCAAACAGAGGAGCATGTGAACACATGAAACAGGAGCAGAAGTAGGCCATTCAACCTTTCAATCCTGCTCTGTCTTTCAATATGGTTATGGCTGATCGACAATTACAGTGCTCTAATTTTCTTCCAATATTTTTCTTTATTTACAAATATAAAAGAAAAATGAGGGAGAAAGCGGTATAACTGGACAGAGTGGTTCGAGATGGAAGTCAACTGGTAAAATTTGCAGAAATTCATCCAGACAGATTTTGTAGCCGTTGCCATGACTGACTCCCAGCTTCATGGCATATGCTCTTATACTTGACGCCCAGCCTCAGCAGTCAATTGGGCATAGTGACCCCTTTCCCAATGTTATGTAAAGAGTTCTGACCTCTGGATTAGCCTAGTAATGATGCCATGGAGCTACTCTTCACAGGGAATAAATAGCACAGTGCAGGCAGAGTTAGGAAAAGGAACATCGGAGATCTAGGCAGAAGCCTGAAGTCTAGCCACATGAGTGCTAGCACACATGCTGAGAAACATGGAGTAGACTGAAAAACATTAGGTAGTGGAGTTTATGGAATAGGCTTTCTATAATACTAGAGTAAAATTAGCCGCTGGTGCTTCTTTTATCAGAGATAGTAGGAGCTGCTGATGCTGGAGTCTGAGATAACAAAGCGTGGAACTGGATGAACTCAGCAGGCCAGGCAGCATCAGAAGAGCAGGAAAGCCGAAATCTGGATCCTTCATTGGAAATGAGGGAGGGGAAGGGGGCTCTGAAACAAATAGAGAGAGGGGTAGGCGATAATAGAATGTGGATAGGGGAGCAGATAGGTGGAGAGAAGATGGACAGATTCCTACACTGTGAAAGAGTTGAACCTTAAAGTCTCATAATGTGTTAATGGGGATGAAGCCAGGCAAGGTGAGTGTAGGTAAGGAGTTGAGATGGCAGTTTGTCAGTGAGGAGGGGGGTTGGATGGGTAGGAGAGAAGACAGACAGGTCAAGGAGGCAGGGATGAGGCTAGTAGTTAGGAAGTGGAGGTGGGGTTTGGTTAGAGAGGTGGGAGGAATAGATAGCTGGGAGAAAAGACAGACAGGTCAAGGAGGTGGGGACGAGCTGGGCTGGTCGTGGGATGAGGTCGGGGGTTGGAGGATTTTAAAGCTTGTGAAGTCCACATTGACATTGGGCTGCAAGATTCCCAGTGGAATATGAGGTGCTGTTCCTCCAGCCTTTGGGTGGCATCATTGTGGCACATATTTAGTCTTAATCAACAGTGATATAAAGATGATCAAGTCTGAAGATAAGTTTTTGACCTTGTCTTCTCTTCCATCAGTTGATCTTAAAGTCAAATTCACAGATATGGGCATAAAAACCACACAACAAAAGACTAATTGGCTAACAGCCTCATGATTACTTGTGTTGGCTGTCCAACACATGTTGTTGTGACAGTGGAACCGGGTCAGACATGAGGGGATCAGATCCTTCCATTTCCACTTCCCCCACCTCTCCACGCTAGAAACGATGAACTCTTATTTATTATTTTCCCACTTTCATTCGTGATATGCAATTTTACCTTAGGTTTCCTCAAAATTTCTGATTTAAAAAGTCAAATATTTATGAGGGAGTTTGTATAAGGTGATTGCACTAATCTTGTATGCTTCAGATGCATCTTTTTTGAAGAATCAGTTCAAAATCAACAATATTTGCATCTCAGGGAGTAAAAGTGTTTACAACAATGGCCTTTTCTTTGCAAACTATTTTATCAGTAACATTTAAACATGACTTTATATGAACCTGCATTATTTGGAGCAAGCTTATTTTCTGTTATGCAATGTTAAATTACCCCTCTTTGAAAATACCTTACTGATTGTTCCTACACTGTGAAAGAGTGAACTTTAAAGTCTCATAATGTGTTAATGGGTCATTGACTCCAAATGATTCAAAATGTACCAAAAGAAATAAGATTTGGATATAAACATCTGAAAGGATTTTTATGGTCTGTCGGTTTTTATGTTTCAGTGACCATTTCCCTATACTGAGTCACACACTTGGGGCTATTATTCCATACTCTGCAGTGGCACAATGACAACATGCAACACTATGCAAGAAGATCATTCCATCAGCTTCTACATATTCTGAAGCTTTGTTATTTGCATTTCCAGTATGCATCAGCAACTTTCTACATCTTGTAAACTGACTAAAAAATAAGTTTAACAGCATTGATGAATTGTGCTATTCTGTCCCCTGCCTCCTTGCTTCCCTCCCACTCCATTGGAATTGTCATCTTCCAAATTGTTGCAAAATAGCACAAATAGAATATCAAGGTCCTCGGACATATTTTGGAGGCATGCCAAAACTGAAAGTGGGGCTGTGGGTATCCAATATGGTTTGGGAAACAAGTTCATACTTTTAGCAGTGATACTTTTGGGTGGCCACCTCATTATCATTTCAGGAACAAAAAAAAATTGCTGGAAAACCTCAACAGGTCTGGCAGCATCTGTGAAGAGAAATCAGAGTTAACATTTCATGTCCGGTGACCCTTCCCAAGAGGCCAGACATGCTGAGCTTTTCCAGCAACATCTGTTTTTGTTGCTGATTTATAGCATCCACAGTTCTTTTGGTTTTCATTATTATTTCATTTTTGATTTGGCATCAATTGCATACAACAAGAATGATGAGAAACTATGTTCAGAAAGCTCAAAATCAGTATTCAGAAGATGAATCAACAGAGAATTAAGGTCTTTGGAGTTGGGCACTTGGAAAAGATCCGTTGTGAGAATGGGTTCAGTATGTGTGAGAGATGCATTCCTTGCTGTAATGGAACTCACTCAAAGTGCTTTTCCTTCTCTCCCCTTTGAATTTCAAAGATATTTGTTGAGGTATATAATAAAATATTACATGGTGATGTTTCCATTCTCGACTAGACAGGCGCGAATTTTAATAAATTACCTCAATTTCCAATCTTGCCAACCTATGGTTCTGAGGCAGCATATTAGCTTTTAACATCCCAAACAAATAGGAGTTCATTTATTAACAGAGACAGAAATGTGAAAGGGGTTGTTATTTGGAGTTCTGTTTTATGTCTGCACTATGAGGAGGTGCAGTGTGCTCCTTAAACCACTCCATTGGCGCAGGTGCATTGATGCCTGCACTAATAAGGAAATCCTGGCCAGAATTGTTGATCCATTACCCGTTTTCATTCTCGCCTTTGTTGTTTTTCTCCTGCTACTCCTCAGAACTATTCAGGAACAATCCAAGGATTGTGTCTGGACCTTCTGCAGTTTAGAAGCTGACCACTGCACAGTGTTGTGCAGATCAAGACAGACATGTGACCATTCTGGATACCCCAGCTTGAATATACTGTACAGCAACTTAAGATCTGTGCAGGAAGGTGAAATACATCTTCAGCACATGAAAGGCTTATCCCATCAGATGCAAGGTGGAAATAAGACATTCAGTGTAACCCTAATGGGTTTCTATAGCTGTACTATGAGTAGATGTCATCACCCAGTTCTCATGTGGCTATCATCTGTCATCTAGCAGCCTATTCTTGAGAGTGACTGTTATTCCAAAAAAATGTTATGAGTGGGGTTTTGGTAGACTACTCTTGGATAAAAGCATCATGGCAGCTTCCTCGGAATCATACATTTGCAGAAATATAATAAACACCACTTTACACTTTTTCTTTAGTGTATTGGTTAACTAACTGAAAGATCCTTGATAGGTCTTCAGAAGAACTAGAAGGGATTGATTTTGAGAATAGTGGTTGTTTTTATTGCGAAGGAAAACATTAGCCATCAGTACCAACAGGGAGAAAATCTTTTTCTAAGAGACTATAGATGTATCTCCCACCTGACATGACTTCTTGAGACTCCTGATACTGCTGTTCTGAAAATTCATGGAAATTTTGGCCAGATTTTTAGGAATTGGATTCACTCCAGAAGCCTGTAAAAACAGCTGGCAGAGATCGAGATATGAAAGTCCTGTGCCACTTTCCCACAGATCTAGTTTTTGTCACCAAAGGGTAAAAATATGAGCATGAGTGAAATAGCTGAGAAACCAGACACAATAGAGCCATTTGAAATTAATGTTAAGTTGAAATGAAATAACTCCACGGAGGCCGGTATCCCTTCGCCAAGTCATTCGTTGCCAACACGTGAATTTCTCTAACTCTAGTACTGCCTCTTCAGAGTCAGATCTGAGTGCCTTCTGCCAGCCAGGACTCCTTGATTAAACAAGATTAACAGGACCAATCAGGGAACTCATTCTAAGGCTGACCTTGTTACAATCACTACATCCCTCCACCTCTAAGTCTGAGGATAATAGTCATTGCTTTTTCTTGGAGACCCTCCTAAGGCATTTCAACACTGGGTCAGGTTCCTCTAATTTGGCATCCAATACGGTTGGCATGTTACACATGGAAGGTGTCCTCTTGCACCGGGAGCATTTCACGCGAAGAATTTTGAATTCTTGAGTCGGTGGCAAATGAGTTGAGAGGGTTACATCTGTCATTTCCATCTCTGATTCAGAGGATTCATCAATGTTTGATGGAAAGAGTGAACCTATGGGTTCTGGCAGCATTTCTGACTGTTCCAAAGTATAAGGCATGTTTTGCTCCCATACCATTTGCAAAGTTGCAGCTTTCATATAGTCTACATGCTTGTTCAGGACTGTTGCAGCTACCTGAACTTTATATGTCACTGAGCCTCACTTTGTGTTGCCTATGTCTCAACCACATTGGGCTATTTCCATCGTTCCTATACCAAACTTCGTCCCTGGTATCGAATAGTCTGAATTACTTGGCAAGCCTTGTGTCTGGTATTGGCATTCATGATGCTGTTTCACCCTCACACACACATCCAGGAAGATCAGACTTAACTTTGTGCAGAATCCTCTCCCCATTGACAACTCTGCTGGTGCTATCCTGGTGGCTGCATGCAGTGTGGTCCTATAATCAAATAAGAACTGTGACAGCTTTTTATTTTGCGAGGCTGTAGGCTGTTTCTTCAAGCCTGCCTTCAAAATTTGGACTGCTGTTCCTGCCAGGCCAGCCTGTACAGTATGGAGGTATCCTTATGAGTTGAATGCTACTTGACTTTAGAAAACACCCAAATTTGGTGGTAAACAACATCCTGTTATCTGTGACTAACTCTTCCGTGACTCTGTATTGAAAAAAATGTGAGCAGTTTTTCTATCGTCATCCCTGAGTTTCACAAATGGGCTGATTGAGTGTGCATCTTTAATGACTAAGAACATTGAGCACATGAACGGATTTGCATAGTTGACATGCAACTGAGTCCAGGGTTTGCCTGGCCAAAGCCATGAATATGGGTGAGCTGCTGGTGTTAATTTTTGTCAGTGTTGGCATTCTAGGCATTGGTCCACCGATGCATCTAAGCCTGGCCACTAGACGTAACTTTCTTGCCAAAACTTCATTTTGGAGACCCCTGGATGGTCCTGGGGTTAGTTAACCAGTATTTGGCAGCAACCTTTGCTCAGGAAGTCATTCTTGTTCCACAGTACAATACACCATCCTCTACTATCAGCTGTGACTCCGAGTCCAAAACGGTTTCATTCCCAGTTGTAATATCTCTTTGGTTTCCCCCATCATCACCTGTTATTTCAGTTTTGACAAGAACAGATATTTCTGCACCTAAAGTCTAATTTTGTCAGCAATGACTGGGAATGTGTCCAGAAAATTTAAAACCATTACAGGCACTTTCAGTGGGGGTACCACCAGTGGAGTACCTGCTAATGAGAGGTGACTCAATGCATCTGCAATCACTACTTATCCTCCCAGTCATCTAAGCACTTTGAATTAGAGTCCACCGCTGAATACAGCCCAAAGCTATGGGTGACACTGCCTTGTCCTCTTTAAGCAGACCAAGTAGGTGTTTGTGGTCCATTGTTATCAAAACATTTTCACGCAAAAAGATATTGTTGGAACTTTGATTGCAAATATGACTGCTGATCCTTCTTTCTCTATTGGGGCATATTTACACATTGCATTAGCCAAACTCCTGGGTGCATACACTGTTGGATACTCCTTTCTATTGGGACACCTCTGAGCTAATACTATCCTGAATGATGTCGTACAGGAAAGCATCGCATGTTTAATACACTACCTTCCTTCGAATCACAGTGTGCCAAATCCTTAGAGAATGATGGCTGTTTCTTAAATTCATTGAAATCTAGGGCTTGTCTTTGTGACCATTTCCAAAGCTGACCCCTTTTAGGAATTGATGCAAAGGCACCAGGACAGAGGCTAGGTTATTGTGAATGTATTTTCCATAAAAATTGACCAGCCCAAGAAATGACTTTAGCTGCTGGATATACATAAGAGCTGAGGTGCCTTTGATTGCCCTCATTTTATCTTCCAATGATCCAAGGTGGTCACTTGTGCAGAATATTTCTAAATATTCCTTATCCTATTTTCCCACTATTAGAGTGTCACCTAGATAAATGGTGACCTGAGGTAGATCTTGCAAAATGTTTGAAGTCATCAGCTGAAAAATTGAACAGGCTGATGATAACCTAAAAGGCACTCTTGTAAATTGGTACAAGCCCTAAGGGCTTGTAGCCCTACAAACCCTAATTGTAGCATACATCAGGTAAACCTCATTTGACTGCAATCTCAAATAAGCGGTGTTCATGCCCAGTTTTGTGAGGGACAGACCCTGACAGCTTTGTGTATAAATCCTCCATCGAAAGGATTGTGTATTTATTGAGCTCTAAAAAGTTGTTTACCATTTGCTTAATATCTCCACAAAGGTGAACTAGTCCATTGGGCTTCAAAATTATTATGACCTGTACTACCCATTCTGCCAATTGGACTGGTTTAGTAATTCCTTCATTTCCCAGCCTTCTGATTTCAGTCTCCATTTTTGCCGATTAGGCAAGTGGCACTGGTTGGGCCTTGCAGAATCATAGAATTGCTTCCTGGTCAACAAGCAATGTGTCATTGTTTTTTCAGGTAGTTCCTAGACCTTCATGGAAGGCACATGGGTACTTACATCTGTCCATTCAGGCAGCCATTCTCCAACTGAAAAATACAGACCCAATTTATGTCAATCTCTCCCAGCCAAATTTTGCTCCATCAAGCCAGGCCCCTTGCCGTTTACTGCAATGAGTGAAACAAAGAAACAAACAAACCTACAGCTCAGGAACAGGCCCTTCGGCCCTCCAAGCCTGCGCCGATCAAGATCCTCTGTCTAACCTGTCATCTATTTTCTAACAGCCTGTGTCCATTTGCTCCCTGCCCATCCATGTGCCTGTCCAAATATATCTTAAAAGGCGCTAACATGTCTGCGTCTACCACCTCCGCTGGCAACGCGTTCCAGGTGCCCACCACCCTCTGTGTAAAAAAACGTACCACGCATATCTCCCTTAAACTTTCCTCCTCTCACTTTGAACTCATGACCCCTAGTAATTGAGTCCGCCACTCTGGGAAAAAGCTTTTTGCTATCCACCCTGTCTATACCCCTCATGATTTTGTAGACCTCAATCAGGTCCCCCCTCAATCTCCGTCTTTCTCATGAAAATAATCCTAATCTACTCAACCTCTCTTCATAGCTAGCACCCTCCATACCAGGTAACATCCTGATGAACCTCCACTGCACCCTCTCCAAAGCATTCACATCCTTTTGGTAATGTGGCGACCAGAACTGTACACAGTACTCCAAATGTGGCCGAACCAAAGTCCTATACAACTGCAACATGACCTGCCAACTCTTGTACTCAATACCCTGCCCAATGAAGGAAAGCATGCCATATGCCTTCTTGAGTGGTATATGAAACAACTGCTTCTCATAAGAGATAGGAACCAAAGTTGTGCCCTTAATCTCTAGGTTCCCAGATATAGGTTCTCAGCCCAGCTGAGAGTCTTGTGTAGCCTTTAGTGCTGGAGTCAAGGGTGAATTGTGTTAAAGCCTGTTTCTGAAATGCCCATACTGGTATCAACCTCCATTAGAACTGGGTGACCATTTATTCAGAAAATTATGGTGATTGGTTCTGATTTGGATATTCCGAAGCAATTTAGCTGTTCCAAACCAGAAGCAAGTGGACTGAAATCTCCTGGATACCAGCCTATGAGTTATCTTGCTTAATTTAAGTGTATTAGAATTCTTTTGCTGTCTCAAGTCTACATAACAGCAGCAACTAAAGTGGCTTGCTGGCCAGGATCCTGAAGAAAATTTTAACTGTTTGGCTGAGGCTTTGCTTTGTTTCGGGGTTTTGCTGCGGGCTGATCTAGAGTCCTTTTGATCAGGATATGTCCTGAGAGAGGCTATGGAATTGCCTTCACTCATGTGGTGTTCACCAGATGGACTTGTGAGGGCGTCCACTTGCTTTGGAATAGCCTGCAACTCATGAGATCCACTCACCACCTTTTCGAAAGATACAGCCAATTGCGACATCTGTTTGAATTCCGGTCGGGCTTCAGCGCCTGGCCGTTTCAGCAAAATCACATCATTAATCTCACATTCCAAATGGTCTCTCAGTATCTCAATAACTGTTAAACAAAAGTCACATGCTTCTGTAAATTGTCTCAACTGAGACAAAAATCTCAATATGGATTTCTCTTGTTCACAAATTGCTGAATAAAATGATAATGCCTCAGAATTAGCGGAGGCTTGTGGTCATAATATTACTTTAACTATGTCTATCAATTCTTAAAATGTTTTACTAACTTGTGCCTCAGGGAAAGTTAACTTCTAATACTGAAAAAAAACTGCAGCTCCATCAAGCTATCAGCAGGATTGCTTATTGCTTTTCATCTGCCCTAATGTCAATGGCCTGGAAAAAATCCATGCATTTTTCCCAACATTCTGGGCCCAGTCCTCAAAGGTAAGGGCAAATGAGTCAAGCTTCCCAAATAACAGCATGATGCTGGAAATGCATACACCAACTCAAAGATGACTGTTGCGAGCAAGTTTCTTGAGGAATGTGCTTTACCCTAATCGACGCTGATGTAACTCGACAGAGCCTGGTATCCTGTCACCAAGTCACTCTGCATATGCACAAGCACAGTCTTTGAGTCGAGTACTGCCTCTTCAGAGTCGGCTGTGGGTGCCAGAATCTTTGACACTTCTCTTTTAATTTGTCACTCAGTGCTACCTGGTTAAAATTTCCAATCTGGTCCAATCAGGGAGCTCATATTCTGTGAGGCCCAGTTTGGCCGAGCTTGTTACAATTACTACAACTTTCTTGTTCCATTAGCTTACAGTATGCAGCCACACATGTATGGAATAGGTGTAAATTGTCCCAAAGTAAAACAAGCTCTGCTTAAATGACACCATCTATTTAATTCTACATGAACAAAACCAACTCAAACTTAGAGCTGTAAGTTAGAGTAAAGAGTTAAAACACATTGTTGACTGATTTGATGACAGATTGTCTGGTGTATCTTAGAAAAGACTATTATCATCTACACCTGCAATTTCAAGAGAGTTCATTATTAACATTTTCCAAGTCTTGTTTTTATAAACACCTGGCTGAGTTTCAAGCATTCTAAAAGCACACATTTTAGCAAGCAGATCTGACTAACATGTTAATTGATAGTTTTAAGAGTGATTAAAGAACTAGCTATCATTAATGTAATTATGAAAGCAGACTCTTTGGTCCAAATAGTCCATGCTGACTATGTCCCAAACTGAACTATTCTTACCTGCCTGCATTTGGCCCATACCCCTCCAAACCTTCCTTGTTTATGTACTTATCCAAATTTTTTAAAAAACGTTATAACTGTACCCGCATCCATTATTTCCTTAGGTAGTAAGTTCCACACACAAACCACTGTCTATAAGAAAAATTGTCCCTCATGTCCTTTGAAAATATTTCTCCTCTCACCTAGTTTTGAACTCCCCCATCTTAGTGAAAAATCTTTACTATCCACCTTGCATATGCCTCTCATGATTTTATAAATTTCCGTAAAGTCACCCCCTAAGCTCCAGTTAAAAACAATGCCAGCCTTTCCAGCCTAGTTTTAAAACTCAAACCCTATTCCTGGGAATATCCTGTTTTTTTTTCTTTGAACCCTCTCCAGTTTAGTAATATCTTCCTTACAGCAGGGAGACCAGAACTGCACGCAGTACTCTAGAAGAGGCGTCATCAATGTCCCGTACGACGTCAATATGATGTCCCAACTGCAATATTGAATGGCTTGAGCAATGAAGGCAAGCATGTTAAATGTCGTCTTAATCATCCTGTCTACTTGTGACGTAAATATCAAAGGATTATGTACCTGAACCCCTAGGTCTCTCTATTCTGCAACACTGCCCAGGGCCCTACCATTAATTGTATAAGTACCAGCCACATTTGTTTTACCAAAATGAAATATTTCACGTTTACTCAAATTAAATGCCATCTGCCACTGTTCAGCCCATTAATCCAATTGATCAAGATCTTTTTATAGTTTTAGATAAACTTCTTCACTGTCCACTATACCACTAATTTTTGTATCATCTACAAACTTACTAACCATGCCTCATATATTCTCATCCAAATCATTTACATAATTGACAAACTAAAGTGGACTCAGTGCTGATCCCTAGGAAACACTGTTGGACACAGGCCTCCTGTCCAAAAAAAAACCCCTACACCATCACCCTATGTCTCTTATAATTTTGTATCCAATTGATAAACTCACCCTGAATCCCATGTGATCTAACTTTACTCATTAGTCTATTGTGCAGAACCTTTTCAAAGGCTTTAATAAAGTCCGTATAAACGATGTCTGTCACTCAGTCCCTGTCAATCTCTTTGGTTGCTTCCTCAAAAAACTCAAATGATTACTTATTTTTTATAACAAATTGACTACCTGATGTGGTTTAAAATGTTTGAATACATTTCTGAAATGAGTGCTTTCTTTCTATACTAAGTATGCATTAATGAATGCTCTATTAGATTGGTAGCTTTTATTTCATCTCCCTATGTTCTCTGATGTCTGCCATATTGGTCACCCTGTTGCATGTAAGTAAGTGGATGGGGACATGGAGAAAACATGGGAGAGCAATTTATAAATGATAGATTATGTTGACTGACATCTAAATGACCTAAACTTTCAAAATAACTGGAATGATAGTCCTGAATCAATTTCCCAACTTGAGCTACTTGCTTAGGTTATGATAATCCTCCCTTCAGATTTTATCTACACACCCTACGTATTATTACAATATTAAATTGGTATTCTTGCAAATTATCCTTACTCTTGCAAGACAAAAAGTTCAATTAATGTGTCATACACAATGGTTGAAGGGTGTAATATCCATCATATTCACTATGATACATTGTAGCAACTCCCCAAATCATCACTAACAGCATGTCCAGCAACTCACACACACAAGACCAAAGTTATCAATCGTGCACCATCCTGACTTGGATGACTATTGCTATTCCTTCATCACTGCTGGGTTAAAATCCTGGAGCTTGCAACATAACAACAACATCAGAGCATCCCCATCAAATGAACAAGAGCAGGCTCAGAGTGAATGCTGACCACCATATTTTTCTGGACAACACTGAGAAACTGAAAAAACAATGCCATACAATTAGGCGTATGGGCACTAGCTGTTAAAACAGATTGAAAGACAATGGCTCAAAATATGATCATATACAAGGTACCAAATACTTATTTATAAAGGAGGTAGAAATTTTACTCCAAAGCCTGATTAAGTAATAATTGTCCCTTCTGAGTTGCTAAGTAGGAGATTTTCAGTGACTAATGAAGCCTAATGGGAAAAGAACTTTGATAGACACATTACCTACTGTGGTTCAGTCCATAGATTGAATCTTTGCTATCCCTGAGCAGGCACAAGAATAGATATTGAAATATTGCATTCGGCTTGGATCACTTTTGTTTGAACTACATGTGATCTGTGCACGATATATAGCTTTTAGCGAATAATATATAGCAATGTTCTGAATAAAAATGAGCCTTTAATATGCAATCTTTGAAGTTGTTAAATCAACAATCAGGGATGAACTAGCAATCTAACGGTGCTGAATAGATTTAAGTATGTATATTGATAGATTTAATTACTGAAATTCTGAAGGATAGGAATTCTATAAGATTGCCAGTAGAGAAATATAAATGGCTTAATGAGAAGAACAA
This sequence comes from Stegostoma tigrinum, assembly GCF_030684315.1. Taxonomy (NCBI): domain Eukaryota; kingdom Metazoa; phylum Chordata; class Chondrichthyes; order Orectolobiformes; family Stegostomatidae; genus Stegostoma; species Stegostoma tigrinum. Next base: position 29,341,519 of record NC_081374.1, read on the forward strand.
AGGAAATAAGAAAACAGTTACATGAAATGGCATAGCTAAGAGCAAATTTTTATAAATATGCTCAGAGAAAGAGTAACTAATGCAAGTTTATTTAAGACAAATGGATACAGGGTAATAAGACTGTGTCAGTCTCATTAAATGACCAATTTACTTTTTACAGTGAAAAAGCAAAACTTACTGGTGGCACAGGGCAGCATAAAATTAGGCCGCAGGGACAAAGCTAGTAGATTTAATAGATTATTTTTTGGAAAAAAATGATGAAAATCGAAATAATGAGACATTGGATTAACAAATCTTCACGTCCCTGAGAAGTTCCGCCATAAAATATTAAAAGAATTGCATAAAGAATTTGCAAATACGTTAGTCATGTATAGCAAGATTTGGAAATATGTGGTGAAATTGTAAATGTCATCTTTTTTTTTAGAAAAAGCAGGCAGGGAGAAACTAGGTAACTAGAAACTTGCCATCAGAATGTCATTTGCAGGGCATGTGCCTGAGAATAAACAATCCCTGAGGATGGGAGACCTATCAATTAAACAAAGAGAGTCATCCCAGATTTATAAAGAATAGATCTTGCCTGATTATTTGGATTTTCTGAAGAGGTAAATAGCATCTTGGACAGGAGAATGTTTTTGCATAAGTGTACACTGTAACTCGTAACAGCATATCTTCAGATGCCAATGTGAGGGGTGTTACCACACAATATTTCCTAGGTGCATTTTTTAACCATCAATTCAGTATAAGATCTAAATATCACAGGAGTGTTCAATTACCTCAGGATTTCCATTGCATCTTCCATCGTAGCTGCAAATGGATACCCTGTTTGATTAATCATCAGAAGTCAATTAATTTGATTAGACAATCATAATATCATAATCACACAAGATAAGTCATATGAGCAGGCAGCAGCATGTAATGTTTTGATAATGTCACAGGGCTCATAATACAGGCACTGCAACTGTGCAGGGGCATGAAGTGCAAGTTCTGTAGTTGTGACACAATATACAGCCTTGAGAGCTCATGAACTTCCAGAGGCATTTAATAAGATTTCACACAGGCGATTGATGAAAATCAAGACCACCTGAAGTTGGAAGCAGCCTAACAATATGTATAAATAATTGACTGGTGTGTTAGAGAAAGAGAATAGAGACAAGGTGTTTATTTTCTAAACAGTAAAATGGGACTGCCTATCCTCCTCATGTATCGTACTGGGTCCCCATTTTCACCATAAATATTAATGGCCTTTATTGTTATGATCCCAGCTGATGCTAATAATGGATGAGTCAGACTTCGGAATGAAACCTGGTTTAATAGAACATATGTTTTGTTTGTTTAGTTAGTTAATGTGACCCATTCATATTTCTGTAATAGTGTAGCAGACTGCCAGGTACGTACAATAGTCACACATCCTCTTGCATTTAGATCATTGTTGTTGAATAATTTTCTAACCTTCAAAACAAAACCTTCACAGTACTAACCCACAAGCATCTCTGTGGAAGTTAATGTTGGAAAACAGGCTAAAACCTTGTTTCAATGTTTGCGTTGAGACATTTCTAACTGCTGTATATATAGTCTGAATGTTTCATTTTCTTTCTTTTGTGTACAAAATTCAAATTCCAAAAATTATTATTATATATATAAAATGTATAGACATATTACACATCTTTCAGTAGAATATGACATAGATTTTGGAGAAATCACACTAATTTCTGTGATCAAGATGGTGGAAATTAGAAAGGGACATAGATTAAATGAATGGACAAAGCTATTCAAGAGCATTTCAGTGTGGAGAAGTATGAGGTTATTTACTTTACAAATTTGAAATGTTGTTTTAATGATGAGATGTCAGAGGTCGTTGACTGCACAATCATAAAACTAGGAAAGATATGTCAGTGTTGTGAGAGGTATATTACAGATTCATCAGACAAATAGGAAGATTTGAAAGGCCAGTTTAAGAGGAAAGTCTGCACATTTTTGGCTTATACCTCCTTGGATTTAGATTATTTATGTGTAACTGAGTTAAACAAGATGATAGAAGGTTCTGATTGGGTCCATTTGGACTAACTATTTTCTTAGAGGAAACTCAGTCCAGGAGAAAATAATCCTAAAATTAGAAAGAACCATCTTGGAATGAAAGCACTTTTTTTCCACAATCAATATTAGAATTTTGGAACTTGCTGTCCCAAAGGGCTGTCCATATTATTACGGTAGTGTTAAAAATGAACTGATTTCTTTTTACTACTTTTACTTAACTTTAATACCTAGGCCCTTTCATAAAGTGAAATTACTTCTCAACGAAGAAAAAATTACTTACAATGACTGCAGTGATACCTGACCAGATTTGGGTCAAACTTTGATAAAACATCAATAAGCAAATCACTTTTTGAACTGACATTAACGTTTTCAAAAATGAATGAAACCGGCTATTCAGAACTGTGTCTCATTCTTTATTCTCATATTTCTGGAACTTTAATATCTTGGGATAAAAGGCTCACCTGCAGAATATCATGGTAAAACGATAAAGCTAGGCATGGGAATTTTATAATGAACTGTATTTTAGGAAACTGGTTTTGAGGGAGCAATGAGAAGAATGATGGATTCATTAGAGGAGATCTGGAAGACTTGCTGTCTGTCTCCCTGTTTTACACTCTCATTCTGTCAGAAGCCAATTCCTGGTGAAAAGCAAATCAGAGAAATGCCCGTTCATGGAGAAACAAATATATCCACAAATGTTGTTACATCAGAGCATGCAAGCCATTAATTAACAACTGTCCTCTCAGCCTGAACCTAACTCCTCAAAGTGCTAAAGATTTTCAACTTGTATATTCTTGGTCTTCTTATTTATGCTAGATCCTTTGAAAACTTCATATCTGTCCTTGCACATGTATTTGATGTTGCATTTTATTAATTTTCCTGAGGTTAGTTAGTAAGTTATACAATCCCTATTTTGTTCACTTAAGGATATCTTCTATTGGCTCCTTCACTTATGCATTTGCTTGTATTTTAATGGAAGAATGATAAAGCTACCTGTGAAAAACAACTAAATTTTTTTTTGAGATCAACTGAGAAGGTTAAAATGATGGGACCCGTTTTACTTTTCTTCTTGAGACAATGCAGTTTCAATGGAGGTGTTTAACACTGATCAGTAGATTTTTTTGTGGGCTAAGGGTATTATGGGATATAAGAAAAGTTGAATTAAGATGTAATAACTTGACGATTTCATTTGTAATTATTATGATAAAATGGGAAAGTTCCTTGACTGCGTTTTGTCAGCATTACTTCAGGTTAATCAGACATGCAAGTTGTCCCAGGGTATTCTATCAATGGGCTGTGGAACAATTATGTTTCTCTAGAACAGGGGAATTTCTGAGGGAAATCATCCTGAGGGATTTTTCCAGCTTTCATCATAAAATTATCTCAAAGAAATACGCATTTCTAAACCTACAGAGAAGTCAACATTGGTGGAAGTGTGTGCAAAATATGGTAATATATCCAGGTTAATTATTTAAAGTTAGGAAATGTAAGGATGTTCCCAAATGTATTTGTTAACCTTTAGTCAGTGGAGAGTTGTGACAGACAGTTGAATGGGTAATCCTTATGTGCAGTATAAGAAAATGTAGCTTCTACTGTAGTTGTTGAATGAAATATATCAGTTTTAGCTTTCTAATAGTCTTAAACTAAAGCCACACATTAGTAACAATGGAAGCTGAGAGTGATACAGTTCATTCAACATATAGCCCCATATTAAGTCTATTGGTCTTTCCTAACTATTGGTATTAGTGAGGCCTGGAAAGATGGACTAATTCCCATGTGTGTCATTAAGCATTTTGCTTGTGTATCACTTTTTTTTGTCTTGTTTGCTGTCTTTAGGCTTGGTGACAAATCCTGAGATCAAATTCATATCTTTAGTCACTACTTAGGTCACATTTAGCATTTTACTGTATTTTTAATCTGGCGTAGCAGCTCTGAATTCTTAACCATTTTGGTCAAGATGAGAGGTCACAAGTCCTTAAGCAATTATATGGATGTGTAGCAGCCAGACTATGAACACTATGTGAACAGTCTGACTATGAACACTATGTGAACAGTCTGAGCTGCAGTATGAGCTTCAGAGTCACAGGTCAAGTAATTCATGATATCTGATAGGCCATGAGCTAGCTCCTCAATCTCAGTCTCCATTAGTTGCACTGAACTTACTTACCAAACTCTGTGTCATATTATTAATATAATTGCAAAGGTCACTGCTGCCAGTTAGTGATCAGAGGTGGGTGTCGACTAGAATTTTGTGCTGAGCAGACTGATATCCATAGGTTGAACTAGGCAGTGAAATTAGAGATTTTGCAAGAGTTTTATTTCTCTCACTCACATGCTGTCTTGGTCTCTGATTCTGTAAGCCTGTTGTTGCAGGGCCAACAGCTTCACCCTTTGTGTCGAGGTGTTAAAGCTGTCACTCTGGTTTCAGGTCTTAATCTGGGTCCTGCATCTTCAAGGCAACCAGGTTTCATTTGCTTATAATGCAGAACAGAAAGTAACATGCTTAGTTTTACCTTGAATTTAAACAGACAGCCTAAAACCTAACCGCCATACAAAATATCAGATTCATTACCACTCTGATTATCTGTACTAGAATTATGATAGTACTTTACTGTGCAGCCAGTGTGAAGTGAGATAAGGAGCTGAAATAAATGTGACAACTCAAGAAATTTCAGTTAACTGTTGTAATCACAGTGACTGCATGTCAGACCATAAATGTCCAATATTTAATACTTTCCAGAAGACACTGAAGTTACAAAAATGCTCAACTCTCTGTAAAGTTTTAACATGATACCCTGCTTGAACAACTGGCCTACAGATTGGAATTAGAATGTAAAGGATTTATTACAAATCTTGGCATCTTTCAGGTGGGTACATACGCTAGCAAATATCTCCATCTCTAAATGGCACAGGTCATCAGTTTGCTAAGTAGTCTACTGTTTATTTAAGAAGTCCAGCTATCAGGCTTAAGTCCAAAGCTCAACAATATCTAAATTTGCAAATGGAATTCCAGCTGTTAGCCACTTTAGACACCATTAATGAAGAAATTGAGTTTTATAATTTGCACCAATGAATGTTTTGCAGAAGTATGATTAGTGTGTCTGGTCTTGCCCAACAGTTTGATGTGAGCTCCACATGCCTCATTAAATACTCTCAGGCATATTGTACTTGATGAACTGAGAGGGAAGATTAGTTTTCACCGCTTGAATTATATGTGGAAATACCCTAAGTGTTTAGAATTGATTTTAGTTTTAAATAAAGTAAGTTTTTATTTTCTAATTTTCACCCTGCTGACCTGGAGATGTTGTGATTTCTGGGACACAGTTCTGCAGATACAATTTAAATATCTTGCCCAAATGACGGTTCTTTTCCATGCATGCCGATGTGTGGACTCACTCAATCTTTGGGAGACTCACATCTCAGTTTATGTCATTGCGAAACAATGTGATAACATCGGTCTCCTGATCACAGGAGACCATCATATAAAATAAGGTTGGTTGACTCATGATTGGTTCACAAGAAGCAGTGCATAGGAACTTGCCTCAAATCTCCTTTACACTTCCCAACAAATGCCTGGTTTCCCAGAGCCCAGAAAACCCAGCCAGCAATCTAAGGTCAATTTCATCTGGGGAGAGCAGAGAAGTGGAGTGGATTAGAAACAGGTTGTGGTCAGATTTTCCATTTCTTTTTAATCCACACCAGCCTGATCTTTAGGAGTTTTAATATTCCATATTTCTCAACTTGTCTTACATACAAATGTAAACAAAGGTTATGAAACTTTTGTGAATCACTCTAAATCCAGATGTTGCATGCAGCATGGCTCTTGCAAGACTATAAAAAACTAAAAGTTAGTTTTAAATATTTAACAACACAGTAACCTGGAAGTTATTCTTTACTCACGGAACACAATGGCGAATTGTTAACTCGTGCATGAATAACAGAAGTAGCAGAGACCTCTGAGCTAACCAAACTTTTCACTTCAGTTTTTTGCTATCGTGTGTTTTCCTATATAGGCGAACAATTATCAGCCAGTGGGTTGAACACCTAATTTTTGCAAGTGTCTTGCTTTCTATGTCAGTGTGGAGCAGCTTGTTTTTCAGTTCGTAGGCACTATTGGTAAAGAATAACAAAATAGCAATTTTTAAATTTAATTCCCTATTTTTTCCTGTGTAGTATCTTAGTCAAATTATTTGTAGAAAGATATGACTCAGTCCCCATTTCAGTTGCAAGTTGTTGCTAAAGTACTTCATTTGTTTTGCAATTTGCTAGGGTGGATGCAGGAAGGACGAACTTTAAAAATTCTGTTAATACCTAGTTCAGCTTCTAGACAATGGTAATCCCACATTTTGAGACTTCCAGATACTTCCCAACAGGTCAACACTTGCTGACAGCTCGTGATGAGTTGGAAATCTGCAAGTGGTTTATATGCCAGTTTGGCACAACCTTCTCTGCAGTTAACTATTCTAAAGGACTCCTGAGCTCCCCCAAAGAACCCATGAACCTGACGCTCAAAATATTCACATAGGTACTAAAGAGATAGCTTGGCAATCCAAGGAAATGCATAGAATATTAACTTACTCTTACTTTGTTGAATCACCAATCCCCGAAGTGCCAAGTAACAGGGAGTCAGAAATCCAATCTTGTAGAGGCAAACCCAGTGTCATATGTAAAAGGCATTTGCACATCACTTCACTCGCACATCAGCCATCCTGTGCCAGTCACCCTTGCCATGCTCTGCTGCTCAATCCATTAAGTCTACACCACATGTCCTTGACATCACACTCCGAAATGGCCAGCCACCTCCAGGAGCCACACGTGTGAACCATGCCCCACCCTTGTGCCACCCCTGTGAAAATAAGAAAAGCCAACATTGGGCACTTAGGATTCATGACAAAATCGGGCATTATGGTCACGACAGAAATATTCTCAGTCCTCTGTCCTCTGTCCTCATGAAATTAGACTTTGAAGTTAATTAAATGCTTCTAAAATGTAGCCACTGTTGTTCTGCAGGAAACACAACAGTGAGTTTACAGACAGAATGGGATGTAATAGCAACCGGACTATCTGTTTTTATCCAGGTCAAAACAGTGTGGAGCTGGAGGAATACAACAGGTCAGACAGCATCAGAGGAGCAGGAAACCCAAGGTTTCGGGTTGGGACACTTGTTCAGGACAGATGAAGCTATCTCTGAGTAATCTGTTTTTAAGATAGTAATCAGAGGATAGATATTAGTGAGGACACCAGAAGTAACTACATTGCTGTTCTTTGAAATAAAACCAGGTGACTGTATACATCCACTTGAGCAAGCAGCTCGGCCTCACTTTAACATCTCATCCAAAAAATGCCATCTCAAATTGCACAACTGTCTCCAAGTACCTTGTTGGAGCATCACTTATTTTAGTACTTATGCTCGCAAGTGGTACTTGAATTCGAAAGCTTATGGTTCAGAGACAAGTCTGCTGCTCATTCATCTTCCTCTGATATTGTTGAAGATTTAGTGTTTCTTTCACTAACACAGTGTAAGAAATTAAAACTGAAACATGTCTGGTTTAATCGACTAATATTTCAGTAAATCAGCCATCAACCTGAAGCCATTTTTAAACTAGACAATGCTGGCTCACAAATTGTACTTGGCTATTAAAATATTTGAAAAAGGTATTTTGAAGAAACACCTGAGCAAAAGGCGGATATTTCTTTCGTAGTACTTGAAATTTAGAGACAGTGTAAAATAGGAGTGACTTCTGCTTGGCAGTTGGTCAGGTTTTCCTGCGTGATAACCTTTGTCTCAGCCCATTATGTGTTCATGCATGGGCAAAACACCAGGTTTTATGGGCAGGAAGTTCTATAGGCTTCAAGGATCTACTGTGCTCCAACATGCAGTGCCATATTTAAAAGGCATTTGCACATCACTTCACTCTCACACCTCACATCTCACATCAGCCATCCTATGGCAATTACCCTTGCAATGCTCTGCTGCTCAATCAATTAAGTCTACACCACACGCCCTTGGCATCACACTAATAATATTGTGTATTCCCAGTGGCTGAAGTAGTCGCCGTTGCTGGGACTTTCAGGATATTCCACCACTGTTGCCACATTTAAATTCCAGGTTGAACATTCAAAGTCAGGAACTGCTGTTTCCTGTGTTACTGGACAATCCTAAAAGACATGGCTAAGAACAAGAAAGTTTTCTCCAATAGGGACCTGGAGTTCCTGGGAAACAGCGTACAAACAGTAGAGCTGTCCTCTTTTCTCATGACCAGCAGAGAAGACCATGGTACCAGACCCTGCAGCCTGACCTGAAGGAGCCACCAAGGTCAGTGCAGGGCTCCTATTCCAGCAGAACAGCCTGCAATGCTGCAAGAAGCTCAACAACCTTCTATACTTCTCAGTGCCACCATCTTCTCACTGCTACCTCATACTCTCACTAGCTTGGCAATTACACCCACGTTCTAACAAGGCTCATGACCTACTATTCCTACTGTTACATTGACGATTTCCTCAATCACTCCCACCCGCCTAATCTTCCTATTAACGGCCATGCATGCTCTCGGTGTTTCCTAACCCCTCACCCAAGACACCTCACCACCTTTGCTACTCCTGCACCAAGACTGATGTCTGCACCAGTCACTTTCATCTTATCAACGTATCCTTTTGCCTCATTCCAGGACTGAACAGCCCTCAAAAGGGCAGAGAGGTTAATGGCATGCTTGACCTTTGTCTCCTCATGTCCTACCAGGAGAGAGTTCTCGCCTTAGTGGGGAGAGGATTGATAGCCTTTGTGTGGGTATGCATGCCTTCCATATCACTAAACAGAGTGGTAACTCATTGTCCAGTATGATACTGATCCCATTAAAGTGAATATATTCTTAAAGAGCCCAAACCTTTATCCCTATTTCTTAACACACTCCTCTCTTGCCACCTGTAGGCACCAATGACATTCACAAAGTCTCCAAAACCACCACCTCCACCTCTAAGAAAGAAGCCACAACCCCTACAGAAATAGCACCAGCAAAGCTGTTACCATACCCTACATCAGCTTGATCACTGACACGGATGGGCACCCACAATCTTCCCCCCACTTTATCTGCTGAGCCCCAGGCTTCCAGTTTGGTTACACCAAACATAATTATTAACCGTACCCTCATTGAAGCCATGGTGATGGTGACACACTCCCCCAATGTAACCTATGCCCTCTGAGAAAGTAAGAACTGCTGGAGTCTGAGATAACACAGTGCAGAGCTAGAGGAATGCAGCAGGCCAGGCGGCATCAGAGGAGCAGGAAATTTGACACCTGGGTTAAGATCCTTCCCTCATTTCCAAAAGTGCATTGGGCACCAGGCTGTGGAGCAATGCAGGATCAGGAGCTGGAGGGGTGCACAATATGAAGAATTCAGACCACGATTGAATAGCTTGAGGAGGAATACTGAGCTGAGTGGTCTTATATTTGTTAGCCTTTGAAATTCAAAGTTCTTTTCCCTATATAAATGATTGTCATTTTGATGAGAGTCTAATAGAGAATACAATTCCATCAGGAGTCAACAATTTCAGAGAGCAAAGAAAGAGGCAAAATATTGACGGGTGGCAGGGTGGCTCAGTGGTTAGCACTGCAGCCTCACAGCGCCAGGGACCCGGGTTCGATTCCCGCCTCGGGCGACTGTCTGAGTGGAGGTTGCACATTTTCCTCGTGCCTGCGTGGGTTTCTTCCAGGTGCTCTGGTTTCCTCCCACAGTCCCACAAGATGTGCAGGCTAGGTGGATTAGCCATGCTAAATTGCCCGTGGTGTTCAGGGGTGTGTGGGTTATACGGGGATGGGTCTGGGTGGGATGCTTCAAGGGGCAGCGTGGGCTTGTTGGGCCGAAGGGCCTGTTTCCACACTGTAGGGAATCTAAATTAATGAATGAAAGGAAAGCATAGAATATTCAGTTAGGAACAATAATTACAAGGTCAACGTAAGAAATTAGACGCACTGACCCATTTTCAATCAATCGCACTAATTTTTTGTCGAAGAAGTTGACTCAATATTTTGTGGTTTTAGTCGTTTCTGTTAGTTGTTGTAATTTTCAGGATTTTTATACCTCTGATTATAAAATTTTTCCAAGCTATCAACTTGTACTTGAGCTTACATTTAATTCTAAATACAACCTAACACTCTTGCAACATGGCATCTATACAAAATCTTGATCAAATATACATGAAATGTGAAGTTTTATTTAAATTAAATTGCTAAGAAAATCATTAAATAGGTGCAATGTTTTGCAAATTAGCTGTTGGCGTGATATAGGAATATTCCCTGAAAACTTATCCTGAGCCAAACAGCTTTTCTTGGCAAACTTGTTAAATAATATTTGGCTCCTTGCTTTTATTGTTTTTCCCCCCAAAATAGGCTTTTCCGAATAAACTTAATATTGTTGTTGAATTGGTTTCTGGTAAACTAATGTTGCATAGAGGTATGGCTCACAAATGAACTAATTATATTCTATCAACTAACAAAGAAACTTCATAGAAAATTGTAAACTGAGACCTGAAATGTTAATTTGCCAAGTGTTCACAATTAGATATCATGTTGTGCTGTCAATAAGCTTCCTGCCAATGTTGACATTTTCCAGTCTTAACCAAATCTTCAGAAAAGAGACTGAGTAGTTAGTGCTTTCTCAGATGGAAGATGAGGAATTCGTTAAATCTAAATTTTAAACTAGTCACGTGAATCCTATGTTACTTGTTTCAGAGCAACTGTAGTGTGTGAAGCATGTAATGAACAAAAATGAAAATTCAACAGGGATGGTTACCAATTAAATATTTCAACATAGTTAATGGAAATCATTGCATGTAATTATGGTCGAAGTCCCTTAGTTCTTTGTGATATAACTCTGGTAAACAGTACTTTAGCTGGTGGATGTAACTGCTATTTTCAAGCTCTTTGTGCCTTTCATTTTGCACAGCACATCTTTTCCTCTCACATGATTGGCTTCTTTAACTACTGAGTCACAAGGCTGTCTCAGCACCATGATACGTTATTCTAATCTTGGCAACCAATTTATTATGTTCTATTGCACCTTGGTGACAGCAAGTTATACTTTATGATCTGATCTACTGAAAACTCCAATTGCAGGGAAGACCCAGCAATGAATCACAACTCCCTTGTCATTATTCCTTTATTTGCCAAAATGCTAGGCCATTAAGAATCTGCTTGCTTTGTCATTTTCAATGATATTGCAAAGTTAGGTAGGAGCTGTAGATACTTCTCACTAATGCTGTGACCCAAACAAAGCACTTACACACAGTTTTCAGCAAATGGTCACTTGTCACAATAATGACAGTGAAGTATCAAAGTACCATTGTTCATGCATTTTTTCCCATCAATAACTTACCAAATTGCTTTTAAGGAAATGATGCACTTGATAATTTACTTTTAAAGTAAGTTGTGCTTTGAACTAAGAATGATATATTTTTTGAAGAAATAACAGAACATGTTTATGAGTATTCTAAAGGTAAATAATTAAATCACAGGTTGTGTTCATCTCTGAATAAATAAATTTGAGTTTTTCTATTTTTTTCTGTTTTATATCTACTTTTTTGATCTTGCAGTGAATTTGAAGTTCAAGATAAGGGTTTCTAGAAAGAAATCCAATACTGTTTATTAATCAACAGTAAATAATCTTATTGGGATGCAGATTCAGAGATATAAGAAGATAAGAACATAAGCACTAGAAGCAGGAGTAGGCCATCTGACACCTCAAGCCTGCCCCACCATTTAATAAGATCATGGCTGATCTTTTTGAGACTCAGCTCCACTTACCCGCCCACTCACCATAACACTTAATTCCTTTACTGTTCAAAAATTTATCTAGCCTTGCCTTAAAAACATTCAGTGAGGTAGCTTCAACCACTTCACTGGGCAGGGAATTCCACAGATTCACAACCCTTTTGGTGAGGATATTCCTCCTGACCTCAGTCCCACATCTGTTTCCTTTTATTTTGAGGTGATGCCCTGTTGACCTGGTTTCACCTGTTAGCAGAAACAAACTCCCTGTATCCACCTTACCAATTTTCTTCATAATCTTATGCGTTTCTATAAGATCTCGCCTCATTCTCCAAACGTTAATTCTGCTTTCTCTCCACAGGTGCTGTCAGACCTGATGCATTTTTCCAACAATTTCTGTTTTTGAATTATAACTTTATCTTTTTTATTGCTTTGAAATGTCGGTTAGTATATTTTAAAGAAAGATTTGATGGAAGAATATCTGAACCATACTAGAGTCCTAGTATTGACTAGAGGGGAGATTTGGAGAGCAGTTTGCAGAAAAAAAATGCCAGATTGATTTTACGAGGTGTGTCTTCATTGTAGTGAAAGCCTCTGTATTGAAAAGTAATGTGATTGCTACTTGTGAATGAGATAACACCCTTGACTTGTGGAAGAGTCTACATATTTTAGTGTGCTTTGAGAAAATTACACCTAAAAGTTTCAGAGGTGTCAGAACAATGCTGAGTCTAAAGGATCTCACAGTGAGGGATCCTTTCGGAAGCAGCGATCACAGAATGGTCGAATTTAAAATACAGATGGAGCGTGAGAAGGTTAAATCCAGTACCTATATCCTCTGCTTAAACAAAGGAGACGATGAAGGAATGATGGAGGAGTTAGCTCAGGTGAAATGGGGGCAAAAACTTTATGGTGGGTCAATTGAGGAACAGTGGAGGACTTCCAAAACATTTTTTCACAGTGCTCAGCAGAAGTATATTCCAGTGATAAGGAAGAACTGTAGGAAAAGACAGAGCAAGCCGTGGCTGTCTAAGGAAATAAAGGAAAATATCAAATTGAAAAAAAGAACACATACAAAAACGCAAAGAGTAGTAGGAAACTAGTAGACTGGGAAATATTTAAAGGCCAACAGAAAGCCACAAAAACGTTATAAAGAAAAGTAAGATACATTATGAGAGTAAACTAGCTCAGAATATAGAAACAGGCAGCACACGTTTCTATAAATATGTAAATCATAAAAGAGTGGCGAAGGTAAACATTGGTCCTTTAGATGATGAGAAGGCCAATTTAATAACTGGGAATGAGGAAATAGCCGAGACATTAAACCATTATTTCGTGTCAGTCTTCACAGTGGAAGAGACAAATAACATGCCAAAAACTCATGGCAAGAAGGTTATTGCCGGTGAGGACCTAGAAACTATCATTATCACTAAGCAGGCAGTGCTGGGCAACCTAATGGGGCTAACGGTACACAAGTCTCCTGGCCCTGATGAAAGAGGTGTACTGAAAGAGGTGATGTGGGAAATAGCAAATGCACTAGTAATTATTTACCAAAATTCACTGGACTCTGGGGTGGTTCCCGCCGATCGTAAAACAGCCAATGTGACATCACTGATTAAAAAAGGAAGTCGACAAAAAGCGGGAGGCTATAGCCCAGTTAGCTTAACTTTGGTAGTGGGGAAAATGCTTGAATCTATCATTAAGGAAGAAATAGCAAGACATCTGGACATAAGTTGTCCCACTGGGAACACCCAGCATAGGTTCATGAAGGGTAGGTCATGTTTAATGAATTTAGTGGAATTTGAGGACATTACTTGCATGGTGGACAATGGGGAACCTGTGGATGTGGTGTATCTGGATTTCTGGAAGGTATTTGACAAGGTGCCACACCAAAGGCTGCTACATAAGAAAAAGTTGTATGGCATTACAGGTAATGTATTGGCATAGATACAAGATTGGTTGACCAGTAGAATGCAAAGCGTAGGGGTGAATAGGTATTTTTCTGGTTGGTGGTCAGAGGCTAGTGATGTGTCTCAGGGATCAGTGTTAGGGCCGCAATTGTTTACAATTTACATCGATGATTTGGAGTTGGAGACGAAGTGTGGTGTGTTAAAATTTGCAGATGACACTAAGGTGAGTGGTAGAGCAAAGTGTGCAGAAGATAACTGAAAGTCTGCAGAGGGATACAGATAGTCTAAGTGAGTGGGCAAAGATTTGGTGGATAGAGTACAATGTTGATAAGTGTGAGATCATCCATTTTGGTAGGAATAAAAACAAAATGGACTATGTTTTAAATGCTACAAGTTGCACCACGCCGCTGTGCAGAGGGACTTGGGTGTCCTTGTGCATGAATCGCTAAAAGTAGGAATGCAGGTGCAGCATGTGATTAAAAAGGCAAATGGAATTTTGTCTGCCATTGCTCGAGGAATGAAGTTTAAAAACAGGGAGGCTATGCTGCAGCTGTATAGGGTCCTGGTGAGGTCACACCTGGAGTACTGTGTGCAGTTTTGGTCTCCTTACTTGAGAAGAGATATACTAGCACTGGAGTGGGTGCAGAGGTGATTCACTCAGTTGATTCCAGTTGAGAGGGTTGGATTATGGGTTCAGACTGAGTAGACTGGGATCATACTCATTGGAATTCAGAAGAATGGGGGGAGATCTCATTGAAACATACAGGATTATGAAGGGAATGGATAAGGTGGAGGCAGAGAGGTTGCTTCCGCTAGCAGATGAAACTGGGAGTATAAGGCATCACCTCAAAATAAAGGGAATCCAGATGTAGGACTGAGGTCAGAAGGAACTTCTTCACCCATCGGGTTGTGAATCTATGGAGTTCCCTGCCCAGTAAAGCGGTTGAAGCTACCTCGCAGAGTGATCTTAAGGCAAGGCTAGATAAATTTTTGAACAGTAAAGGAATTAAGGGTTATGGTGAGTAGGCGGGTAAGTGGAGCTGAGTCTCAAAAAGATCAACCATGATCTTATTAAATGGCGGTGCAGGCTCGAGGGGGCCAGATGGCCTACTCCTGCTCCTAGTTCTTATGTTCATATGTTACAAGACGAACTGTACCACAAAAAAAGCAAAAAGTAGAGATCCTCTGAATATAAATGTGTAAAGTATTGTACAAAATATTCAGAGAGAAGAAGGCCCTATGGGGTGTAATCTTTCCTGAGTTCCAATGATTGCAGACGAAAATTATGTTTTTAGTTTTCCTCCAAAACTGCCATGAACATTTGTTGTATTTCCCATGAAGTACTGCTCTTTTAAAATGGCTTCTGCTGAGGATTTCACGGCCAGCTATCCAGCCCAAACTGCTCGAAAGCTTTCAGCAAGACTATCAATCTGAGATAAAGCCAATAATTGAAGATGAGATTACTAGACCGGTTAAGCAGGTAAAGAATTAAAAGGCAGCAGCGCCAGATATAGCTATCCATACCTCTCACTACCGCTTGTAATTCATTTCCTGTTCAGACACTAATCTCAGTTAAGACAGCATGATGTCTGTAGGCGTCACAGTGAGATGCTGCTGCATTTTCCAGAATTAGTCGGACCCAAGGGAATTTTTAATGGAATACAAGCATTTTCTCAAGCACAGTTAATTTTCTCCTGTTATTTTCTTAAGTTAAATGGA
The DNA here is from genome assembly GCF_030684315.1 of Stegostoma tigrinum. Lineage (NCBI taxonomy): Eukaryota > Metazoa > Chordata > Chondrichthyes > Orectolobiformes > Stegostomatidae > Stegostoma > Stegostoma tigrinum. Next base: position 29,356,942 of record NC_081374.1, read on the forward strand.
ATGAGATTCTCAAAAGTGTTGACAATATTCGTTAACCCTTACAACAATGCTCTCACTCAAAGGAATTTAATTCATAAGATTGATAGTTAGTTTGCTGGTGCTGTTTACAAAATAAAATTAAATACATTCATGAGATGTTCCTTTGTCTAAATTCAACTGCAGTAAATCACCTGGGTGCAGAGAATGTTAAAAAATATCTTGAGAGGTTAGAATGAATCCCTGTGAGTTTGGAAGCATTGGATTTTTCTTCCAAAGAGATCCTTTGCAGATATTCACTCATATAAAACCGATTTTCCAATATTCAGTCCTCCCAGGAAATACTCTTGCTTTCAGGTAACAGACCCAGGAAGACCTCCCTTTATCTTCGAGTATTGCTTGCAACCTCTTTCAATGTACGTAAATTAGTGATCTCTGATAAAGTTCCATCCGTTAATACTTACAAACCTGTTAGAGTTTCATAATTCATGTACAAATTTTACTTCATGCGAGGAATGGGTTAATTTTCTAACTTCTACCCTTAAATGAAGTTAGATCATTTTGAATCGTAAGAATCCCGGCAGTGCAGGAAGAGGCCCATTGAGTCTACATCGACCCTCCAAAGAGCATCATACCCTATCCACATAAATGAACATTTACCATCGCTAATCCACCTAATCTGCACATTACAAGGCACCTATCCTGCACATCTTTGGACTGTGGAAGGAAACTAGAGTATCCGGAGGAAACCCATGCAGACACAGGGAGAATGTGAAAATTCCTTACAGACAGTCACCCATGGCTGGAATCAAACCTGAGTCCCCAATGCTGTGGGGCAGCAGTGCCAGCCACCCTGCCACCCTGACATTTTGTACTTGTGTCACACAGGTCTGCCTTTCAGCATAACATAAATTGTTTAGCTACAAATATGTTTTCTTTGCTTCTCATAATTTTAAGAATCTGGATCATGTTTCCTTACAATCAGTTGGATTTGAGTTTCTTTTTATTACTTGGAGCTCTAAACCAGGAAATCTAGACTGTTACAATTGTGTACATTATTCAAACTATAGCATTTAGCACTGAATTATAACAAGGTATATTGTTCTGACTTGATGTGATATTGTTTGGCTGCATTCAAATGCCATGGTTCACAACAAACTCACATTGACAAAGTTACTTCCAGGGGAAAAAATTAACAATTACATACAAATGCTGTGCTGAGGGATTTTACTTCGTCAGTCAAAGACGCAGGCAAATTTTCTTCAGTTGCACTTGGAGCAGAGGGAAATCAGGCAGTTTTCCATCCTGTAACTTAAATGACAGAAAATAGAGAAGGCCCAATTATAAACATGCCATCCTCTCTATACAATTTCCCTCAATTCCTTGCATTCTACACAGTCACCCAGTTTTTGTGTGCAATTAAGGAAAATGTGACCATATTTTATTTTCTAACATATATTGCTATGAATTTCTTCATCTCAAAATCCTTCTGGTATTCCTTAGCCCGAAATAACTGATGTGGACTAGTATCTTTGACTCTTTCATGTTATTGTTAAACTCGGTCAAAAAGGCTGAGACATCTGTGTTAGAAGTTTTTAATTCCTGAATACAAGAAAATGTAAGTGGGGCACTGTCTCACATTCTCTTTCGGTTTAGTTGTCGGGTATGTGGAAACAACAGGGAACTGGAACTGTTTAGTGGACCCTGACTCCTGCTGTAAATTATAAATCATAGTCATGACATTTGCTAGCTGGAAGAAACACAAGATTCAGTGTTAAACAAGGACACAATACTAGTTGTGCCACATCATTTTTCTGATATTTTTACTGCACTCGTGATCCGAACAGACAACATGGAGGAAAATCCAAAGCATGACTACATCAAAGTCAGGACTAAGAGTTAAACATTTCAAGGTATACATCATACATGCAAAACAAAAGGGAAACAGGAGGAATAGCTTGTTCTGGCTAGTGGTAGTAGTAAAAAGTGATGCAGCTATCTGGAAGATAAAATAATCCATGTGGAACTTGATAAAAGACAATAAATGATCAATCACACTGAGTAGTTGTCTTCAGATACTATGCCCTAAAAACAGGAGCTGGTGGAGGAAATAAGCAGATGACTTCAGAAACTGAGTAAAATATATGAAATAGTCATCATCAGGGATTACAACAACCCTGAAAGTGGTAGATAAAGAGGATAAGTGAAAATGTAACTCTTAACTCCTTTCTAACTCAAAGGTCAAAAAAACCCAACAAGGGAAGATTCACCTATGGGTCCAGCAATGGGAAATGAACCAGAGCTGCAGGGCAATTAAAATGGTGAACACCTCGATAATAGTGACCATAAAATAACACATTTTATGATGATAAAGAAGGGCATAAGTATTACAAATATGCAAATGAATGGAAAAAAAGGTGTTAAGGGTTTGAAAAATGAAACTTTTAAATGTGCACCTATATTGCCAAAGACATAGAACAATAAAAGGAAACATTCAAAACAGGAAAGAACAAACTAGACACAAGTGGGACTCCAAGGATGACAAATGTTATAGAAACAATTGCAAGCATACATTAACTACAGAGGCAGCAAAAAAATATGTATGATTAGAGAATGAGAAGAGATTCAGAGAGAAGTTTACAAACAGGAAGGAAAGGACGACCAATAAAATAAATATCACGAGACCTGAAACAAAACAGTTAAATACGGAAAGGAATGCTGTGGTAGGAATAAAGCAATTAAAGACTATGTGAAAATGTAATGGGATAATACCAAATGTAAAAATAGAAGGATTGAAAAAATGAAAGAATTATTTACCTTTGATATTTCTTATGGAGATGGAATAGGTAGACATAAATTTGAATAAGATCAGCAATGAGATAAGTAATTTTAAAATAATTTTAAAAATGCATTAAAATGACCTAAACAAAGTCAAAGAGGAAATTAATTCTTGGTCCTAATGGATTATATCCATGTATTTTGAAAGATTCTGGGGAAAAAAAATTAGACCCATTACTCGTCATTCTTACTGTCCCAGCTATTCCAATTACTGCTGAAACTGATTTGAGCAATAGTAATCCTCTTTAAGCTTACTGATGACCCTGTCAGTGGCGTTTATGGACAGGAATTGAATTCTGGTCTGTCCAAAGAGCTTCCACCGGAGGAAACGATGAAGAAATGCATTCAGTGCAGGAGCAGCATTGCAGGCAATGGTATGCCTCTTTCTAATGGCACTGGTTGGTGCATTAAAGGAATTAAAAGTCCCAAAGGAAGTTTAACAGCAGCTAAGGAGAATCAAGTATATAAGATAAGTAAGGGTACAGAACTGTCAGGTGAGAAGGTAAGGAGGTAAAGTGCCAGGTGCGAGAAGTGGGTAGGGTGCCAGGTGGATGCTGAGGGTGTATAATTTTGGGAGCTTGGGCAGATGTGACAGATTGTACAGGGTCAGATCAGACATGGCCGAGGGACCATCAAATCCAGCTGGATCAAGTAGGTCAGGGGTAGGAGACTTTTTAGCATTCTTTTGTGGGGAGTGGGAGACACTAGTTGCCCAGCATTTACTTTCCATCCACAGTTGCCCAGAGAAGGTGGTTGTGAGCTGTCGTCTTGCGCCACTACTGTCTACCTGCTTGGGTTGACCCACAATGTCATTAGGGAGGATGTTCCAGGATTTGGATCCAGCAACAGTGAAGGAACAGAGATATATTTCAAGGTCAGGATGGTAAGTGGCTTAGAGAGGAACTTGAAGATGGTGGTGTTCACATATATCTGTTGCCATTGTCCTTCGAGATGGAACTGGTTGTGGGTTTGGAAAGTGTTGTCTAAGGTCTTTGGTGGATTTCTGTAGCACGTCTTGTAAATGATACACAATGCTTCTACGGACCATTTGTGGTGGAGGGAGTGGATGCGTGTGAATGATGTGCCAATCAAATGGGCTGCTTTGTCCTGGATGGTGTCAACCTGCTTGAGAATTGTTGGAGCCACACTCACTCAGGCAAGTGGGGAATATTCCATCACACACCTGACTTATGCCTTGTAGACAGTGGACAGGATTTGGGGAATCAGAAGGTGAGTCACTTGCTCAGTATTCCGAGCCTCTGATCTGCTTTTGAAGCCACTGCATTTATGTAGTGAGCCCAGTTGAGCTTCTGGTCAATGATAACCCCTCAGGAAGTTGATAGTGGAAGATTTGTTGATGGTCACACCACTGAATGTCAAGGAGCAATGGTTAGATTGTTTCTTACTGGTGATGGTCAAAGCCTGGTATTTGTGTGGTGCGAATGTTATTTGCCACTTTTTAGCCTAAGCATGTATATTGTCTAGCTCTTGCTGTATTTGAACATGAACTGCATTTGTATCTGAGGAGTCATGAATCATACCTAACATCATGCAATTGTTGGTGAGTATTCCCACTTTTGACTTTATGAAGGTCATTGATGAAGCAGCTGTAGATGGTTGGGCCTAGGGCACTACTCTGAGGTACACCTGAAAAAATGTCCTGAAGCTGAGATGATTCATGTCGAACAACCATGACCATCATACTATGTGCCAGGTATGACGCAACCACGAGAGACTTTGCCCTGATACCCACTGCTTCCTTTTTTATTAGGACACCTTTATGCAACATTCAGTCAAATGCAGTCTTGATGCCAAGGGCTGTTACTCTGTGTTACTCTCACCTTGCCCCTGGAATTCAACTGTTATGTCCATATTTGAACCAAGGCAGTAATGAGGTCAGGAGCTGAGTGGCCCTGATGGATCCCAAACTGGGCATCACTGAGCAAGTGCTGCTTGATAGCGCTGTTGACAACACCTCCCATTGTTTTACTGATGATCGACAGTAAAAGGATTGGGTGGTAATTGGCTGAGTTGGATTTATCCTGCTTTTTATGTAAAGGACATACCTGAATAATTTTACACATTGTTGGGTTGATACCAGAGTTGTAACTGTGCTGGAAGAACTTGGCTAAGGAAGTGGAAATTTCTGGAGCACAGGCTTTCAGTCCTGTTGAAGAAATGTTGTCAGGGCCCATAGCTTTTGAAGTACCCAGTGTCTCCAACAATTCCCTGATATTGCATGAAGTGAATGCAGTTGGCTGAAGGCTGGTATCTGTAATGCTGGAAACCACTGGAAGGGATTGAGATGGATTATTCAGTCATCATTTCTAGTTAGAGATTGCTGCAAATGCTTCAGCCTTATCTTTTATGCTAATGTTCTGGGCTCTTCCGTCATTGAGGGTGGGGATATTTGTGGAGCAGCATCCTCCAGTGAGTTGTTTAATTGTCCACTAAGATTCATGATTGGATGTGTAGGACTACAGAGTATAGATCTGATCCATTGATTGTATGATTGCTTAGCTCTACTTATCACTTGTTGCTTATGTTGTTTGGTGTGTGTGCAGCCCTGTTTGGTGGCATCACCAGGTTGATACATCATCTTCAGGTATGCCTGGTACAGCTCCTGGCATCCCTTCCTGCACTGACCATTGAATCAAGGTTGATGCCTTAGCTTGACGGTATTAGTTGAGTGGGGGATATGCTGTTTGATAGTTAATGCAATTCTTAATATTAAAATGGGACAGATTAGATCCAAGATTCATTCTTAAGACAGTCCAGCAGCAGTGGTAAGAAAATTAATAGAACCTTTACTGAAAGAGAAAGTAAAGGAATATATGGAAACAAGAAGGATTAGGAGGGAAAATCTTGTTTGACCATCCTCACTGAATATTTTGTGGAGGTGATATAATGCAATAGATTAATTTAACTTGATTTTCAAAAGATCTTCAAAAATTTGTTCCATAGTAGAATAGCAAACATGGAGTCAGGGAGAAGTGATGTAATGGACTGCAGGCAGGCTTCAAGCCAGAAAGCTGAAAATGGGACTAAAGGGTATGTGTGCAGAGAATTCATTACTCTTATTATGGAGTTGATTTTCAAATGCATGTTGGAAAATCCAAGTAAACTACATCTACTGCACTACCATTGTCTACTCTGTTACTACCTCCAAAGCATCAAAAAGGTGATTCACTTTTCTCTTATGGGGAAGAACATAACTAGGGATCATCAAAATAATGTAGCAATCAAGGAATCCAGTAGGAAATTCAAGAGACTCTTCTGAACAAGGATCTAGGCCCAAAACGTCAGCATTCCTGCTCCTCTGATGCTGCTTGGCCTGCTGTGTTCATCCAGTTCTATAGCTTGTTATCTCTGCATCTGCAGAACGTTGGGACTCTGGAACTTGCTACCATAGATTAAACTGAATAATAGAGATGCATTTAAAGATAAGGTATATATAGTAGGGATTTCCTTATGATAGATTTAGATGAGAAGACAAAGGGGAGGGGGAGGAGGTCAAATGGAGCATAGATACGGTGGTTACGCCAAGTGGTCAATTTCTGTGGTGTATATCCTATATAATCCACTGACTCTTTCAATCAAATGCACTTGCGTTGCATATGCTAAGTACAATTTATCAAACTTCAGATTTTAAATGAAACAAATAGGTGATCAGTTTAGGACAATTAATTATCATTTAAATAAAAATGGATATATTGCTAGGGTGGAATAGAAAATATATACAATTTATTAAAGTAGTGTAAGTAGGTTACCGTTAAACTTCAAAAATATAACCAAAAAATTCCATGGAAATGTTGAGCATTGGTGCTATCCGACATTTGTAAATTCTAATCTCATTCTGACATACATTACTTAAACAGCAATGGAGATATTTATGTAGATTAAATTGCCCATAAACAATTAAATAGTTACTAGGTTTAATGAGCCTTTTAACATCATATTGTAAACTACTGTAGTTAATCTTGATTAGAATGAAACTGAAGCACAGACTGCCCATGGAAATTTCTTTGAAAATCTAAACTTTTTATTGAATGATGTTCTTTTTATAGCTATTTGTCTGCATTGCATCTTAATGAGATTTTCTATTAAGACATTCTGATCAGTATGAAGACATCTGTGGGAATATTACAGAAACATTTCAGTCATTGTTGTTCCAGAACATGAAACCTTCACATGGCAGATGTTCAGCACAAAATGTAACATTCGATTGGTGCAATGCAGAAGGGAATATATTTTGCTGTAGTAAGGAGCGGTTATGTCTGAAGATCAACATTTGTTGCAGAAAAGGATAATAATGTGAAGTCAGGTAGGAAAACCATTAAAAATGGGCAAGTTGAGAACAGACAAGGTTAGGACTCCAACAGGATGTAAAATGCTGCAACATAATTGACTCTTTTGAAGGGGAGAGTCTGCCAGACAGCAGCTATTGATACAATTGCTTGAAGTGCAAGACCAAAATTCAGAATTCAACTAATTCAAATGTGATTTGAATAATTTGTAAGGCTCTGGGTGAAGTGCAGGGGAATAGAACTAACTGAGTTGTTTATGTTCAGACCCAGCATGGATGAAATCAGCTGAATGGCCTCCTTCCGTGCCACAGACACTTTAATTCTCTAATTGTCCACATATTTTTATAGATGGGGTTCTGCAAATAGAAAGAGAGGGGACAGGGTAAGGGGATCTATCAAAGAATCGTTGAGTTCTTGTGGTGCACAAGTAAGTCATTTGGCCCATCATGTCTGCACTAGGTATTTAAATGAGCATCATTACCCATTGTTAATCTCCTGTTCCTTCCTCATTGCCTTGCAGACTACTTCTTCTGTCCAAATAAACATCCATACCTGAACTACTTGCTGAGTGAAAAAAAGTACTTTTTTTCTCACATCACCCTTGTCTTTTTCATACATCATTTTAAAACTTCTGCTTTTGTTCCTTTTCTGAGCCAGAACAGCTTCTGCCTATCTACTCTACCTCTATCCAGATTGCTGATGATTTCGAAAATCTCTATCAAATCTCTTCTTAGTTTTCTTCTCTTCAAGGAGAACAGTTCCAACTTCTTCAATATATCACCATAACTGAAATTTCACATGCCTGGTTCCATGCTTGTAAATTGCTTTTGCACTCTTTCCAATTTATTTATATCTTGCATACAATATAGTGCCCATAAATGTATAAAATGCTACAGCTGACATTCAACGATGTCTTATACATGTTCAACATTAATTCCTTGGTCTTGTACTCGATGCCCCTGCTAATAAATCTGAAACCACTCATTACTACATTACTAATTGCTGGCTACCTGCCCAGCTACCTTCAGTAAGCTGTACACATATACAACCAAGCCCCTCAACTACTCCATCTTCAATGTTCTTCTGACTGAAGTCCATCGCTTCACGATCCTCTGCAGTGAAATTCATGTGCCACCTATTCGTCCACTTTACTAACTTGTCAGAGATAGCAGGAACTACAGATGCTGGAGAATCTGAGATAACAAGGTGTAAAGAAGGATAAACACAGCAGGCCAAGCAGCATCAGCAGGAAAGCTGGCGTTTCGGGCCTAGACCCTTCTTCAGAAATGGGGGAGGGGAAGGGGGTTCTGAAATAAATAGGGAGAAAGTGGGAGGTGGAGAGATGATGGATAAAGGAGAAGATAGGTGGAGAGGAGACAGACAGGTCAAAGAGTCAGGGATGGAGCCAGTAAATGTGAGTGTAGGTGGGGATTTAGCTAGGGGATAGATTTGTCCATGGAGGAGGGGCAGGCCAAGGGAGCGGGATGAGGTTAGTAGGTAGGAGATGGAGATGGGGATGGGGCTTGAGGTAGGAGGACGGGACAGGTTAGGGAGGCAGGAACAAGCTGGGCTGGTTTTGGGATACTGTAGGGGAAGGGGAGATTTTGAAGTTTGTAAAGTCCACATTGATACCATTGAGCTGCAGGGTTCCCAAACGAAATATGAGGAGCTGTTCCTTCAACCTTCGGGCGGCATTGTTGTGGCACTGCGGGAGGCCCAGAATCGACAAGTCGTTTGAGGAATGGGAGGGGGAGTTGAAACGGTTCGCGATTGGGAGCTGCAGTTGCTTAGTGCAAACCAAGTGTAGCTGTTCTGCAAAGTGGTCCCCAAGCCTCTGCTTGGTTTCCCCGATGCAGAGGAGAATAATGAACTTGTCAGTCTCCTTCTGGAATTCCACATCATCCTTATTGTTTACAATTTTAGGCCAGGATTTGATGGTGACAGGATGATGGCTGGGGAAGGTGAGACCAGAAATATCGTAGAGAGGCACAACACATTGCTTGTGGGTATAATTCTGCCTCAGTGTATTTTCCAAGGCTGTAGAAGTAGAATTGAATTGGCTGCCTGCAGAATAGAAGCAGGCAGCTAATTTAAGCAATTAAAGGATGGAGGCAGCCAATTCAGTCTGTCTCTGGGATCCAAGATAATAAAATGTGAGGCTGGATGAACACAGCAGGCCAAGCAGCATCTCAGGAGCACAAAAGCTGACGTTTCGGGCCTAGACCCTTCATCAGAGCCCGAAACGTCAGCTTTTGTGCTCCTGAGACGCTGCTTGGCCTGCTGTGTTCATCCAGCCTCACATTTTATTATCTTGGAATCTCCAGCATCTGCAGTTCCCATTATCTCTGTCTCTGGGATCCAACTGTTTGTAAGAGAGACTTGGAAACCCTATTTGGACATGATATCCAAGTCCTAAAGTCTTTAGAATCCTGCCTCTGAGTTTCATTGGTTATCAAAGTTCTATAATGTATAAGGTGTAACGTGTATTGATAAATACCAAAAATAAACACCAAATCAGTCAATTTTATACTTTGCCTGGCTTTACTGTTCTTCATTGTTTGAAAAAAAACCCTTGGTCATGTTTAAAGTAAGTAGTTGATTGGCCAGAAACTGTTATTCATCACGGAGATTAAAAGTTTGCTAACCAATATGTGTGTGAATGATGTAGAAGACTGTAAATAATGTATCATTGTTCCTTACCGCAGAAACTTATTTCAGCTCACTTTTAGGTTCGAAATGATAAAATACACTGCAACTGGGAAGCTTGAATCTGGTCCAAAATTGGGCCTCAATTTTATTAACATTATCTAGGATATCTGACATGGTATCTTTCATATTTCCACAGACATTTTTTCCACTTGATACAGATGACTTTCAGTTCATTTGCATTACAAGTAGCAATCTGAAAGTATGTCATTTGCGTAGGTTGGAGCAGCTTACAGCATGGGTAGAAATTTAGAGCTAGAGTTAAAATTCTTGTGATGGGAGAGAAGAAATGGTACTTTTGCACTTGCTACATCCACAAGTGACTTGTCAAGTTTGTTTTTAAAGATTCACGTTTGCCAATTGAGTCTCAGAAGCCAGTTAAGCCTCATCTGGAGATAATAAAGTGTGAAGCTGGATGAACACAGCAGGCCAAGCAGCATCTCAGGAACACAAAAGCTGACGTTTCGGGCCTAGACCCTTCATCAGAGAGGGGGATGGGGTGAGGGTTCTGGAATAAATAGGGAGAGGGGGGAGGCGGACCCAAGATGGAGAGAAAAGATGATAGGTGGAGACTAGAGTATAGGTGGGGAGGTAGGGAGGGGATAGATCAGTCCAGGGAAGACGGACAGGTCAAGGAGGTGCAATGAGGTTAGTAGGTAGAAAATGGAGGTGCAGCTTGGGGTGGGAGGAAGGGATGGGTGAGAGGAAGAACAGGTTAGGGAGGCAGAGACAGGCTGGGCTGGTTTTGGGATGCTGTGGGGGGAGGGGAAGAACTGGGCTGGTTTTGGGATGCGGTGGGGGAAGGGGAGATTTTGAAGCTGGTGCAGTCCACATTGACACCATTGGGCTGCAGGATTCCCAAGCAGAATATGAGTTGCTGTTCCTGCAACCTTCGGGTGGCATCATTGTGGCATTGCAGGAGGCCCATGACAGACATGTCATCTAAAGAATGGGAGGGGGAGTTGAAATGGTTCGCGACTGTGAGGTGCAGTTGTTTATTGCGAACCGAGCGGAGGTGTTCTGCAAAGCGGTCCCCAAGCCTCCGCTTGGTTTCCCCAATGAGGAGGAAGCCACACCGGGTACAATGGATACAGTATACCACATTGGCAGATGTGCAGGTGAACCTCTGCTTGATATGGAAAGTCATCTTGGGGCCTGGAATAGGGGTGAGGGAGGAGGTGTGGGGGCAAGTGTAGCACTTCCTGTGGTTGCAGGGGAAGGTGCTGGGTGTGGTGGGGTTGGAGCATCAGCTTTTGTGCTCCTGAGATGCTGCTTGGCCTGCTGTGTTCATCCAGCTTCACACTTTATTATCTTGGATTCTCCAGCATCTGCAGTTCCCATTATCACAAGCCTCATCTGGAGAGCAGGTTTAGCTCCTGTTCTATACAGTCCAAAACAATTTCTGAGGGACACTAAAACAAACATTTTGCTTGTAGGTTGAGGGATAAGAAGCAACTATATAGAAGTTAACAAAATTATGAGAGGCATGGATAGAATGGATTGCTAAAATCTTTTTCTCAGGGTAGTAATTTCAATTACTAGAGGACATAAATTAAATGTACAAGTGGGTAAATTTAAAGGAGATGTGGGAGGCAGTTTTTTTTACACAGACAATGGTAAGTGCCTAGAATGATCTTCCACAGAAGGTTTGTAGAGGTGGATATAATAGCAACACTTAAGAGGCAGCTTGACGTATATATGATTTGTCAGGGAATAGAGCGCTATGGACAGTGTAGAAGCAAAAGGTTTTTAGTTTAGAAACATTTCAGTGAATAGCTTTTAAAAACGAGTTCTATCACTGGAAGAGTTTCTATCACTGAATCAGTAAGATCACTAATTAGACAATCAAAATGTAAGGTTCGTAAGCATGAGCAGAAACTATATTTTAACCATTCTCTTCATGCACAGAGTATAATGGTCACAAATAAGACACAACAGGTGCAGAGCTGGATAACAAAGTGTGGAGCTGGATGAACACAGCAGGCCAAGCAGCATCTCAGGAGCACAAAAGCTGACATTTCGGGCCTAGATCCTTCAAGCTCTACTCCTTGTTATCTCAGTTTCTTCAGTATTGGTGCAGGCTTGGCGGGCTAAAGGGCCTGTTCCTGAACTGAACTGTTGTTGTACACTTCCCATTTATACATGTAAGGGACATGATGCCTTTTTATATGGCTACAGGGAATTTTTTTTTAAAGAGGTACCTGATCCAGTAATGTAATTTTATGTGCCTTTGGGTACAACATATTGGTACGGGGGCTCGCCATTGAGCTTTCTGAGCTTGCATAATAGAGGCAGCAAAGTTCAGCTTCCTCCCTTTGATTGGAATATGGTGCACATATAAAGGGTTTGCATCAGGAAGGGCAAAATAATTCAAGGACAACACAGCAACACAAATTGTGTTTGGTTATCTCAATTAAGTTCATCCAACATGCACTGGCATGACTTTGCAATAATACCTGTCACTCCTCCAGATCTTGGTTTTCTGTTCAAAAAAAAATTTGAACAAACCTGAAGTCACAACCTAATGAGCTAGAAGCAAGAAGATGTGTTCATTACTTAATTCACTCAAATCTGAAATTAGACATTTACGTCTCATTTTAATGTCCCTAAGGGGGATTTGTTCAAAACTGGTATAAAATCTTTGAACTTGAACATAAGAAATTTGATCTATATCAAAATACCATAACTAAGAATAATCACAATATCTAAATGTTAAATTAAACACAATAATCACTTAGCAATGTATGTTCTGTCTTATCAATAAAACAAAGCATAAAGTAAAAGCAATATTTGTGACCATTATTTCAGAGATAGCAGGAACTGCAGATACTGCAGAAACTGAGATAGCCAGGTGTAGAGCTGGATCTAGCTCTACACCTTGTCTCTTATTTGTGACCATTATACTCTGTGCATGAAGAGAATGGTTGAAATTTAGTTTCTGCTCATGCTTATGAACTTTACATCTTGATTGTCTAGGTTATGATCCTACTGATTCCATTGATAGAACTCGTTTTTAAAAAAAACTATTCATTGAAATGTTTGACATTATTTTGGAGATGAAGGACAACAAAAATAATCCTAGAGACACATGGTAGAATGGCATTTATATTAGGATACTTTGATTCATAACTTTGTTCCTTAATATTAAAATGTTTTTTCACTGATTTAAGATTCTCAGTAGACTTTAATTAAACTATTGCTTGTTATTGTCACCACATCCTTCATACAACAAAACTATAACTGCCTTTTACATGATTTATGCAGTTTTTCCTATCTTCAATTTTTCAGGGGTTGAGTGTTTTTATCAGAATGGATTACATTGCTTGATTGTATAGTAAACCTGATCTTAAAAGACAAAACTAACCATGATAAGGAAAACTGTGTGGCAATATTCTCCACCTCAGTCAGAATGATGAGATCAGGGGAATAAATTAGCAAAGGGAAGTTAGCATTTTATTTACATTGTACACTTCCCTACTGCTGCCCACCCTTCCCAGACCCCCCCAAAAAAAACCTCCCAAGCAGTTAACTTATCCTATTCAGGCAGGGAAAGACCCAAAGTATGTGCCTAATTAAAACAGAGATAACAAGGTGTAGAGATGGATGAACGCTGCAGGCCAAGCAGCATCAGAGGAGCAGGAAAGCTGATGTTTCGGGCCTAGGCTCTTCTTTAGAAAACCATTGGACAAGGTTCACCTTGGATCTTGACAGTTGGGGGACCATGTTGTGCAGAAGAAGGGGACTGGTAAAGGTTATGGCAGATCTTTAACCTAAGGCCCAATGTCTTGTATGACTGTGATTTTTTTGACTATAGATTGGAGCTTGCCCCCTGAGTGTGTGCACACATCAGCATCATTTGTGAACTGCAGCTTGCCATCAGAGGTTTAGGTATCTTGGATCTGGTCTGGAGGCAATGCAGATTGAACAGTCTCCCACTCATCTTGTGGTGATGCTCCATTCTAGTGGGAACATTCATGAATACAGAGTGGGATGTTATGGTGAGGAAGAGGAATATTGATGCAATGGTACATCCTTGCTCATTTTTTGTTCTGTGGTAGGTCCATTGGTCAGGATTATGGCATTTACATTATCATGCAACAGGTAGAAAACAATGACATAATTCTTCAGGCAGCCAAATTTGAGAAGCACACTCCATATTCCCTCCTGTAAACAGAATCAAAGACCTTTGTGAGGTCAAGGAAGGTCAATTCTAAAGGTTTCAACAGCTCTCTCAATTTTTTATGGGCTTGCCTAGCTATGAAGATCATGTCCACTTTGCCTCTTGAAAGGCAGAGTCCACATTGTAAGTCTAGAAGAAGGCAATTGAGAAAGAATTTTGCAATGATCTTCCCTCTCGGGGGCAGCAGGGAGAGCTCTCAAAGATGTGCTGGCCTGCTGTCCTCCTTCTGGATGAGGGAAATGAGGTCATAAATTAAAGTCAAAAGTGCCATCATATTTCAATATTTTTGCAAGGATTCTATCTGCATCCTTGTTACCCATCAGCTTTTGAGAGATCTTTTCAAACTCATGTTGGATGTGGGTTGTAATAAGGTGGAGGTGGTTAAGCTGCTGTCTGATGTGGCCAAGTGCACCCACAGTGAGGACTAATTCTCATTTGAAGAGATCTTTAAAATGCACTTTGCAATGAGCAGTGACTACCCCATATTCTTGATGACTACAGTTCTGTTCTTAGGTTGCAGTAAGGTGGAATCTTAGGTGTTTGGGCCATAAGTGGCTGAAAATCCCTGCATATCATTACTGTTGGCAAGGTTACGTGATGTCCTGCATTTTTTTCACTGAGCAGCTATTCCTTAGATCAGAGATTTATTGGACCTTGGCCTTTGTTTCTCTGTAAACCTGAATTCTTTCTTTTGTGTTTTTGTGTGCTTCCATTTCAGAAACATATTGCTTTTGCAATTTAATAGCCTCTCAATCTCCTGGTCATTCTTGATAAACTAGTTTCTGGCAGTTACTTTTAGTCCAATGCACAGATCGCAAAAATTATTCACCTGTTCAAATACAGACAGAGTGCTCAACAGGAAAAATATCTGTATCTTAACTTGACAAGAATCTCACTCTTCAGTTTTACTGATGACTGAAATGGATGCTTTTATCAGAAAAGTGGCTGGTAAGAAATATAATATTCCCATGCCACAATTCCATTGGTAAATACCTCTGTGGAAAACTCAGGGCCAATTTTTGTGTTATTTTTTCTGTACAAAATAAACAAAATTTGAACACATACCTCTGGTTTTCCAGTTTTTAAAATCTGCCCTATATGGTTGTTAAAAGGACAGTAAAAAATAAATTGTAGCCTCATATTCTCCCCAGGTTTGCCTCTCCATTTTGTTTCTAAATATAGAACATAGAACATAGAACAGTACAGCACAGAACAGGCCCTTCAGCCCACGATGTTGTGCCGACCACTGATCCTCATGTATGCATCCTCAAATTTCTGTGACCATATGCATGTCCAGCAGTCTCTTAAATGACCTCATTGACCTTGCTTCCACAACTGCTGCTGGCAACGCATTCCATGCTCTCACAACTCTCTGTATAAAGAACCCGCCTCTGACATCCCCTCTATACTTTCCTCCAACCAGCTTAAAACTATGACCCCTCGTGTTAGCCATTTCTGCCCTGGGAAATAGACTCTGGCTATCAACTCTATCTATGCCTCTCATTATCTTGTATACCTCAATTAGGTTCCCTCTCCTCCTCCTTTTCTCCAATGAAAAATGTCCGAGCTCAGTCAGCCTCTCTTCATCAGATAGGCCCTCCAGTCCAGGCAGCATCCTGGTAAACCTCCTCTGAACCCTCTCCAAAGCATCCACATCTTTCCTATAATAGGGCTGGCTCACAAATATTCATTACTCCAACCATTATTTACATATAAATATATCTCCTCGTTTTAATTATTTTAAATTTTTTGATGATTTTTGTCTAAACGTTTTATTTAGTTTTATCCATTTGTGAACATGCATGACTAATTGAACTTCAGAAGAAGTGTAAATCCGTGAGAAACAGGGAAGTGTTGACTGATGCGTATCAAGGCAGACTTTACAGTTTTGTAAGCGCATTTGTGTTGCTGCTCGACAGCAGATAGCTGAACAACAAAGGTTGTAAAAAGCAGACCACATGAAAGCAAGTTGTCAGTTAGGCAAGTGTAGCAAGGGAAGGGCACTGATCAATTCATAAAATCTCTGAAATGGGTTATTTGGCATAACAGATAATAATGTTGCACATGAGTCTATTCTAATTCCTTTTTGTCCATGCCAATCAGCATAGTCTTATTTTCCTTTATCCTGCATGTGTTCATCTACCTTTCCTTTAAATGCAATAATACAGAAAACACAATGAGTTATGCCTAATTTCACTTTTGCAAAATATTATTTTTGTATTTAAGGTGAAAATACTAACGGATTTTGGTTGAATGTTTCATTTTACATTCAATTTTATCTGTAAAATCCAAATCTGATGATTAGGTGATCTGAATGACCTGTTAGGTCAGTTTTGAGAACTTACTGTACTATAGAACCACATTACAAACACTACTTGCTGATTATCAGATTATAACCATGTACGGAGCTGCATGCAAAATAATGATAAGAAAAAAGGGCAAGAATATCATGTCAAATGTCAGCCATGGTTTCGGACTAGACATCTCGCCAGTAATGTGCAGCCTTATGCGTAGTTTCTGCTTAGCCAGCTAAACTCTCAGTAACCTAACATAGAAGGCAGAATAGAACTAAATGAGATGAATGTTATTTGCAAATCATTTGCATTTTGCCAACTAATTTACAAAACATTCTGAGGGAATATTCAATTTGCATTGCACCAATGAGATGAGATTGCTTTTTGTTACTTGTGATTAATTACTAGACAATTATGCACCTGAGAACTTTTGATTTCTATTTATTTTAGTTTTTTTTGACCGGTGCAATTATTTTCTCACTAATGGGTGTCATTTCTACTGCAAAAGAGTCATAAGGATACCATAGTTCAACTCTTTGTCCCAGGTTGCAATCCAACATATCAGGGTTAATTGCAACTATAACCTGACTCCCAGAGGAGAGAGCAGTCAAACCAACATCTTGCTTTCGAGGGTTTCTTCCAAGTACAAACAAGCTTCCAGAAAGAAATTGTGATTCATTTGCCACTGCCAGTTCTGAGAAATACGCATTGAAATTGTGGAAAAGGCCTTGCATTGGATGGGGTGCAGGTACATACCTATAAATTATTTGATTCTGACAATAACTTGTTTTATTTACAGACAGAAAATGTAATAGGTTGCTCACTATTTATTTCAGAAAAAATATTCCCCTCACTATTTTGTCAAAAGATCTCTTTCGAGTTTGGATTATTCACTGTCCAAAGAAATTCTTCCAAATATAAAATTAAAATTTGCCTTTGTCATTTCGAACTTATTTCTCTTTTCTGTATTTCATGTTATCCTTTGAATTTACCTTTCCTGCTAAAGAAGCTCGTTTCTTTCACTTACCTTAAGGCACTGGAATCCTCTGTGTTTCCAATTTCCCCTTGTAGCTTGATCCTCTGACCTTGATCATGAATATTATGGCACTTCTTGACTCCATCTCCAGAACTGGAATAATTTCCTTACAATTTATTAAATGATTCATAACATATTCAGAGGGGAACTTCAATTTGCCCTGCACACATGATTAAATTACATATTTTTAAAAAAAGTTGTGATTAATCAGTTGATAATTATGCACCTGGGAATTCTTACTGATAGGCACAATTATGTTTTCACTAACCCTGTATCATATCTATTGTAAAACAGTCATTAAATAAGCTGTTGTCCAGCTCTTGATCAGGTTTCAACTGGATCAAAAAAGTTAGATTACCTTATCCATAGTATATGATCCACTTCTGAGCATGGAAAAGAGTAACATCTCACCAAATGATGGGCCATAGACAGTAGTTGATGGTGGTTGTAGGCATGGGAATATCTGCAGTGCGATCACCTTGAGATTTTGCATGAAGTATAAATGCCTCTTGAGTGAAGCAGATGAAAAAATACCCAGGCTAATATTATTATTAATGATTATCTTACATAATACTGTGGTTTAGACTTAAGGCATGACAAACAATTCATAGAATCATGGAATCCCGACAGTGCAGAAGGAGGCACTTTGGCCCATTGAGTCAGCACCAACCCAGAACAGCACTCCCCATCCCTGTAACCCCATATGGGGCTTTTACCATGGTTAACCCATCTAATCCGCACACCCCTGAACACTATGGGCAAATTAGCATGGCCAATCCACCTACACTGCACATCCTTGGGCTCTGGAGGAAACTGTTGCAACTGGAAGAAACCCACACAGACACTGGGAGAAGTGCAAACTCGATGCAGTCACTTTAATTTGGAATCAAACCTGAGTACCTGTCACTGTGTCTCTCCAATTCCCCTTGATCTTTTGAGCTGTGCTATAGTGTGTATATATGTATATATTGACCAATATTAAAATATAGGTATTTTGTTTTATACTATCTGCAAGGGTTTTGGTTTTCTGTGAGAGTTACCTCTGACTTCTGAGTAGTTCAAATCGCTCTCAGCCCCTGATTCTAGACACTGGACTTAGTAATCAGGATGCAATGTAAAAGTGGGAGACAGATGTACAAGGGCAAAAGAATCTCTATTTATTGATACACAACAACAACACAGTGACTATGCAGACTTACAGTGCACTGATACCACTGGCTTCCCGCGGTCTCAGGAGTCTCTGCGGTCTCAGGACTATGCTCACCAAGCCAAATGCAGTTTCATGGTTCATTGAATGCAGCCGTTCCAGCTTGCCATGCCCTGAATACGGTAGGGGAGTTCTTGCTGTGCCGCTGCTCAGTTTGAGTTGAGCCCGCTGATGCGGTTAGACGTGTGTTGCGTTTTACCAGGTGAGTGTTTGGTTGTCAAACTCGGTCTTCACCTCAGTTTTACCTGAGAAGTTGTGGGATTTGTCGAGTTTGTTGGTACCCCAGATTTTGTCAGACTTTGTTTCTTCTTGACATGGTCAGTTGCGATATTTCTTGAGGTTCTCCATACTCTCTGGAAGCACATTGTCTGCACACTCAGATTTAAGAACTGGGGTCTATAGTTATACAAGATTGAAATCTTCATGTCAGTCTCCAGGCTCATTGTCTTGTTGATGTTTCTTTGTTGGCTTGATTTGGTTTAAGTGAATTTCTGATGGTAAGAAGAGGTGTTAATAGTTTTGGATAGCTTTGAATACAGGGTGATTGTTACATTATCCTCGTTGCTTCACACTGTTTCTGTGGGTTGGCCTCTTCTATAGGCTGTGTAACAGAGGTATAAGACAGGCTCGGGCTGGATTCCATTTGGTTTCATAGTCTCGGATGTAAAGTTTTAATTGCAAATGCCAAATGTTTAATTGAGTCAGTGTTCTCCTTAGACGGTCATTTCCTTAAGATTGCATTCAAAATGCCCAAACCCCGTTGCACAGGCCGATCCCACCACCCAACAAAGTGTGAAGCTGGATGAACACAGCAGGCTAAGCAGCATCTCAGGAGCACAAAAGCTGACGGTTTGGGCCTAGACCCTCCATCAGAGAGGGAGACGGGGAGAGGGTTCTGAAATAAACAGGGAGAGAGGGAGAGGTGGACCGAAGATGGATAGAGCAGAAGATAGGTGGAGAGGAGAATATAGGTGGGGAGGGGATATCCATCTTTGGTCTGCCTCCCCCTCTCTCCCTATTTATTCCAGAACCCTCTCCCCATCCCCCTCTCTGATGAACGGTCTAGGCCCGAAACGTCAGCTTTTGTGCTCCTGAGGTGCTGCTTGGCCTGCTGTGTTCATCCAGCCTCACATTTTATTATCTTGGATTCTCCAGCATCTGCAGTTCCCGTTATTTCGATCCCACCACCTGTTTGTGGTTTACTCCTTTTGCAGGCCTAGCATGGTTTTAAATGTTTTAAAAGTTCAAAACTCCATCCTATATTTACAAAACTGGGGCTTTTTGCAGAGTGTTCCACACTGTAAAAGCACCTCATAATAATTTAACCAGAAGTGGTATATTATTCAAGACTAATGAATTAACATTTTAAAAAAAACTGATTTTAGAAAACAAAACAATGAAGGCAAAGGTTTTATATTGGAGCCAGGTGAGGCTGTGTCAAAGTTCATTGTAATTTGTTACATGAGAGTCATTTACAGCCTGCTGTCAAGGTACCAACTCAAAAACTTGTGATATATGTTTAGTATAAGATTGGGAAATTCAACAGGTGTTTTATCCACAGCAGAATACTACAAACAGCAATGAGTTACAGAACGGATAATGTCTTTGTGTTGTTGAATACATATATAATATGACTCCACTGCATTTCTTCATGCTGTGTCACAAAATTCTTTACATCAACCAGAAGGGCAAATGACAGTAGGAGGTTTATAACGGCAGCGACAGTTTCATGCTGAAGTAAGTTATTCACTCTGTAAAGAGTTAATTGTCAATTAACATCTTAAAGTTCGAGGGAGTAAACCTCAGTGATATTTTTAAATTATCTCCTTTCAGGATTTCTAATTACAACTTTTTCAATTCAGGTACGTATTCCCAGCAAAAGGTCCAATGATGAGGGAAAATGAGAAGTTGTAAGATGCTATAAGTTTTGCTGAAGAAATGATCATGGCTGAATGTTTATAAGTCCCTGAGACCGGATGGTCTACATCCCAGAATGTTAAAAGAGGTGGCTATGGAGCTAGTTGATGTGTTGGTAAACATTTTCCAAATTTCTGTTAATTTTTGTAATGAAGATACATAGTTCCTTGAAAGTAGAGTTGCAGGTAGACAGAGTAGTGAAGAAGGCGTTTGGTATGCTTTCCTTAATTGGCCAATGCATTTAGTATAGAAGTTATGATGTGCAAGAAGTTAAACTGAAACTCACAACATTAAACTTGGACAAGAATACATCTGCTGATTACAAGCTGCCACGTTACATTAGCTATTTAATCAGTACTCATCCATGTTGTTTAGCTGAAGTCCCATCTTCAGAGATCACCCTCATCTTGTGTAGCATCACAATGTTAAGTGGGTTAGATTTCCAATGGATCTAGAAACTTGCTGAGCATTCACTAGGCACTGTTGGCCATCACCATCAGCAGAATTATATTCAATCACAATCTAGAACCTCAAAGTCATAGAGCTGTACAGCATGGAAGCAGACCCTTCCATTCAACTCAATCATACTTACCAGATATCCTGAATTAACCTAATCCCATTTGCAAGCATTTGGTCCATATCCCTCTGAGATGCCTTTTAAATGTTGTAATTGTGCTAGCCTCCACCACTTCTGACAGCTCATGCCATACATGTATCACCCTCTGCATGAAAAAGTTGTCCCTAAGATCCCTTTTAAACTTTCCCCTCTATCCGTAACCTGTGCACTCTAGCTTTGAACTCCCCCACCCTGGGGAAAAGACATTCAATATATCAATGGACCCTCATGATTTTCTCAATCTCTTTAAGGTCACTGCTTAGCCTCCGATGCTTCAGGTCAGATAGCCCCAACTTATTCAGCCTCTCCCTTTTGCTCAAATCCTCCAATCCTTGCAATGTCCTTGTAAATCTTTCCTGAACCCCTTCAAGTATCACAACATCCTTCCCATAGCAGAGAGATGAGAACTGTAGACAGTATTCCAAAAGTAGTCTAACTAATGTCCTGTATAGCTGCAACATGACCTCCCAACTACTATACTTAGTGCATTGACCAATAAAGGCAAGCATGCTAAATGCCTTCTTCAGTATCCTGTCAACCTGGGACTCCACTTTCAAAGAATTGTGAACCTGCACTCCAACGTCTTTTTGTTGAGCAACACTCCCAGGACCTTACTGTTAAATGTACAAGTCCTGCTGTGATTTGCCTTTCCAAAATGCAGCACCATATTTTCTGAATATTTTCTGAGGAAGGGTCTCGACCCGTAATGTCAAACATTCCTGCTTCTGATGTTGCTTTGCTTGCTGTGTTCATCCAGCTTCACACCATGTTATCTCAGATTCTTTAGCATCAGCAGTTCCTACTATTTCTATAACTAAGAAACACGTTATTTTAGATGTCCCTCTGTGGAATGAGACTTGATTAACTAATTAACCGCACGCTAGAGTATCCTTAGGACAGTAGTGATGCAATGTAGGAATTTTGTATTTATTTTATAATTGAGTTAACTTAGCATTCATTCACAGGCTGCTGGGCAGTATAGCTGTAAAACATAGCTGCTATCTTTTTTACGATCCTTGGATGTCCAATTTTCTTGACTTAAACATGAATTTTATTATGGCTAGGATACATTTGGCACAGCAGAAATTTTTTTTTGTTTGTAAAAAGAAAACATATTTCTCATAAATACTCTTAACTGATATTGAAAAATACTTACAAAGCTGTTGTCTTGATGGTTGTTACTAAGAGCATCAATGATTAATCGGAAAGAGTTTTATCAGCTTAAAAAATTTGTTTGGATCTCATCTTTTAGCTTTGATGTGCTTGCAATGAAATACACTCTGAAATTATAACAGTTTTGAGAAATAGTTGATGAAGTGATGTCACTACCGTTAGTGAAAGCCTTTCTGCACTTTAGTCAGGTGCCATTTATGGTGAAGGAGAGGTGAGGTACAGTTGTGATTATAAATAAGTCATAAAGGGATTAAATGATTTAAAAACTTAGCAAACAGTCCAGAAATACATTTAACAGCTAAGCTGCATAGCTATGTTGCCTACAACTTGTGAATGAAGGTGTTGGAAAATGCTAAGCAAATCAGATACACTTTGAATTTTCATGGATATTGTCACAATCAAAGTCTGCAAATTCGAAAGGATATAAATCACATGATAAAACTCAAGCGCATAATCTATTGAATTGATTCTTTCTTTCTTCCAGTTACTGACAAAATAAAACTTCTTTATGTTCTGTGATGATAGGAACTGCAGATGTGGAGAATCCAAGATAACAAGGTGTGGAGCTGGATGAACACAGCAGGCTAAGCTGAATGGTCTAGGCCCGAAATGTCAGCTTTCCCGCTCCTAAGATGCTGCTTGGCCTGCTGTATTCATCTCGTTTTTCATATTCTTTGCCGAGTTTCCTGTGCCAAAGGCAACATTATATTTGCAATTCAATATACAGTGGTATGAGAAACAAAATTGAATCCACTTTTTAAAGCATTACTTGTGTAAATGGCAGAATAATGGTATTATGTGCCTTCCTTTGTAGTTAATATGTATTGCAGAACTCCAGAAGTTGCACGTGTTCTGTTCAGTAGATGTGAGTTTACATGATGCTGTATTTATTTTAGAGGATAGTCATTTTATCCTTTGAGTTATATGTATACTGGGCTGTGAGCCATATGCTTTAAAGCCATGATGACTGGTATTAGCTGATGTGTAATCTCGGGGGAGCCCTGAGCATACCAGATTTCTCTTAAGTCAAGCTCACTGTGTGCAGCAGTTGAAGAATTTCTCATTTTTCTTTCATGTTTAATGAGTTACCAGTATGCCACCTCCATTGTTATGGAAAGATAGGCTCAGAATTTGCTGGGAAAATAATAGCTGAATACATGGCATCTAATAAATGGCTTTAGTTATGTAAAAAAATGTCATTGGTGTGGAGAATAGAACTCCTTTAAAAATTGTTTTCCTCGATGCGATTGTCACTGGACAAACCAACAGCTCTTGCCCATTCCTTATCTCCCTTCAGAAGATGAAAGAGAGTGGTGCTCTTGAAGTTTTGTAGTCTATGTGGCATAGATATCATCATGTTGTAGCTATGAAGTGAATTCCATGAATTTGACCCAACAGTGAAGCAACTATGATTTGGTTCAAAATCAGTATGGTGTAAGGCTTACAGGGAAGCTTCCTGGTGGTGACATCACCATGCATTTGATGCACTTAAACTTTTTTCATTAGGAGGGATCCCATATTTGGAAAGTGATGTTGAAGAGGGATTGACAAGTTGCTTAGCTCATCTTGCATATTATATACATTGAATCAATGGTGGAAGAACCTAATGTTCAAGCTGGTGAATAGGGTGTCCATCAAGTGGGTTGCTTTGAGCTAGATGGTGTGGAGCATCCTGAGTGTTGTTGGAATTGCACTTATCTAGGCAAGTGGGAGAGTAGAGCAGTGGGAGCTAGATATAACAGAACTGCAGAACTTTGATCTGATCCATCGATCATGGAATCTCTAATCTCTTTTAATCACATATTGCTTCTGCCATTTGGCATGCAGATAGCTCAGTGTTGTAATTTCACCAGCTTAACACTCAAGGTTTGATATGCCTTGTACTGCTTTTGGCACGTTGTCCTGCAGTCTTCAAAGAACCAGGCTTCAGCAAGCAAATGAAGGTAATATTAGAATGAGGGATATACTGGGTTAAGACATTACAGATTATTGTTTTTCTACTGTTGCCAATTGCCGACAGTGCTTCAATGATGACCAGTTTTGAATTGCTAGACCTGTTGTAAATCTATTCCATTTAACATGGTGGCAGCGCAGTATAATACAGTGGGCGATAACTTAAATGTGAAGTTTGTATTTTGTTTTTACAGTGATTGTGTGATGGTCATTTGTAGCAGTGCTGTCATAGGTAGAGAAAGACCAGACATAGTATTTTTCCCTCTTATTGGATTACTCACTGATTTCTGAAGACACTATCAGCTATACCTTGTAGGACTCAGTGAACCAATTAGTGCTGCCACTGAGTCATTCTTGGTTATTGATTTTGAAGTTCCCCATCCAAACTACATATGGTGGCCTTTGCACCCTTCGAGCTGCTTTTTGTTGCTGCTCAACATAGAAAAGTACTTATTCATTACCTGAGGGGAGGGTGGAAGGTGGTTTCCTTTCCATGAGACTTCATGGGAATTGGAGTTAACGTTGAGGACTCCTAAAGCAACCACCTTCCAACTGTTGCAGGTAGATGAGCTCACACCCCACCCTCTGATAATCCTACAGCTAACAATCTACAACTGAGCAACTCCCTGTGTAGAGAAAATGGTCAAGGCTGATAACTCTTCTAATGCTTTATTGTAATGTTGATAATTTTACAAAAGGTCAATCACCTGTTTCCCTTTTAAGTTAAATAAGCACTTGCAAATGTCAGCACCTTGTCTCTTTCCTTAAATTAGATGAGCATTACATTCATAAATCTCAGAACTCTATGGTGTGCAGCGGTGCTCAGTGTAGAAGATGCATGGCCTGAGAATTTGCCCCCCAAAAGCTTTCAAGTTGCCCATGAAAGTTCAATCATGGGTCACCCTATCTCAGGGAGTGCCCTTAAACTGTATATTTTAGCCCCTACTGTGCAATACTGCCTCAGTTATTGTCTGCTGCTTACCCCTTATTCAGCATTGAAAGCACATTTCTTTCAAAAATAACCCAAAAATCACACTTGTGAAAAAGATGTCTTCTGTACATGAAGAGTACATTAACATGTGAAAGTGGTATGAATGAGAACATACTGGTCATATTAGGTAAACTTAATTTTAATCAAGCAATTGCAAATAATTGGGGTGCCTTTAGGCGAGTTTCCAAATCTGAAAACATATTTATCTTCCAACAGTTCATAGATGCATTCTTACCGTGTGGTATCCGGTCTCTCTACTAAAGCATTGAAAATCTCATTCAGTTTAAGCTTCTTGTGAAGATTTGTAGCTCAGGCTGTGGTTGAGGTTGTTGGCGTGCTGATCGAGCTGGCTGGTTGTAGTTCAGACATTTTATCACCATGCTAGGTAATATCATCAGTGTGGCCTCTGATTAAGTGACGTAGTTCTACTCTGCTTAGTATTTATATGATTCGGCCTGTTAAGTTGGGTTGTGCCATTTCCGGTTTTTCTTTGCAAGGGTTTGTACATGGGGTCTAATTCCACATGTTCGTTGATAGCATTACAGATCGAGGCCGAGGCCTTTAGCAATTCTGGTGTCTGCCTGCGGTTGGCTTGAGCTATCTGACCAACCTCATTCAAGCCAACCTTCAACACACACCAGAATTCCTAAAGGCCTCGTCCTCCATCTGTAATGCTATCAATAAACATGTGGAATTAGACCCCATATACAAACCCTTGCAAAAAGGAACCAGAAATCACACAACCCCCAACTTAATCAGACTAGCTTTTTAAATTCATTAATTGAATTTAAATTTCACCATTTGCTTTATTGGAATTTGAACTCATCTCCTCAGAGTATTAGCCTGGCCTCTGCCCAGTGTTTTTGCTACTACACAACTGTCTTTCTGTGCATCATTGTCTTGCTTTACAACTTGTGATACAGTGCAAGTTGAAAATTGCTGGCCAACTTATGCAACGTTACATTTACAATAAAAGGATGCTAACTGTTAGTCTGAGATAATAGGAACTGCAGATGCTGGAGAATTCCAAGATAATAAAATGTGAGGCTGGATGAACACAGCAGGCCAAGCAACATCTCAGGAGCACAAAAGCTGACGTTTCGGACCTAGACCCTTCATCAGAGAGGGGGATGGGGAGAGGGAACTGGAATAAATAGGGAGAGAGGGGGAGGCGGACCGAAGATGGAGAGAAAAGAAGATAGGTAGAGAGGAGAGTATAGGTGAGGAGATAGGGAGGGGATAGGTCAGTCCAGCGAAGATGGACAGGTCAAGGAGGTGGGATGAGGTTAGTAGGTAGATGGGGGTGCGGCTTGGGGTGGGAGGAAGGGATGGGTGAGAGGAAGAACCAGTTAGGGAGGCAGAGACAGGTTGGACTGGTTTTGGGATGCAGTGGGTGGGGGGGAAGAGCTGGGCTGGTTGTGTGGTGCAGTGGGGGGAGGGGACGAACTGGGCTGGTTTAGGGATGCAGTAGGGGAAGGGGAGATTTTGAAACTGGTGAAGTCCACATTGAGACCATTAGGCTGCAGGGTTCCCAGGCGGAATATGAGTTGCTGTTCTTGCAACCTTCGGGTGGCATCATTGTGGCAGTGCAGGAGGCCCATGATGGACATGTCATCTAGAGAATGGGAGGGGGAGTTGAAATGGTTTGCGACTGGGAGGTGCAGTTGTTTGTTGCGAACTGAGCAGAGGTGTTCTGCAAAGCGATCCCCAAGCCTCCGCTTGGTTTCCCCAATGTAGAGGAAGCCGCACCGCAGTATACCACATTGGCAGATGTGCAGGTGAACCTCTGCTTAATGTGGAATGTTATCAATGTGGACTTCACCAGTTTCAAAACCTCCCCTTCCCCTACTGCATCCCTAAACCAGCCCAGTTCGTCCCCTCCCCCCACTGCACCACACAACCAGCCCAGCTCTTCCCCCCCAACCCACTGCATCCCAAAACCAGTCCAACCTGTCTCTGCCTCCCTAACTGGTTCTTCCTCTCACCCATCCCTTCCTCCCACCCCAAGCCGCACCCCCATCTACCTACTAACCTCATCCCACCTCCTTGACCTGTCCGTCTTCCCTGGACTGACCTATCCCCTCCCTACCTCCCCACCTATACTCTCTCCACCTATCTTCTTTAGTCTCCATCTTCGGTCCGCCTCCCCCTCTCTCCCTATTTATTCCAGTTCCCTCTCCCCACCCCCCTCTCTGATGAAGGGTCTAGGCCCGAAACGTCAGCTTTTGTGCTCCTGAGATGCTGCTTGGTCTGCTGTGTTCATCCAGCTTCACATTTTACTAACTGTTAATCTCCCTGTTAGCTTCAAGAAATTGTTGCATTTATACTGTTAAAAACAAATTAAACTTATCTGAGAACATTAGTTGTAATTCCTGACTTAAGAACACTTTTAGCGATAAGATTTATGTTCATGCAAAAGCCTCAAATCTTGGAGGCTCAGGAAGGAAACAATCAAATTAAAGGTGTCTCACCCCTGCAGGAAGCAAATTGTTCCATTAAGTTTTACAAATATTGTATATTGTCCTCTGTCCCCTTTGTTTCAACCTCTCTTCTTTTCTTCTATTTATTTCTCTATTTGATTAATGCCATTTCCATTTCTGTTGCCCATTTATTTATTTGCCACATATTGAATTTCATTAGCTAAGGAAATAGACAGTTCCATAACTGAGCAGGAACCTCCTCCCAGTTGCCTTATTATCAACTTGTGCTTCCAGTGAATTTTACGTGAAAGAATTTTGAGTAGAAGGGTGAGGTAAAATTACAACTCAGTAAGTTAGGTTGCTCCAGAAACCTTGGGGCATTTTCTATAATGATGATTCTTTGGTTGCTGACATTTTTTCAGAACACCAGGATTCAGATGATATTCAGGAAGGCTGCTGGCAATGCAATATGTTCCTCCAACAGAAAAGTTGGAAAGTGTTTCACTAAAATTGGCTAACAAGCACTATTGAACTTTGGTCTTGTAGCAAAGAGCTTTCAAATTAAATAAAATCCAAAAGAACTGTGGATGCTGTAAATCAGAAAGACGATTAGAAAATGCTGGAAATGTTCAGCAGGTCTGGCAGCATTTGCAGAGAGAAATCAGAGTTAATGTTTCAGGTAGAATGACCCTTCCCCATAACTGTTCAGAATAATAGCAAAAACAGTACCTTTATCATAAGGAGATGTACCAAGCACCTAGAGGATTCAATTTCTTTTTTCTGATTAGGGTGAGTTGATCTGAAGCTATTGAATTTACTGAATGCTATTAAGATATGCATCTGGTCTGAGAGTAGTAGCAACTGAGTTCCCACTTCTGCATTCTTATAAACAAACAGAAAAAAAATTAAAACAATATTTTATGATTGTGAGCATGTACTTTATAACTCTGCTTTGCATTAAGTAGGATATTGTTTCAGCAATTATATGCTCAGTGTTCTTTTGCAAATGAGAAAGATATTGATGCACACATTAGTAATTGAAACAAACAGTCATAACAGGTGTTAACTATTCAGTTGATTAAGCCACCAGGAGTTCATTCAACTAATAAAGTGTGAACCTAGATATCAAATTTATCAAAGGACTTATGAAACCAAAGAAGAAAGATTTACATTTAAACAATGCCTTTCATCACTTTCATTTGTCAAGGAAATGATTGGAACCCACCTAGCAAGTGAAATATCTGTTTGCTAAAGCTTTCAGCTTAAAAAGCCTGGAAGCAACCTTAAAAGCAAAAAAATGTAGAAAGATACAGCATAGTTCAAGAATTCAAGAATCCAATGCCATAAAAATGAAAAAAAAGACAAATGGCTTAGAACATAGAACGTAGAACATTACAGAGCCGTACCTCGACGTTGCCCCAACCAGTGAAACCAATCTGAAGCCCGTCTAACCTACGCAGTTCCATTACCATCCATATGTTTATCCAATGACCATTTAAATGCCCTTAAAGTTGGCGAGTCTACTATTGTTTCAGGCAGGACATTTCACGCCGTTACCACTCTCTTAGTATAGAACCTACCTCTGACATCTGTCCTATATCTATCACCCCTCAATTTAAAGCTATGACCCCTCGTGCTAGCCATCACCATCCGAGGAAAAAGGTTCTCATTGTCCACCCTATCTAATTCTCTGATCATCTTGTATGTCTCTATTAAGTCACCTCCTAACTTTCTTCTCTCTAACGAAAACAGCCTGAAGTCGCTCAGCATTTCCGCATAAGACCTTCCGTCCATACCAGGCAACATCCTGGTAAATCTCCTCTGCTTGGAATTGCTTAAAGGGGTGGGGCATTAATAACTGTCAGTATTGGGTTTTTTTATGTCTATGCTCACAAATTAATCCTTATTAATTACTTGAACTTTTCATCCAATTAACCAATGCAGAATGAGTGCAATCTTCTATATTATCTAATCATTTTTGATTTAATAAATATTTTACTTTGTGAAGGTTCAATGTCCAGGTGCAGATATCAACAAAACCCAGAAATTGATGAAGAAACTCAGCATCTTTGGAGAGAAAGCAGAGTTAACGATTCAGGTCCAGTGACTTTTCTTCAGAACTGATTTCAAGCATCTGCAGCTCTGTGATATTTTTGCAGATAACTACTTAGATTCTAATTAACAGTAAATAAAAGATGACGATAACTTGAAGGTAAAGGTTAGGGCACCTGAGTCACAACAACATCTCAGGCAAGAAGCGAGGTGGAGAAGATGAGACCTTCATGGTAAGCTCAGCCGGGGCGGGAATTGGTGTTACTCTGCATTGCAAACCAGTTGTCCATTCAACTGAGCTAACCTACCTCTATCCGATTAATTAATAGTCAGATGGAGTGTAAAATTGCCTATGGTATCTTGAATTCATTAAATCACAGAATTGATTGCAACCAACATGGTGGATACCTTGAGTTTAATCAGAGTTCAAGAGGGAATATAACACAGTTATTGAGCAAAAACGTATCTGACTGACACATAATGAGTACCATTCCATACTGGACTCATTATTGACAAGGTGTCAACATGCTATGCAAATCATCCATTAATATAGAGTGTCTAACATATAAAAGAAAAATTCTACAGATGCTGAAATTATGAAATAAAAACTAAAATTTTGCTAGAAATTCTCAGCAGGTCAGGCAACATTTGTGGAGAGAAGTGAAATTGCTATTCAGACTAATGACCTTTCATTGGACCAAGTGAGCACCTGAGTTCTTTGGTCAAACCACAGTGGAAAATTCCACTTATCATACCAGCACCACATGCTAAACATAGTCAACCCAAGTTGGTTTTAGTGATTTTTGATGTTGAAAAATATCATTTTTATTTTAAACGCCTAGGTTCCGACTTTTAGTCGATAATCAGGCAGTGCTCTGTTGTGCCTGATCTCATAGGTATGAACAATGAGCATCTATGAATCAAATCATACTCATTCAGCAAGATGTTATACATACTTAACAAAAACATCCTCAGCTTTATGGTGCTTGAATGCTGCCAGGACAGGTGATGTCTTTCTCCTTCTGATTTGGAGATAATTTTGAACCCTGTCACAGAAAAAGAAGCAAAAGTGAAACTGTGCCAAGGAGGAATTTGAGTTTTTAATTTCTTTCCCAAATTCTATCTGTTCCTCATTCCTGATTAGGAAATGTTATGAATTAACCCCTTTCATAGGCTATGGGTGAGGATCATCTCTAACTGAAGTCATGTTTAGCAATATAAATATCCCTCTCTAATTCTTTGGCCCCCAGGAGTTACATGCCATTATGAGCAATTGATGAATCCTTTCAGAAATATATCACAGTCAAGTAAGCAATGTTCCATTTTCATGTCAAAAATAGAAATAATTGTAACCAAATCGTATAAATTTGACAACTAACTCTCAAGAATACCAAAGCAATTAAGAACAAATCCTAGTGGTAATTCCTAGAGTGAATCTGGACTATATTTCGACAAAGTGTCATTTTCATTCAGTTTCATGCAAAGTTTCTTTCACTGAAGCTCAGTACATTTTCTCACATACCATTCCAATTTCATCTCCTTTAACTACCTACCATCCCTGAAAGGCATCCCTTGTTTGATGCTGAGAAAGCGAGAATTGCAGACGCTGGAGTCAGAGATAACACAGTGCGGGGCCAGAAAAACACAGCAGGCCATGCAGCATCAGATGAGCAGGAAAATTGACGTTTCAGGTCGGGACCCTTGTTCAGAAATGGGGAGGAGGAAAGGAACTCAGAAATAAATAGAGAGAGGAGGGGTGGGTCTAGGGAAGGTAGGTGGAATTGTGATAGGTGAGTGCAGGGAGGTTGTGTCAGGTCACGAGGGCAAGAATGAGAGGGAGGGTTGGACATGGGATGAGGCTGGGGGGGGTGGGGAGATTTTAAAACTGGTGAAACCTAATGTCAGGCCATTGGGCTTCAGGCTCCCCAGGTGGAATATGAGTCTTGGAAACTGTTTTGTCAAGTATCTGTGCTCAGTATGCAATAAGCAACAACACCGTCTGGTCACAAACCATTTCAGCTCCCCCTTCCCACCTCCTGGGTGACATGTCCATCCTGGGCCGCCTCCAGTGTCACAATGACTCCACCCGCAAACTATAGGAGCAGACCTCTCCGCTTGGTCTCACCGATGTAGAGGAGGCCACATCAGGAGCAGCAGATGCAGTAGAGCAAGTTGATAGATGTGCAGTGAAACCCAATCTAATGTGGAATGTTTGTTTTGTGCCTTGAATAGTGGTGAGGGCAGAAGTATAGGGGCAGGTTAAGTACTTCCTGCAGTTGCAGAGAAAGATGCTGGGAATGGTAAGGTTAGTGGGGAATGTGAAGTGGATGAGGAAGTCATGGAGAGAGTGGTCCCTATGAAAGACAGTTAGGGGTGGGCAAGGAAATATCTCTTTGGTTGTAGGGTTGAATTGTAGGCTGTTTAGTTGTGGGTCAGATTGTTGGCTCTTTGGTCAATCCCCTACGCCCAATTCCTCAACCTCTGCTGTGACTGCTTCTAAGATGGGGTGTTCCACTCCTGCACATTCCAGAAGTCCTCCTATTTCAAAGGACCATAACTCGCCCCCCGATCTCTCCGAGACCTCCGTTGATCAAAAATTCCCTCAACCACATCTCTTGCATTTCCTGCACCTCTGCCCTCACAACCCCTCCCCCCAACAAAAATAAGGATGGAATATCCATGGTCCTCACGTATCACCCCATCAACCTTCACATCCAACCTATCATTCTCCACCACTTCTGCCACCTATTTGGTTACTCAAAAAGTTCAATCACATTGTGAGACACTACTTTCCTCACACAAAACTGTGCTATCTCTAATTATTCCTTGTGTCTCCAAATGCATGTAATTCCTATCTTTCAGAATCACCTCCAACCACTTAACTACCACCAAAGTAAAAATTGATTTGAATTATTCATTTAATATATCTCCCACCTCCTGAGATTCAACACAAAGGCAATCTCTTTGACCTTTAAGAGGCCCCACTCTCTGTCTAGTTACCCTCTTGCTCTTAATGTATTTGTAGAATCTTTTTGGATTATTGGCCAAGTCTGTCTCATATTCCCTCTTTCCCTTCCTAATCTCCCTTTTAAAAATACCCTGCGTGCTTAACACTGTTCAAGAGATTCATTTGAACCCAGTTGTCTCTATTTAATATGATTCTTTTTCCTTCTTGATGAGAACCTCAATATCTTTATGCCCCTTTTTCCCTAATCCTACTCACCTTATCTTTCACTCTAACAGGAACATAATGACTCTGTGCTCTGGTTATCACACTTTTGAAAGCCTCTTAGTAATGAAATGCCTCTTCACCTGTGAATATTCTACTCCAATCAACTTGTGAATCAACTTCGCTGAGGCCAACTCTGTACCCAATTACAGAAATGTTATGGTACAAAATGAAGCCATTCAGTCCATCATGCCTGCTTCAGTTCTTCTAATGAGCATCATTACCCAGTGTCAAATGCCTGCTTTTTCCACATTATTCCTCTCCAAGTAATTGTTCAATGCCATCTTGAATGCCTCAATTAAACCCCCCTCCACCATACTTCCTGGTATTGCATTCTATGCTCGAACTTTCTGCTGTGTGAAAATAAATTTTTCTCACATCGCATTTGCTAACAATAAAAGTTTAACTCTATACCCTCTTGTTCCTTTTATGAATGGGAACAATTTCTTACAAATACTGTATGCTCCTATTAATAAAGCTAAGCCTTGAGGAGCTCAACTGCCAAGTTCCTCCAGCCTGAAAAATATCCATTGATGATTAAATTCTGTTTCCTATCACTCAGCCATTTTGCATCCAAATTACTATTGTCCTTTCTCTTACATTCTCTGTAAACTTCATCACAAGTCTGTTTTGTGGCATGTTGACTTCAGATGTGACTGTTTGCTTGCAACACAAGCCATATGTTTGCTACTTAAGCGACAGGCATGTGGTGCAGATATGAGATTGAAGTACATAGGTTCTATACAGTCAGCTGTCTACCTTCTTGACTGGTGACTGCGAACCAGCATGATAAACAGCTTTGTGTCTGCCCTAAAAAGCAAATCAATACTGCAGTACTGTGTACCATTAACCCCTGGCTGAGGGACCAAAATGTAAAAAGGCTGCACAAGGCAAGCCATGGCAGTGGTTCATGGGCATCTGGGTATGCACTAAGTAAATAGTAAGAGACTAAGTGGACAAACATGATATGCAGCCTAGTCCAGTCCATGAACTGGTGCCTTTCCCTGTCTCCTTGCAGCAGGGTTGCAATGACCCGCACCTCAAAGTACAGCTTTAAAGAGAAGAAACATCTTCTAAGTGGACCATTGATGCACCATGATACACATGTTGGTTTCCTGCATCCGTGGATACGAGATGTGAACACCCAGTACCCGGGAAAGCACCCTGAGTTCTTGGTGCTGGATGTCCTGAGAAGCAGGCAGCAAGTTGGAGTAACTAGGTACCTGAATAGGCTTTTATGGCAGAAATTACTGGTGTCTCGTTTCTATGCAGTGTTTGTAGAATAGGAATCTTTGTATTTCTGAGGTGAAGTTACGTTGTATTGAGGGTGATAATGAGCAACAATCTTCATTGATAGTCTTCTCGTCACTGAATAGCAAGACTCTCAATTCGCCATCCAGAACTCTTTTGGAAAATGCAGCAATTTGATCCCAATGTTGAGGAAAGCCTTGCTGGGTTTCTCATACAATTCTTGCCATAACTTTTATAATTTAGAGCCTTGTAACCTTCTCGGAATAGGTGTTGTTATGCTGCAGATAGGTTCCAACTGATTTGATATTTAAAGGATAGTCTAAACAAAAACCATGTTTTAGAATTAAAGTCAAGGTTATGCTAAATTCCAGTTCCTGAGTCCAGCCTGTCTGTTATTTCTTTAAAGCTGATAAATTAACCCCTCAGCCAGGGGCTAATGGTACACAATACTGTGGTATTGATTTGGTTTTTAGGGCAGACGCAAAGCTGTTTATCATGCTGGTTCGCAGTCACCAGTCAAAACAGCTGTTTTGAGATCAACAATATTGACACCCAGGCAACTACTGTAACTGTTCTTAGCCTGCTTTTAACAATTTAATTGTGTTAATCAGATGACAGAAATTTTAACTGGAATATTTAATGCTGAGGCAGTATCCAAATTATTACTTCATAGATGTCTAAGAATTAGCAGTATTATCAAACTCTTAGAATTTTTATAATTCTTTTGACACAACTGCCTCCATTATTTGTTTTTGTCTGTGAACTGTTGTTTATATTTCAAGTTGCTGATAGGCCAGTCTGACTGGCCCAACCCCTATTGTATCTTTGAATGATTCCTTATGTTTGCAAAGATACCTCCTATTCTATTCTCACATAAGGGTTAACAGTGTAGTTTAGAGAGCAGCTTTGGTAAACATAGTTAAATAGAATCCTCACACAGCTTTAAAGGTATGCCTGGTCATTTGGTCATCTAAATTGCCACATTCCCCCATCATAAAGACATCATCTGCCTATGCACCTTATCCTGGTTCCTCTGCACCTGGGCAATTTTCATATACCAAAATATTCATTACACCTCTCTCTCTAGAGAACTCCACAGGTTTCAAGTAAATTGGGACATACACATTGATTTAATCCCCAACTTTGTTTCAAACTTATCTACGTTTCCTTGTGCTGTCCTAAAAAGAAGGAATGTTTCAGTATGTTGAGACCTTGGGAAAGGATGAGTTATCTGGATGAGTCATAATTTTACCGATAGAGAAGAATTGTCTAAAAGCAATGTACTGGAACTTAATAAAAGTGACAGAGAAGGTAACTAAGAAGGTATATAATTACAACCACAGTCAAATCCACAAAATAGAGACAAGAATATTTATAATTGAGAAAAAGAGATATTTAGAAATGATAGCAGAGCCACCAATCAAATAGCAAACTTTTACTTCCATATTAAACATCATTTCCTGCATGTAAGGATAACTACTTTTTTGATCTATTAGTCTGCTTTCTGTGCACAACAGCAATTCAGTCTTTTATAACTATGTTTATTGTGCTTTACACTGAAGAAGGCAAACATTGTATAGTTTTGATATTTGAGTTCCTTAGTTTCTGATAATCTCTCCATGCACAAGATCATTTAAAATGTGTTCGTATGGTGATGTGATTGTTCAATGTATAGAGCATGAAGAATTGTAACAGAGATAATGGGAACTGCAGATGCTGGAGAATTCCAAGGTAATAAAATGTGAGGCTGGATGAACACAGCAGGCCAAGCAGCATCTCAGGAGCACAAAAGCTGACGTTTCGGGCCTAGACCCTTCATCAGAGAGGGTCTAGGCCCGAAACGTCAGCTTTTGTGCTCCTGAGATGCTGCTTGGCCTGCTGTGTTCATCCAGCCTCACATTTTATTATCATGAAGAATTGTAACATCTTTTCACCATTGTACTTCATTCGGTGTCTGCATTCCACCCTGAAGTGGAATTTAACCAAAACTCTGAATGAAAAATTGAAGTAATTTGCAAAATATACCGTATTATGCAACTTATTAGGGTTAAAATATTCATATGTCTCGGAGTTTTAAGCAATAAGTTTGCAATGCAGGAACTTCAGCTATTCATGATCTATATTAATGACTTGGCTGAAAGGACCAACTGCTGTGTAGCTAAATTTGTTCTTGATGCAGGACAAGGAAGAGCAGGTTATGAGGAACACAGAGTCTGCAAAGCATTATCGATAGTTTAAATGAGTGGGAAGAATAAAATGGCAGGTAGAATAAAATGTAGGAGAATGTGAGGCTCTTTGCTTGGTAGGAAGAATAGAAAAGCGAAATATTATTAGAATGGAGAAAGAGTACAGAATGTTGTGGTACAAAAAGATCTGGCTATCCTGTACATGAATTGCAACAAGTTAAAATGCAGAAACAATAAGTAATTAGGTAAATTGAAAGTTGTCCTTTATTGCAAAGTGGTTGGAGTATAAATGTAGGGAAGTCTTGGGACAACTGTAGAGGGCACAAGTGAGATTGAGCATAGCGTACTGTGTATACATTTCCTTACTGAAGGAGAAGTATAATTATTTTGGACACAGTTCAGAAAAAGTTCATTACGTGGATACCTGCAACAAAGGCATGGTCTTATGAAGCAATCTCTCCTTAAAGAAGTTTAAAAGAGGATCCGTTGAAAAAGTTACAGTCTCAGTAGTTGATAATGCTGGACACATTACATCACAGGACAAAATTTAGTTTAACAGAACAAACGCTTTCTTTTCGTAATTTGTTAACCATGATAGCGACTGAACATATTTACAGGAAGCCAATATACTGTTAACAAAAGAATGTCTAAATTTATCTCCTTAAAATGAGAAAAGGAATATTACTCTCCCTTCTTAGCCTATATGCCACAAAAAAGACAAAAACAACTGTAAGGTATGTATGGTTCAGTTCATTTTAAACCCAAAGTTTCTCATGGCCTATAGGTATTATCGCTGGACTGTTAACCCAGAGATCCAGGTAATGTTCTGGGGACGTGGGTTCGAATCCTGCCATGGTAGATGGTTGAATTTGAATTCAATAATTATCTGGACTTAAGAGTCTAATGACGATCATGAATCCATTGCTGATTGTCAGGAAAAACGCATCTGGTTCACTAATGCGAAGAAACCTGCCATCCTTACCTGGTCTGGTCTACAGGTGACTCCACACTCACAAGTTGAGTCATACTGCCCACTGGGCTATTAGGGATGGGCAATAAATGCTGGCCTAGTTAAGGATGCCCTCATCCCATGATTGAGTGAAAAAAAAATCATGAACCTTCATCTTGAAATATGTGAAATTCTGAGGGACCTTCATGTGGCAGATGCTGAGAGAACATTTCCCTTGTGAGGTAGTCTAGAACTAGGGTCACTGCTTAAAAGTAAATTGGAAATCAGGTGGCATATCTCCTCTCAAAAGGTTGCTTTTAGAATTCTCTTTCACAGAGAACAAGCGGTAGAGTGGAAGATTGAAGAGTGAGTTAGAGCGCTGTTTCATCTAGAAGGGGATTCTCTGTTATTAGTGGGCGCAGGCATGGCAGTAGAGTTAAGGCCACAATGAGATTAAATATAATGTTACTGCATAGTGGAGTAGGCTTGATGGGCCAAATGGCTTACTCTTGATAGCAGTTTTTAATGATCTTACAAGAGAATGAAAATCAGAAGACCAGTCATCTGACTTAGTTCAGAAACTTTTACATAGTTGAGGAATGATTAGTGGGGAGTGAGATTAATTTGATGCCAGTTTTAGGGAGCACATGCCTGAAGTGAGAATTTGGTCCTTGTATCTCATATGAAAAGTTTAAGCAAGGTACTACTACTAGCCTGCAAGTAGCTGTCTCAAAGTGGGATGTAAATGCTGGATTGTCCTTGCCATGCAGGTCAATTTTGGGACAATCATAAGGGAGCAGTGTTTAGAGTAAGGGGGTAGGGGATTCAGAGGGATGTGAGAAAAAGCATTTCCACTCAGAGGGTGGTGTGAATATGGAATGCAATGCCTGGGAAGGTAGTGGAGGCTAGCAACCATGCAACGTTTAAAAACATATTTGGATGAACACTAGAAATGGCATAACTTTAAAGGGTATGGGCCAAGTGTACGAAATTGAGATTAGTGTCCCTTTAGGGGTAGTTGTTGTCAGTACAGACTTGATGGGCTAGAGAGCCCTTTCTTGCACTGTATATGACTCTATGACTCCCTGACTCTACCAGTAGAAACTGTCAGCTAAGCTCCAGGAGGAGGTTCCCATGGGATACATGACGTATTGTGAATGTACACCCCAGCGAATGAGGGAAGCATTCTTGCTGTGTCTGCTTTTGCTTTAGGTGTTCTCTGGTTGACTGCTGATGAAACCTACCTTAGTTTGTGATGTGCCCAATTTCGGATCAAGCGGTACTGTCATGGCTGTTTGGTTCATAATTTACAAATTCATTTTAACTCCAGAGGCTCATTTTAACATTGAGTCCTGGCAAAGTGAGGACACCACTGCAAGACCATTGGTGGAAATCAAATCTTTTGGAGTGTTAGACTGCTGCCCGCGATAGGATGAGGCCATCAAATGTGAGAGTGGGGTAAGTTCAAATAATTCGAACCCTCAAACAACCCTTGATAGTAGTTTTGAAAAATCTCACTTTTTTTTTGAAGTCAGGATTCTGGCTGCTGAAAGTTTTTGCTGGTGAGTCCAAGATTATGTGGGTTTCATTTTGAGCAAGTTTTAAAGGTTGAGGGTCTAAATTAGATGTAATAAGCTGTTGACTCTTGCTTCAAGGCTATAAGCTGCCGTAGAATAGTCAGAATAAGATGCAACTTCTCCTCACTCCTCACTAATGCCCCCTTTACCCACTGTCTCACTCCTCCACCCTCATTATTTGCAGAATGACAAAGCAGTAAAACAGGTGAGTGTCACAGATTGGTCGGACTCATCACTGATACTTCAAAATGGAGGTATGACCAATATGATCAATATATTCACTTCCATATATTATTCCTTTTCCCCCGCTGCGTTCTCATTGGGCAGAGGTCTGGGTTAAAACTGAATCCTGTATAAGTGTAATACAGATCTCAGGAAGACTCGGAGCATGAAGAGAAAAGATCAACAATGTTTGCATTGAAAGAGACAGCAGCATATTTTAGGTACAAAAGGGACAGAACTGGTTTGTAAGGGTGCTTCCTGCCAAAATTTCTAACTCCATATAATCCTGGTGTTGAGCAGCCTTCCAGTACTCACTTTCATATGCATAGGGTTAGGGATTTTACAAACAACAAGGCCAGATCTACCTGCTGTTAGGGCAGATGTTGTTACAAAACAAGAGATT
Organism: Stegostoma tigrinum; assembly: GCF_030684315.1. NCBI lineage: Eukaryota > Metazoa > Chordata > Chondrichthyes > Orectolobiformes > Stegostomatidae > Stegostoma > Stegostoma tigrinum. Next base: position 29,396,425 of record NC_081374.1, read on the forward strand.
GCTCCCATTATAACTAGTGGTTATCATGAACTCTAGAGACAACTTGCAGTAGTTTGAAACGTTTATAAAGTAATTCCTATTAGGTTTTGCACAAAAATGTCTCTCGTCCACTAATCTATTTTAACCCCTGAGCTGTTAATGGATTTATGTAGCAACAAATTATAGGAAAGCAGTAGACATTCAGGACAATGGGAATTGAGGAAATCCATAAAGACACATGCCCTTTAAAATTAGAAATAATTTTATGAGAAGAAAAAATATTCAAACACTTACAGAATGATGGAGCACAGAACATAATTCACCTGTTGTGTGACCCACTAAGCTTCCTTTTTATTTAAACAAACAGCATTAACAGAGAAAGGGGAGAAAACCATGAATTGTCTATGTTTAGAAAGCCATGGCCTTGTGGAGACAGGAGTGTGGCCTTTGGGTTTGCCTTTTAGCACACAACCTGTTGGGTGACCTATGTCTTGGGATCATTTGCCCTTTTTTTCGATCATACCACAGTGCCACTTCTGGGCGACTCTGCTTTGTCCTTTTTTTTCATGATCCCTCCCTCTCTGCTTTAATCATTCACACACCAATTTATGTCAGATGTCTCCTTATGGCTTATGTAATTAACATTTCAGTTGTGTAATTGTCTCCACTTCACCATTTAGTCGCTTTAGAGATCCATGTTTTCAGTTTTTTTGTATTGGTAATCAGGTCCTTGCATGCAGCAACTCCTTTGCCTTGCAATGTCTTGTAAGCCCTGTATCTGTAAAAGCAACTAGTTCAGGTGAAGGGCCACAGCTGCTTGTCCCGTTGAATGTTTCCAGCATTTCCTGCTTTTATTCCTACCAAGACAATAATGAATAATGCCAGCATGAAGTGCAATTTCCTTTCAGTTATTATCAAATCAACCAATTCATCTTGGATTTTATATCACCACTCTTTTTTCTTTTAGAAAATTTGCTGCCACATATTGAGTTAAACAAACAAAGGATTGCCAATTTCTTAGACAATATTTTTAAAAATCCTGATACCTGTTCCAAGTGGAAATAGGAAAGGTCCACTCAAAGTCTACTCTCCTTGGTTACTTCAGTGCAATGTAACAATAAAGGAATATGTGATGTAGTCAGAAATTGTAAGAATTGCTGATGCTGGAGTCAGAGGTAACATAATGTAAAGCTGGAGGAACATAGTAGGCCAGGCAGCATCAGAGGAGCAGGAAAGAAGGGTCCTGACCCGAAACGTCAACTTTCCTGCTCCTCTGATGCTGCGTGGCCTGCTGCGTTCCTCCAGCTCCATACTGTGTTATATATGTGATGTATTGATGTGATCACTAACAAATAATGATTGACCATTTCATCACTATGGCAACAAAATAACACTATTTTGGCTTGTTCCACATTTGGAATATTGCAATAAATTTGACTGTAGTGCGTTAATTACCAGTTTAGAATGCAACTTCTCTTAAAAAAGTGCAACTTCTTTCAAAGTGCTTGATAAAAAAAATGCCCTTGAATGCTACTGATAGCAGCATATTATACTTACAGATTGCAATAATACATTAGCTATTAATTCTAACTGCTCAAAGTGTGTTGATTCAACTGCAGCCATGTTTTACATGTTCCTTTGATTAGTTTTTCTCCTTTTTAATTGGTGCAATATGGGTTACTGCAAGCCACTTAAACATGCAGCTGTCTGAAGTAACTCAGTACAGATGAAAGGTCAAGAGGAGCTGGAAATACAGACAAAAATATGTAATGATATAAAAACACATTCAATGTAGAAATAATTACTTTTTATCAAGTATACACTTCCATTGTGCAACATGTATTCAACCTCACAAGATTAGTACAAGTGATCCATTTATTTGTCAATTGGATTTATTCCCCATTATAGTATTTAACGGTCTTTGAATGATTCAAAAGAAAAAAAAATTATAATTTGGTCTTTGGTCTTGATTCTCAATTTAGGGCTATAAGCTGACGTAGAAAAGGCAGTAAAATAGTTCTTTTGCCCTTAAGATGTTCTGAGTAGCTTGAATCAGAGGCAATCTGAGCACACACTTCGATTATGGATGGAGTGCACCACAATAGCAGTCGTGATGGTAGTCATGGTGGGGGAGAGCAGGGGTGGGGGTGGTGCATGAGATGATGAGGGAAATGCATTTTGGGGGAGAGGTGTAGGGGCTTGTGTGGGGGAAGCAAAATTTTAGACAGGTCTATCAATGTCAAAATTTCGGTGCTAAAACAAAATGAAATGTAGCCACTCATGAAATGACAATGACAGGTTAGCATTTCAGCCCTGTGCAATGGTATGGATCAATGACTTTGTCAGAATGAATAACAACATGTTTCTCGAACATGGCCAAGGAAATTTGATGCTCCATGCAGATAGACACATTCTTTCACTTGACTCAATTTAAAGTTAGCCCAGTGATCTGAGTGAAAACTATTCACAAATTGTGAAAATATAGTTGCGTATCTGAGAAGCGATCTTGCCTTTTACCTGTTATGGACCAGACCAGACCCCCTCAAAATATATTAAGGACTTAGTCCAGACCATAGCTTTTTCTTATTTTAAAGGTAAGTGTCAGGTGCTGTGTTCCAATGCAATTCAATTGGTCAAACTACTTGACATTAAGCAAAACACAATTTATTCATACATCCCAGTTAAAACAAAAAGGGGAAAAAAAAGAATTGGCTTAACTGTAGATCCACTGAAATGCTTAACCAAATAACATATAGTAACTATCACTAATTAGCTATTCTAATTTAGTAATATCACATTACCACATCTTTGATTAAGTGATGAAGGAGCACTGCTCAGAAAGCTAGTGGTTTCCCGCAAACCTGTTGGACTATAACCTGGTGTCGTGTGACTTCTGACTTTATCCACCCCAGTCCAACACCAGCGCCTCTGCATCAAGGCAATTCTAACAGGCCAGGAGGAAAAACATCGAGGGAAATCTTAGAGAGCGTAGCAGGGAGAGATGTACTGCAGCAACAAACCGAGCAACAACTGCAACTACTGAAAGACTAAGAAACTAAAACTCCCGGTTCTGTGAAAGTTTGATCATACTTATTCAGGCTGCTTCTATTGTTTCAGCTTTTCAAAAACAAAACTCACAACCTCAAAAGCCGTTTACTTTATTTGCTTTCTAGAAAGACAACGCGCTATCTCTTAGGACTATTCTTTTTAAAAAAAAGTCCAGGGCAAAATAACAAAGCCATTGTATTGTTACAGCACTTGTGTCCACTTGTTCTGCAGTACACTTTAAGTTGAGATGCTGCTCTAAATTAAATGATTCTATTCCATTGGGTAGACAGTGGGTGACCTGAAAGAGAACCTGCGCTACATGATTTACAATTTCTTTGATAAGAGTTGTATGTTTCCTCCTGTACACTTGATGGTAATGTTGCTAACAGGCTTCCTGGTGTCAACTCTGCACTGAAGTCAGCAAATTGTCAAAGTAGGCAATCTGATTTAACAAATTTTCCCAGGTAGCAAACTAGCTCATGAGAAACTTATATTAAAAAGAATCCACTTCTTACAAATATTTTAGGGCAAAATAAAATAAAAGGAAAATAATTGGTTTATTATTTATTCAAAATTCTAAATTTGTATATAGACACAATTAAAACATTTAATAATATATATGTATATACACATATATATTTAAATAGACTTTTCGATGGTGGTGATTTCAGATCATCATTAAAATCCAATTACCACTTATTAAACAAAACCTTTTTTGTGGTATGTCTAACAGGGATATTACAAAAAAGAAAATTGGAACTTCCCTCCAGATTAATTGATTCACTACCTGTACGAGAGCATGTGGTTGTCAACAATACAGCCTGTGGTGGAGCAGTAAATGACAAACCACACCTTTAGGATTTCTGCCTTTATCTGCCCTTTGCCTAAATTCTAAAGTTGCAGTCGCATATAGAATGATAATGACAGTGAGACAAGCAATTCCCCTTCAAAACTCTCACCAATTCCTGGTCTGTCTCGATAAAGTTCCTGTTCTGTTTCTTTCTCTCCAGCTTGAAGTATCTTAACACAGGATTAGTCTGCTTCTAGTTATGTGGGGTTTTTCCTGTATTAGAAAATATTAACAGGTGAGCAGTGTTTTGATATGATGAGGAAAACGTGGATAAAACTGTAAAATTAACATGGCCACAGACAGAGTGAAAGAGAAATATGTAAAGTGGTTAGGTAGAATACGCAAAATACCTAATTGGCAGAAATGAATTTTGTGCAAAATAAACGATGGTTTGTAAGCAAGGCGGGGGGTAGCCAGTACATGGAACAAAAAATGTAATTAGCTAAAAGGAATAACTAAATTTAAGTGAGTAAAAAAATGGAAGGAAACATAAAGCAGCTTCAAGGGGCAGTTGAAAGCTAAATGACTGGCATCAGTTGTTGGTTGTTGCCAGTGCAGTCCAAGGCACACCACGGAATTGCAGAAATGCCCTGTGAGTGGATCAGAAAAGTGCCATGAGGGGTTTTAAGGCTGGCACATGTTGTAAAGCCCATCACCATGACATTCTGGGCATCATGAGCACTCACTGTGCTTAGTGGACCATCTAGTATCACGTTTGTACAAATCACACATGTTCATATTGAGAGAATATGTAGTCCACTGTCTGAAAAATAACATGTTGTGGAGGTACCGATGTTGGACTGGGTCAGAAATCGCACAACACCAGGTTATAGTCCAGCAGGTTCATTTGAAAACACAACAGCTGATTAAAGTTTTAAGTAAACTGCATCTTAGGTTTTTATCGTACATCCTCACCAATGGTGTGAAACTTTGATCTTTTACTTATAAATTCCATGTCCATTACACCTCTCTCACTATCACCTGTAGAAGGACTGAGGCCCTGAAAGCTTGTGTTTTCAAATAAACCTGTTGGAATGTAACCTGGTGTCATATGATTTCTGGCCTTGAAAAACAGCAAGTCTATTAATTTGGTTTTCTCAGTTGCTTACTTCGTTGACTGTCCGAGCCCATTACCTGATAAAGGCATAAGACCCTGTCTTGTGCACTTTGGGAGGCCTGAATGCTTACTTGGAGATTCACTTTCTGACTTTGTTAGCCGCTAACTGCTAATCCAACTGATCAGTATTCTCTGATTTCAAAACCGGCATGCCTTAAAAGGCATGCCAGCAGAGATATATTTTGCATATTTTACTGGGGAGACTGGATTAAATTTAAATCTTGACTGCAGCAAATAATAACTTTCAAAGCCTACCCTCCATGGACCTTCATTTCCCCTCCGAGACTCTACTTCTCGACACAAGCTGATGTTCCAGCTGGCCAGATTTCATTCTACCTGGGTCCAGAGTACTACCCCAAGGGTTGTGACTGATATTCATAGCCTATTGGTAATAATTAAATGAGACCAGTGGCCTAATTTTATTTGGTGCTACCTCAGGCACATGGGCAATATCGAGATCAAATCCCAATTTAAGTGCATCAGTCCCGTGGAAAGTATTTTGAACCTGACTGATGCACAGTTAACTGACTTCAATTGTATTCTGCTCAGATTTACAGCACTACAGCATTTCAGGCATGTATTGTGCTGCTATGAATTTTTAAATGTATTTCTTGATGTATTGATTATAGTGAAGAGCAGTGCAAATGCAGTAAATGAGAAACAGGATATCTGATTTTCTACTTTAGAACCTGTGTCTTTGAAGGAAAAATCCTGCTGTTACACAAATTATGCTTCAAATAAGCATTTCCTATGGTACTGTCTTAACCATGGTAATTTATTTGTTAGTGCTGCAGATTTGACAAAACAATTCCCTCTTTTGTTCCTTATCTTTTTATGGAGCTTCCAAAATGATCTTCTCAAAAGCAGGATGGTTTTCAGTATATATGTCATTTGCAATTCTCTCATTGTTCATATGTTGACATTTATTTAGTTAAAGGCTTTAAATGAATTTTAATGCATCTAAACTCCAATAGAGATGCTGCAGTTGCATAGTAATGAGAGTCACCCAGAGCTCATTGATAACACTTCACGTTCAAAGTTAGAACATTGAAGATTCGAGCCCCATTCCAGAGATCTGAGCTCAAAATCAAAGGTGTCTTCAAGCAATTTGCCGAATTTTAAACTGGAAGAATATGTAGGGATTTAAACCCAAGAAAAATGTCAGTGCGTTACAAAGACAGGTTAAAGCCATCAGTTTCCACATTTAACTTGAGCATATTTGACTGTGTGCATTAAATCTCTTGAGAGAGGTTTGCTACCAATTACAATATAATAATTTTCTCAATTAGTGAGATATAACAAACCCTTCTGACTTTAACAAAGACAAGTGGGTTTGTAATGCTTCCTGAAACTTAGTTAATAAACAGTGGCAGTTGAAGGACTGAATTGATCTGCAGCAAATATGTCCATAAATGCTCAGTTCTCATGGCTGATTTCTCATGTTAGTGAGAAACATTTTGTTTACAGTATTTTTACAGCAGTAAAAAAGCATAATGGAGTCCCATCCAACAGAGAAAACCTCTAACTTGTCAAAAATACTGTATTTTTACAGCAGTAAAAATACAGTATTTTCGACAAGTTAGAGGTTTGCTGTGTTGGATGTGACTCCATTATGCTTTTTTAGGTTGCACTTCAGTTGCGAACCAACATAATAAGCACAAGCACTCAAAACAGACCTGCCATGACATGCTTGTTACAGGTGTGAAGTTTCATAGCAGAGAGGGCAGCAGCAGAGGTACAGTTCAAAGGATGCCATTTCTACAAAATGTTGCCAACAGACAGAGGCTGAGTTTCTTTGTCATTCTCAGTGTCTTAGAAGTCAGAGGTAATGGCAAGAGTCTGTGGCTTGCTAAAAGACTGATAGATTTCTAGATTAAATATGTTGTGATGGAATCTGTAGCTCCCAGCTCTATTGGGGAAATGTATATGAACTGTTGTTTGCATAGACAGCTTGCCATATCTTTTGTTCGCTCAGCTTTCCGGAGAGACCACTCTCTCCGTGACTCCCTTGTTCGCTCAGCTTTCCGGAGAGACCACTCTCTCCGTGACTCCCTTGTTGGCTCCACACTGCCCTCCAACCCCACCACACCCGGCACCTTCCCCTGCAACCGCAGGAAATGCTACACTTGTCCCCACACCTCCTCCCTCACCCCCATCCCAGGCCCCAAGATGACATTCCACATTAAGCAGAGGTTCACCTGCACATCTGCCAATGTGGTATACTGCATCCACTGTACCCGGTGCGGCTTCCTCTACATTGAGGAAACCAAGCGGAGGCTTGGGGACCGCTTTGCAGAACACCTCCGCTCAGTCCGCAACAAACAACTGCACCTCCCAGTCGCAAACCATTTCCACTCCCCCTCCCATTCTCTAGATGACATGTCCATCATGGGCCTCCTGCAGTGCCACAATGATGCCACCCGAAGGTTGCAGGAACAGCAACTCATATTCCGCCTGGGAACCCTGCAGCCATATGGTATTAATGTGGACTTCACCAGTTTCAAAATCTCCCCTTCTCCTACTGCATCCCTAAACCAGCCCAGTTTGTCCCCTCCCCCCACTGCACCACACAACCAGCCCAGCTCTTCCCCCCCACCCACTGCATCCCAAAACCAGTCTAACCTGTCTCTGCCTCCCTAACCGGTTCTTCCTCTCACCCATCCCTCCCTCCCACCCCAAGCCGCACCCCCAGCTACCTACTAACCTCATCCCACCTCCTTGACCTGTCCGTCTTCCCTGGACTGACCTATCCCCTCCCTACCTCCCCACGTATACTCTCTCCACCTATCTTCTTTAGTCTCCATCTTCGGTCCGCCTCCCCCTCTCTCCCTATTTATTCCAGTTCCCTCTCCCCATCCCCCTCTCTGATGAAGGGTCTAGGCCCGAAACGTCAGCTTTTGTGCTCCTGAGATGCTGCTTGGCCTGCTGTGTTCATCCAGCCTCACATTTTATTATCTTGGAATTCTCCAGCATCTGCAGTTCCCATTATCTCTTGCCATATCTTTTGCTGGGTGCACTGACTGTGGTCTCCTGTTTTGAGTTTTCAGGATATTGCCTACATAAAAGAGAAGCTAAGACTTCAGAGATAATGGGAACTGCAGATGCTGGAGAATCCAAGAATACAAAGTGTGGGGCTGGGTCTGCTGTGTTCATCCAGCCCCACACTTTGTTAGCTAAGACTTCAGTCTTTTTTTTGGCAAGTAGGGTGTGATCTCAGATCATTAGGGAAATAGAAACTCCTTGAAGCCAGACAAAGGACAGGTCTATCAGTTAATCTAAGTGGCGTGGACCTCCTGCAGGCAAGCTGTGAAAACAAATAGTAACAATTTGAAAAAGAGACCCTGGTGACAGCTCTGCTCCCAGATTCAATGTCTTATGGTGAAAATTGTCATTGTGGAGTTCAGTTAGAGCAGAATACTGTCAAATGGGAATTGTGGTAAATCCTGTTGGACTATCCTCATCGGTATTATCTTTAAAATGATATCACTTTTTATAGTACCTTCTTTTATTGTATGGCTGTTTATGGATTATTCTTTGGACAAATTCATTTTCTAATATTCTAAAAGTGTTCCTAATGTTTCAAAAGCATACTTAATTGAGCTGTAAGAGTTTTCTGTGCATTTGCTCATTCTACCATGTATTTTGTGGCTTCTAAGAAAACGCATAATTAAGATGTGAGCTTCACCTAGTTGAAATTAACCCAAGAATGTGCAGTATCATACAAATCACTTTTGTATGATTGAAATTGTAAGTTTAGGTAATTCACTTAAAATGCACAGTTGGGGGGTGATTATAATCGAAAAAAAATTGAAATTTAAAATGTTGATGTTTAAACAGTTTTGGGTGAATTTGTACAAATGACATGAGATTAATATGAAGGGATGTCAAGTCATTTGCAGGCAAATGATCTGTTGAGTTTTTTTATAAGGGAATCAGCAACAAAAGAACAACAAAATCCTGCTGCAATTGTATACAGTTTTACTGAAATCCACCTTGAGCAACCCACCCAGTTTTGGTCTCCACTAGCTAAGTTAGGGTATATAGTGGGTTCCTGTTTCATGTCGAGGCAAAATAAGGAGGATGCTGAGATCTGTTAAAGAAGTAGTACGGGAGAAACTCAGCAGTTCTTACAGTATCTATGGGAGAGGAGCAGAGCCAAATATGACTCTACATCAAAAGGTTTTTTTTAATTTGTGAGTGTATTGTATTTTAAAAGTTATTTCATTTATGAATATATCTTTTTTCCTGATGGAAAATCCCTACGGAACTTAACTACACCTTTTAAATTTATTGTAATTATAAAATCTGGTTTTCTTGACATTGTTTCATTTAAAGTTGGATTTTTCACGAGAGCAATTACAATATCAAGCAAGAATTTACAGTGCTACCTTTGGAGGCAGTGGAGCATTGTCCTAAGACTTGAGATGGAGTAACATGGACGCCTTTTTGGAGTTTGTTGAAATGAAATTTGATCTCATTGTGATATGCAAGATACTAACGAGTATGAAAGATAAATGGGTGTTTCTTCTGGCAAGGGAATCCAAAACAGGAGGGGCACCGCTTCACAACAAGCAGCCAACCATCTCAGACTGAGATGAGAAATGTTTTCAGAATTAACTACTTCAGAAGACAATAGACAATAGACAACGGACAATAGGTGCTGGAGTAGGCCATTCAGCCCTTCGAGCCAGCACTACCATTCATTATGATCATGGCTGATCATCCACAATCAGTATCCTGTTCCTACCTTATCCCCATAACACTTGATTCCAATATCTTTAAGAGCCCTATCCATCCCTTTCTTGAAAGTATCCAGAGAGTTGGCCTCCCCTGCCTTCTGGGGCAGAGCATTCCGTATATCCACCGCTCTCTGGGTGAAGAAGTTTTTCCTCAACTCTGTTCTAAATGGCCTACCCGTTGTTTTTAAACTGTGTTCTCTGGTTCTGAAGATCATGGATGTTCCATTTGGGACTACATTCAAGGCTGAGAGAGATTGATTCTGATCTCTCAAGTAACTGACAGGAAAGCAGAGTTGAGGTAGACATGATCATACTTTGATGTGTGACTTGTGTTTAAAAAATATAATATTTTGTATGTTTTGAAATATCACTTATTTTAGAATTTGAATTTCAAACTAGTGGCAAGTAGGTTTTAGTCTTTGTGTATGGAGGGGTTTAATAATTAACTTACAACCTTCTAGCACTATGATTTTAAAGCCAGATATGTTGGAGAGCAGTTGACAGAGGTTCCATCTGGAGTGAAAATGGGAATCTATTTGTATTTGAGAGTCTTATTTGAGTGCAAGCATTGAAAGTCAATAGCTTTTTTTTTCAAATTTAGGAGAATCAAAAAGTGATGTTCGCTTTGGAAAAACATATTGATTGGAAAGATTTTATTTTCTGTTCAAAGAAGAACTGGGTTCAGATGTGAGAACCGTTGCTCCTGGAGAAAAGTGTTGATTCAGAATAAGTAAGAAATAAATTGCCTCAGTGTAAGGGTTTTGGTTTAAAAATTTCAATGCTTGGTTAGAATGCTGAAGGGGTTATCTGAGGTTAGGAAAGTTTAAACTCAATTGTGTGGAATTTCAAGGAAAAGGAATTAAGTGTTCAGCACTAGGAATAGAAAGAAACAATTATGTCAAATGTATACATTTGATAGAGAAGGGAATTCCCTCTCTTCAATATGAATACTGTAAAGTGATGGTGTTGGGATCAATGTGATGGTTTTGTGGTATGTTTTGAAATCTTTCAAATTGTGTGATATGTAAATAACTTTTTTTTCTATTTTATCTTCATTTCTGTTGTGTAATAAATCTTTCATTATTGTTAAATCTGCTCATGTTTCATTGAAAGACTACACTACTAATTTTTTTTAAAATCTCCAAAGTCAGATTTCAGTCTGGAGTCTGACTTGTCAATACTAAGGGCAAATTACTGCAGAGGCTGGAACTTGTTCTGAAAACAAAATGGCTGGAGATCACAGCAGGCCAGGCAGCATCCTTGGAGAGAGCTCTGATGAAGAGTTGAAACATTAGCATGCTCTCTGTCTGTGAATGCCACCTGACCCGTTATGATCTCGAGCATTTCTTGTCAAACAGAAACATCAGCTGGGACTAAAGCAATAGCTTAGTAGACTTAAGACGCCATATGGTATCTTGCTTCTACTTCATGTTCTCTTAACGTTGAGGTTTTGCTGCTAAGTGTCAAGCTGAATTTATGCCATACAAACTCTAGGTAATGAGCAAGACCTTCCAACCACCTGCGTTGACATTCAATGGTATTAATATTTATTGAATTTTGTCTCACCATCAACACTCTGAAGGCTAGCATTGTTCAAAAAATTAACAAGAACTGCCAGATAAATGCTTAGGCTCATAGAAAACTCAGAAGCTCGGCATTCTATGGAGATTGCCTCACCATTTGATACCCTGAAGTCAAAGAGTCATGCAGCACAGAAATACGCCCTTGGATCCAACTAGTTCATACTGACCAAGTTTCTCAAACTAAACTAGTCCCATTTAGCTGCATTTAGCCTTTACTCCTCTAACCTTTCCTATTTATGTATCTATTGAAACGTCTTTTAAATGTTGTACCTGCATCTACCATTTCTTGTGGCAGTTCATTCCATATGCAAATCACCCTCTGTGTGAAAAAGTTGCTCCTCAGGTCCCTTTTAGTCTTTCGCATCTCACGTTGAGAAAAAAGATCCCTAGTTTTGAACTGCCCCATCCTAGGAAAAAGACCTTTGCTATTCACATTATCTATATCACTTATGATTTTCAAAACCTCTATAAGGACAAAACTCAACTTCCTACAGTCTAGTTAAAAAATGTCCTAGCCTATCTGTATAAATCAAACTCTCCAGTTCCACCAACATCCTAGTAAATCTCTTCTGAACCTTCTCCAATTTAATAATATCCATCCTGTCGTAGGGCAACTAGAACTGTACACAGTACTCCAACAGTTGCCTTATCAACATCCTATAAAATCTCAACGTGATATCCCAACTCCTTTACTCAAAAGATCTGAACAATCAAGTGTGATAAATGCCTTCTTAATCAATCTGCCTATCTGTGATGCGACTTTCAAAGAATTGTATACCTGAACCCTAATGTCACTACCTCGGCCCCACTGTTAACTGTCTCCTTTGCCTTACCAAAATGCAACTCCATCTGTATCTCCTTGGCCAATTGGCCCATCTGATCAAGGTCCTGTTGTGCTCTGACATATCCTTGTTCATTGTTGATTCTTTGCCATTTTTCGTCAGGGTCCAGGCCCGAAACGTCAGCTTTTGTGCTCCTAAGATGCTGCTTGGCCTGCTGTGTTCATCCAGCTCCACACTTTGTTATCTTGGATTCTCCAGCATCTGCAGTTCCCATTATCTCTCTCCACTTGCATGGATAGGTGTTTTAATTACATTGAAAAACCCCAAAACTGCTTAAAGCCAATCAGTCCATTTAATGAGCATTCAGTCTGTTAGGTTGATCGTCCACTCCCTCCAATATTGTGTATTGTAGCAACAATGCGTAGTCTCAGCAAAATGATTGTAACAACCCGAGATAACAAAGTGTGGAACTGGATGAGCACAGCAGGCCAAGCAGCATCTTTTGTGCTCCTGAGATGCTGCTTGGCCTGCTGTGTTCATCCAGCTCCACACTTTGTCATATTGGATTCTCCAGCATCTGCAGTTCCCATTAACTCTGATTGTAACAACCCGCTGTGATGATATCAATAACTCTCAATCATTGAAGCTCACTTCCCAAAAGAGACTGAAGCTGAAAGTGAAAAGAGAATTGTCTGCAAGTCACTGTCCTAACCCAGAAGGAACAAAGCAGTAATACTTGGAAATGAATACATTGATTGTCCTGCCCCATTTTGAGATTGACAAGATGAGTCACACCAGAATATGCAATTTGCAAGTTTTACTGGTTTTTCTTCTGGGAATTTAGACACACACAAGCATTCTTTCACTGTCAATGGACCACAATTAAAAATAAAACAAGTTTCTCATGTCTCAAAGAATTATTTAATGAAAACATTCCAGATATTTTGTAATAATTCCACTATTGCAGTTTTACTCATTTACCCCACACTGTCTAGAATTCTTGCTCTGAAAAAGAACACAATCAGCCAGTATGGAAAATGTTTTCTGAATCATTTTGTTATGCTTGATCAGTCAGGCACTGTGATCTGAATTTAAGTAACTGATGGCCTAAAGCAGCTTGTACTGTAGTATCAACAGCACTGCTGTCTCCTACTATCAATCAATGGATGCTTTCTTGTTGGGCTCTGGTTCCAGATGCTGTCTACCCTGTTAGAAACACAGAGGCAACACATTGTTTGCCCCATCTTCTTTAAGTGAGTGTATTTTCAAGAAGAACTTAACACACAGTATTAAATTTCTGACAGATTAGGTTTCCTGTGTATGTAAGATAATGCAATTTACTCATAATTGACCCTGCAATAGAAATTACAATTATACCAGCAATATTTAAAACAGTATTTGAAATGTTCATGTATTTATATCAATGTTGTTATTGTATTTATTTTATTTAGACTGATCTGACATCATGCTAATTAGCAACATGCTAATTTCTTTAATAAAAATCACTAAAAATTGAGGTTATTACTCATACAATATTGCTAAGCACGTACTTATGTAGGTAGTGATTCACAATATTCCAAGAATCTGACGGGAAAAAACATCAATTGTCCATTTGACTTATAATAGAGCTCAAAACATTTACTCACAGTGGATGAGCTAAACTTTCTGGAGTGGACACTGAGAAATTGCTCCAAAATTTCTGATTGTCAAAATTAGAACAGAAAAGATGATGAAGGATGTCATAACTTTCTGAAGAGATTAGTTTCCTACAGTAAAATCTTAAAAACTGCGCAAAAAAACCCAGAATCAGTACTAATCCAGCTTTGTGTTGCTCTTGCTCCTCCGTTATTATGTAATGCAGGGATATGACCATCTGCTTTCATGTTGTGAAGGTGTGGGTAGATGGAATGAGCTTGGGGACAGGAGTGGTAATTGGGCAATCATAAATATGAAGTACACGGAACTGCCAGTACTTTGGTTAAGTGTAGTCACGTCTCAGAAGTATTAAGACTGGAAATTTGGCTGAAAATCACAATCAAGTGTTGGATGTCTGAGTGTCTCTGCACTTGAGGTAGCTTCAAGGCAAGATGTGCCAACATATTTAACTGTAAATCAATGCTCATACAGTATTCACGTAAATCCAAGAACCTTGAATGCATTAGCCTTTTGTTTGGGACAGAGCTGTGTGAATAAGTGACAGAGGGTTCCAGCAGAGGTATTTCAGAAGAGACACTTGAGGATCTTTTCAGGTAGTGACATTTTGGCATAAAACCCAAGGAAATCAATTATAATGAGCTTTTGTAAAAGGTAACACATCTTCACTCCAAAATCATAGTTACAACAAAGTCATACACAGAATCTGGAACAAAAATCTGTTTCATGTTGTGATGACCTTAGTGAAAGTGGATTATTAGTATTCAACTTGCATTATTTCCTTTTAATGCCCAAGACTTTCATGGACTAAAAAGTAATTATAAAAGAAACACACTACTGATATAAAATGGCTGCTGCAATCACCTAATAAACACAGGCATCCTGTGTGAAATATACAAAACTGCCTTCCTCAGAATTACCATTTTGCTGAAGAGGCACTAGAACTCAGTGAGGCAACAAAAATTTGCCATGAGTACAAGGACAACATACTCAAACTCTCGCCATAAGAAAATCCTTTCATACCTGGAATCGACACAGAATTGCCCAGGTGTTAGCGGGAGAGAATTGGATATGAGATGGATGGAAAAGCAGCTAAGTACTTCCACTGTCAGATATGAAAAAGAAATAGCTGTTAGCACTCGCCAAAAAAACTCCAGATGCAAGACTAGCATTTGTAGTAATAAAAGGTTGTTAGTGCCAGTTTAGAATTAACTGTGGTCAGAACAGTTGTCAGCAGTTTGCAACGAAAGTGTATTGACCACTGACTGCTTTAAATAACCAAACAGAGAATCAGCATTCTCCAAGATACTTGCTCACAGACCTTTGCAGTGCAGAAAATAAAAGATCTTCTTTAAGAGACACCTGATTACGACAGGTATTAAAAATGAAGTGAGCCACAATCCCTCATCACCTGGTTTTAACAGTGTAGAGGTAGGAACAATTCTGTTTTTGGATAGTGAATAATTCTGATATTATTGGTGGTGAGAGGATGTCAGGTACTGTCTTTTCATGGATGGAACTTTATTTTCAACAGTTAATTTCTTCTATAATTTGTTTTTTTTTAAATTGAATCTCCTTTGATCACCAGAAAATGTAACACATTGAAACAAACATATCTTTTGTTGGAGTGTTAACAAAGTGTAGAGCTGGATGAACACAGCAGAACAGGCAGCATCAGAGGAACATGAAAGCTGACGTTTCAGCTCTGGACCCTTCTTCAGAGTAAGGAGCTTTCCTGCTCCTTTGATGCTGGCTGGCCTGCTGTGTTCATCCACTTGTACACCTTGTTATCTCAGATTCTCCAGAATCGGCAGTTCCTACTATCTTTTGATGGTGAAGTGTTTCCTATTTTGATCTGTAACCAAGAATGGATCTACCTCCATGTATATAACCTTAAGTTGCTCTCTCCTCATGGATTCTGTCTACCATAAGGTCTGAGTTTGGTCCTGCAGTGTAGAGGACGATCTCTTAGACTAAACAAGACTGCCCCTACTCTATGGCATTTATGTCATTATCTTACTTAAAAATGAATTGTCTGATATTCTGGAGTATCTTTATGACAAACTCATTCATTGAACGTAATGTCGAGTATCTTCTGATAATATTAGCACTCATTTTATATTTCCTGATTGTTCATTGATGAATCTAGTAATCAGTGCAATTAATCAGTGAATGGCCTACTTTTGAACTGGGTGGGTATGAAAAGCTATGATTACATATAACACTGTGCAGAAAGCAATCAGAAACGCTCTTTTTGAGATGTCTATATGTTGTACTTGTTCACTGCAGGGGGAGTCTGTGTGGCCCAGTCATTGAAGATTCCACGAGATCCTAAACGAGCAGAGTTTGACAAAATTATTAAGCGTCTATTGGAAACCCCCAATGCACGTGGAGTCATTATATTTGCGAATGAAGATGACATTAGGTGAGTCTTGGTAATACAGATGAAAGAAACACTGCATTCATAAAACTCAGAGTAAGATGGCTTAATTTGCAGATAACAACAAACAAGACTGCTGAATCATAGGAAGCAGACCAGAAAGAATGAGCTAAATACAATATGACAGAGGCTTGGCAGAAACAATTGAGTAGAAATAACAGGAGGGTGTTGATTATGACAAGACAGGTATTATCCATACTCCAGGATTAGTACTAAAATAGCAAAAGATCACATTTGAAGGTTCTGACCAATGCTGAACTTTTTGGCTAGAAATGTAATGGCAGACGAAATCAAACTAAATCATACCAAAAATCTGGCCTGATCATACCTACTGTGTACAACTACTGAAATACAAGATCCTTTCAAAGCTTGTACGTGAATAAAAATCAATTCCCCAAAGCTAAATGGCTGAGGTTTAAGGAAAAGCTGAGAAGTTTTTGCTTATCAGTCTTAAAAGGAGTTCAATTTCTCAAGGACATAGGCAAGTTCGATCCGGAACATAACTTAAAATCAAACTATGATTGCTGACCAGGGACACAACTTTAAATGAGTAATGTATACAATTGGAGCTGATGGAAGAGAGTTTAATAACACACAGAAGAGGGATAAAAGCTCGAATGGATTTCTAACATATTTCCCAACGAGACCCAAGGGTGGTTGCATGGGCTGCTCATTCTAAACTGCCTTCTGACACAACGTTTTTAAATTTACATTAGCAAATTCACCACAGAAAATAATTATTGTGAATCAACTGATGCACATATCCATTTTTTAGGACAGATTTCACATTACAAAATATGCAAATAAAATAGAATAAATCCTGGCTTTGCTAAGAAGCAAAATTGATTTTTACGCTGCAAGTTGCTCTTGAAGGATGCTATTTAAAAAGACTGGTAAATGTCCCCTTCAATCATTTAAAAAGTTGATTCAGATAAAAAAAAGAGATAATCATAAGTCAAGAAGTTGCTTACCTGAGGGAACATTCACAACTTACTTGTCGAGTAATAGATTGCGGTTCTTCAATAGATACAGTGACCAAAGCAGTTTTCAATGTGCAGTAATTAATTTTGTGTCACATCCGAAGCCATAGTTTTTGCTCCCAGCAAATAAGTAATAAAGTAATTACTTTATTTTTTTTCCTTCTGTGTAGGCATGTGTTGGAAGCAACAAAAAGGGCTAATCAGACCGGCCACTTCTTGTGGGTTGGATCTGACAGCTGGGGATCCAAAGTAGCGCCAGTACTACAGCAGGAGGACGTAGCTGTAGGAGCTGTCACTATCCTTCCAAGGAGAGTTTCAGTCCAAGGTGAGAGAGTCTAGCCTTGAATTCCAGGCATTCAATTTCTTTTGCTTTGGTCTTATTCACAGAAACAACTGCAAATTAATAAGTAATTTTCTTGTCTTCTTTTAGAACTGTGATTTGCTTTTCCACTGGCCTTCTGCAGGCTGCAATTGCAATTTATAAACTATCCCTTGATTGAAGTTTTTGATTAGTTTTGACTTTCAGTACTTATTTCAGCACTTCAAGCATTGAATAAAATAAAATTGAATAGGAAATGTACGATGTGCGAGTAAAATTATTCTTCCAGACCAGGGATTCATAGAATCCCTATTGTGTAGAAGCAGGCCATTCAGCCCAGCGAATCCACACCAACTCTCTAAAGAGCATCCTGCCCAGACCTGCCCCCCCGCTACCCTATTCCCTGCTTTTCCTACCCTGGACACTATGGTTAATTTTACATGGCTATTCCACCTAACCCGCACATCCTTGGACTGTGGGAGGAAACCCATGCAGACACAGGGAGAATGTGCAAACTCCACACAGACAGTCACTCGAAGCTGGAATCAAACCTGGGTCCCTGGTGCTGTGTGGCAGCAGTGCTAACCCACTGAGCCACCGTGCTGCAAAATCACCAACTTTGATCCATTATTTATGATAAATTAGCTGGATATTTTTTGGCAGGTGTTAAGGCTGCTTCAATTAGTCTCCGTGACCCTGCCCAAAGTAAAGGAAACAATCAGACCGGGCCTGTTTGCCCTAGTCATGGTTGAGTGAATCCCTGGTGGATATATGTTTGTGGTTTTTCAGACAGAAATAGAATCTAGCTTGGATGAAGAGATTCCAAATTCCTTTAACAAAAGGGAAACTGACCTCAGAAAAAGTGATTTAAGATATTGTTAGATGGAAAAATCAAAAGCTTGCATTTATATCTAATTGTTTTGATGCATATCATTTGAGACACTTTTGTTGAATTTTTCTTACAAGATTACCGTGTATGATGAGGTCCCATGTGCTGGCACTCAGATCACCAATCCCTTTCAGTCTCTGCATTTAATTTACTGCCAGAAATCACAGTAATCAGGATTATACATAATGATGTGTTTAATGATAAACAAGCTCTTCTTACACATATGACCTCTTACCTTTTGTGTTTTGTTTTCCTCAAGCTGTATGTGTCTGGTGCAATATTAGCTGGGAAAAAAAATCAACATTTTAAAGGCAGGATAAATTATCAGCACATGTTGAGAGGTCAGTGAGGAGCAATTTTCTTAGTCAGGAGTTCTTGTCCTTTGACCTTCAGCTGGGATCTAATAGTGTGAACCAGGTATACTTTGCTGGCAACTGCCTGAAGTTTTTTTTACTCTGAAACTTAGGCACTAAATTTATTTTCCTTTTAAAAGAGTTATCTTGCACAG
Organism: Stegostoma tigrinum; assembly: GCF_030684315.1. Classification (NCBI taxonomy): domain Eukaryota; kingdom Metazoa; phylum Chordata; class Chondrichthyes; order Orectolobiformes; family Stegostomatidae; genus Stegostoma; species Stegostoma tigrinum. The sequence goes on from NC_081374.1 coordinate 29,415,312, forward strand.
TCTAAATCCTTCCTCCCTCATTCTGTTAAATATCATCCCCTATTTCCTTCTGTTTAACATAAAAAGTACTAAACAAACACCTGAAACAATCAGAGGCTCAGGCTTTTTGATTCTTCAAACTGACCTGATAAACTTTGGTGGGGCCAATGGTGGAATCCACATGATGAATCATAAAGTAAGCATTGCTGCTCTGATTATATTGTTATTGAATTTAGAGGCTAATATTTAGAAATGCCATTGTGAACAACATATTTTTTCATCTGTTGAAAACAACAGTGAAATAATGTGTTATACTCCAGAAATCAGTTGGTGAAGCATAGGACTGAAGCCAGTCTCTATGAAGATTTATATTAGTTGACAGATTGAAACATTGCAAGCATAGATTTCCTAAATCAACCTCACCCCAGTTTAAGTGTCTCTTTATATGTGTCCAGCTGAAAACCCAAGTAATGCTGTCGACCTGCAGATAGTGAAAGATAATTAACATATGGTGAACCAAAACCACAAATTGAGAAGCACATAGGAATTTGAAAAGTTCTCAGACTGAACCATACCTAAACCCTGAAAGATCTCGGAAATGGATTTGTTAGTTATCAGACTATTTTTAGTAGCTTCATCAATGACCTTCCTCCCCATCATAAGTCAGAAGTGGGGATATTCTATGATGATTGCACAACTTTCAGCACCATTCATGACTGCACAGATGCCAAAGAATTTATTCACGTCAAATTTAACAAGATCTACATAAAATCCAGGCTTAGGCTGACAAATGACAAGTAACATTCACACCACACCATGGTCACATACAACACCAAACAGCCTAATCATTAACTCATGACATTCAATGACACATAGTGTTAAGTTCCTGTGGTTATCATTGACCAGACGCTAAATTGGACTAACCATATTACCAGGTTAGAAACTAGGAATTCTGCTGGGACCGACTCATCTCTTGACTTCCCAAAGTGTGTCGATCATCTACCAGGCACAAGTCAGGCATATGATGTAATATTCCCTACCTACCTAGATGAGCACAACTCCAACAACACTTGAGAAGGTTGATGTCATGCAGGTCAAAGCAGCTTGCTTGATTGCCTCTGCACCCACAAACATCCACTCTCTCCACCACCAATGCTCATTAATAACAGTGTGCACCATTTTCAAAATGAACTTGCAAAAAATTCACCAAAATCCTTTGATAGCACCTTTCAAATTCCAAACACTTGAATATAGAATGACAAAGGCAGGAAATGCATGAGGACCACATCTGCAAGCTCCCCTACAATTCACTCATCATTCTGCCTTGGAAGTATATTGCTGTTCCTTCGGTGTTGCTCAGTCAGAATCCTGGAACTCCCTCTCTAACAGCATTGTGGATGTACCTACATGAAATGGATTGAATGGTTCAAGAAGGCAGCTCACTACCACCTCTCAAGGGTAATTATTGATCGACGACAAATACTGGCTCAGCCAGTAATTTCCACATCCCATGAATGAATTCAAAAAAAGTTTGTGGCCTTGAAAGGATATTGAATATCCTTGTAGAAAAAAATTGTCAAAGCTTTGATTTGTGAGTCACTCAAGAATAATGACTGCTGTCTTTACTGTTCACTCATTATAAGAATGTGGGACTGATTACCATATAGATTGACATTGACAAGTAGCATAGGGACCTTTAAGGGGAAGTTATACAAATATATCAAAACACAAGGAGAAGAGGAATTTTTGATAGTTTGAGACAAGATAAGGTGACAAGTGTCTAATTAGAACCATAAATACAGCGTTGACCCTTTTGACTGAATGGACTATTCCTGTGCTGGAAAATTCTACGTAATTCAGTAAAAATCTATCAAAAATCAATTGCCTAGTTTTAAACCTGTGACGAACAAATGTATGCACTGTTTAGCCTTGAATCTTAGCATTTGCATTCTCTTTTGTAAAATAGTGGACTGTGGAAATTTGTGATGAATTTTGATTTGTATTTTTCAGCATGTTCCATTTGAAGAAAAAAAATGAATATTGTTGCACAGGGGGGCAAGGGTCTAATTTGACATTGCCAAGTTACCGATGTAGATTTGAAATGAGAGGACTGCTGATAACCCTTGGATTACTACATGGATTTTGCTTTGATTATTATATCTGGTGCATACCATTGGTGATTTGAGAACTTTAGGAATAACCGTACAGTTTATTCATGTGACTATGCATTCCCCCAGATATTAATCTATACGAGAACATGGTGAATTTCCAAAAACACATTTTGAAGTATGATGCATGAGAGATGTGAAGTAGAAGGATAAAGAGGAGGGAAACCATTTGTAATATTTTTTATTCAATCACTTTACACACCCTCTCTCTCTTTCTCTCACTCACCCTCTTGCTCGCCCCCTTCCTCACTCACAGTTTACTGCGAAATTAACTGTTTGGGAAAGGGTTTTTTGTTGCCAGTATCTTAGTTGATGCTTTTTACAATTTCTTTAATTACCTCAAAAGAACCGAGTATTGCTCTCTAATCAGCAAACTGAACCCACACCGCACAGTGTCCTGCATTATGAGTTCAGATATTGTAAGCATTATTTGTGCTGATATATTTAGTTTTGGGATATTGAGATCTTTAGTTTAAAGAGGGAACTAGCAATCATTCTGTGGCAGGGTTGTGGAATGGTAGTAATGAAAAAAAGTTCCTAGAGCACAGAAAGCTAATGTGAGACCTCATAGAGATTTTAAAGATATGCTGGGCTGGTATGAGTAGTTTGCTGAGAAGATACTCTGCACCTTTATTTGTAAATCCCAGGATCCCACCATTAATTGCTTCATTAACCCTACTTCCACATTCAAAGCCTAATGTGCAAACTCCTCCAGGTCTTTTTGTTTTTGTGTTTCTTCCTCAAAATTGTACCTTTACCTTCTAATATGTCTCTTTACTCTTCCTACCAAAATATATCACATCACAGCTTTATTGAGTAATTTCAAGAGCCACGTCTTAGCTCATTTCCCCATTCTGTCCATGTCCTCTTGAATTCTATTAATATGCTTACCATCACTAGCATCATTCTTCCACTAACATAAGGATAATGACCATGCAACAAATCCAATCCATTGGTGAGGTTTTTTTTATTTGCTCATGATTGGAGAGACCAATGTGTGAAAGTTAGGTTCTGCAACTACAATTGCATATGAACCGATTGTCAAGTGTTATTTTGTAACGTTGTCATTAATGTTAGCACCTATCACCAAGCTGTTGATCATTTGTAGTGCAAACCGACCCTTACATGATGTTGTCATTTCCCTCTGTTCTCAGCTAGTTAGGGTCTTCACAAGGGGATTGTTATCATTCCTGGTTGTTTCGCTCTGGAAATCCAAAACTGGATATATTTGCACAAGCAGTGCTTGCAATATCTGGGCTGATAGTGCAGGAAGCTGTGAGGTGTTTGTTCTGTTTGCACCTTAGAGGGTTATACTTGGTTCTTTAAGATGTTTAAATAAATGGTAAGAGAAAAGGCACTCAGAATCTGGCTGAAAAACTCTTTTCCAAATGGTTAATTTGCCAATGTACAGTGAGTAAGTGAGAAAAAGTGCAGCAGTCCTCTGATTCATCCTCTTATCACTTCACATCTCTCTTACGTCATACTTCAAAATATATAGCTAGAAATTCACTGTGTTCTTGTATTGTATCTTTGGTAATTTATGAAACTTCCTAGTTTTGTGCCATCTACAAATTTTATATTCGTCGAACTTGATTCCCCTTTAACAGACTCATATTGGCTCTTTATTTTTGCTGATAAGCTAAAGGTTAGGAAGTTGGATAGCGAGCATGTGGCTCACAAGCACACCAAATTCGTATATTCAATTCCCACTCTGATTGAAATAAAGTTCGGACCAGTTTTGTTGCCTTGCCCCAGCTAGATTTTTCTAGAACTGAAGCTATAGCTTGTAGGATGGCACTCGGCATCAAACATGGATGACTAGGAAACTCTCCTTCTCAACCTGCCCTGGGTATATCAATAGGGTTTATAGTTTGAAATTCAACTATTTTGATGATGTTGCAAACACAGTTTGTTTGCTCATCAAGTTCTGGAGTGTTACATAAATTCTACTCAAGCTTCTGGCTCAGAGACATTGACAGTACCACTGTTTCAGAACTCCTATGATGGCAAACTACTGCTGACATCACGAACTCTCACCCAATGTAATTATCTAAATGACTCGTGTCTGGAAAAATGCTAATATACTATATTGACCACATCATTTTGAGATGGACTGGGAGAACTGTATCACTCAGACTTCTTCATTAAGGCCAACTCAACTGCAATATGTGAAATCATATGCGATTAAGGTACTAGCATGATCAAATGACCATTTGTGATACACGGTTGGATATGGGCAATAAAACTGTAGTTAATAACATTCTGATTGGCATACTGCATTGGCATAAGGGGGGTCATTTGTATAGTTTGGCCATCCTAGCAGTGCCAGTCAAGATTTTTTTTCCCCAATAGTATCACCTGATCTGCTCCAGCAGAGAGTTTGACGTCTGTCCTGTGTTGATGACCACAGATCAAAAATACTGCTGTTCTAAAGGAGCCATTTCCAAGGAAAGATAAAATGGCTTTCTGTATCATGCTTCTGAGTCTGTTGGAATCCTGAAGGATTCCATACACAGCTCTCATCTAATGACAATTCCACTGAGGTACAAGGATGTAAAGTAGTGATTGTTAGGGAGCAATCTGAAAACTTCTTAAGACATACCTTTCAATTATGAAACAGGTAGGAATTCTATCTAGGGTGTAACTTGATTGTAAAATAGCTGCAGTTGAATTATTGGTTGGAATCCTACCTTTTCTTTGGGTTCTGTCCCTGTTTTCACTGCCTGATCCAGGGAATTGTGAGGATTCTCCCTCTGCTCCAAGTTGAGCTTTCAGTTCTTGGAGGTTTTTAATTTGGAATTTTTTAATATAATATTCAGCCAGCTATGAAACAAGAAATTATTTCTATGATGTGTACTAGCCAAAGCTATCTTGAAAGTTTGGCATTGGAGTTGTAAGCCTGAATGTATCCTTGAGTAGATAAGAGTGCAATTGTGCTTTATGATCTATTAATCATTAGATATGTTGTTTTTTTTGCATAAGTTCATTGAAAAACTACATTTGGATATATATTTCAATTGTCTAGATGCCCACTTTGTTGACTAGATTTTTGCTTCCTGGAGAATTCAGCTTTTATTTGTAGTTTGTTTCAAGCCTATTCAGAAGTGTCTAGGCCTGAAACATCAGCTTTTGCGCTCCTGAGATGCTGCTTGTCCTGCTGTGTTCATCCAGCTCCACACTTTGGTATCTCAGAAGATGTAGAGTTTTGTTTTATTCACTGAGCTAAGTGGTTATGCAATAAATTGGGAACCATTACAATAGTTAAAAATGGAATCTGTCCAGTTCTGACAGATCTCTTGCATTGATTTGTGACCTGAAGTATATTTTTGTTCATGCTGACTGCATTTGCTGTCCCTGGTCCATATCAGAGATTGAAGATTAGCTAGTAGCCATTTGAAAACACCATTCTGAATAATCTTTTCTCCTTATCCTCCACAAACTTGTTGCAGTAAATTGCAATGCAGTGCCAAGTAGCTTTGCAGTTTTTATTCTCTTCCTTCAAGTTTGTATATATTTGTATGATTGTGCAATGCTGCAGGAATTTCTTCATAACTTGGATTAGAAGTTTCAGAAGACTTGAAAATTAGCCAGATCAAGACCAAAGTTGTACGGTCAGAAGTGATGACATTCTTTGCTTACATCATGTTGAATACGATTTGCAACTTCTCAGATACTGAAGCAGTCTCTATATCTATGAGATATAGAGCTGGCAAATGGTAAGCAATATTTATGCCACACAAAAGCGCCGCACAATGATTATCTCCAAGGGAACATTAAATTAATGTCTCTTGGCATTCAGTGGCGCTTCTGTCACTGGAACCCTCATTATTAACAACCTGGGAGATTACCATTGACCGGAAGATGTAGATTATCCATGTAAATACAGCGGCTATAAGAGCAGAACAAAGACTAGGAATCCTGCAGTGATTTACTATTCGAATCTTCAAAGTTTGCCCACTACCTACAAAGCACAAACACAAATCAGGCTTGTGATGGAACAACAACACTGAAGAGGCTTGACACCGCTAAGAACAAAGCATCCCACTTGATTAGCACTACAAACACAAACACTCTCTCCACCACTAATTCACAGTCACAGCAGTATGTACAATATGTAAAACACACTGCATAACTTCACTTCACTTTAGACGGCACCTTCTGATCCCACAACTGCCACCACCCAGAAAGACAAGAGAAGCTAATTCATAGGGAGATCAAGACCTACAAATACTCCACGAAACCACTCACCATTCTGGTTTGGAACTATGCCACTATTCCTTCAGTGACATTGGGTCAGCCCTCTCCTTAACGACATTGAAGGTCCAGCTAATCGACTGCATAACTTCAAAAATCAGTTCAACACTGCCTTCACACGAACAATTAGTGATAAGACAACAAAAGCTGACCAAGCCCCAAAGTGTCCATTCCCTAAATGAGTTGACAAATTAACACCTCATACAAAGCAGCAATACGCACCTATGATTACCCCTGCCCCAAACAGAAAAGGATGTTTTAAAGGTTGTTGTTTTTTTCCCTTCAACGATGGACATTTTTGTACAGTCTATGCATTTCTCTCTCCATTGCTAACTGCAGTTGTAACATGTCTATCACAGCGCAATCAGTCCACCCTCCTGTCCTATTTACCTCAGTCACAGTGCTGAATGCTACATGCAGACACTGAGTAATTTCTCTTGAAGCCTGCCATACTGTTTGTGGAGATAGTCTGCTAGTTTTCTGCTGCTGACACCAAACGGTGTAATAAGCCTTGAGTCATATTGCACTCACATTCCAATTTAAAGTTCAAAGTGACTTTTATTCTTCCACGAAATTGAATTGTTAACAATGCCAGGTTAATGTGTGATAAAATCGATTAGCTTTCCATTTCATCCACAGAATGATTGTCATCTGCACTGAGCTGTTCTGAAGTCTTTCTTTTCCATCTGTAGCAGATCATTGAAATAAACAATTAGGGATGGACTGATGTTCAAATTTTTTGTTGAATTTACTGTGTCTTTCTTCCCTCCAGCTAATTTGTTTCATTTCTGGATATAGTACAGCATAAAATATTTTCTATGGAATTCTCAATCTAAACTAAAGTCAAGTACCTGATTGGAAAGGAAGGGCAAATATAAGTTGAAAGAAAATCTAAATGAATTAGCATGTTGCCAAATGACTAATGAAGATTTAGTTTACATTTATGCACTGTGACAAAGATACGCCTGTGGACCCTAAAATGGTTATGGCTACCCTTTATAGCTATTCCATTTGATGTTTTGGAGTGTGAGGAGATATTCCCTATCCAGACAAGCATAAGAAAGGAGAGGAAAGAGAGACAGAGAGGGTTCTGCAAGAGTAATTGATTGATGAGCGAGTGAGAACTGAGTGAGTTGGAGCAGGTGGTGAGTAAGGGCATAGGTGAGTGTGGAATCAGTGCAAGCTGTTGCAAGTGTGAGCACTGACTACATTGGGCAGCAAAATGCTGAGTGGTTGAGCACAACCAAAATGTCAAGTGTGAGCACCGAGTATCTGACCATGAGCACCGAGTGAGTTTGACAGAATGTGCATCAAGTGTGATTATTCATAAGTAAGTAACTATGAGCTTTGAGTAAATAGGTGAGTGAACAACTGTGAAAGAGTACTGAGGGTGAGTGATAAAGTGTTAAGTGGATTTCAACAAGAGATGAGCATATTCATGCAAGCAAATGTCAAATGATTGTAAGCAAGCATCAAATACACAGTTACGAGCACTAAATGAGTGAGTGTGAAGGTGCTCTCCGTGAATGAGTGAGAGCCAAATAAACATTGAGTGCATGAGCGCAGGCAAGTGCTAATTGAATTTTAGTTCTGAATGAACATTTGTGGTGTGTGTGTGTGTGTGTGTGTGTGTGTGTGTGTGTGTGTGTGTGAGAGAGAGAGAGATGGCTAAAGGTATATTTTAGTGTGAGGACAAAGTGAATGTGATTGAGCCTACCGTAAGTAGATGTGTGCAAATGCCTACGGAAACTACGCAATTGAGAGGGTGGTGTGTGTGTGAGTGTGAGTACTGAGTGAATGCATGAGTGAGTTTTGAGTGGGGTTGTGAGATAAGCTAAAAGATATATAATTCTGCTTTGTGTATTGTGCCACAAAATATGGAGTTTTGAAATTGGATTGATCAGTGCCCATTGTGATTGAATAAAAGAAGATCCTAATATGGAAGTGAAATGGAATAATTGTTCAAAAGCTTTTAATTACAGCAAGAAAGCAAGATTTCTCGTATATTGTTTATTTTAATACTAATTATCATTGTCCCTTAAACATTTTTGACATATTGTAATGGTTTAAAATCTAACCTGAAATCTGAATCCTGTCAAATCTCACGTTGGCAATCATCTCTGTTGCCAAGTATAAAACTATTGAATAAAAAGATATTTGAGTAATTTCAGTTTAACGCAGGCCCATTGGTCAACATAGCACATTGATTCATGACTTCAGTAAAATTGCAGAATGTGTATGCAAATTGGCAATTGGATTTGAAATAATGCTGAGTTGGTGAATTTCAGTCATTAATGTCAGGAAGTGACAGGTTGATTGGAGTAAGGCAGTGATTTTTAAGTGGGTTGTTTGTTTTAAAGAACATCATAAGTGATCAAGATGGGCTCTTGAGTTGGAATGCCAGACATCTGAGTTAAATGCTACTTTGGTCTAAAAGGAGTTGAAACATTTTTACCCCTTCCCTCGTTATAGGACTGATTTCCACTGATTTTGTTTTCTCATGCTTAGTGGGCAGCACAACATTGTTGCAACTGGCATTTGATGTTCTCCAAGCAGCTAACCATGACTAGGATTAAACAAGCCATTGCTAAGGGCTTTGACCACTACTTAAAAGTATAGTCACATTATACTGGAGAGAAAGCAGGCTTAATGTCTTGAGTTCAGTTAGCCTTCTTCAGGACAGGTCACTGGGCTTGACAAGTTAACTATGCTTTTTCTTCACAGATACAGCCAGACCTAATGAGTTTCTCCAGAAATTTCTGTTTTATTTTCAGATCTTCAGCATCTGAAGTTCTTTGTTTTATTTTACTCACATTTTACTGTTCACTTGCTGCTGGAAGCGCAGGAGCCTATGCTACAGCGAAATGTAGCATTATTGACTTCTGTGAAAGACAACAATCTTAGCAGTTTAATAAACTACAAGGCCACACTATTCTATTCAGTTGACTGCCCTCATAGTATAAGCCAGTGGCTTAAAGGGTAAATCTTTCTTCCTGCCACAGAAGTGCCTGTCAAATTGAATCAATGACTACCTGATAACTGTGTGCATAGTATAAAATTAAATGTCCTATAAATTATGAAGACATGCTACCTGAATGCAAAATATTTACCTAAAATATTGGTAACAAGGCGAGAGAAAAGTTCATGCAAAAATCTTTGCACAGAGTGAAAGGTGTTGTCTCGTCTTCCACACTATAGCAAAAGCCATCAAAATACAAAAAATTCTATGTTCTGTGTGATGGTTCCTCTTTTAGCATTTCCTTTGTAATGTAGGGTCTGCAAAGTGCTGGTCAGTCACCAACATAATAACTATTTTTGTTGAAATTGATGGGTAGCTTTGCAGCCATGTGCCCTTCCTTATACCAACCCTCCTCATTTATCCAGTCTGGAGATTGATACTAATGCACTCTGGCTTGCCTTTGCCAACAGTTTGTTTTCTATGCTCTATCTGATCATAATATACATTTTGTTTTGATACTTGATAAAAACCCTATTACATGCATGGTAATACTGTGAAGTAAAGCTTGCATGTTGATCTTCTGCCATCTGCTTGTACAGCCCCCTCCCCTGCCTGGGCTACACAATGCAGGTAAGCTTCATCTTTGAGCATCAAACGTTTCTGTAAGTACAATTACAAGATCGGTATTTGGTCTTCTTGTGTGCAAAAGTCTGTTGTCACATTGTTGACAACTGAACAAGATGTGTTCATAACTTCAAAAACTATCCAGCTCAATCTTTCCTGACAATTGTATTAACCTTTTAGACACACTGATGTTTATAGTGTGAATTGCCACTCATGCCAATGTCAGCAAATATTCTGGGTTTCATAAAGTTTGTACGCCCAAACCTGGGAAACAATTTCAATACTACTATTCCTTTGTCTGCTATTGTATTGCTTTGTTCTTTGTATATTGCAGTAGTATTAGAATGGGTACAGCTGAGCTCACTACTAAGTTCAAAGTTGGAACGTCAATTCCGTCCTGTGCTTCCTATGCACAAGACTTGAACATGGTACCATTAAATCAACACAGATCATAGTCATTATATTTTGAGGAGAATTGAATGTACAGAGGGTTATTTTGCTGAAGTTTGACAAACAGAAGCTAAATGGCTACTGGGCCAATGAAATATGTCTGTTTCGTCATCTGGTGTTAGCATGGAGCATTGGTGCCAATTGCTGAATAGCCTGGAGCAGAGACAGCTGATTGGAAGCAAATTTCATGGAGCTGTATAGATATTTTTAATCAACTTGTTCTTAAATGTTATGACATATCTCTGGAACATATCTGGGAATCTTGGTGAGAGGTAGGGGCACTATCACTGTGTCAGAAAAGACCTTCTTCATGGAGCAATATAAATGGACTTAACAGCCACTTTGACTGAAAGGCTGGCACATATTAATGGCTCAAGGACTGAGTGAGATGCCATAAAAGTTTCACAGATATAGCACCAGATGTTCTGGTAGACACTGCAAGTGAAGCATGTAAGTTTTATATCTGTGAAGGGCATTTTGACACCTAACGGTGCTGGTGAAAATAGTCTGAATGTACCTTGGTAGAGTTGGATAGATTAGCATGGTTTGTTTGAATGCATTGGCTACAGTAGAATTCTCAAGGGGTCCTTCCCTGTGATCTGTGAACAGTTACTAAGGGGCATAGTAGGTGTTTTAGTTAGTCCCTCAGGAGCAGAGGTTTTATCTTTTTAACTCTACTGCAAAACCCAAAATAACACGGTTTACAAGGCAGATGAGCAATCTGCTCACCACATGACACCAACTTATTCTGCAAATCCACAATGGATGAGCAATATGAAAGCATTAAATGTACGTCAAGGTTTTGAAAAGTGTAACCAAGTGCATTAAAATGAGGACGTGACAAAGTTGATTGAAGACGGAAAGGCTGTAGATGTCATATACGTGGACTTCAGTAAGGCATTTGATAAGGTTCCCCATGGCAGTCTGATGGAGAAAATGAAGTCACATGGGGTCCAGGGTGTGCTAGCTAGATGGATAAAAAAACTGGCTAGGCAACAGGAGACAGAGGGTAATAGTAGAAGGGAGTTTCTCAAATTGGAGACCTGTGACCAGTGGTGTTCCATAGGGATCTGTGCTGGGACCACTGTTGTTTGTGATATATGTAAATGATCTGGAGGAAGGTGCAGGTGGTCTGATCAGCAGGTTTGCTGATGACACTAAGATTGGTGGAGTAGCTGATAGTGAAGGGGACTGTCGGAGATTACAGCAGAATATAGACAGACTGGAGAGTTGGGCAGATAAATGGCAGATGGAGTTCAATCTGGGCAAATGCGAGGTGATGCATTTTGGAAGATCAAATTCAAGGGCGAACTATACAGTAAATGGAAAAGTCTTCGGGAAAATTGATGAATAGAGAGATCTCAGTGTCCAGGTCCATTGTTCCCTGAAGGTGACAACGCAGGTCATAGGGTGGTCAAAAAGGCATATGGCATGCTTTCCTTCATTGGGCGAGGTATTGAGTACAAGAGTTGGCAGGTCATGTTGCAGTTGTATAGGACTTTGGTTCGGCCACATTTGGAGTACTGTGTGCAGTTCTGGTCGCCACATTACCAAAAGGATGTGAATGCTTTGGAGAGGGTGCAGAGGAGGTTCACCAAGATGTTGCCTGGTATGGAGGGTGCTAGCTATGAAGAGAGGTTGAGTAGATTAGGATTATTTTCATTAGAAAGATGGAGATTGAGGGGGGACCTGATTGAGGTCTACAAAATCATGAGGGGTATAGACAGGGTGGATAGCAAGAATTTTTTCCCAGAGTGGAGGACTCAATTACTAGGAGTCATGAGTTCAAAGTGAGAGGAGGAAAGTTTAAGGTAGATATGCGTGGAAAGTTCTTTACACAGAGGGTGGTGGGTGCCTGGAACGCGTTGCCAGCGGAGGTGGTAGACGCAGACATGTTAGCATCTTTTAAGATATATTTGGACAGGTACATGGATGGGCAGGGAGCAAATGGACACAGGCTGTTAGAAAATAGATGACAGGTTAGACAGAGGATCTTGATCGGTGCAGGCTTGGAGGGCCGAAGGGCCTGTTCCTGTGCTGTAGGTTCCTTTGTTCTTAGTTCTTAATATACTGATTTAAGCTTCGGTAAAAACAAAGTAAAAGAAAGTACTGTGGATTCTGAAAATCTGAAACAAATAGAAAATGCTGAAGATACTCAGCAGATTTGGCAGCATCTGATGAAAGAAACTGAGTTATTGCTTTGAATAAAATAATACTTCAGAGCCTTTCATAATTTCAGACTTATAGTAATATCAGTCTCAGCACAGTGTGGCTCGTAACATTAAATTTAGGAAAATGAAGGATTATTTAAAATTGGTTGAACATGGCTGTTCATAGTTGGTTACCCTCTTAAATTCATAACCTGACTACAATTTTAACTCATTCAAAATTCATTGGCTTTCAAAAATCAGATACCAGGTCGAGTTATACAGGAGTATTTTCAGAATGTTATGATTCAGATATCTAGCACTCTACCAACTATCAGGCATCACTCCATCCTGTTATGGTATGGGCTTGTCCTATAATGATATAAAGGGGATAAATGATTAAGACACAGTGGGTACTACAGGTGTTACAGCTGGTATACACAGGGGCTTGGTGTTGTGGTACTCCACAGGAGTGAGGAGGAGCACAAAGTTTTGTAGTATGAGAGGAAGGAAAGAATAATGAGAATGAGTAAGGACAAGTGTTTTATGTATCAGTGGGCATATCCAAACATAAACATTGATGAGAGGTGGGTGCAGTGGCATAGATAAGTGTGAAGTAGTTGAGGTCAAATTTTGCACTTAACCTGAGAGGTCATTACCTTCTTACAGCACAAAGCCCAGTCCTTGTTCTTGTTGTGAGGATCAGTCCACCAAACCCAAAATGATTGTAACTTGTTCAAAAAAGCACAAAATTCAGCATCATATGTGGTTGAACAAAATGAATTCAACTTTAAATCCACTTTTAATCAAATAACCTGATGAACAGTAGGAAATCAATTACTTATGGGACATTGTCAAAGGTACAGAAGATTGGAAGTTGCTCACTGCTTCAGGGTGCAAATGTCACTACTGAATTAATGCCATCCTAAATCTTATTTTGATTGAAAGTTGATGAGGGAAAACTATTTATTATTTCAATTGTTGGAAAATCCAGAATTTAGTGAATATATGCAAATTCAGACAGCTACCTGTATTTTATCGTTTCAACTTTTATTTCCCATCCATAGTTGCCATTTTGCTGTTATTGAGAATGTGGTAAGGAGCTGCCTTCTCTAAACATCACAGTCAATGGGGATTGGTAAACTCAAATTGCTGTGATTAAAAGTGGTCCTGGTTTTTGACCATCATTAGTGAAGGAACAGTGAAAAAGTGGCAAGACAAGGTGGTGTGTGGCTTAGAGGAGAACATGCAGCTGGTAATGTTGTTGTGAATCTGGTCTAGAAGATGCTGCCAAAGGACTCCTTGGGTATTGCTACACTGCATCTCGTCGATGCTACATACTGCTTTCACTTTGCATCAGTCATGGCGGGAATAAATTTTAGAGATTGTTTTATTAGCATCACATCCACAATTTGTTTTTTTTTGATAGCTGAGCATTTTCAGGATGAATTTCCTGAATGCATCCAGGAAAATTGAGAGCATTCCATTGCACTCCTGGTGTGTGCGCCTTGTAGGTGGTGGATAGGCTTTGGGGAGTCAGAAGATTGAATTATTGCTATAGCATTCCTAGCTTTCGATCTGCTCTTGTAGTCACAGTATTTATATAGCTGATCCAGTTTAGAATCTGGTCAGTGGTAACCTCCAGGGTGTTGATAGTGTGGGATTCAACAATGATAATCATAGATTCTTTACAGTGTTAAAAGAGCCCATTTGTCCCACCAAGTCTGCACTGACCCTCTGAAGAGCATCCCATCCAGACCTACCCCTATCACTGTAACCCCACATTCACCATGGTTAATCCACCTAGCCTGCACAAACCCTGGATGTACAGGGCAATTTAGCATGGCCAATCCATCTAACCTGCGCATCTTTGGACGGTGGGAGGAAACCAGAGCATCCAGCAGGAACTCTCTCAGATACAGGGACAACGTGCCAACTCCGCATAGTGACCCAGCAGTGCTCACCACTGTGCCACTGTGTTGCCATCTGTAATGCCAAGGAGTGTCAAAGGTTGAAGCTTAGTTTCTCATTTATTGGACATGGTCATTGTATAGCACTTGTTTTGTGTAAACGTTGCCTGTTGCATGTCAGCCCAAACCTGGATGTTATTCAAATGTTGTGGCTTATGGACACAGACTGTTCCATTAACAGAGGAGCCATGATTCAGTTATTTGATGCTGATTTGAAAGTTTGAATAATCAATAGTCAGAAATCATTCAGCATTTTTCAGTAATGTGAGTGATTAACAAATGTTTCTTTTGTCATAGGATTTGATAGGTATTTCAAGAGTCGGACTCTGGAGAATAACAGAAGAAACATTTGGTTTGCAGAGTTTTGGGAAGCAAATTTCAAGTGCAAGCTGAGCCGACACGGATTTAAACGAGGAAGTCATGTTAAAAAATGTACAGGTATTGTGTGACCTTTAACCTTTATTTATAAAGTGCTAATGTTCCATACTTCCTAGTTTCAAATATGAACCAACGTTACACTCCTGTAAACAGCTTGTTGCAATTAAATAAAAAGGACAGTTTGTGATAAAATTATTCAGCATTTAATTTTGCAAAAGAATTATTGCAAAGAAAATGTATTTATCTGAGAATGATTTACAATGACTTACCCAGAATGACAATTGCTGCTTCTGTGTTTAAGACTTTGTCTAAACTTTACCATATATCAATATTTCTCTCTATTATAGTGTTAGCACATTATTGTTTGATCAGTGAAATGATCTGTGACCTAAATGCTGTGCAAATGACATTTTTTAAAAAAAGATCGATTTATTAAAAAAATTAAGATTCAGATCAATCTTTACTGTGAATGTCTCAAAATTTCCGTATAATTACTTGCATTGATGACCACCAACTATAAAATGCCTTAGGATACTTTTCTAGGTTAATGATATTGAGCTGAGAATCATTTCACACATAAAGGATACACGTGAATCTGAACGTTCAAGTTTTAATCTAGTCAATCCACTTTTAAAAAGAAATTGCTCTCAGCCATTTATGTAAAATAAATCAAAATACATGCATCAGAGGTTTATTACATTTTTAGCATTGAATGAAATAAATAGGTTAAGGCAAAAGACAAAAAAAATGCAATTATATGAGGTGTTCATGCAATTAAAGAAATGATTGAAATCTAATAAATATACAGAAACTGAAATAAACCAGATTGATAAGCATTTGTAAAGAGAAGTTAGTGCTTTGTACATGAATCATTGTACAGCCTAAATTCAAAATCAATGATTTGTCAGTAAGGTTTGGATTTTCAGGGAATGCCAAGATAGTTGGCTAAAATAGAATTTCTTGTCTGACATAAATGCAAAATGAGGAAATCTATTTCCAGGCCTTTTCCAGGCATAAAGCTACGACTAATTTCGATAAATTCTTGTACACTGTTTACGTTTCAATGCAACAAAACATTTGTCCTTAATAAATGTTACTGACTGGTTGAACAATTTTTGGAATTGGGGAACAAATTTCTCACATTCTAATGCTGCGGAAAAATTGATCAACGTCATGCTGCCATATTGTTGAAATAACAGAATTAATCATTGGAATAAGAAAAGCAGCCAGTGTGAACATTGATATTAAATAGATTCTTTGGGTGGAAAACTGACATACACACACTTATGGTTCTATCAGCTGTGTGTAAGATTCAGTGCTGATATACCCAAGTTGCGTCCACAATTGTGTGCCCAATGAAGTAATGAAGTTGATTTTTCAGAACAGTACAATAATGAAGTTTTTAATAGTTTTTCTCTCATACCTACTACAGGCATTGCCTTTGAAGAGGTACTGTGCTGCAAGGTTGTGATAAAGTACGTACTTTTAGACGACGAGAATGCTTAATGATCGAAAAGAGATCAGTCCCATCAATTTGTTCCTTTGTAGCATATCCTTGAAGCCCTTGTTTCATCAGTTGTTGTGCTCACATAATGCTGAAAGCCAGCTCACCCAATTAAGAGAAAGAGAAAATTAGTGCCAGTCTGTGGGACCCCCAAACACTTAATCTAAGCCTTTATAGTTCTGGCTTCAGAAAAAATTAAAACAAACAGGGCAGAACTTGACTAGCCCTATGGGAACAGGCTGGGAGGTGGGAGGACAGTGAGTGATGTGCCTAATGTGTGGGGTTCTGGTTTAAACAGTCGGTTAATTTCTGATTTTTATAAGTGGCTCAAATCAGCACCAGATCCCTGCCTGTAGACACTGGACTTATTTAGGGAATGTGAAATGTAGACGGCAGTAGACAGGTGTTTCAGGGCGAAAGAATCTCTGCATTTATTTAAATACAAAAGGTAAGTATAATACAAGAAATTTGGGTAAATGCAATAAACTGGAAAATTGACACAATCAACGTACAGAGGATAGCAATACTATTAAATACACTTTTAGCTAGATTAAACACTAATAGAACCTAACAAAAACAATTTTAATAACAGGATCTTTAATCAGCTTTCTACCCTTGGGGTCCCAATGCACTCTGACCGCCTGCCTTTCGTTCCCTGCTAGCTAGGTTGGAACATTGAGGTCTCTGGAGTTTCAGCTCACCATTGAGGAAAACACGGTTTTGAATTATGCCCAGTTGCTGATGTTCTTGCTGTCAGTTCTGTTGGTTTGGAGCAGACCTGCATCTGGTAGTCCTCGTTTGGGAAGTTCTGATTGGCTTTGCCCTCTCAATTTTCTTTGCTGTAATGAGGTCCTTGGGTTGGCTTTCCTGTTCTTGGCTCTCAGTTCAGCCTCTGTGGTTCTCGGTTCCAAAACTGCTGGAGGAGCTGCTTGTACAGAAGCTTGTTGGAAAGGCTTTCTGAGAGCTAGTAGTTATATTGACTCTCTGACCTGTTATCTCCCCTCAAATCTGTAGTTTTCTTTAAACTTTCGATGTTCTCTTCTGAAGTTAATTGGCCTTCTGATCGTTAGAGTGTTTGTTAAAGGATTTCAATTGAAGTTCAATGTCTGGTATCTCTGACTGCATTGTTTAGCTCGAGATATAAAAATGGTCTCAAGCTAGAGGCTGTCAGATTTGTTGAGAGTTCTTTGAGAGAGGACGCACAAATTAACATTTCACGTTGAACAAATGGATCTCGACAACTATCTCTGTGTTTGTGTATTTTCACCAGAGTTCAGTCCAGCTGTCCCCTTTTAAATGTTTTGAAAAGTTCAGAGTGTCATCCAAGAATTTAGATGATGAGGATTTTGCTTGATTCTACAATGTCATCTCACTGTCATACCACTTTGTCAGCCTAGACCCAATTTGAAACCAAATGTATAAGCTCTAAAGTTCAGGCACCTGGTCTATCCCTGTTATGGCCCAATGAACTGTTGGCATACTGAGCCTGAGCAACGACGCAAGTGAAATTCTACTAATATTTGTCGAATCATAGCCCTTTTTGTGTCCAGCATTGGAATGCAAATTGTCATCTTTACTATTTTGGTGAAATATAAATTGTCTTACATTGCTAATTTTTACATTTTATATTCCGCTGTGCTTAACATATTGACGATTTTACCAGATCAACACTGTCAAATACATACACCTTCATATCTTTCTGTAGCTCACCTCCATCCTTTCTTCGAATTCTCAATACTTTCCTGAGACCTGCAATTATCATTTCTTGCCTCTGCATCCTCTGAATAGCAATAATATCTTGGTGATTAGGTAATAGAATTGCATACAGCATTCCAGATGGGGTCTGCAAAACACCTTGCAAAGCAACAATACAGCTTCATCTGATTTGCATTCAATTCATTATCTCTTCAATTCAGTACTGTATTTGATATTTTTACTGCAGCTGAGCATTTTACTGATGCCTTCCTAGATCTTTCCAGTATTGAGGATCTTATCCTAATTGGCATTTATACATTTAGCATATATGAATTTTTTTTTGGCTCTTTGCTGCCATGAATTCACTGAAGCACTGTGATTTATGTGTTCTGTGTATTGTGAATAATCCAGATACTTTTTGAAATTGTTTGTCCCTCATTATTTTTCTGAGTCCTGTTTTGTGATACTTAATTCATGAATCAAATTTTGGGTGCAACACTGAATATGAAAATACAAATACTGACACATACAGTGCTGAATGTATATTTTAAAAAAAAATAGAATAGTCATTTAAAGCTATTTTTCTATGCCAAAACAAATCCTTTTTTTAAGCTAAGGCACCTTTTATTCATCAGAAATTAAACTACTTCATCTTGGGCATTTTGCCTTTGCAGCCTTGAGGGAATAAGGATTAGTTGCACTTTGCAGTGGAAAATTCAAGATGTAGTACAATAGTACAGGCAATAACGTTGTGAATATTTTATCAGGCAGCTTCACAAATGGCCAATTACATTATAACAGTTCAAGATCAACATCCGTAGTATCCTGGTTCAGGTTCAGCAAATGTACATAAACAAATAAGCTTTCCACAGAGCCTCTGACAAACTGATGACAGTGGGAATGGTAGCTGTAAGAGATCCGCGCTATTTATTGCAAGGCAAAACAGCCTTCTTGATTAGCACCCCACCCTCTTCCATATTGCTCATAATCTTTCATACCTCATTTGGACAATTGTTGCCTTGATGTCAAGGGCAGTCACTCTTTTGGAGCAAGGCCAAAATGAGGTCCACTGCTGAATGGCCTTGGCAAAACCCAAATTTGACTTTGGTGAGCATGTTGCTCTCAGTAAGTGCTGGTTAATAGTACTGCCCATTGCACCTTCTGTTAATTATTGGTGATTGAAAGTGGACTGATGGTATGGTAATTAGATATATCCTGCTTCATGTGTACAGCATATATATGAACAGTTTTTCACATTGGCAGATGCTAGTGTTGTAGCTTTATTGGAATCGCTAAGCCAGGAGTGTGGCACTTCTGGAACACCAGCCTTCAGTACTAGACCAGCAATACGACAGGTTGTTGTCAGGTCTCGCGGCCCTGCTGTACCCAGTGCCTTGATCAGCACCCCATCCATTTCCATAATCCATTCATTGATGTCACGTGTAGTGAAGTACATTTTCTGAATACTGTCATACATGATGCTGGGGTTTCAGAATAAGGCTGTGGTAGATCATCCACATGGTATTTCTCACTGAAGATGCTTGCAAGTCCTTCAGAACTATCTTTTGTACTTGTGTCCTGGGCTATCGCATCAATGAGACTTGTGGAACCTGATGATCTGGTAAGTTGCTTTATTTTCCATCATTATTCGTAACTGGATGTGGGAAGTAAAATGCTTTGATCAGATCTATTGGTTGTTTGTATCACTTAACTTTCTTCAGCTTGTTGCTTCTGCTGTTGAGTATGCATGTAGCTCTAAATTGTATTTTCAGCAGGATGGCACCTTATTTTTGGTGCGCCATTTTTGGTGTTCCTGATGTGCTTTAGACTGTCTTCATGAAACTAGCGATGTTCCCCTGACTTGATTGTCACAGTAGAATGAGGGATATGCCTTATTTCATACAAATGACATGGGTAAAAAAAGGGTGAGGTTCTAATGGCAAAATACAGAGAGCTAGGAAGAAAGATAAAAAATCGGACCTCAAAGGTAGTGACCTCAGGGTTACTATCGGTGCCACGTGCTACTCAGAGGATAAATGACAGGATAAAGAGGACATTAGCTCTGATAATATGGAGTCTGAATGGATAGTGTTGAGAAATACCAAAGGGCAAAAATCATTAGTAGTGTCTTATATATACTCCCCAAACTGCAGTGGTGATGTCGAGAATGGCATTAAACAGGAAAGTAAGAGATGCATATGATAAGGGAATATTGGTGACTGTGGGTGATTTTAATCTGCGCATTGATTAGGCCAATCAAATCAGCCACAATGCCGTAGGAGAGGAATTTCTGGAGCATATACGGGATGGTTTTCTTGACGGATGTGTGGAGGAACCAACTAGAGAGAAGGCAGGATGCTGTGTAATGAGAAGGGAATCATTACCAATTTATCTGTGCGAGACTCCGTAAGAAAGAACGACCATAACATGATAGAATTTTTTATCAAGATGGAGTATGAGGTTGCTGATTTGGAGATTAGGGTGTTGAACCTTAATCGAGGAAACTACAAGGATAAGAGGCATAAGTTAGCCTTAATAGATTGGGGAGAGTGATTTAAATGGATGACAGTGAATTGACAATGGCAAGCGTTCAAGGAATGTGTGGGGAAACTGTAACACCTGTTTATTCCTGTCTGTCACAAAATGGGTAACAGGTCCAATTCATGGGTTACAAAGGAAATAAGAGAGAATAAACAATCCAAGGAAGAAGCATATAGATTGGCCAAAAAAATTAATAAACCTGAGGATTAGGAACAATTTAGAATTCAGCAAAGAAGGACCAAGAGATTGAATAAGAAGGGCAAAGTAGAGTATGAAAGTAAGCTTCCAGGGAACATAAAGACTGATACTAAGAGTTTTGAAAAGTACATGAAGACAAAAAGGTTGGTAAAGACAAATTTAGCCTACAGTCAGAAACAGGGGGATAAAGAAATGGTTGAGGAACTGAATACATACTTTGGTTCTGTCTTCACAAAAGATGTCATAAATCAGATACCACAATTTTTAGAGTCAATCAGAGGGAAGAATTGAGGGAAATCAACAATATTAGTAGAGAAACGGTGCTGAGAAAATTGTTGGGATTGAAGACCAATAAGTCCCCAGATCCTGACCATATATATCCCAGAGTTGTAAAGGAAATAGCTCTAAAAGTAATGGATGCATTGGTGTTCATCTTCTAGGATTCTATAGACTCTCGAACAGTCCCTGCAGATTGGACGTGGCTAATGTCACTCCAATATTTAAAAAGAGAGGTAGAAAGAATGCAGGAAATTATAGACCGGTGAGCCTAACATAAGTAGTGGGGAAAATTGTCAAATCCATTGTCAAGAATTTAATAGCAGAGCATTTAGAAAGCAGTGGCAGGATCAGACAGAGTCAGCACGGATTTATGAAGGGGAAATCATGCTTTACAGATCTGTTGGAATTCTATGAAGATGTAATGGGTAGGGTTGACAAGGAGGAGTCAGTTGATGTAGGATATGTAAAATACGTTTGACAAGGTCCCACATAAGACATTAAAGCACATTGGATTGGGGGAAGTGTATTGAAATGGATAGAAAACTGGTTGGTAGACAGGAAACTAAGAGTAGGAATTAATGGGTCCTTTTCAAATTGGCAGGCAGTAGTTAATGGGGTGCCACAGGAATTGGTGCTGGGACCCCAGCTATTCACAATATATAAACTAATGATTTGGATGAGGGAATAAAAATACCAAGTTGGGTGGGAGGGTGAACTGTGATGAGGATGTACATATCCTTCAGCATGATCTGGACAGGTTGGGTGAGTGAGCAAATCAATGGCCGATGCAATGTAATTTCGATAAATGTAAGGTTATTCACTTCGGAAGCGAAAATAAGAAGGCAGATTACTAGATGAAAGGCTGTAAATTGGGAGGGGAGAGTTTGCACCAGTACCTGGGTGTTCGTGGCACCAATCGCTGAAGGTAAGTATGCAGGTGCAGCAAGTGGTAAAGAAGGCAAATGGTATGTTGGCCTTCATTACGAGAGGTTTCGAATACAGGGTGTGTTGATGCAGTTGTACAGGGCCTTGGTGAGACGACACCTGGAATATTGTGTGCAACTTTGGTATCTTTTTCTGAGGAAGGATGCTGTTACTCTTGAGGGAGCACAGCAAAGTTTTACCAGGCTGATTCCGGGATGGCTGGTCTGATGTATGAGGAGAGATTTACTAGGTTGGTATTGTTTTCACTCGAGTTCAGATGAATGAGGGGGGCATCTCATAGAGGCTTATAAAATTCTAACAGAAGTAGACAAGATAGATTCAGGGCGGATGTTCCCGATGGTGGGAGTGTTCATAGTATGAGAATTCGGGGTAGACCACTTAGGCCAGACATCAAGAGATATTTCTTCACCCAAAGAGTGGTGATCCTGTGGAATTCATAGCCATAGTAAGTAATTGATGCCAAAACATTGAATGTATTCAACAGGCAACGAGATATAGCACTTGAGGTGAATGGGATCAAAGGTTATGGGGAGAAAGCAGGATTAGGCTGTTGAGTTGGGCAATCAGCCATGATTATGAAGAATGGTGGAGCTGGCTAAAAGGGCTGAATGCCTCCTTCTGCTCCTGTCTTCTGTGTTTCTATGCCAGGCTATATGGGTGTGGATTGTGGTCCAGCACTGCTCTGCTACTGTAAATAATCCACAGAACCTAAAGCATGCTCAGTGTTACGCTGCCTTTCTATTTTGAATCAATCCCATTTAGAATGATAGAGTATTGCACAATATGATGGATGGTATTCTCTGTGGAAAGATGGGACTTTGTCTCCGCAGACTGTGTTGATTTCACTCCTGCCTATACTGTAAAGGGCAGGCACATCAGTGAGAGATTGCTGATAGCAAGATCAAGCAAATTCTTCTCCCTAGTTGGTTCCCTCACCAGCTGCCACAGGCCAATTCTGGGAGGTTGTTGTTTCAGAATTTGGGTCATTAATAGTGTTAATGAGCACTCTTGGTAAGGGACATTGAGGTTCCCCACCCAGGGTACACTTTGTGCCCTTGCCACACTCAGTGTTTCTTCCAAATGACATTCAACATAGACAATTTCATCAGTTGAGGCAGGATGCTTGGTGGTAAGCAACTAGATGTTTAATTAATTATACTTGTTTGCTGCCTTTGGGAAGGGTCCAAATTTCAATTGAATCATTTCAGCCCAAGAACACTAACAGACATTGAGCTTAGAAGTTGGGATGCCATTTTGGGGTTGTACAGGATGTTGTAGAGGTGACTTTTGGAGTACTGTGGACAGTTCTGGCTGCCCTGCAATAGGAAAGTTATTGTTAAATTGGAGAAGGTTCAGAAAAGATTTACCAGGATGTTGCTGGGACTGGAGGGTTTCAATTGTAAGGGGAGACAGGATAGGCTGGGATTTTTCTCACTGGAGCGTAGGAAGTTGAGGGGTGACCTTACAGAGGTTTACAAAATCATGAGGGGCGTGGATAAAGTGAATGGTAAGTGCCTTTTCCCTAGGGTGGGGGATTTCAAAATCGGGAACACATTTTTAAGGTGTGAGGAGTAGGATTTAAAAGGGACCTGAAGGGCAACTTTTTCACACAAGATGGATTGTATGGGAGTTGAACTGCCAGAAGAAGTAGTAGACTCAGGTAGTTACAACATTTAAAAGACATTTGGACAGGTATATGAATAGGATTTAGAGGGATGCAGGCCAAATACATGTAAGTGGGATCAGTTTAGTTTGGGAAACTTGGTCAGTATGAATGAGTTGGACTGAAGGGTCTGTTTCCATGCTGTCTGACTCTGTGACTGTTTTGCAAGTTTTTAATTTTTTTTTGAGTTACTGACTATTGTATGCTAATCTACATCAGAAGTAATCCAATGATAGTTTTCTGATGAAGGGTCTAGGCCCGAAACGTCAGCTTTTGTGCTCCTCTGATGCTGCTTGGCCTGTTGTGTTCATCCAGCTCCACACTTTGTTATGTCAGATTCTCCAGCATCTGCAGTTCCCGTTATCTCTGATCATAGTTTTCTTTTGCCTTGCAATCATCAGGACTGACACAAATGAAATCAAACCTGGAAAGGGAATACCAATTTAGACAGTCTGAGGAGAGGGTGCTAATTAGTTGGACCATAATTGTCATGGAGATGAAACAGAAACTGTCAACTATCATTTGTGACTTTTCTTTAAAATACAAACTCGGGTAAAGCAAGTGAATTCTGATTGATCAGGGCATTGCCACGATTGATGATTAATCAGGGCATTGATCATTGTTCTTGGTGAAAAAGGTACAAGCTATATGCCCATCCTTTTGCCAACATAGAACAAAGCACCGAGTTTTCAAATAGCCAAGCTAAAAAGGCGCTTTACACATACTGCAAATCATTAATGTGAAATTAGTTTTATTACCAGTGTATTGCCAGCTATTTAGGCCATCTGTCTAAATGACTGATGGACTGTGTCACGCCTGGGTTTGCAAACCTGAGACCACCATGTAAAGCATTAGATATTTTATATTTAGGAGCTTTGTGTATACATGGTGCATCACACCATGAGTCTGACTGATAATTGTGTTTTCCTTTTAAAAGGTAGTTCGTAGCAGAGTCAGGATTATTCGATTAATGTTGTCTTATAGCCGAATCACACATAATGTTGGACAGGGTGATCTTAAGCCAAAATGAATGAGTACAATCAGCATGCTGCCTATTGGGAATGTTCAAGTGGTGTGTTGTTTAATGTAGTCTTTGACTAGTTCCCTGCCCAGAAGTGACCTTGATTGATAGGTTTAACATTGACTTGGACATGGAGGACTCCAAAACATACCATTGGACCAGGCACAGCTTGTGCATCTGATCCTTCAGGATAATGAGTAGAGTGTTTCCTGACTCTGCAGGTCGTTCTGTGGAGAGAGATGAGAGAAGCAGTGCTGTAAGGATACCTTCTATCTCCAAAAGCCACCCTTCTTT
This sequence comes from Stegostoma tigrinum, assembly GCF_030684315.1. Classification (NCBI taxonomy): domain Eukaryota; kingdom Metazoa; phylum Chordata; class Chondrichthyes; order Orectolobiformes; family Stegostomatidae; genus Stegostoma; species Stegostoma tigrinum. The sequence continues at coordinate 29,440,381 of NC_081374.1, forward strand.
TCCTGAAGTTATCAGGTTGTCTGAGCCATGGAAAATGTAGCAAGCCTCAGCTAAGTCTGCACTAGAGGTTTCTTCTGATGTTGCTAGCTTCTTTAAAATATCTGCTAGGAGTAGGATGCTTACACATTCCTTGTCCGATCTCCATTAAAACTGAAATTTGATGGATAAAAGATGGGACAAAAACAAATTGCTGAAAAGACTCAGGAGGTCTGGCAGCTTCTATGGAGAGAATTCTGAGTTAAGATTTTGGGTCCAGTGACTGTTCATCAGAACTGATCATCTGCAGTTCTTTTTTATTTAGACATGAAATGGGTTGGGTTTGACATTTTCAATATTTAACCTTTGACCGGACATCATCCTGTCATTTTCAGGTATTAAATAACTGATCTTTATTATTATCTTCTGATTTCATGGGCAGCACGGTGGTTCAGTAGGTAGCACCGCAGCCTCACAGTGCCAGGGACCTGGGTTCGATTCCAGCTTCGGGCAACTGTCTGTGTGGAGTTTGCACATTCTCCCCGTGTCTGTGTGGGTTTCCACCGGGTGTTCAAGTTTCCTCACACAGTCCAAAGATATGCAGGCTAGGTGGATTGGCCGTGTTAAATTGCCCATAGTATTCAGGGGTGTGTGGGTTATAGGGGGATGGGTCTGGGTAGGATGCTTCAAGGGCGGTGGGGACTTGTTGGGCTGAAGGGCCTGTTTCCACACTGTAGGGAATATAGTCTAATCTAATTTCATTGTTAATAGGTTTCAAAATGTCAACTTGCATCTCTCAATCTGAAATTTCAAGAATATACTCAAATATTACTAAACATATTTTTCATATAATGTAGCTGCCTATACTTTCCAGAAAGTACTTTGCTTTCATTTAGTCTCTGTTTTTATATACAGCCATACAGTTGTGCAGTTTTATTGCCAAAACAGAAAACAGTGGAGCAAGTTTAATAGGTTGTCCTGTAGACATTTTGTTTAATCTCTGTATACAGAGTTAATCTCATTGAGAGATAACTACAGTGAGATTTGGCCTGGAGATACATTTGACTTGAGAGGTGTACAAAATAATTGCCTCTTTGCTTCATCTTTGAGCTGTTGTTCGGATGAAAGTTTCAGACACAAGCCAAATGCCATCTTTGAAATGAATAGCTTTCAGAAAGCCCAAGTGGCCGACATTTTACCTCAAACTATTAAGATTGCTTTTGGAGTTCCAAAGAATCTTACTTAAGTTGGTATATCTGGCACAGATTAACATTTCAATCGTCCTTGTGAGCTAGACATTACTCAAAAACAAGAGTGCCTTACTGTGCGCCTGAACTAAATATCTAGAGCATGAATTTAAGTAGAAGATTTCCAATTGCAGGAAAGTACACCATCAAAGGAATTAGACAATCCTAATTTAAAAAAAAGAATTCTGAATGTTTGAAACCAGAAACAAAAATAGAAATTATCGGAAAAGCTCAGCATCAGTGGACAGAAAGCAGAGTTCATGTCCTAGGCCCAGAGCTCTTCTTCAGAAGAGATTTTCCATTAATTTAGAAAAGGTGAACATAAATGTTCATAACAAGGTTAACTTTGCGCGTATAACCATTTTAGCCTTTTTTTTTATTCCTGAAGTCCACAATTCTCTTAAATCACACTGGATTTTGGACATCATTGACAATCTTCACTGTCAGCTAACTTACAATGCAGTGCTGTTAACATATAAGCTTTGAGGAATTAGGATAATGTATCTTGGAGAAGAGGAAGTGAATGTTCTTTGCAATGGCAGCTTGATGGTTTTGTATTTAATTCAATTATGGAATGTTCATCAGTGTATCTGCTTCAATGTGTTTGGCTGTTTGATTTAAAATGTAAAATAATTTCCCAAAATTGTTTCTATGCATTTGTGATTTATAACTATTTTAATATAATTGGAGAGAATTATGCACTGATTTTCACTCTGTTCCAGAACTCATGTATTCTGAAGCTGACACTTAATATATTCTTCATAAACTGGTTCACAGTTGACACAGAGTGGGAGCAGCACAGCTGGATAGTGGCCCAGAGACTGACCAACTTCTTCTGATGCTTTTATTTTGATTTGATCACTTTTTTTTCCAGTGAACACTTTCAATTGCATTAAATAATCCCTTATTGTGCAGTCTACAGGTGTAATTCGACAGACAGGGTGATTCAAGCTGTTGATTTTTTTTTAGTTCTAGGTGGACTCTTTACATATCTCTGATGCTTAACCTATATATTTATGGTTGGAAAGACAGATTTGTCAGAATGATGTTTGCATTTTCCTGATTTTACTGAAGAATCCAAAGCTTGTACCTAAAATGGTGCCATGGTTGGCGATTTGGAAAATCGTTACTATGCTCATTTGAGTACATGTGACAACAAAGCTAAATCAATTGAATATGCACCATTGATAATCATTCTAATCTGTCCATCTGCAGCAAATCTCACCATCTCTGGAGATGGACCTTCAAGGCACAGTAATTTATAAAAGATGATATCCACGCAGGTTTTGTTATTTGTGAGATTCTGGAATAATTGCTTAAGTGGATAGATTTAAGCATGAATGTTTATTGATGTGTCACTTGAGACAAAGCCACTACAACAGTCATTCCACAAAGGAACAAAATCTAGGCCTCTTATGCTTTGTATGGTACTATTGTTTACTTTATTACATCCTGTCATTTTTTGTGTTCCGATTATGTTCCAGGTATTTTCTTATTCTTATTCAAACTAACTTGATGTTAGCAGCTGGTGCTGTGCAGAGTTTAATGGCATCATGGTTAGGTTGAGTAAAAGATCTCAATGTTGGACACTGTTTAATAGTAAACTATTTTTCTAAATGCCCTAGTAAATTATCATTACTAGGATCAAATTCTTTTGTAAACTGTATACAATCAAAATATGACCTGAGTGTCATAATATTTTCAGTATTTGCTGACTGATTGTGAGAAATGGATAGTGAGGCCCATTGATGACCCATTGAATGTAACTTCTATAGGAATAGATCTTTCCTGTACGGACTGAACATTCATTACCTCAGGCATACAAGAACAGTTCAGAGTGGGATTTGAACTCATAGATGAAAAGCATGAAAGGGTTAGAAAGAATGCCAGATCAACAGACTTACAAAACGAATCCTCAATAAATTTCCATTTTTAATGACAGTGGTTTTGAGGTTCTTTGAGTAGTGCAGCTGGTCTGTGATAAATGAGGATTCGATCTTAATATTGTCACCGTCACTGAATCATGATGTTATCTGGGTGATTTGTCAAGACTTAAAGAAAATCAGCAGCTAAAAACAGGTGATGATATGGAGGTCTAGCAGCTAAGTACTAGTTCTAGCACTTTTTGTGCTGAGGGATGCTCTACAGCTTGGGGAGGTTGTTGCCAACACAGTGGAGAAAGATCACCATCTAAGGTCTTTGTGAAGTTTAATGGGAGTACATTCAGTTATTGCACTCACAAGACCCTCTCCCCAACGCCAATGCCCCCACCCCTCCCCAGTGTACCCCAAAGTGTACAATAAGAAGTTTCTTTGGTTGTTTCTTGGATAGAGTTAAACTTCAGTTTTTTGTGTTGGTTTCTTATGCTACTGTACAGAGTTGAACAGCTTTATTGAGTATATAGTTGAAAATATCTTTATGAATAAAGTATATTTTTTGAAATAAAAAATATTCTAACACTGCTTGTAGGCCATAAGGAGCCAGAGTGCTTTCTCTGTCTCTCGAGGAAAGTCTTCTGCAGCAACTAATAATCCTCCTCTTCAATTCAGTCATGTTTCCTGGTTCTTCATAATTATGGATATGACTTGCTAGTGCCATTTGCTAACATCCTCTTCCAAAAATCAATCAATGTTGTTTCCCAGTCCTCACTCCAAAACAGTGATACAACCTCCACCAACTCCCAATCTTTCCCTTTTGCTGACTCTTGTCTCCAGTGGCTCTTGCCTACACCCTACCATTATTGGCTTCATTGTATGCTGACCTCCAGCCTGTCAATCTAGGTATGTGGCTGATCAGTTCTATTATTGAAAATAAAAATGCAGTCCTGCTGTTAAAGAGGACCTACAGCTTTCACAGAATTTCCAGATTTCACTGTCACAAACACCCCACTCTGCCCTTACCCAAACCCTTATAAATCGGATCATGTTTTAAATTTGTTTACAGCTCATCAAATGATTAACAAAGGTGTTTTATTGTGAAAAAATGAATTGGTTCAATTCTTTGTAATGTTTAATAGATTATTGCATGAATAATTTTAATCAACTTCTATGAATTTTAAAAAAGGCAGGCAGTGAGCATTATTATTGAAAGATCTTTGCTCATGACAACAGCCATAACTGTTGATTAAGAGCATTCATACCTAGGAGCAATCTTGCAATGATACCATGCAGTTGCACATTTTTAGGTATGAATGAACAGTGTAGGTAGAGTTAGAGCACTCCAGAGTTTGGAACTCTACACCAGACTAGGTTATAACATGAACATGAACACATGAAGAAGGTTGATTAGTCCTTAACTGTTGTAACTACAAGTTAGAGCTTGGTGTATCTGTGATTGCCACGTACAGTAGTACTTTAAGATTAATATATCATAAATGATGTTGAGGTCTAGCCTGAAGACAGTCCTTGAATTTGCCATACTCTCGACTAATCTGTAAATAATCTGAATTTCTAGTGTAGCATTAAACCAAGCAATGAAAGAGTAACTCCACTGAAGAATGCCATTCAGTCAAACAGGAGTTATCCACTCTTGCAAGTCACTGAGTAGGTTGTGGATATATTTCAGTGTCAGAGTGTGGATGTGCTGGTATTGGACTGGGTGGACAAAGTCAAAAGTCACACGATGCCAAATTATAGTTCTACAGGTTTATTTGAAAACACACAAGCTTTCACAGCACAGCCCCTTCGTCAGATGAAATGAGAGGGCAGGGCACACAGGCACACAGTTTATAGGCAGAGAGATCAAAGGATCATACAACTGGTGTGACTGGGGTGTCAAATGTTAGGTTTCTGTAGGTGACTAAGAGTGTTAGGGAGTGAGTAAAGTATTTATAAAGTCAGTGTCAGTGCTGTGCTGTCATGGCAATCGGGCAGAGACATAGGAATATACAAAAGGTGACATCTCAGGTTAGACACAGAATTGTAAGGCTTTGTTTAGAATCTGTTTCAGACTTTTAATTTGGAACCAGACTGGTTTTACTCTGAAAGCTGGAATATATTAGATGTCACACTGACTGACTGTGACTACAAATTGTGTGTTTTTTGAGAAAAATAAAATGTATCTGTAAATAAACAAACATCTTGGATGAAATGATTCACCCTATAGATTGTCTGTGTGTGTGTGTGTGTGTGTGTTTGTGTTTTAGTGGAATAAGTAATTCAAAACTAATTAAAGTAGAGGGATCATCACGATTTATCAAGGTGATGCTGTCAAAATAGGAAAGTAAGGAATCTAGCTTCCACCCTAAACATATTAAAGAAACCACCCCCGCCCAACAAGCCCTGTACATATTCAGATGAGGAGGAATGTGACGGACACCTGAAGTTTTTGAAAGACGCCCTCCAAAGAACGAAATGTGATGCCAAATTCATCGTTCGCCATTTCTGAGATGCTACAGTGAAAAACCAGATACAAACAATAGAGTACGCTTCGTCGTCCAGTATTTCCCTGGAGAGGAGAAACTATGTCATGTTCTTCACAGCTGTCAACATGTCACCAATGACAATAAGCATTTCACTAAGATCCTCCCTACATGCCCACTTCATTCCTTCAAACAACCGCCAAACCTTATACAGACCATTGTCCACAGCAAACATCCCAGCTTTCAGGACAACATCGACCGGACCACCACTCAAACTTGCCATAGCAACCTCTGCAAGACATGTCAGATCATTAACCTGGACACTACCTCCACACACATGGGAACACCACCCACCATGTTTTTGGCAGATACTCATATGACTTGGCCAATATTGTCTTTCTCATACCCTGGGCACTTTTCCCTGCAACCACAGGAAGTGCTACACCTGCCCCTAAACCTCCCCCCTCACCCCCATTCCAGGCCTCAAGAAGACCTTCCACATTAAACAGATGTTCACCTGAACAACTGCTAATGTAATATATTGTATCAGCTGTGGCCTCCTGTACATTGGGGAAACCAAGCGGAGGCTTGGAATTCGCTTTGTGGAACACCTATGCTCAGTTCATGACAAACAACACCTCCCAGTCGCGAACCACTTCAACTCGCCCTTCCACTCCTTGGATGACATGTCCTTCCTGGGCCTCCCCCAGTGCCACAAGATGGCACCCGAAGTCTGGAGGAACTGCAACTCATATTCTGCCTGGGAACCCAGCAGCCCAATGATACCAATGTGGACTTTACCAGCTTCAAAATCCCCCCTCCCCCAACCTCATCCTAAAAGACCAGCACATCTCGTCTCTGCCTCCTTGGCCAGTCCGTCTTTTCTCCCACCTATCCGGTCCTCCCACTCACTGACGAACACCCACCCCCACTTCCTACCTAGTAGCCTCATCCCCACCTCCTTGAGCTGTCAGTTTTCTGCCACATCTACCCACCCCTCCCTCCTCACTGACCAACCCTCATCCCAAATCCCTGCCTAGACTCACCTTTACTGGTTTCATCCCCGGCTCCTTGACCTGTCCTCCTCCTCACCACCTATCTGCTCTTCAATCCACCTTCTATCTTCGCCTCCCCCTCTCTCTATTTGTTTCAGAGCCCCCTTCCCTTCCCCCATTTCTGAAGAAGGCTTTCCTGCTCCTCTAGTGCTGCCAGGCCTGCTGTGTTCATCCAGCTCTACAACTTATTACATGTTGTTAGCTTTATGTAACAGTGATTTTTAACATTCATAATAGTTAGCCTAAAACTACCAAGTAAAAAGTAGGTAATCCTATTATGGTTGAAAACAATTTTACAGAGAGCAAATCATTGCTCCTGAGCTTGCATTCCAATCACTTTCTGGTATGTCATGAGTTCCTAGGTGAAATATTGACAATTAAGGAAACATTATTAAATGTCCATCATTCTTATATATCATTGAAACTGTCAATCAGTATCATATGTTGTTTCTGACATGAACCAAGTTTCATGCTTCATAAAACAGTCTCGAAAGATTGGTTCTGTCATTTTAGAATGCATGGTGTGTATTAATTCAGTTAAAGAACAAACTCCAGTGAAATTTTAATTAATTATCATTCAAGGAAGCAACAAGAACATCTTAGTAGATTATGTATGCACAGTTGCACCAGTTCGTTTACATTTGGGAATCTGTCAAGATATATCTTCATCCAGTGATTTGCTTCCCTAATGATGACAAAAAAAAGACTAATTGAGTGGACACAAATATGACAGATGGATCTCAATGCGGGTGTAATGTTAACCATATATCGAAAAAATAGCATTCATCTGACTATTGTTATCATATCATTATCTGAATATAATAGAAATTAAAATAGACTGAGAGGTTGCTCATTTCTAAAAGCTGGTAGTAGCAAGAATGTAAAGGGAGGTATGGAGTTACAGTAGGGCTTTGCAAAGCCCTCATTAGCTCCACTTCTGGAAAACTGTCTACAATTCTGGGCACTACACCTTAGGACTTTTTGGCTTTTGAAATGTGCGTATTGCATGGTTCATCAGAATATTACCAGTGCTGTGGTGTTAGTTTATGAGAAGAGATTACATCAGCTATGCATGTTTTCCCAAGAATATAGAAGGTCAGAAAGTGCTTTTCTTTCAAGGTTTAAAAAGGAATTGATAAAATAAATGTACAGAAACATTTTCTGCAGTTGGATAGTCTTGGACAAGACAATATTATCTTAAAAGAAACACTAGACCATTGGGTTGAGAATTTAGAAAATTCTTCTTCTTGCACAATGTTGTAAAGTTGGGACAAACACTCTCTGAAATTATAGTGGTGCAGGTTCAACTAATAATTGTTAAAATTAATTTTCCTGCAAGACAAGAGTATGTAGTTCAAATACCGTTCAGCCATGATCTTGTTTGATGATGAGATAGACTGAATGGCCTCTTTTTGATATCTTGTTCCTAACAAGATTGTTAGTAACTGAAATACACTGACAGTTCTTTTCTGATAGGAGAATGTAATCTGTTTTAACAGTCTAAGAAATAAGAAATCCAATTCTTTTAGTATATAATTGAACAGACTTGCATTTAATGACAAAAAGGTTGTTACTTTTCACAATCTCCGAGACACACAGTTCATGAATAGAGATTCTATGTCAAATGAGTTTAAAAATGAGAAAGTTTTGGCATTGTAATGACTAGTTCTGCTTTCTTGAACTGTAATGCATGTAGCTTCAATTAAGGACAAATTAAGATAAAATAAAATGGGGTCTACTGCTGCAAGAAGATAACGCAGGAAAGGAACTGAATTCCTTAAAAGGTCATTAATTGTGCAATGTAAAATTTTCTCTACACATGGTGGCAAGCGCCATCAATCCGCAGGATTTTCTTTTAAATCTTTTACCAACAAAGGGTGGAATCAGTTTGCTTATTATTACATTTCTTTAATGTGAAAGGAATATTTAATTAAGCATGGAAAATTACATTCAACTTCACTGTATCTCTATTTATGCTCTCACTTTTCAATCCCACATTTACCAAACAGCAACCTATATTTTGTCATATTGAAAAGTTAATTAACAGTGTTTCTTGGTTCAACTGTTTCTCCAACCTACCATCACCTCTTACAGCAATGGGCTGAGGGTATTTCTGTGAATTTCTTGTCTTTTATAATCTTGTCAAAACAGTTGATGGAAGACATTGTGACACGCAGGTATGTAAATTCAAGCTGTGGTGACTCTTCAGTTCTATATCATCTCTGGGTCATATTCCCAGAGTTGGGAGTGGGTAAGGCAGGGCTACTTGCAAATGACAGGTAACCAACTGACATAGTAAATGAGTTATTAAGACATTGTGTCAGAATTCCAGTCAGCTTCCAGCTCTTGAAGGTGGCATGGAAAAGTGTAGTCGTCCAGCGGTGAATAGGAGGAGCATGTTGATTGGCGGCCAGCATTCCAAACAGCTTTGACCTCCCATCCTGCCTTCAGCTATAAGCCACTCCATGAAGCTGTTCCCCTTCTACACTGGTGACACTACGACTAAGACTGTTTCAATTTGACATTGAAGGTGCAAGGGTATATGTTTCCAGCTTGTAGCGCCCTCTCTCATGTTCCTCAAATGGCAGGCTTCTGCTTCTTCCATGCTGGGGGATCCCTTTTTTGGTCTTTCATTTCTAGAGGCCCCCCCCCCCGCCCTTTAATACAAGCACACAATGAGCTCACCCCTCAGCCATTAATTTGTCAACTCGAGGAAAATCATATCCAAGTGACTGACTCATTCATACTGTGGGCTTCTGACACTGTATCTCCAATATGGCAGAGATCCAAAGCTTGCAGAAGAGCGATAGCAGAAATTGCTGGGAAATCTCAGCAGATCGGGCAGCATCTGTGGAGAGAAAGCAGATTTAACCTGTCAGGTCCTGTGACCCCTCTTCGGAACGGTTAACTCTGTTTTCTCTTCGTAGATGGTGTCAGACTTACTGAGATTGTCCTGCAATTTATGATTTTTTTTTCTGATTTCCAGCTTCCACAATCGCTATGGCTTTTAGACTGTAGGAGAAGTCCAGCGCACAGTTTGAATTGACGTTGGCTAATAGGATAATCTAGACACTTGGAGTGACTTTTCCTTATTATTGCATATCTTTGTTTGTCAGTTTTCATTAACACATCTGTCTTACCTTGTTTGCTGGTAAATGTAGTACAAATGTCAAATATGTTCAAACCACATGTTTATATAATAGTGGTATTGTTACCTGCTACTTGCCTATATACTTCCAAATAAAACAGTCATTTTTTTTTGACTGTTTAGCCACATAATATGAAATTGCTTTCCAAAAGAAGATGTCAGCCTGATCAAACTGTAAAGGTTAAGGTTTCTGTAAAAACAATAAGAAAAAAGCAATTTGTGTAAATACTCTGCAGAATGAAGGTGATCAAATTTGAACGCATGGTGTCTCAGTCGAATTGCAAATCCTCAGTCATGAATGGAAGAAACATGCCCATATGCATACGCCAGCCAGTGCCACAGAAAAATTATACAGAAAATTTCAAAAATATTCTGTCAACAGCTGTGGAGAAAGAAAACAAAGTCAATATTTTGGGCCAGTGAACATTTCTAAGTGCTAAGAAAGAAAGCATTTTTTTAAACATTAGAAGTGGTGAAAATTGAACTTTGTTAATGCTGTTGACAATCAGCGGCCAAAATCCTGTGCTTCAGGGACACTTGAAAGATATCTGGTCCGATATTAAGGTGTGACTTCGTTTCAGATCCTTCACAACTGCTGAAAATAAATGGTAGACTCCTGCATTGCTTTTGGAGCCACCTAGAAAATTGAGCTGCTCTGCTATATGTTTATTCAGCTCCGGTTTCTCTGATGTGGTTGCGACTGTTATATGAGCAATCTGTTCCACAACCAATTTTGTAGGTGTTCTATTGCTCATGGTAAGGTAAGTTTACTGCACCATCCTCTTTCAGGGTAGGGAACTACTGATCTAACAGGGTCTGCTGATCTAACAGGAAAACCACCTGGTCGCCTACTGAAAAGAAGCTCTTGTCTTAAGCACAACATTGTTTATTGAGTGATAGCAGCTCATCTTATATTAGATAAGTAAGGTTAGAGCCCAAGGAAGGACCACATGATAGATCTTATTCCTTCAACATCCTAAGGTCTTCCCCCTCCAAGCCTATAAGACAGTATCATATTGGGCAGTACATAAGACACTCCATTCTGATCATTACATTTTCTGAAACAGCAACTTAACAAGCATCCCTCATTAAAAACATAGGTATAGTTATTTTAAAATTTGAACGAGACTCAAGGGTCAGAAAGACTTTGCTTGGCTCCATTTGGCTGAGTCTTGGGTATTTTAACTAAGTCTGAATTGTAATAGGTATTTTGGAAAGCTTTTCAGTGGGAGGCCAATTGAAGGCTCTTGATGTATTTTATCAAACTTTCATTAAGTGCCTGCTGTATTCATATGGTGTACCTTGTATCTGATTCTAGCTCCATCATTCCCAGGATTGCACCCAGAACAAATTGCCACTCAGCAGATATCTCAGAATTAAACAGCATCCTTGCAACCATGCTCTCGTTAAGAGATCTGCATGGCTCCTGACATGGCAGATGCAGAACTCTTTGTGGGCACGCACCTGAATGTCCTGCGGGTAGGATGTTGCAGAAGGACTACTTCCTCCTTCCCCAAGACCAGCAGTGGAGGCCACATCACCAGTCCATGCCGGGCTGTGCCAATAATGGCATCTGGCTCTGAACTATTTCAGCTATATGGGGAAAGACAATCATTTAGAAAGTGGTCAATGACCTTCTCCGCTCTGCACATGTATGTGCCACCATCTCCTGTCCAATACCTCAGATGTGTACTGTTTCTGCGACATCACCTTCTGCCAACTCCGCATGCCCTCTGCATTGCCTATTCACTCACTCTGGACACCTCCCTGTCTGCAACCAAAGCAACACCAGTGCCAGCAATTTTGATCTTCCATGCTGTGACTCTCTCTCACTCCAGGAGCAATATGACCGATAATGGGGCAGGAAAGCTCAAGACATTTGGAAGGCTGACAGCTTCACTCCTCATAGGCTGCCAGCTGTCAAATTGACTTTATATGCTACCTTGTTATGTTTGATAAAATAGGAAGCTGAATATTAATGAGGCCAGTTTGATTATGATCAAAGTGTTTAACAAGCCTTAATCCCCCTTAACTGGCAACTTGCTGCTGCCTAGCAAGAAACTTACCTCGCTGCTCATCGAAGCATTAAAAAAAGGAGCAAGATGCTTCTAATGTTGAGATGGAGCTCACCAGACTTCTTGTCCGATTCTGCCACACGTATCATTGTAGCCAATGTTGCTCAGACCTCTGAAAGATTCAATCCTTAGATGTTACTGCTGGTGAACTGATCCACCTCCACCCAAAATTGATCATTGGCAAGAGGAAACATACCAACAGAACACAGGCAGTAAATAATGGATGAAGACTCAATCTTGGGCACCTGCCAAATTTCTTACTTGGAAAGAATGCTACTATCATGAGCCCATTTTGGGCCTCAAAATGAGCTTGTTGGATAATGAGATTCAAATAAATAATAATGATAAAGCTGACAGCAGGAAGAAAAAGGGCACCAATCCTAAGTGAGGGTGTGAAGACAGGCATCTTGGATAATTGGAGAATTGTATTTGAGAACTTGCTATGTACAGATGTTACTAAAGGAGTGTTACAGTGCAAAAGGAATTGACAAGTTTTATTTAGAGATGAGGAGAAAGCTCTCTGAGGGAAGTGTATGCAGACTTCCATAGACCAGTATCTCAGCATGCACTGTCTTGGCTTAAAGTAGAAGATGAAGGGCTAAAAGGAATTTTCAGTTCAAATAGTCTTATTCCAAATTGTCATCATGTGACTGCTCCACTTTTCTCCTGCTGTTAACAAATCATTATAGCAATAATCAATGGTGAAATGTTTTAAAAAATGACAAATTGGTAAAATGACCTGAAAGCCTAGTTAAATTGTTGTATGACCTATTGGAGCGATTCTGTTTATTTACTTATGTAGTATGGCTTTTATTTCCTAAACAAGGTCTTTTGCACTAGTGGAATTATTAAGCAGTAATATTGTTTAGAAAATTCAAGTGGCTGACCTAGCAGACAAACCACATGTGATTTCATCGATAAGCAATGACAGTTTAGTAGTTATGACAGAGACATCAAGGCCATCAAACAGTCACTTGAACAAACTGCTGAAGTGCTCCCCAGGGTAATAAAAACTTTAGCTGGTTGAAAGTGCTTACTTAAAATAAACAGACCAGTGAGGATCTCTCATGCATTCCTAGCACAGGTCACCAAAACTTAGCACAGAGAAAACAGAGAACGGATAATCATCCACTGCCCTTCATATGGGGACCACCCATCCTTTTTTTCCCCTATTCTTTACATTGGCATTTTGTGATTACTAAAAAGAGAAAATTCATTCTCCAAATAGCCCAATGCTAAAAGAAAGATCATGAGGACAAAACATGTTGAAGTTTGCTTCTTAATGTTCAATGCAATCAAAGCTGGCCTTGAGTTTTATATCTTCGATAAGACTTCATTATGGAGCTGGCTTGTACACAAATTAATGGACTAGAGCACGAATGCTTGACCTTATATTCAAACTGCAATTCCAGCATATTGGATGATGGAATGTTTATCCATTGTCTTATACCAGCTAGCACCAGTAAGACCCCAAATTCCACTGCACTCCTCCTGCAGCAGTATTGAACTGACAGCTACAAACTCTGTCTTTAGCCACCTGTGAAGTGTGCTTTCGAAAGACACTACCATTGATCAAGAGGCAGAAGCACGTATTATGAAGACACACTCATTCTACTAGCTTCAACATGAATATGCAGAGTCAACACAAATTTGCAATGCATCCTTGGAAATGAAGTGAATGGAAATTCTAATGAAGCTGGTAATTTTTTGCATAGTAGCAGTTCTTTTGACATAAAGAAGTACTGTGGATGCTGGAAGTCCTGAGCAGGTCAACGACATCTGTAGAGAAAGAATCTGAATTAAAATTTTAGCTTGATGACTCTTCATCAGAGAAGATAATTTCATTTGTTTTTCTCTGTAGAGAAAATGGAACTAAGACCAGAGACACAATTTTCTACTCTATTTGTGCATCAGTCTGCCAGTGAGCTTTGAGATAGTGGTTGGTCATGTGCATCTTTCTAAGGTAACCCCTTGCCGTCAATAGGGAGTGAGCACCAGCTAGGGAGAGAGAGACAGAAAGAGAGGGACAGGATTACATAGATAATAAAATGTGAGGTTGGATGAACACAGCAGGCCCAGCAGCATCTCAGGAGCACAAAAGCTGACGTTTCGGGCCTAGACCCTTCATCAGAGAGGGGGATGGGGTGAGGGTTCTGGAATAAATAGGGAGAGAGGGGGAGGCGGACTGAAGATGGAGAGAAAAGAAGATAGGTGGAGAGGAGAGTATAGGTGGGGAGGTAGGGAGGGGATAGGTCAGTCCAGGGAAAATGGAAAGGTCAAGGAGGTGGGATGAGGTTAGTAGGTAGGAAATGGAGGTGCGGCTTGGGGTGGGAGGAAGGGATGGGTGAGAGGAAGAACAGGTTAGGGAGGCAGAGACAGGTTGGACTGGTTTTGGGATGCAGTGGGTGGAGGAGAAGAGCTGGGCTGGTTGTGTGGTGCAGTGGGGGGAGGGGACAAACTGGGCTGGTTTTGGGATGCGGTGGGGGAAGGGGAGATTTTGAAGCTGGTGAAGTCCACATTGATACCATTGGGATGCAGGGTTCCCAAGCAGAATATGAGTTGTTGTTCCTGCAACCTTTGGGTGGCATCATTGTGGCACTGCAGGAGGCCCATGATGGACATGTCAACTAAAGAATGGGAGGGGGAGTGGAAATGGTTTGCGACTGGGAGGTGCAGTTGTTTATTGCGAACTGAGCGGAGGTGTTCTTCAAAGCGGTCCCCAAGCCTCCGCTTGGTTTCCCCAATGTAGAGGAAGCCACGCTGGGTACAATGGATACAGTATATCACATTGGCAGATGTGCAGGTGAACCTCTGCTTAAAATGGAAAGTCATCTTGGGGCCTGGGATAGGGGTGAGGGAGGATGTGTGGGGGCAAGTGTAGCATTTCCTGCGGTTGCAGGGGAAGGTGCCGGGTGTGGTGGGGTTGGAGGGCAGTGTGGAGCAAACAAGGGAGTCACGGAGAGAGTGGTCTCTCCGGAAAGCAGACAAGGGTGGGGATGGAAAAATGTCTTGGGTGGTGGGGTCGGATTGTAAATGGCGTAAGTGTCGGAGGATGATGCGTTGTATCCGGAGGTTGGTGGGGTGGTGTGTGAGAACGAGGGGGATCCTCTTTGGGCGGTTGTGGTGGGGGCGGGGTGTGAGTGATGTGTTGCGGGAAATGCGGGAGAAGTGGTCAAGGGTGTTCTCGACCACTGTGGGGGGAAAGTTGCGGTCCTTGAAGAACTTGGACATCTGGAATGTGCGGGAGTGGAGTGCCTCATCCTGGGAGCAGATGTGGCGGAGGCGGAGGAATTGGGAATAGGGGATGGAATTTGTGCAGGAGGGTGGGTGGGAGGAGGTGTATTCTAGGTAGCTGTGGGAGTCGGTGGGCTTGAAATGGACATCAGTTAAAAGCTGGTTGCCTGAGATGGAGACTGAGAGGTCCAGAAAGATGAGGGATGTGCTGGAGATGGCCCAGGTGAACTGAAGGTTGGGGTGGAAGGTGTTGGTGAAGTGGATGAACTGTTTGAGCTCCTCTGGGGAGCAAGAGGCGGCGCCGATACAGTCATCAATGTACCGGAGGAAGAGGTGGGGTTTGGGGCCTGTGTAGGTGCGGAAGAGGGACTGTTCCACGTAACCTACGAAGAGGCAGGCATAGCTGGGGCCCATGCGGGTGCACATGGCCACCCCCTTTGTCTGTAGGAAGTGGGAGGAATCGAAAGAGAAGTTGTTGAGAGTGAGGACGAGTTCGGCTAGGCAGATGAGGGTGTCGGTGGAGGGGGACTGGTCGGGCCTGCGGGACAGGAAGAAGCGGAGGGCCTTGAGGCCATCTGCATGCGGAATACAGGTGTATAGGGACTGGACGTCCATGGTGAAAGTGAGGTGTTGGGGGCCAGGGAATTGGAAGTCCTGCAGGAGGTGGAGGGCGTGGGTGGTGTCACGGACGTAGGTAGGGAGTTCCTGGACCAAATGGGAGAAAATGGAGTCCAGATAGGTGGAGATGAGTTTGGTGGGGCAGGAACAGGCTGAGACAATGGGTCGACCAGGGCAGGCAGGTTTGTGGATTTTGGGAAGGAGATAGAAACGGGCCGTGCGGGGTTGGGGAACAATGAGGTTGGAGGCTGTGGGTGGGAGGTCCCCTGAGGTGATGAGGTCATGAATGGTGTTGGAGATGATGGTTTGGTGCTCGAAAGTGGGGTCATGATCAAGGGGGCGGTAGGAGGTGGTGTCGGAGAGTTGGCGTTTGGCCTCGGTGATGTAGAGGTCAGTGCGCCATACTACCACTGCGCCACCCTTGTCTGCGGGTTTGATGGTGAGGTTGGGGTTGGAGCGGAGGGAGCGGAGGGCTGCCAGTTCTGCGGGGGAGACGGTGGAGTGGGTGAGAGGGGTGGAGAGGTTGAGGCGGTTAATGTCTCGACGGCAGTTGGAGATGAAGAGGTCGAGGGAAGGTAGGAGGCCTGGGGGTGGTGTCCAGGAGGAGGACTTGTGTTGGAAGCCGGAGAAGGGGTCATTGGAGGGAGGGTTAGGTTCCCGGTTGAAGAAGTAAGCATGGAGACAAAGGCGGCGGAAAAACTGTTCTATGTCCGACCGTGACTGGTATTCGTTGATGTGTGGTTGTAGGGATTACATGGATGTCTTTTCTCCTGTAAGTTCAGAACATCCCACTGCCCTTGACGGACTCTACCCAATGCATCCAAGCTCTCAGTTCCCACACAAAGGTTGGTTGAGCACAATTGGCATGATACCTCATGCAAATAGCTAACTATTGGCAACCTCAGGACTAAGGCCCTAACCATCTGCTGACTGTGTAAACTTAATGCTGAGATAGAGCATATCTAAATTATCCCAAGTGATGATGGCTACCCGAATCAAATCCTCACTTGAATGTTGCAAAAACTCATGAAAGGGCCTGTGTTTTCCACTTCTGGTCCTGAGCGGTGCCCAGTCTGCCTTAGGTTAACCTGGAAGGGAATGACGTCTCAAAACATTTGAACAATGGATGAAGCCAGCTGCCTCAGCCTGCTACTTTGTAGTAAATCCATGAGTACCCCTCTCCACAACAGGATGCTGCTGTCAAATCAAAATGTTGTCTTGCCTGCAACACAACTGAGTAATGTGACAAGGGTTTCATTGCTGATGTGATGCTAGGTATGTAATCTGAAACTTCCATCAATGAGTGGATGATTTCAACAACGCAACCAATTAACCATTCAAAATCAGGCTGAACTAGTCCAGACTTGTCAACCTCAAAACCAGGTGGCATGGTGGCTCAGTGGTTAGCGGTACTGCCTCACAGCGCCAAAGACCTGAGTTTGATTCCAGCCTGAGGTAACCAACTGCCCACATTCTCCCTGTGTCTGCATGGGTCACCTCTGGGTGCTCTGGTTTCCTTCCAAAGATGGGGTGTTAGGATTGGCCATGCTAAATTGCCGATAGTGTCCAGTGATGTACTGGCTAGGTGGATTAACTATGGGGAATGCAGGGTTACAGGGATACGATAGGAGAGTTGTCTGCTTAGGGGGGTGGGTCTGCATGGGGTGCTCTTCAGAGGGTTTGTGTGGACATGATAGATGACCTGCTTCCACAATAGAGATTCAATGATTGTACGAAAAGTACATCCAGCATTTGATGTAACTCTGTTGTTGGACTCATTCATTAAACAAGCTGGACTGTGCTAAGAACTCAGTTGGAAAAATAAATTGAGATTATCAATTAAACTACAGTGTGGCGCATCAACAAGTGCCAGAAGCTGTGTACATTAGTACAAAGGATCCTCTTTTATGTAAGAAAAGGGGATTTATCCATTGATTGCACTTTCTAAGTGAAGAAAAGGGGGACATGGAGACTGTCAATCTCTACTGCATTCCCATAGCAACTCCCTGACCAATCCGAATTAATTTATAATTACACGGTGTCCTTAATCACTATGTAGGGACATGTTGAATAGAATTGTGCCCAAGAAGGTCACATAATCAGCAAAGGGATGCATGAGAAATGAATCCCAAAGGCAAAATCTTGTGGATTGTGGAAATCTTAATTGTGAACAGAGAACAATGAAAATGCTCAGCAGATCAGACAACATGTGGGAAAAGAAACAGTTAACATTTCAGGTCAACAACCTTGCATTAGAACTTGGAACTATTGAAGATGTACTGGATCTTGTCGTGGCAGCAGAAGTAGGAAGTGAAAGAAAGAACAAGTGTGTAGGTTGTAGGTGATGGGCTGAAATGCAGAAATGATTTGAATGGTACACAGATAGTGGGGAAAGGGAAAATTTCTAGTAAATATGTCATAGAAAGAAACAAAGGATGCATCTAAAGGAACTATAAATGGAGACTGTAGGACTGACATCTGCATCTGCTACCTCAAAATAATAAGTAATGGCTTTCACTTGCATTTGCTGAAATTGATGTTTTGTCCGGCGGTTTCTAAAGTGTCCAATCAAAAGATGACCTGCACAAAAAAAAACAGGAATTGCTGGAAAAGCTCAGCAGACCTGGCAGCATCTGTGAAGAATAATCAGAGTTAATGTTTTGGGTCAGGTGACCCTTCCTCAGAACTGAAAAGATGAACAGTTGTTGTTCCAGCTTCCATTGAGGTTCATTGGAACAATGTAAGTGGTTGACGGCAGGCTGGTTAAAATAAAATAATTGAGAAAAAACTATTCATTTTCTTGGTACTGTTTGTTGATAGATAACTTGTAATAGGATACTGAGAAAACTCTGTGCTCTTCTTAAGGTAACGCCATACAGCATCTTACAGTTGCCTACTCAGCCTTAGGCAAAGAACAGTCCCTATTACAATAGTGCTTTTCATCAGTAATGTATTGAATTGGCAACTTAAATTACGTGTTGCATAGGAGTAGGATATGATCCCACAATCTCCTGACTGTTCGGTGGCATTACTGAGCTAATGCTATGACTTTTTTGAGGAATATGGATAGGTACACTTGTGAATCTGCTAGATAACAATGAGTAAGTGCAGGCTAATTTAATCCCAGCGAAGATGTCTCCAACATGTACAAGCTAAATATCCAAACATTTAGATCCTGGAATGGACCAACTGCAGTTGGTTAATGTACCCACAGTTGATGTTGAAACCACAACTCAATCAATAATTCAACACTTTCACATTTTATTCTACAGTTGCCAGTCCAGTGCAAACATATTTGTCAGTTTTTCAGTCAGAAAATACTTGAGGATTTATATTGTATGTTTTGTGAAGTAGAAAAACTGAGCATGTAACAGTCCTTCAGGCTTCAACACAGTGCTACTCTTTGAGCACTTTTTCTTGCTCAGTCTAGCATGGAGCTGATATTCACATAACAATGGACAGAAATGTTGGAATGCAATAGTTCAGACCCGATCTTTCAAGCTTCTTTATCGTTATCTGTATTTAGGTAGTAAGATATCAACATTAACAAAATTATGCCGCCTGTTTTCAGGAGTGGGGAAAGATTGGAAATGCTGATGACTTCGGTGCTTTATTGATACACAAGCACCAATGCACTGTTACATTTTGAGCAACAAGCTGTCGATTTTTGCCAAATTGCTCACAGCATTCTTGTAATTGTAAATGGGCCTTAATAAATACTTTTAAACATATAAACAATCTAAATGCAGGCAAATGGGACTAGTTTATTCTGGGAAACCTAGTTGGCATGGATGAATTGGACTGAAGGGTCTGTCTTCATGCTGTGTGACTTTATGATTGTATGACCTTCTTTTCATCATAAGGTCAAAATTGGGGATGTTTGCTGGTCATTGTTCAACATCATTTATGATTCCTCAGAAAATGAAGCAGTCTATGTTCAAATGCAACAAGATCTGAAAAATACCCAGGCCTGGACTGATAAGAAGCAAGTAACAATTGCACTACACAAATGCTAATCAATGATCGTCTCCATTAAGAGACAATCTGACCACCACCTCTTAACATTCAATGGCGTTACCATCACTGAATCGCCCACTATCAACATCCTCGGGGTTACCATTGGCCAGAAAGTCAACTAGACTTGTCATATGGCACTTGAATGTAGGGCATGGCAATAGATAAGTTTTGCACGTGGAACTCGAGAGGACATGTTTGAAAATTCCCGATTTTATACTGCTGAAAATTCCTAATCACTCGTATAACGGTCGAGATTTGTTATGAGTCCAGGTGAGGGGGTCTTGTATATTTAACAGACAATAGAGCAGGTCAAAGGCTAGGAATACTGTGGTAAGTAACTCACCTCCTGACCCTCCAAAACATGTCCATTATCTGCAAGGCACAAAGTCAGGAGCGTGATAAAATACTTCCCACTTGCTCAGATCGTTGCAGGTCTAACAACACACAAAAAGCTTGAACCATCCAGGACAAAGCAGCCTGCTTGTTTGCATCGTGTCCACAAGTATCCACATTCTCCACCACTGACACTCAGTAGTAGCAGTTTACTGTCTACAAGATGCACTGCAGCAATTCACCATAGATCCGTAGACAGCACCTTCCAAGCTCACAACCACTTCTATCTCTGAGGCAGCAGGTACCTGTCAGTTCCCCTCCTAGCCACTCACCATCCTAACTTAGAAATTTATTGCTTTCACTGTCGCTGTGTCAAAGTCCTGGAATTCCCTCTCTAAGGGAATTGTGGGTCAAACTACTGCAAGTGGACAGCAGCAGTTTGCGAAGGCAGTTCACCATCACCTTCTCAAGGGCAGCTAGGGACCGGCAGTGAATGCTGGCCAGCCAGTAATGCCCACATTTCATAATTGAATTAAAAATCAATTAATTTCACAAGAAATACTCAAGAGAGGATATTATTCTGAATTCATTCATGATGACACTAAGTTCCTGGGGCATGAAGAGGAAATAATCGCATTCGTACTTTGTGTTGGGAATATGGGTTTCAGAATTAAGATTCCGCTTGAATGACATTCCACTTGAATATAGGGCATGGCAATAGATAAGTTTTGCACGTGGAACTCGAGAGGACATGTTTGAAAATTCCCAATTTTATACTGCTGAAAATTCCTAATCACTCGTATAATGGTCGAGATTTGTTATGAGTCCAGGTGAGGGGGTCTTGTATATTTAACAGACAATAGATAATTTAGGATTGTTTCATATATATTATTAATTTCTTCCGCAGTCAATTTATGGTTGCCAAACAGAATTTATTTTGAAAAGAAGAGTTGCTGATTGGTTAAAAGTTGTTGTACTTGGATTATTTTGTTTGAATAACGAATAACAGAGGTAAACATTGACAGTGTAATGAGCCTTTGAAAAGGAAGTGATACGCCACAAAAGAACTTCATAAAGGATTCATAATCAGGAAATGTTTGAAGCAGCTTGTGAGGAAAGGGATAAATTAATCAGCCTCACATAACTGTTACACATAAACATTTAATGTTCAGAGCTTTAAGCAATTCATTGTGCAAATGAGTCTAATTTCAAATCAATTTTAAATACATGCTCAATTCATTTTTGCTGCCATTTAACACAAGCAAATTTACAGTGGGAAATATTGCATTTTTTTTCCTTCAGAGGACCATTATAATCATAACTGTCTTTGAAAATCTATATTTTCATGTTACTAATTATGATTTGCATAATTGCATTTATTTTCCGATATCAAACGTGTATACAGCATTCAATTATATTATAGGCAAATGTGTAATTCTCACAATGCGCAACTTAACACTTGAATTCTGTTAATAAATGAAAGGGTTGTTTTGCCTCTTCCTGCCACAGACTAAAAGGTTTGCAAACCAAGACAAGAATGGTATAGTCGTTGATAAACACATTCTGATCAATTCAGGACAGATGCCAAATGCAGTTTCACTCAGATTTTTAGACATAGTCATTTCAGTTATGTTGGATTGGGACATTATGTTGGAATAGGATAAAATGTTGGTTAGCTGAAGCTGGAATAATGGGTGAATGGAAATTGGTGTACTTTAGGATCTAGGTATCAGAATTTGGAATGAACTCAAGTTTGCGCAAACTGGAAGGTGATATGTGGCCAGAGGTGTTATCGAACATTCAAGTCGAAAGGCAATAAAGAACATGGATGGGAGTTTCAGCAACACATAAACAGACATAGGTCTGGAATAAAAAGATGTTAAGAAGGTCAAAGTAAAGCTGGTATTGAATGTAGGTAACTCATTTTGGCGTCAGATAAGCATCAGGTTTGAGAACATTCTAATTTAGGCCCTGACATATGCTATCGTGAGGGATGGAGTTTATGGTGAAGGAACAGTATTTGTGGTGGTATATAATGTTAGTGAACAGTTCATGAACAGAGGAATTAGATAAAATATGTTCACTATATTAATCTTAAATACTGCTTCTTTCTCATTCCTTCGAAGAACAATGTTGAAGAGATGGCACATTGCATTTGATTTTGCACCAGCTTTGCTAATACATGCTCATGTGCGTATAAAGATTGAGAAGAGCTTCTTTCATCCAGAAGGTGCTTCTACTGTTTTGGGAGTAAGAAAAAGTGATGGAGTTTAACTTTCACCATTCAGTGTTAAACTCAGTTTTGCTGATAGACTAGTAATTATGCAACCTGCTGGATTTTCATGCGCATTGCTTTCAATGGAAAGGAACGTTAGATATTATGTATAACAGGTGACTGATCTGTTACAGCTAATTTTATCCAATAATGAAAGTTAATTTATACTGTAGGTTTTTATTCCTACTGTCTCTGGTTAGTCAGGTTTACAGTGGACAGCTATAACCCAAAGCAACCCTAACAAAGGAATATACCCAATGTTCTTGACTGAATCAAGGCATGCCACAAAATTACTTCAAAAATAGTAATCCATCATCAAATTATTTGTACAATTTTAACAATCACAAGTTTACATGGATTATTTGGAACTCAAACAAGTGATCAGCCTACCTCATTCCAACCTCTAATCTTTGATCAGATGACTCCAATGAACTAACTATCACTATGAGACACACTTTCTTGCCCTCCTTTTCTGTGCAAGTAGCCTGTGTGACTAAGTCTTGGCGCTGTCCAAACAAGATTGATCAATTTGACCACTGGCAAGAGTCATACAACTGTAACATCTAATTATGGCCCAGGTAATATTTTGTTCATTAGTACAACTACGTGTTGTTAACAGAACGTGTTTTTTCTTTTGGTTTCAGTGAATGTAGACCTCAGACTAGGCAGCTGTTATAAGTTATTTCATTGCAGCCTATATGTCATGAATGTTGAGTGCCGTTTTGGTCATTTTATTTTAGGAAGTATACAACTGCATTGATGGCAGTTTACAGAAGATTACTAGATTGATACTTGGAATGAATTGGTTGTCTTTTGGGCTAGATTGCACAGTCTTTGCTTGTTTCCAGTGGAGATCGGAAACTGATGTGTAACTTGTTTGAAGTGTATAAGATCCTAAATGGTCTTGATGAGATGGGTGTGGAAAAGATGGTACATCATCTGGATCAGCCCATTAGGGGACACTGTTTTAAACTTAGGGATCACTATTTTTCTCTAAGGTTTGTGCAACTTTGAAGAAGGTGGAGTTATTAAATATTTTGAAGGCAGAAGTGGGTCAATTCTTATTAGGTACCAGGATCAAAAATTGAAGGAAAATGTAAATGGTAGATGGGGTAGTGAAATTTGGAACAAATCAGTCATGTTCTTACTGAATGCTTGAATAGGCTCAAAGGGCCAAAAGGTTTAATTCTACTTTGTTTTATCCATTTGTACGTGTTTTTTTAAATATTTATAAACATTGACATTATCATATTAGATATTGTTTTGACCAGGTGAAAAGGAATGAATCAACTCCTCCCTTTTCAGTTTCCTCTGCTTGACTTAAAAAAGATATTTGTTTCCTCTTTAGCACAAGATTATATTCTTCTCCAATTAAAATGTAGTTAGCTAAATTCTACAATAGCAATAAGGAGAAAATTATAAGATTTTCTTGAGTGAAACAGCAATTAGTTTATCTGCTAATCTGGAGCAAAAAATAACATTTTTGAACAGAAAGTGCAGACACAAAGCTAAAAACAGACGATGTCCAATACAAAAGGAACATGAATGAATTATATAGTTTCAAAACCTCAGCTTATCCTGGCAGCATTAGCTTTTAACCTGAGACTGTAGTTGTTTATTTGCATTTTGCATTATCAGCAGTCGGGATTATGTCAGTTAATTTTTGAGTTTTCAATATCCTGATATTTCATTTAAATCTGTATTGTTACTGAGCTCATTTCTTTTCTGAGAATCTTCTCAAGGTCTGGCTAACATGGTTTATGGTGACGGTAGTGACAGAATTGAGTAAGCCAATCTTGATATCATCAGGAGTGACTTGTGCCATCATTTCTGCTTTTCACAAATGACATGGTGAGATTGCCACTAGGCAGTAGCAAGATGCTAATCAATGGTGATCACTGCTTGTTAAATGCTTTGTTCATGGCCCAACTTGCCTCATTAATACAGCTTCCCATCTTACCAAGCAAGCTTGATGTCCTGAGAACTTAATAAGGATATATGAGCATGGACTTGCAGGATTCAACTCACTGCTTGCTCCAAACTAGCTGCATTTTGGAAATCAGGATCCATCATTTCTGGACGTGCTCCATGGGCAATGGTGACACACATACTTGACAGGAATCTAATATCTGCCAGGTTCTAAGTAACCTCATAGCACTCCTCTGACCACCTTCAAAGATGTTTCTGGGCCTCATTGCTGCACCTCAAGATCCAATGTTAATTACTGCTACAACGCTGCTGCAAGGATATTTGGCATTCAGAGACAGGCACATAAATTATGGACTGCAGAAGACTGCATCTCTGGGCTCTTTGCTCACTGTCATAGGACACACTCATTCTGAGCCTACCTAGATTCTCATGGCATTCCTGCCATTGATTGGCTTTTTGCACTTTGTTCCTTAGCCAAATGTTCCAGGCTCATATTACTCCTGTCTTGCCTTGCCATTTAACACACACAAAGGTTGGAAGTTTGTTACGGTTGTCAGCAGGCCTCAGTCAAGTCAAGGGGAGGAGGGGTGGGCTTATATCAAGGAGTGCCAGCAGAGAAGGTTGAAGGTGGCCTCTAATATCTGTCCTTGGCCTGTTTGTGGTGGTCAGAGTCAGAATGCTTTCCAGATAAAGAGGTGAGAAACTGAAAATGAGCAGCCACTGTCTGTCATGACACTTTCTGTCCCAGTGGGGGCTATTTTCCTTTCAGAATGAGAGGCAGACATTAAGGGAAATGAAAGTGGATGTAACAGTATTTACTGTTGGTGTCAATGCCCTGAATGAGTGGTTAGAGGGGTCAGGGTGGGTTCAGTGAATGAGGAAAAGATGTTGCAGTCAGTTAGCCAGACTGAGAATAATGGGGTTAGATACTGGGATACAGAATGAATTATAATTCAACAGCACTTTTGAGCAGCACGGCAGAGACAAAGTGATAATAAAAAAAAGAAATTGCTGGAGAAACTCAGCAGGCTGGCAGAATCTGTGGAGAGAGAGTAGAGTCAATGTTTTGAGCCTAGTGACCCTTCTTCCACAAACCTTGTCACGAACACTGTGTTTCTTCAGAAGTTTCTGCTTTTGTTTCAGATTTCTAACATTTGCAGGTCTTTGTTTTCGCTTAGGGATAAGTGACATGGAGTTCACAAGCAAGAACTCAAAGATTCTTTCTCTTTGTATCCGTGCTTGTTTCTCTTCTCATCTTTGAAAAAAATGCTTGCTGGGATACCGTTTTGGGAAGACAATAATTGACTGAGATCTCAAAGTTAAATACAAATTCAGGTACTACTGAGAAAACAAGTGAACCAAAAGTAACTGTGGTCTCGGGTTAAGAATTTAAAACCTCAAGGGCTTTAAAGACTTTTAAAAATTGTATAGCTACACTTTCCCTGTGCACACCAGACACTTTCTATTTTAAACTTAGTGTTTAGTGTGTGTGTGTGTGTGTGTGTGTGTGTGTGCGCGCGCGCGCGCGTGTGCGTGCACTTTTAATGCTACATTTTTGCAACTTGTATCTCTGGATCAGTAGGTAATAAAATTCCTTTTTTCTTTCCCTCAAAGAAACCTTGGTAATTGGTTCCTCAGTTTCTAGTCATCTGTGTTTTAATTGTAATAGGGTAGCTGTGTGTTCAAAACAAAACAAAATATTTTCTGCAAACAACTGAAAGGGGTTTAAAAATAGGGGAGCTAATTTTCTCCTCCTCAACTGGTTCTAATAACAGAGAATGTTTTCCAACTGGTTTCAGCTTTGCAGTCAAAAATATATCTTCTCTGTCAAACTCAAGCTTATTTGTGTATTTCTGTGCCTGAGTTCGTAGTCTTCAAGGTTGACAATTGTAGCTGTTGTTTTAATTTCCAACATAAAGCATTCTTATCAAGGTGAAAAAGAGAAAAATTGGATATAAGGATCTTATCACACTTGCCTGAGAAGAACTTTCTGGTTTGTTTCACTACCTTCAGGGAAGGTGCCAATTTCAGCAGTCTGTTGCCTAACCTCCATTGATGTTTGGCCACTTATCGTCAGGGGATGTCTAAAGCCATTTAAATCACTGAATTTGATTCTGTTTTATGATGAGAATACACAAACATCAGACTAGTCTCTTCACTTTTTTCCTTTTATTTTTGTATAAACACTGCCGCCAATGTGAGAACGTTTCTAATATCAAAAGTAAAAATTGACTGATGCAAGTCTAATCTGTAGAATACGTACGATAGAAAATCAAAGGGGGCAAGATTTTTTGGATTGTGTTCCCATTTGATATCATTGAAGAAAACCAAGCAGATTGCACAGATATTAGGCGCAATGCTGCCCATGCCCTGGGAACTGACATCACCTGCATTGCCCCATTTGAAATGGTGTTAAAACAACAATTTTCCCTCATCCAAATTTTATGAGAATAGGAACTTATGCTTGCAAGATATTCAGAATTGCTATTAACAATTTTTAACAATCTTGGTTGCTATCTACTTTATGATTGCTTTGAAATAATATTGACTTACAATTTACTTAACCTGCTGAGTTGCATCCTGTTGCTCAGATAATTGTAGGGGCTGGACATTACTGATGAGCTGTAAAACTGAGGAAACCAAAAGAAAAATTCATCTGTCAACATCCTGCTGTATGCTCATGACTAAAGTTATTAACTACACATTGGCAGTCAGCAGGAGAGGTCATTAAGCAATCTGTGCATCTAGGTCCGCAGCCAAGTTATGCACATCCGTATCAATTGGAAACAGGACAAAAGAAAAACCTTGAAACTGCTGCATGAGATATGAAGGAATCAAGTTTGAATTGTTCCCTTCTATTTTAGCGGGTGAGCAAGCTTGGTTAAACAAATTTCTCAAATTTCAAAAGCAGTGATATTTGACCACAAGTACCAAATTACACTAATTGCCAAAGTTTATCACTGCTTGTGGGCTTGTGCTTCTCTCCTACAGCCCACTTCTCATTCAGTAATCTATATTGCTGCCTCATTTCTCAATGGTAGACTCTGTCCCTGCACAGCCTTTGTTGGAACCTCACAGACTCCAGAATGTAGGGGAAGTTAACCACGAGTACTGCAGCAGTAGAAGCAGATGGACAGCTGACCCCTTTATTTACCTAATAAAACAAAGAACTGCAGGTACTGAAATTTTGAAATAAAATCAGAAATTGCTGAAGAAGCAATCTCGCACATCTGACAGCGTCTGGGAGGAAAACAAAAACACACAGAGTTAATGTTTTAAGTCTGTGATCCTTCAGAACTTCCTCCAGAAATTCAGAACAGTGGCCTCTACCGCTGTTCAAGCTTCACAAGATACATTGTGGAGGAATAGCAGAAAGAAGGTTAATGGTTTGATGTTGCACAGTGCTACACCAATGGGTTTAAATGAAAATGTTTGACAAGCTTTTTCTTTATTTCTGTCATACAATTACCTTTTTCTTTACTAAATCAGTTCCCGGTTTTGTCAATTTTTGGATGTTCAGTTTTTATGTTATTCAATGATGAATTTAAAGGGTCAGCACAGTGGCTTGGTGGTTAGCGCTGCATCCCTCACAGCACCAGGGGTCTGGGCTCGATTCTAGTTTCTCCTGCAATCCAAAAATGTGCAGGTTAGGTGGATTTGCTAAAGTACCCATAATGTTGAGGGATGTGTGGGTTAGGTGCATTAGCCATGGGAAATGCAGAGTTATAGAGACAGGTTAGGGGGTGTGTCTGGATACTCTTTGGAGGGTCAATGTGGAGTCATTGGGCTGAATGGCCTGTTTCCACAATATAGGGATTCTATAATCATTCTCCAATTAAAGAGACAAATTGTTAGGTGGATGTTTAAGTGATAGTTTGATATTTCCTGTAGCTGTTGTGCTTCAATAGTATTGGGGAAGGGAAAGGCAGAAGAATGACCATTGTATTCTCTGGTAATATGGGTACTCTGGTACATCCTAAATAAAAGTTGCATTAATAAGGCCTTCCCTGACATTCTGATTGACAGTTCAATTTGACTGGCATTATCAGTAGAAAAGGTGAAATAATTACTGGCTCCAACAGTCAGGGAAAAAAGCTACACGAGCATGCCGAGAAATAGCATAGCAATACGTTTACGAGTGACCGATTAAGCAATATTAGATATGGCTGTAGCAGAGCCCATGAAGGATCCAAAGGCAGAAGAATTGAGGGTAGTGGTGGCTTTGTTGTTAATGTCGTGCAAATTACTCCCCATCCCATCCCAAGTTTCGATAGACAGCAGGTCTTCTTGTGAGATTCTTCACCATCACCTGGCTTTGACATTAAGAACCTTGTGAAAAGCAAATGTATCAAGGTGTACTCACCTTATTTTTACTGCCAAGTTTTAGGAAATTCCAAAAATCCATGGAACTGATGTTAATCCCGGAATAGTTTGTTAACATTTTTCTAGTTGAGCCATTTTACCATATGGAAATTTTCAATCTACCTCAGCCGATTGAATTCTGAATACGTAGTCCAATGCACTTCAATCAAATAGAGAAATCAGTGAGCTGAAGATTGCTTTTCAAAATGTGCTGTCAAATTCACCAGTTTTAAGCTCCTTGTGCATACCCAAGCCCATTCAACTTAAAATTCATCACAATGTTTCCAGTGTGGCATTAAAAATCTTTTCAACAAAGATTCATGTTTTAACGTGTGACTTGGATGTATGTTGCTGTATTGTATGTAGTGCACATTAATTTATTTGCAAAGGTTTTTTTCTCGTTCTGTTTTATTTTATGCATTTTAAACACGCAGAATTATAACAACTGACATTAGCAAATTATGTCATTACTTGGAACTTGAGCCAATGGTGTTTGGGATATGATCATTTTCAGACTGATTTTTTAAATTAATTGAGAGCAGCTTGACATCTTTAAAGTATGTGCAGTATTCTCTAATCCAGTTTTAATGACAAAGGAGTGGATAACCATTAAATATAGATCAAAACTATTGAAAAGTTATCAATTGTGATTATCATGGGATTTAAGCTTCTCTGGCAAGGCCAATATTTATTGCTCATCCTGATATCCTATGGAAGGTGATGGTGAGCTGCTCCTTACAATATTGCTGTCCTTGTGGTGTAGGGATGCCCACAGTGCTGTCAAGGAAGGAATTCTAGGATTTGCACCCAGTGACAGTAAAGGGCTGATGTGAGAGTTCAAGACAGGTGTATGATTTGGAAGGGAATTGGCAGGTTCCCCGTAAATCTGCTGTCTTTGTCCTTGTGGGTGGTAGACTTAAGGCAGTTAAAGCAGTTATCTAAGTGGACTTGGTGAGTTACTGCATTGCTTTTTGAAAAAGGTATTCTCTGCAGGCACTGTACATTCATGGTGACGAATGTGGAACGTGGTGGATAGGGTACCAGTCCAGTCAACTGCATTATAACAAAGCGTAGAGCTGGATGAACACAGCAGGCCAAGCAGCATCTCAGGAGCACAAAAGCTGACGTTTTGGGCCTAGATCCTTCATCAGAGAGGGTGGTGAAGGGTCTAGGCCTGAAATGTCAGCTTTTGTGCTCCTGAGATGCTGCTTGGCCTGCTGTGTTCATCCAGCTCCAAAATGTGTTATCATGGATTCTCCAGCATCTGCAGTTCCCGTTATCTCTCTCCAGTCTGGGCTTCCTAAGTCTCATCATGGCAAATGGAGTGTATTCCATCACACGCACAATCCACAAATTCCCAGCCTCTGATTCACTGTTAAAGCCGCAGCATCCAAGAGGAGGCTTGGAGACCACTTTGTGGAATGCCTACCCTCGGCTTGTGACAAACAACACCAACAGCCGCGAACCACTTCCCCTCCCCCTCCCACTCCTTGGGCGACATGCCCATCCTGGGCCTCCTCCATTGCCACAATGAAACCAAACGAAAATTGGAGGAACAGCGCCTCATATTCCATCTGGGAACCCTGCAACCCAATGGTCTCAGGGTAGACTTTACAAGCTACAAATCTCTCCGCTCCCGACTTCATCCCAAGACCAGTACCCCTCTTCTCCCCATCTCATTGACTTGTCCATCTTTTCTCCCACGTATCTGCTCCTCCCACCTCACTGACCAACCCCCACCCCCACTCCCTACCTGCACTCACCTCACCGCTACTAGCCTCATCCCCACCTCCTTGATCCATCCGTCTTCCCTCCCACATACCCACCCCTCCATCCTCACTGACAAACCCCCATCCCAACACCCTATCTACATGTATCTTTACTGGCTTGACCTGTCCGTCTTCTGTCCCACCTATGTGCTCATGATCTGCTCATCCGTCTGGACTTCTGCTCTTTTGCCCGTGTTTGACCAATGCTATACTGAAGTCAAGAATTGGCTGACCCTGGCAGGACTTACAAATTCAACACAATTTTTAACAAGTGTTAATTAAATTCCAATTTGACGAGGAATGATCCAATCAGTCAAAAGTAGTTGTATTTTACAGGTAATGATGAGCAGTCAAATCAGCAGCTGGTCATGTACATTAGGATGGCTTGCTGCTGGTCTTCCCAGCCAATGCCCACCACAGTTTACGAGAGATAATGAGAACTGCAGATGCTGGAGAATTCCAAGATAATAAAATGTGAGGCTGGATGAACACAGCAGGCCAAGCAGCATCTCAGGAGCACAAAAGCTGATGTTTCGGGCCTGGACCCTTCATCAGAGAGGGGGATGGGGAGAGGGAACTGGAATAAATAGGGAGAGAGGGGGAAGCGGACCAAAGATGGAGAGTAAAGAAGATAGGTGGAGAGAGTATAGGTGGAGAGGTAGGGAGGGGATAGGTCAGTCCAGGGAAGACGGACAGGTCAAGGACTTGACCCACCACAGTTTACAATGGGTTTTGGAGAAGTGTTGGGTGGGACTCATAACACAGTCTGAATGAGCCCTTTTAGGTGGAAAACCAGCATCTAATTTAAGTCCCTAATCCCAGTGTTACTCTGATTTAACAGGCAGTAGGAGAGGCCAATGTGTAGCCTGGCAAATTTAACTCTTCAGGCCCCTGTTCAGAGAAATGTGGTTGGCATTTGCCTACTCCCTCACATCATCTATGCCAATCAAGGTTACACCCATTCCACCACCTTGCCTCCCTGGCTCTACCCTCTGCTCACCTTGACTGTTCTCCCAAAAACCCTTACCCACTCAGGCCTGTTAAGATACCTGACTCACATAGAATCAAGGGAAGTCCATGCTTCCTGTTTCACCTGGTCTTCCTGCAACACAGGCAGTGCCTACTGATCCTGGTGTGACAGAGTGAAACTAGCTTCTGATTGTCAGGACGCTCTTTGAAGTGGGACCTCCTCCTGGAGATGAACAAAAGACCTGCCTCCTACTAATTAAAGGGTGGTTCACCTCACTGAAAGCAGGGTGTACCTGACAAGCAGGGTTAGGCTTGCCACAGCCTTTTAAGCAGAAGGATGGGTAGCTGATCACTGTCAGTGTATAATCCAGTATATTGTATTGACAGTGGGAGAGTGCCACTTCCTTCTCTTTGCCGTTGTGGATGATCATTTGAGCTGTGTGATGTTACTGCAGCCAGATTGTCTGGAATAAATCAAGTGAAGATGCAAAACACTGGTAGCGCGCCAGTCATAAAACTGATCTAGAGGTGCCTAAACTTGCCAAGTCTATTGGTGTAGCACATACCTGCAGTAAACAGGCAATGAGGTACTTGGTTAAATTGAGTGATAATGAAAATATAATTGTTTCATGAGCTGTTCCTCAGACCCACACTGGTATACTGTATTGTAATTCTAATCCCATAATCACAAGAAGGGTATTGTTGTCGCTGAAACTGTACCGTTGAATAATGGGGATAATTCTTAGTCATCATTGTCACATAGGGCAGAATTTTCCCTCCTTAAAGGTGATGGTGCAGCCGATGGGAAAGATCAGACACTGACTTTTTCCAACAATTGTTGATTTTGTTTCACTAAATATTATAATAGGGTTAAGAGGCAATAACATTGAAATCACGTTATCCATCTTTCCAATTATGAGCCAACCTTGATATGACAATTTTGTTGGAAATAAAAGTGGAAATGTTTGGAATTTCACCTGATGTAAGAGTTTTTAAATGTAGATGGATTAGGTTTTAATGATCTCTGCTTCATCTGCACAACACAAAGTTTAATTACTATAAGGTGAATGGTGTATTCCTTTGAAAATAATTTTCTTTCGAGTTTGAAAATCTCTTGAGTATGAAATCAGGGTAACAGCTGAATTAGTAGAATTGATTTCCATGGACTTGGAATTGTTGAACATCTAATTATAAATCAGTTGTTATTTGTCAATGACAGTGGCAACCAAATTATCATTAAAGATCTTCTCATTTTATATGGTCCTTGTTTCTTCTCGTTTCAATGTTTGTGCTTTTCTGAAAATAAAAGACTCAGCTGCAAATATTATTGGCTCTCATCTCCTTGGAAAGTTAGTTATTATTCTACAAGACATTGATTTATTACGTAGCTTAAATGCTGCATTTTATAATAATGACAAAAATGCTGGCGCAGTAGCTGACTTAAAGGAGCAAAGCTCCACAGACTTCACTGCTTCACTTCACAGACCTTAATAAAATTTAATGATGCCATTACAGGTTGATTGGTTTTGTATTTTGAGAGGCCATTGGCAGAAAAAGAAACTGGACACTGATCCTTTCAAAAAACCCTACTGCAGGTTATAACTGAGAGATAGTAAGAACTGCCAATGCTGGAGCCTGAGATAACACAGTGTGGAGCTGCAGGAACACAGCAGGCCAGGCAGCATCAGAGGAGCAGGAAAGCTGACTTTTCGGGTCGGGACCCTTCTTCAGAAATGGGGCTGGGCAAGGGGGCTCTGAAATAAATGGGGGGGCGGGGTTGAGCTGTGGAAGGCAGGTGGGACGGTGATAGGTGAGTGCAGATAGCTCGTGGTGTACTCACTTTGCACCTAGTCCAGCTGCGTGAGTACATTTACATTTCTGAATTCCACCCAGCAGTGTGTTTACCCAGGTTTGCCCGATTAAGGCAAATTAAATCCCAGTAATTCCCACCCTCTTAGTTTGTTCTTGATCATCAGAGAAGTTATGGAAGAGGTAATTGACACTGCTATCAAGTAGCACTTACAAATGGATAACCTGCACACTGATGATGAGTTTAGGTTCTGCTAGGGTCACTGATCACTAACCTCATTACAACTTTGTCCCAAACATGGACAAAAAGAGTCAAACTCCAAATGTGAGGTGACAGTGATTGCCTTAGATATCGAAGCAGTGTTTGAGTATGACATCAAGGAGACCTAGCAAATTCATGTCGCTGGGAATGAGAGGGCGACCACTGCACTACTTGGAATCATTCATCATGCTAAAGATGATGGTTGTGGTTGTCAAAGATCAATTGTCTGAGTTTTCAGAAATAACTGCTGAAGTTCCTAAGGGTAGCGTATTATGCCCAACTGTCTGCAGCTGCTACGTCAATGAGTTTCTCTCTATCATAGGATCAAAAGTGGACATGCTCACTGATGATTGCACAACGTTGAGTGCCATTGGTGAACTTTCACACTCTGAAGTAGCATGTGTTTATATACAGCAAAACTGGATAATGTCCAGGCTTGGGCTGCTAAATGGCAAGTAACAGTCTTGCTGTGCAAATAACCTTCGCCATTCAGAGAGAATCTAACCCATTGCTTCTTAACATTCAATGGCATTACCATTGGGATTACTGCACTAGCAATATTATGGGGGTTACCATTGACCAAAAACTGGGCAAGTGTTAAAACTGTTGTGATTTCAACAGAAGGTGAAAAGGTTAGGAATTAGCTCACCTCCTGTCTCCCCAGTGCCTGTAGAATATATGAACTGCTCTCCACTTGCTGGAATGGAGGCAGCCAAACCAACACATGCCATTTGACACTAGGGCAAAAGCAACCTGCTGACTGGCACACAGCAATATGTGCCATCTACGTGATGCATTGCAATAACTCAACAAGAATCTTTTGAAAATATCTTTCAGACCTGCTACCACTATCATCTTGAAAGAAAAGAACAGCTGATGCACAGGAACAAAGCCACCTGCAGCTTCCCCTCAAGCTACAAGTGTCCTGGCTTGAAACTGTTTCACTATTTCTTCACTGCCGCGGAGTTAAAATCCTGAAACTCCCTCCCTGGCAGCACTATATGTTGCCCTGCGCCCCAAGGCCTTCAGTGATTCAAGAGGCCAGCTCATCACGACCTTCTCCAGGACAACCAGAGATGGACAATGAATGGCTGGCCTGGCTAGTAATACCTACATCCCTTGAATGAATAAGAATAACCATAATTTTTGCTGAAAGAGAAAATGGACTAATATCTGTGATAATTCGCAAGCCAAGGCATATTTCCCCTGCGTCAGAGTGTTGGCAGAAGTACTACATTGGAGATTTGAGCATAAAACCAGATTGGCATTCCAAGGGGAATGCTGCTGTGTTAGAGGTGTGCTGTCTTTTCAATTAATTTTCCTTCTCAGGTGCTTGCAAATATGTACTCAACATTGAACAGAAACAAAGAAGTTAGCCTTGCTATCTGGCCAATATTTATCCCTTAACAGCCTATCAGTAAAACAGATTGTTAGCTTTTTATCACACTTCTGATGTGCTTGCTGGGTGCAATTGGATGCCATGTTTCCGACATTACAGCAGTGAAGACTCCACAAACTTGGCCCTAACTTTCTTTGAATGTCTGAGGTTGTGGAAGATGCAAATGCAAGAACTTTCTTTTGTGCAATGATATAGAGCCAAGTTGTACTACTAACCTCGTCATGGTAATTTATTGTCAATACTCAATAATTAATAATGGCCATTTGTGCAAAGGCTATGCTGATTGTAGAGCCTTCCCTGATATCTTTAGCAAGGAAATATGGGGGGGGGGGTAGTGGGCAGATCACAGAGAAAACAGAGAGAGTATTTTGTTATTGTTCTATTGAATATATTTGGTGTGAACACTTGAGTAGACAATTAGGAACTGATTTTCTGAATGAGATAAAAGTGGCAAGCGCCACTCGTAGGAGAGAGGCATCAGAAAATTGAAGGCAGACTGCCCAGCATCCCCTGTTCATTAAAATTAATGGATGGAAAATTATGGGCAATGACCTCAGTTTACATAGATCTGTGTAGCTGGAGGACAACAATTTATGAGGACACCATGTTTAGAACATCAGTCCTCTTACATTAATTAACAGTGCATATCTGGAATATGGCATGATCCTGTTCCAAAATTCTTTTGCATTAGGAGCTCTGGAAGATTGCCCATTTGGAAGGATCTTTCTTTCATGTTTTCTGTTTTACAATTATTACTGGCATGCAAAGAATGACCACCCTTTGACATCACTGGCTTTTTTCTGATTAACCATCGACTCAGATCTCTTACCTATCAAACAATCGAGTTGCTGAGTACCATCTAGTCAAATTTGGGGATGTGTTGCCGACTGAGCCCAATGACCTTTTGCAGTCTGCCAGTGTGAGTGCCACTATCTTCTCTTGGATATCTCACACTTGTTTTATCCTTGTTACTGTAACCACCTTCCACCGAGGCTGTACGACTCTCCTGATTGCCTGTCCTCACTCCCTGGCACCCACCACAAACCTGACACTCCTTTCAGCAATTGCAATGTTGACTATCAGCATTCATCATTTAAAAAAAGTTATACAAGAAGGTCAACTGAAGTAAGTAGGAAAATGTGAAAAATCTTATCATAGTTCTTCTCAAGTTCATGACTTTAACTGGAATGTTATTTCAAATACTGAATGAGGGGGCCAGGTCTTCAAGTTGTTGGCAAATAAACCTTGAGACCCCAATAATGGCACCAAATGCAGAACACATTTGCTGTTTCTTAAGAGGAATGATTGAAAATGTTTGGGTCAGTTGATTTTTTTTTGACCAAATGGAAGTCCTCAAAGTATATATTGTTTGGGCAAAGGCAAAACACAGTTTTCTTGATTGACATTCACATTTCTAATTCCTGGTATAATTATTGCAGAACATTGCCATTTGTTACTCAAAAAACCATATGTCAAATTGGTGATTCATTGTGATTGAGAGACAAAATCTGCCACTGTCAGATCGAGCTGATGTCGTAGTTCTTGGGCAGAACTTTCCCACCCCTGATGACATTGGCCAGAAAGTTAAGTATATCAGGCGTGAATCATAGAAATGGAATTTTCAACATCGAGTGCAAAAAGCCCAATTCTCCAACCAAGTATTGAATGGAGCAGTGAGAATTTTGCCAGTGAGGGACGAGAGAGATGTTTGCTTCAATTTTTTGTTCATTCTCATGTCGTTATTAATCAGTCTTACCTCGTTCCTATGTAGTTTGCCAATCTCCAATGATCAGGATCAAAACAAGGTGGTAGAAATTCCCACTATGAAAGTCAGAGTGGGTATCTGTCAATTCTTGCTTGCTCTCCAGCCCTCCATCTCAGTAACAGTCACCAATACCTCAAGGCATGGTTCATTGTCGACGACTGCCTGCCACGGATATTGACATTGGACAACTACCATTTTCACTGCACCCTTATGGCACATCTCCGATTCTCGTGCAAGATGGTTCTAAGATGGGATGTGGCTCTGGATAGATAGTCTGCGCTTCTTTGTTCTTAAATAGTACAAATATAAGTTGTCAGCTGTCCCACCCATGTACCCTAAGAAGTTTTTTTTATTCTTCCTTGCTGAGCTTGACCTGATGCAGGACTGGGATTTTAAAATGGTGTCATTGTCAGGAATGTCAGAAAGCCCTGGCAGTGGCGAGTTTTTCTGTCCATCATGAGAGCTAAGATAGATGAGAGGGTTACTTAGAAGCATGGTGCATAACAAACAAAGCCAGTTTCAGAGAATTGTGGAAGAAAGCTCAGTAGGGCTCATGGAGAAAGCCTCCATAAGACTCACCAGAATTGACACTTAGCTAATTTCTGGCAAAATTCTTGTCTTGATGAAATCGGTCAATCCTATTTTTTTTAAAATTTATAGCTTCTCCAAGAGAATATTGGAGAATAGTCACCAAAATCCAATAAACTTAGTACCATGAATGTAATGTAAGTGAATATCAATGCTTTTGCTTATTCTCAGATATAGATTCTATTTCTGCTGGCAGTATGAAACCTGTGAACTGAAACATTAATAATTTACAGCAGCATAAATATATAACTGAAATGTAGTTACATAGGTACGACCCCATTAATAACAGTCTTTCAGGGAGAGTTAGTTTCCTGCAAGAGGGATGTCATTTTAATAGTGGACAATACAATAGCTCAGAATGGATAGGACTAATGGGTCTTATAAGCAGTAGATTTATAATTGTCATGAAGAACAATTACACCTTGTCACTGCTGAGGGTAGCATGTACTTCTTGATATATATGGTAATCAAAATGATACCAGTTCATGGTGCCACTTACTCACATAAAACAGCAGACTGAAAAAAAGCAAATAAGGTCTGAGAACTGACAAGGGAATCTGCATTAATCCACCATGCAGCATATAAACTATGTGCTGCTTACTCAGTTAACCCATTGCAGTGAGAAACCACACTACCCATTTTCTGAAGAAGGGTCTCTACATGTCAGCTTTCCTGATCCACTGATACTGCTTGGCTTGCTGTGTTCATCCAGCTCTACACATTGTTGTCTCAGATTCTCCAGCATCAGCAGTTCCTTTTATCTCTACCCATACAGCTATGTGACTGCATGCCAGAACAAGGGGGTATGGTATTGTTAATCAAGCACTGAATAAAAGCACTAATGCTCCTTTCTTAAAAAACGATGTGCACATTAGTTAGAACAAGGATTGCACTTGTTATGAAGGGGATTGCTACTATATTTATCTCCTGGCTGTTGTCTTGCAACCAATCAGTGTAAACTATTGCTGATCAGGCCAAAGTGACATTGTCTGAAGCCAGGGTCTTCAAGGACTAGAACTGCTTGAAGTTATCCTAAGTCCATTTGCAGTCTCCTCCATTGAGTCTGCAGCATTTTACTAGGACCATGCTGCAGTCACTTGGGAATGGGACTGTTCAGGAGCACTGGGATAGGAGTAAGTACATACAAGGCAGATGCAAAGGGAAGATGCAAGGGTGGTTAATAGCTTTTGTGTGCAATGCTGAATGGTTTAATTTTTTTAAAAATCACTTTTTTCGGGTAGCTTCTACTTCAGCTTTGTGGTAAGAAAACACTGTACTGGTTCTTGATGGAGGGGAGGTAAAAGCATAAGATGACAGTTAACTGGGGAGTAGGGGCTGCAGTTGATGGTAACACAGTTGAGCAAGCCAATAGCAGGTAACCTGGTCAGGTAGGAAATACATTGATAGTGTCTTTCATTCTTTCTTCCTCAGCAATTTACTTCGTGGTAGGGGCCGTGCCCCAAAATGGTGAGCTTGTGCAGCAAGCAGGATGCCATGGCACATTATGACTTTGTGTTGTGCAGACTTCCTTCACACTGTTCCATGCATTGTCAGAGAAGCTTAACTATTTCAATGGTCAACTTGATGACACTTCATATTGCAACATTGCTATTGCTATAAACATGTTGCCACATGAGTTGTGCATTGTATTCATGAAGAAGTGGTTAGTAGTCAGTCAGTAGTCACCATTTGCTTTTTTCAGTTGGCTCAAATGTAGACTGCCACAGAATGAAGGCATCATGACAGCTATGAGAGTAAAAAGCACTGAACTGCATGGTGTGCGACAGACAATAGTATACCAGCTAGACACTGAAGAAGTGGTCCCTTTTAGTTGCAGTATATCTCAAGAGTTCATGTGTTCCATTTGTACAGCACTATGTGCTCAACCAGTGGCCTCCTGAACCAGGCATAAGGCTGAATTCCTGCTGAAACCAGCATGTGTTTGCTGTGCCTGCTTTTCTTTGGCCGAACAAATGCATAGGAATTTTGTTCCCTTCAATGAAGGGCCTCAGTGACTTCCCTTCCCTAACATTGGATTGTGAGTGAGACGATGTTATAAGAATTTTAGCTCAAGTTGGAAAAGAGTCTGTCGCAAAGACCATTGTTGCCTTCAGATTCACTGGTAACATTGTCCCCTCGCTTGTAGAGATTCCTTATATTGAAAACCATGGCTGCCACATCAACATCTCACCATATCAGTGGCACAGATAAAGATCATGTTGGTTTATCAATATTTTAGACAGAGTATTGTGTTCTTCACCAGATCAGACATTGTGCATTGTCCCTATCAGAAAATCACTGCTGCACAGTTTGTCAGTATTTTTTATGTAAACAATGTGGTAATCTATAAAATAAGATGGTGCCTTGGTGCCAGTTGATTAATATTGATCAAAAATCTTGGCCTATCAAAAACTAGACATTGGATTTTTACTGTGACTGAGTTCCACAAAACAATAAAATCCAGCATCCATTTTTGTAACAAATTTATAGCCAGTGGATCTTGAAACTGATGTATGTGAAAGTGTGCGTATGTGAGTGAAAGAAGGGGATGGGAGAGGA
Organism: Stegostoma tigrinum; assembly: GCF_030684315.1. NCBI lineage: Eukaryota > Metazoa > Chordata > Chondrichthyes > Orectolobiformes > Stegostomatidae > Stegostoma > Stegostoma tigrinum. The sequence continues at coordinate 29,480,130 of NC_081374.1, forward strand.
GTTAACAATTAAGAAAACTGCTTGTTTCTTTAAACCAGATTTAAATCTGACCACAAACTGAAGCTTACAAGGTGTTCACAGACTTGAGACGGATTTGTTTCTGAGCTGAACTGAAAATCATGCTTTTAAACAGTGTAATTACGGATTCAAGATTAATCGTTTTCTAATGACTAGAAGATCGTTCTTATTGATTTATGTAGTACATTACCCTGCCTCCTAGGCTAAACAGTGGAAGATTAAAACTCTCAGAAAATGGCAGTTTCATTTTATCATAATGTGTTATTACACTTCATTCCAAAACAAATGAAATGAGGCATTTTCCATATAGAGCAACGATATTTTGTACTTCCTGGCTTATCCACTTTGGTAAGCATTATCATCTTGTTCTGGATGCCATCAAATATATTTAGTTGTATTTCCAATAATTTTGCAACTATTCCATTTTGTTTGTCTTCTGTAATGGTGAAAATGACCACAGTCGTTCATTTGTCCAGTCCCTTGTATTCTGGAAATGTTCCCTAATAATGTTTTGACAGATTTTTGAACAAAAGAAATATAAAGTTGGTTTCATTTAATTGTTAAGGTATGGAAATATATGTTGATAACTTCTCGGTTGTCCATTCAATGACCCAGCAAAGGTTGTGTGGTCAATGGGTGGGACACGAATGGATTTCTACAGTACATTAGTCACATTTTTGGCTCATGCTCCCCTTATGCTGTGAGACAATGTAACAAAATTGAACAAAGGGAGACACGCTCTATTGGCTTGAACATATAGTTGATTAGTTGTATCAGTGGCTGTGGTAGCCCTATCTTAAATCATGTAGTCTTAATCAAAAGAACATAATTGTTTCTGCCTATCTCCTGGTCTACACCTTGAGAAGTTGCTCACCTGTACCAGTTGTTAGATAGGTATGACAGTGCTAGCAGATATATTTGGCATTTTGACACTGTTTGCAACTTGTACCCTATGGCTGATGATCATTCTTTCATGCTGTATTACCACGTGTGACTAGGGATACAACTGCAGAACCATCCTGCAAAATGCTGTGTCAGATCTTAACATGAATTTAATTCTTATCAGGCTTGTTGTTGCACTTAACTTTGGATTTGGAGCTTTTAGATAAAGTAATCAGCTGATACGTGAGGTCTTCATTGGATGTTGGTGTGGATACACACTATTGAGAGAAAACTTGCAAGTACCAGAAACCAATCAGCTGGTCATCCTTCTGGAACTCATCCTCCTCTTTGATACCGCACAGATGTGAGAGATCTCCAGAATGAAAATCAGCAAGGCCAATATTAGGACTGTTGGCAAAACAGAATGATCAAAATAATTGGCACAAAAGAGCCTAGAACTGATGGACCAAGGAGTTAAAAACACAGAAGGTAGGAAAAGCAGACCACAAATTGCCAATTACACTCCTTCCTGGGTGTTTCAGGATGTGTCGCAGCATCGGGCAACCCTTACAATTTTCTGAAGAAAGTTTTCAACCCAAAAGATCAACTTTCCTGCACCTCTGTTGACTGGTGTACTTTGTACCTCCAGCTCCACACTGTGTTGACCCTTGTAATCCATTTCCTTGTATGACCTTTAACCATGATATCATTGTAGGCCGCAGAAAGCAACAGCAAGTTTCATAATTGTTCTCCAGCATAGTAATAATTGCACTTGCCTCTGTTTTAAGCAGGTCATAGAATGTACATTGTGTACATTAAGGTCAGAATCTGTACTCTTCATTCTTTTCCATGCTCCTTGAGCTGAAGCACACAGGACAAGATGACAGGAAAATATGCCCCAGAACAAAATGGAACTTTTGTTTTATTATTTTCAAAACTACTTAAATAAGAAAATAGGAAATTGACATTGTACACTTTCCTCTCCAGATGAACCTTTTCATAAAAAGGCAATATCATTGCTTTGCCTCTGAAGGCCTCCTCCTTTGCATCTCTGAAGGATGTGAAATGTATATTTTAGTCAAAACAGAACAGATTCTGCATGTGGCAGGTAATGGTGGTTTTATTTGTCAGTGCATTGGGCACTTTGACCAGTTAATGTACGAGAAACACTTGACTCAAGCGGTCTTGTTGTTGAGGCAGAAAAAGGAACACAGAATTCAACTTGATTTTACAAACAAAATATTCCTTATTAAAAGCACCATGTGAGCATTTCCCAAATTCCGACCAAATTCTGAGCTTTACCTAGCTCTATCCATCTGAGAAAGGACATTACCTGCAATGATCCACATGTTTGAGCCAGGCCATTGGAATTTTTTTTGTCTCTGACATAGACCTGGCTCTCTTCCTCTAAGTTAGGTCTTAAAGATCAGGGCGGATCTTCTCTTGAGTCATCTTGAGTTGCTGCATGGTCTTCTGCCATAAATCTTGCTGAGAGCCTTCACTGAGGGGTTGTTTCCAAATATGTGCTCTTATCCCCCTCATCTTAAACCCTACTGAAAGATCTGTGAGCTTTGACTAATGGGGCCATACCAACGCCATGTTGGGGAGGTATTGTTGCCATGTACTGTTGGCATGCTGCGGAGGTATAAAGTGCCTGTCCTCAGGCACGTGCCTGGAAGTCTGACTGATATCCTCCAATACACAACCCTCAGGCCACTTGTAACTGGTTCCCTGGACCTCTGTGACCTCTTAGACAGAACAGTTGAAATTAAGGTCAAATTGACAGCTGCTGGCTTCTGTTTAGTTTAGTTTGGTCAGTTTTCTGTTTGGTGCAATTTCTCCAGCTATGGGTCAATTTTGAATGTCCAATTTTGGGCTTGTTGTCACTTGACAACAATATTCACGGAGAGGAATTTTAAGATAAAAACAGAAGTTGCTAAATTGCTGGAAAAGCTCAGCAGGTCTGGCAGCATCCGTGAAGAGGAATCACAGTTAATGTTTCAGGTCGAGTGAGCCTCCCTCAGAACCTGGCATTTTAAGATATTGTTTTGGTTTTAATTTACCAGATGCAATTATTTGATGAAAAATGCTAACCTTCGATGTTGTTTTAATTTGAATTGAATTTGAATCTTTGCAATTGCCTGCTCAAGAGTGATATTAATGTGAGAAACTTTATACTTCCATATAGTGATATCACACTACAATGAGTTGCCAGGTTTTTTTTAAAAATCTTTTGCACTCAAAATGGATTAACAGTTTTCTGGTGTAACACATTGCAGGAGAGTGATGATTGGATATTGTACCAATACAGACAGTTTCTGATTACAACTGCACTGCCAGGTACAACATGAGGGAGGCAGAACATTTCCTCATGGGAATCATGGCAACTTATTACTTCCTGTACTTTGATCAGATCAGAGCATTCTTAATTCTTTCATCGGATGCGGGCATCACAGGCAAGGCCATTTGTTTGTCAATCCCTCATGGCCCTTCAGAAGGTTGTAGTGAGCTACCTTCTTGAACCACTGCAGTCTGTGGCATGCAAAAATGCTTACAATGCCATGTGGAAGGGAGTTCCATGACTTTGATCCAGTGACAGTTGGAATGGCTTTTTTTTAAAAATCATGATGACGCATGCTTTGAAGAGTAACTTGCAGACTCGAGATTGCAGGTTTCAAAGGTGTTATTGAAGGACCCTGGTGAATTGCGACAGTACATTGTGTGCATAGTCCACACTGCTGCCACTGTAATCCACTGGTGAAGTAAGTGAATGTGTAGGTTGATGAAGATGGTGGTGATCAAGTTTGTTGCTGTGTCTTGGATGGTATTGAGTTTCTTATTTGCTATTGATGTTAGGACTATCCAGATGAATGGAAAGTATTACAGCATTCCTGATTGTACCTTGGATGGACTTTGACAAGACTGAAGGTTAATCCCCGGCCTCGGACCCATTCTTTTAGCCAGAGTATTTAATAGGTGATACAATTTAGTTCCTAATCAATTATTGCTCCTGCATTGTTGATAGTGAGGGATTCAAAGATTGTTTTCCCAATAAATTTTAAAGGGTGATCGTTCAATTCTATCTTGCTGGAAATACCCATTGTCTGGCACTTGTGTGATGTGAATTGCTTTTGACTAAAATCAAGCCCAGCCTGATTGCACTCCAGGTGCTATGCATGGATGTGGACTGTTTGGGTATGTGAGGAGCTGAGACTGGTGCTGAACATTGTGTAATCATGAACCAAAGTCCCCACTTTTGATCAAATGATGGAAGAAAAGTTGAATGAAACAGTGGACCTGTGAAAAGTATCCAGAGGAACTCCAGAAGTGAAGCACTGGATCTGGGATGACTGACTTCCGACAGCCATAATCCATTTCTTTTTTTCCTCAGAATGACTCCAACCAGAAGAGAGATTTTTCTCTGATTCTCATTGACTCTAGTTTTCTAGGGTATGCTGATGCCATTCCTTAGTCAAATGCTGTCTTAATGTCAAGGGCAATCACTCTCTCATTTGGAGTTCAGTGATTTTGTCCATGTCTGGAGCAAGGCTGCAATGAGGTCGGCAGGTAAGATACCATGATGTAATCCAGACTGAGCGTCAGTGAGCAGATAGTTGCTGTGCAAGTGCTGCTTGATAGCACTGTTGGCAGCCAATCTATCACTTTGATGACAGCAATGAGGCTGATGTGATGGTTATTGACTGGGTTGGATTTATCTTGCCATTTTGTGGACAGGGCATAGTAGTCTTTTAGATGCTTCGTAGTAGATGTACTGAAACAGCTTAGCTAGGGTTGGGGCTATTTCTAGAGCTGAAGGATTCATTAATATCGCTGGAATGTTGTCAGTATCCAATATTTTCCGTCTTTTCTTGATATCATGTGGAGGAAACCAAAGTGGCTGAAACTGAAATATGTGACAATGTGGACCTCAAGAGGAAACTAAAATTGATTATCCACTTGAAACATTTTCGCGAGGATGGTCGCAAATACTACCTCGTCTTTTGCAGTCATGTGACAGGCTTCTACATCACTGAGCACAGTGAAGCATACTATTCTTGTTAGTTGTTTATTTGCCTGCCACCATCCATGATTGAATGTTGACGGACTTCAGAGGCCCGATCACATTTGGTGGCTATGAGATCTATTAACTCTGTCTATCACATTACGCATTAGCCACCTGACAGGCAAGTAGTTTTGAGTTGTAGCTCTACCAGGTTGAAACCTGATGTCTGGGCATCCCATGTGCTGTTCCTGGCATGCCCTCCTCACTGTTCACACAACCAAATTTGATCCCTTAGTTTGGTGGTAATGGTAGAACAGAGGATATGGCAGGCATAAGGTTACAGATTGTGTTTGAGTGCAATTTGTTTGCTGCTGGTAGCCTACAGTGACTCATGGATGTTTGGTGCTAGATCTGCTCTGAACCTAATCCATTCAGTACGGTGGTAGGGTTACACATCATGATGAGGATTATATTCAATCAGAAGACTGGGTTTCATTTTCACATATGACTGTGCAGTGGTCACTTCCACGTATATGCTCCTGGACATTTTGTTTGGAAGGGATAGATTGATAAAGATCAGGTTTTGTCGGTGCTTCCACTTCTGTTTTCCTCACGACCTGCCTCAGGCTCAATCTGGCAGATAACTGCTTCAGGACTTACTGATGCTAATGACCTCATCTTAAAGATGAGCATTGAAAGGTTAAAGCCAAAGTTTATGTACTTATCATCCTTAGTATTGCGTCTAAATAGTGTTCAACATGGAGGAGGGCTGATTCATCAACTAGGAATTATAGGATTCCTACAGGGTGGAATCAGGCCATTCATCCCATTGAATCTACACTGATTTTCTGAAGAGCATCCCAACCACTCTCCTCCTCAACCCTACTTCCCACTCCTGTATTTCCCATGGCTAATCTATCTTGCTTCAGATCCCTGGACACTATGGGCAATTTAGCATGGCCAGTCCACCTCACCAGCACATCTTTGGACTGTGAGTGGAAACCAGAGCGCCCAGAAGAAACCCACACAGAGACAGGGAGAATCTGTAAGCTCCACGCAGATAGTCATCCAAGGGTGGAATTGAACCTGGGTCCCTCCACTGAGAGGCAGCAGTGCTAACCACTGAGCCACTGTGCCACCCTAACAGGAGGGTAGCAGTTGATAATCACCAGAAGTTTCTTTTCTCATGTTTGACTTGATGTCACGGAACTTAATCGGTTCCAAAGTCTACATTTAAAGACTGCAAAGGCAATTAATGTCTCTTGGATATATATACACATTGCCATTTCTTGTTGGTGTGCCCTACCAATGGGACAGGGCAGACCCAGGGATGATAGCAGCTGAGATACCGGCTGTTAGGTATAATTCCATGTAAATGACTAGTCAGGCTATTGCTTGACTTGTCTATGGGAGAAATCTCTTATGTATTAGTCATGAGGTCTTTGCAAGTTCAACAGAGCAGGTGTCCCATTGTTGTTTCTAGTGCCTCAGTGAATATCAGGTTGTTCATCCAATTTTATTCCTTTTCAAATTTTCTTTCCTATTTTAAAACAATAGAGTGGTCATTTCAGAGGCCAGTAAATGAAAAGGGGAAAAGTGATGCAAAGTGGATACAAATACTCTGCTAGGTCCCAAATTTTGATAACTGCAAATTTGAATTGATTCTCCTTTTACCTAGGACACCTACCCAAAATTGGCTTGAAGCCAGATTCACATGCTGAGATGATTTGATGCTAATTTCAACATTGTGAATTAAACAATTGTATAAAAATTGAGCTGAGCTTACGTGGGCCCTCCCATTTGCCTTTCTTCCCTCAGGATAGTTTCTTCCAAATAAAAACTATTTTTGATTGGTCCCCCTCACCTGCAACCCTTGGGAATTTCACTTTTTCCAAATGGGCAATTTGCTCCGGAAGAGACGAGTGTCTTTCTGCCCTTAGAACATATCAGAATTTTGAACAAAGGTTCGCAGCGGCTGCAGTAGCAACCTAATTGTTAGGATTTCAAGTTCAGGGATTCTTGGGCTGTTGTTTCTTTCTGAGTTGCCGGAGTAATGAGCAAATGCAAAGTGTGACATTGAGTGCTGTGAATCAAATATCGGTTGCCAGGGTGCAACTCAGGAAGCGTGATTGTGTGAAGACAGCAGGACTGAATGTGTTTATTACCAGGCCACTTTATATTATGGAAAATCTACACTGACTGGGGTAGGGGACGGATGCTGCAATGGTTGATTTGCAATGCTGTTTTTGGGTCCTGGATGTCCGAAAGGGAAAGGGTTCCAATGGCTAAATGCACCATCTCTTGCATTTCTTATCCTTCTCACTGACATTGGGAAAGAGGTGGCATTGTCACAGAGCTGAGTATTTCCTTCAGGACCACCACCCTCTCAGAGCAAGCAGAGATACATAAGCGATGAAAATTCATGAGCGTTACTCACGTTCTGAGATTGACTTATACGTAGACCTATTAAAGTAATTGAAATCAGTGCGTCTGTTGCCCCTTCCATCGGGAGCTCCTGCATATGCAAATTCTCTCAGATGTTTCTCTGATAAAATGTGCTAACATCCTTTTGTTCCACCTGCAACTTACTCGCTGTGACACAATGATTGGAGTTTCCATTAATAATGTTATACGAACTCTGTAATAAAAGAAAAGCAACAGTTCATGGTTGAAGTTGAAATAAAACTCAAATTGCTTTTTCAGATTTTGTATAGTTTTGATTTTCCTACGAGATCACTGTCCATCGCTGTTTTTCTGAATATCAGAGGCCATGTGAAGCTCTGTTCTCTTAATCGACCAATGTTTGTCAGGAAATGCCGGAGGCTTTATGTCAGCACTCGGATGCTGTAGACTCAGGGTAACTTACTCTTTTGGCCTCTGCTTTGATTGTGACAACAACACAGACTCAAGTCTCTACTCCACAAAAATTTTTTTTTCACCTGCATTCCCCATGCAGATGGCCTAAAGGCCCTCCGCTTCTTCCTGTCCCGCAGGCCTGACCAGTCCCCCTCCACTGACACCCTCATCCGCTTAGCCGAACCCGTCCTCACCCTCAACAACTTCCCTTTCAATTCCTCCCACTTCCTACAGACAAAGGGGGGTGGCCATGGGTAACTGTATGGGCCCAAACCATGCCTGCCTCTTTGGAGGCTATGTGGAACAATCCATCTTTCACACCTACACTGGCCCTGAACAGCTCTTCTTCCTCTGTTACATTGATGACTGTATCAGCGCTGCCTCGTGCTCCCACCGGTTCATCCACTTCACTAACACCTCTAACACCTCTCTCACCTTCCTGGATCTCTCTGTTTCTATCTCGATCAATCACCTTGAAACCGATATCCATTTCAACCCACCGACTCCCACAGCTACCGAGAATACACCTCCTCCCTCCCAACCACCTTCCTGCAAAAATGCTGTCCCCTATTCCCAATTCCTTCACCTCTGCTGCATCTATCCCAAGATGAGGCATTCCACTCCCGTACATCTCAGATGTCCTTGTTTTTCAAGGACCGCAACTTCCCCCCTGCATTGGTCGAGAATGCCCTTGATCGTGTTTCCCTCATTTCCCGCAACTCATCCCTCACACCCTGTCCCCACAATAACAACAAAAAAAGAATCCCCCTCATCCACACATACCAACCCATCAACCTCCTGATCCAACACATCATCCTCCGACACTTCCGCCATCTGCAATCTGACCACACCACCAAAGACATTTTTCCTGCCCCACCCTTGTCTGCTTTCCGGAGGGACTACACTCTCTGTGACTCCCTTGTCCGCTCCACACTCCCCTCGAGCCCTACCACACCCAGCGCTTTTCCCTGCAACCACAGGAAGTGCTACACCTGCCCCCACACCTCCTCCCCCACCCCCATCCCAGGGCCCAAGAAGACTTTCCACATCAAGCAGATGTTCACCTGCACATCTGCCAATGTGGTATACTGCAACCGCTGTACCTGCTGTGGCCTCCCCTACATTGGAGAAACCAAGTGGAGGCTTGGGGACTGCTTTGCAGAACACCTCCACTTGGTTCACAATAAACAACTGCACCTCCCAGTCATGATCCATTTCAACTCCCCCTCCCATTCCTTAGATGACATGTCCACCCTGGGCCTCCTGCAGTGCCACGATGATGCCACCCGAAGGAATGCAGGAACAGCAACTCATATTCTGCTCAGGAACCCTGCAGCCCAGTGGTATCAATGTGGATTTCACAAGCTTAAAAATCTACCCTCCCCCTACCTCATCCCAAAACCAGCCCAGCTCATCCCCGCCTCCATAACTTGTCCTTCCTCCCACCTAACCCCCTCCTCCCATCTCAAGCCGCACCCCATTTCCTACCTACTAACCTCATCCTGCCCCCTTGACCTCTCCGTCCTCCCTGGACTGACCTCCCTACCTCCCCATCTACACTCAGCTTTACTGTCTCCATTCTGGCCTCTTTGACTGGTCTGTCTCCTCTCCACCTATCTTCTCCTCTATCCATCTTCTGTCCGCCTCCCCCTCGCTCACCACTTAGAACAAAGAACAAAGAAACCTACAGCACAGGAACAGGCCCTTCGGTCCTCCAAGCCTGCGCCGATCAAGATCCTCTGTTTAGCCTGTTATCTATTTTCTTTGGGTCTTATCCCTTTGCTCCCTGCCCATCCATATCCCTGCCGAGATGCATCTTAAAAGACACTAACATGTCTGCGTCTACCACCTCCGCTGGCAACGTGTTCCAGGCACCCACCACCCTCTGCGTAAAGAACTTTCCACGCATATCTCCCTTAAACCTTCCTCCTCTCACTTGAACTCATGTCCCCTAGTAATTGAGTTCCCCACTCTGGGAAAAAGCTTCTTGCTATCCACCTTGTCTATACCCCTCATGATTTTGTAGACCTCAATCAGGTCCCCCCTCAATCTCCATCTTTCTAATGTAAATAAACCTAATCTACTCAACCTTTCTTCATAGCTAGCACCCTCCACACCAGGCAACATCCTGGTGAACCTCCTCTGCGCCGTCTCCATAGCATCCGCATCCTTTTGGTAATGTGACGACCAGAACTGTACACAGCACTCTAAATGTGGCCGAACCAAAGTCTTATATTTATTTCAGAACCCCCTTCCCCTCCCCCATTTCTGATGAAGGGTCTAGACCTGAAACGTCAGCCTTCCTGCTCCTCTGATGCTGCTTGGCCTGCTGTGTTCACCCAGCTCTACACCTTGTTATCTGGGATTCTCCAGCATCTGCAGTTCCTACTATCCCAGAGTCTAATTCTGATCAGGATCTTTGATGCCACGGTCAGTCAAGTGCAGCCCCAATATCATGGCAGTCAAACTACATCATCTCTGGAGTTCAGCTGTTTTGCCTATGTTTGAACCAAGGCTGGAATGAGGTCAGAAGCTGAGTAGCTGTGGCAGAGCCCAAACTGATTGTCAGTGAGCAGGCTATTGCTGAGCAAGTGCTGCTTGATAGCACTGTTGATGAGCTTTCCCATTGCTTTATCGACAATTGAGAGTAGACTAGGAATACTGTAATTATCTGGGTTGTTTTTGTTTTGCATTTTTGTGTAGAACACATGCTGTGTAGGTGTCAGTATTTTAGCTGTGCTGGGAACTGCTTGATAATGTAATGCTCTGAATTTTAAAATGATTTAAAATAATGGCTTTTCCAAGTATGGCAATGTCCTGCAGATTGACACTTTACCCCTTTTTTTTAACGAAACAGACAGATCTGCATTTTTAAGAGGAAATTGTGCTCAGACTTTCCTCAGAAAAACAGAACCATGTTTTCAATCTGTCAGTCACAGCACAGAATTATTAAAGTCAAATTACACCTCCCTTTCATAGCAGTCAGCTGCCATAAACTGATATTTAAGGTCCAGACAACCATTTTGACATCTACTGTCGAAAAATATGTGCATAAATGAAATATGATATTAAGGTGCTGTGAGGGCAGGATGCCAGTCAGGTAGGAATTAGCTAACTAGGTAAGTAGGGTGCCACCTGAGAAAGGGGCCAGGTGAGTAGGGAGTAGAATGCTAGGTAAGTAGAGTGGCAGGTGAGTAGCATGACATCAGGTTGGGGATATGATGACAAATATGGAGTAGGATGATGTAGAGAGCAGGATGTCAGCTGAGTCGATGCCAGGTGAATAGGGCCCCAAGTGGGGAGGGAGGAGGATCTAAGGTGCCAAATGGATATGGTGCAAAGGGGGCAGGAGGACCAGATGAGTAATGCAGTCACCTGGGTTTGATTCCACCCTCGGGCGACTGTCTGTGTGTAGTTTGCACGTTCTTCCCATGTCTGCGTGGGTTTCCTCTGGGGGCTCCGGTTTCCTCCCACAATCCAAAGATGTGCCGGTTAGGGGGATTCGCCATGCTAAATTGGTCATAGTGTGCAGGAATGTGTAGATTGGGTGAGTTGTAGGGGGATGTGTCTGGGTGGGATGCTCTGAGGTTTGGTTTTGGAATGAAGACTTTGTCACCAGCAGAAAATGAAGACCAATATATGTTGTTTTGAAACACTTACCTGTGTCTTTGTTAACACTGATTATTCCAACACTCCCTTGCTAACATCTCATGTTTTACCATCCACTGACATGAGATCAGTCAAACTTTTGCTGCCTGATTCCTAACTCACACCATGGCCTATTTATTCATCTCTCCTCTGCTTGTTCTACTCTACTGCCTCTCAACGAAGGAAAGCTTCAGTTTAACAAAGAAATATTTGCTTTCAAGTTCCACTAGGACCTCATTTGTTATTTTTCAATCTCCTCCAGTTCTGTTGTAACATCTGAATCATCATAGTCTCCAATTTTGTCCTCTCGAGCATTCCTGATATTAACAACTCCAACATTGGTAATTGTGTCTTAACATGAGCTCTAAGCTTTAGAATTCCTTTCTTGTGATGCTGTACCTGTCATTTGTCCTTGATGACACTCCTTAACACTAACTCTTTGATTTAGTTTTTGCCCCTATGATCTAATATCTTCATATGTGGTATAACAAAAACCGTTATTGATAATGTTCCAGTCAGGTGTCTTGGAATGCTTTATGTTGAATATGAAATACAAATGCAAGTATTTGATATTATAAAGTGAATAATTCAGGCAGTATTTCTGTGACCAGTGCCTCCATCTAGAACATCAAGGACCATCTGGAGGAGACCCCTGCAAGTCTCACACCAGCCTGATGTGGAACTGTGTCTCCATTCTTTCACTGTCATTGCATCAAAATCCTGCAACTCTCTTTCCAACAGTGTACTGACGGTGTAGGTGGTTCAGGAAGGCAGCTCACCACCATATTCTCAAGGGCAGTTTGGGATTGATAGTGCATGTTGGTCTTGTCAGCAATATTCGCATCCCAAGAAAACTGTCCCTATTCTATTTGACCCATATGTGACTCCAGACCCACAGCAACCTGACTCTTAATTGCAACTCTAAAATGGTCCAGGGGCCAACAGATTCAAGGGTAACTAGGGATGGGAGACAAATGCTGGCACTGTCAGCACTGCCTGTATTCCATACAGTAATAAAAAAAGCTCAAAAAATGAATTATTGTGGTGAGTAAATTGTGTGTGGTTTTATTTCAAGCAGCCTTTTTGAGTTTTAGTACAATCAAGTGGTTGGACAGGGAGCATTTCTTTCTAATAATGTTTATTTGAAATTTAATGCATTGGCTAAATTTTTGTTTTTTAAATCTTGTCAACTGAAGGAGTAAACAATGAGTTGAACATCTGGGACATCCAGACTGAGTTGGGAGAGAGAGGTGTTTTGGATTCAAAACTGCAGAGTTAAAGAATAGAAGAACCAGGAGATAATGGCACATACAATTCAGATGGGTAAAGAAATGATTGCAAATGAAAGGTGGCTGGTGTTTGCAGTGCGTGCTTCACTGTCCAAGCATCCAGTAGATGTGGATCCCGTGCTCCTCTATGCCATCCCATGTTGGTCACTGCCATAGCCTACCATGCCCTCAAATGCTGTTTCACATACCGCACATTCAACTGGAGCTCCACTCTGTTACCATTCTTGTCCTTATTGCTGCAAATGCCTCAGCTTCTGCAATCCTCGTGCCCCCTCCGCCCCCAGCTTTGATTTCCTCATCCCTTTCAACATAGACCCTCCTAGTGCCTCTAAATGTCACTCTTGCACCCTTCTATATAATTGGTGCCTGGACCGCAGGACTTTATTTTCCCCAGATCTCTGACCAATGTTATCGGCTGCCCCTAATCATGAATGATCAAACTCATCACTGCTGTCATGTAGTTCCCCAAATGATGATATGCCATTCCCCTGATAGCTTGTGATTGCCTTACAAGACTCAGTGTTACCCACTCTCCAGGTTGTGATCAGATAAAATCCATGACTCTACCTGGCCTGAGCAGGCAACATGATTTTCAGATAGTTTCTTAGGGCAGCATGTCCAGAACTGACCAGAGGGCAGAGTATACTAGACTTGGTATTGCATAATGTTACAATACTAGGGGCGGCATAGTGGCTCAGTGGGTTAGCACTGCTGCCTCACAGCGCCAGGAACCCGGGTTCAATTCCAGCCTCAGACGACTGTCTGTGTGGAGTTTGCACATTCTCCCCATGTCTGCATGGGTTTCCTCCAGGTGCTCCAGTTCCCTCCCACAGTCCAAAGATGTGCAGATTCATGGATTGGCCATGCTAAATTGCCGTAGTGTTCAGAGATGTGTAGATTAGGGTGGATGGGTCTGGGTGGGATGCTGTGAGGGTCAGTGTGGAGTTGTTGGGCTGAAGGGCCTGTTTCCACACTGTAGGGATTCTATGACTAGTTAACTGCTTTAGATTAAAGGTAGTGCTTGATGGCAGTGACCACAATATGATTGAATTTTGCACCGAAAAGATGAAGATTGGGTCTAAGATTTGTATTTTAGAATATTTAGGCATGAAGGTGGGATTAGATGAAGTGAACTGAGATATTAGCCCAGTAAATAAATCAGTGGATTAGATTAGATTAAATTCCCTACAGTGTGGAAACAGGGCCTTCAGCCCAACAAGCCCACACCACCCCTTGAAGCATCCCACAAACTCCTGAACACTACGGGCATATTAGTAGCAGATTTTTAAAGAGATACTTCAGAAGGTATTCTTCTACTTTAAAGAAAATATCCAACATGAGCACCCACCTTCTATGGTTAACAAAAGAAGTTAATGCAAGTGTCAAATTCAAGGAACAAGCATATATTTAAGTATAGATAATTGGTAAGTCAAATGATTGGTCAGAATATAAAGAATGGAAGGGAAAGATTTAAAGGGTAATCAAGAGGAATAAATTAGAGCATGAGAGGAGTCTAGCTAGAAATATTTTTAAAAATACAGAGAATTTCAGTAGGTGTCAGGAAAAAAACAATAAGGAATATGAGTGTTGGTGTCTGGAGGGTGAAGATTGGGGGTTAATAGCTAATAAAGAAATGGTATATACAATGAATAAGTATTTTGATTCTGTCTTCGCTATCGAGGGTACAAAAAAGTCCTTATAATACCCATAAATCAAGAGGTTGAAGAAGGGACTATCTTGATGAAATTATGATGACCAGGGAAGAGGCACTTACCAACTGATACTTCTGCAGGTGATAAGCCTTCAGGTCCTAATGGATTTCATCCTAGTGTCTTAAAAGTGGTTGTTAATAGTGTGATAGAAACATTGATGTTAATTTCCCTAAATTCATTCTGTTTCGAAAATTTTGCATCAAAATGGAAAATGTCAAATATAACTTCTCTATTCATGTTTCAAGGGAGGCAGGAAATGGCTAGCCTGACTTGTGTGGTAGGGTATGTGTTAGGTTTGATCCCTGAGGAGGTTATAACTGATCACTTGGTAAACTTTAAGTTAATCAAGGTGAGTCAGCATGACTTTGCCAAAAAGAAGTTGCATTTTCTCAAGTTGTTAGAATTCTTGGAAGGAATTGCGCACACTGTGTATAAACAGAAACAGACCGATGAATTATTGCCTTGGATTTGAAGAAATCATTTTACAATGTGCCACTTAAAGGAGTATAATAAGAGACTTGTGGTTTATACATTACCATGCGAGTGTGATTGGAGGATTAGGTGATGGCACAAAATGTAAAGAATACAGAAATGTATTTTTTTCAGATTGGCAGGATTTCAAAAATGGGGTCCTGTGAAGGTCTGTGGTATGTCCTCAACCTTTTACAATTTATAGCAGTATCTTAGAGAAGGTGAATGAAGACAAGGTGACTAATTTGCCCAGGACACACAGTTGGGTAGGGAAAGCATAGTATGGAGATGACAAAACAAAGATACTGACTATTGTGGATAGCTTAATTGAGTAGGAAAGCATCTGGTTGATGGAGTATAATCTAGGAAAATATGATGTCATTCACTTTGCAAGGAAGAAAACAAAAACTAGAGTGTCATTTTACAAGGAACAACTGTAGAATTCTGAGGACCGGAGGGATTTAGAGGTTTAATGTATGAATCACAAAATCTAGTCTGCAGGTACAGTAAGTAATTAAAAAGGCTTATGGAATGCTTTATTGCTTTGTTACCTTATATCCTTTGTTACTAGTGGAACTGACCATAAATTTAAGGAGGTAATTCTTATATTGGACATTGTGTAGAACAGTGTATAGGTTTGGTCTCCTTATTTAAGGAAGTATGTAAATGTGTTGGAGGCATTTCAAAGGATTTGAAACCTGAAAAAAAGTGGATTGTCAAATGAGGAAAGATAAGTTGGGATTATTTTGTTCCTGTTTATTTGAATGAGGGGGAATTTAATTGAAGTTCCTAAGATCTTAGGTGTTCTTGACAAGGTGAATGTGGAAAGGATGTTTCCACTTGTAGGTCCACATTTGTTTTGCCTCCTGATCAAGAATCAATCAATCCCAGACTTAAATATACACAAGGATCCTACCCCTACAACTTTGTTCCAAAGACTGTCAACTCTGAGAGAAGAAATTCCTCCTCATCTCAGTCTCACATTGGCACCCCTTTATTCTGAGATGATGCCCTCTGGTCTGAAACTCAGCTATGAGGGGAAACAGCCTGTCTGCATTTATCCTGTCAAGCCCCTTGGAAAGTTCTATACGTTTCAATGAGATCACCTCTCATCTCTCACAACTGTCACCATTTTGTTTCGTATTAACAGTGCTACACACCATCTTCATTAAGAATGAAATGAGGACAATTTCATGCAATGGCTCTCCTTGTTCAGTGGCTGTGAGGATTCCACAGATATACTCATGTCCAAGAATAGGAACCTAAAACAAGAGTCTGTCCTTTTGGTTGATCTGAGGAATGGTCATAGATGAATGTATGCTGTCTCATTACTATGTGTATATTAACAGCTACTGTGTAGTGGAAGTAAATTGTCGATAAAATTTGAGTACAAATTATTAATAGATGTGAGGAATGCATAGTTATCCCCGCAGCAATTCTGATAGAGAAGTATGTTTGTACTATGAAGTCACAAATTTAACAATAAAAGTAATTGAATTTTAATTAATTTATTGCTATGTTGTTTCTATATAAGTAGCTAGTGAAACATTTGATCCTTTCTCAATGCTAGGTCTTCACAATTCTGTAGAATTTAAGTGATCTTATCCTACTGTATACTCCAATGGATAATCTTTGCAGAGCTAGCAATATTTTGGGTAGTTTCTGTTTGGGGACAAATAATGGAAATAAAAAAGGAAGGAAAATAATGTTCAATATCCCAGATTATTGGATCAAACTTGTAACAGAGCAACTTAAATGTATCAAATTTCTCATATTTTGTTCTACAAACCTCACGTAGAGCTCTGATGTAGCTTGCACACATGTGCTGTGAGCCATTTTATTTGTTCACAAAGAAACCCATTTTTTTCTATTCTCTCATGGGAAGTGGGCGTCACTGGCCGGCCAGCATTTATTACCTGTCTTGCATTGTCCTTGAGAAGGTAGTAATGAGCTGCCTTCCATTGCTGTAGGTGGACCCACAATGCCATTAGGGAGGGAATTCCAGGATTTTGATTCAGCGAAAGTGAATGAACTGCAATATGTTTCCAAGTCAAGGTGGTAAGTGGCTTGGTGGAGAAGTTGCAGGTGTTATTCTTATGTATCTTCTGCCCGTGTCCTTCTAGATGTAAGTAGCTGTGGATTTGGAAGGTGCTCTCTAAGGTTCTTTGGTGGATTTATGTCAACCCATTAAAGCTATTGATGGTCATGGAAGCAGCACTGTCATATGTCCATAATCCTCTCTCCCAACCATTTTGAAAATAATTGTTCAAAAAATGACATGTGTATAAGCTGCCTTTTGTTTTTGTCCCGTATACTCTGATAATGTTGGCAAATATAATCTGTGTTATAGCATAACAGATAATATCAACATAAATTTCTTTCCGTAATGTTCAATAATCAAATGGTTTGTTCAATTTAAGCAGTGAGTGCAAGTTGGGAATGGGCTGATCCAGAGGTGGAACATTTTCTGTTCCCATGACTAACAGTGGAGATGACAACACCAGACTATGTTAACCTGGTGAGTGTTTGTCTCCTGTGTTAAATCGATTTCAGCTGACTGGAGGGATACATAGTACTGCAAGAAACAGGTCAATGGCCTTCTCTATTCCACTATCTTCACACCAATACTCCACACTCACTCAAATCTCAGAAACTGTACCCACCTCCAACCAAAGCTCATGCTGTACCACTCCGATCAGTGCCTGCAACATCTTGTCCTCAATTGTTATCATCCAGTCTAGCCCAACACCACTAGCCCTGACTGACCTTTGTGCCAACTCATTACACTCTCAGAGCTTCTCCCAGCCTTTACCAAATGTAATACCTGTGCCACTCACTTTCATCTCCCTCAATATTTGCCTGTCTCGTTTTCCAAGAGGAAAGCAGTCTAGTATAGGGAAGAGTGAGTCAAGGTGGGTTTTAGTTTCTTTTTGACAGAGGGCTGCTCACCCTTACAATGAGTGCATCCTGATTTTGACCACACTGAATGGTTAACTTTCCATGTCTGAAGCCCTGTGGTGACAGTAGAGGTTGGCCGTGACTTACTTTGTTGGAACACCCTGAGCATAAACTATCCCCCGTGACTCCACTGAAGCCTGTTGACAGCCAATAACAAGTTTCTGTTCTTTGAGTCTGCTTCAAATGGAAAGGCAAGACAGAAGTTATAAGAGCATAGTATCTCTGGCTGAGGAAGCAAAATGCAAAATTGTGAGACAAGTAAATTAAAGATTAGGATACTATTACTATCCAGGTAGACTCAGAATAAGTGAGCTCTTTGACATAGAGTAAAAGCCTGGAGATGCACTGTCAAGCCCATGAGCTGGTTGCATGCCCCCGAGTGCAGTGTCCTTGCAGTAGTGTCACAATGATACTTATTGCTGCAGCTTAAAGTATAGCATTGAAGTGCCCAACTGTCCTGAAAGTGGATGACAGGTGAGCTTGAGTGTTCTTAAAAGCTGGCACTAATGGATAGCAGCATGTGTGGACACAGGGTGCATATGGACAGTGCCCTTGTAGTGTGCCCTGAGATATTGGCAGAGGGATTTAACAGGACAGCCACTGGTGTAGAAAAAAGTGTGAGCTTTATTTGTATACCATGATGATTCTTGTGGAGTCCTTGGGACATAAAACAACATGATTCAGCAAGTAGCAAAAATTATGAATGTGTTGTTAATAGTCCTTTATTGTCCTTCTGGATTCATTCTGCTGACATACGGGTATGACGGACCGAAGCGTACAAAATGGACCATGCAAATTTCAATGCAGTGCAATCTTGGATTGATGACCACTGATATCATATGAGGGCATAACCTTAGTCTTTTAAATGGTCTGGCCACATCTAGCATTGACTGATAATATCAATGGTATACCATATACTTTCAAGTTTGCTTTCTTGGAATTAAATGATTGGAGATGAGTGTTATACTTGGGAAATGGCTAGAGTGAAAGAGCAAAGGTGTTATTAATGACTAGAGTCATTAATGTTTGAGTTTTCGGCATGGTTGAGGAAATCAGTAGGTGCAGAAATGTTGTAACTAGCAATAGCCCAAAAGCTGTTGGGATTTTGAAAACACTTTTGTAAACAAATTGAGGATAGTTTTCTTTCAGGGACAGATATAGAAAGATGAAGCATCGGTCATTGGAAGGGGTTGTGGACTGTGAGAGGTATAAGGAAGTGATCAGAATAAAACCAGAAAGTAACAAAACCAGATGAGTTGGCAAGATAAAGCGGGTAGCGTGGACATGAATTGGGAAATGAGTTGAGGTGAGGATGAGAAGTTACTTAGTGCAGAAGTCATTAGAGGAAAGTGTGATATTAGGTGTGTGATTATATATTTTCAATATAATTTATTTTTGTGTTTGGATTTTTTAATTTGAACTAGTGGCATATGGATTTTCTGTGTATCCGAAAGGGTGTATAAAGATATGGATGCACGTCCAAGGAACAACAGTAGACCACATAGCCCTTAAAACCTGCTCCACCATTTATTAAGATCATTGCTGATTTGATTTTACCTCAATTTTACATTCCTACATACTCTAATAATCTTTTATCTCCTTGGCAGCACGAGTCTGTTTACTTCTGCTTTTAAAGTATTTTAAGATCCTGCCCGCACTATTTTTTGAGGAAGTAAATTCCAAAGAGTTGCGACCATTTGAGAGAAAAATATTTTCTTAATCTCTGCCTTAAACAGGTGAAATCTTACTTTTAACCTAGGACCCCTAGCTCTAGATTCTCCCACAAGGGGAAGTGTCTTTTCCATTTTTACCTAGTTAAGTTCCCTCAGGATCTCATATGTTTCTATTTAATCACCTCTAACTCTTTTAAGCTCCAGGGCATACAGAACTAGCTTATCCCACTTTAATTCATAAGGCAATCTGCTAATTGCTTGCTTTATTCTAGTAAGCATTCGCTGAACTGCTTCCAATCCGTTAGCATCCTTCCAAAAGTACGATGGCAGTACTAAACACAGTGTTCAAGATATAATCTCACCAATTCTCTGTATAACTGAAGGATAACCTCCATGCACTTGCATTCAACTTTCCTTATAATAAAACATAATATTCTGTTAGCCTTCCTGACTACTTGCTGTACCTACATACTAACCTCCTGTGACTGATGCATTAAAACAATCAGCTCTTCCTGCATCACAGAGCTCCGCACCTCTCACCATTTAGACAATATTAGTTTTGTAAAAACAAATTCTTTCTACCAAAATAGGTAATTTCACACATTCCCACATTGCACTCCATTTACCAGGTCTTTCTTCAATTATGCAACATATTTATGTATCTTTGTAGACTCTTAATGTCCTCCTCACGACTCACTTTTCTATCTCTGCTTGTGTTATCAGCAAATTTAGCCTCTACACCTTTAGTCTCTTCATCCAAATAGTTTATAAAATTGTAAAGAGTTGAGGCCCTAGCACTGTCCAATTGGCATACCACCCACGACATCTGGAAAATGACCAATTCATTCCAACTCTTTGCTTTATGTTAGCCAATTAATCTTCCATCCATGCCAATATGTTACCTCACAATACGAGGTGCTTTTATTTTCTATAATAATCTTTGATGTGGCACCATATGAAATGTCTTCTGGAAATATAAGTACAATACAACTTTTGGATCCCCTTTATCTATACCACAATTTACTTCCTTAAAAATCTCCAATGAATTAGTTAAGCATAATTCCCTTTGACAAAACCATTTTGGCTTTTCCTGACTACCTTGAACATATCAAAGTGTCCTCTTAATGACATATTTAATAATAGTTTGTAGTATTTTCCATGTGACAGATGTTAATCTAACTGACCTGTAATTTTCTGCCTTTAGCCTCTCACCCTTTTTGAATAAAGGATTTACATTAGCTATTTTCCAGTGTTAAGTGCTTCAATGAGCCTGTCAAAGGATGATGAGAAAGAAGGGAAACTGAGATTTGTTAAATAGGGTGCCAAGTTTGGGGTGACAGCAAAATAGCATGAAGGTCTAGTGTTACAAAGGAGGTGGTCAAATCCTTTTGATAATTAAAGCTGAAACCCAAACTCCCAATCTGATACAGCAGGAGTAGAGGTTCCCTGCTAATATTGAAACCTGAAACATCCAGAGAAGCTTGCCTTGCCTTTATAATCTGTTCAACTATTACGGAGAAGGAGAGGTTAAAAGAAAGAAAATCCTAAATATTCACTTTATAAATACCAAGCAAGAATTTATTTATTTAACCCTAACCATCAACAAATTAGCAGAATTACTAACAAACAGAAAGATTCCCCTTTAATGACCAACTATTCCCCAACTGAACTAAATTCTACTGGTATGCTGTTCCAATTAACACAAGTCCCACTTATATAAATCCAAATAGTAAGAAAACAAATGAAAACTTAGTCTCTCAAAATCTTCACACCTTTCGCTTGCTGTTCTCATTGTCATAAACACCCTTCTGCTGATCCACCTGTCAGGGATGCTTTCTCTGTGAAGTCTCCTGCAAGGACTCTTAGCTAAAAGTGCCATGGCACCTTTTATGGATAGGCAGTGCTTTCCTAGCAAGCTTAGTGACTTCTTGTGAGAGCTAGATGCTTATTTCTCAGATGGCAGTTTGCTGTCACTCTAATTTGTAAAAAACTTTCTCCTTATATACCTTGGATGACATATCAATTTTCTTACAATAGCATTGGTTCAAGGTTGTCAACATCATCAGATTTAAATTCATTTAGTTTTCAATTGCTAAGTACTTGTTTTAAATTATTTGGCTGATTTCAACGATTTGCCAAAACATCAAAACAAGTCTAAGATTTCCAATCACGCAACCAATTGATACATGTTTTAATTTTAGAACTGGCGTACATCGTCAGCTTTTTACAGATACATCCTTTTCTGTGTAAATCTCTAAGCTTAGAAAAGCACTTTATTTCTGAAAGGAACATGTAGTCTTTCCCCCTGCCTTTTTGCAAACAAATTCAAGCTTCTTGCCTTCCAATTCATGAGTAGCCTACACTACTTTGTAACACAAGAATACTGAGCAATTGGTTAGAGTACTGGGGAGGCAGATTGCGTGGGAGTCGAGAAGTAAAAGAAGGCATTCCAGTAGAAGAATCTAGATGGGCTAAAGAGGAATGCTGAAAGAAAATAAAGTGAAAATAGATTGATGGGCTCAGGTTCTGGGCAGCAGCCAAAATGTGAATGGCGGCAGAGAGAATACAAGTTACATTACTTTGGTTACATGGAAATTAGGATACATAAAAGACACAATTTACCATTGCCCATTTACTATTAATAGTGTTCATAGAAAGAAACTTAAAGTTCTAGGTCCCACGGTGCAATAGTAATGATTTAGAAAGGGTAAAAGCAGCAGAAGCGTCAATGGGTTGCAGTCCAACTCTGCAGACAGCTAAGGTAAGTAAAGCCCAGAAGCAGTTGTGGGCATTCAAGGATTGAGGGCTGGAGCTGTTCAGATTCAGTTGTAAAGTTGGACAAGACCATAAAACCTGAAAGTGGATTTCTCTTCCTTCTAGCTCACTGCGCATATGTTCAGAAGCTGAAAAGAACATTAAACCGACAGCCAGCCATAGGCTTGGTAGGAGATTGAAGTCTCTCAGTCACTGCAGAAGTGGGGGAAATGCAGTAGACTAATTCAAGAAATTGTACATTCTGCAAAGTAAAACAAACCAGAAACATATGTTAACATTACATTTCTCATACATGTGAATATCCTGGATATGGAAAAGGCCCAGTGTATTTACGTAACTCTCACTATCTCAGGAAGGAAATATAAAGTATTCATAAGCAATGGCTTGTATTTCTCAAGAATGGAAAACCCTTTAGATGCAATTTTTAAATCTGAACATAAATCAATAGCTCACTCACTGTGTATTTGTGTCCCATATCAAATCAGTGGTTCATTGCTTTCCCATTAATCTTAAATATAGAAAGGTGGAAAGCATTCTTTTTTAGTAAGATTGACCACTTCAATTACTTGAATGGATGCAGGAGTATGAAGTCACTTGGTCTCAGGAGATAGGTAGAGCTGTTGGATGGAAGGATTTTAAAAGTGAGTATAAGCCTTATGGAATTACTAATTTGTTTCAGTCCAGGCAAGAGCAGTAGTCATGAAAATTACCCTTTTCTGTAGGAAACCTAATATTTCCCAACAGAGGGAGTCCATTGAGTAATGGCCACAAGTTGTGCCAATAGCTTTGTTTGACCACTAGCAGGAACTTTAAAATCAGTTCCTGAAGAATGGAGTGGGAGTACATTCACAGTAAGCTAGAAGCAGAAAAACTGCCAATCATTGCTAAATTATTATAGTGAGAAGAAGATCTCCAAGGGATTGCAATGATGATGAAAACCTTTGCATTGATTAATCATCAGTTATAATCAATTTTTAATCGCAGTTCAGAGCGTGAGATGGAGCAACAATACCAGTCTGATGTGATCAACTCAATGTAACAGCTGTTCTCCTTTGTCAGCAGTAAATCATTAAAGTATCAAACATACTTGAGATAAAAAAAAGTCCCTTGGAGACAAATTATCTATGATCTGTGGAATGAATTAGGAGAAAAGACTTTTATGAAGTCCAATTGTAATCTAGCGAGAAAGGCTAAATGTTGTTGCTAAGAAGCAATTACCCAACGGTATATTATTTAATTAACCAATTCAAACTACATTGAAATATGATCAAAATAATGTTGTGAGTGGAACATGTATTTGAATTGACTCTTTATTACAATTAAAATTTGGGTGGTGGGTGGGCTTGTATACACCCACTAGGTTGAATGGACTGTTTTCAATGCTATAAATACTGACCGATTGGACCACTTTGATTTGACTGTGCAGATTTTTTTTTGAAAATGTTAAGATGTTTCCAGGTATTCATTTTATCTTGGAAAATGTTTTCTTAGTTATTTATTCATGGGTCGCAGCATGCTAGGCCAGCACTTATTGCATACCTGCAGAAGGGGGTGGTAAGCTGCTGCCTTAAACTGTTACAGTCCTTGTACAACCTCAGTGCTGTTTGGAAGAAAGTTCCAGGTTTTTCTTCCAAGGGACTGAAAATGTGGTGATGTAGTTCCAAGTCAGATGGTATATTGATTAGAGAGGAATTTGTATATGCTGGTGTTACGATATACCACCTGCCCTTGTCCTTCTCGGTGATAGAGATCACAGATTTTGAAGGTACTGTTGAAGAAGCAGTGGCGAGCTGTTAATGTGCATCACATAGCTAATGCACACTGCTGCTAACAGTGCATTGGTGGGGGAGAGGGTAACAATTAAGTGGGAAACTTAGTTCTCAATGGTATTTGACCTTCTTCTGGGTTGTTAGAGCTGCAGGCATCCAGAAAAGTGGAGAGTAGTTCATCTCACACCTGACTGATATATTTTAGATAGTGGGTAGCTTTGGTGGGAGGGGGGAGGTCTGGTGATGAGTTAGTTGCTGCTGAATTATTAAGCTTTGACGTGGTCTTGTAATCACAGCATTGCTGTGGTTGGTCCATTTCAGTCTCTGGTGCATACTATACACTTGAATGACCACGGGGGAGAGTTAATTGATGACAACAGAGTGGCAAATATTTCTGAACATTGTGCAGTAGTGAGTGAAATTCTCCACTTCTGACCTTTTAATGGTCACTAATAAAGCAGTTGAAGGTGGTTGGCCCTAGACGTTTACTGTGAGGAACTCCTGTAGTGATATCCTGGGACTGAGATGATTAAACACCTAAAGCGTTATTCTTTTCTTTGGGAGATGTAGGGAGGAATTGAACTGCACTTTAATGTACACAATTCATGTTAGTTAAAATACATACACCGTGTCATCCTGTAAAAATAGCCTTAATCTGTAATCCTGTTAGTATCTTAATTTGAATATGTTGACATTAGGACCGAAGAGTGCTGTTTATGTTGTATAGACAGACTCTCTTAGGGCATTTTTAAGCTTTTGTTATCTCAGTATGTGCTTTGACTTCTCAAAGCATTTCTCACAGTTTTTTTTCATGAAATATAACTGTGAGATAAACATAACAGTATTGTCCTGTTTTGGGCAAAAAAAGGGCAATGACATGAATGAATAGTTTCTAAATGAGTAAATGATGAAGCAGCACTTATTAGTGTACAAAAAAAACTTATGGGCTTACCTCAAATTAATAATAAAGGATCTTTCACATTTACCTCATTTACTGATAGGAATTTTATGCACCATCTCCTCTGAAGAGCATCTACACTCCATCAATATTGTACTGGTACAGCACTAAATTCACTTGCTTTAGCTCTGACTACTATTTCCCCTATTTATTTTGAAGTGTCCAGATCACTTTCTTCTAAATTAGAACTTCCAAAGTGGGATATTGTTTCCCCAGTGAAATGATTCGTCTTGTATGGGGTGGCTAAAGGCTTTGCAGGATTTTCCAACTAATATCAAACTCTGACATTTCTGGGTCTCTTCCTCCCATATTCCAAACGGTTTTACTGATGCCTTGGTAGAAAGAGCAATGAATAGAGTCTACTGAGGCAATTTGGCAACATCATGTAGTCCTTAAACTCGGAACGATAAGACTCGGAATTGAAATTTCAGTTAACATTGTTTTTCATTGGAGCTATCCTGCTCCTTTCAATTCCATAAAATTCATAACCCTTTCTGGAATTGCTTTAAGGGAGCTTAAGACTGAATACAAATGGTCAGGACTTGACTTGATTTATTGTGTTACATACTAGCAAATACAGTTGAAAGTATAGTTTTGTGTGCTATCCAGGTAAGTCATACCTTGTGTAAGTACATCAAGGTAATAGAACTGAAAGCGGAATATAGTGTTACGGCTACAGAGAAGCTGCAGAGAAAGATGACCTCTCTTACTTGAGAAGTCCACATAACAGCAGGAAAGAAGTTGCCCTTGAATTGCATAGCCTTGGCTGTACCTATTTGTATTACAAATGTTTGGGCAAAGTGCTACAACTGACATACGTCTACAATTTGCGTAAATAATCAACAGAATGCAGGTCTGAGACCAGAACATGGAAGATTAAAATTTACCTCTTCCAATGTGGTGACCACTGAAGTTTGGCAGAAGAATAGGAAAGGAGATTCTGTCTTCCATGCGATTAGCGTTTGTCTCTTTTAAATTGGAAAAACTAGTGAAATAACATGAAATTTACTTTTGAGCTCAGATGATGTCCTCAATCTCCTCTTTACCATTTGTCATTTGTGGCTATAACACTCATTGTTCAAAACCAGATTGTTATGTTTCAAGTCTCATTCCAGAGACATGAGCAAAGTCTAGGCTAACACTTCCAGGCGACAACCAACGGAATATTATAATATCGGAAGTATAGTCCTTTGGATGAGACAGTAAAACAAGAGAACTTCTGCCCCCTCAAATGGACATTATAGATTCCATGACAGTATTTCAAAGAAGAACAGTGTGATACTTAACCTTCAATTCCCATCAATAAAATAGATTGTCCTTTTAATCACAAAATGCTGTTGTGGGACTTCGTTGTAAGCAAATTAACTCCTGAAATTCTTGCATTGCAACAGTGGCTACAATTCAGAAGTGTTTAATTAGCTTCAACTCTTGAAAGGTGCTATTTAAATGCAAATGTTTTCCCTTTATGCTTGAATTAAGTTGAGCATTCTAGTGAATATAAAGGGAAGTAGAGTATTGTTTTGTGTCTGTGGCTGTAAATGTAAAATATATTTTGAACTTTCTAAGTCTCAGAGGCATGACAAGTTTCTAATTGTCAGACTTCGCAGGGTAGAGGAAAAGAGCATGACAGCTGAAGATCATCACGACAATTTTGAGATTAAGGCATAGGGAAGTTTGAAACAGTTTTACAATATAAAGGGAACAGCCTTAAGGGTATCAGAGATAATGGGAACTGCAGATGCTGGAGAATTCCAAGATAATAAAATGTGAGGCTGGATGAACACAGCAGGCCAAGCAGCATCTCAGGAGCACAAAAGCTGACGTTTCGGGCCTAGACCCTTCATCAGGTCCAGGCCTGAAACGTCAGCTTTTGTGCTCCTGAGATGCTGCTTGGCCTGCTGTTTTCATCCAGCCTCACATTTTATTATCTTAGCCTTAAGGGTATACTGGGTTTATAAGACTAGAACAGCTCATAGAGTTATAAAGCTAAAGCTGATTTATAAATGGAACAGCATTCCATACTTCTTAAATTGAATAAATAAACTGTCACTTTATTTTTGTTGTGCCTCATTTTGGAATGTCTCTGTTCTTTGTACTCCTATCTTCTAGACACTGTGTCTAACAGGATTCTGCATCATACAAGAATCCATCATTAGCATCTGATAAGTTATAATTAATAGCTTTTAAGGGCTTTTAAAATCCAATTTCTGTAAGATGTTGCAAATCTCCTGCTCGTTAACAATTCAAAAATCAAACTCCATTTTCTTTAATGTTGTGAGTAGCAGTTGTCTGAGCCCTGTAAACTAATTACAGACAAAGGTACTTTGCAACCTGAGTTAAAGATGAATGGGAGTTTGTTGAAAGATCAAAATAGAAGCA
Organism: Stegostoma tigrinum; assembly: GCF_030684315.1. Lineage (NCBI taxonomy): Eukaryota > Metazoa > Chordata > Chondrichthyes > Orectolobiformes > Stegostomatidae > Stegostoma > Stegostoma tigrinum. The sequence continues at coordinate 29,507,521 of NC_081374.1, forward strand.
AACAATTCCTGTGAAAGAAAGGAGAAAAGAATTATCACGCTGGAAACAGGAGATGAAATGGAATGCAGAATGGGCAGTAAGTCGGTAGCAGGTGGACTCATGTTGCAAATGAAATTCCCATTACAACTACTGAGCCACCCCAAAATAAAATGAATCTTTTTAGATGTCTTCTAAAAGCTGATAGACTGCCTGTGCAGTATATTTTTTCGTATTTTATTTAGGGATGTGAGCATCATTGGAAAGGTCATCATTTATTGCGGCCTTTCTAAATGATGCTCATGTAATGGCCCTTGAGATATCAATGAACTGCCTTTCTCATCTGATGCAGTCTTAGGTGCACCCACAGTCCAGTTTTTTAGGAAGGAAGTTCCAGATTTGTGTTACACTTAAAGTGAGGAATTGTAATTCAGTTCAGGAAGTTGCATGGCTTGGATGAAAATTTGAAGGTGGTGGTGTTGCCTTCTGTCTGCTGCCCAAGTTTTTCCAGGTGGCAGGAATTGCACATTTGGGAGATGCTTTAGAAGGAGTCCTGGTCAGTTACTGCAATACATTTTTCAGAGGCACAAATTGCTGGTTGGATCACCAATCAAGCAAGTTGGTTTGTTTTCTGGATGGTGTTGTGTTTTCTTGGAATCTAGTTTTGGATCTGCAGTGACCCAGGCAAGTGGTGACAATCCAACAGATTTCAAAGTGAGACATCATCAAAGGTGAAATTTCAGGATCCAAGATCCTCACCACAAATTTCCATGCCTCTGGCCTGCTGTTGTAACATTTGTGTAACTGGCCCAGTTCAGTTGTTGATCAGTATAAGTAATTGCCATATTGCTGGTAACCCAGCAGTTTCTGGTTTAATGATATTTTATTTAAACCTTAATAGTGAAGTTCCTGGAACCTTGGTCCATGGTTAGTTGGAGGAAATGGCACACTATTTAACAACATGCGTAGCCAATAAACATGGCTACTGCACTTTGGATGAGTGAAAATGTGATATAATTCATTGCTTGGTAATCCAATTGTGTTATATATGGCAGCAATCCATGAATATTTCAACATTCAGTGAACAGCATGTTCCATCAGAGATAATAGGAACTGCAGATGCTGGAGAATCTGAGATAACAAGTTGCAGAGCTGGATGAACACAGCAGGCTTTTCTGAAGAAGGATCTAGACCCGAAACATCAGCCTTCCTGCTCCTCTGATGCTGCTTGGCCTGCTGTGTTCATCCAGCTCGACACCTTGTTATCTCAGCATGTTCCATCACTATGGTTGCTATGTTTTGTTCTATGTTATGATAAAGGTGGAGTATGTTGTGAAGTTTTTAATAAGTCACTCCATAATTCAAGAATTACTGAACAGTCAATTTTAGAGTTGGTCGGGCTGTCTCTGTTATGCTGCTAGTCATCCGTTTGCTGAAGCAGGAATCAATTTATCTTCCACAGCAGTTTAATGACTTTTCATAGTTTAATACACACTGCAGTCTATTCTCTCTCCTTTCTAATCACCTGTCCTTACTGGGAAAATGAACCATTAAATATATACTCCAGTGACCAGTAGAGCAGGGGGATTAGGTAAGAAATCAGTTTTTCCCTCCAAACTCTCATTGTGATAGTGTCTTTTTTTAAACGGACACTCAAAGAAATGAACAACAGATTTGATGCAATTCACTATTACAACTATTAGAAGTAACCATTATTGTTACATATATTGAAAGTGTTATTCAATCATAACATAATGTAGACATGACTCAAGGATATTATAAATGCTTTGTAAAAATATTTTGTTTAAAAAAGTGCACAGGTATTGCACCTACAGGTGACAGCATGTTAACTGACAAATTGGAAGCAACGAAGCACATACAAATGTATGTGTTTGTCCAAAATGGTGTGTAGAGTGGTTTTTCAAACTGACAGGAAGTTTTCCACAGAAAATGTTGCTGCAGTTTTGATAAATGCATAAGTTTTCTGACCAAGAAGCTTCGAAAGCACATTGAATAGTATGGTGGAGTCCACTGGCAGCTTGCGTTAGTCCTCTCATATCATACAATGCATTTCAATCAACTCTATAGCATGTGATCTTTGTAATGATCATTACAGCTATGACAACACCGCCCCAGTCAATCACGTGAGTGAGTAAAAGTGGAAATAACATCTGTCTGGAATGCTTACACTGTGTTCTTGGATCAGTCATTTCCTCTGCCTTGGCCAGGTTGTGAAGGCAGATGGATAGGAGTTTCAGTCAGGTGGTGGATTTCCTAGGTCCTGTTGTCCAAGTGATCCATGGAGGGCTATACGCAGTGCCATAAACATGGACAATTATTTGTTGGATTATGACATGAGTTCTTATGAAGACAACAATTCTGTTTTCACAGAACCCCCTTAACGAAAGCCCACGGTTGACTCAGAAAGCCCTGGCATTCACAAATTTGAAGCAATCTGCTACAGCTGATCCCTGTAGTGCCCTTTCATCTTGAGGTCACTGACTTTGAGTATCATCTGAGTACTTAAATATCACAGCAGGCTCCTCCCCGAATACTGCAGAAAATTAGGTGGTACCCCGGAAAAACATTAAAGTAGTTCAAAGAACTTGGGAACCTTATACTCTGATGAATAATTGTTTGACAGCTGTCCTTAGCATGTAAAACCTAAATAAAGCTTGAAATATTTGTGTCAGAGTATGCACTTGTAATAGTTGGTGATTCTGCCCTGTTATTTGGCATGAATATCAATTTTGGAATTTGGCAGCAGCTGCTACATAGCCTGTGATAAATGTTGGACCTGACTGTTAAACACAAGGTAGGACAGATTGTTCAGCTGACAGTCTATCATATGAGTGTAGACCTCTGGCTGCACTCAACTGTTAGAACCAATCTTTCTTTCTTGCTATCGTTTATGTCGGCAGTGTCCTCTCCCTCACTGTGCTGCATCCCCTGCTTCAGCAGTGGCAACGTGTATTGTTCGTATTTTTTTTCACAAATGGTGTGCCCAAAGGAGACAAATTTCACAGGAATCAGAGTGAGATGAATAGGGCACATTAGAGCATCTATCGGGTTGACCGAGCTTGCAATGCAAAGATTTCTAAATTAAGACATGGGAGCTGGACTTTATGGTCTTAATTAGGCATCAGTCAGAAATTAGTGTAGAAAGCAGAAGACACTCCTCCAATGCCATGTCCAGTTCTTTACAGTGGGATAACAAAGGAGGTCGATCAGGAATCACTGATGCTGCAATTTGTGGTTGCTGGGACCTTTCTGAAAGAAAGCATTTCTGAATTTGTGCAATTTTCAATGAGGCAAGCATATTTTTCGTAAATCACACCAGCAGAGGTGTGTGAATCATGGATTGGTGGATTCAGAATGTGGGCAAATATTATTTTGTGTCCTTTACAGTTCGTCATGAAAGCTGTATTCTGCATTTTATCTCTGCATAGTAAAGTTATTATAAACAGTGCTTTGATTGGTAAAGGTAAGTGATCATTAAAGAATGTCATTGTGTCAAGTTATCAAGTGAAAGAACAGCATTGTAAAGTGGAAAATATCTTCAGATGTGTTCAAATACATTATCCACTGGATAATGTAATATTTTACATTGTACAATATTGAAAGACTGGCTGAGAGTCAGATTGACAGATAATTCTTCAAACTCCCCCTTGGCTGCCATTCATTCTTTGCAAAAGAGCTCAGACATTGCTTATATAAAGATTATGAAAGCTGCTAAGTGCTTTTGGTTTCATTCAAAGTAGCTAACAACTCTGCAATTCAAGAGAATTTATACTTTTCAAGCAGGATAGATCTGTTTGAATTGCTTATATAAGTGATATTTGTTTCTTTTGACAATTTTGGAACTTTAAATACTTACTATGTTAATGTCAGGCTGGCGAGTTCTGTTTATACACTAAACACTGGGTGAGTGTGTTGGAGGGGGATGAGGGGATAGTGTGAGATCATGCATTCTGAAAGGGAATGAAGAATGCAGGGATGATGAAGGAAGAAGAGGTGTGATTAGAGTAGGAGGTTAAGGGGGGCAGGGGCTTGGAACTCATTTGAAGAGCTGGCCCAGTGTTGCTGGAACTGAAGGCAGGCCTCTTAACCAAGCTCATTCAGCCTTGCTGCCCCTGTCCTGACTCAAGGCCTCCTGAAGATAAATATCCACCCGAGAGCAGTGACAGGACTGAAGTAGAATTGTGATATTGAAAATATTCCTGATTCACACGTCCCATCTCCATGATGAAAATTTATTTCAAAATCTTGGCCATTTGTCTTGGGAAAGGGCACCTCCAAGCACACACTATCCTGACTTGGAACTTTTTCACCGTTTCTTCACTGTGGCTGCGTCATAATCCTGGACTCCGTATCCAAAACAACTGCAGCAATTCAAAAAGGCACCAGTCCACCACCTTCATAAAATCTTAGAGCCCCTACAATTCGGAAACAGGCCATTTGGGCCATTGAGTCCATATGGACCCTCTGAAGAATATCCTACTCAGACCTGCACCCACTCCACCCTATCTCCATAAACCACTCTTTCCCTTGGCCAATCCATTTAACCTGCAGATCCCTGGACATTGTGGGAAATTTACCCTGGCCAATCTACCTAACCTGCACACTTTGGACTGTGGGAGGAAACCAGAGCTCCCAGAGGAAACCCACGCAGATCTGGGAAAATTGTGCAAACTTCATATGGACAGTCACTTGAGGGTGGAATCGAACTGGGATTCCTGGCACTTGAGACAGCAATGCCAACTATTGAGTCAGCATGCTGCCCCAGGCTTCACCGGGGAAAACTTTAAAAAGGTAAGTAAAAACCCTTTCAAAGTTTAAACGACCTTCTCTTTGTACGTTAAAGTTGCAGCAACAAACTATAGGTCAGGAGAGGAGCCAAATTTAATGTATGTTGGCAGTTCAAGGGTATCTTCGCTCTCCTGGTATCACGTGGGCATCAAAGTAGTAGTCACAGCTTTCTGGGCACTTCTAGTCACTGAGCATCAGGAATAGATCATTTTCAAATGCTTGCTTTCCCCCTGGAAATCAAGGCTGATGAGGAGTAGCAGCCTGTACAGAAAGAATAGAACACCAGGCAGAAAGAAGGCCAGAAGAGAGGTGCAAGGGTCATGAAGGAAGAGACATCACCCTGAGTATAGGATCTTTATATAAATGTGAAGTTACCTGAAGATAACTGAGAACTGGTGTCAAAGGTGACTGCAGCTCTCTGTGCAGATGATCATTAACATCATAACTTCAATTCCATTGAGGTTTAGACTGATTTCCGGGAGAACCAGAAGACTGGGAGAAGATTTGATCGAAGCATTTAAAATCGTGAGTGGTCTCTGCAAGTTTGTTTTGGTGGAAGGATTGAGAAGCAGAGACTGCAGCTTTGAGGTGATGGGTAAAAGGACCTGTGAATACATGAGGTTAAATTGGTTATCCAAGTGGTTAGGATCTGGAGTGCATTGTCTGTGATTGCGGTGGAGAAATATTCAATCACTGCATTCAAATCATTGCCAAAAAAAAGCTCTGTAGGGATACAGGGAAAAGGGCAGTGGAGTGTCACTGGGTGAATTATTCCTTCAGAGGGCTAGTACAGACACATTGGACTTTGCTTCTTTGCTGTAAGAATTTAGTGATTTTATTTGTGACTTCATCATTGCTGTATCTCATTGGTGACGACATTGATGAATTGCCCGGTGACCAATATTCTTTTTAATGGCATTAGATAATGCACCAGGATCATAACTGAAGGACACTACAACCACCGAGGATGCCTTATGCTCGTACGCTCAGGTGCTGCCCTGTAATACCCTTATGAAAGGGACCACTTATAGGTGGCAGTCTGCTGCACTCTCCTTAATGCGGCCCTCTGAACAATGTGAAGCTTGAGGAGAGTGAGCCCCTCAAAGGGGAAAACTCAAAAGATGAGGTGCAGGAAATAAGACTGAAGACAGGGGAAAATTATGCTGAACACACCGGTGCCTCTCGTAGAGATTGAGAGAGCCTTCTCTTCCTCTGCCTCAGAGGTTTCAAGTCTATTTTCCCCAGGTCCAGGGTCCGGCACAAAGAGTCTCCCTTAGACCATTGGGCAGCTTCAGTGATGGTTGTACTGGGTGTCTGAAATCTATCTTCCAAAATAAATATTTTCTAATAAATCTTCTATTACATAACTCTGGAGCTGGTGAGACTTGAACTCAGGACTCCTACCCCTAAGGTAGGGAAACTATCACTGTATTTTTTTTTCATGAACCTGTTCAGGAATATTGTGACACACCTCTGGAGACAATGTTGAAGAATAGGATATAGAAATTTTCAATCAGCATATGTTATTTGTGAGTCAACCTGTTCAGGAGATGCTGTCACACAGCTCTGGAGCAGATAGGACCTGAACTGAAGCCTCTTGGCTCTGAGGTAGGGAAACAACATTATACCACAGAGGCCCATTCTAGAGTAACAAGGTGTGGAGCTGGATGAACACAGCAGGCCAGGCAGCATCAGGAAAGCTGACATTTTGGATCTGAACCCTTCTCAGAAATAGGGGAGGTCCAGGGGGCTCTGAAATAAATAGAGAGGGGGAGCCAGTGATAAAAAGTGGATAGTGGAGCAGATAGGTGCACAGAAGACAGACTGGTCAAGGACGTGGGGGTGAAACCAGTAAGGGTGAGTGCAGGTAGGAAGTGGGGATGGGGATCAGTCAGTGAGGAGGGAGGGACAGGTAGGTGGGAGGGAAGATGGATGGGTCAAAGATGAAGCTGGTATAGTTGAGTGTAGGAAGGAAGTAGGAGTGGGGGTTGGTCAGTGAGGTGGGAGGAGCGTATAGGTGGAAGAGAAGACAGACAGGTCAAGTAGGTCAGGTGTGGGGAAATTTTGAAGTTCGCATAGAGACCATTGGTTTCGAGGATTCCAAGGCGGGATATGAGGTGCTGTACCTCCAGTTTCCGTGTGGCATTGTTGTGACACTGGAGGAGGCCCAGGATGGACATGCCATCCAAGGAGTGGGAGAGGGAGTTGAAGTGGTTTGCAACTAGGAAGTATTAACGCAAACCGAGCATAGGTGTTCCACAAAACAGTCTCTGAGCCTCTGCTTGGTCTCCCCGATGTGGAGGATACCACATCGGGAACAGCGGACACAATAGGCCACAGTAGCAGATGTGCAGGTGAACATCTGTTTAATGTAGAAGTTGTTTTGGGGGCTTGGGATGGAAGTGAGGGGGGAGATGTAGGGGGGTGTAGCACCTCCTGCAGTTGCAGGGAAAGGTGCTGGGGGTCATGGGCCTAGTTGGGAGTGTGGAGTGGACAAAGAAGTCACAGAGAGAGTGGTCCTTCTGGTAGGCAGATAAGGGTGGGTAGGGAAATTTATCCTTCGTAGTGGGATCAGATTGCAGGTGGCGGAAGTGGTGGAGCATGATGCATTGAATCCGGAGTTTAATGGGGTGATAAGCAAAGACAAGGGGAATTCTGTCTTTGTTTTTATTGTGGGGAGGGGGTGTGAGGGCTGAGGTGCGGGAAACACAACAGATGCAGTTGAGGGTGTTTTTGACCACTGTGGGGGAGAAATTGCAGTCCTTGAAAAACGAGGACATCTGGCATGTCCAGGAGTGGAAAGCCTCATCTCAGGAGCAGATGCGACAGAGGCAGAGGGGATTGCATCCTTGCAGGAAGGTGGGTGACAGGAGGTATAATTTAGATAGCTGTCGGAGTCGGTGAGCTTGAAATAGATATCAGTTTCCAGGTGGTTACTAGAGATGAAGACAAAGAGGTCCAGGAAGGAAAGAGATGTATTAGAAATGGTCCAAGTGAACTTAAAGTTGGGGTGGAAGGTGTTCATGACGTTGATGAATTGTTCGAGTTCCTCAGGGGAGCACAAGGCTGCACCAATACAGTCATCAATGTAATGGAGTAAGAGATGGGAGATAGAGCCAGTGTAGGTATGGAAGGGGGATTGTTCCATGTATCCTACAAAGAGGCAGGCATAGCTTGGGTCCATGCGGGTACCCACAGCCACCCCTTTCATCTGTAGGATGTAGAAGGAGTTGAAGGAGAAGTTGTTAGGGGTGAGAACCAGTTCGGCTAGGTAGATAAGGGTGTCGGTGGAGGGGGACTGGTCGGGCCTGCAGGGGAGGAAGGAGCGGAGGCCTTTTCAGCCATTTGCATGGGGACTGCAAGTATACAGGGACTGGATGTCCATGTAAATATGATGTATTGGGGACCAGGGAATCGGATGTTTTGGAGGAGGCAGAGGGCGTGGGTGGTGTCGTGGACATAGATGGGGAGTTCCTGGACCAAGGGGGAGAAAATGGAGTCAAGATAAGTGGAGATGAGTTTGTTGGGGCAGGAGCAGGCAGAAACAATGGGTTGACCAAGGCAGTGAGGTTTATGGATTTTGTGAAGGAGATCGAAACGAGCGGTGCAGGGTTGGGGAACAATGAGGTTTGAGGCTATGGGTGGGAGGTCACCTGAGGTGATCATATTATGGATGGTCTTGGAGATGATGTTTTGGTTGTCAGGTGTGGGGCCATGATCAAGGAGGCAGTAGGAGGAGGTATCAGAGAGTTGGCGCCTGGCCTTGGCAATGTAAAGATCAGTGCGCCATACTACAACTGCACCTCCCTTGTCTATGGGTTTTATAGTGAGGCTGGGTTGGAACAGAAGGAGCAGAGGGCTGCATGTTCTGTGAGAGAGAGGTTGGAGTGGGTGAGAAGGGTGGAGAGGTCGAGGCGATTGATATCGCGACGGCAGTTGGAGATGAAGAGGTCGAGGGAGGGTGGAAGCCTTGGAGTGGTGTCCAGGAGAATGGGGTGTGTTGGAGGTGGGAGAAGGGGTCAGTAGACGGGGGGTTAGGCTCATGACTAAAGAAGTAAGCACAGAGGCAGAGGCAGCAGAAAAGCTATTCGACGTCCAGGCATGAGCAGTATTTGTTGATGTTTGGATGGAGGGGATTAAAGGTCAGTCCTTTACTGAGGACTGACAGTTGTCCTCAGTGAGTGGGAGGTCTGGGGGGGATGGTGAAGACCCAGCAGGCCCTTGGGCTGGTGTTGACTGTAGAGTTGCTAGCTGTAGGGGCTGTGGCAGAGTGGCTTCGGCTCCCAGAGTGTTCTATTTGCAAATAAGCTTTTAAGTGATCTTAGCATTGAAATGTAATTTCCACCAGATCAGAACAATTGTGTTGGAAGGATCAGCCAATATAAATACAAGTATAATTCACAGCCACACTCTAAGTTTTAGGTCACCCTCGAGAAAAGCTCCTGAGACAACAGTTTTTAAAATTTCCTGGGAGATGACGGACTATTGGTGTTGTTGATGGATTATTAATCCAGACACCCAGGTAATGTTCTGGGACACGTGTTCACGTCCAGCCATGGCAGATGGTGGAATTTGAATTCAATACAAATCTGGAATTAAGAGTCAAATGATGACCATGAATGCATTGTCAACTGTTAGAAGAAAAACAGCTGGTTCATTAATGTCTGTCAGGAAGGGAAACTGCTGTCCTCACCTGGTCTGGGCTACATGCAACTCCAGACTCAAAGCAATGTGGTTGCACTGAACTGCCCTCTGGGCAATTAGGGATTGACAATAAATACAGGCCTAGCCAGCAACATCAAATGTATGTTACACCAGGACTGAACACCATAAAATTGCAAATCTAGAATTTATTTGCAATTGACTGTACTGAAATAAATTATCAGGGCAGCTGTAATATATTATAGTTACAGGAATAAACAGTCAAATAAGTGTAGTTTAGCTACAAATCTTTTGAAGCCTCACTTAAAATAAGGAGAATTTATTATACTATATACTTAATGTATGTAGAAATTTATAGGTATGCAGAGCCCCATCCTTTGTGCATGATCTGTATGGCATTAATAGTCAAATGTTGTAGTGGGTCCTAAAGCATCTTTACTTGATTTAAAAAGTGCTCGTACATTATACTCTCATTATATTGATGCAGAAAACAAACTATTAAACAGGTCATAGGTCTCATAGAGCAGCTGAACATGCCTTGTGGTTTCTCATGAATGTCTTGCGCAAATTAAGCCCATAAAATATAAATTTATTCATGAAATTTCTACACCAATGGGAAATGTTATTTTATCAGGTATTACTTATACGAAAATTGATAAAGACAAGGAATACTTTGATTTCTATTGTTATATATTTCTAGAACTGGTAGACTCCATAATCAACTGCAGCAGAATGATGGCAATCATAAGCAGCTGTCAGAATATCAAGTATTTTTTTCAAAGTACTTTACAACCTTCCCCAGCAAGTGACAGCTTTGAAAAAATAATTCACATTTCCAATACTGGCTGAAATGACCACATGACAAGATTCCATGTTTTCATATTTTTCTGTAACAAATAAACTAAAAACAAAATACTGTGAATGCTAAATCTGAAACAAAACTAAAAATGTTGGAAAAACTCAACAAGTCTGGCAGCATCTGGTGAAAGAAAACCTTTTGAAGTTTTGAGTGCTGTATGATAACGATTCAGATGTGAAGGATGTTGCAAAGTTGTTCCTTTTGGACTTTTAACAGAGGCCGACAAAAGATGAACAGAACAGATGGTGTACACGCACAATACAAAGAACAAAAAGGGTTATTAATGGTAGCAGAAATGAATAAGAGCAATGTAAACTGGGTGTAAATTAAAGTATGAAAGGAAGAGTATAGGCCCTGTCTCCTGAAAGCAATGTAAACAAGACACAAATGAGAAAAAGCTGTGTAAGGGTAAGGGGGAAAGAATGCAAGAACAATAGAGAACAGACACCATGCAGTCAGTTTCTGAAATTAAAGAATTCTGTATTGAATGGGGTGTAGTTCATATGGACTTTAGAAAGACATTTGATAAATTCCCACATAGCAGATTGATACAAAAACTAAAATCACATGGGATTTGGTGTTGGGGGCCACTGGTTAAATGGATGCGAAACTGGCTTGGTCATAGAAGACAGAGGGTAGTAGTGGAAGGTGGTTTTCAGAATGGAGACCGGTAACTAGTGGTGTTCCAAAGGGATCAGTCTAAGGTACTCTGTTGTTTGTATTATATATAATTGATCTGGAGGAAAATGTAGGTGGTCTGATTAGTAAGTTTGATGACACGATGACACGAAGATTGGTGGAGTTGCTGATAGTGCTGACAATTGTGAAAGGAAACAGCAGGAAATAGATTGGCGACTTGAGCACAGAAATGGCTGATGGTGTTAAATCCAGACAAATGCAACATCTTACAATTTGGACCATCAAATTTAGGCATGAATTATGCTGGAAATGGCAGAATCCTTAGGAACATTAACATTCAGACGGATCTGGGCTTGCAGGTCCACAGTTCCCTAAAAGTCACAACACAGGTGGCCAAAGTGATTAAGAATGCACATGACATGCTTGCCTTCATTTGCTGGTGCATGGAGTACAAGACTTGGCAAACCATATTGCAGCTATATAAAACCCTTGTATGGCCGCATTTGGAGTGTTGTGTGCTGTTTTGATTGCCACGTTACCAGAAGGATGTGGAAGCTTTGGAGAGAGTGCGCAGAAGGTTCACCAGGATGTTGCCCAGCCTTGAGGGCATTGGTTATGAGGACAGGTTAAAAAGACTAGGATGTTTTCACTGGAAAGATGGCGGTTGAGAGGAGACCTGATAGAGGACTACAAAATTATGAGAGGCATAGATAGAGTGGACAGTCAGAGGCTTTTCCCAGGGTTGAAGTTTCAGTTACAAGGGGGTACAGGTTCAGGGTGAGAGGGGGAAAGTTTAAAAGAGATGTGCGAGGAAAGGTTTCCACAGAGTGTGGTAGGAGCCTGGAATGCACTGCCAGAGAGGTGGCGGAAGTAGACACGTTGACGACACTTAAGAAATAGGATAGTTGCATGAATAGTGAGGGAATACAGGGATACTGACCAAATAAGGGAAGGTGTTTTTTTTAAGTTTATTCAAGACATGATGATTGGCACAGGATCTGTACGTGTGCTGTACTTTTTTTGTTCTTTTGTTCTCTTTTGACCCAGGCAGCCAAAGCAGTAAATGAGTTCCTCAAGTTTGCATTGAGGTTCACATATGAGAACAAGGTGGTTTATTGAAATGAGAAATAAACTGGAAGGTCAGAGTCATTCCGACAGACAGAGCAGAGCTGTTCTGCAAAGTGGACAGCTGGTCTGTGTTTGGCCTCACCAATGTAAAGAAGACTGTATTGTAAGTAGCGAGCGCAGCAGACTCACTTGGAAGAAGTAAGGTGCCACTTCATCTGGAATGTGTGTTTAGGCCCGTGGACAGTCTGGAAGGAGGAGATGAATGGGCAAATGTTACCCCTTCTCTAATTACATGGGAAGGTGCCATGAAAGACTTGGGAGTGATGGAGGAGTGGACCAGGATATCATGGAGGGAATGATTCCTACAGAGCTCTAAGATAAATGCAACATTATCTCGCACCATTTCAGTTATTTCAGTTTAAACCTCTGAAAAAAAATCCCAATTAACCATTTAAAGTCGCCAAAGATCTCCCATGACAGTTATATTTTATTCTATCTCATAAATGGACATTTCATTCTGCCAGCACCAGTCAAAAGCTAAGTTTAGCTGCTTTCTTCTTCTTCATCTGGATCAGTCCTATTTCTCAAACTAACATTCATAGTGAAGAACAAATTTGAGGAGCCCTTCCTCTAGTCAAAGCTAGATGAATCTTTCAGCCATGTTTAAACTCTCAGATATCAATGCGAAAGTGGGTTCTCATCTACATTTCGCATGCGTCTCTCTCTCTCTCTCTCTCTCACACACACACACATTCTTGTTAATTGAACCTGTCCCTGAGGTTCAGTGATATTTTACCAAAACTGTTAACAGAATCTTGTAGTGGCCACTGAAGGACTCTTTGTCTCTTGTAGCCCAGCTCCACGGGCTATGAATCAGTTAGATTATGTATCCAGAAAAGTTAATTAGCTTTCCTCTAGACCCACAACTTCATTGTCCCATGGGTATAAATAGGCAGTTTAAAACAGAACAAATTACAAAACCAATCATTCCTGACACAACCCTGGACAGTAGAGGATAATGGCTATCAACCATCAGCACAGCTACTTTAGTTTTTAATTTTTGAAAGTGTGTATATCTTACATATTCTTCACTGAAAAACCTGACTCCCTTTTAACCTTGAACAGCTAAGGCACTTGGAGGTTATAATCAGACAGAATGGATTATGGGTCACATGAATATTTTCTTTCCTCTGTTTAAACCTAAATTGAAGAAACAGCTCCCAAAACTTTAAATTTTTCAAAATCACACTTGTAACAGTACCACAGTTCCTCTTTTTAAAACTCCTGCGAGACCTTTTTGAACAAGTATGCACCCTCCCTCACTGAAACAGGTTATGTAGGCTTTTAAGCTCCATACCCCATATCGGGTGTGCATTGAGTTAAATACTCAATAAAAACTGAAAGAACTGTGGATGTTGTAAGTCAGGAACAAAAACAAAGTTGCTGGAAAAGCTCAATAGGTCTGGCAGCATCTGTGAAGGAAAGAAACATAGTTAACGTTTCTGGCCCCCTTCTGAAGAAAGATCACCAGACCCGAAACATTAACTCCGTTATTTTCCTTCACAGATGTTGCCAGGCTTGCTGAGCTTCTCCAACAACTTTGTTTTTGTTCAGGTGTGCATTTAGGTCTTTTATGCATTCTGTTAATCACATGGTTATCTTTTATTCAGTGTTTATTTGCATGCCAAATTCTTCACCAGTGCAGTGGCTCTAGGCATCATTTTGTTGCTTTTCCTGAATCTTCTTTGCATGCTCATCTTTTTTTCGTTCCATTGAATCAGTGTAACTTGGGTTAATCACTATATTTGACCCTTACAGATTCATCATATTATTCCTGTTTTTTTTGTTGTAAGGCATAATACTAATTAAGCTTAACCAGTTTGCTGAGAGGCAGAAATGATTTGAAAAATGTTAATTTTTTTAAACATAAGTACTGAAATGCGTTGTACACATTATTTGTCATGCAGTATTTTGAGCTCACTGCATTTCATGCATGAGCCACACTGCATGTTTCTATTTTTCCAAGACTAATAGTGGAGTTGCAAACTTGGATAGAAAGTTTTGGATTTTGGCATTTAACCACAACCTGCTCTGAGCTGAAATTACTTTATCTTTTACACTCAAAATGCAGACAATACAATTATCCTGACTTGTATCCTAACAGTTCATTCTAGCCCTTTTCTTTTTCCACAAAAAACTCAGGTAAACCAGAAGCGTTAAACCGATTCAGTACTGTTTGTGTCATATGAAAACTGATCAACACATGAAGATAGAAATAAGAAAATGTAGGCTCAGTTGCAGGCAAGTCCTGACTCCAAAGTATGATTAATATTTAAACTGCATGGATAAATTGTGTTTTTTGAGTTATGTTGTTAGGAAAAGAAAGCTACTTTTTCTAGATGGCTCCATTAATTCAGCCAATGATTAGCACATATCAAATACCCGAGGTCAGACCTTAACTTTGCATTCAGCCATACAATAACTTAAATCTTTATAGCATTTTTATCACTAAAGGGGAAGTATTTAGTGGACTGTTGAATGCATGGAACAGGATTACAGGGCTGCATAAAGGTTGGAGATGCAATGTGCAATAAAGTTGAGGAAATGAACAACCAACAAAGACGGATAGATAGTCAGAATTTTGTGGCGCCGAGGTGGTGCTATTTCTGATGCATATACCTCCACTCGAATTTTATCCGCAACAGTTAGCTTTTGGGAAAGCTACCAATCCTTGTGCTGGTTGAGTCTTTAAACAGCCATTGATTGGCTTCATCCCACTGATGCTTATACTTCTCAGCAGCTGGGGGTACTCATGTGATATGTGAAGCTTCCAGGGTGGCTTCAGGTCATAGCTGTACTGGTGCTGCTAGGCCTGGAGAACAGTTGGCCATCATTGACTGGAAGTTGTCAGTGTTAAGATTTCCTCTCAAGTTGCTTTAGTCCAAGCTGATTAACAACCGATAGAACCGGAGAAGTGTTCCAGCGCAGAAAGAGGCCACTTAGCCCATCATGTTTGCACTGGCTGAATTAACAAATCACCCATTTCTAACATCTGGCCTGTAGTCTTGAGGTACAGATCCAGGTTCTTTTCAATTAAATAGACGGTTTTCACCTTAACCATCAAACTGATCTACGAATATCATCACCTTTTCGACAAATAATTCTTTCCCCATGTCCCTCCCAATCCTTCTTAAATCTGTGCCATTTGATGATTGACCTCCCTACCAGAGGAAGCAGGTCTTCCCTGTCCACTCTATCAAAGCCTTTCATTATCTGGACATCTTGATTTAGTCACCCCCTCAGCCCTCTCTGCTGTAAAGAAAACAACTTTAGTCCATCCAATCTTCCTCATTCCTGCAATCATCATTTATTGCGACTTTTCTATAAATCTTTGTACTGTCAACAACAATTACATTCATAGTTGTAAAGTCGCGACCAGAATTGTACACAAAGCTGTGGTCTAAACAGTGTCTTAAATTGTTCTAGCAATATGCTCCTGCTCTCATATTCAGTATGTTGCCCTATGAAGGAATGCATCCTATGTGTATTCTTTACCACCTTATCTACCTATCCTGTCAGCATCAGGGAATTGTGGGCATCTAATCCAAGACCTCTCATACCTTTGACCCCTCTAAATACCTTTCTGTTTTTTGTGTTTTCCTTTGTATTGTTTGCTGTCTCCAAATATATAACCTTACATTTTATTGGATTGACAGCCACACAACTTGATTGCACTTCCCTGACCATAAAGAAGCTGGCTAGCCTGTGAATTTAAACCTGGAGAAGGGTGACCACTCCTGTATTAAATTTGGCAAATGTGTAGGAAGGAAATGAGAAAATATTGAAAGTTAGTAAGGACAAGGCTAATAAAAGCTTGAAACTGAGTGAAGAATACCATGCAGATAACAAGTTTTAGGATATGTTAGTATTTGTGTGGGTTTGAATTCATGGATGTGCTAAGAAGTCTCAACACTCTTGAGTTAAGAAATGATGTTGCATTTGTACAGCACAAATGAAATCTCATAAAATCCCGAAGTATTTTACATGCAGTGAAACACTGTTGAAGTGTAAGCCGAGTGAAGCATCCAATCAATGCATGACATGGTTTTATAAGCAGTGTGCAAATGAATGACCAGATATCTAATTTTAGTGATTTTACTTGGGAAATCAGTATTGATTTGAACAATTAGAGAATTACTCTTCTATCCATATGAAAGGGCAGATAAGGCTCTGCTTTGGACCTCATTCAATAGAAGTCAAGCAAGACTGCAACTTATCATTGCTTTTCAGTAACTCTGGATGTAAAATCAGTGCATTTGAATGTTGGTAAGACAGTGTACCTTCCGCTATGACAGAATAACTTGTCGACATTTAGAAATCATAGAAATCATAGAACCCCTGCAATGTGGAAACAAGCCATTTGGTCCAACAAGTCCACACCACCCATCTGAAGAGCATCCCGCCCAGAACCATTCCTCTACCCTGCATTTCCCCTGTCAAACCCACCTAACCTAAACATCCCTGGGCACTACAGGCATTTTAGCATGGCCAATCTACCTACCGTGCACACCTTTGAACTGTGGGAGGAAACCAAAGCGCTCAGAGGAAACCCACGTAGACACGGGGAGAATGTGCAACTCCACATAGGCAGTCACCCGAGGCTGGAATCGAACGATACTTGATATTCAGCTCAAGTTAACAAAGAGTCAATATCCTCAGGATAAGAGAGAAATGGAGAAAATTGGAAAGACAGAGGTTGGTGATAAACTCAAAAAAAATTGTTCCATTTTGATTTGGCAGACAAAGTACTTTTGAAATATGATTACTGTAATTACTTCTACCAGAGTGATTTCTTTCTCTATAATGTGTATTACTGGTACTCGCCCACTCATACCTTTGAGTTAGAAATGTTTGAAATAAAGTAAGTATTTTGGTAACATTTTCATCAGAATATTTATTTCCACCATTTTTGTTTCGAGCATAAGTGTTCCATTTATATGAAAAAAGCTCAGCTTTACTGAAGGCCCATAGCAGAAAGTCAACTACATTTATAACAGATTAAATTTAAAAATTCTGACAAACTGTGGCTTGAAATGTGTGTGTTTTTAGAATTTAAAGAAGAATCCAAGGTGTTGCATTTTGGTTAGACAAAAAAGACAGGACTTTTGCAGTTAATGGCAGGCCCCTGGGGAATGTAATCGAAAAGAGAGACCAAGGAGTTCAAGTACATATTACCTTGAAAGATGTGTCACAGGTAGACAAAATGGTAAGGAAGGTGTTTGACACACATGCCTTCATTGCTCAGCCCATTGATTACAGGAGTTGGGATGTCATGTTGCGTTTATACAGGACATTGGAGAGGGCTTTTGGAGTACTGTGTACAGTTCTGGTTGCCTTGCTATAGGAAGGATATTATTAATTTGAAAAGAGTGCAGAAAAGAATTACAAGGATATTATCAGGACTGGAGCATTTCAGTTATCAGGAGAAACAGAATAGGCTGGGACTTTTTTCCACTGGAGTGTAGGAGGTTAAGATTTGACCTTAAAGAGATCCAGAAAATCACGATGGGCGTAGATAAAGTGAATAGCAAAGGTCTTTTCCCAAGGGTAGGAGAGTTCGAAACTAGAGGGCATAATTTTTGGGTGAGAGGAAGAATATTTAAAAGGGCCTGATGGTCAGCCTTTCACGAGGAGGGTGAAATGAACTGCCTGAGGAACTGCTAGATGCAAGTATATTTAAAATATTTAAAAGATTTTCGGACAGGTGTATGAAAAGGAAAGGTTTAGAGGGATATTAGCAAAATGCATGTAAATGGGACGAGTTTAGTTTGGAAACCTGGTCGGTATGGACGAGTTGGACTGAAAGATCTGTTTCTGTGCTTATTGACACTATGACCCATGTTTTGAAGTTAAATAAGGATGATAATGATGGTATGAGGACAAAGCTCACTAAAACAAATCAGAAAAGTGAGTTAAAATGGTAGTCAGCAGAAATGCAGTAGTCAATATTAGGGGAGATATTTCACTACACTCAGTTAAAGATCCAAAGTGTGAGAGAAACAGATGGGAAACTAAGCAAGTTGTAGATACTAATAAATTGAAAGAAAAAGTCACCAGATGAAGGGGCTAGACTTTGAAAGCTTGTGATTTCAAATAAACTTGTTGGACTATAACCTAGTGTTGTGTGACTTCTGACTTTAAGAAAAACAGTATGGAGGAAGATAATAGAGTATGAAAGAAAGTTGTATGGTGTAGGGACAAAGTGTTAGCCTGGATAGAGAATTGGTTAACTAACATAGAAAAGGCACAGATTGCTTACTTTCAGGTCGTTGGGCTACAACAAGTGGAGGGTCACCAGGATCAGTGGTAGGAACTCAGGTATTTGCCATCTATATAAAAGATTGTGGTAATATATGAGCTTCTACACTTCAGCAGAAATAATTTTTAATAAAGTGATCGTTATAAGTGGAGAGAGATTGTAGAACTTTGAGGTACAAGTTGATTTGGCTTAAAGATACCATGGAGAAACAGCAAGTGATTATGAAAGCAAAAGGAATGTTGTCATAACTTGCAAGAGGGATGGAAAATAAAAGTGGGATGTTTTGCTATTTTTGTATAGGACTTTGGTGAGACCACATCTGGAGAACAATGCACAATTTTTGTTTCTTTATTTTAAGAAAGGAAATATTCGCATTAGAAGCGGCTCAGAGAAGGTTCACAAAACTGTTTCTTAGGATGAGGGGTTGTTTTATGAGGAAAAGTTTGAAAGGTGAGGCCCGAAACCAGTTATGTTTAGAAGAATGAGAGCTGATCTGAGTGAAACGTACGTGGTTCTGTTGGGATTGAATGGGTGCATGCAGCAAGGAAGTTTCCCTTGACTGAAGTGCTGAAAATGAAACATTTTAATTTTTAAAAATAAGTTTAAAAGTAAATCAGGCAGCATCAGAGGAGCAGGAAAGTTGATGTTTTGGATCGGGACCCTTTTTCAGGAAGGGGGAGGGTCTCCAAGTCTATGTTTGGTCTCACCAATGTAGAGGAGAACACATTGGGAGCAACCGATACAGTAGACCAAGTCAGAGGATGTACAGGTGAACCTCTGTCGGATATGAAAGGTTTGCTTTGGGCCTGGGATGGAGTGGAGGTGTAGACAGAGGGGGAGGTATAGGGGCAGGTGAGGCACCTGTTTCAGTCACAGGGAAAGATGCCGCATGTGGACCATCTCTGATACCTTCCTCCCCTTCCGGGGTCTGTCCGCGACTCTCTCATCGGCACCACACTCCCCACTAACTCCACCACACTTGGCAACTTGCCCTGCAAGTGCAGGAGGTGCTACACCTGCCCCTACACCTCTCACCTCACCTCAATCCTAGGCCCAAAGCAAATCTTTCATATCCGACAGGGGTTCATCTGTACATCCTCCAATCTGGTCTACTGTATCCATTGCTCCCGATGAGGCCTCCTCTACATTGTTGAGACCAAGCGCAGAGTCAGGGACTGTTTCCTGGAGCATCTGTGCTCTGTACATGACAAACAACAACACCTTCTGGTCGTCAACCATTTTAAATCCCCCTCCCACTCCCTGGGTGATGTGTCCATTTTGGGCCTCCTCCAGTGCCACAGTGACGCCACCCAGAAACTGGACGAGCAGCACCTCATATTCCGCCTTGGGAGCCTACAACCCAATGGCCTTATAGAATTCACCATTTTTAAAATCTTCCCACCTCCGGCTTCATCCCAAATCCAATGCACCCTCTCATCCTCGCCTCCTTGATCTGTCACAACCTGTCCATCTTCTTCCCACTGATCCGCTCCACCAATCCCACTGACCAATCCCCACCATTTACCTATCACCATCCCACCTATCTATCCCCAGCCTTGCCCACCTTTTCACAGCCCCACTCCTCCTCACTCTATTTACTTCCCAGCTCCCTTCCCCCTCCCCATTTCTGAAGAAAGGCCCTGACCCAACACATCAACTTTTCTGATGCTGCCTGACTTGTTGTGTTCTTCCAGCTCCACTCTGTGTGTCTCTGACTCCAGCATCTGCAGTTTTGCTATCACTGACTGATTTAAAAGTAAATTTCAGACTGTGATGAGGCAACATATTTTCCTCAAGATGGCCTTGAATCTGTGGAAGTCTCCTAGAGACTGGTGGAAATAGGATCACTGAATATTTTTAACACAGAAGTAGATTGACACCCATGTTTGTTAAGAATCTAAAGTTATGGGGTTAAGCAGCAAAACAGAGTTGTGGCTACAATGAGACCTGAATGGCAAATTCGCTCAATACTATGGTTGTAATGCAATTATGTTCAAACTATAATTATTCCAGGATTGCCTGGCTGTATGAGGGTGCTGGCAACATGTGCACGATCCTTGAATGAGAATCAAAAATTACTCGATTACCAGCCTATGGAATTCTTCCACTGAAACATTCCTTCACTTTGCTGAAAATGTAAACTGACTGTTTGTGGTGAATCTGAAATTGAGCACCATCGGATGTGTGTGAGTCAGTGACTTGTTCCTATGGTTTGTCTGTCTGCTTTATAATTCAGTTTGTGCTGGATATTGAAGCAAATCTGATTTCAAAATGAGGGCAGAGACTAGGTAAATATGAAATCCCAGGAACAAATGCTGCTGAAAAGGAATAGCAATGTTTGATTATATTGATGTAGATAGTCATTCAGCCCACCTAGTCTGCTCTGCCATTTGGTGATGATATGTCTGTTTTGATAAACCTGAACTCCACTTGCCTGCCTTATCACTTTACCGATTAAAAGTCTGTCTGTCCTTCTACCCAACAAACTAACCTTTGCAGTGTTCTGCTGAAATGAATTCCATATATTCACTATACTCTAAGAGAACAAGTTCCTCCTCATCTCTGTCTTAAATGGGTGACCACTCACTCTGAGATTATGCCCTCTTGCCCAAAATTCTGTCACACAGGAATACAGTGTCACTGTGCCTAACCTGTCAACCCCCAAGAATTTTTTTTTTGCTTTAGTGAGGACTCCTTTCATTCTTCTAAATTTCAATGATTTCAAGTCCAACCTACTCAACCTCTTCATATGAGGAACTCCCTCTATACCCAGAATAAACTCAGTGAATCTTTTTTAGCCTGCCTCCAATGCTAATAGTCCTTTTGTTAGACAAGGAAACCAATTTTTTACAGTATTCTCAGTGTGGTCTTTGTTTCTTTTTTATTCATTTATGGGACCTGGGCATCACTGGGCGGCCAGCGTTTATTGACAATCCCTAGTTGCCCTTGAGAAGGTGGTGGTGAGCTGCCTTCTTGAACGTCAGCAGTTTGCATTCTACGGGCTGACCCACAATGCCACTGGGGAGGGAATCCCAGGATTCTGAGCCATCCATCGTGATATACTTCTACGTCGAGATGGCGACTAGCTTGGAGGGGAACTTGCAGCCATTGATGATCCCATATATTTGCTGCCCTTATCCTTCTAGATAGAATTGGTGTGGGATTGGAAGGTGCTGTCTGAGGATCTTCGTTGAATTTTTGCTGTGAGTCTTGTAGATAGTTCGCACTGCTGTTACTGTGCATGGGTGGTGGAAGAAGTGGATGTTTGTGGATGTAGTAGCAATCAAGCGGGCTGCTTTGTCCTGGTAGGTGTCAAGCTTCGTGAATATCGTTGGACCTGCACTCATCCAGACAAGTGGGGAGTATTCCATCACCCTCCTGACTTGTGACTTGAAAATGATGGATGGGCTTTTAAGAATCAGGAGATGAGCTACTCAGTACTAAATTCTTAGCCTCTGATCTGCTCTTGTAGCCACTGTATTTATGTGATGATTTTCTGATCAATAGTAACCCCAAAGAAGTTGATAGTGGCAGATTCATGACAGCACACTGTTGAATGTCAAGGGGCTGTGTTTATAATGTCTCTTATTGATGAAGGTCATTGCCTGGCATTTGTGTGTTATGAATAACTCTAACCAGCAAAGAATTTGCCTCCTGATTCCCACTGATTCCGGTTTTGCTCGGGGTCATTGATGCCACATTTGGTTGAATGCAGCCTTGATGTCAAGGCCTGTCATTCTCACCTCACTTCTGGAATTCAATTCCTTTGTCTGTGTTTGAATCTAGGCTGTAATGAGGTCAGAAACTGAGCAGCCTTGGCAGAAATCAAACTGGGGCATCAATGAGCAGATTATAGCTGAGCAGTTGCTGTTTGATAGACCTTCCATCTGTTTACTGATCATCAGTAAACCGATCGAGCAGTAATTGACCAGGTTGGATGTGTCCAGCTACTATTGCTGTGATATTGTCAGGGCCCCTAGCCTTCACACTTTCCAGTGCCTCCAACTATTTCTTGATATCATGTGGCGTGAATTGAATTGGCTGAAGACTGGTATCTGTAATGCTGGGGACCACTGGGGATGATCACAATGAATCAAACACTTGGCACTTCTGGTTGAAGATTGCTGGACTATGAGTTGTTTAATTGTCCACCATCATTCATGACTGAATATGGTAGAAGTGCAGAGCTTAGATCTGATCTATTGGTTATGCCCTGTTTATCACTTGCTGCTTATGTTGTTGACCTCTTTAAGTTGTCCTGTTTGGTGTCTAAACTAGGTTGACTCCTAATTTTCAGGTATGCCTGGTGCTGCCCCTGGCATGCCTTCCGGCACTCTTCATTGAACCAGTGTTGATCCCCTGCCTTGATGGTAATGGTTGAGTGAGGGATGTGCAAGGCCATGAAGTTACAGATTATGCTGGATTACAATTCTGCTGCTGTTGATGGCCCGTAGTGCCTCAAAGATGCCCAGCCTTAAATTGCTAAATCTGTTTGAAGTCTGTCCCATTTAGCATGGTGATACTGGCACACAACAGGATGGAGGATATTCTCAATGTGAAAGCAGGACTTCATCTTCACAATGACTATGCGGCATTCACTCTTAATGATACTGTTAGGGATAGATATGTCTGCATCCAGCAAATTGATAAGAGTGATGTTGAGAATGTTCTTCCCTCTTGTTGATTTCCCTGCTATCTGCTGCAGACCCAGTCAAGCAGCTATGTCCTTTAGAATCCAACCAGCTCAAGCAATAGTACTGCTACCAAGCCACTCTTTATAGTGGATATTGGAATTCCCTATCCAGGGTACATTATATGCCCTTGCCACCCTCAGTGCTTCTTCCAAGTGTAGTTCAACACAGAGGGGTACCAGTTCGCCCACAGAGGGATGATGGTACGCATTAACCAGCAGATTCCTTTCCTAAGTTTAACCTGAAGCCACAAGACTTCATGGGGTCCAAAATCAATGTTAAGGACTTCCAGGACACCTTACTCCAGACTGTACACCATTGTGCCGCTACCTCTGCCAGGTCTATCCTTCTGGTGGGAAAGGCCATATCTAGGGATGGTGAAGGTGGTGTTTCAGACATTGTCTGTAAGGTATGAATCCATATGTATGACTGTGTCAGGCTGTTGCTTGACTAGTCTGTGAGACAGCTCTCCCAATGTTAGTATTAGCCTCCAGATTTTAGTGAGGAGGACTTTTCAAGGTTGACAGGGCAACTTCTGCAGCTGTCTTTTCCAGAACCCAGGTCAATGCCTGATGGTCTATCTGGTTTAATTTCATTGTAGAAACTTTGTAGTGATTGGTACAACTGAGTGGCTTTCTCTGCAATTTGAGAGACCGTTCAGAATCAACCACATCGCTGGATCTGGAGTCGCATGTAGATCAGACCAGGTGAGAATAGCAGATTTCATTCCCTGAAGGACATTAGTAAGCACAAGTGGGTGACATCAGTGATTTTAACCTAATACATTAGTGAGTCTGACTAATACCTTGCATAGTTTGAGCAAAGCCTCCCAATTTTTATACTCTTTCCATTTTGAAAAACAGGTTAAAATTCCATTTGCGTCCCCTGTTAACCACTGAACTTGGTTTCTAATTTTCTGTGGTACATGCGAGAAGACTCCCAAATCCCTCTTTGTTGCAGCTTTCTGCCACCTCACTTCACTTAAATAATAGTTAGCTATTCTGTTCTTCCTGAAAAAAGTACAAAGCATGACATTTTCTGTCATTATATTCCATTTGTCAAGTCTTTGCACATTCACCTAACCTATCTATATTGCCTTTTAGACATCTTGTGTCTTCCTCCCTGCTTGTCTTCCCACTGTTATGTGTCACCTGTAAACTTAATGATAATACATTCACTTCCCTCTTCCAAGTCACTCATATGAAGGGATACAATGTTGGAAAGGAGTTGTAGCTCAGGCATGGAAGCTGTGAATGATGTTGTGGCCATTTGTTTTTTGATCCCATTCTCTTCCATGCCTACCAAACCCCCGATGTGGACATCTTATTGTTACCTGGGAAGAAGGGTTAGGTAAAGGTGATCTTCTGTCACAGGCATCATTGAGTATCTGGCTTTGAGAACCAACGCCTTCACCTTAACTGTTCTGCTCAACTCCCTTGATACCTACTCCCCAGAAAAACTATTCCGACATTTCTTACCTGTTTCTCAAATTGTGCCTGCAGTTGCTGCCATTCTAGCAGCAGTCACTGCCTCTTCACTTGTGCTGCTGACAAAAGAGCTGCTTGTCACCATTTGGCTGGCAACCCACAATATGTGCGTTTCTGTCTCAGGATTTTGATTCTAGTGATGTGTTTAACACTGGCCTCACAACTCCATGATTGCCTTGTGATTCAGCAGGGGATCTCTGAAGGAGTTCCCTCACCACTGTTCCATCCAGCAGGGCCCCCAGTTCCTGCACAAGATTCTGCCCATTTAACCTCTGTTTGTCTCTCTGACGACCTAAGTGGTTTCAGAAATTCTTGTTTTAAATTTTGGTTTTCCAACAAATATGTGACCATTTTTATTGAGTGCTGCAATTAAACAACCTATGTTTTTTTTAGTGCAGTTTGAGATTGCATCATTTTTAGTAAAAGTAATCAACCAGAGAATACAATTGAAATGTGAACAAATCTCAAAAGATCAATTCTTAAAGTACAACATCGCCACAAGACCTTGGGGAACGAAGTGTGATAACAGTATCCGGTTTAACAATTGGCCATGTTACTGATGTATTATGTGCGTCTGATGCATCATGGGAGATAAAAGTATTTTGGTAAGTCAACAGTTGTTCTTTTCAATGTGATCCTAAAATCACAGGCACAATAGGTTTGATCACAGTGTTAGAAATCAGTTTGATAGTTTGATGAAAGGAGACCCATAGGTAACTGCAAAAAACTTCTAGAAAGCATAATCCTAATTTTAAAGAATGCTATTGACATCAGTTGAAAGGTTAAATGTGTGTATTGTGTCTCAAACTTTTTTAGACATGAATAGTAATATTAGA
Source organism: Stegostoma tigrinum (assembly GCF_030684315.1). Taxonomy (NCBI): domain Eukaryota; kingdom Metazoa; phylum Chordata; class Chondrichthyes; order Orectolobiformes; family Stegostomatidae; genus Stegostoma; species Stegostoma tigrinum. The sequence goes on from NC_081374.1 coordinate 29,532,867, forward strand.
AGACAACATCTTGAAATCAGATTGACAGAAGCAGAATGGTAGAAATCTCTTGAGTTCCAATATTGTTTAACCATCACATAGACTGTTCAGATGATAAAGAAAATATTACAGTAATCTTAACCCCACTCCCTGTTTCTGCAGATTGATTGATAAGGAAACACCCTCAGTATTTGCCTTTTGAAGGGAAGTGTTAGGCTCCTGAGATTATGAGAAAGTCTGTAAACAATAAATCTCACAAGGGAGTGGAAAGTAAAGTCCTCCACTGAAATTAAAACTGAGGAATGTCATGCATTTACCCTGGCAAAATTCAGTTCTTCAAACACGTGACCACTCAAATGGCCACATTGTCAGGATAATAGGGGACATAATCAGTGCTGATGGTGATGAAACATGGTCTGTGTTATCTCTCAGGTTCATGTTTCCCTGAGCAGCTAGTTTAGACCCACACCAACGGCACCAACAAATCTCCCTGCAAAGAGATCCATTCTGGTCATATTAAGGTGTACCCTGCCCAGCTTGTACATGTCCCACCTTCCCAAGAACCAGTCCTAATTCCTCAGGAATCTGATGCCATCCCTCCTTACAGCACTTCTCCATCTACACATCCAAATGATTGAGCTTTTCAAAAGATCAATCATTACATTTCTACTTTATTTGATAATGTCCATTTGATGAAAATTTGATAATTTCAATAATTGTTCAGAGAAAAAGGCAACAATCTTATGTCCTGCAGCAATATTCCAAAATTTGGCCTTTTTGTTTGCTGTAGTTTTCACTGTTTGTTGAACCTCTTACAAGAATTTTACAGCCAACTCACTTGCATTGATTAGTTTCGCTCAGAAATTTGAGCCGTAGATTGGAAGCATTGTTTCTGTGCTTTGGTTTATTACATCATATTTAATTAATTGAAGTGTACCCATTACCTCATGTCCATATAATAGCCCAAAAGGACTAAATCCAGTGGACTCATTATGAGCATCTATAATGGCAAATAACAAAATAATTCTGGTATCCCAATAATAAGGACTTTCTTTGCAATATACTGCTAGCATAGTTTTCCAAGCTTGATGCCATCTTGCCAACGAACTTGGAATTTATGGGTGGGAAACAGGAGATATGAATTATTTAATTCCCAGCCTAACCATCACAATTCCTTCTTTAACTCCTCTGAAAGACAAGTGACATCATAGGATAGACTAGAATAGCCTTTATTGTCACGTGCAATTGAATGAGTGCTGTAAAAAGTTTGTAATGTCACCACTTGGCACCATCTTAGATATAGGGTACCTAGGTACAGATACCTGAAGTGTTATTACATAATTGAAATATTCAAAAAAAGACTAGCATGGGAAGACAGAGTTTAAAAGTCCAAAATGAGAATACATTGTGACTTCAAAGTACTCAAGTTGTAGTGCTTTTCTATTCAGTCCATGCTTGCTAATTTCAGAGCACGAGGCTTCCCCTCTGTCCCAGGCTTGCCTCCAGGACTCGTCCCTCTGGCTGCTCTTGCTCTAGGCTCCGGCTGTGGCTCGGCTCCTAGCTCAGCTTGTGCCCGCTCTGCTCCCGTTCCAGGATTCAACCCATGTTCACTGTGCTCCCCGCTCCAGCCCGTGACTCACTGCTGGGAATCGGCCTGCTTTCGCCCTGTACCTGCTGTGGCTCAGGCTGTGACTTGTCTGCCTTCGTCTTGCCTACATTCTCCAGATAGGTATTTAGGAAGTTAAAAGTTTGGTGGGGGAGGGGTCAGTTTGGGGGCTAAGAAAATTGCTGCAAAGAGGGAAAAAAAGAAAGAAGAAGGAAGAGGAACTGGTGAGCAGAGGAGTTCCAGCTGGTGCGTTTTAGCCAGCCACCCTCTTGAGCAATAACCAGCATCAATGACTGACCTGCTCCAGTACCTCTCAATATCTTTATTGGTTTGCCTACTTATTTTGAAGCATAAAAAAAATTCCCATTTTGAGATAAAATAGTTAGAATCTCCACTGGTCTGATTTTTGTTATCAGTCTTCAAAGAAGAATTTTCATGACTGTTCTGAGCCATGTCTCCCTACATTGAACATTCCCAGGAAACATGTTCTTTTTGCATTGTCACTACAGTTTTAGTACCTACTGTCTTTCCTGATGCTTCCTTACCTAAAGATTCCTTAGATTTTCCTGTTGCTACAACTGACCTCCCACTTGATAACAACAATTGATTTTAGTGTGTCCAATCATATTGTAGTAAAAGCATGTTAATTACTTCATATCACTGTTTGGTTCTAGTCTTTCTCCATTGCTATTTGACATCTTTCCTGGTGTTCTTCAAAACTGTTATTTCTTCTGCACACAGACTTTCTATTCCTCCAATTTCCGTGCAAATTCCCAAATAATCATTTCCCAACTTATTTTTTTATGGGAGACGTCAGAGGTAGCTGCCTGAACTGCTGTTTCTGTGATCTAGAATATTTGATACTTACATAAATAAATTCATAAATTTGGAGGAATGCCATTTCTGAATTCTTCCATACCCGTAATTTAGTTAGTAATCTCAATATTTTCTTTTCTAACTTGAATGGTCTGAACCACAGAGCCCACAGCACTTTTCTTCACAAATTCCATAAATGTCTGACTGGATTCCCTTCTTGTAGGCCTAGGTTCAGTTGACGAGCTTCAGTGACAAGTTCATGAGCATTGAGTATTTCCTCTTTGACAGTTACATACTCTGCAGATTGTTCCTCTGACAAGCTGTGTACATGATTGTAACTGTACCTGTCAAAACATTCTGTAAAATTAAGGTTTTAGAGCAGATTTGTAGCTTGGGTTGTGGATGTTGTGGTTGGTTGGCTCACCGAGCTGGTTCGCTGTTCCGCAGATGTTTCATTACCCTGCTAGGTAACATCATCAGTACAGCCTCCGATGAAGCGCTGTTGTGTTTTCCCACCTGTTATTTAAACGCTGGTGTTTGTTGAGCTGGATTACCTCACTTCCGGTTTTCCTTCTCAATGGAGTGTAAATGGGGTCTAGCTCTATGTGTTTATTGATAGCTTTCTTAGTGGAGAACCAGGCCTGTGGGAATTCCTGTTCTTGTCTCTGCTTCACTAGTTCCAGGATTCTGGTTTTGCCCCAATCAAATTGGTGGTTTTCCTTATCCATGTGGATGGAGATGCGCGAGTATTGGCTGTGTCTTTTTGTTGCCTGCTGATGTCCGTGTAAGTCTTGTGGCTAATTTACTTCCTGTCTGTCCAAAGTAATGCTTGTTGCAGTCTTTGCAGGGAATCTAGTATTTGACACTGGTCCTGTCCATGGTGGGTAGCGGCTCCTTGCTTCAGGTTAGCAGTTGATGTAGGGTTGATGTGGGTTTGTGTGCTACTCTGATGCCCAGTGGTCATAGGAGACTTGTGGTCAGTTCAGTTATATACCTGATGTAAGGGAGCATGATGCATTTGTCAGGGTGTGTAGTATCTTCCTGGCGTTGTTCATGTAATAGGCATCTTATGACCCAGTTTTTTGGGTATCCATTGTCTTTGAATACCTCGAAGAGGTACTCTCCTTCTTTCTGACATAGCTCTGTGCTGCTGCAGTGTGTTGTTGCCTGTTTAAATAATGTCCTCATGCAACTTCGTTTGTGCATGTTAGGGTCGTTGCTGTTGAAATTCAGTACTCGGTCAGTTAGAAATTCCCCATTGGTCTTCTGTTCCACCATGACGTCCAGGAATGGGAGCTGTTTGTTCTTTTCCTCTTCTCTGGTGAATCTGTTAGTTCATGTGTCTCCTCCAGTTTGGCACATTTAATAATGGCGAAGGTGTCGTCCACGTAGCATGTCCATAGTTTCAGTTGGATTAGCAGAAGGCCATGTTTTCAAGTCTCACTGTATCGCTGATTCAGCTATTAGTCCAGAGATAGGTGATCCCATGGGTGTCCCGTTGATTGGTTCATCTGTTTGGCTGTTAAAGGTGAGTGGGTGGTGAAGCATAGGTCCCAGTAGCTTGAACATGTTGCCTATGGAGATGATGTCACTGGGGTCTTGTTCTTGTTTTAGTAGTGTTGCCAGTGTTTCTCTTGTTAGTGATATGTCTTTCAATGTGAATAGGGCAGTAACGTCAAATGATACCATGGTCTTGTTGTCTATTCTTACGTCCTTGATGGAATTGACGAACTCCTGGGCTGAGAGGTTTGAGTAGGGTGACTTGCTTATGTGACTTGCTGACAGGGGGAGACTATGGATCTGAGGAGCATTTCTGGCTTGTGTATTTTCAGGAGGCCCTAGAATCTGGGGTTGTTATTTCCTTCAGGTTTCAATCTTAGGTAGTCTGTTTTGTTGAATTGTCCGGTCTGATTGAGTCTCTTTAGTGTGTAAAGGATCTTGTTGCTCAGTTGTGGTGTCATGTCTATCTGCCCTTGCAGATCTGTGTTCTTGTCGGCTAGTAGTGTCTGTGCCTTGGAGAGGTAGTCCCGTTTGTTTAGTATTACCGTCATGCGCCCTTTGTCTGCGGGTAGTATTGTGATATTTTTGTCCTTTTTCATTCCTCCTAAGGCCTTCCTTTATGATGTGTTGAGAGCATTAAATTCACATTTTCTGGTCAGTGCCAGGATTGCTGTCTGCCTTATGGTTTGTTGTGTTTCTTCATTGTGTTTACATAACAGGCAGGAAAACACAATGGTGCTTCATCGGAGGGTGCACTGATGGTGTTGCCCAGCAGGGTAATGAAAACATCTGTGCGACAGTGAGCCAGCTGAGCAAGCCACAACCACAAAGTTCTGTAGCATTAATGCCCAAACCTCTTTTGGCTACCTCACGTATCTCACTACCTTCTCAAATGATGTCAAATACCTTTTGACTCCATTCACATGACATTTAGACATTAAGCATCGAGTCTTGGTTTAATCAAATCCCTCACTGGAAACAAAATTATTGTCCAAGTTACTTCCTCTTTTATCTTTCTTTGTTTTTGCTATCTCATGCCCTTTAATTTCTCTATCTCTTTAGGGTGGAAGACTTCTCAATTCAATTTCCCTTAGTTTTTGATTTTCCTCTTTTTCTATTTCAAGTTTTCTTAACTCTGACTCCCTTTGTTTTTCTCACTCCTCAATTTTAAGCCATTAACTTATCTTTCTGTCTCTAATCATTTTATTTTTCATTTCCGACTTAGCTAATTTGAGCTTTGCCACTCCAGTTTCAAGTTTCTTTTCTCTTCCAATTCTAAATATTGTATAACCACTAGAAACATCTCACCTTTACGAGACCCTATTTTCAATTTTACCTTCTATTTTGCTAAATCCCTCAATTTAGGTTTAGTCAAAGGTTTTGAGTAATCCGTTGTTATATCTGATACTTCCAGAAGACTTGAAGCAACGTTCAAAGTCATATAATAAGCTTCACCCCAGTGCAGTTTCTTTATGCTCAGAGCCACTATGTAGCTATTACTTTAACAAGAATTGCACAAATCCTTCTTAAAGCCAATGAATTCAATAACTCTTCCAAGATCCCCCACCTTTTCTGATCCCAGATGATGTTATTACTAGCAGTGCCAGATCCTGAACTGAAACTTGACTTGATAAATTGTATTTTGATGTTTTTAGATTTAATGAATTGGTCCCTTGTTGAAGCACCTACAAAGCTGCAGATTTTACTTTAACATGAAACATGAAACATGAAATTGAATAAAACAAACTATATACTTAAAACACAAATTCAAATGGTCCCATTAATCCCAAAACACACAGTTACAAATTGAAAAGTCAAAAAAAGACAACTTTTGAATAGTACCCAAAACATTCCTTGATGCAGTAAGCATGTCTTGTGTAATTCTTCTGAGGAACGGACACTGGACCCGAAACGTTAACTCTGTTTTCTACCCCACAGATGCTGCCAGACCTGCTGAGCTTTTCGAGCAATTTTGCTTTGGTTCCTGATTTAGAGCATCCGCTGTTCTTTTGGTTTTTACTATGTCTTGTACAGTACCTAGATATACCAGCTTTAGTACGCAAACCAGAGTCCCTGTCTCTAATACATAAGTAGGCTTAGGCCACATGTGACGCACACACACACTTTAGCTCTAGAGTGATTGTACAACTGAGCACGAACATACTCAGCCTTCAGCAACCTCTCACAATGTAAAGTTAAAATAACAGAAGTTTTTCTAAATAAGGTATTGGTATTTCTCCTAAGCTTAAAAAGAGACTTCCTTAGCCTCTAAACTGGAACTTATTAATCTTGTTTATCTTGAAACACTACAAATGTATACAAAACAAATACTTTAAATCTAAAGCTAGGTATCAAAATCTGTTTTATGAGAAATCATCATGGTAACAGAAATGTTTACAAGTTAATCAGTAATGTTGTACAAGCAGAAAACCCATATGTTAATAAGTCAGATTTAAAAACCCCAGAAATCACACTAAATCATTACAAGTTTACATATGTGTGCAAAACAATTTTCTTGATCAATGTATCTACAACGCAACAAACAAAGAAGCAGTTTTAGATTTAGATCTGGGGAATAAAATGGAGCATTTTATAGCTTTGGACAGTTTTCAGAACGGTAATCCTAATATCAGGCTTTGGGGAAAATAAAAGAGCAATAATCAATGTAAAGGTATTTACCTGGAGGAAATCTAATTTCACTTGAAAAGGAATGTGGTCCAGGTGGACTGAAGTCAAAAATTGGTAGGTGAGCAAGCATCTTAAAAAAGAGAGAAATGCATCTGGGGTCACGATCACATGCCCCTGACCATAAAATGAAATTCTTCCAAAGTGAGTGTTCCCTGGATGATGCTATTCTGCGAGGCCAGAAAAATAATCACTGTAGTGATAGAACAGGATAAGGAACATTAGATATATAGAGAGATTAGAGAAGCTACAATTGCTCACTTTAGAGCAAAGATGTGGTAGAGCTGCTCAAAATTGTGAGTTGTTTTGATACAGTAAGTATGGAGACACTGATTCCTGTTACAGAAAGGTTGATAACCAGAGAACACAGATTTCATGTAACAGGCAAAAGACTGAGACGCAAAACAAATTAAACATATTTCATGCAGTCAGTTTCTACATTCCAAATAACAGAACCCAAAAGGATTTTAGAAGGTGATTAAGTACTAAGTTTTCCAAAGGACATTGGATATGTAGCTGAAGGGAAACATTTACACGACCAGGAATATCGCAGGGGGCCTAATTGGATAATACTTTCAAAGTGCACACACAGACACAATAAACTGTATGGCATCCTTCTGCGCTATATGATTCCATGTTTCTGTTAAATATCTAAGCATTCTATTGTACTGAAAACGTAATAACCAAAAGACTATATAAAGGACTGCCTATGTTGTTAGCAATGTAAGCCTAGAAAAGCCATAAATAATCTGGAAGGGGGAAAGAATCATTTTTCATTTGGTATGCTCTGAGTGACACATGCCTTTTACCCTGTCTGTTGGAATTCCAATTTGTAGTGTGTTCTGTGCCAAATTTCTCACAATTCAATCTCTTGAATAGGAGCAACAAATGACTGAGCAAAATGATTACCCACCGGCTGAAGCAAATCATATAAACCACAGTGAAAGGAAACTGAAACATGATGGAAGTTCTGCCAGTCTTGTTTAATAGATTGCTTTCTCGTGTTTAAATAAAAGTGCAGTCACCATAAGACTGCTAAATAACTGCTGTGATTTGCAAATCTACAACAGGCGGCAGAGGGTTTCCTTTGTTTTAGTCACAGAATGCTTTGGGGGCAAACGCCAGAGTTGAGATATTAGCAAGTTGTTGCACTGTGGGGGTCCTGCTTCTAAATTCTTGTTCAATTGTTTACAAAACACATTTTAATTGGGACCTTAGTGTGTCTGTCTAAATGATTAAAAAATTAGATAGGAGCTAGTTATAAATGTAAACTGGGTATAAATAATTAATAGAAAACCTAATTATTTTGATACACAGCGGCCTTATTTCTTCCTTTACCACGTGAAAGATTAATAAGTGGAAGCATAATTTACCCACTACAAATAAGAAGATCAATCTGCTCTAGATGTTTTATTGGTCACAGTAAAGGGACATTTATATCAAGTAACAATATAAATTCATGAGTTTGGTTCTGCTCAGTTCATTGTTTAGGGTTGGTGCCCAAACAACCAGGCAGATGGCATTCATTTTCAGCCGTAACATGTCAGATTCCAGCCAGAAATCTGATATAAAGTGCAGTACAGCATTCACAATTGATCAGCAGAGCATTATGTAATTACCCCTGTTCAATTTGAAGTAGCTGTCTTCAGTGAAATTGGAACAGGTCATGTTGTCATTAATGAGGGACTACTTAATTTTACTGATGAGCATGGCAGTGTCTGAATAGATGTGTGTGTCATTGTACCTGCACTCATAATGCTTAATTAATTTATACAAGGTGTGAAAATTGGCAAAATAAAGCAAGTGTAAGCAACGATTGACTGACTAATTGATGAATGGAGAAAGGAGAGCAAAAGAGGTGCTGAGCTAATGCCACAAGTTTCTTTTTCTGGGCTCAGTTCTATAATTAGTAAATTACATTCAATATCCATTGCTTTATTTTTACTTTTGTAAAGTACTTCTGCTCATTTATTTAAATATTTAAAAGCTTTTTTCTTCCTGCGTTAATATTCCTTCATTCATATCAAAATCTATTTCATAGATCGGCATTTCATTTTCTGCCTACAAATCCTGTGGCCTTCAGGACTCAATACTGAGTTGAATAATTTTAGAACCTGGACACTTTCTTCTACGTCCTTTACCCACATCCCACCCGAGGCTCTGTGATAACAAGGGCTGATTTCATCACATCCAACTCATTTTCACCTACTTATGGTGCCCATTATCAGTTTTTCTTTCTTCCTGGCACACTTTTACCCAGCGCTTTGTCAATTATCAGCTTTTCGTTTCCTCTGCCTTACAATTGGCCATCCCTTTGTCTGTCTCTCCGGACTGCATCTTTCTTCACTCCTCCTCCTCCAATCCCCCTACCCCATCTTTGACATATAAACCACCTTTTCCTAGTTTAGACCAGTTCTGAATAAGGGTCACTGGACTTGAAGTATTAACTCTGCTTTCTCCCCACAAACGCTGCCAGACCTGCTGAGTCTGTTGAACAATTTCTGTTTAGTTTCAGATTTCCAGCATCCTCATTTCTTTGTTTTATCTGTTTTATCAGGTCATTTATACTGTGACAGAATATCTAGTAGCTGTTAGTTAGCCTTGCCTTTGCATATTTTGCTTTTCGTGTACTTTATGCAGCAAGTTGTTGAAGGTGCAAGGTAGTAAGATCATGTAAGTGGAGAACAGGCATTTAAGACCTGAGAGGATCGAGCCAGCAACTGTGTATCGAACCAGTCAGAATGAAGAAATGCAAAATTAACCGTAGGAGGACTGACAATTAAGGAAGCTGAAATTAGATTGTTCTGATTTTTAGTTAAACCAGGGGAAGAAATGTTGGATTAGATGAGTAAAACCATTATTTTAACATTTATTAAATCTTGGTATTGTAATTCATAATTTTATGACTTTTAAGTAAGATTCAGCAGTGCTTATGTAATAAACTAACTTTTAAAATCTGTGTTTAAAACTGCAATACCTAAATATTAAATGTGGATTATTTGTGAGCTCATATAAATTCTGAGTTCATAGAATATACTGAGAGAAATACCTGGCCTGTGGTCATGACACCAGTCTGGTCTCTGTCTTTATTTTTGGCTAGGCAATGAGGAGAATTAAGATGTTTCAAAGTGTCCAAAGAGTAGTCAATCAATAAGCATCATTACTGATAATTCTGTTTGCACAATGTATCATACATTATATTTGCAAGACCTATTTATCTAAATACAGAAATCTTAAGCTAAGATTGGCGGGCCAAAAGCTGGAAGATCACAAATTATTTTTTCTGATATTACTGTAACATCACCATAAAAACCGAATACCTAACTTACTGAGTATTGGTTAGCCTCTAGCTTCAAAACACGACATGAAAAGAAATTACCAATATATGATCAAAAAACATAGATACTGATAAGCCTACGTAGATAATAATGAAATGGCAGACTTTTAAAAATGTATTTTATATTCATTATCACAGTATTTGAAGACAATGTACCAATAGCAGAAACCTGTAAGTAAATCGAGAGGAGTCTCGGATAGATCCAATAACAGTAAAAATTGGTAATAAAGAAAGCAATGGACAAATGTTCAGCACCTGATGGTTTCTACTCAGTGATACAAAATGTAAGAATGGAAGAAATTGCAGATATAGCAGTCATAATTTTCTGAAGCTATCTAGAGTGGAGCTGCTGATATTGCTGATGATTATGAAAGGAACAGGATATAGATTGGCAACTTGGGCAGAGAATGGCAGATGAAGTTTAACCCAGAAGCATGTCAGGTAAAACATTTTGGAGGATCAAATTTCGATGTGAATTATATTGTTAATGGCAGAAACCTTAGGGACATTAACATTCAGATAGATCTGGATGTGCAGGTCCACAGTTCCCTCAAAGTGGCAACAGAGGTGGCCAAAGTGATTAAGAAGGTATACGGTATGCTTTCCTTCATTGCTGGGGCATGGAGTACAAGAGTTGGCAAAACATGGTTCAGCTGTATAAAAGAAGGGTCTAGACCCGAAACATCAGCTTTCCTGCTCCTCTGATGCAGCTTGGACTGCTGCGTTCATCCAGCTCTACACCTTGTTATCTCAGCTATATAAAATCCTTGTTAGGCTACATTTGGAGTATTGTGTGCGGTTTTAGTCACTACATTACCAGAAAGACATGGAAGCCTTGGAAAGAGTGCAGAGAAGGTTCACCACGATGTTGCTCAGTCTTGAGGGTTTTGGCTAGGGGGACAGGTTAAAAAGACTAGGATTGTTTTCACTGGAAAGATGGCGGCTGAGAGAGACCTGAAAGAGGTCGGCAAAATTGTGAGAGGCATAGATAGGGTGGACAATTGGAGGCTTTTTCCCAGGGTTGAAGTTTCAATTAGAAGGAAGCACAGGTTCCAGGTGAGAGGGCAAAAGTTTAAGGGTGGTATGTAAGGAAAATTTCTCACACAGAGCCTGATATGAGCCTGGAATACACTGCCAGAAGATGTCATGGAAGTAGGCACATTGGAGACATTTGAGACACACCTGGATGGTTACATGAATAATGAGGGAATAAAGGTCAAATAAGGGAAGAAGGTTTTGTTTTAGTTTAGTCAGGGCATGATGATTGGCACAGGATCTGTTTGTGTGCTGTATTTCTCTTCTGTTCTTTTGTTCTCTTTTGACCCAAGCAGCCAAAGCAGTAAATGAGTTCCTGAAGTTAGAATTGTGGCTCACATATGAGAACAAGGTGGTTTATTGAAAAGAGAAACAACTGGAAGGTCAGAGTCATTGTGCTTCATCATGTATAATATAATTAGCAAAGGTTAGAATGCACAGAAGTCGAGAGGAGGCTATACAATGGGATCTTTGAAAAACAAACTCCAATATTCCTGGCAATTCTAAACTGAATAAGTGGGTAGGTTTGGACCTGAGCTGAGGACAAATGGATAATATGACAGGCAGGTTGGAAACATCTGTTAACCTGTTTTTTTCAGGTTTTTTCACCATCAGGCCATTTCCAAACAATGACCTTCCAACACAACCACCAACCAAAACTTGAAACCTGACATTCCCCAAGTAATATTAAAGTTGGACGCACAACCTCTGCCTCTGAGGATCCAGAGGCTTCTACCTGAGTCTGACGTCTCTTTGGAGTCAGGAACTAGACTATCCAATCTCCCGTTGGGTCAGGAATTGATGCCATCTGGTTCTATGGTCTGTTATGATTCCTAACTGATTGTATTACTGGATAAGTCAGATCCCAAAATGAAACCAGGCTTGTTAGATCAAATATTGTTTTGTAGCTCAACCATTTCTCTCTCTTTCTGTGCCCCATCTCCACTAATTGTTTACTCCTCTCCCTCACCCAGCCCATCTTCAGCATTTTTGCCAACCTTTTCTGAGGTAAAATCACATCTGAAGAAGAGTCACTGGACCCAAAACATTCTTTCTGTTTTTTCTTCTGGGATGCTGCCAAACCTGTTGTGTTTCCATTTTTGTTTCTGATTTCAAGCTTCCGCAGTGTATTGTGTCTTTATTATTTAATTTTTGTCTTTGGTGGTTAGTCACTAAAACATGTTCACACAAGGCTACAGATGCTTTTTAAGAAAAGAACACAAGTTTGTTACATGAGATAAAGAAAAAGAAAAACAGGTAAAGCTATGAAAGACCATTAGATTTTAATACAGCTATCAACCTATTTCCCAAAATCTCCATTGGAGACTCAATCTGGCGCAGATGTGCTGAAAGGAAAATGGGTTTAAAAGGGTTATATCATGAGAACAAGCTGGAAAAAGGTGTTTGTCCTCCTTGAGCAACAGGCAACCTAATCATTCTATTTAAGATTTTGCAAAACTTCAGGTTAGCCACAGAGAAACTGTTTCCTCTGCTGTAGGAGTGCAGAATAAAATGGCACAGTGTTAAAATTAGAGCTAGCAACGAGGACAGTCTGGAATGAACTCAGAAACCAGCTATTCAGATTATTGACAATAGAATTCACTCTTTGAAAATTTCAAGTGGGTAATTGAGCAATTGATGAATTTCCTAAATTAGAACAGATAGGTTTAACTGATAGGTTAAAACTGACCACTCCTTCTCATTTACAAGAAGTTTTCAGGCTGAAAATGCCTATTGAACACCTCAGGGAGATTATGAATGAGGAGGATTTCAACTTTAACCTGGAAAGAAGAAAAAGTGAACTGAATTGGAGGAACAGGAAGAAAGGGTGGGAGGGTTGGAAAACTACAAACTCAGTCTTCCAACAAGCTTCAGATATGTACTCCTGGCTATCCCACCTCCGACTTCAATTGTATTTTTTTTAATGTAACTTGTTGGTTGCAGTTAAAGGACCATTGGTTCGATACATACAGATCACCGAAGCCAGGCCAGCACTATTTACATTAAAGGCAGTCTCACCTTGCCCATGGAGCTTCAAACAGATGTTAAGATGGTACTTGACCAAGTCCATCCTTTTTTTTGGACAGCTCCTTGCTCACTCTTATTTTACATTTGTCAATATAGTGGGCGATATTTTTTCATTACTTTACATGTGTCCAACCTGTCATATTGGATACAAAACCACTCATGCCGGAGAAATGACAGTAACATTTAACTTCTTTGACAAATAATTAGAATTTTAGAATGATAGTGCAGTCATGAATGAGAGAAAAAAGAGCTCACAGGAGATCAGAGAAAGAAAAAAATTAAACCTAAATTTGAAGAGGTTTTGTGAAGACTGAATTTTCACACAGATGGAGAGGGTCCTTCGCTGAGTCAAAATGGCACCCATGCCTTGAAAGCAAAAGGTCCATCCCCAAACCTATCCTCAAAATCACAAGGAGGTACAGGGTTTAGTTGTACTTGACGCATTAATGATTCATAAAGGCAGTAGCAGAAATACAAGTGCAGTTGCTGTCAGTCAACTCAAATGTTTATTAGTGAAATACCCAAAATGTGGCTTGTGCACTTTCGACCTATCAGGGGGCAGTGTAAACTTACCAGGGTCCTTTGGAGAGGTATAGTACTATTATTGGAGAGATCAGATGCACTTTTGGATATACTCCTTGAACACTTTGGAGAGAAGTCATTTACCCTTTAGCGTTGTTAAAAATGCACATGCATGCATGTGCATAAGAAGTAGATAAGCTTATTGGGACTATCAGCAGACTTCTCAAGGGAGGTTTAAAACACTTAAGTCTCCTGCCCTTTGGGTTGTTTTGCCTCAAATAATTTAGAGCCCTAGAACTGTACAGCATGGAAGCAAACCCTTTGGTCTAACTTGTCCATGCCAACCAGATATCCTAAATTAATCTAGTCCCATTTGCCAGAATTTGTCCCATAACCCTCTGAACCCTTCCTATTCATGCATCTAGCCAAATGCCTTTCAAATGTTATAATTATACCAGCCTCCACCACTTCCTCTGGCAACTGATTCAATACACATACCACTGTCTACATGAAGAAGTTGCCCCTTAGATCCCTTTTAAATTTTCCCCTCTCTCTGTAAGCTATGCACTCTCATTTTGAACTCCCCTACCTTGGAAAAAAGACTTTGGCTATCCTCCCTATCTATGTCCCTGATGATTTTATAAACTTTCATAAGGCCACCTCTCAACTTCCAACACTCTAGGGAAAATAGCCTCAGTCTATTCCCTATCTTTCCCTATCGCCCAAACCTGACAACATGCTTGTAAATCCTTTCTGAACCCTTTCAAGTTTCACAACATCCTCCCTATAGTGGGGAAATCAGAACTACATGCAGTATTCCAAAAGTGCCCGAACCAATGTCCTGTACAGCTGCAACATGACCTCCCAACTACTATACAGTGTAATGACCAATAAAGGCAAGCATACCAAATGCGTTTTTCACTATCCAGCCTGCCTGTGACCCTACTTTCAAGGAACTATAAACATGTAATCCAAGGCCTCTTTGTTCAGTAACGCTCCCCAGGACCTTCCCATTAAGTGTATAAGTCCTGCCCTGATTTGCTTTCCAAAATGCAGCATGTCACATTTATTTAATTAAACCCCATTTGCCACTCCTCAGCCCATTGCCCCATCTGATCAAGGTCCCATTGCACTCTGGGGTTACCTTCTTCACTGTCTACTACACTACCAATGTTGGTGTCATCTGCAAACTTACTAATCATATCTCCTATGCTCACATCCAAATCATTCATCTAAGTTGCAACAGAGTTTAAAAATTCAGCACATTGTAGTACCTTGTCATCAGCATTAACTGCTAGGTTTTGAACCCATTGAATTCTTGAGAAAAGAATAAAGCACGCTCTATTTTACCCCCTTAAATTATGCTGCATACTTATGCCAACTTGTGAACACATTATGAAGAATAACAACTGTATTTTAACGCAGTTTACATGTTTAAACAAAACAATGTCCTGATCTTTCCCAGTTTAGTGGATATAGACTTTGGGAGATTTCCCTAAGAGCAATAACTTGAATATGTTCACTGATGACACATTTTGCAATAAATATCTTCATTTTGTGTGTTGTAAATGCTACAGAACTGAAATTTTTTGCAACATATTCTGCATTGTATTACGTTCAATGAAAATAAGTTTTATGATGGTGTATTGGGCAACGATGTGTCATAACAATTTGGGTGACTTGAATAATTCTCAGCTGCTGAGGATTTTAATGTTTGTGAATTATTTATTAAACACAGGTTTGTTGAAAAGGCAATGTCCTAAACTCTCATGCTTTCTCTCCTTCATTGACAATGGGTATGATGTTGTGCCTGTTTAAGGGAGATGGGTTTAGTGAGGAAAAAATCACATTTTCTGTTAAGTCCACTGACTGTAGCAAATAACCATTAAATGACTTAGTAACTGAACACAGGATGTATTTAGTGGTTCAGCAATCTAATTAAACCTAAGTGATACCAGTTTTAGTTTTTCTGCACTCTTTATTTTTTCCTTCTGAAGCCCTAGCCACATGGTGGCTGAAAGAGAGTAGGCCAGAAGCTAGGAATTTGAAGGAGTTTGACTCACCTCAACCTGTCTCATAGCCTGTCCACCAACTCCAAGACACAAGTCAGGAGCATGATGGAATTCTTCCCACTTGCCTGCATCAGTGTAGTTTCAACAATGTTCAAGAAGTTCATCATTGGGAAGGATAAAGCAGCCAGCTTGACTGACACCCAACTGGTAGCTTAAGCATGCATTCCCTCCTCCATCCCGGCTCACTGGCAACAGTGTGTACTACACAGAAGATGCACTGCGGCCATTCATTAGGACTCTTGAGACAGCACTTTCCAAATATGATCTCTACCAACTAAAAGGACAGTGGCAACAGATGCATGAGAGCACTAAGGCCTGCAACTGCCTCTCCAGTCCATTCAACATTCTGACGTGGAACTAACTTGCCAATCCTTCACTGTTACTGGTTTAAAATGCTGGAAACACTCTAAAGGCAGCTTTGAGAATGTACCTACAGTGTACGGACTTCGGCGAATGGATCACTGTTGGCTTCTCAAGGCAGTTTAGGAGAGAGAAGAAGTGCTGGCCATGCCAGCAATGTCCATATCCAATGAATAACCAAAAATCATCAACTTGTCCAAAGGCGTTCCATAAAGTATTTTAGTAGGAGCTTTGATCAGTTAATTTTCACAAGAGTCTCAAATCCTTGATAGAGCATCTCAGACATAGGTAAACAGGACAAGCAACATTGCAACTCTTTAAATGACCAAATGCAAGATACTTTAATAAATGATACAGAGTATGAACCAGATTAGTAACTTAGGATATTTATTTTGTTGTTTAACAAGATGCAGAAACTAAAATGAAGCCAAAAAAATGGAATAAGGGAATGAGGAAAATATAGAAGGAGGAAGTAAAGATGCAAGAAACTCTACAACTGTTGAAGTGAATTTTCAAAACCAGGGAGGTTGTTGGGCAGCGATTAGGATTTACCCCACTATTAAAAGACATTTATACTGGAATCCATGAGCTCAAAATGTTCCTGGTGTTTTTAGTTGGTATAAATCAATAAGTACTATCATTTTACACGTCTCCATATATTTTAATGGTACGTGACAGAGTGAAATGCAATGTCACAACACTCCTGAAGGAGTTGGGCGTGCTGGACAGCAGCTATTTATTTTGATAACCTCATGATTTATGCATTTACTTATGCATGGTTGTTGAATATCACTGTCTGACTTATATACAAATAACTGTAAATAATGGTGGTGGAGTAGGACAGAGTCCAGGGCTCATCTGCTGCGTTCACTTTTAATTTTTTTTTCCTCCTTTTTCTCCCCCTTTTATTTAACATACTTCTTGAGGAGAAATTCGTCTTTCGCCATTGGTGAAAGTAGGTGAGCATTGCGCAGAGTTGAGCAGGCCCAGCAGCGCGGGCTCGAGCAGGCCCAGCCGCTCGGTCTCGAGCGGACCCAGCAGCGTGGACTCAAGCAGACCCAGCCCCTCGGACTCGAGCAGACCCAGCCCCTCGGACTCGAGCTGGCCCAGACGCTCGGACTCGAGGCTGGCCCAGCAGCGCGGATTTGATCAGGCCCAGCAGCGCAGTCTTGCAGCGGTATTGGTGTGAGTTTGGGCTTCTGGCGGCTTCTGCCTCATCAAGACAGTCATAGCGTCTTCTCAGGCTGCTGTGGTGATATAAATTTGGGTTCCTGGCAGTGTCAGGATCCAGTGCAGATTCATGAAGGCAAGAGTAGGCTTAGGTCCAGTACAAGACCTGGTGGTAATGTCAGCAGCTGCATTGGTGAGGTGGGCCTGAAGTGGACTCATGACAGAAGTGGAGCCAATTTGGGTCAGTGCAGTACCCTGTGACATCAGTAGCAATCAGTGTTGGTGAGACCCAGCATTGACTCAATGGCGAGGGCATCGGTGGAGGTGAAATAGCGCTGAGCAATGGTGACTCTTGTTCAAGTGGCTGAGTGGCGCAGTGAAGGGGACTCGTGGCTGGCTACCAGGCCCATGGATCATGGCAGAGCACTTAATACGAAAGACTGTAAAGTTCAACACTTTTTCGTTATTTCTTTATTTTTCTGTGTTTTGGTTAATTTTTCTGTTGTTTAAGACGGAGCTGGAGAGTGGGGACACCGTACAATGCATTTTACTGTATTTTATAACAAAATACATGTGACAATCAACAAATCAAACCAAAATGAGTGTTATCGACATGATAATTTCTCCACAAAATCTATAAAATGCCACCATGCATTACAAGTTATTTAGGATGTTCACTTTGTGCTTCTGCTTTATTAAATAAGTAAAGAAAGGGACTTAAGGTAATTGCTTGTTTCAGACTAGATTTAGAAACTACTAGATTACAATAAATTAATTTATACAGAAGAAAAAAATAAATCAGGAAATTCACAGAAATGTAGTAGGAGACTAAGCATTTATCTCAGGGAATAGTACCAAACAGGTAATAGTGAATCAGCTGTCTGCTGTACATTCCATTGTTTAATGCTAATAGGCAATGTAAATTTCAGCTACATTGCATGTAACTTGCACTAAAATCATTTCAGAAAACTAAAATAATAATGTACTATTTTCAGAATCTTTTTGATGGAGTTATTTCATATTTCATATCTGACCTCTGCACCTTGCTGCTGAACAGTTGTTCCTTTGCAATGAAACGTAAATATGGTTGAGGAACTGAGAAAAATGGCTCACAGCCTTTGAATGTACTGTTTCCTCGTGAGGTCCCTGGGTAGAGACAGTCAAACAAATTTTTGATCAGATTTGGAGCAAGTAGAGGGAAGCTTGAGGTCCATGTTAATGAGTGTAGAGCCACTTGACAGTCACTGGGTTTACATTTGTACATGCTGCACATACCTAATTAGTGTTTTGACAACGGATAATTGAATTCTGGAAACAGTGTTCTGCATTCTGATTTACACATCAAAGGCTGTATTCTACAGACTTTGGTACTAACATGACACACTGTAACTTACAGGGCACAACAAACATCACCTCAACACTGGTTAGTTCAAACTCAATCTTATAGACCTGTGTGCAGTGGCAAACCTAACGTAGTGGAGTTATCGAATTGAGCCCCCAACACTGAGCTCTGACTCTGAATTCTGGCATGAGCTACACATTGTACCCTGATCTCTTTGGTGCTTACTCTGTAGAGTGTCCCCCATGATTACCAAGGAGCTTTTATTGGCAAGATCTTCACCAGTAAGCAGGGATGGTGGAGCACTTCACCCTCTGGGACCTGAACCCTAAGAACGGGCTGATGGTTAGACAGAGACAGAACTCAAAATCTGTGAATAGAGCAGCTTGAAGTCTTTGACATTGTCAGGAGAACTGACAAAAGGAATTGAAACAGGCATCGTGTCGGAACAAATTCCTACAGATGCTTGAATCTGCACTAAAAGCAACAAATGCTGGGGATCACAGCAGGTCAGACAACTCTGATGAAGAATTATCTAGACTCAAAATGTCAGCTTGCTGTCTCTCCATGAATGCTGTCTGACCTGCTGTGATCTCCAGCATTTGTTGAAACAGGCATACAGCTGCTGTAGAGCATTAAGGAATATCTGAACAGCATAAAACTTCCCTCGGGTCTGAGAAGCCCCGAAGAGAGACAAAGAATGCTCTCCCAACTTCAGGGATCTTTGAATAATTACACCCAAGATTCCTCTGTTCCTCTAAGATATTCAGTGTCCTGCCATTCATTTAATAACCCGTTATCTTGTTTCTTCTTCCAAAGTGCATCAACCTACACTTATCAGGGTTAAATACCATCTGCCACTGGTCTGCCCATCTGACCAGCCTAATTATATCTTCTTGTAACCTACAGCCATCTTTTTCACTTTTGATCAGGCTACCAATCTTGGCATCAACTGCAAATTACTCAACATTCCCCCATGTTTACGTCCATATCATTCATGTATTTAACAAATAAAAGGGTCCCAGTACTGATCCTTGTTGCACTCCATCGGACACCCAGCCTCCAGTCACTCAAACAGTCTTGTACGATTACCCTTGTCCTATTACTAAGCCAGTTTCTGATCTATTTTGCCAAGTCTCCTGTAGTTCCATGAGCTTTAACCTTCTCAATCAGTGGGACCTTGTCAAAAGCTTTGCTAAAAAGCATTCAAGCTACTTTAACTGAACTTGCCTCATTGACACCCTTGATCACATTTTCAACAAATTCAAAAAATTTATCAGGCAAGACCTCCTTCTGACAAAGCCATGCTGACGATCCCTAATTGATCCATGACTTTCCAAATAGGTAATAATTTGCTCCTACAGAAGTTTCTCCAATAGTTTCCCTACCATTAATGTGAGACTTAACAGTTTGTCATTCCCTGCTTCATCTAGTGGAACCACATTAGCCATCCTCCAGTCATCTGCAGAGGCATATAGATAGGTTAAGTGAGTGGGCAAGGGTCTGGCAGATGGATTACAATGTCGGTAAATGTGAAGTTATCCATTTTGGCAGAAAAACTCCAACAAAATGGATTATTATTAAATGGTGAAAGATTGCAGCATGCTGCTGTGCAGAGGCACCTGGTACCCTTGTGAATGAATCACAAAAAAAGTTGGTTTGCAGGTGCAGCAGGTAATTAAGAAGGCAAATGGAATATTGTCCTTCATTGCAAGAGGGATGGTGTTTAAAAACAGGGAGGTAATTCTGCAGCCGCATATGGTGCTGGTGAGGCCATACCTGGAGGACTGTGTACAGATCCAGCCTCCTTACTTGCAGGAGGATGTACAAGCACTGGAAGGGCATGCAGAGGGGGTTCATTAGGTTGATTCTGAAGTCAAGGGGGTTGTTTTATGAGGAGAGATTAAGTAGGCTGGGACTATACTCACTGGAATTTAGAAGAATGAGGGGGGTTTTTGTAGAAATATACAACATTATGAAGGGAATAGGTAAGACAGAAGCAGGAAGGTTGGGGACATAGCCTCAAGGTAAGGCAGAGAAAATTTAGGACTGAGTTGAGATGGAACCTCTTCAGCCAAGGGGTTGTGAATCTGTGGAATTCCCTGTCCAGTGAAACAGTTGAAGCTACCCCAATGAATGTTTTTAAAGCAAAGATAGGTTTTCGAAAAGTAAAGGTATTAAGGGTTATGGTGAGCAGTCAGGTGAGTGGATCTGAGTCCATGAAAAGATCAGCCATGATCTTATTAAATGGTGAAGCAGGCCCGACTGGCCAGATGGTCTGCTCCTGCTCCAATTTCTTATGTTCTTATGTTCTCTGGCACTTCCACTGTGGCCAGATAACTAAAATTTGTGTCAGAACTCCTGCAGTTTCCCATCTTGCTTCTCACATATCTTGTGATTCATTTCATCCAAGCCAGGGGATTTGTCTGTGTTTAACCTCAACAGAGCCTCCAAGACCTTCCTATTTCCTTTGGCAAACTCTGCAAGTTCCTCACAGTCCATTTTCCTATATTTCATGCCTACATTCTCCTTTTCCAGAGAGAAGTATTCATTCACCCCAGTATCCTTCCACTATCCTGTGCCTTCACATACAAGTTGCCCCCAAGGTTGCTAATAGACCCTACTCTTTCCTTGGTTATTTATTTATAAAATACCTTAAGATTCTCCCTTACCCTGTTCCTAAGTCCTTTATCGTGCCCCCTTTTTGCTCCTCTGATTGCTTTATTAAATATAATATCAGTCCTGCAATTCCTCTATACTTACTGCCACAGGTGAATTGCTCCGTTTATACTTGCTAAAAGCCCTACTCTTCTTCTTTATCCAATCTTGAATGTCCCAGCCAGCCATCCAGGTTCTCTGAACTTAGTGTTCCTACTTTTCTCTCCAAAGGATACATTATGGACCTATACTTTCACCAACTGCTATTTCAAATGACAGCCACCCCGTCACCCTGCAACCCATCGCCTCCACCTCCCCCCACATTGCTCTGCTGTAGGGTTAGCTGCAAGGGGCTTATCCCAGTCTGCTGTGGCCAGTTCCTGCATTATTTTGATAAAATCTGCCTTCCTCCAATCCAAAGCTCTCTTTTGCAGGCCATCGTTTTCCTTGTCCAGAACAAACTGGAACCATACTGCCTAAATAGCATCACCTAAATATTCCCCCACTGCCATGTTGAACACTTGTCCAGATTCTTTCCCCAGAACCAGATCCAGTGCTTAGTATCCTTTGTTGGGCCTGCTACATATTGATACAGAAAAAAACTCCCCTGGATACATATAAAGAAATCCACTCCCTCTAAACCCTTAACACTATGACTATCCTAATTTATGCTAGGAAAGTTGAAATTCCTAGCATAATTACTCGATTATTACTCTTACACACCTCTAAACTTGCATTTTTGTCCCCCTATTTCCTGCAGACTTTTTGGGGGGCCAATAGTACACCTACAGCAAAGTAGCTGCCTGCTTAACATTCCTAAGTTCTAACCAAAAAGCTTTGTTTGAGAAATGTTCCAAGTTATCACCTCTCCTTATTGCTGTAATTGACTCCTTAATTAATCATGCAGCACCACCAACACTTTTTACACCCTCCTCTGTCTCATGTAATGATCCTACACTCCAGAATGTTGAGTTGCCAGTCCAGCCCTTGCCTCAACCATGTTTCTGTGATGGCAACGATATTGTACTACCATGCATCAATCCACACCATACACCCACCAGCCTTAGTGTTACACTCCAAGTATTAAAGACCATCCAGCCTTGCCTTACTGTCTTGATACCCAACGTAATTGAACCCACTGTGACTTGCTGTTGGAATAATTTTCAGGAACTTACACACAGTCTGCTTAAAATGTGTAAAGTTGTGTAAAACTTGCTACAATTCTCCAACTTGCAGGGTTGCTTATAGAACAGTGGGATTAGGAATGCTTTGTGTAAAGCAGAAAAAATTCTGATTTTCAACTCGTAATGTGATCAACAGACCCCACATACAAACCCCTTCAGAACAGAATCGGAAATGACACAACCCGATTTAGTAGACCAGATCATATAAATACCAAGTGGAGTAGAACGCCATCACTTCACCAGAGCTGCACTGATGATGTTACCTCGCATGGTGACGAAACATCCGTACTATAACCAGTCAGCTCGGCAAGGAAGCCAATAACCTCATCCACAATCCTAGCTACAAATCATTGCAGGAACTTTCGAAGCAATGGTTTTCAATCTTGTGGGTTAAAATTGCCACTACCATTGCCTATGTCTATCTCAAAAAAACCTTACTGTGATATCACCTTTGAGTTTGGTAATATCTCTGGAATTCTATTGGCACAAGACTGTCAGCAGTACAGGAAAATCACTGACCTAAAATGGCCAGAGTGATCATTTGACCAGTTTGAGCTACCTCGTGTAATTATAAAGCCCAGTTTGAACTGAAATTAACATGCCATCAATATGTATGAAGCTAATAATGTAAATCTGGATTTCCTGTATGATTCACTTGAAGTGCTGGGATTAAAGACTTGCTGGAAGGTTATCCAGTTTGAAAGAAAACAATGAAAGCAGACATGGGCACAAACAAAGAAACTGTTTCAGATAACAGCTTTTTGGGCAGAGCAGAGAGAAAAAGGATGGATATATAACAGCAGAACTGACAGGCTAGCTCTCTCTCCCCGTTTCTTTCAAAGGACAATGCCTGGTGATAAAGCAAATTTAAAACACACCCATTCACTGATAACTCAATTTTGCTATTGCTGAGGATCAAATCAATCAATCAAACTCCTGTGGCCTTGGGTTAAAACATACCAGATCAGAAATTTCGCATCATTTATTAAATTATCCATTCTTAATCTTCTCTGTTGCACTAGATACTCTCCGCTTCTTAAAATCTATGCCTACGTTTGTGCATGTGTTTGATATCACATTTTCATTACTTCTCTCTGGATTATTAAGCAACAAAATTCCTCTTTCGTTCACTCAAGAAAACCTTATAATTGACTCTTAATCTTGACTAGTACTAGGTTTTAATTGAAGCGTGATGTAGCTGTGTGTGCTTAATCAAATTAAAAATCTTTTGTTATGATGAACAGATGGTTTTAAAAGACAGAAGGCAATTTACCTCCTTCTCACCTGATCATCACATTATTTTGTTCCCTTCCTAAAATACTGTTGGCACATATTCCAAAACTCTGGCCTATTATTGGATGCTGTCATTTAGTACATACTTTATCATAAAGTTGTGAGTGCAATATCTGCAACTTCCTGCACTTTAAGGTGTGATCAGAATATCAACAACTTTTCAATAAGCCATCTTTTGCATTCAAGACCTGCACTATAAAGGTTGCAGCTGTAACTGTCATGTAATTGTACTGACTTGTGAATATGTCCATACTCTGGTGAATAATGACTTGTATTAATTGTTACACTTTTAGATAATTGGGTAAGAGGGAACATTGCTGGATTATTACAGGCTCAGTCCTAGTTCCTGGTGTTTGTTGATGCCTGTAGGCTTCACTGATTATGTACACCAATCATTAGCATAACACACTAAACCAGTATATTACATCTTCTCCCAAGTCTTTTATTTAATCCCTTTGCATCATTATCATTTAACTATTGAAATTTAACTCATAATATTTCTCTAAACACTTAGCTATTAACATTTCTCTCTATCACATTTCCCACATCCACATCGTTGCTTTTGGCACCACTCTTACTTTTCTTCGAAAAAATGGTGGAAAAGCAGAATCTTGAGCAGCCTTGGTGTCTAAGCTTAAATCTAGGGCTTTATTGTCATGATGACCTTAAGACAAAGCTTGAGAGGTGTCAACAAAAGATGGATTTGGGAGGCAAGCTATCAACACCTGAAGGGAGAAAGGACAAGAAGAGGAAAGTAAAGTGGCTACAGTTCAAGAGTTCTTTGTATTCTGCTCCACACATGAGAAAAAAAACCTTAATGCCGATTTTGGGAAATAGAGCAATTGAACTTCCAGTATTATGTTTTAGATTGGTGATGATGGAGGAGCAATTAGATTCCACTTCTGCAAACAAGGAAGTACAATAGCCAGAAAAGTGTAGATTCTCTTATGGGCTAGTTCATGGGACTGCGAGGGTGGGCCTCTGAGTTAGTTTAAGTTATGGGGTCACAAACCTATTTTCAGGAGCTTAGCAGTGCTCTAGAGGGCGAGCTGATCTCTCTGAATCCTGGGTAGGAATGTCTCCCTGCTGTTATAACCAGTCCTCAGGTGATGTTTCTCAATTTATTACTGTCCCAGATGGGATACACCAAATTGTTAAGCTGCCACCTGAGAAGAGATGAACTGGCTCCTCCTTTCTTTAATCACCCACTCTCTCAGTTTGTCACAAGTTTTAATTCAAAAATGGAAGTCTTCTCTTGTGGTTAACCAAGGAAGTTGAGGATAGTATCAAATTTAATGAAAACAAAAAAGTAATATAATGTGACAAAGATTTATGATGAATCAAAAAAGCTTGAAAAACTTGGAAGTTTTAAAAACTAACAAAATAATTACTCAAAAAGCAATGAGGAGGGAGAAAATATATCATGAGTGCAAACTAGCAAGGAATAATAATTGAGCAACAAGAACTTCATTAAATGCATAAAAATGCCAAAGTGAACATAGACCCATTAGACAATGAGGTTGGGATTATAAAAGTAGGGAACCTGGATTGGAAGAGGAGTTGAATAAATAATTTACATCAGTCTTCACAGTAGAGATCATTAAAAGTATTCCAAAAATATTAAACAATCAAAGGACTAGAAAGGGAAGAGTTAGCAAGTAAACACAATAAATATTAGGAGAGAAAAAGCTGATGGGTTGAATAATAAGATTTTAAAGAATGTTGCAACAGAGATACTGGATATGCTGGTAGTTATCTTCCTAGAATCCATAGATTTTTGGGCCAGTGAGCATAGCATTTGTCATTGGGAAGAAGTTAGAGTCTATTATCAAGGATGTAAAAGAAGAACATTTAGAAATACTTAAATAGTTAAGCAGAATCAATATGGCTTCATGAAGTGAAATCATGACTGACAAGTTTGTTAGAGATTTTTGTGGAAGTAGCGAGCAGGATAGATGAAGGGGAATCACTAGATGTAATATATTTGGAATCCCAAAAGGCTCTCAGTCACATATAGGATTACTTAAAATGATAGTAGCCCATGCTGGTAGTTAGTATACTAACATGCATATAGGATTGGCTAAATAATAGAAATCAGAGTTAGAATAAAAGGGACATTTTCAGGATGCAACCTGCAACTGGTGGAGTGCCGCAGAGATTAGTGCTCAGCTCATAATTAATTAAAATACATATTAATGACTATGATAATGAAAGAGAATGTGATATTGCCAATTTTTGTGGATGACACGACCATAGATGGAAAAACAGTAATGAGAATTACACAAGAACCTACAGTGGTGTATAGACAGGTTAAAAGAGTAGGCAAAAAATTAGCAGATGGAATAGAATGTGGAAAAATGTAAATTTATGCAGTTTGGCAAGAAGGTTAGAAGTATATATGTTTAAATTGTTTAAATGGGGAAAAATTGCAAAAAGCTGTGGCACAAAAGAATTTGGGACTCCTCATCCGTAAATCACAAAAACTTAGCATCTAAGTTCAGTGGGTGATAGCGAAGCTAAAAGACTGTTGGCCTTTATTTCAAAGAGAATGAAATAAAAAAAAAGAGACGTCTTGCTAAAACTATACAAAGCATCAGTCAGACCACAGCTGTTATTCTGTGAAGCGTCTAATCCGCTGTCTAAAGAAATAAATACTCCCATTGAAGGTCATCCAGAGAATGTTCACTAGGCCCATACGAGGTATGAGGGGGATTTCTTATGACGATGGATTGAGTTAGTACTCATTGAAATTTATAAAAAATGAGTGACAAACTTATTAAAACATTAGTTTTGTAGGGGGATGAATAGGGTAAATGTGGGGAAGTTCGTGTAACTTTAGAGTAAGGGTCTCTCATTTAAATCAGAAATTATAGGAATTTAAGCAATGAATCTGCAAATTTTTACTGAAGAAGTTTCTGGAGGCTGTGTTGGTAAGTCTGTTCAAGGGCTCAACATAGACATTAAATTTTAATCAGTAAAATAATCAAGGGGTTTTAGGGATAAGAAAGAAAATGGAGTTCAGGATTTCCAGATCAGCCATGATCTCATTGAATGGCAGAGCAGACTTGATGGGCCAAATAGCCTATTTCTGCTCTCATGTTTTATAGTTTTATATCATTTTAAACAGCAAATATAAAATCTACTTGATCTGCCTACTCAGTCACATCCTACCAAGTTTCTCTGCGGACTTTGTCCTCAGGCATGATTTTCCTTGAGTTGTAGTCAAGATAATGTTTCAATATTGAAATAAAAAATGGATCTTAGCTTTCTCAGTTTAATTTGACTCCTTGCCTCCCTAATCATAGCAGGAGCCTTGACCCAACCTGAGATTTGGCAAAGGGGAAGGAAGTATAGAGTGATCATGCATAGAGAGGAAACCTGGGCATTTTTAATCACTCACATGCACAAACCGAAATCAGTGTTCCCCCTGCAGCTAAACTGGAGGATGAGGGAGGTTAGAAATGTGTGATATAGAGACCCTGTCACCTTCCTGAAGCTCCTCAATTAATTCCAGATCAAGAAGGGTCAAAAACCGTCTTCACTGGAGGCCATGTAGGGACCATGCTACATGATAAAACTGTTAGGTAAACATTGTTAGCAATACAGTGGCTTTGTGGTTAGGAACTTGGGGTGGAGTAGAGTGGAGCTCAAACTGCTGGCAGCCCAATGGAGGGGTTCACAGAAACAGACCCCACGCATTTCTCATTGCCCAACCCTCACTGGAACCTATGAGTGATAATGGGAACTGCAGATGCTGGAGAATCCAAGATAATAAAATGTGAGGCTGGATGAACACAGCAGGCCCAGCAGCATCTCAGGAGCACAAAAGCTGACGTTTCGGGCCTAGACCCTTCATCCTCACTGGAACCTAGCTGACTGGCCCCAAAGAACCCACCCTTATTTTCGTCATTTAGAAGACTCCAAGCATGATCATTTTATACTGCCGACTACAAAACTGTCAGTAGCCTCTGCTTTTGGTAGCATAGGCAGTACTGGAAAACTGCAGGCCTTTGATTGTCCAGCAGTATTTGAGATGGGATATTGATTCACATTAACTTGCGACAGGAAATGGAGCAGGAATTATGACTGCCACTAATTAGCTCCCCCATTGGGAGTTACTCCTAAAGGGACTCCCAGAAATGGCCACGGCAGCATGCCTAAATTCCATCTATTTTGACCTCAATATGTTGTGAAAATTCATGCTCACTGATTTTAGAATAACACAGTACTTCCAAAAATGGTTTCTGCTACTTTCTGTTGCATGTATTGTAAAGCAAGGTTCAATAAAAGAGAGCTAGAAAATGACCTCAGGGGACATATCACTTTCATTAAGATAGTAAAATTTTCTTTACATTGTGGCTGTATTCCAATAAATTATGTTAGAGAATTTTAGTGTGTTAGTTTTAAAACACCATTTCCTCCACCTTACATTAAGAAAATGTCATTCTGTTCCAATTTTTATGCGGCTATTTCTGAATGATTTAAAACAATTGACTTTAATTCTTCTCTCTCACAGAATATTGGTAATGCATTTTTAGCATTTTTAAAAAAATATTATGCACCAATCTTTTGTTAATATTTTTGTGTTTTTATTTTCTTCCCTAGGCTTGGAGAGAATTGGGCGAAATAATTCTTATGAGCAAGAAGGAAAAGTACTGTTTGTTATTGATGCAGTTTATGCTATGGCACATGCTCTGCACAACATGCACAAAGACCTCTGCCGAGGACATGTTGGGCTTTGTTCGAAAATGAACCCTATAGATGGCAAGGTCCTTCTTGAATATATCCGTAAAGTCAACTTCTCTGGTAAGTGTACAGAAGCATTTAGACACTGAGTATTCTTGTTGGAGAGACTGTCCAAAATTAGTCATAGCTGATATGGATATCTGCTACCTTAACTTGTAGATTTTATGTGTGCTTGCAGAATAATACGCATTTACCATTTTCTTCATTGTGAAGTTTTAACATTTTTCAGGTTACATTAAATGGGATCATGGAATTACTGTCTTAGCTGCTTATATCCAATTGTTTGTGTCACTTGCAAATAGTCTGAAAGATCTAATGGAACATTTTTCAAATGTAGGGTGTAAGTAAAAGGTTTGGCAGAAATATAATATGAAAGGCTAAACACAGCATGCTGGGATTTTTCCAATTGTATTACCAGACGTTAATGGCAATGACTATTTACTTATAAAAAAAATTGCTTTTCATTATGTTTGAATTTAATACGAGGCCAATTTCAGAATTATACATTATCGGTTGTAGATTACTGTGATTTCTTCAGATGTATCTATTTTGTCATTAAATGTGCAAACATTGGAAATATTATAGACAAGAAGTTATTGTTGCATTAGTAGAATGCAAATACTTGACATAAATTGTATGGCATTACATTGTTCACAATTTTAGTAGAGGGTTAACAAAAGTGAAATGAAAAAGTTAACAATTGTGTTAAAAATACAAAGGAATGCCATATAAACAAGCTACAAAGCTATATGTTAAATGCTGCCGTCGTCACCTCAGGACAAATACCTCTTATTTCTCTTAAGGATGATAATACACTCAGACTCGTTTGTCAGTCTGAGAGATAATTGCTACATTAGGTGTTGCGCTATTAAAAAGAGAAGACTGAATTATGTGCATAATACAAGATAGACACTAAATGAGAAACAGACAAAAGGAAGAATGGAACCAACATTTTAAGGGTAAAGGCAATACATTCTTCGAGACAGCTAAAAAGAAAAGCCAATTTGAAAAAAAATAATTCTATGCTATGCAATCAAGCAAGTCAGGAAATGTGATCTGTTGACAAAGGAAAGTTAAAAAGAGATCTGATGAGGAAAAAAAAAGCTAGATGATGGATAATCACACAGTGAAAATGGCCAAAGTGTTTTGCAGCTATATCTGTACACTGACTGGTGGCTCTCAGTCCCCTCTCTCTCTCTCAGGGAGATATCTGTACACTGACTGGTGTCTCTCAGTCCCCGCTATCAGCTACAATTCTGGTGCTAGTTAGAAACTATTCGAACTGGGTTTCCATGAACATGACTGTAGTGATTTTAATGAGGTCAGCCCAGGTGTGTTCCCTGATTGGATGGTTACCCTGATCCAAGCAGAGAGCCCTAGCTGACAGATATAAACAGGAGAGTCAGAGATTCTGTTGACTTTAAGTGCTGGCTTTGAGAAAGAGTGTCAAGTACTATGCACGTGTAAATAAAGGATGACTCGGTGATAAGATACCGGCCTCTGTGGAGTTATTTCAGTGAGATTGTCCTGTGAGCAAAGGCCAAATAGGTTGGGACTGGACTCACTGGGGTTCAGAAGAATGATAGGTGACCTTATAAAAACACTGAGGATTCTTCAGGGGTTTGTCAGGGTAAATGCTGACAGGATATTTCCCCTCATGGGACAGTCTAGGACCAGAGTGCATGCTATCAGGATTAAAAAGGTACCCGTTTAAGATAGAGATGAGAAGGCTTCTGTGGAGTTATTTCAATGACAAGGCCTTTAATTCAATGGCCTCCATTATCGGTACCTGTAACCTTTCAGTTCCCTGTTTTCCTCCTAATCTGCCAAGATTTTCACGGATTGATGTTGTCTCATTTCTCTGTCAGTGGTATAATGTTTCTATTCACAGATATCACCTTGAAATGACATTAAGACTAAATTTGATTGCTGGTTGTATTGTACATACTTTCATATCATTGTTCAAATTAGAGAAACAATGTGAAAGCAAATTTTGTCAACTCTTAATTTGTCAAGTATTTGACTAGGAGATGACAGAATCCATAAGGTGGTAGCAATTTACCTTCACTGCAGCATAAAATGGAAACTATGTTATATAATTTGGCAACCATTCAGGTAATGTGCTATCATACTTTAGGTAAAATGTAAATTTGACTATTTTCATAAATTGAGGTTCAATACATCCATAATCATTATGAACATTCCTCATAGAACTTTTTTTTTAAACCAGTGTCCATTGCAAAACACGTTAACTATTCTCAGGAGCAATTACTCTCATTGAAACAGACGATTTTACTGAATTTGGATTTCCTGTAGTACCACAGCAAGTTGCAAAATAAGGCCACGAACAATACTTAAATAATATATTCTCCATTGTTTTTCATTATCATGGTAACAAATATTAGAAGTTAAAACATCAGTCATGAGCCATGCTTATAATTTTTGGTGCTAAATTATCTTGACTTTGATGCAACCCACAATTTTGAAAGGATAACTTAGTTTCTTATGAAGGAAGGATATTAGTGTACTTAGCAAATTCATTCGTTTTCATAATTAGGACTGGAATGAATTAAATGACCCACAAAATCATTTCGATTCCTACACAAATCCACTAAAAAGAGGCTAAAGGACTCCATCTCCGAACTTTCATGGGTATAGTACCTCTCAATCAGAGCAAGCAGATAATCACATTAAAAATTCTGACACCAAACTCAGAAGTAAAATGTACAAATTACCTTTCACTTATGGGTAAATAGGAATAGAAGTTGAGTATTTAACTGCTTGTACTGCAAGTTATTGAGGTTATGGCTGATTTGTTTGCATTCCAAATCCCACATTCCCATACAACCCACAGAATCTTTGACTCCCTTGTCTAAGAGGAATTTATCCACCACTGCCTTATAAAATTGCAATGTCTCTTCCCCCACTGTTTTCACAGGTTCAGAGTTCCAAAGTATACAACTCTCTTAGACAAAATGTTTCACCTCATCTGTGTCCAAAAATGGCAATCCCAAAATTCAAAATTGTGTCCCCTAGCTTTGGACTGACCTACAAGAAGAAATATGCTTTCTACACTGATTTTGTCCAGACCATTCAGGATCTGAAATACTTCAATTAAGTTGTCCCTCAATCTTTTAAACTTCAGTCGAAACAAGCCCACTATCCAACCTATCCTCGTGAGATAATACACTGACTCCAATTATCAATATAGTCAACCTCCTCTGAATCACTGCTGATACACTTACATTCTTTATTAATAAGGAGACCGACACTGCACACTGTACTCGAGATGTGGTCTCACCAATGCTCTGTATAACTGAAGCACAACATTCTTACTATTATATTCAGTGCATTTTATATAAAAAAAATCTCATTAGCCTTCATGAATACATGCTATGCCTTCTGTACCAACATTTTGTGACTCACTTTTTGTAGCTACACTTCTAATAAATTTTACAATGAGAAGTATAAAAGTGGCATATACATATGAGAAGTAGGCATACAGCACAGAAACAGACCCTTTAGTCCAACTCATCCATGCTGACCAGATATCCTAAATTAATTTAGTCCCATTTGCAGGCATTTGGCCCATATCCCTCTGAAGCCTTCCTAATCATATACCCATGCAGATACCTTTTAAATATTAAAAACCAAAATAACTGCGGATGCTGTAAATCAGGAACAAAAACAAAGTTGCCGGAAAAGCTCAGCAGGTCTGGCAGCATCTGTGGAGGAGAAAACAGAGTTAATGTTTTAGTTCTGGTGACACTTCCTCAGAACTGATGGTGGCTGGGAAAACATCAGTTTATATGCAGAAAATAGGGAGGTGGCTGGGGCAGGCAGTAAACGATAAGAGAGAGCCCAAAGAGAGAAAGACAGTTGAACAGCAAAGGAGTTGCTAATGATCAGTCCCCTTCCCCTCCCCTATTTCTGAAGACGGGTCGAGACCTGAAACATGACCTTTCCTGCTCCTCTGATGCTGCTTGGCCTGCTGTGTTCATCCAGCTCTACACCTTGCTGTCTTTAAACTTTGTCATATGTGGGGACTTCAAAAATAATGATATGATGAGCAAAGACAGTTCTAACATCCTTCCAATGCCTAATCCAGGCCATTGTATAAAGAAAGGAAAGATATATAAGAAATAAATATGAATGAATAATACCACTAAAGTAACAAAAATGATGCCTTTCCTTTGTTTCAAGAAAACTTGTTACTGTAGAAACCAATTAGAACAACTATTATTGACAATTCCTTTCACAAATGTTTATGGCTATTTGAAATGCACGATTTAGCATCATCTTCCTTTTCACCGATGCTCACTCCCATGTATGCACACATACACACTGAATAATCAATAAATTCCTCTGCTGTTATACTTTTATTATTCCATTGTTGCAAAGGGATTGATAAATTAGAAAATTCAGTCACATTAAAACATGTTAAAATTAAAGCTAATATTTCTTTCATGCCAAAATTGCAGAAATGTGTAGATTATTTCAACAGACGTGGATTAGTGATATCTTGTAGCATTCTAAAATCCGAAGAAATTGAAACGCCCTTACAACTATCATGATCATGACTTGGCTTGTTTTTTTTGTATTCAGAAGTTGAAATAGAAGTGTTTTTATGTTGATGAAGGGATGCAATGGAGTTTTAAACTCTTTTGATTGGGAACGTTCAAAAGAATGACGCATATGAGATAGCGGTGATCAGGAATTCTGTCATAAAACAATTGTTGAATCAAGCTCTGTTGCAAATCTAAAAACTAAGATTGTTAGTTAAGACTCCTAATGGATGTAGAAGGTTGATGGATAAACTGACTTGAAATATAGATAGGTCATGATCTAACTGAGGACGGGGTACGGTTTTCATGGCCAACATCTGTTCATACATTTGTGTATATAGCACGTCGTTGCAGGAATTGACACTGAGCATCAGTCAAAACATTCTCTGATTTTTAGGACTGAAATTCATGCTCGTGATAATCAAGTCCTATCCAGCTAACCAGCAGAAAATGGATTCTTCACAGTCATTGCTGTGTTTTCAAGTGCATATTTAATTTTACTTGTCAAATCAAATTCTGTTCCAGGGCATGCTGAAAATAGCATAACCATTGAACATTTGTAGATAATCGTTTGTGATGGGATAACATGCATTTAAGAAAAGTGAGAGTGAGAAAAAGTTTTATATAGACTTTGCTGGCTTGTAACAAGTCTTTCAGAGATAGGAAGCTTCGAAAAATATATAGGCCAATGCAAGTTTCAAGCATATCGTGGTTTTACAAAGAAAAAATACATTATTAAGAAATTGTGAGATATCTTGCAGGAGGGATATCATATATGGGTCTGAAAGGAGGCAGTCACACCCAGTAGATTAAATAACTCAAATTCAAAAAGTGTTCAGGGACAAGGTGTGACTGTAAGTGAGGCAGGTAGGGGATTCGGAGTTCAGGAGTGCAGGAGCCTCAGCCCTTGACCTTGACCAACAAGTATGAGATTCTTGCTCCCTGTACGGATGAGGGAAAGGACTGTGGGCAGGATGAGCCAGCTGACCACGGCACCGTAGTGCAGAAGGCCATTCAAGAGGGGGGAGCAAAAAGACAGGGAATTGTTACAGGGGCTTTTATTATTAGGGGGACAGGTAGTATCCTATGCAAGCCGGATCGGGAGTCCCGCATGGTGTGTTGCCTGCCCAGTGCCAGGGTGCGGGACATCTCTGACCGGGTTGAAAGGATATTGGAGCAGGAGGGGGAGGATCCAGTTGTTGTGGTCCACGTTGGGACTAACAACGTAGGCAAAGCTAAGGTAGAGGACCTGTTCAGGGATTATCAGGCTCTAGGAAAGAAATTGAAGTACAGGTCCTCAAGGGTCATAATCTCCAGGTTACTGCCTGAGCCACGTGCTAATCGGCACAGGGAAAAGAAAGTTAGGGAAGTAAACATGTGGCTAAGGGATTGGTGTGGGAAAGAGGGATTCCATTTCATGGGGCATTGGCATCGGTTTTGGAACCGGGGGGCATCTGTACCGTTGGGACGGTCTCCACCTGAACCAATCTGGAAGCAGTGTTCTAGCGAAAAGGATAAATAGGGTGGTCAGTAGGACTTTAAACTTCTGAGTCAGGGTGGAAGGGAAAGTGAAAGCGACAGGGAGTATGGAGTTAAATGGAAAGATAAGCAACAGGATAGCAGGTGTACAGGTGGGTTTAAGCTCGAGGTAGACTAGGAATGCAGCAAAAAGGAAGAATAGCTTAAGACATTTTAGGATTTCCAATCTCTCTAATAATGATAAGAAAGTTAGCACTAAGGCACTTTATCTAAATGCTCGTAGTAGTCACAACAAAGTAGATGAATTAACAGCACAAATCCCCTTGAATGATTATGATGTGGTAGACATCACAGAGACATGGTTGCAGGGAGCTCAGGACTGGCAGTTAAACATCCAAGGATTCACAACATATTGAAAAGACAGGGAGGTGGGCAGAGGGGGTGGGGTTGCCTTGTTAGTTACAAATGAAATTAAATCTACGGCACTGAATGACATAGAGTCAGAAGATGTGGAGTCTGTGTGGGTGGAGTTGAGGAACCACAAAGGCAAAAAATCTATAATGGGAGTTATGTACAGACCTCCTAACAGTCCGGACCAGGGGCGGAAGATGCACCGAGAAATAGATAGGGCATGTCAGAAAGGCAAGGTCACGGTGATCATGGGGGACTTCAATATGCAGGTGGATTGGGTGAATAATGTTGCCGGTGGATCCAAAGAAAAGGAATTCATGGACTGTTTGCAGGATGGCTTTTTGGAACAGCTTGTGATGGAGCCCACAAGGGAGCAGGCTATTCTGGACTTAGTGCTATATAATGAGCCAGACCTTATAAAAGACTTTAAAGTAAGGGAACACTTAGGAGGTAGCGATCATAATATGGTAGAGTTCAGTCTACAGTTTGACAGAGAGAAGGCAAAATCGGATGTAATGGTGTTACAGCTAAATAAAGGTAATTACAGGGGCATGAGAGAGGAATTGACGAAAATCGACTGGAAGCAGACCCTAGCGGGGAAGACAGTCGAACAACAATGGCAGGAGTTTATGGGTGTAAATGAGGACACAGTACAGAGGTTCATCCCAAAGAAAAGAAAGATTATCCGGGGTAGGATTAGACAACCATGGCTGACAAAGGAAGTCAGGAAATATATCAAAGAAAAAGAGACAGCCTATAAAGTGGCCAAGAACACTGGGAAATCAGAAGATTGGGAAGGCTACAAAAACAAACAGAGGATAACAAAGAGAGCAATAAGGAAGGAGAGGATCAGATATGAAGGTAGGCTAGCTAGTAATATTAGAAATGATAGTAAAAGTTTCTTTCAATACATAAGAAACAAACGAGAGGCAAAAGTAGACATTGGGCTGCTCCAAATTGATGCTGGAAGGCTAGTGATGGGAGATAAGGAAATTGCTGAAGAACTTAATAAGTACTTTGCGTCGGTCTTCACAGTGGAAGACATGAGTAGTATGCCAACAATTAGGGACAGGCAGGAGGCACAGTTGAGTATGGTAGGCATTACAAAAGAGAAAGTGCTAGAAAAGCTAAAAGCTCTAAAAATTGATAAATCTCCTGGCCCTAATGGGCTACATCCTAGAGTTCTGAGGGAGGTGGCTGAGGAAATAGCAGAGGCTTTGGTTGTGATCTTTCAAAAGTCACTGGAATCTGGAAAAGTCCCAGATGATTGGAAAATTGCTGCTGTAACCCCCTTGTTTAAGAAAGGATCAAGGCAAAAGGTGGAAAATTATAGGTCGATTAGCCTAACCTCGGTAGTTGGTAAAATTCTAGAATCCATTGTTAAGGATGAGATTTCTAAATTCCTGGAAGTGCAGGGTCAGATTAAAACAAGTCAGCATGGATTTAGTAAGGGGAGGTCATGCCTGACAAACCTGTTAGAATTCTTCGAAGAGGTAACAAGTATGTTAGACCAGGGAAACCCAATAGTTGTTATCTATCTGGGCTTCCAAAAGGCCTTTGATATGGTGCCTCACGGGAGGCTGCTGAGCA
Source organism: Stegostoma tigrinum (assembly GCF_030684315.1). Taxonomy (NCBI): domain Eukaryota; kingdom Metazoa; phylum Chordata; class Chondrichthyes; order Orectolobiformes; family Stegostomatidae; genus Stegostoma; species Stegostoma tigrinum. Next base: position 29,569,242 of record NC_081374.1, read on the forward strand.
AGGTGAGGGCCCATGGTGTTCAAGGTGAGCTACTGGCTTGGATTGAGGATTGGCTGTCTGACAGAAGGCAGCGAGTTGGGATAAAAGGCTCTTTTCGGAATGGCAACCGGTGACGAGTGGTGTCCCGCAGGGTTCAGTGTTGGGGCCGCAGCTGTTCACCTTATATATTAATGATCTGGATGAAGGGACTGGGGGCATTCTGGCAAAGTTTGCTGATGATACGAAGATAGGTGGACAGGCAGGTAGTACTGAGGAGGTGGGGAACTGCAGAAAAATTTAGACAGTTTAGGAGAGTGGTCCAGGAAATGGCTGATGAAATTCAATGTGAGTAAATGTGAGGTTTTGCACTTTGGAGAAAAGAATACAGGCATGGACTATTTTCTAAATAGTGAGAAAATTCATCAAGCAGAAGTACAAACGGATCTGGGAGTGTTGGTCCAGGATTCTCGAAAAGTTAACTTGCAGGTAGAGCCCGTGATTAAGAAAGCGAATGTAATGTTGCCGTTTATCTCAAGAGGGTTGAAATATAAAAGCAGTGATGTGCTTCTGAGATGTTATAAAGCTCTAGTTAGGCCCCATTTAGAATACTGTGTCCAATTTTGGGCCCCACACCTCAGGAAGGACATACTGGCACTGGACTGTGTCCAGCGGTGATTCACATGGATGATCCCTGGAATTGTAGGTTTAACATATGATGAACGGCTAAGGACCCTGGGATTGTACTCATTAGAGTTTAGAAGGTTGAGGGGAGATCTGATAGAAACTTACAAGATAATATATGGCTTAGAAGGGGTGGACGCTGGGAAGTTGTTTCTGTTAGGCGGGGAGACTAGGACCCGTGGGCACAGCCTTAAAATTAAAGGGGGTAAATTTAAAACTGAAATGAGATGACATTTCTTCAGCCAGAGATTGGTGGGCTTGTGGAATTCATTGCCACGGAGTACAGTGGAGGCCGGGACGTTAGAAGCCTTCAAGGCAGAGATCGGCTTGATCTCAGAAGGAATCAAAGGCTACAGGGAGAGTGCAGGGAAGTGGAGTTGAAATGCCCATCAGCCATGATTTAAATGGCAGAGTGGACTTGATGGGCTGAATGGCCTTACTTCCACTCCTATGTCTTATGGTCTTATGGAAAGGGTAAATGCTGAGGATTGCTGTAAGTAGTGAAAGTACTCAGAAGATGTAAATCTGAAACAAAAACAGAAATTGCTTTAAAAGCTCAACGAGTCTGGTAGCACCTGTGAAGAGCAATCAAAATTAACATTTCAGTTCTTGTGAACTGAGGAAGCGTCACCGAAATGTTAATTTTTATTTCTTCTCATGGATGCTGCTAGACCCGCTGGGCTTTTGAAGTAATTTCTGTTTCTGTTGCCCATGATAATCACTTGGATGTATAGGTATTTTGTCAGCCCTTTAGGACCAGGAGCACACTTGTGATGAGTTGCTCCTCATTGGGCAGAAATAACACAGTGTGGGTAGAGTTAAGAGGAAAGGAGAAACACACAGAAAGCTAGACATAAGCTGGAAGTTTAATCATGTGCATGTTAGAAACATGTACAAAGAAACATGAGTATTTTGTGATGGAGTTTGCAGAATTTTTTTTCAATAATGTTATAGTTAGATTAGAGCCTGATATACTTCTGAATATCACATATTGCAGTATTTAATCTCAATGTGTGCTAAATAGCAGTACAAAAATACACAAAATTGAGGACTGTTCTTTACCTTGCCTTCTCCTTGAACAGTCTTTTTTGAACTCATCTCATAGATGTCGTCATAAAACATGGGCAGTGCAGCTTAGGATCTTGAAGGAATGAGACTTAACATATGATCCTCCTCAAGGATTCTACCCTCTGTTTGTCTTATCACAACATCTATAACTGGTAGCTAGAAAGCAATAAACTATACCTTGCTAATAAGGAGAGACTGTTGTTATCAGACGAAGAAGTGGTTTTCTGTAGCCACACTGTAAAGAACAGAATCTGTAAAATCCATGAAAGAGAGGACTGAGTTGTTTCAGTCACAGCAATGGATGTTTCACCTGGGCTTTTGTGGGGTCTCTTTGCACCTTGTTGACATAATCTGGGACCCAGAGGGGAGACTGCATCATTAGTGTTATTATTTTCATCCTATTCCTGTGGATGTGTTGAAGATAGGCTAAACTTCAGTAAGTAATTAAAAATCGTGGATGGTAGGAAAAGTTGTAAAAGAGATTTATAAATCTTGTAAATCTTGTGAGCATAAATTTTAAGGCATCAAATAGAAAAACAAACTACTGCAGTTGTTTGAGCACCTTCATGATGAGCTCAAATATTATGGCTGAGAGTCATTAGTATCTCGAGCACAGCACCATGTATTATAACGGGAGGTGATGGCCTAGTGGTATTTTCGCTGGGCTGTTAATCCAGACACCCAGATAACGTTCTGGGACCTGGGTTTCAATCCTGCCATGGTCGATGGTGGAATTTGAATTCAATAAATATCTGGAATTAAGACTCAAATGATGACCATGAAACAATTGTCAATTGTTGGAAAAAACTATCTGGTTCACTAATGTCCTTTGGGGAAGGAAAGTGCAATCCTTACCTGGTCTGGCCTACATGTGACTCCAGACCCACAGCAGTGTGTTTGATTCTTAACTACCCTGTGGACTATTAGGGATGGGCAATAAATGCTGGCCTAGCCAGTGATGCTCTCATCCCATGAATGATTTTTTAAAAAAATGGTGATAACCTGTTTAATGTGCAAGTAACTAGAAATTTGGCAACAGAAAAAATTTGCTGAAACAGGGCTTTTCTATGACTGCTTAATCCAGAATGACAAATTACCATGTGGAGTAAGAGAAATATGTGACTCAAACTCATGGACATTACCTGATTTTTGTTTTGTGTTTATAATTAAATCGCAAAATAACAATCTCAGAATTATGCTCTACTCAATCATGGAATAATAGAACACTACAGTATGGAAATTGATCATTTGGCCCATCGAGTCCACACCTATCCCCTGAAGAGCATCCCACCCAGATCCACTGCCCTGTCCTTTTAACGCTATATTTTCCATCGGTAGTCCACCTAGCCTGCACTTCAGTGGATACCATGGGCAATTCAGCATGGCCAACTCACCAGTTCTTAGGAAGGGTCACTGGACCTGAAATGTTAACTGTGTTTTTTACCTTCACAGATGCTGCCAGACCTGCTGAGTTTTTCCAGCAATTTTGTTTTTGTTCCACACGGATAGTTGCCTGAAGCTAAATAGCGCTGAGGTAGCAGTGCTAACCACTGAGCAACTATGCCATACCTCAAGGGACATCAAAACTATTTCAGTTAAAGTGAATGGGATGAGTCAACTACTGTTGAATATGATCAACTTAATGACTATTTGCTAGCCCAATTCCAAGCTTATGTCGTTATTGAGACTTGGGGGTTCTAATTCTCAGTAGGTGGTATTCACCTAGAGATTGGCTCTGCCTTTCGGGACGAGAGAGAGAGAGAGAGAGAGAGAGAGAAGAGAATGAGGGAGAGGAGGGGTGGGGAGTTGCAGGGGGTTGGTGGGGAAGAGAGAGAGAGTGAGAGAGAGTGTGAGAGAGAGTGGTTCATTCAAATGGGCTGCAGCATCACCACAGGGGCCATCGAGTCAATGGCCCCTCGCTGCGTCCAGCAGGTAACAGATCAATACCTAGGTAACACTTGGGGCCAGTCAGGCTGAAAGGCTGATGGGTTTTGGGGCCATCATTGGATGCCTTTACGCGCAGAGGTCATCATCTATTCCACTGGTTCACTCACTGCTTCCCCAGTGACAGGCTGCTCAAGTGCAGCCCACCCCAGGTCCTTCATCAGAGTTGCTAAGGCTTGGAATAGCACACCAGCTCCAGTTTTTTTTATCTCTCCTCCCTATCTCAGTGTGTTTCTCCTATAAACACAAATATAAGCCATGTCAGCCACCTCTCATAACTGGGCTGCATGCACCAGTCTGTGTCAGTTTTCATGCACAGATTATGTCACTGGGAGGCTTGCTTCATGTAGCCATTCAGTCTTGGCATTGCAGCAATCGCCTCTGACTTGGCCACGGGTTACTGTTTTACGGCTCCTCTTGCTCAACAAGATGGATGATGGTCACTGATTCTGTTCCATATTTGGGATAGCTACCTCATCACTCATTGGAGACCACTCATGATATTCAGAGTAATGTGCTAGAGATTACGAATGCCACTTCCCAATCTACACCACTATCATTGAATTATTTCTAGCACTGCACCCAAGTTTGTGCGACCATCCCACAGCTACTGACTTCCTCGGCCACCTTGAGCCATGCCTTAATTGTGGAAATGGCATTTCTCTTCAGTCTTCCACTGCCTGCAGGAGCTCCTTCAGCGTGATGTCACTAAATACCAGAGCAACCATTCCTCTGCCTTCAGCCATTCCTGCACTGTCTCCCTTGTTGATCATTCCTTCCAAGGCCTGACTCCCTTTTGACTTGCATTCTTTAACACACTACTTCTTATCGACTGCTTCTCCTGTTGACATTTATTTGTCTGCAGACAGGAAAGCCCAAGGATATTCTGCCACATAATCAAGCAGCCATTTGAATCGAATGTACTCTGGCATCAGGACTTCCTCTAAATTCGGTAATTCCTTCCCAAAGATGCAAAGATGTTCTACTTTGAAAGCATGTGTAAACATATGGAGTGAATGTTGGAAATACGACAGAGTTCCAATTTTGTGCTTACTGCTGCTCATTTATCTGGCTGTTTTATTCAATCGTGGAATAAGGGTGTTATGGAGCTGGGCTAACATTTATTTCCCATCCTGATTTGCCCGGAGGGGAGTTAAGAGTCATTCAATGATATTGTTTTGGGTTTGGAGTCATGTATAGGCAAGGCCAGGTAAGGGGAGTAGTTTCCTTCCCCAAAGGATATTGGTGAGCCAGATGGTTTTTTTTTCTGATAATTGTCAATGGATTCATGAACATTATTAGATGCTAAATGCCAGATTTTTAAAAGGCAAATTTGAATTCAAATTCTACCATCTGCCATGGTGAGGTTTCAACCCAGGTCCTCAGAATATTCCCTGAGGCTTTGGATTAATGTCCAGTGATAATAACACTAGGCCATTGCCTCCCCCTCTGTCCGAGGTTAAATAAATTATCCTGTGATTTCTGGATTAACTTGGTGTGGAGTTGGATGAATACAGCAGGCCAAGCAGCATCTTAGGAGCAGGAAAGCTGACGATTCAGGCCTAGATCTTTCATCAGAAATGGAGGAGGGGAAGAGGGTTCTGAAATAAATAGAGACAGAGGGGGAAGCATTAGAAGATGGATAGAGGAGAAGATAGGTGAAGAGGAGACAAACAAGTTAAAGAGGCGGGGATGGAGCAGGTAAAGGTGAGTGTAGGTGGGGAGGTAGGGAGGGAACAGGTCCTACCTACTAACCTCATCCGTCCCCCCTTGACCTGTCTGTCCTCCCTGGACTGACCTATCTCTTCCCTACCTCCCCACCCACACTCACCTTTACTGGAGTTATTGTTAATATTGAGCTAAAGTAGACTAGATGACAACAAAATCAAAAATGCAATGGCAGAAAACAATTATTTTCTAAGTCTCCTGAGGAAAGCAGTCAGGACATATGGGAGAAACTAAAAAACAGAATTCCTTGAGATGAGGTGATGACACTCTGAAAGGAAACAGCTAACGTGGTAATTCAAGGAAGTATAGTAGCAAAAATGAATAATTATAATCTCTAGCTTTAAATAGAATGGCAATTAATGTGCATAAAAATTACAGGTGTAACACAGCTAACCGCAATCATGGAGATGATAAATTTGCCATGTAAACATTGCTGGGTTACCTGGTGCGTTAAGCATGATGCACCAAAACTATACGTCATCCTGCAAGAGTAACAGATGATACTAGTTAAGAAGTGATCGTGATTTTTCATCTTTTATGTTTAACAATTTGAGGTGGAGTTTCAGGGAGAAAAGCAAAATAAACTACTGCCTTTGTGCTTTGGGAAGCAATTGCAGTTTTGCCAGGTCTTAGCTACAACAACAGGCAAAAATTAATCCTGTAATGATTGGATGACCTCATGTGTTTGCTCATGTCAGTTCAGTGTTAATATTGTACCAGACAAGAAGAATATTAATAAGGATTTCACAAAGGTATTTGTGGCTTGATATATTTATATGTATATGAGCCCAGAAGCTTCATTTGCTCCATTTATGTTGTCAGCCGAGTCTATTAATTATACTGGAGTCATGAAGATACTGCTTCTTAACTTTTCTTGTTTTGTGCTAAATTCAAGTTATACTGATCTGGCTGACAGCACTGTGTTTGAGATGTTTATTTTACTACCTTGAAAGCACAAGTTCCACTGTTTGTTGGAATGACACAAAAGCTTATCAGCCATGTCAGTGGGAAAATCAGTTTTCCACACAAACAATTCATGGACTATCTATCGAGTCTTGGGGGAAGGAGAGGAGGAGGTGGACAGCAACAACACAGCATTCATCTTCCTCACTGACATTGCAGTTGTTCCTCTCAGTGAGTAGAATATCAGCTTTTTCCATGTGGTATTAAATACCTTATCAGCTGAGTGAAAATGAAAAGGAGGGAATTCTTTGCTGGAAAAGAGAAAACTATTGAGCAATTAATAGAAACAACAGAAAATACTGGAAGCTGTTACAAAATTATAAGAATTACACATTCAGTCTCAATGACTCATAATCCAATTAACTTGATCCTCAGTAGTTTTGAATGAAATTATTTGTAGTTATATTAATCTTGGCATCAATTTTGGACCAAATTATGTGACATTAAAAAAAACAGCAAAACACATATAATTTTGTCTTCCCTTTTATAAGTGTTAGCAAGTGTATGAATCCAAATTCCCTACCCCATCAAAAGCACAATCAAGATGCACAAAAGCGGCATCTTCAGCCATTTTTCCCCCATGATGCTCAGCTGAAAGGTAACCATCATATTAGTCATCCAGTGAGATGTACAGATGGCTACTGGGGAATCCACATGGAAGGGCCACCTGGCATTGGTAAGGTCTCAGCTTGTGGTTAAGGTCCGTTCAAAGTAAAATCCATGCATTTCTATGTGCAGCAGCAATTATTAGAACTTGTCCAGAATACTCAGATGTTCTTTGACATGGTGAACATAATGGTATGTATGATGAGATCAAAGCAGACTTTACTTAGAGCAGTTCTCATTGCATTCAGGGACTTCGTGCTTAGGTCTTTCATAATTAGACTGTGGCTGGCTGACTTTCAGTGACGGGTTCTTTGCAAAAATATTATCTTGAACTATCAAGCAAGTTTGTTTTCTCTTTGCTCTGCTTCTTATATGCTCAGAGTGCAGCATTTTGAATGGTATCTCAGAGCATTTCACGTCACTTCTGCACTTTGTGTGTGAGAATATTGGAGAGTGTCTGTTTAATCAAGTCAAGGAACAGTTGGTTCTTATCTGGATAGGCAATGTGACTGCATTGATTTGAAGATGACCTCATTTAAATAGTCTTGAATGTTTCATCCGAGCCCTGGTGTGCAGCAGACTGCCACCTGTGCTGCAGTCATTACTGTTGTATCAATGTACGTTGAGAGTGCTGTTGAAGGAGTCCTGTCCAGTCATGCTGGTATGTTGGATGCCTTCAGTTAATCTTGTGGCATGATTGGTTCTGAAGCAACAATTTGCAGTGGTTACTGAATCATTGTGCAGCTGAGCATCCTGGGAAAAATTGGCCCCATTAACTGCTTGAATGCATCTGCGCAGAATCCCAGCATGGGTTCAGAACTGAAGGATTCACAATCAACATTTTTTTTCAATTCAACAGCTTCAGGAAAGAAATGACGTGAAAAAGGGAAGCCATGACATATTGCCTTAATTGATCTCCCAAACGCATTCAATCATGCTACTAGAAGGCAAATGGTATGCTAACCTTCATACGGAGAGGAGTTGAATACAGGAGAGATGTCTTGCTTCAATTGTACACGGTCTTGGTGAGACCGCACCTTGAGTATTGTCTAAAGTTTTCGTTTCCTCATCTACTAAGAGATGTTTGATTATGAAGGGAGTGTAACAAAGGTTTGCCAATCTGATTCCTAGGATGTCAGAACTGATGTAGAAAGAGAGATTGGATTGATTAGGACTATATTCACTGGAGTTTAAAAGAATGAGGGGCATCTCTTATAAATTTCGAACAAATCAAGACAGTGTAAAGACAGGAAGGATATTTACAATGAGCAGAGAGCTCAGAACTAGGAATCACAGCCTAAGGATATAGATCATTTAGGAATGAAATAAGAAGAAATTTGTTCACTGAGAGAGTTGTGAGCTATGGAATTCTCCACCACAGAGGCTGAGGCCAAAATATTAGAGATTTTCAAGAGCAAATAGATAAAATTTTTAGAGATAAAGGGATCAATGGCTGTGGGGAGGAATTAAGAGAACAGGGTTGGATGATCAGCCATGATCATATTGAATGGCAGAGCAGGCTTGAAGGCCTGAATGGTCTACTCTCACTCCTACTTTGTATGTTTGCAGAGGTGGTCTTTTCAAGCTGTTGAATAAAATTTGGTAACTGCTGAAGATGTTCAATGTATTTGTCTCTTTCCATAATAACATAATGTGACATAAAGATCAGCTGTGATAGGGCAGCATTGGAACACTTGAAGATCTACAGTGACTCAAACAATGTTTGTGCTATCGCTAACACACTTTGACGTAAACTTCTCCTGACTGCTACCCATTACCTTCAGTTCATTTTGAGAAGGTGTCTACTTAAAAACTAGAACTAACAGAGAGTTTGAGATAACAAGGTGTAGAGTGGAATGAACACAGCAGGCTGAGCAGGAAGGCTGATGTTTCAGGCCGAGAAGGGGTTAGGCCCGAAATGTCAGCCTTCCTGCTCCTCTGATGCTGCTTGGCCTGCTGTGTTCATCCAGCTCTACACTTTGTTATCTCAGATTCTCCAGCATCTGCAGTTCATACTATCTCACTGACAGAGAGTTGTTCAGCCTTGCTCACTTGAGATCCAAGACACAAGTATGCCAAGTCTTCTTCAGAGTAATGTAGTCTATCATTGATGCCACATTCACTTTTCTGTGCCAAGTAATACATTCAGCACCTAATACTGTCACATGACCATGTCTGGAAAGATTTTGATTTGACAATCAGGAAGACAAATGTCTTGGCTCAGGATATTGTCCAACTGCCATGTATCAGCATTGACAGCGTGTTGCTGGAGGTTGTTGATAGCTTCACATAACTAGCTTCCACATGTACCATCAATCTGATGTTTGATGCTGAAATTGATGCATGAATTGGAAATGCTTTGGTTATCGTATCCAAACTGAATAAAGAAGCATGGAACAACAGTCAAGAGTCTTGACTGAGACTACCAAACTGTAGGTTTACCAAACCTGTATCCTCAGCACATGCATTGACGCGGGTAAGACCTGGACAACATACACTCAGCAAGAGAAAATGGCTGAATAATTTCAACCTTCATTGTCTCAGACATGACCTTTTCAGCTCTGAGGCCACCAACTTAGTTATCTGGCAGATATATTAGCATAATACATACATTGTTCAACCAAATATGTCTGTGATAGAAATTACATACAATGGATAGGGGACAGCCAAATACCTAAAGACCATATGCATGCTGAATTGTCCACTAGGGAATGGTCTGCCTATCCAATACAAGGATATCTGTGAGCAAGATATGAACATGGTAGTTATTATCTCCCAGTTGTTTGTGTCAATCTCTGACAATCATGACCTCTGGAGGCTAACTGTTTCAAAGGGCATTGGAAGCAATTAGGAGATACCAAAGGGTGGTACTGGCTGTAAGAGCCTAGAGAGAATAGAGGCCAGTGAAACTGATACTTTTTTAGGCGACTGTATATATCTGCAGCAAATGCAGTAGAAACTGCAATTTCGGAGTGGGCTCCTGAGACACTGGGTGGTGCTTCACAAGAGTTGATTACCCAGGTACAGACCACTATCTCATGAAACAGAAAGTCGCCAACAGCAGTGATTACTTTTTTATATACATTTTAGCTCCAAAGTTGTTTCTTCTATGCGCATTTATAACTCTCTTTCAGATCAGTTATCTCTGGAGAATTTTGTGTTTTGTTTGTTAGTGTTACAAACAATTTTTTAAACTCTTGGTGACAATAACAGAGAGAATTTCCAGATGCTCATTTTATTTACTCCATGCCAGTGGAGGAAATGGTTTTCACATTCTTTTTCTGCACAACATACCAAGCTTAGAAAAGCAATGTGTTGGATATTTTGGTAAGCTGGAGGACATTCCTTGTCAACGCAGCGTAGAAAATGAACTATTCTTCTTATCCTAATCCAAAACTGCTTGGAGGTTAAAACATAGGATTTTTCCTGAAATAATGAGGTTTTACCATGGCTTATTTTTTGTACGTTTCAATGCTAGTCAATCAGTAGCCAATTGTAGTCTACAGATCTATGCTTAAATTTAAACAGCAATATTCTCACTGATTACAGTTACTTGGCATGATCTAATTATTATGACTGCCTCTAAACAGTGACAGATAAAGCATGATTCTTGCTATGTTTTGCAGTTCAAAGAGCACTATCAGTATCACTGTCGAACAGAACCCATTTCATTAAATGCAGTTGAGGGAGCATGCTAACAAATCTTAATAGATTGCCTATGTTGAACTGCATTTGGCTTACTATAAATTCAAGGGGTATTAGTCATGCATGTGGTCATGTCTTGGTGATGTTTGTATGTGTGTGTCACCTCTCATACTAATTGCCTACTAAGCAAATACAGCAGCCCTGATCTCCAAACCACTTCAATATTTGTCGAATTAACACAGTGCTGAGGTTTCCCTCATTTTTGTGCTGTTGCATACATTTTTTTCTGGGGTATTCCAAGCCCAGCTTTCACAGAATTGTTTAATGGAACATCCAAGATGGAATTGGAGACAATATATATGTTCCCCCTTTTATGGCTCTGGCCAGTAATCAAGATTAAAAACCCAGACTGAATATTAGCGAGTAGGGAAGCGTAATGTTGACCGGGGCAGCAAGTGAATGGTAATGCAGTGTGGTCATGGATGGAAGGAGTATAGGATTAGGATGGACGGGTGGGAAGGTGGTGTGATTGTGGATTTAGCTGTGGACCTACCCCAAATTTGAGGTACCCCAGTTAGATTTTAATTTATCTGATGTTTCATTGCTAACTATCCGAGTGAGTTGTATGGAACTTAAGGGCTCTTGTGCAGAGATAGTTTTGCTACCTCTTTTCAATACAAAACAAAACTGGACTATAAGGCTAAACTGTTGGTGAGTAATCCATAGTCAATTGCCATTAAAACCTCACTTAGCCATGGTTGTCCTTTAGGGAAGGAAATCTGCCATCCTTTTCTGATCTGGCCTGCGTGTGACTCAAAGCTTACAGTGATATGGTTGACTCTTAACTGCCCTCTGGACAATTTGAAATGGACAACAAATGCTATCATTGCATGAATCATTTTTTAAAAAGTCTTTATGCAGTCCATTTAAAATGCTGTTCAACAGTAACCCCACAGAGGTTGACTGTGGGTAATATAACAGTGGGAATATATTCAATTTGGGGAGTCAAGAGGTAGTTACTCACCGCCCTATTCTTGGCCTCTAACCTGCACTTGTAGCCATTGTGTTTGTGTGGTGATTCCAGTTCAAATTCTGGTCAATGGTAACACCAAAGGTGTTGATTGTAGGGTATTCAGTGATGGTGACGCCATTGAATGTCAAGGGTCATGGTTAGATTGTCTCTTATTGATGAAAAACATAGCCTAGCAATTGTATAGCACAAATGTTACTTACCATTTGTCAACCCAAGCGTAGATATTGTCCAGCTCTTTTTACATTTGAACATAAACTACTTCAGCATCTGAAGAGTTGTGAATTGTGCTGAACATTGTGCAATCATCAGCAAACATCCCCACTATTGATGTTATGATGAAGGGGAGGTAATTGATGAAGCAGCCGAAGATGTTTGGGCCTGGGGTACTACCCTGAGGAACTTCAACAGAGATGTCCTGGAGCTGAGTTGACTGGCCTCCAGTAACCACGACCATCTTCCTATGTGTCCGGTGTGACTCCAACCACTAAAGAGTTTCCCCCTGATATCCATTGATTTCAGTTTTGCCGGGGCTCCTCGATGCCATATTCAGTTGAATGCAGCCTTCATGTCACAAGCTGTCACTCTCATCTCACCTCTGGAAATCTGCTCTTTTTCTCACGTTTGTCTACATTGTTAGTTTAGTGCTTAGCACTGTTGCCTCACAGATCCAGGGATCCAGGTTCGATTCTAGCCTCAGGCAACTGTGCGGAGTTTTCATGTTCTCCCTGTCTGTCTGTATGGCTTTCCACAGTCCAGAGATGTGCAGGTTAGGTGGATTGGCCATGCTAAGTTGCCCAGAGTGTACTGGAATGTACAGTCTAGGTCGGTAAGCCGTGGAAAATACAGGGATGGTGGGCAGGGTTGGGTCTGAGTGGGATACTGTTTGGAAGGTTGGTGTGATGGACAGAATGGCCTGCTTACACACTGTACAGATTCAATGACATCTATGAACTAAAGCTGTAATGAAGTCTGGAGTTGGGTGGTGTTGGTGAATCCCAAACTGAGCACCACTGAGGAGGTCAGTGTTGAGCAGATACTACTTGATAACATTATTGACGAAGCCTTCCACCGTTTTACTGATGATTGGGAGTGGAATGATGAGGGCGCTAATTGGCTGGGTTGGATTTGTCCTGCTTTTTACATACAACACCTACCAGGTAATTTTCCACATTGTCAGGCTGATGCTAGAGCTGGAAGAGCTTGACTACTGCAGTGGCATGTTCTGGAGCACAAGTATTCAGTACTATTACCTGAATGTTGTCAGTACTCACAGGCATTGCGATACCCAGCGTCTCCAATCATTTCTTTATCACGTGGAGTGTATTGAATTAGCTGAAGACTGGCATCTGTAATTCTGGGGACCACTGGAGGAGGCAAAGATGAATTATCCAATCATCACTTCTGGCTGAAGATTGCTGTGAATGGTTCAGCCTTATCTTTTGCACGGATATGCTGGGCTGTTCCATCATTGAGGATGGGAATATTTACAGAGCCTCCTCCTCCAATGAGTTGTTTAAATGACCACCACCATTTGCGATTGAATGTGGCTGGACTGTAGAGCTTAGGTCTGATCTGTTGACTGTGAGATTACTTAGCTCTGTCTAGCGTTTGCTACGGACACTGTTTGGCATGCAAGTCATCTTGTTTGGTAGCTTTACCAGGTTGACACCTCATTTTCGGGTATGCCAGATGCTGCTCCTGGTATGCTGTCCATACAACCAGGATTTATCCCCTGGTTTGGTAGTAATGAGTCATTAAGTTAAAGATAGAACTTATATTTTGGACCCATTTGTTCAGAAATTCTGCTTATCTGCTGTCAGTGAAGAGCCTCACCCTCCCGGAACACAAATGAGAAAACAAGGTAGATGTAACTATTCATTTTTCACCTCATGGTACCATTGGAAATTTCAGATATGTCCAAGGGGATATAGCCAGCACTAAGGATGGAACAGCAGAAAATTTATTCAGCAACTTAATTCAAAAAACAAATTCTAAGTTAGCTTTAGTTATCATTGGTTAGGGCAACATTTATTGTCCATCTGTAACAGTCCAGGTGAAGGTACCACTGAGGTGACTTCTCGAACAAACCTTTTGGTTTGGGAACACCCACAGTGAAGTAATGGAATGATGATATAGTTCAGACTCAGGCTGTTGTGTGCCTAGGAGGGGAAATTGTAGGTGCTGATATTCCTGTGCACCTTCTGCCTTTGTCCTTCTGGATGATCGAGGTCACTGGCTTGCAAAATTCTGTTGAAGGAGCCTGGTGAATTGGTGAAGTACTTTTTCAAAGGAACATCTTACCTTACAAGATTGAATACAGTGTGTATTAGCATTTCACTTGCTTAAAAATAAGTCAACTGGAGGTCTCTAACCTTTGTAAGTAGGTAAGTAGAAAAACGTTATTAATTTCTGCACAGAGATGGCATATGCAGCTACAGAATCATATATTCCTAACTGCACAAAATAAAGCCACTTGACTCATTGATTCCTTGCTAGCTCCCTGTACAGCAATCCAATTCATTCCCTTGCTTTATCTCTGCAGCCTTGCGATATACCCCTGTAAAGCGTCTATCCAATTTCTTTTAGGAATCGCTGATCATCTCTGTTTCCAACACCCTAATTAGCTGCAGATTCCAAGTGAATACTACTATCTGATTAAAATAGTTCTTCCTAATGCCATTCCTGCATGTTTTTCCAAAACCTTAAATCTGCATTGTCCTAACCTTTTCCCATTAGTGCATAAGAGTAGTCTTTTTTTTATTATTCTATTTTAAATCGGTCATAATCTTGCCTCCTAGAAAAGATCTCACCTCCTTTCATATGCTCTTAGTATCCCCTTTCCCCCTGACACTGCCGACTCATATTTCCCTGTGTACTGACATAATCGAATGGCCCCTGTTGTATGTTTGTGGTGGAAGGAAATAAATCAGGTGGAAGGGCCATAGTTAATGGCCCCTTAAGGGCCTCAAGCTTATATTAACCTTTCTGTCAAATAGGGGTACCCCAACAGGAAAATGTAATGAGCAAACCTGTGTAGGCTGTTACTGGTTTCCTAGGCTTAGGGTAGTCTCATTCAAAGCCTCTCAGTCCAGTTGGACAGGCCACGCTTTAAGAAGGGGCATACTGAGAGCTACCACCTGCTGTTGCCTGTTGGCCTCACTTCCCCTTTCCTTCTCCTGTGACTTGCCAGCATGCCAGTTCACCCATGGCCTGGGATCCAGTTGCAATTGGGCCTTGAGTAGATGTCATTCTGGCAATAGTCACTGGTGGTACTGCTGTTCATTGGAGCTGCTGGCTTCTGGTTGGTCCAGTTTAGTGCCTGATTGGGAACACCCACAGTGAAGTAATGGAATGGTGATATAGTTCAAACTCAGGCTGTTGTGTGCCTAGTGGGGGAAAGAGATGGCATGAAATACTTACCAGGTCAGCTGGACAGTGAGACTGCCACCACCTTTGTTAAATCCCACCCACAAAGTCCACATTGCCTCTCTCTATCCGTTCTGCCGAAAATACGAGTTACTGATCCCTGTTTTGAATGGTTGCATTTGTCACTTGTCTGCCCACATTCTGCTTGCCTTGTATGCCCTTTGTAGTTGATTAATATCATCTTAACTGGCGCTGCACCTCCAGATTTTGTACTATTGGCAAACTTTGAAATTTTATTCTGCAATCCAATAGTTGCTTCTATTTCAACCACAAAAGCAGCGGAGCCTTGGGGAACCCCACTATCAACCATTGTGCACACTGAAAGGCAATTACTTATCATGACTGAGATAATGGGAACTGCAGATGCTGGAGAATTCCAAGACAATAAAATGTGAGGCTGGATGAACACAGCAGGCCAAGCAGCATCTCAGGAGCACAAAAGCTGATGTTTCGGGCCGAGACCCTTCATCAGAGAGGGGGATGGGAAGAGGGAACTGGAATAAATAGGGAGAGAGGGGGAGGCGGACCAAAGATGGAGAGTAAAGAAGATAGGTGGAGAGAGTATAGGTGGGGAGGTAGGGAGGGGATAGGTCAGTCCAGGGAAGACGGACAGGTCAAGGAGGTGGGATGAGGTTAGTAGGTAGATGGGGGTGTGGCTTGGGGTGGGAGGAAGGGATGGGTGAGAGGAAGAACTGGTTAGGGAGGCAGAGACAGGTTGGACTGGTTTTGGGATGCAGTGGGTGGGGGGGAGGAGCTGGGCTGGTTGTGTGGTGCAGTGGGGGGAGGGGACGAACTAGGCTGGTTTATGGATGCAGTAGGGGAAGGGGAGATTTTGAAACTGGTGAAGTCCACATTGATACCATTAGGCTGCAGGGTTCCCAGGCGGAATATGAGTTGCTGTTCCTGCAACCTTCGGGTGGCATCATCGTGGCAGTGCAGGAGGCCCATGATGGACATGTCATCTAAAGAATGGGAGGGGGAATGGAAATGGTTTGCGACTGGGAGGTGCAGTTGTTTGTTGCGAACTGAGCGGAGGTGTTCTGCAAAGCGGTCCCCAAGCCTCCGCTTGGTTTCCCCAATGTAGAGGAAGCCGCACCGGGTACAGTGGATGCAGTATACCACATTGGCAGATGTGCAGGTGAACCTCTGCTTAATGTGGAATGTCATCTTGGGGCCTGGGATAGGGGTGAGGGAGGAGGTGTGGGGACAAGTGTAGCATTTCCTGCGGTTGCAGGGGAAGGTGCCGGGTGTGGTGGGGTTGGAGGGCAGTGTGGAGCGAACAAGGGAGTCACGGAGAGAGTGGTCTCTCCGGAAAGCAGACAGGGGTGGGGATGGAAAAATGTCTTGGGTGGTGGGGTCGGATTGTAAATGGCGAAAGTGTCAGAGGATGATGCGTTGTATCCGGAGGTTGGTAGGGTGGTGTGTGAGAACCAGGGGGATCCTCTTAGGGCGGTTGTGGCGGGGGCGGGGTGTGAGGGATGTGTTGCGGGAAATACAGGAGACGCGGTCAAGGGCGTTCTCGATCACTGTGGGGGGAAAGTTGCAGTCCTTAAAGAACTTGGACATCTGGGATGTGCGGGAGTGGAATGTCTTATCGTGGGAGCAGATGCGGCAGAGGCGGAGGAATTGGGAATAGGGGATGGAATTTTTGCAGGAGGGTGGGTGGGAGGAGGTGTATTCTAGGTAGCTGTGGGAGTCAGTGGGCTTGAAATGGACATCAGTTACAAGCTGGTTGCCTGAGATGGAGACTGAGAGGTCCAGGAAGGTGAGGGATGTGCTGGAGATGGCCCAGGTGAACTGAAGGTTGGGGTGGAAGGTGTTGGTGAAGTGGATGAACTGTTCGAGCTCCTCTGGGGAACAAGAGGCGGTGCCGATACAGACTAAGGGGGTGGCCATGGGCACCCGCATGGGCCCCAGCTGTGCCTGCCTCTTTGTAGGTTACGTGGAACAGTCCCTCGTCCGCACCTACACAGGACCCAAACCCCACCTCTTCCTCCGGTACATTGATGACTATATCGGCGCTGCCTCTTGCTCCCCAGAGGAGCTCGAACAGGTCATCCACTTCACCAACACCTTCCACCCCAACCTTCAGTTCACCTGGGCCATCTCCAGCACATCCCTCACCTTCCTGGACCTCTCAGTCTCCATCTCAGGCAAACAGCTTGTAACTGATGTCCATTTCAAGCCGCCGACTCCCACAGCTACCTAGAGTACACCTCCTCCCACCCACCCTCCTGCAAAAATTCCATCCCCTATTCCCAATTCCTCTGCCTCCGCCGCATCTGCTCCCACGATGAGGTATTCCACTCCCGCACATCCCAGATGTCCAAGTTCTTTAAGGACCGCAACTTTCTCCCCACAGTGATCGAGAACGCCCTTGACCGCGTCTCCTGTATTTCCCGCAACACATCCCTCACACCCCGCCCCCGCCACAACCGCCCTAAGAGGATCCCCCTGGTTCTCACACACCACCCTACCAACCTCCGGATACAACGCATCATCCTCCGACACTTCCGCCATTTACAATCCGACCCCACCACCCAAGACATTTTTCCATCCCCACCCCTGTCTGCTTTCCGGAGAGACCACTCTCTCCATGACTCCCTTGTTCGCTCCACACTGCCCTCCAACCCCACCTCACCCGGCACCTTCCCCTGCAACCGCAGGAAATGCTACACTTGTCCCCACACCTCCTCCCTCACCCCTATCCCAGGCCCCAAGATGACCTTCCACATTAAGCAGAGGTTCACCTGCACATCTGCCAATGTGGTATACTGCATCCACTGTACCCGGTGCGGCTACCTCTACATTGGGGAAACCAAGCGGAGGCTTGGGGACCGCTTTGCAGAACACCTCCGCTCAGTTCGCAACAAACAACTGCACCTCCCAGTCGCAAACCATTTCCACTCCCCCTCCCATTCTCTAGATGACATGTCCATCATGGGCCTCCTGCACTGCCACAATGATGCCACCCGAAGGTTGCAGGAACAGCAACTCATATTCCGCCTGGGAACCCTGCAGCCATATGGTATCAATGTGGACTTCACCAGTTTCAAAATCTCCCCTTCCCCTAATGCATCCCTAAACCAGCCCAGTTCGTCCCCTCCCCCCACTGCACCACACAACCAGCCCAGCTCTTCCCCCCCACCCACTGCATCCCAAAACCAGTCCAACCTGTCTCTGCCTCCCTAACCGGTTCTTCCTCTCACCCATCCCTTCCTCCTACCCCAAGCCGCACCCCCATCTACCTACTAACCTCATCCCACCTCCTTGACCTGTCCGTCTTCCCTGGACTGACCTATCCCCTCCCTACCTCCCCACCTATACTCTCTCCACCTATCTTCTTTACTCTCCATCTTCGGTCCGCCTCCCCCTCTCTCCCTATTTATTCCAGTTCCCTCTCCCCATCCCCCTCTCTGATGAAGGGTCTAGGCCCGAAACGTCAGCTTTTGTGCTCCTGAGATGCTGCTTGGCCTGCTGTGTTCATCCAGCCTCACATTTTACTTACTTATCATGACTCACTGTTTTCTATCCTTGAGCCTTTTTAAAAAAATCCAATCTGACACTGGTATTCATGAGGCAAAGTGTTGTTAACTTGCTGTTTTGTGACACTTAAAGGAATAAATACAGCAGTCCGACTCTGAGATAAAGACAGGGATCTGACAGAAAGTTAGAACTTCTTCTATGTGGTGCCTTTCATGACCTTTAAAAAGAACATCCCAAAGCACTTTGCAGTCCAATTTTTGAAACAAAATCATTGAAAATTAAGGATTGTCTATTAAATTCAAATATACAACTGAAGTTATTTAGTGAACTGCTCCCGAGGTTCCCGTCATCTGAATCTTTCAGCCAATTTGATTCACCCTTATAATTTGAAGAAATGGTTGAATGCCTTGCTTACAGTAAAGGCCACACTCCCTGACAACATCCTGGCTTGCAGTAGCCTGTCTATCATCTACAAGGCACAAGTCAGAAGTGTGATAGAATACTCTCACTTGCCTGGATGAGTGCAGCTCCAACAACTCTCAAGACGCTTGATGCTATCCAAGAGAAAGCAGCCTGCTTGATTGGCACTATATCCACAAGCATCCACCCTCTCCGCCATTGATGTTCAGTAGCAGCAGTGTGTGCTAAGTATAAGATGCATTGCAGAAATCTACCAAAGATGCTCAGAGGGCTCTTTCCAAACCCAGGATCACTTCCATCTTGAAGGGCAAAGACAGAGGATACATGGGAACAACACCACCTTCAAGTTCCCCGACAAGCCACTTGTCATCCTGATTTGGAAACATATTGCTATTCCTTCACCATCACTGGGTCAGAATCTTGGAATTCCTTCCCTAACGGTGTTGTAGGTCAACCCACAGCAGGAGGACTTCAGCGCTTCAAGAAGGCAGCTCATACCACCTTCTCAAGGGCAACGAGGAATGGGCAAGAAATGCTGGGCCTACCCGAGACACCGAGATCCCACAAATGAATTATAAAAAACTCATTTTAGTTAACTGACCTTTGTCCAAGGAAGGGAAAATGGCAATAAATATATTCACACCAGTCTTCTTCAAGAAAGCTGTTTCATTTAACAGTTCATTATGACTCCACTGTTCCATAATTGAATCAGCAGCACAGGCTATATTGGTTGAAAGGGAAGACATGATAATTATTAACATAAAGTGAAGTGAAAAGCAGAAAGAATCAAAGTCAGTCAATAAAAAAATTATTATTAAATACCTATTTGCTCATTGTATATTTAGTTACATTTTGTCTTCACTGGGTCAGTAGTGAAATAACTCCACAGAAGTCAGTATCCTGTCATTAAGTCACCCATTAACTATATGTTGAAATTCCTTGACACCTATTTAGTTTCCTCAGAGCCAGCTCTCATGGTGAAAGGATGCCTAACACTCCTGTTTTCATCTGTCAGCCAGGGATCCCTGATTGGACAAGATTAACAGCCCCATTGAGGGAACTCATATTCAATGTAATTCCACCTGGCTAACCTCACGACAATCACTACAAGTGGCATTTCCTTCCGTAATTGCCATTACATTAATTGGTTCTAGCTGCCTTTGTGAAACAATAGTAAAATTTCCATAAATCAATAATGAAATAACTGCATATGTGAAATTAACAAAGAACATATTCAGATCATCTCCATGTTCAAAAAAATTGCAAGCACTTAGATTGCATTGATTTTCCACTTCCAGCTTTTGAATTGTGTTCTCTTCTTATAAGTTGCCTTTATAACTATACTGTTTCCTCACTTTGGAAATTGTTAGAAAACTTCCATTGGGTTTCTGTCATTAATACTTCTGCATCAATTGCTAAAAACAACCTGATTTAATTCTCTTCTCCATTCTACTTTAATTTTACACTGGAGACAGCACTCAACGTATCAGTTTCAGATCAGAAATTCATTGTGTAGACTGTTGTAAGGATAAACCTTCATTCTGTCTCTTTGTAGTCCATCGATAGTCTGTTCTCAGAACTGGGTCAACTTCTGTGGTGCATTCTATCCTACAAATAATGGCTCCATTAATATTCTATAAACTCTTGACATTTCTTTTACATTTTTTTGGTCATTATTTTTAGAAATGATGATTAAGTACATTAACATTACCATTAAAATGAAATTAAAATATATTATGAAAACATTTTAAGCATTCATACAATATAATCTCAAACTGATTGAAATTCTAGTCTGAATTACATTATTTAAAAAAAACTGAACCTACAAATCCAAGTGCAAACAACCACACAGAAACATTTATCGCTAATTAATGTTCATTGCAGATATTCACTCTGAGCAAAAGTTAAC
The DNA here is from genome assembly GCF_030684315.1 of Stegostoma tigrinum. Taxonomy (NCBI): domain Eukaryota; kingdom Metazoa; phylum Chordata; class Chondrichthyes; order Orectolobiformes; family Stegostomatidae; genus Stegostoma; species Stegostoma tigrinum. The sequence goes on from NC_081374.1 coordinate 29,590,130, forward strand.
TCTGTATTCTGTGCTTTTATTAGGAACTTAAAAACTATTCTGCTGGGTGTTGCTATTTCAAGGCCAGAAATGTAGCATTTCAAAATCTCTATGTTCTAAGATGATATTTCTTGTATTATGGTGTGGTCAATAGATCAAATTGTTTTCTGCAAAACCGAGTTCCATATCAAGACTGTCCGTTTGTTGGGAATGTCCAGTGAAAGAGCCACCAAACATTGCCATTGAGAGCACATGTGAAATACAAATTACAGTTTTAAATTAAAATAATATAACTAGTTACTCTTTGCTTCACCCTTGGTTATAAAAATATATTTTAATATCAGCAGAGAATTGATTTGCAACTCCATTAAGCACAGCTTTCACTAAATTCTGCCATTGCTCTAGTAATACTTTTGATTCAATATTCTATACCCAGTGGATGTGGAGATAGTTAAATGACAGTCAAGTTCACAATGTTTCCTGACCAATGTTATTTTAGCTCAAAGTACTTTAGTAGAAGTGAAACCTGATTCAACAAAGTATGGGCTTACTTTAAAAATCTTGTGAAAAGCTCCAGGGGCTTGCACAGAATTTGCTTTCAACTTTGCTCAAGTACTTTTGAGGGATCTTCCCTGCTCCCCGATACACCCCTAACCCCTGCTCCAATTACAGTCAGACACAAAAATGTCCTCATCAGTATGAATGGGGCTATATTTCTGATGAGGGCTTCAGTAAGCTGGAAAGTTATCTCACTTGGATAGTAGAAAATCAGAGAGTGAATTCTAGTGTGGGTGAGGAGGTGGGTGCAGTCAGTGTGGAGATGACTATAACACCCGAACGTGTCAAAAACACGCCAGGATCATGTTCACTTCAGCAGTTAACTCACGTACTTGTGAAGGCATGCGGGAGATGCTCATGGGGATGGCATATCTCTGAAATATGCATATACAAAGGGATTGAAAGCATGTGTACCTTTGCCTTTTTATTTGAACTGCTCGTGCACCATTCCCCAAACTCTCTGAAACTCACCAGGATCAACAAAACAAGAACTCAGCTGTAAAACTGACAGGCATTTAAACATTAAAATAGGAAACTGCTTCCTTGCCCAGGTGAAAGAAAGACTTTCATAGAAAGAAAGAAAGAAAGACTGCTCAAGTGACTTGCATTGAGAGTGAGATTTCACTGTTTTGCATTTTTTTTCAAAATTTGTAGGTTCTTTCTGCAATTTCTTTGAAATAATTACTTCTATTTCCACTTCCCTTATGGGTGGTGATTTCCAGGTCATTACTAAAAGTTCCTTAGTTGCTGTACCACCAGCTAATGGGAGCAATACTTTGTTTACCTTATCCTGACCTCCCATTATTGTCTACATATCCATCAAATCCCCTCTCAATACACTTTGCTTCAAGGACGATAGCCTCAGCTTCACCAATGAAAACGTCTAGCTAAAATTTGCTTTGGGTCAGTCTCTGAGCACCTTTACAATCTGTTTCACTTGCTTCTTCTCCCCCTCTGTCAACGGCACAAAACCCAACTTTCCAACTGCTTTCAGTTCTGGAGAAATCATCCCAGATTCTTCATGTTCACTCTGTTTCACTGTCCACAGATGCTGCTCCATCTGCTGAGTTTCTCCAATACTTTCTATTCGTATTGATTATAGCTAAAAGGGGCCATCCCTGAAACCATTCTGGTCTATGTCTTTTGCACCCCCTTAAGACCAACGTATCCTTCCTAACGTGTGAAGACCAGCATTGGATGCAATATTCTAATGGTGAAATAACCAGAGTTTTATAACAGTTTAATATTAAATTCCTGTTTTTGTACTTAATATTTTATTCACACTGCTGTGTTGATCTCATGGTGGCTGGATCAATGGCAGAATGAATAGAGATCTTGTGTATCATCCAAAAGTGGTTAAGGGACTTCTAATGCAACATCAATTACAAATATAGGATATAAATATGAATGGTGAGGTAGAACTTTAATGTATAATATGAAGTTTATGTTGAGTCAAGAATAACTCATATACTTGTTTGGTTGTTTATAACTGGCTTCCAAAGAATGTTATGGGTAATATTAATAGTAGATAGTTATTTTATTTATCAGTCTTTGCATTATCTGCAAACATTGCACATACATGTTTAGTTTGTGGAGAAGATAATTATCATTCTCAAAGTGCTGAACTCAAATGGAAAGCTGAAGTGATGAGTACTGATTATTTGTTCATTGTTCCCACTGTTTCATTCATGGAACGTGACCACTAGGTCAGAATAACAAATTAATTTAAAATTATTCAAATGTGAATGCTTAAAGGTGATACAGTCAGCTAAACATTTTTCATTGACATTTCACTTGGGTAAAATAATGGAGTTTGAAAATTCACAACCGGAATTGACTGCCCTAAATGTCAAAACATGTAAAGAGAAACAAACCTGAGGTGAAAGATGAATTCACCTTCTAGTTACAACAGAACACAACAAATCTATTTATTTTCCAATTTTTAGGATCTTTACCATGAGGTTTGAAGTAGTCTTACTGGAATTGCCAACAGTTAAAGGTTATTCATTACATCAGTTTCTGTCAGTTAGCAGGGAAGGATATGTTTTTGATGGCGAGATAAGTGGCAGTCATCATGATTTTTAAACTCCTTTCTTGGCAGTTGCAGTTTCTTCTGGCATTCTTAAAAAGAAATAGAAGGGTTGGGATTGAGTGAGAGGTTAAAACTCTAAAGGCCTCAAAATGGACCTCCACTCAACTCCAGCCTACCAATGGAGGCTGGCCTAGGGGCAGATAGTCTACTCCCAGAAAGTGGGCTGACAAACTAAGTATTTTAATAAGATGAGTTTTAATAAAGCTGGGCATCATGGTGGGTCAGTGGTTAGCACTGCTGCCCCACAGTGCCAGGCATCTGGGTTTGATTCCACCCTTGGGTGTCTGTCTCTGTGGAGTTTGCACATTCTCCCCATGTCTGTGTGGATTTCCTCTGAGTGCTCCATTTCCTCCCACAGTCCAAAGATGTGCAGTCTAGGTAGATTGGCCATACTAAATTGCCTGTAGTGTTCAGGGATTGTATAGATTAGGTAGGTTATGGGGGGATGCTCTAAGGGTCGGTGTGGACTTGTTGGGCCGAAGGTCCTGTTTCCACACTGTAGGGATTCTGTGATCTGTGATGATCTATGAGTAAAAAACTCGGTTTTGCGATCTCAGGAAATAGCACAGCTGAAGGGAGGTGAAGACAGCTCTGTGGAGATAGTTACAAGTTTCCTGTAGACCTCCAAGCTCTCTCATGCATCAAAAAATCTTCCAAATTAAAAGCAGGGGTCAGCTCCACACTCAATATTGAAGGAAGGGTTTAGCCCTTCTGTCAGATTCCCAGCAGCAGCAAGAAGAAACATAGTTATGGCTACAACTTCCTCTATCTCATTCCTGACTGAAAGACAAACCTGTCAATAAGGCTGGCTTCCATGGTTGGGAATGATGAGGAGACTGTATTGTCTGCAGATGCTGGAAGCCGGAGTCAATAAACATGAAGCTGGACAAACACAGCTGGTCAGACATCGTCTGAGGAGCAGGAAAGTCAACTGCATCTCCCTGATTTCCTGTGCTTCTGCCCTCAAACCCTCTCCCCACCAACAACAATAAGGATAGAGTCCCCCAAGTCCTTACGTATCACCCCATTGACCTCTGAATCCAACATATCATCCTCCGACATTTCCACCACCTGCAATCAGACCCCACCACCAGAAGGATATTTCCTTCCTCACCCCTGTCTGCTTTCCTCAGATACCGTTAGCTCCACTACTCCGTCATCAGCTCTACACTCCCCGCCAAACTATCCACCACACCCGGTACCTTTCCCTGCAACCACAAGGGGTGCAACAGCTGCCCCTATACCTCCCCTCTCACCCCCATCTAAGGCACCAAACAATCCTTTCAGATCTGACAGAGATTCACCTGCACCTCATCCAACCTGATTTGTTGCATCTGTTATTCTGGATGTGGTCTCCTCTATACTGTGTACCGGTTCACGGAACAGCTGCACTCTGCGCACACCAACCAACCCAGCCTTCCATTTGCCATCCATTTTAATTCCCCCTCCCACTGCCCTGGCAACATTTCCGTCCTTGGCCTCCTCCACTGTCAGAGTGAGGCCAAATGTAAACTGGAGGAACAACACCTAATATTTCAGCTTGAGAGCTTACAGCCCAAGGGCCTCAATATTGGCTTCGCCACCTTCAAAATCCCTCCAACCCCAGCCTTATCCTAAGTTCCACCTCCCTGACATGTCCTAACTGGTACATCTTCCTATTCACCTATCCACTCCACTCTTTGGAATCATTACGCCCGCCTACCTGCATCCACCTCTCACCATCCCACCTACCTTGCCCCACCCCACTCCCTTCCCTCTATTTATTTCTGGGCTCCTGTCCCCCTCCCTAGTCCTGACAAAAGGTTTCAACCCAAAACGTTGACTTGCTTGCTCCTCTGATGCTGTCTGACCTGATGTGCTTGTCCAGCTCAGCATTTATTGATTCCAAGTTTGGGAGCTCTCAAAGCAAAACTCTGCATGCTGTGGAATTGAAATGCGCTGTTAAAGCCTGACAATATTTAAGCTTAATGTCACATAGCAATGGCTAATGTAAAATACGCCACAAATCTTCAACTTGACATTAATGCTAATTACAACATTTAATAGTTTGGCTAATGATCTTCACATCTAACCAATATGTTTTCTGCTTGGCCTCTCTTGCAGCTAATGAGTTATGCCAGATATATTTCTGCATTTGGAAGATGCCATGTAAAATTTTAAAATGTCAAACAACTGGAGCCATGCTGTCTAAAGCAAATTTGAACACCAAAATACATAAGAACTACTGTTGATGGAAGCCTCAATTAAATGACAGTTGAAGAGAGGTTAAACCCAGTTTTCATATTGCATTTGTTTCATCCATGCATGGGTGCTGTATTCCAGCTCTATAGAAGATAAATATGTTTTATGTGGCAGCTATATCTGTTGCAGATATTGCAAAAACAAATCACCTCCTCCATGACCTGTACATCTAGCTTGACTGCCATATATCATCTCTCCTGTTATGATACTAATACAATTATCTGTAGAGTGCCTTTACAGGACTTCAGTTTAAGATATGCATTAAATATGTAGGATATCAAAGTAGAATTTCCTCTGCTAATCTTTGAGATGAATGATTGTCAAGTTGGAATGCTTAAAGGAGATGTAGATGTAGATGTGGAACATTGCATTGCTAGAACAAAGACTGTGGCTACTTTTTGGTTCACTGAATGGTTGGAAAATTTGATCTACTTTGTAATCAGTGGGGGAATTTTTCACATGTGTTTTCTATCTGTGCATCTTATACAGCTTAGGGAAATTTGCTGCTGTAATTCCAAGGTTATAGAGAACATACTTATACTAATTTAATAGGTAAATGGCATGCCACTGAAACTGTCAACTTCCTGAAGTTCTGGTAAGTGAGAGGGGAATTGCTCTTTTTTTCAGAAAGAATTAGCCTGTAAAAGATGGTACTAAATCCATCTGCATGTTGCAAATGCATTATTTTCATCATATCAGGGAAGAGAATTGTTTTAACTATGGCAAAGACTCCTCATCTCTGTAAGAGAGTTCTTAAAAAATTAAGATTATACACTAGAATTTCATGTATTTTCAATGACTGCAAAGCAACATTGGATAATGTAAGTCTCAACTTATTTAGAGTTGCCAACAGCTCCAAAGTGTCTGTGCATCTTCTGGAATAGCTTTATCTCCAAAATGCTGCCATCAGCAACTTAGAAAAAACAAACTTTCAATAGTACATATTGTGCCTGACTAACCTGTACTGTTAATTTCTTAGCATGTAGTCCTTGGATCCTACAGCAGATTATTCACAGGCTATTGATTTAATAACCATTGAGGCAATAACATGAGCAAAACAGGAACATGGAGTGAAGCAACATTTCTGTGATGCAGGGATGCATTTTAATCTGCCTTGGCAAGAGCTGGGAGGTTAAAGCAAGTGTAATTGGCAGTATGTCAGGACGTTGGCTCCAACCCCAGGCTTCATTGTTGCACAAAGGAGTTTAGATTGCATGTGTGCAAACCACAGAGAGAGAGAGGAAGAGAAAGAGAGAATCGGAGACTGGTTGCCAAAAAAATACATTAATTGCTCAATTACAACAGTATTGACAATCCTTTTTTTATCTTTAGTATTGAGAATATGTGCTTCAAAGGCTTCTTGAAAGTCTCCAGCTGAGCAAAGAAATTACACAGCCATAGATGTGCTGAATCAAGCTCGGCTAATGCGGATAAGGACAGAAGTAACCAGCAACAATACCCACCTCCTTTTGCTGACATACCATTAGCTACACAGTGGTTGAGGCTCATGTGGCACAGTGGTAGCATCCTGACTGCTGGACCCAGGTTCAACTCCTACCTGCTCCAGAGATGTCTGAATAGGTTGACTTAAAAAAAAAGTAGCTGCACAATTTTGGGGTGAGGTGTGTGGAGCAGCAGACGAATAACTGAGAGAGAAATGTCTACAATGCATGAAACAAGGGAGAGACATAGACTGAGTTTCCCTGCTAGTTCTGCACATCTTTGCCACTGGAGGCTCAGGTTGTCATGCTGGTCAAAGATAGCAATGCTGTAACTAGCTGGAGGAAGGCCTGATACAACACTAGCACACAAATGCTGAGTAGAAAGGCCCAGTGTGAAATGTTGGTGAACACATAGGCAGGTGAGTTAAGCGTAGGGTGGGTGAAATTGCAGTTGGGTAGGTTGATATTTGGTAAGGGGTCAGGATAATAGTTTGGTTAATTGGAATATGCCTAAGATTGGATGGGTAAGCCTCCCTTTACTCTAACTACCCCATTATTTGTAATGTTGACTAAAAATGTTTTTCCAGTTGCCATGATGTTAAACAAATACCCTGTCTATAAATGGACAAATACCTGTCAACCAGCATTCTTAATAAACACAATTATGGGTTAATTATTGAAATAACATTTATTTAATAAAAATGCGACGTTTGATTATTATGTACAGTAATTAATATAGAAATATAAATTCTGATCCTTTAAAATATCCCAAAACACTGATGCAAATATATATAGTATACCAAAACATACGTCTGGAAAAGGAAAAGCAAAACAGATTCTGCTGTCGAAATCAGCTTTCTGGATAAAAAAGGTAAAGCACGTGGCAAATGGGCTGGTTTTGAAGGCAAAGTAATTAAGCAAAGAATGTTCAGGAGTTTGTTGCGCTAGTGTTCCAGCATTAAGCTATGAGTCATACATGGTTGTCTTGTAAACAGTGCTTGCTTAGGAAATGTAATTGTGAGATGTTTTTACAATTGGCCTTTCAAAAGAACAAAGACATCTCTCCTGAACTGACGTAGAAGACATCTTTGCAGGAATGCAAGCCATTAGCTGGTCTGCTTGGTCATCGCGAGCTTTTCTCCATCTCAGCTTGTTCTTAGCAGACTTTTCTTCAAATGAGACAGGTAAAAAGAAGCCTTTCCAAGGTGGCCATTGTTCAAAACCCCAAGTGAGTTTACAACAAGGCAAACAGTTGACCAAACCAGAAGTGTCCAGAATACTTGAAATATATTCATTTTTTCTACAATGCTTCAAAAATTACATCCTCCAAACAATGTTAATTTAAAGTGTCTTTGCAATGGGTGTCAATTTTGGAGTTTAACAGGAGTTAGACTTGACATGATCTGGGTACCTATTCAGTACGCTGAAGTGTCTGAAACTGTGAATCTAACTCAGGGTCTGAAACTTTTGAGCAGAGTTACAGGGAGTGGGAGAATTATCCACCAACAGTTAAATCTTTCAGGGCAACTCTCAGGTAGGTCAGCATATTGGGACCTCCATAGGGTCCTAATGTGCCTACCTTGGTTGCTTGTATGGCCCCTGATGACTGGGAGACCCCAAGATAAGGGGCATTACTTTATTTTGTAGTGCAAATCACTAAACTGAAAACATGCCAAGTGATCTTCAGAAACATGATTCGCTAACGAGCCAAGTCAAAAAAGTTTGAATTCTGAAGGTAATTAAAATAATGCATAATATGATAAAATAAGATAATTAAAATGCATTGTCTAATACTTGATTTTAAGTTTTTAAGTCACATTGAAGTTCTATACTCATATCATGAAACATAGTTTATTCACCATGTACAGTGCAGTTTCTAAATGGGGATATTCAAAGGAGTCATATGAATTCAGTTGTGATTCTTGAAATTCTTGGAGGACTAAGGATTATAGCAATAACATGGCGCATTCAATGAGATCATGACAGATCTGCCTCCCGAGCCCGTGTACCCAGCTTTCTTCTTATTGCTTGATCTCTTTGGGGAATTGAAGTCTATCAGTCTCATTCTTAAAGTTTACAAGTGTTGTTTCTTTGTATAACCAGTCCCGAACTTCTACCACCTATGCATGAGGAAGATTTTCCTACTTTCATTTCTAAAAGATCTGCAGTTAATTTTTAGATTACACCCCTAGTTGTAGACTCCCCCAGCTGGTAGAAATAATTTCTCTCCATCTACTTCATCTGTACCTCTTGATATCTTGAACTTTAATCAAATCATCTTTTTAATTTGATGGTAGGTTTTTCCTCAGATTTTGCATAATTGCCCAGATTTCGTGATCAGTGGTGATCACTGCTGCCTGTCAAAAACAGATATAGCAACTTCTGTCCCATGACAGTCCAATTTGCTACCCATTTAAATCTTGCCAGATTAAGTGGATGAGATTTCTTTGGATGTAGCAGCAATAGCTTCAATGACCTGGGTAAGCAGCCAATTACAGTCAAATTATTCTCCCTAACAGCAAGCTTGGAAAGCTAAATGCAATTTATCTTTGAGTTTGAGGTTACATTTTCAGTTAGTGAAATAAATTTTGATTCACTTAGATAGAAGTTGAGATGGCTATATAAACAAACTTCAAAAAAATTCTGATGATGAAACATTACTGTGGGTACATTAATGGACAAATTTGACATTCCACAAAATAAAACAGCATTTTTAGGGCCAGGGAGGATATTTATGAGTAACTGTGAAGTTAATACATCATTTAAAGCCAAGTTACACCTTTTCCCATTTTTGTTTTAACTGTAAGATGTACAAATTAAAAATTTAAGATCTTGTCAGTTCCTGGATTTCTCATTGACGTATGTGCCTATATGCCGGTAATGTTGGGGGGTGGGAAATTGCCTCAGTATCTCACCCTCTTAAGAAGTGTAGAATCAGTAGCAGCACCTTTTAGAATTCAGTATTATTCTGTCAATGTGCAAACTCTTGAAGTTAATGTCAGTTTTGGTGGAGTGATGATGACAAATGCTGAGAGTTTTGCTGTAGTGACCATTGCAAAACCCAGACCAGTGTAAAACTCATTATTTAAGTAATTTTGATTTTTGTAGACAAGATGTTTATGCATCATCAACAATGCTGGTTTCAGCATGTTATAATTAATCATTTTCAAACATGTCAACTTTATCTTCGAACTGGGTATGATTCAGAGAATCGTAGTTCTCTATTCCATTTCTGACAGCAGCCATTGATTAATAAACAACCAAGACTGAGTTGAAAGATGGGAGAATTAGCTCAATGTTACTAGTTAAAAGGTATTCAAATCATATTGAGAGGAGAATAGAAGAGAGCAGGTGGTCACAGTAGTGGTCAAGGAATCAAGGGATGATTTCTCACAACGATCATCAAATGAGACCAGATGGATAGAAGTTAAAATCACAGAAGTGGCAGATACCATGTTAGACATGTGCCATCGACTCCCTAACAGTCAAAAACAAACGGACAGTCAAATTGGTATTCAAATTTACGAGAAGTGTAACAACGCTAAGCAGTAGTAGTCAGTATGTTGAACACCCAAACATGAGGGAGGGCAGTATTGTTAAATTCCATGTAGGAAAAAGTGCTCATATTCAAAGCCCAGCAGGAGAGGGAAATGTTCTAGCCTTATAATCAGAAATGATCCTGGGCTTGTGGTATCAATAAGAGAATATTTTAGAGGAACTGACTGTCAATCAGATGCAGGGTGTTTATGAAAAATAAAAGTTCTAAACTGGGGAAAGGCTAATTTTCGAAAGATAGGGTCTGATTTGCCTCAAGTTGACTGGGAGTAGCTATTTGCAGAGAAAATCTTCTTTCAGAGTATTGGAAGGCATTCAGGGAAGAATTAATGAGAGTACAGGGCAAATTTACCTCATGGAGGCAACGGATTGGACCAAGACTGGAAACCCTGTATGTCAAGATGTATAAATGTTAGGATTAAGGGGGAAAAAAAGCTTTTGGCACACACAGAGGACTGAAAGTGGCAGAGTCCCTGAAGGAGTGCAGAAAGTGCAAAGAGGAATTTTGAAAAGCAAAGAGAGGGCATGAGAAAGTATTGGTTGTCTATATTAAAGGAAAACCCAAAGGTTTATTTACTATATATATGTATTTGTGTGAATATGTATACATATGCACACACATGTATTAAGAGCAAGAGAATAACTAGAGAAAGAGCAGGACCCATTAGTGACTGTATAGGTAATTGTGTTATTAAAAATAATAGGCAGTTCTCAATAAATACTTTGTGTAATTCTTTACAGTAGAGAAGGATGGTACAGGTATTGACATCAAGGTGAGGACTGTGACATATTAGAAGAAATTAACAGAGAGAGGAGTGTATTTAATTGCCTTAAAACTGAATAGATCCACAGGCCTGAAAGAAATGTAACTCAGACTGTTGAGGAGGAAAAGGAAAAGATACGTTGGGCCCGAGCGTTAGTTTTCAGATTCTCTCTTGCCGCAGGAAAACTACTGGCAATGTTGCTCCATTATTTAAAAGAAAGGGAGGAAGAAATAGAGCCAGGAATTACAGGGTGACCTCAGTGTTAAAGAAGTTATTAGAAAGAATTCTGAAGGACAGAATATATTTACATTTGGAGAGATATGGATTAGCCAGGGATTGTCAGTATAAATTAGTTAAGGAAAGATCATGTTTGACAAATATAATCAAATTCTTTAAGAAAATAACCAGGATTTTAGGTCAGAGTAATGGATTTGTAATGGTGTAAATGGACGTTAGCAAGACAACTGATAAGATCCCTCATGTCCGACTGTTAACAAAGTAAGAGCCCATGGGAGCCAAGGCAAAGGGGCACTTGGCTCCAAAGTTAGCTTAGAGGCAGGAAGCATTGAGTAATAATCATAATTCTTCAGATTACAGCTGTCTACTATTTACCACCCTACCAATATTCATGTCATCTGTAAATTTCTTGATTATATCCCTACACCTGAGTCCAAATCGTTAGTGTACACCACAAACAGCAAGATCTGCAACACTAAGCCCTGCAGGACCACACAGAAAGCAGAATGCCTCTCACAGAAACATTCCTCTGCCATTACTCTTTGCTTCCTGCCTTTGAACACTGGCAAATGGAATTCAACCCAGAAAAGTATGAGGGAATGTGCTTGGAGAGGTCTAGCGAGGCAAAAGATTAAAATATGAAGAGTAGAAGTGCTAAAGTTTAAAGGGACTTCAGTGTGTGTATCCACAGACCCCTGAAAGTAGCAGGCAGCTGGACACAATAATTAAAAAGGCATTTACCTTTACACAGGAAGTGTATAAAATGCTGGTTAGATCAGAATTGGAGTATTGCTTGCAGTTCTAGCCACCACATTATACAAAGAATGTGATTGTACTAGACAGAGTGCAGAGGAGATTTCCCAGGATGCTGCCTGTCTGAAGGCTCTGAGCAATGGATCAGATCAGCTAGAGTAAAAACAGACAGTGCTAGAGAAAGGCAGTAGGTATGGCCACACCTGTGGAGGGAGAAATAAAGTTAATGTCTCAAGTCAAATGAGTCTTCCTTGGAACACTGAATAGTGGTTTCACCAGAGAGTTATTGAATTTGAAATGTCAGCTCTGTTCCTCTTTCTGCAAATGCTGCCAGATCTATTAGTTTTCTGTAGCACATGCTGTTTTTATTTCAAGTTTCCTGCATCCAGGGTACTTTGTTTGTTTAGAATTGTTGTCCTTGGTGCAGTAGAGGTTGAGATGGGATCTGATAGAGGTGTATAAGATTATGAATAGCATAAGAAAGCTTTTTCTCATTAGCATAAGGACTCAGCAACGATATCATTGATTAAAGGTAGAAGGCTAATATGGAAGTAAGTTGAAAGAAAAAAAACTTTGGGAATCTGAGAATCTGAAATCACTATCCTAAAGAGTGGTTGAGTCAGAAGTTCTTGAAATACTCGAGCAGTATTTAAATATCCTATTGTGTTGCGCTAACGTTCAGGACTGTGAGCCAAGGGCTGGACAATGGGACTTGGATAATCAGATCTTTGTTGAATCCTGCAGTCATGATGGACCAAATGGCTTTCATCTGTACTGTAAAAGTCTGAGAATTTTTCCTACCTTCTCAAGCTATTTGATTTGAACACGCATCTTCAGTGTAATCTAGGATCAAATGGTATTCATGTTTAATAAAATCTGGTTTTGTGTAATAACTTCAGTATTTGCTCAAAAGGAAATTCATCAGGTGAACACCAATTAGCCTGAGTTTGGACTGATTATTCCCAGTGCTTGAGTTGGACAAAATGGGCTGTATCTTAACTTTTTTTTGGTGAGGTGACATGAAGTTCTGTGGAAAATTTCTTACCGTGAGGTTACTTGCTTTTATCTTACCAAACTTACCTCATTAAATTTCTGCCCCATAACACCACTTTTACCTGATTCTAGTTCCATTTTGTCACTTTACTTTCCCGGAACAACTCACCAACTATCTGCCAAAAGACCAGCCGGTCCTGATCAGCCAGGAGTTATACAATGGTGCCATGAGTGATGGTTGCAGTGGGTAGTTTCATTTTTTACCTAATAATTAGCCTTGTAATGAATCTGAACCCTCGTACACAGCGGGTACATGCGTGTGCTCCAGGATGTAGGAATTATGGCAGCGGAGCAGCCATCCCGAGGAAATGGTTACAGAAATCAGATCACCTAAGCATGAATCAAATAGAACCCCCTTCCTGCTGATGAATTACACAGTACTCTGGTGTAGTCCTCTCTGTGCTATGGATGGCATCCTGGACCTAGGGGAAGAGAGCTATATTTGCACATTCCAGGACCAAGTCTGAAATACTGATCTCACCAATGGGAAAGAAAATAAACCAGCGTGATCTTGCATGGATAACATCAGTCCTTTTCCTTATCCTTTTTTTCCACGATTGAGAGATCCCACACAAATCAATCATCACTCCCTGGAATGTGCCAATCAAATAGAAGTTCAATGCAGTTTTCATCTTTGGAGCCACCAGGAGAGGATGGGCTCCCACTTCTGAAGTCCTCAGGCCCTGGTCCAGCATCTAGTATGGTTCCTACACAATGACCTAAGGCATACAGAGCCTCTCTTAACATTGAGCCCTACTTATCCCAGGGAAATGGTGTTGTGGAAAACAAAATTCTGGTTCCTGTGGGAGTTCCCTGATTGAGCTGTGGCTGTGATGTCTCCCTGAGTTGGATGCTCCTCCCCTGTGTGATGGTCTGCCACTGCTCCCAGTCTTGCCGTTGGCCTTGGTCCTCCTGCAGCTGCATTCATCATCTTAGGAAGGTAGCCATGGCAACCAACATCATACCAGCAGTATGACACAGGACTCTCTGGAAATGACCTATATTGGGAGCATAAGGAACAAAATAGGTTCTGAGCCCTCAGAGCAGTCAATGGCGGCCTACCTTGCAGATGAGGGCTGCATACCCTTCTCCATATAGTGAACATGCTGCATGCTATACCTTGATAATGAGAATCATTTCCCATCATGATTCAGTTTCAGTCTCCATATGTGTACCAACTTGGTCAAGGTACTACATCGAATGAGTGACTGACATATTGCATCAAAAAAAGGAGTGCCTGCTGTGCTTTGACTCCCTTTCCATCCCAGACCTTTTATTGCATTCAGTGCAGACCATTATAATACTTATATGACAGATGACAAATAAATCATCTTTACTTCCCACAGCAACCTCACACATTTCACAAGTTATTGGTCATTTTGACCAGCATTCACCTTTTTTAAATCTTTACCCTTGAGCTCTGCATCAGTGAGATGTCAGTGTTAAATTTGCAGGAACCGTTGGCATGCTGGAAATGGCCTTTGACGCGCATTTCATCCCCAAGTGCATTCTTCTGCATGCAAATGAACAATTGAATTATTGCAAGTGAAATGGAGCTGCAGTTTATAAAGAAATGCTTCATGTATTTGACCCTTCAGTGTCGTTGTGTTCAGCAGATGAGGATCACATTCTATGGCCGAACAATCTGACATTGACTCTGTCCACTCTGGTGGTGTCCAGGTCATTTTCTACTGGACATCATCAGCGTCAGGCTCCAGCTGGTCACCACGTAGCTGCCCACACCCCACAAAGTGCCCTTGCCACTTTCACTCCCCTATAGCCTGATTTCCACACATTCACCCTCCATGTGGAGACCAGTGTTATTGAACCTTCTTCCAGAGCCTTGGAATTGATACCCATGAGGTCATGTATGCACCCACTGTGATGATCATGACAGTGGTCACTGTCAATAACTTCCCCTCCTGTAGCCCACCTTTACCTCCTATGCTGTTACATATAACAGCTTTTTACCTTGATTTCCGCATAAATGTCCTTGCACCCAGCTCATCACATGCCTGTTTTCCTCCATTCTCTGCCTTCATTGGCTACACAGCTTTTGCCAATGAATCCATCTTTACTGCTATGCCACCTCCTTGCACACTTAGCAATCAACACATGACACATGGGCCCCAGGATTGCATTCGCCCCATATCTCTGACTGACTTCAGTGAGCAGCCTCTAGACATGACAGACTAAACCCTGATTTTTGTCATTGTGCCTGCCTGACTGCCTGGGCCAAAACATCTGACTTTGGCTCTGACTGACTGTTTTCCTTTCCTCAGACTTTAGGTAAACATGCCCCCTGTGCCGAGCTAAGCCTCTGGACTATGTGATGACTGTACCCCTAACTGATGCCACCAGGGCTTCCTGACCAACAATGCTCCCCTGCTCCCTTGACTGACTGAAGAACAAGATTCACCTACTTTCTGACATAGCCATTATTTGAATGAATGAACTGTGTGTGTGTGTGTGTGTGTGTGTGTGTGTGTGTGTGTGTGTGTGTGTGTGTGTGTGTTTGCTTACTCTCAGTGTTAGATTGAGGTTTTGTATATCATACTTAAAGAATCCCCAATCCTGGATGAATTCCTGTGGATAAGCAGCTGACCTGTGTGTTTAGATAAAAAAAAACACCTCAGTACAGCAGCACTAATAGCCTTTGGCTCTGGCTGAAGTGCCAAAGCATGGTATGGAAGGTGCTCGGATGCAGTAGGTGCTAAGTGAGCAAGTACTAAGAAAATAAATGATCAACCCTGATGTGCAGCCTGGCCCAGTTCATAAGCTGGATATCTATCCTTTCTGTGATCATAACCACTCTCCCCTACATCAAAGACATTTCCGACATGACTGCCAGACTACTCGGACCTCTTGGCATCAGGGTAGCCCACAAACCCACCAACACACTAAAACAGCAGGTAATGAACTTAAAAGACCCTATACAGACAACAAACAAAACAAACGTCATCTACAAAATACCTTGCAAGAACTGTGACAAACACTACATTGGACAAACTGGCAGAAAGCTAGCCACCAGAATACATGAACATCAACTAGCAACAAAACGACATGACCCACTATCACTCATATCCTTACATACAGATGAGGAAGGAAACCACTTTGATTGGGACAACACATCCATCCTAGGACAAGCCAAACAGAGACACGCACGAGAATTCCTAGAAGCATGGCATTCCAACCGGAACTTCATCAACAAACACATTGATTTGGAGCCAATTTACCATCCCCTGAGAAAAAGAACAGGAAATGACATCACCAACGCAGGAAATGACATCACCAACCCAAAGAAACCTAACCAGATAAATAGAAAGCGGGACATAACACCAGCGCTTCGTCGGAGGCTCACTGATGATGTTACCTAGAATGGTGACGAAACGTCTGAAAACTAACCTTCCAGCTCAGCGAGCAAACTCACATCCAGAACCTCAACTTGAGCTACAAATCTTCTCAAAACTCGCTAGTAGCCTACATCGTTCAGGCCCGATAAAATTCAGTGCAAAATGTTCTTCTCATAGTGGTATATTTGACATTTTACATGAGAGAAAAAAATCATTACAGCAACTCGATTCCACTGTTCTTTTTTCTATATCATACTGCATTACAAAGAAAGTCTATTAAATATAAAGAATTTTTTACACCTTTCTGGAAGGGTATTTTGCAGATCTCGCTAGCATTCTGACTGCAGTTGAGAAACAAGGCAATCACATAATTTTTTTAATGTCAAGTTGAAGCACATCCTCAATGATGGAGCTCACTGCTTTGACTTCAGTGAAAAGCTGCTTCAATGTTCTGGCATTAATGGACACTATTAATAGTTATGGTCCAATTATGTATGTTATTAAACCCACCAATTGTAAAGAAGATAGATTTATGCTTGTACTTTTGATTGAATACTCGTTGACTAGGCCTAGAGGAATCTTTGTTGTATTTCAGAGGTGAAATCTGAAACTGAAATAGTACAATAAACTAATGAATAAAATAAATGAAATAAATACATTTAGCTCACTAATTAGGACAATCTGGTATGACTCATTAAGACAAGGTGTAATTATTACATCTCTATCATTCTAATCAAGCTAAACAAAAGATCCTTGAAAGAATTTGTTATGATGATACATCAGGATCCAATTTAATTTCAAGGTATGTTGCTTTTAAAAGGGCTATAACAGAAACAACTTCAGATTTAAATTCACTGACTGTGTGCTAAAATCCAGTGTGAAGTTAATGCAATGTTGTACATTTAAATTGTTAGGGAAAGTTAAACCAGGGAAAGGCTTAAGAAGAAAAGATAATATGGGGGCTGACTATCCATTCCCTGTCAGCCGAAAGAAACCTCTTGCAGACTTGTCTACCTCTCCCTTCAGAAATAAACAGGAACAGGGATTAAAAAGCCAATTTCAACTCCATTGAAGTGCACTAGTGAAGCCAAACATTTTCACATGTAC
Source organism: Stegostoma tigrinum (assembly GCF_030684315.1). NCBI lineage: Eukaryota > Metazoa > Chordata > Chondrichthyes > Orectolobiformes > Stegostomatidae > Stegostoma > Stegostoma tigrinum. The sequence goes on from NC_081374.1 coordinate 29,607,264, forward strand.
CAGCCTGGGTTTGAGTGATGGTGTGCTGTGATGGTCACAGTTGAAGAATTATCCCAGAGTTATCCTGATGTAGCAGATAAAGACCTTCTCTTAATGCTGAATGCTACAAACCAGTTTAAAAGGAAACAGGACAGAAAAGAACTTTCTCACACGCTGAAAGTTGGAATCTCGTCATGACCGAAAGACATCAGAACTACAGAATCCCAACCGATCTGCACAATTAAGGATCACAAAGACAGCTATTTACTTACCAGTGCAAATACTACTGGTAACCTTCAATGCATTAATTGCAACATTAAACCATCCGGTCTTCGCAAAGACTGACCCATATATCTTCCCTTTTAACTGATTTATTTTTGGACTTGCATCTTATTTCCAAGCTGTGTGCTGTGTTGCTAACCTGTCTTGCATTTATTAATGAGAAAGTAGTGGAGAAGTTCAGCTCGTCTGAGAGCATCAGTGGAGGAAAAAAAAGAGTTAGTGTTTCGAGTCCAATATAACTCATCAGTTTTTCCAGAACCATTTTTTTTTCAGATTTCCAGCACCCACAGTATGTTGTTTCTATTTGCTCTAGTTAATGGTCTTTCTTAACCTAGCATAGCTGAATATGCACTCAACAATGGCATGATGTAAATCTATTTTCCACCACTTTCAGATTAGTTGCTGATTGACTTCTACTGCCTATTGCTGAGTTAGTACAAGTGTTTGGAGTTATGAGCTTTTATTTTAAGTTTTTGAATGCCAGAGGAATTCTTATTGCTTCACATGCTTTGCTCATGCCACTTGGTCGAAATCGTGCATCCTGCAATTTCCCCTTTGGCCTACACCATGAAAATAATAATGAGACAAGGCAAAACATGACGATAAGCTGCTTGAAAAGGGTTGAAAAGGAAGGGCATAGAAGGTCTTGGTAGATGTCCATTTCAATTGTAACGTCTGTGAGTTTTTGTTTTTGTACTTTTTTAAAACCATGAGTTAAAAGAAAAAAGAACTGTTTTTGAAACTGGGGATTTACAAGGATGGCTGCATGTTTTGAAGATAAGGATTTTGATACCTATTGTGAATTCTGTGTAGATGTGGGTTTCAGCAATTTGCAAATGAACTGAAGCCAAGGATTTTGTTTACAAGTGAAGATGATTGGTTTGTGGTCTAGGGGCTGGTTATCAATGACGAAGGTCTTCTGCCTATCCACACCAAGGTTATTTGTTGTCAGTTAGCTGACCACAAGAGAAAGCATCAGATCTGTGGCAGCCAAGTAACTTCCTTCTCTCAGTTGTCTCCAGTAAGCTACTTTAATACTGAAGAAAACCAACTTGTCTTTCCTTCAGCAGATGCTCAAGTTGTGACTTTGAAATGGATATGTCAACAATCTTTCATAAGTGAATCAGCCACCCTGTGTCTATTGCAAACCAGTGGAAACATTTAGAAAAAGGAATGTCAGGAGAAAAAAATAAGCATTGAGTCAGCAAAGACAAGTGTGACAAATTTTGGGAGCAAAGACTATCGAACTGTTTTCCCAGTTTTCCCTCTGCCCATGTGTTTGATTTTCCCTGTTTATGTTTGTTTGTCTATGTGAAAAGAAGAGTTTATAAGGGTTTAGAATTTTAATTTGTAAAGTTTACTTACTTTTGTGTCATTGCCTACCTGTAATAAATTGTAATGACTTGTAATAAATAACAACTTCATGTTAACTACAGAAACTTTTTCTTGCAACGTTGGTCTAAAAGCCAAGTAGTTTGGAAATTTCCAAAGTTTTGTGAAGTCTCCAGGAAACGTAGGGCTTGATTTTTCAATGTGACATCATCAAGAATCTTCAGGAAGCTATTCTTAAACCTAAGCCCGACACAGTGGGTGTGAAATATCACCAGATCACTACGTGGGTGCTTGCTCATGTATGTCACCTGCTGGAGTAGGAATATTTCTGACATTATACAATAAGTTAGCGAACATCCTGACGATGCAGTATACAATCACTTTGTAGCAGTGTGTGTAAAATCAGAAATGTACAACCACTGCAAAAGATTCCATTTCCTCTATCCAACCGGTGTGCCTTTATGCTGAGTGCTCAATGCAAATTAAGGCCTGTATTTCTTTGCAGTATCGATTGCCTTCATTCTGTGTCACTCTGTTGGACCATTTGAAATTGAACTATTATGTGTAACTTGGTAACAGAGCTAAGTACCTATCAGCAGAATGTAAAGAATGGAGAGGTGTGCCGTCACATAAAATGCCCTGATGTGCTCTTGCAGTGCCCTGGTGTGCTCTCCGCAGATGCTGCATGCTCAGCCTGATTGCTGCAAATAAATAGGAAGAGATTTTGGGATGAAAGGATGATGCAATGTAAGAAGAAGGATTAAGTATGAACACATTGACAACCGATTGTTTCAGACCTCATCACTGACCATGCCCTCAGTCATGGCTGCTGTAGTATTGGGTGAATGATTTGTATGTGAGCCTGTGGATGAACCTGTCTCCTCCATTCAGTTGCTGTGGTTAGTAATTATGTGCCACCCTGTACTGCCAGAGAAAAGAAGGAGTTGTATCTGCGAGTGCTGTGAAAAAAGTATGGGTAATATAGTTGTCATTGTTGAATATCTGGCATTGTGAGTAAGGTGTATAATGTGGTATTGCACATGTAATATATGGGGTTCAGTAAATAAATTCCTTAAGCAAATTCCTTTATCATGGACTGGGGTCCATGATAATGATATACCCATTCCAAAATGTACTGAAGACTCACAAATTTTAAAAAAAAGTCAGTGCAAACAATTGATAGGTAGGAGGATGCCAGTAATTGTTCAAGAATGAATGTTTGTATAATGGCAGAAAAGGCATGCACTCAGGGTAAAATATATTAACAACTCGTGCACAATAAATTCCATTGGAATAAACTATGTAAAAGTATTATTTAAAACGTCTTTTTGTATTTTTTGAATTTATAGCCTTGGTTTAGTTAAAACCACTGTAAGAATATTAAAGATATGCAACAGTGATTCAAAATCACTATGCTTTAATGAGCAGACAGTATAGTTGCTAATACTTAATTTATTCAGAGCACGTCAAGATAAGTGGTTAGTTTTATTAATGAATATTGAAAATGTTAGGATATTAAAAGCCCAAGAGCATTCTACCCCAAACCCCTCTCCATGGCTTTATAATGCTGTTGGTATCTAAAAGGTTTAACTGATGTCCAAAGATAAGCTCAGCCTGTTTGGACTGAAAGGAATATTCATGGCAGGAACAGGGCAAGGTGACTGGGGACTCAGTGTGGCCAACCATCAAGGCAAAGCGTGCAAATCTGCGCAAATAATTCATCGTGCCAGAGAAATGCGTAAATTTCCTACAACTTCTATGTATGGTGTCCATACTATCAGTGGTTAAAGCCACAAAGGCATCATTTCTGCAACATCTTAAATTTTTTTCTTCTTCCTGCATAGTTTTCAATGTAACTAATCCATCCTTACACATAGCTGACAAATTTCTTGCATTCCCAAGCATTGAAAGCTCTTCTCTCTCTGTGACAACATGGTGGTTTTTCCGGATCAGCAATGAGAGCTCTTAACGTGTAATAGTCAGACCATCTGATTCCATTGTGCGGAGCCTAGAGTAAGACTGTCAATGATGTATCCACTGCTACAGTCATTGGAAGTTTAGTATCATAATGTACACGGATCTCCAAAGACTGTTGATTTAGTCAAATTGTTGCAATTAATGCTCGATCCAACACTACACTTGCCCTTGTTTCAAATTTGTCTGAAATGTTAATTTACTTGCACCAGGTCACAATAGAATTTTCCCACCTTATCCACTACTTGCATCAAGTATTGGAGTTCTGTAATAGTTCTAAATGCTATTAACGTTCAGAATGGCTTCCATGTAAGGCATGTCTGCTGTGATCTCTATTGCCTGGATGACAAAACCCAAACATTTTATAAATGGATTTGAGGATTCACACTTTCCATTAAGTGGCAACCCAGCAGCTTGTAACATTTGCAAAACTTTCCGTGCTCTGTTGCCATGGAATACCTTAGTGGATTCATGGCTGAGAACTTTATTCTTGTATATGTGATGCTTTCCATCTCTTCTAGTATATTGGACATTGTCCACTGGGACAATCTCAGGTGTGAACGTGATTCCAAATGGTAGGTAGCTTAAACAATAACAAAAGAGGACGTTATGAAGCAATTTAGACCTTTTGATCATGGAGAGGCTGCAGAAAGTTCTTGGTAGTGCAGAATTTATTTCTCCTTCTTGTAGAAGTTTATGTTTCTGCAGTGGTCTTATTGTTAGTCACTGCACCAGTACTCCCTGTAACTTCTGGATTTATCTTTGTGGTAGACATAGCCAACAAATATCCCTGTATTGAGTGATAAGCTTGCTGAGCTGGTTTACCACCTCACCACCTCCACCACGGTGCCACTTGTCTTCCCTTAGAACAAAGAACAGTACAGCACAGGAACAGGCCTTTGGCCTTCAAGCCTATGCTGCCACATTTGCCTTACCAAAGCTGTCTTCACTTACACAATCTGTATTCCTCTATTCCCTACCTTATTATGTATTCAACCAGGTGCTTCTTGGGTGCTGTAGTTGTGTCTGCTTCCACCACCTCCTTTTGGCAACATGTTCCAGGCACTCACCACCCTTTGTGTGAAAAACTTGTCTCACACATCTCTTTTAAATGCCTCCCCCCACAAACCTTGAACCTGTGCCCCCTGGTAACTGACCCCTCCACCCTGGGAAAAAGCCATATACTTTCCACTCTATCCATGCCATTCGCAATTTTTTAATCTTCTATCAAATTGCCCCTCAACATCTTGAGTTCCAGTGAAAATAAACCCAGTCTATCCAACCTTTCTTCATAACTAAAATCCCCTATCCCAAGCAACATTGTAGGAAACTTTTTCTGCAACCCCTCCACAGCATCCACATCCTTCTGGTCGTGTGGTGACCAAGTGTGGCCTTATTGAAGTTCTATATAATTACAGCATAACTTGCCTATCCTTATAATCCATGCCCTTTCCAAAGAAGGCAAGAATGCTATAGGCCTTTGTTACTATCTTATCTACCTGTACTGCTACATTCAGTGATCTGTGGACCTGAGCACCCAGATCTCTTAGCTTATCAATACTCCTAATGGCTCTGCCATTCCCTGTATAACTTTCACCTGTACTTGACCTTCCAAAATGCATAACCTCACATTTGTCCAGACTAGACTCCATCTGCCATTTTTTCTGCCCATGCCTCCAACTGATCTATATCCTGCTGTATCCTCTGACAATCGCCCTCACCCTCCGAAACTCCACCAATCCCTATCATTTACAAACTTGCTAATTCGACCAGCTACATTTTCCTCTGAATCGTTTGTATTGACCATGAACAGCAGAGGTCCTAGGTTAACACCACTACCCTCCATTCCGAAAACCATCCTTCCACCTCTACCCTCTGTCTCCATGACTAAGCCAGTTCTGCATCCAGCTTACCATTCCTTGATGTATCCCTGTGCTGCCTGCCATCGGTTTTCAAGGTCTGGCCACAACTTGCCACTGATGCAGCAAGATCATATTGAGGTTTTTGATAGAAGGGCTCCACACCCATGTCAGTGAACACCAACAGCCTTTATAAGTTATCTCCAAGATACAGAGGAGAGAGTATGAAAGGCCAACTCTGGAGCCATACACGCTTAGTTCCTAGTTCTGTGCGATCTGTCATTATTATGATGTAACTTCTTACACATATTGCCCAGTAACTGTTATAATTAACCTTCACTCCATTGAATTAAATCCTGAAAGGATAGAAGCAGATTTCCTTGTAACTTTCAAATGAGAATCGGTGAAATATTTTACAAGGAAAGAAAGGTGCAGGAGTTATGGGGATGGAGGGTATGAGTAGACAATGCCCTCAAAGAACTGCTGTAAGCATTGGTGACTTCATGCCCATCCTTGCCACAAGATTTGCTGCACTCCTGCATGCATCTGTATTGAGCTGGTAACTGCATCACTGTGCAAAGAAGCCCTTCCTGAGTGAAAATGACATTCACAAGCTTACAGGTTTTGTGCTCCAGTATGGAAAATTCTGACTATTGTAACTTAAACCATCACTTGCAGAGATTGTGAGGAATCCTAAATCAACAAATGTTTGACACAAGTCACTATTGTTCAATAGCATTTGATCTTCTGCTTTGTTTTGGCTGATTGCATTGGGATCTGGAGGATAAAATTTATCGGGAAAAAGCAAAAACTCCACCCCAAGGAGTCATCTTCCTTAATGTTCAGGGTAACTTTGTATGATGTGTGCTTGGCTAAGGAATAGCTAACTTATTAGAAACAAATTGTAAACACCATGACAACAATAACTGTGTTGTAATTTGTTAGAAAATAATAGCTGCTGAATTTTTTCTTCAATTTACTGACATTTTCTTCCTGTAAGGTAAATTATACTAATCACTTCATTCTGCCGTAAACACAATCATTCTTGTAAACATACACAGTGATTCAAAATGATGTTGCTTAGATTGATTAAGCAAGGTCGTTGAAAACAGCAGGGGACCAATAAAATGAAAGAATGAAGATCAAAATGGGCTTACAGGAATCAAAAGTCAGTTTCCTCACATTGTGAACATTGCGTCTGGAAATAAAAGGCATTTGACTCAGAATTACAATGTACCTGTAAAAGAACAACAGGCCACTTGACAAATTTAACAAACTCAGAGTGCGCTGTTGATAGAAGGTTGGAAATGTGTAAATAATTCACTCTGTACATAAAATCAAAGTAAACAGAATCAATTGCATCCTCAGAATAGTTAACAGGTTTTGTGCTTGGAATAAAATTACTTGATAATGTACCTGACTCTGCTCACTGTGATAGCTTTTCCTTGTATTTCTTTGCTTTCAATTTCATGGAGTCATCTCTGTGAGAAGTCTGTGAAAAACTTCAGCCAGTGTCTTTTATTAGAAAAAGAGAATGCTGCAGTGAAAAATCTTCTATACACCAAACTAATTAGGTATTCATCCATAGAGGTTTCCTGGGATTAAGATGTAATAATTTGAATGATTCCCGAGTGTTCTACTTCTTTGAAATTCTTTCCCCAAGTATCCTTCTGCCCTCCTCCTTCTGTTTCCTGCACTTTATCACTTGTCCAAAATTACCTTGTCGATAAATGTTTTGGTGACTGCAATTAATTGTACTAATTATAAATTAAGTCAGCATGAGCAAAAATATTACAAAGGAAATTTGGACAATTAATACAATTTTGCTCATATGACATGGTTGTATCATTTGCTGATACTTTTTTTTAAAAAATGCGGGTTTTCAAACTGTTTTATTCAATTTTTTTCCAAATAATTTTCTTTAACTTACTTAGTTAGCCTCACATCTGCAAAGCAGGCCAATCAGGAATTGCTTTTATTAATAATCATGTGCACAAGTTGACAAATAATAAAAATTGAAGAAACAATAAATTCACAATTCCCACTACACAAATATGGTTCTGGAAATGTTCTGAAGAAATATCGTACCAGACACAACATTTTAACTCTGTTTCTCTTGCCACGGATGCTGCCAGACATGCTGAGTTTCTCCAGAATTCCCTGTGTTTGTTTCAGATTTCTGCAATATTTTGCTTTTAGTAAATATGGTGAAGATGATTTCTCTGGTTGGGAAGTCTAGAACCAGGGGTCATAGCCTCAGGAGAGGTAGACTATTTCTGACCAAGATGAGGAAAATAATTCTTCACTTAGAGAGTAATGAGCCAATGGAATTCTCTGCCTCAGAAAGCTGTTGTGGTTAGGTCACTGAACATATTCAAGAAAAATAAATGCTTTTTTGGTATTTCATGCATCAAAGGGTATGGAGAGATATCTTCTGAGGTGGAGGATCACCCATGATCAAATGGAATGGCTAAACAGGCTTGAAGGGCCTACTTCTATGTTTCTAATCTAAAAGCCTCCTTTTAGCAATATTTAAGTTCTGTACTTCCAAACATTTATAGACTTGAGACAAAGGAAAAGAAAAGATGAAATTAAAGACTTCAACAACATAGTCAGACTTTTAAGAATTGAATTGAGTTTCTCCAAAAGTGTATTTGACCCAAGTCTTTGCCACTGTTAATTTCCAAGGCTGTTGGTATAGTGAAAGTGAAACAAAATCTCACAAGTGGAGAGGCTTTTATGCAACAGGAGACGGAGCAGATTAGCAGGATTGCTAATTTATGTTGTACTTGACACCATGCTTGGTCTGAATTGCACAAGTTTATTTTATTCTTTGGTTTAATCTGCTTGTGTTGCTATAATGTCTCCATAGACAACTGTACTATAAATAATACACACTTGAAACACACCCAGATTTTGAACTTAAACAAAAATGGTTCAGTGGCAGAGTTAAGGATGATGCTAAAAACACTTTGAACATGTTTTCTCTGCAAACAAGACATTTTTTCTCATTCATGGATTCAACTTAGATACGTCCTTATCCTGCATTAACCTGGAAGAGGATTTCCCTGACTTAGAGGTCCTTCACTACAGGTTATCTAATTTTAAAATAGCAACCAACAATAATGTTTAAGCCCCAAAAGCTCACTTGGCAGCCCTGACATGCACGTGCAGTGGAACTCCTAATCGCAAGGCAGATGCGTGTGCGTGTATGTGTATGCGTGTGTGTCTGTGTGTAAACTTGACGAAGGGATCAGAGTGGTCATACTGAACAAATGTGATTATGTAAGCAAAATATGCATTGTGCTCAATGATAGTCCCAAATTCATACCTGTAGGACCTGCTACTATACATAAACAAGCAGCCACACCTTAAAGCAAGCTGCAGAGGTGCATGTTGGATTTGTGTAAAGTGTAACCTGCCGGGTGATTTTTTTTTGTGTATGATAGATTGGTCCTCATGATTCACTACATTCAAAAATGTATGGGCTACCCAAGACACACAGTGACCCAAGCAAAACATGAATGTGCCAAATGGCTGTGTGAGCTGTTGCAATCAATTCTAATTGAATTTTGCGCAGACACACAATATTCCACATTAACAATAAGACAAGACTCAAGTATTCACAACAATCTTTTGCCAGAAACACTGAGCGGATGAAAGATCTTGGCCACCTCCAAATCTTCCCATACAGGAGCCCTAGAAAAGCTGGAAATTGAGCTCCTCTGCATTTGGATGACACATGTGACACATAGGAAGATGGTTGTGGTTGTTGGAGGCTAATCATCTTAGTTCCAGGACATCTCAGCAGAATTTCATCAGGATAGTGCCCCCGGTTCGATCATCTTCAGCTTTATCAAAGACTTTCTCTCCACCATAAGGTCAGATCTAGGGTTGTTCACTGATGATTGCATTATGTTCAGTACCATTCATAACTTTTTATCTAGACTTAAGCTGAAAAGTGACAAGTAATATTAATGCCACACAAATGTCAGACAATGAGCTTCTCCAATAAGCGAGAATCTAACCATTGTTGCTTGACAATTCAATGGTGTTACCATCACTGAATCCCCCACTACTAACAGCCATGTGGTTACAATTGACCAGCAGCAGAACTGGTCTAGCCATGTAAATACAATGGTTACAAGAGCAGGTCAGAGGCAAGGAATACCACAATGAATAACTCAACTCCTGACTCCCAAAACCTTGTTTACCATCTGCAAAGCACAACTGAGGACTGTGATGGAATATTCTCCATTTGCCAGGGTAAGTGTAAGTCCAACACAACTCAAAAAACTTGACACCATCCAGGAAAAAAAAACAGCCTTCTTGATTGCCATCACAACCACAAGCATCCACTCCAGCCATCACTGACAGTTAGCAGCAGTATTGTGTAGCATCTGCAGGATGTACTGAACAAATTCGCCAAACATCCTGAGATAGCAGCTTCCAAACCATTGGCTATCACCTCTAGAAGGACAAGAAAAGCAGATATATGGGAACGCTACTACTTGCAAGTTGCCCTCCAAGCCACTCTCAAACCTGACTTGGGAATATATTGCCATTTCCTGACGTTGGGTCAAAACCCTGGAATTCCATCCCTAAGGGCATTGCTGGGCTACCTACGGCACATAGACTGCAGCAGGTCAAGAAGGCAGTTCACCACCACCTCAAGGACAACTAGGGACGGGCAATAAATACTGGCCCAGCCAGCGATGCCCATGTTCCACAAGTTAATTTTAAAAAAAGACACTAGAAACCAATGTACAGTCATCAGCTGGGACTGCAGTTTAATAAATTTGAATGTACTTGAAGCTATATATGCAAAAAGTTAGGATGCTGTTTTATGTTGAAAAAAGGAATATGTAAATACATTACACATTTTTTTAAGAAAGTGGTCATGGAGATAGCCAAACTCCACTACTTCCCATGGCAACTTGCCTGCCTGGTCTGGAAATTCAGTTTGACAGTTAACTGTTCTTGCTTGCATCTCTGTGCCAATTATACTCCAACCAATCAGCATCCTTTTTTCATGCCGTATAAAATAATGTCTTTTTTATTTCAGATGACAAAGTGAGGAGCTGGATGAACACAGCAGGCCAAGCAGCATCTTAGGAGCACAAAAACTGACATTTCGGGCCTAGATCCTTCATCAGAAAAGGGGGATGGGGAGAGGGTTCTGAAATAAATAGGAAGACAGGTGGAGGCGGATTGAAGGTGGAAAGAGGAGAAGATAAGTGGAGAGGAAATAGATAAGTTAAAAGGGCGGGGATGGAGCCTGTAGACGTGAGTATAGGTGGGGAGGTAGGGAGGGGATAGATCAGACCGGCGAGGATGGACAGGTCAAGGGGGCGGGATGAGGTTAGGAGGTAGGGAATGGAGGTGCGGCTTGAGGTGGGAGGAGGGGATACGTGAGAGAAAGAACAGGTTAGGGAGGCGGGGACGAGCTGGGCTGGTTTTGGGATGCAGTGGGAGGAGAGGAGATTTTGAAGCTCTGAAATCCACATTGATACTGTTGGGCTGCAAGGTCACCTTGACCATCTCCAGCACATCCCTCCCTTCCTGGACCTCTCTGTCTCCATCTCAGGCAACCACCTAGCAACTGATATCCATTTCAAGCCCACCGACTCCCACAGCTACCTGGAATACACCTCCTCCCACCCACCTTCCTGCAAAAATTCCCTCCCCTATCCCCAATTCCTTCGCCTCTGCCACATCTGCTCCCAGGATGAGGCAATCCACTCCCGCACATCCCAGATGTCCTCATTCTTCAAGGACTGCAACTTCCCCCCACAGTGGTCGAGAATGCCCTCGACTCTGTCTCCTGCATTTCCCACAACTCATCCCTCGCACCCCATCCCCACAATAACCGCCAAAAGAGAATCCCCCTCGTCCTCACATAGCACCCCACCAACCTCCGGATACAACGCATCATCCTCCGAAACTTCTGCCATCTACAATCCTCCGCACCTCTATTCTCTACCCCCTAACCTCATCCCGCCCCCTTGACCTGTCCGTCCTCCCCGGACTGACCTATCCCCATACTCTCCTCCCCACCTATCTTCTCCTCTATCCATCTTCAGTCCGCCTCCCCCTCCCTATTTATTTCAGAACCCTCTGAAGGGTCTCGGCCCGAAACATCAGCTGTTGTGCTCCTAAGATGCTGCTTGGCTGTGTTCATCCAGCTCCACACTTTGTTATCTCGGATTCTCCAGCATCTGCAGTTCCCATTATCTCTTTTTTTATTTCAAGTCTGTTTTTAGCATCCCGGTTCTGATAACTACAGGACATCAGACTACATTGTCGTCACATACTAGTTTCCTTTTAGCATATTTGAGTTACCATAAATTGGTTAGTTTGCCAACTCATTGCAACTGACAAACAGAATTAAGGCAGATAAGAATATCTTTGGAATTTTCCAAGTAAAACTATACAGGGATTCTGATAAATTGTTTTGGTTCACCTGACAAGAAATACACACTCTGGTTTGCATTCTATCAGTCCCCTGAATGTGAACTCAGAGATTTAAGATTAGAGTTGGAGTTGGGTTGGCAAGTAATGGGGAATTGCTTAAAATGGTGAGGGAAAGTAGTAACAATTGTGTGCCCATTGTGTTCTTCACTGTCATAATATTCCTTGTCAGCAGCTGGGAAAATGGCGACCACTCTGAGCCCAATTAAACCAGTCATTCGGCCAATCGTGAGTTTTCTCTCCCACCACTGTCATTATTTTGCTGACAGTGGGAGGACACTCCAAAATCATGGAGAGACCGTTGGAGGAACCCCGGTAGGCTAATGGGGAGTGAGAAATGAGTAGGTTTCCATTTGGGCATTTTGATCCAAAGAAGGGCATTCTAGTTAACACTGTAGCAATGACACTGCTTACCTTTTTAAATCTCACTGCTGCACCCCCTTAATATCTTTTATTAGGGTTTTGTAGCTCGGGAAACTCGCACCTTCCCTCTTGTTCTCTAATTCCTGAATCTGACTTTAACCTGTCAGGGTAAAATGATCATATGCCATAACACAGCACATTACAGAATTCGTTTAAATATTTATTGCGCCATGGTGACTGTCTAAACGTAAATATATTATCCTTCTGATTTCAACAGTAACTAAATATGTTGTTTCTTTTACTTTCTTTATTTTAAAACAGTATGCGTCCTAATGGTCACCCAGGCAAGTTTGTCTCATTTGTGTGAGTGGGTGGCACAGTTATCTTTATGAGTCACTTTCTCTCTCCCTTCCTGTAGTATAAAAATCTCATTCATGTTAGTGATTGTCACAACTCTACCCTACCTCAAGCTTTTGATTATAACATTTCAATCCTCGAGCAATTCCAGATCCTGAGTTCAGGAATAGCCCACCAACATGCTGAATTGTACTAGCTGGAGAAAATTCTGGATTTATCAGATCATCAGATTGCAGAATAAGTTTCACATCAACAACAGTTTTGTGAAGAGCATTTCCAGAGGACATGAGGGAACGATCCAGATATACTGGAAGGATGGTCATTATATTCCTGGCCCATCCTACAAACAGCTTGGCCACAGGTCAAGACAGTTGTTTAAATCTGGACAAATGCATTGTGTTGGTTGGTGTGATTGCATCATTTTTTTGTACCTTAGTTAAAATATTCACGCAGTTGATGTTGCACCTTAGTTCAAATAATTTTGTTTCATTTGCCTGCTTGTTTTAAAAGCTCCGCTCATAGTCATATTAGTTCCTGAGATATGTAACTGGACCAATTTTGATGATTGCCAATTTCAAACCGCCTTTGCAGTATGAACACTTGAATCATTAATGTTGGATCCCTTACAGTTAAATGTGTTCTTGCAGTTGAATAACCACAAACATCCCCATATACTGCTTATCTACTTGTAAGAACATCCATCCATTGCTGCACTGTCCAGGGATACTTTCTGTGTACAGTATGAGCAATAGGCACTGCCCCCAGCGGTACTGCTGAATTGCCCAATGGCAATGAGCTGCCACTTACAAAATAGGTCTGGCTAAAGTGGGATTACAATGTTTTCAGGCTCATCAACTGGACCCCTACTGTCAGCATACAATTTTGGCAGCTGTTTAGGAGCATTCCACACTTAACAAAGGTAGGATTATGAGCATATTACACTAATGTAGAGAAGAGATATAACAAACGTTTGGGTGTTTGGTTCTAAAAGAAGTGTCAATATGGATTTTTGGTTTCAGTTCTGAGAGGGACACTTTTTTATTTAAATTGAAAAGGCCAGACCAGAGAGTTTAAAACAGCCTTTCAAAGAAAGCATGTATCTTAGGTTAAATGATCAGCAAGCTACCTAGGGAGATATTTGCTGGAATGTTTACTCTGTGGAACTTTTATAATCAACACAGACGATACATGTTATGAAGCCAGCTTGCAAGCTGAATTCAGAAGAAAAGTTTTATTCTAGTTCAAGGGCGGGTTGTTTTGGAACTCCACTGACTTAGGGGAAGGTGACAGCCTACTGGAATTATTATAAGACAATTAATCCAGAGACCTAGATAATGTTCTGGGGATCTGGGTTTGAATCAGAATTTAATTTTTAAAAAAAATTCTAGAATTAAGAATCTACTGATGACCATGGAACCATTGTCGATTGTTGCAAAAACCCATTTGGTTCACTGATGTCCTTCAGGAAAGAAATCTACCATCTTCACCTGGCCTGGCCAACCTGTGACTCAGACCCACAGCAATGTGGTTGACTCTCGATTGCCCTCTGAAATGGTTTAGCAAGCTATTCAGTTATACCAATTGCTACAAAGTCTCAAAGAAATGAAACCAGATGGATCACCTTGCATTGGCCTAGGCGCCGGGAAAGAAAATGGCAGAAACAGCCTTCTCCAACCCTGAAAAATGCTCTTCACTGATACCTTGGGGCTAATGCTAAAATTGGGAGAGCTGTCTCACAGACTAGTTAAGCAACAGCCTGACATATCATACTCTCATAATTCTGCCTTACAGACAATGTCCCAGACACCACCATCACCGTCCCTGTATATGTCCTGTCTCACTGGCAGGACCGATCCAGTAGAGGTGGCAGCGCAGTGGCATACAGTCGGGAGGGAGTTTCCCTGGGAATCTTCAACATTGACTTTGGACTCCATGAGGTCTTGTGACTTCAAGTCAAACATGGGCAAAGAAATCTCCTGCTGATTACATCATACCATCCTCACTCAGCTAATGAATCAATATTTCTCCATGTTGAACAACATTTGGAGGAAGTACTGATGATGGCAAGGGAACAAATGTTTTTTTGGATGGGCCATTTCAAAGTCTACAATCAAAAGTGGCTCAGCAGCTGTACTACTGATTAAGCTGGTCGGGTCCTCAAAGACATAGTGCTAGTTTGTGTCCGTGGCAGGTGGTGAGGGAACCAACAACAGGGAAAAACATACTTCACCTCATCCTTACCAACTGTCAGTTGCAGTTGCATCTGTCCATGACAGTATCGGTAAGAGTGACCATCGCACAGTCCTTGTGAAGATAAAGTCCCACCTTCACATTGAGAATAACTTTCATCGCGTTGTGTGGCAGTACTACCATGCTAAATGGGACAGACTTTGCACAGATCTAGTAAGTCGAGACTGGGCATCCACGGGGTGTTGTGGGCCACCAACACCAGCAGAATTGTACTTAAGCACAATCTCATGATCCAGAAATTCTCCACTCAACCATGACCATCAAGCCAGGGGATCAATCGTAGCTCAATGGAGAGTCCAAGGGGGCATGCTAAGAGCAACACCAGGCATACCTGAAGATGAAGCCACCAAACAGGACTGCTTGCATGGCAAACAACATAAGCAGCAAAAGTTAGACAGCGCTAAGCGTTCCCACAACCATTGGATCAGAGCTAAGCTCTGCAGTCCTGCCACATCCAGTCATGAATGGTGGTGGATAATTCACTGGAGGAGGAGGCTGCACAAGTATTCCCATTCTCAATGATGGAAGAGTCCAACACAGCAGTGCTAAAGCTAAGGCTTAAGCTTTTGTAGCAATCCTCAACCAGATGATCCATGTCAGCCTCCCTACAGTGGTCCCCAGCATTACAGATACCAGTCTTCATCGTTTGATTCACTCCACGTGATATCAAGAAACAGTTGGAGACACTGGATACTGCAAAGGGTACGGGCCCTGACAACATTCCAGCAATACTCCTGAAGACTTATGGTCCAGAATTTGTCGGTCCCCTGGCCAATCTGTTCCAGCACATTGACAACATTGGCATCTACCATGCAATGTGGAAAATTGCCCAAGTATGTCCTGTACTTAAAAAAAAGGACAGATCCCCTCTCTTAGCCAATTATTGCCCTATCAGTCTACTCTCAATCATCAGTAAAGTGATGGAAGGTGTCAACAACAGTGCCATCAAGCAGCACCTGCTCAGCAATAACCTGCTCAGTTAATGCCCAGTTTGGGTTCTGCCAGGGCCATTCAACTCCTGACCTCATTTCAGCCTTGGTTCAAACATGGACAAAAGAGCTGAATTCCAGAGGTCAGATGAGAGTGACAGTCCTTGACATGAAGGCTGCATTTGACCGAGTGTGACATCAAGGAGCCCCAGCAAATAGGCATCGGGGCAAACTCTCTACTGGATGGAGCCATACCTGACACATAGGAAGATGGTCTTGGTTGTGGGAGATCAGCCATCTCAGCTCCAGGACATCTCTGCAGGAGTTGCTCAGTGTAGTGTCTTAGGTCCAACCATCTTCAGCCTCTTCATCAATGACTTTCCATTCATCATAAGGTCAAAAGTGGTGATGTTCGCCTATGATTGTACAATGTTCAGCACCATTTGCGACTCCTCAGACACTGAAGTAGTCCAGCAGTCCGTGTCCGAATGCAGCAAGATATGGACAATACCTGAGATTTGGCTGGCAAGTGGCAAGATATATGGGAACACCATCACCACTAAGTTCCCCTCCAAACCACCCACCATCCTGCCATGGAAACATATCACTGTTCCTTCACTGCCACTGGGTCAAAACCCTGAAATTCCCTCCCTTATAGCATTGTAGTTCATCCATGGCAGGTGGACTGTAGCAGTTCCAGAAGGCAGCTCACCACCACCTTCTCAAGGGCAACTAGGGATGGGCAAGAAATGCTGGCCAGCCAGTGACAGCCACATCCCAAAAAATGAACAAATAATTTTAAAAACTCTTCAGACCAAGAGCTGAATGAAATCTTAAAGCTGTTCTACAAGCTCAAGAAGACAGGATTAAGAAAAAGCTTGCATTTTTCTTGTAATTCAGTGAAGAAAAGTTAGTAACTTAGCTTATCCATTTGTCCTTGGAAGAAATTGGAAGAATTATATCTTCAAAATGTGCAGAAATTCATAGAATGCAAGCAAGCTTGTTAGTTCTGTAATAAATGTTGTAGTGAAGATCGAAGTTTTGCTTCACTGGTGTTGAGAGTCTCTAAAAGATGTTATAGAGTCATGTCCAGCATGGAAACAGACCATTCAGTCCAATGCACCTATGCCGATGAGATAACCTAAATTGATCTAGTTCCATTTGCCAGTATTTGCTCCATATCTATCTGAACCGTTCTGAATCATGTAACCATCCAGATGCTGTTGTAATGTAGTAGTCTCCACCACCTCCTCTGGCATCTCATTCCATACATGCACCACACTCTGTGTGAAAATGTTGGCCCTTAGGTCCCTTTTAAATCATTCCCCTCTCACCTTAAATCTAACCCTCTTGTTTTGCACCCTCTTACCCTGGAGAAAGACATTTGCTATTCACCCTATCCAAGCCCCTCACTATTTTATAACCCTCTATAATGTCACCCCTCAGCTTCTGATGCTCCATGAAAAATTGTTCTAGCCTATTTAGCCTCCATATAGCTCAATCCCTCCAACCCTGGCAACATCCTTTGTAAATCTTTTCTGATCTCTTTCAAGTTTGACAACATCTTTCCTATAGCAGTGAGACCAGAATTGAACACAGTATTCTAGAAGTGGCCTAACTGAAGCAGATTGAGCATTTCTTTGTTTGCTGATAACGGCAAGATTTTTCCAAATTGATTTTTTTACACATGTAGGTTTTTTTCTTTTTGTGCAATAAATCTTGCAACAAAAGAATAAAAACCGAATGATCTGGGGATGCTGTAAATCAGGAACAAAAACAAAAGTTGCTGGAAAAGCTCAGCAGGTCTGGCAGCATCTGTGAAGGAAAAAATAGAGTTAATGTTTCAGGTCCAGTGACCCTTCCTCAGAACTGGAAGTTCTGGCAGTTCTGAGGAAGGGTTACCAGACCCGAAACGTTAACTCTGTTTCTCTATTACAGATGCTGCCAGATCTGCTGGGCTTTTCCAGAAACTTTGTTTTTGTTCCGAAAGTACATTGACAGTTTGTGGTAATATGTTCAGTCCGTGACCACAATGTGAACCAAATGTGCAAAATTGCTGAATCCAACCGGAAAATGGCGGTGTTATTTTTGATGGGTTTCACAGTGAGTTTTTCTCTATCTGTCCGAATAAATTTTCTTGTTATCAATTTGAACTCCCATAATTAGCAAAATACTGTATTTTACGCACTCGTTCACTGATGGCCTGATTCTCCTTTTTGCTGAAGGCAGAAATACTGAGAGGATACCCTAGGATCCATGGCACTAACACCATGTTTAAAAGGATTTCTGCCTCCAGTCAAGTGCTGGAAATCCACAGACTTTTAGCTCGTATTGAGACATTTGACCAATATATTGCAGATAAAAGGAAGTTGGTAGCCTGCCTTTTAGATATGGACTTGGGGGATGGGTTGGTCCAGTGAAAGACTATCCTCTTCTCTCAGGACTGCCAGAGGAGGCCCAACGTCAGACTCCTGCCAGACTGGCCTGCGATTGTCACCCAGATCAGTGAAGTCTTAATTTTGAGGACAAATGATCAGCAATGCCATCACTAGGTCAAAGCTATTCTGTGCTTCACTAAGGCAAATCCCACCATCTTCCTTCTGTTGCCTCATGCTTCCTCTATTTCTGCTCCAGCACCCACCTCCCACAAAGGTTCATTCTCTGCAATGCCCATTGCCGCTGGCAATATCTTCTCTCACTTGCTTTCATCCACCCAATCCCCAGACTACTCAGCCTACACGGCGTCTGTGTCTCTTACTCACTCGGGACACTTCACTGTCTTTCCTTCACTGGCCTTGCACTTCTGCTAATTTCATTTCATTCAACCTCTCATTTGACTCATTCCAACTGATAGAACATCAGAAAGGACCAGGGTGGGTGGTGGGGTGCTGGTACTAAGACCCTCGTCTCCTATGAAGAGAGGGTGCTGGTTGTGACTGATCCAAGTAGCCAACTGACCGTGGAAAAGCTGCTGGTCTGATATCAGAAGACAGTCTTGACTTAATGTGCTGAAAGTTTCTGTCTGAAGTGTGCCTCACTTAAGCATTGAGATGTTAATTGTAGGTTAAAGCAGATGCAGTGCGTTTGATAGATTCATGGCTAGCACGTGGTGCAGATGTGAGATGAATCAGTACCATCACAAAAATGTCCACCTCCTAGACAGATGACTGCTGACAACCATGACAAACTGTCTGACTAAAAGGCAAGGCAAGATAGAAATAAGTTGAGATTTTAGCTTCAGGTGAGGGGCCAAGATGCAGACAAAAGGGAAGGCAAGGGAAGGATGCCGTCAATATCGTAGTTGGCACAAAGTGAGAATGAGGTATCTTGAGATGCACCCTGGTCCTACCTGTGAAATGTGTGCTTGATTCTTGTGCAATTCCCTCACAAGAAAGAAAGGCGCCTGTGCACTCCAAAACACAGCATTGAAATGCAGAAACATACTGTAATTGGATTGAAGGTGCACCATGATAAAGTAAGGAGATTGGCATGTGGTTGGACGTTTTTGTTCATGGATATGGGGCAAGTTGCCATTATGTATGTTCAGAGTTGCTGGTTCCAGGAGTCCAAGATGGAAGTCCCAAGGAGCAAGCAGCAAACTGTGATAGCCAGTCAACCACGACTTATATGTTGGAAATTCTCAGTGTCTTTTTTTTATTTGACAGGTGGAAGAATGGGGAACTATGTACTAATGAGGTGAAATTAGGTAGTCATACAGTTAATAACAAGTGATAAATCACATCAGTAAGCCTTTCACTATTCACTGGTGAACATTGTATCATACTGTTAGTTGAAAAATGTGGCTTTTTGGACTCGACATTGAGAATGTCCTCACTCGACGCCTCATCTGATTTTCTGGAATTTATCACCATGCCCATGTCATTCATGATTTGGGAAGATTTCACCCAGGTAATCTACAGATTACATTCCAAAGAATTAGAAAGATAGAGGACTAGATGCTAGAAATCAGAAACAAGAACTGAAATTACTGGAAAAGCTTAGCAGGTCTGGCATCATCTGTGGAGACAAAGTAGAGTTAACATTCCTCAGCATTGGGATTCCACTTTAAAATTTGATTTATTCAATGTTAGCATTTTCTGGGATCATAATAGCAAGTGTGGCCAATTATATCATAAATAGGGACGATGCTGAGATTCTGAATGAGATAAAATAGACAAAATTGTGTTACAATATTACCAAAGTTGATGGCACCCACACTGGATAGATCACTCAGACTGAATGGTAGAAATTCTGGGTTGCTGAGTGAAACAATTGAGGTATTTACTATTATCTCTCTAATTTCTTTAGGTTAATAGGGGAGGCAGCAGAGGACTAAAGTATCGTAAGTGTTACATCCTATTTTCCAAAAAAGGGAGAAAGATGAATCTGACAATTTCAGGCCATTTGGTTTAGTGAAAGCAGTGTGAGTCCTTTTGGAAATGTGTAATCCAGGAGAAAGTGAACAAGCACAAACTGACAGATAAGAGACAGTAAAATTTGTTAAGGGCTAGTCATTTTGAATGAACATGATTGAATGTTTTGATGAGGAAACAGAACCGGTGAATGAGGGCAGTTAAATTAATACTGATTTGTATTTTCAAAATAATGTTCTTATATTCAGCCTGTTAAGGTGAATATCTATTTTTGTAGACCATTTTTTCTACTTTCACAAGCAGGTTTCTGCTTTTAAAAAAGCAGAGAGATCTGCCGGTCCAATGAAATGACAGTAAAGATCTTTATTCAGTACAGTATGACACTTTTTCCATGGGAAATATATTGGAAAGCATATAAACATTCACCCATTGCATGTCAACACAAAGGTCAACTTAGCTTTGCAAAACCAATCCCCTTGATGGATCACTGTGTTAAAAACACACGCACATTACAATACTGCACCGAATGGTAACATTTGAAAGATCGGAAACATTTTACACTTAATCTTTCAGAATGTTTCCACCTCATTTTATTTCCCTTTAGATTTCCTTTAATATCTTTCAAGCTGGAAAGCATCTGAAAATCTGCATCTCGGTAGTGTGTGAGTGGAAATCCAACTCTCATCCTCAACCGAAAATGTGGAACCTGCCCTCATTGAGGCAGTGTGCACATTTTGCACAACAGCCATGATCATCCTAGGGGAAAGAAATCAAAGGAAACGGCATGTAGTTGGGAATGTGAAGGAAATTCAGATACCTCCAAAAATGACACTGAAATGCTGCTGAATGGAAGAACAGCTGGCAAATTCAGGATTGGAAGCTTTTGTTCTTGGGCAGTTCCTTGAGACTGAGGATGACTGTCTTCTGCTCTGAAATTGTGGGTCATGAGGTGACCGACTAGCCTAATGGTGGATCTGCACACTCAATTATTGATAGTCACCCAAACACAACGTACATTCACACCACAACAAAAAAAAATCAGCACTCACAGATGAATAACTAGGAAGCTATTCTAAATTGATATAAAACAGCTAACAATTGTTTCCAGCTTTGGGCACCTGGAAGGTTTCGAAGGACGTGCAGAGGAGATTTATTGAAGTGGTTCTGTGGATATGGGTATAAAATTATGTGAATAGACCAAAAAAAATTATCTTTTTGAAGTAGAGAAGGTTGAGACCAGATTCCATACAGATGTTTAAAATCAGATAGATAGAGCAATTAAAGGGAATTTTTTTTTCCCAATGATGAAAGGGTTGTTAATCAGAATGCACAGAATTCAAATGATTGGCAGAAGAACTTGAGCTGAATGAGAATAATCCTTTTAAGTTTTGTAATGTACTGCCTAACAGGGTGCTGGAAATTATTCAGTGGAAGCTTTCAAAAGGAAATAGGATAAATATGTTAAGGAAAATAAAATGCAGAGATATTGGGGAATTGAAGGGTATTGGGACTGACTAGGTGGCTCTTTAAAAAAAAATCTCATACAATGATTCTAAGCAGAGTTATCATTATTTGACATGGCATGAAGTACTTAAGGTTTTGAAAACGAGGAGTAGCAGTAATGTCATACAGGCCTTTGAGACAGCCTTGACATTCAATAAGGTTATTACCATGCTTCTGCTTCCATTCCATTTTCCTTCCAATTTCCATTTCCCTTGATTCTTTTAGAACTAATAGGAATTGTTTGGATGCTAACTGATTAATTAGTTTTGAGCATTATTTTCCATCCGTCATGGACGATAACTCAGAGGATGTTGGCATCTCATTTGCCCAGTGACAGAAATATTTTGCTGGAGATCACTGAATGCTCATGTGCAATTAGCATGATAGCAGTTGCTTCTGAAGTCTGAATTCAACATTAAATTTTCAGTACACTGGGGGCTTCCAGAGTTGAAATGTTTAATATATTAGGCTTTCCTTCGACATACATTCCCAAAAATAGTTTTCTGTATTATTCTTGAAATTATAGCCATTAGTAAGCTGCATTAAAAGAAAATTAGACCACATTAAACATCCCTTGGAGACAGTATTGGTATTTTCAAACCAAAACAATGATAACATTACGCATTGAATTTCAGACACACAACTTTTTGACGCACTGAAAATTGATTTGTTATCCAATGTGCAACAACTGAAGAAAAGTATTGGCTCAAATTTTGCTGAAGCAGTGCCCTTCTGACATGCCCTGTAAGTTGGCATTTTACTTCACTCTTAAGTTTGATTTGTTTTGTTTGCCTTTTAAGCTAATGGAAATGTGAGGCGATATTGGCATAGTGAGGGCAACTGAGCATTTTGAGTCTCTCTCCTTAGTCAATGGCATTTAAAAATTGTGAGAAAAATTGCAACAACGCACAAGGAAACAGGTGAATGGCAATCAAATTAAGTGTAGAAACAGACAAAAAGGAGAGCCGGAATGATCAGTTAACTTCATGACTGACCTTTACAACCACAGACTGTGTTTGCGGCCCCTGATGCTTTGTCATTAAACTGGTTTGAATAAGTATATGGAAATATTGGACTGGATATTACATGCCACTGCTGGTGTGTTTTTGGTGGTGAACTAAGGGCAGCTGGCTAGTCTACTGTCTTCCTATCCACCCGTCAGTTCATCCCTATAAGGAAGTGGGTGCTAAAACTGGCACGTGTCTGCCACGTATAAATAAATAGTTACAGGTCACTTGGGCTTCTGAAAAGCTCAGTTGACACCAATATAAATCTTCCCACACAGTAGTCTGACTGTTGAGGTTGGTTGGCTCGCCGAGCTGGTTTGTTGTTCTGCAGACGTTTTGTTACTGTGCTTGGTAACTCATCTCAATCCACGTGGACAAGGAGAACGATGACTTCGACTGGGACAACACCAAGATCCTGGGACAGGCTAGGCAGAGACAGACACGAGAATTCCTGGAAACATGACACTCCACGACCAACCTCAACACCCACAACCCGAGCTACAAATCTACTCCAAAACCTTAAAGTGGTCTGATTGGAGTGGACAGCTGGCCGTGTCTTGGCTTGTTGATTAATGTGTTAAAAATGGCATGGGGGAAGGGGGAAATGGCGATGCTAACTTCAGTGGGAGAGTGGGACAACCTCCCCTCCCTCCAAGAGGATTGTACGCACTCCTTCAACTCTTACATTATTTAAATCTTGCACCATTTGACACATCTCTACATCCAACCTCACCGTCCCCTATGTTCCAAAATCTCTCTTTCTCCTGAGCCTCCAGACCTGCTTCACCCAGACGTTCACTTGGGCCTGCAGTGTGGATCTGCCTGCTGTCCTACCAAGATTACTAGAGGTGGACAACAGTTGGTTTGACCAGCTACTCCAGATTGTGTGTCCTCTTCCCTCATGAGGGGTGATAGTCCAAATGTGAGCTCTTTGAACCCACCTGCAGTAATTTGTGCCTACAGGGACGGCTTGATCCAAGCCTCTGTCAACTTTCCCTTCCAGTGAACATCCATAAACTCCAATCCATTTTGATAGATAACCAGAACTTTTTTAAGGGCCCTATGGTCAAGGCCAATCCTGCTCTTAAGCTTCACTCTTCCTTACATTGCAGAAGATTGCACCATATTCAGAAATAATAACACCATGTCTTTATTTCTTTATGCCCCAGGGAGGGGAAATGAATTGCATCACTTCATGCTACTACTGTTATGGCTGAAATTCTGCAGCTCAGCACAGACTAGAGATTGGTATTGATGTGTTTTGTAGGAATGTAAAAAGTGACTTCAAACAGAATTTCACATTTGCTGGTGTTATGATGACGGTAATAGGTTTGAGCAAAGAATTTCTCAATAATATGAGAATGTACTATACGAACAAGCCAAACCAATTTAATTATAATGACAAATCTATAATTGAATCTGGTAGTATTACCTTCTTTCAATCTTCAGGTATGCATTCAATCTCAAGACGGAACAATGTTACTTCTTTAAAAACACCAATTAATTAATGCAAAGGCACAAGTGACAGCAAAGTATCATATGCTGAACCAGACAAGAAACAGCAAAACCTTTTTTAATTGACAGAAGTCGAACTAGTACATTTTGATAAACTGTTTAGGTTTAAGAGCTGTTGCATGTAAATAAACACTCAGCCAGTTTGCAACAAGCGTGATTAGTAAAATTATTCTTCATTTGTTTACAAAGTGTTTTAGTTTATATTTAGTCACAAATGACAGCACACTTAAATCAATTACTACAAAAGTGAAATTTATAATTGATCTTCTATATTTGATTTTGCACCAGTATGGTTTTGTCTGATTTTTTCTGAACAATGAAAATTAAAAACAGGAAATGCTGAAAACACACTTCAGACAGAACGTTCCCATGCGCTGAATGACACAGGCATTGTTGAGAAAGTTGGAAAATTGAGAGATTATCAGTGAGGAACTTCGCAACGTTGGGAGTAATAAGTCCCATTTTCTAACCAATGTACAACAGCGAGGCAAGATTCTCACTTGTGACTGGGGAGAGACTTATTTACATGCAGTAGCATGTATTAACATCTCATCATTAATCTTGCCTTGTGTAGACATAGTTGCCAATTTCCTCACTTGATAAATAGAATATAGACAGTGACAATTCCTAATGTACAAGTCAGAGGGGCTCCCTGGCAACACCAGCTTATCACTTGCTCCTTTGGACCTCCATCTTGAATGCTAGTCTTCAGCATCTCAGGGCATACTCCATTGGTCACAACTGCATGCAACCCTGTGCTCACGAACGTTGGCATCTAACAACTACAAGCCTCACTGCACCATAATGGCACATCTCTGATCCACTTACAAAATGATTCTGCACCTCAATGCTGCATTGTAGAGTATATTGATTGCTGATTGTTTGTGGAGATTTTAAACTAAAGTGGCAGAGGGAACCTGTGGAAGGAGTCAGAGGAAGGAAGTTATTGCAATAGTGATGAAGGACATTATCTCTGATGATGTGAAGTCCATATGGGTAGAGGTGAGAAATCCTATGTGCAAAAAACATTTGTGGGTTTGTTTCTAGACTCCCAGACTCCCAAACCATAGAGATGATGTTAGGAATGGCATTAAATGGGAAATTAGAGACCGGTGCAATAAAGGAGCACCTGTAGTTATGGTTGACTTTACTCTGCATATGTCTTTAGCAAATCAAGTTCGTAACGATGCTGTAGAGGAGGAAATCCTGAAGTGTATATGGGATGGTTTGCTGCACCAACACATTGAGGAACCAACTTAACCTACACTTAAAATACACTTATTGTGTAATTAGAAAGGATTAATTGACAATCTAGTTGTGTGAGGCCTCATGGGGATGAGCAGCCATGATGATGAGAGAATTTTTCATCAAGATGGTGTGAGATGCAGTTGATTCTACAAATAGGTTCTTGAATCTAAATAGAGGAAACTAAAATGGTATGAGTTGCGACTTGGGTATGATACATTGGAGAACATTATTTAAAGGGATGACAGTGGAAAGGCGATGATAAACATTCAAAGAGTGCATGAGTGAACTGTAATAATTATTAATGGCACAAAAAACGAAATGGGAAAGGTAGCCAAATCAAGGCTTGCAAGGGAAATTATGGATAGTAAGTAAGAGGCATATAAATTGGCCAGAAAAAAACACAACAGGCCTGAGGACTGGGAGCAAGTTAGATTTCAGTAAAGGAGGATAAAGAGAGATTCATTTAGGAAGAAAATAGAGTACAAGAGTAAGCTTAAGACAAATACATATTAAGAAAAAACTGACTGTAAAAGTTTCTATAGGTACATGAAAAGAAATTGATTAGTGAGGACAAATGTACGTCCCTTACAATCAGAAACAAGGGAATTTATATTGGGGAACAAGAAATGGCTGACAAACTAAATACATACTTCGGTTCTGTGATAACAAAAGAGGATATACCAAAGATTTTGGGGAACACAGGGAGGTCCTGAACAAAATCAATGTCAGGAGGGAAATGATGTTGGTTTAATGGGATTGAAGGCTGGCCAAACTGCAGAGCCTGATAAAGTACTTAAGGGGGTGGGACTAACAATGGGAGATGTATTGGTGGTGACCTTCCAATGCTCTATAGACTTTAGAACAGTTCATACAGAACTGAGAGTAGATCACGTAACCCTTCTATCTAAGAAGTGAAGCAGAGAGAAAACCATTAAGTATTGACCGGTCAGTCTGGTAGTGGGAAAAATGCTAAAGTTTTTAATAAAGTAATTAATACTTGAGCATCTGGAAAACAGTGACAGGATTGGAAAAAGTCATCATGGATTTATGAAAGAGACACTATGCTTGACAAATCTACTGAATTCTTCGTGGATATAACTAGTGGGCTTGAGGGAGAGCTAGTGGATGCCATTTACTTGGACTTTGAGAAGGCTTTGACATAGTGTCGCATAAACCTTGGCGTGTACAATTAAAGCACATGGGATTGGGGATAGCGAATTAAGATGGTTAGAAGCCTGTTGGCAGATTGGAAAAATAGAGGAAAAAAAATGGCAGGTGGTGACTGGTGGGGTGGGTTATAACGGGGATCAGTGCTAGGACCCTAACTATTCACAATATATATTACTGATTTAGATTTAGAAACTAAATGTAACATCTCAAACTTTACAGATGAAACACACCTGAGAGGGAGGTTAATCTGTAAGGAGGACATAGCGATACTTCAATGTGATTTGGACAAGTTGAGTGTGTGGACAAATTTATGACTGATGCAGTAAAATATAGATAAATGTGAGATTACCCACATTGCTAGCAAAAACAGGAAGGAAGGGTACTATTCGAATGGCTGTAATTGAGGCAAGTGAATGTGCAATGAGACCTGGCTGCCCTCATATGCTAGTCACTGAAAATAAGCATGCAGGTACAGCAGGCAGTCAAGAAGGTAAATGGTATGTTGGCCTTCATAACAGGAGGATTTGAGTACACGATTAGGGATGGCTTGCATGTTGGTCTTGTAAATTGTGCACAGTTTTGGTCTCTTTATCTGAGGAAATGTATCCTTGCTATAGAAGGAGTGCAGCAAAAGTTTACTGGGCTTATGTATGAAGAGGTATTGAATTGGTTAAAATTTTGTTACCTGCAGTTCAGAAGAATGAGGGGGATCTCATAGAAACCTAGAAAATTCTACAGGCCAAAATAGGCAAATGCAGAAAGGGTGTTCCTAATAGTAATTGATTCCTGAACCAGGGTTCAAGGTCCAAGAATTTGCATTAGACTATTTAGAACAAAGATGAGGAGAAACATTTTTGACTAGAGAGTGGCGGCCCTATGGAATTTGCTACCACAAAAAGCAATTGAGATCAAAACATTGTTTCAGAGATAGTAGGAACTGCCGATGCTGGAGAATCTGAGATAACAAGGTGTAGAACTGGATGAACACAGCAGGCCAAGCAATATTAGAGGAGCAGGAAAGCTGTCATTTTTGGGTCTAGACCCTTCTTCATAAAAATTTCTTCAGGAGACTGTCATAACACAGCTTGTCTGGAAACAATCTGCAAGATTGCCATATTTGCATTTCACAATCTGTACCGATCCAAGTGATGATATATTTTGATCATCTTAACTGATCATGGGAAATTCCCTGTAAGAAGTAACTGGATCATCTTGAAAATGATGAATTTTATACCTTGTATCATACACAGGTTACATTCCAATCTCCAAAATCAAAAGTATTGAGCAGACTATAATGTTCCCACAGGAGAGTTGGAGGTGGAGGTGGGCGTTAAACTGGGTGAAAAAGTGAAGAGTGGGATTCCTGAGGCCTTCTTGCCTCCTTCCCAATTTAGATGTTAAGAATGGTAACCTAAAGCTAGGGAAGAACTGCTAAAGTTGTGCTGAAGTCCCAGTGGCAATTCCAAAACCTTACTCAGTTTAATTAATCAAACATGATGAATGCTGCATTGAAACTTGTGCATTGATGAGGCAGGGTATTGAGCAGTGACAATGCCAGCTTTACCCATCTTACTTTATCCTTTAGTTATTAAATTCATAGAGACTAGCACCACCAACACCACTCCCCACCCATCGGATTCCAGCTGAAGGTATTCTGAACACAAGCATTGTACCAGTTCTTTAACCTGATGTCAATGCAGAAATACTTCTGTAACTGATAGAACAGCCACTGCTTTTTGATGTTTTAAAGGATATTTATGGAGTTAACAAAGCAAATTCATCCATATTTTAGTGTATGTGGGTTTGGCTTGTATAATATGCAATGAGCAACAAGTTTCCTTTGTGTCTTTCAAACAACATGCAAACAACTTGGAACTGTGCAAGAATAGGCTTTGTGAAACAATAATGTTACGGATTATCACAAGTTATTTTCTTGTTAACTCTTAATGTTTTACCAAATTTCTCATTGTCTCGACTGTGATTATCAAGTTAGGAAACTCAGATTTTGATATATAGGGATGGCTGAAATCCTACTACTGGGACCAAATCCAGGATGAAATATTATGGATATGTATTCCCTGGTGATAAATTACCTGACTGCTAAAAGGACTGCTGTTCAATTCAGGATACCGCACTTCCTCAGAGTTGCTATCCCAATTATCAGCTGGTAAGTCAACAGCGCCATCACTAATGTTGGCCAGTGCCGAACCTCCAGTAGTAGTTGGTGCGGGGAGCTGGCGGGTGGGGTGGGGGTGGGGCTGGGTGGATGGATGGTTGGGTGTGAGGGTGGTGGTGGGGGGGTCCTGCAAACAGGTTGAGTAATGCTTAAAGAAAGGGGTCATTGAGTGCTCACAAAGGACGGCTGAAGACCGATAGCGGAACAGGATTTCACTGGATGGCATCCCACTCCCAATGCAGGAAAAAACACACTCAAAATTTAGTTGGTTCAATTGGTATAGAGGGCTGATATGCCAATTTTGTTGCTCTTGGCAATATGAATGTCAATGGGATGCAGTTGGGCACCATTTTGTGCCAACCTTTCTGCATTCCAACTTATCTTGGTAAAGACTGATAAAATGCTAATTGTGGTTTTGGTGTGTTTTGTAGGGAAAGTGATTTGAATGGTGGATGATATCCTCAAGTATTTTGAGCAAAGCTTTACCCAAACATCTTCCAGCACTGAAATTGATGAGTTTTTCTACATGTCTAATCACTAACAAGAAAAATTCCACCGGCTCATGTACATCATTTCCTGTCAGGAAAAATGGTCACAATGAATACTTCAACAAGCTGGAAAAATAATTGCATACAAGTTCAACAACATTGTAGTTTAAACTGTCAACCTCAATTCTCTTTATTCCTTGAAAGCGATCTTAGCATTTTTACTGAAAAATGTCTCCTTGATTTTTAAAGAGACATTACACAATTATTAAAGACATTTGATGTAACATATATTTGTAATCTAATATAAGGATAAATGTGTTGTGCCAGAAAATTTTAGAGTTGATTCTGAAACTGATGAAAGCTCCCCAGTATATCAGCAAAAATCTATGAAATGCGAGTTTTGATATATCTGATAAAACACAAGTAAGGTTCTCTGATTCCTCTCTGTGGGTGATCTTGATCAATAAATCATACAGTAGAGAAGAGGCTCTTCAGCCCATCAAGTCTGTACTATCAAAAATACACTATCTCTCCTCGTCTCACTTTTCCACACTAGTTCCATAGCCATGAATGTTATCACACTTTAAGTGTCCATCCAAGGCTTTGAAAGGTTGTGAGGTTACCTGCCTCAACCACCCTTCCAGGCAAAGCATTCCAGAACCCCACCTCCATCTGGGTGAAAAATGCTTTCCTCAAATCTTTTCTAAACTTCCTGCCTTACATTTTAAAAGCATTTCCCCTTATTCTTGAGCTTTCTACGAAGCGGAACAACTACTTTCTATCTATTCTGTCCATGCTCTTCATGATCATGTACACCTCTTTATACACTGCTCTCCAGCTATGAGCTAACCAAAATTCTGTGTAACTCCAACATGACCTCCCTGCTTTTGTAATCTATGCCTTGACTAATAAAGGCAAGCATCCTGTTTGCTTTCTTAACGACTGTATGAACATGCCCTGCCACTTTCATGGATCTGTGCAGAACGTTCCAAGATCCCTGTGTTCCTCTGAGCACCCTAAACATCCTGCCATTCGTTGAGTACTCCCTAATCTTGTTCTTTTTTCCTATTTATCAGATGATGTGCAGGACAACTGTTTTAGTTGTGACAGGTAATTTAAGATTGCTCTAAAACAAGCACCACTAATGGCCTTTGAGACTCATGAAAAAGAATAAAGTTCAAGTTAATTCAGGAGTAAGTGTAGAAATTCAAAAGATATGGAACAGACTGTTATGCCACTATTTGCGAAGTTATTTGTGTGAGTAATGGTCCAGTTGTTTACCGAGCGCAGTGATGTAGTAGTACAGTCAAGCTCAGGATCCTATATTAAAATGCAAAGAATCAGTGAAATGCTAGCAATGGAAAGTTGATGAACTTGAATGCCAGTCAAGACTAGGATTTGGATTTGAAGCGTAGAGCTGGATGAACACACCAGGCCAAGCAGCATCTTAGGAGCGCAAAAGCTGATGTTTCGGGCCTAGACCCTTCATCAGAAATGGGGGAGAGCGAGAGGGTTCTGAAATAAATAGGGAAGGGGGTGGAGGTGGATCAAAGATGGATAGAGGAGAAGATAGGTGGACAAGAGAGTTGCAGTGAGCGAGAGATCCCCCGAGGTTTGTCACTCTCTCCCTATTTATTTCAGAACCGTCTACCCCTCTCCCACTGCTAATGAAGGGTCTAGGCCTGAAATGTCAGCTTTTGTGCTCCTAAGAAGATGTTGCTTGGCCTGCTGCGTTCATCCAGCTCCACACTTTGTTACCTTGGATTCTGTAGCATCTGCAGATCCTATTATCTCTGGTATAATTTTAACCTCATTACAAAGTCTCATCTAGGGATGCCTAATCTGAAGAAGTTACCCTCCTCCCTCCAGATAAACCTCAGGGGACCTCTCTCCCAATGCAACTCTCTTGTCCACTGATCTTCTCCTCTATCTATCTCCGATCCACCTCCTCCTCTCTCCCTATTTATTCCAGTTCCCTCTCCCCATCCCCCTCTCTGATGAAGGGTCTAGGCCCGAAACGTCAGCTTTTGTGCTCCTAAGATGCTGCTTGGCCTGCTGTGTTCATCCAGCTCTACACTTTTTTATCTTGGATTCTCCAGCATCTGCAGTTCCAATTATCTTTGGATTTGAAGCTGTTGTTTGGTAGTGTAAATGTCCAGTGATAGGACTGCTGGGCTACCCTGCCATGCTAAAAGTACTTCAAAGCAGAATGGTTTGCTACAATCTGTAAAGGGCTAAGAATAGAAATTTTAATGATATGGAAACTGAAATATTATGTCACAATATTATGATCAGGCTGAGAAACTTTAGGTAGATTCACTGCCATCAATGTTTGTTGTTGGCATTAATATAAAATACTGATACTCTGTAGGAAATGAGTCCACTCAAACTCTTTACAGAAGAAAGGCTCAGTGTTGGTGAACAATAAATTGGATGATTACATAAAGTCTTAGAGCTGTACAGACCCTTTGGCCCAACTCATCCATGCCCATCAGATACCCTAAATTAATCTATTCCCATTTGCCAGCATTTGGCCCATATCCCTCTAAAACCCTTCCTATTCATGTACTCGTCCAGATGCCTTTTAAATGTTGTAATTTCACCAGCCTCCATCATTTCCTCTGGCAACTCAATTCATACATGCACCACCACCTGTGAGAAAAAGTTGCCCCTTAGGTCCCTTTTACATCTTTCCCCTCTCAGCTTAAATATATACCCTCTGATTTTGGACTCCACCACCCTGGGAAAAAGACCTTGGCTATTCACCCTATCCATCGCTACTAACGTTACATCTGAGATGCATGTTGATCTCGTTGAGACATCAGAATCAACTTAAGTGTAAGTTCACATTGCTACTACTGAAACACACTGGTAGTCATGGCAGACAACACCGAATGCTGTTCAAAACACTGGGAGCCCATTAGAAACTCTGATTAGGTCCTCTCAGGTACAGCCTGTTATATCTTGATGGGTGCAGCTTATCTCATAACGTCGGTTAGTCCTTTTTATAGATTGTGTCTTATGTAACAACCAACATGGCAAGAGTTGGATGCAGCTTTAAAAGTGAGCAAGCGTTGAGCACTGTTTTTATTTGCCCTCTGAGAAAAATTTTGTGCGGAGGCCAGATTTTTATACACAGCATAAAGCTGGGAAAGAAAGAAAGAAATATTTCTTCTTTTCAAGCTCCATGAGATTGATTCAGCTGGATTAGAACTTTAACCAGACCATAAGAAATAGGATCAAGAGTAGGCTGTTTTGCCCCTGGTACATGCCCCACCTTTCGACATGATCATGATCGAACCCTCATTCCTCATGCCCACTTTCCTGCCTTATCCCTGTTACCCTTGATTCCCTCCTGATAAAGTATCTATTTATCTTAGTCCTAATAATATGCAAGGACAGTACCCCCACAGCTCTCTGTGGCATGGAGTTCCAGAGACACTCAACTCTCTGAAAGAAGAAATAACTCTTTATCTCTGTCTTACATTGGTGTCCCTTTATTCTGCGACTGTATTCTCTGGTCCTTAACTCCCCCTTGAGGGGAAACATCCTCTCAGCATTTACGCTGTTACATCCCTTCAGAGTTCTGTATGTTTCAATAAGATCACCTCTCATTCTGCAAAACTCCAATGAGTAGATTCCCAACCTGTCGAGCCATGTTTGCCACCAGCTTGCTAAAAAGGTCATGGATGCTACTGCAATACATATGGCCAAGGGAAGCATGATTATTAAATGTAGAAAAAAGATTAAAAAAGAACTGTCAAAATCCAATTTACTCTCAGGAGTAGAGATCCTCGTGATTTATAATGCAACCAACTTGAACAAGATAAAAAGTA
The DNA here is from genome assembly GCF_030684315.1 of Stegostoma tigrinum. Lineage (NCBI taxonomy): Eukaryota > Metazoa > Chordata > Chondrichthyes > Orectolobiformes > Stegostomatidae > Stegostoma > Stegostoma tigrinum. The sequence goes on from NC_081374.1 coordinate 29,640,376, forward strand.
GTATAATTTGCAATAGTTTTTCAGGCATTTGTTTGGTCACGTAATGGTCCTCCCTAGTATATGTGCTATATATCCATCTGCTTTGACATGAGACAGTACATCTAGATGCCAGGTGGAACTTGATCCCAGACCATCTGTCTAGAGGTAAGGATAACACTTTTGTGCCACAAGACCCTTTAAGCTTACTGCACCTGGTATATCTCTGTAACCTCCCATCCAACTATTAACTAGGCCTGAGTTTGCTTAGCTTCTGAGATCAATTGAGATAGGGCACTTTCACACTAGTGTGTGAATAGGCCAGTAATGCTTGAATAGAGAATAATATTTCTTAAAAGTAATGAGGCATCTGCCACCTTTCCCCCATTGTGGTAACTCTTAGTAGAATTTGTGCCAAGAATTGTTACTTAATGAAAGTCAGTTGTGACAAAACAGTCCTCAGCTACACAACTTGTGTTGAATAGGACTTTTAGTCATCAATTTTCTGGAAATGAATATGCCGATGATATTTACTGACCTTTCCTAAATGATAAAATGGCACATACAGGAAATTAAATTTCAAGAACTCTGGCTTACACTAATGAACCAAAGAGACTATAAATAACTTTGCAACTGAGGCCATCTGAACAGTTTTGTTCTTTTTGATATTCAGATGAATGTAAGGTGGGACCTGTTTTAAGATTTTCATATTATACCTTCTCTCAACTCTATATTCAAGCTGTCAAACTAGTTGTAAATTATGCTTTTCACATACAGTGCACATTAAATTAAAATTCTCAACTTTTATGAAAATATTCCAAATTCAACCAATTCCTCGGGCACATCTTTCCAACATAGGGGAAATTTGTCCATCAAAGGAGTTACAAAAGAAAAGAACAAAAGAGAGGTGTGGCACAGAAATAAGCCCTTTGGCCCTCTGAGCCTGCGCCGATCATCATGCCCTGACTAAATTTAAAAAAAACAACCTTTTGCCTTTATTTGGTCTGTATCCTTCTCTTCCCTCCCTCTTCATGTAACCATCCAGGTGCCTTTTAAATGTTGACAACGTGCCTGTTTCCACCACCTCCTGTGGTAGTGCATTTTAGGCTCTTACCTCTGTTGTGAAAATATTTCCTCATACATCTCCCTTAAAATTTCCCCCCTCACCTTTAACCTGTGCCCCCTTGTAATTGAAACTTAAATCCTGGGAAAAAGGCCTCTGACTATCCTCCCTATCTATGCCTCTCATTATTTTGTTGTTCCCTATCAGGTCTCCTCTCAACTGTCATCTAATTAACCTGTCCTCTTAACCAGTGCCCTCCAGGCTGGGCAACATCCTGGTGAACCTGCTGTGTAGTCTTTCCAAATCTTGCACATCCTTCTAGTAAGGTGGTGACTGAAACTGCACACAATACTGCAGATACAGCCCAGCAAGGGCTACAACATGGTTTGTCGACTCTTGTACTCCATCCCCCGGCTGATGAAGGCAAACATGCCATATTCCTTATCATTGTTTCTAAAATGTTATCCACAGTGAGATTATACTGAAAGATTGCAGGGATTTAGGAGTTTAAAGTTTTTGAAAAGATTAGTAGCTCGGGTTGTAGACTTGCTCACTGAGCCGATGTGTTTGATTGCAAACATTTTGGCATCCTGTTAGGTAACATGGTCAGTGTGCCTCCAGTGATGCATTGGCATTCTATCCCAATTGTTGTTTATATGCCTCAGTTTGTTGGCGTGGTTGGCAACTACCCAACAAACTAAGGCATATAAATAATAAGTGGGACAGAACAGCAATGCTTCATGGGAGTTAGGAATGTCTTTACATGTTTCTTGAACAGAAGTGTCACATTTGCCCCTGTCCAATGCAATAGGACCTCTTCTACAGATGGATGAGATTGGTAGATTATTGCAAACCCTTCTGCCATCCCCACCCACTCTCTTCAGCAACCTTGGTTGCAAGCTGTCTGGACCAAGTGGTTTATCTATCCTAAAGTGAACCAGATTTCCTGGCTCTCAGATTCTGTCTTATATATTGTATCTACCATCTCCAATCAATTTTGTCAAATTCCTCATTAATAGTCACTGAACCAAATTACTCTGTAAATATCTGACACTTGTGCTGTTCCTTTAAAAAGACCACATCTTCATTCTTAGTCTTCATTAAAAAGGATCAATTTCACCTCTTTGTACTTCCTTACTATTTTGTCCCTTCTTTAGTGCCTTAAATGAGTTGCTTTTAGCTGCTGGTCCTGTTTGATTGACCTTTATAGGCTGTTTTCTATGTTCTGTTCTGCCCTTTGACTTTGTTTGATATCTGACATTGTTATGGATGCCAAAGTGATTTTTTTTTGCGTGATTTTCTCCTAAGTGTAGTAGCCTAGTAAAGTGACATTAATTTCATGATTACATTGAAATGTCATTTTCATTATGAAGGACAACCTTTTCATTGATAGCTTAATAATGTTCATTTTCAGGGCAAAAGTTACCTTGGTAATTCTTCAGATATTCTTCTTCCATAACTTGCCATCAATGCTCTTTCTGCAACTGTGCAATTACTGCCAACTGAAATTGAGGCAATTGTGAAACAAATGTGGGGCTATAAAAGCAATTTTTATTTCTATTCAAACAAATATCATCTCAAAGCAGAATAGAACAACCACGCTTTTGCTTCTTTTATGTCATTCAACGGAATCTGTCACTTAGCACAAAGTGAAAGGGTAAAACAAAAGCAGAAAATACTGCAAATAAAATTGCGCGTTTGTTCTGGTTCAAAGAATCCACTGCTAACCATCCAAAGGAAAATTGTGGTATTCATCTTCATATCATCTGGTGAAATGCTACTTTCTCTTTAGAAAAATCAATAATTTCTTTGGTTGCTCGGCTATAACTATTCAGTGATTCTGGAATAGAGAAATTTTATTATTGTATGTTGCAGAGGATTAAGAACCTCAAAATTGAGTTGATAGATTTTCAGTCCCATTAACTCCAACTATGTAAAACCACATAGAATGCACAGCGCCAGACAGATCATTTAGCACAATTGGTCCATGTTAGTGTTTATGCTCCATATCATCTTCCCTCAATTCCTCATCTATCCTGCTTTATCAACATAGCATTCTGTTCCCTTCTTCCTCATTTTTTATTATCTAATTTGGAACACATTTATGCTATTTGTCTTAACTATTTGTGGTTGCAAACTCTCATTCTAATCACTGTTTCATTCCATTGCATCTGTTTGTGTCTGCAGCATTCTGGCAAAGTGATGTTGAAGATAAAATTGCAGTGAAACTAGCATTGATTCTCTAATTAATGATGGAGGGGTTGATGGAAGTTGGTTTGATCAAGTTAGAAGGGAAGGGAGTGAAGTGAGAGGGAAGATGAGGAAAGAGAAGACCTATGATCTATGAAAATGGGTTTGAGTAAGGAACATTCGTACTGTCTCTGCTCTACATTCAGGTAAGTATATTTTAGAACCTTGCAGTGCTGTTTGTGTCCCTCAGCAATCACTTTAGGCATCAATTTGTTCGGCTTCAGGAGTAACCAATCTTGCTGTGGGAGTCTCCTCTTTCAAGCACACTGACTGATCAATATTGCTTGGAATAACTGAGCGTTTCTTGTTTCTGATTTGCTTTATGTGAAATGGTAGGAAACAAATCACTTCCACATTATTTTCCATTATTCAAATTTACCTTATCTACAGTCTCAATTCTTGAAAGAATGCCTTGATCTAGTAACACCTTCTAGTTTCCCAACCTGTGTTATCCACTTTCACTGAATGATAGTGGGCTGTTGTTCTTGTGGTGCTGGAACTTCTTGTAATGGCATTCTGGGCTCAGGAACTCACCCAAAGTCCTTAATTGGACAAAATCCTTGGAGGCAAGTAATTAATTGGTGAAACTTTCTCTTTGGGTCTCATCATCAGTATTTCTGGAATCTGATCTTTATTTCATCCTGAAGGTGGGATTGGGACCTAGGGATAAAAGTCCTGTCCAATGTCAAGGCATTTGCATTTCTTTCCTTGTAAACAGGAATCACTAGATCCATGCAGCTTTTTTTAAGAGGTAAGAAGTGATGAACCATTGATTACTGTCAATGGTCCTGTTTCGCAACAGACCATCCATCACTGTCCAGTTTCTAACATCCTCCACTTACACTGATTCCATGGGTAAGCTATTTCCCACATTTAGTCGCTGCATGCAAAAATTGGAAGAATGATCTAATATCTCTCTCCCAGAGTAGAGGCATTGACATTGAGTGCATACTGGGAATCAGTGATGGACTTCCACAATTTCTGTCCATTAATTTTACTCAACAGAAAATGTTGATAGTACTCAGAGATAATGGTAACTGCAGATGCTGGAGAATCCATGATAACAAAGTGTGAAGCTGGATGAACACAGCAGGCCAAGCAGCATCTCAGGAGCACCAAAGCTGACATTTTGGGCCAAGATCCTTCATCAGAGAGGGGGATGGGGAGAGGGTTCTGAAATAAATAGAGAGGGGGAGGTGGACCGAAGATGGATAGAGGATAAGATAGGTGGGGACGTAAGGAGGTGATCGGTCAGTCCGGGGAGGACGGACAGGACAACGAGGCGGGATGAGGTTAGTAGGTGGGAAATGGAGGTGCAGCTTGAGGTGGGAGGAGGAGATAGGTAAGAGGAAGAACAGGTTAGGGAGGCAGGGACGAGCTGGGCTGGTTTTGGGATGTAGTGGGGGGAGGGGATGAGCTGGGCTGGTTTTGGGATGCAGTGGGGGAAGGGGAGATTTTGAAGCTTGTGAAGTCTACATTGATAACATTGGGCTGCAGGGTTCCCAAGTGGAATATGAGTTGCTGTTCCTGCAACCTTCGGGTGGCATCATTGTGGCACTGCAGGAGGTCCATGATGGACATGTCGTCTAAGGATTGAGAGGGGGAGCTAAAATGGTTCACGACTGGAAGGTGCAGTTGTTTATTGCGAACCGAGCGGAGGTGTTCTGCAAAGTGGCCCCCAAACCTTCGTTTGGTTTCCCCAGTGTAGAGGAAGCCACACCGGGTACAGTGGATACAGTATACCACATTGGCAGATTTGCAGGTGAACATCTACTTGATATGGAAAGTAATCTTGGGGGTGAGGGAGGAGGTGTGGGGGCAAGTGTCGCACTTCCTGTGGTTGCAGGGGAAGGTGCCGGGTGTGGTGGGGTTGGAGGGGAGTGTGGAGCGGACAAGGGAGTCACGGAGAGAGTGGTCTCTCCAGAAGGCAGACAAGGGTGGGGATGGAAAAATGTCTTGGGTGGTGGGGTCGGATTGTAGATGGCGGAAGTGTCGGAGGATGATGCGTTGTATCTGGAGGTTGGTGGGGTGGTGTGTGAGAACGAGGGGGATCCTCTTTGGGCGGTTATTGCGGGGGTGGGGTGTGAGGGATGTGTTGCGGGAAATGTGGGAGACACGGTCAAGGGCGTTCTCGATCACTGTGGGGGGGAAAGTTGCAGTCCTTGAAAAACGTGGACATCTGGGATATGCGGGAGTGGAATGCCTCATCCTGGGAGCAGAGGCGAAGGATTTGGGAATAGGAGATGGAATTTTTGCAGGAGGGTAGGTGGGAGGAGGTGTCTCATGTAGTTTACCAGTATGTGAACCCAAAGGTCAGATCTTCTCACTGAGAGCACGACTGCATCAATTTAGATCTTGCACTTGAGTTGCTTTTACCTGTGAGCAATTGCATTTCCTAGGGCTTAAGATCTATTCCTCATAACATAAAGCATATAAAATAAATTATAAAAAATACAGTTCCTGCAAATCATGATTTTTACCTTCCCCCAAAAATCTTTGTTTCCTTCCGTGTCTGCTCCTGTTTATCTTGGATATGGTTTGTTTCAGAGGCAGAGCCAAAAGACCTGCAGTTGTATTCTGATTTGTTCCTGCTATTTTAACACATAATTCAGCTGTGCCTAGGTCTGAGTTTAACCGGGTCAAGCAAATTGCCTGGAGAAGAGTAACCGAGAGTCGATCTCAGCAGGTACTGAAAATAGCTTTTTGCAGCCATGCTACTGCAACATCAGCCTCCTAACAGGAACAGAAACTGTTTGAATATTTTAAATTCAGCTTGTTGTAATAAGGTAGACCAATAATAGCATCCATAAAATACACTGTGGAGATTGCCATGGTCAGTGAGATGTCAGGACATTTAAAAATGCCAAGTGAGATCCAGATCCTGATGATCCATTTGCATTTTCATTAGATTCCATTTTAACAAGAGGGGAAAGGGTCGAGGCATTTACACGCAGGGAAATCCAAACTCACCAGGGGCATTTGAACTCATTGCTGAATTCAAAACCACCATAATGGCATATGTCTTATCCAGCTGTGTGAGAGTTAGGAATTTTTAGAATAGATGTCTGATCAGTCACAGTCATGTGGGCTTTTGTCTCCTGCAGGCTACTTGTACTCGTTGAGGCAATATTTATGTCAGCTCCTGTAACACTAGACCTAGACATTGTTAGTATGTCAAGTTATTTAAATTCATCACCCTTTACAAATTGAAAAGAATAAAGCATGTACATATGTGGTTACAAAATCTGTGCTAGCAGTTTCAACATGCCTATTTGCATAGAGACTTTCAGTGGCCATTGAATGGAGGGGACTTGAATTGGTTTTGTGATTTTAAGTGGCTACAGGAGTGGGTAGTGTCACATTTTGGCATAAGTTGGCATTAAGTTGCTCAAGGACTATAAGGAACAATAGATATGGGGTGACATGATTTTAAACTAAACTGGCATATGGGGTACAAATTAGTATGTGGATATGTCTTGCGCATGGGTTGGCACAAGTCAGCTGGTAATTGGTGGGGGTGAGGGAGGGAGAGAAATTGAAAGTTGAAATCATGAGGGTTTAATGTTTAAGGAAAAAAACTGAGATGATGTTACAGAGAACCAAGTTAGACATTTTAACCAGACTACTTTGGTTCTCGACAGCCTTTGTGGTCACCTCGAATCAGGGATAGTGAGGTCCATCCTGCATAAGTCCAAACTGAATCAAGATCCCTCCAAATGGGGTGCTGTTTGCTTAGAGATGTGGTGAGCTGCCATATTTCCTAACTTGGCTCACTTATCTTGGCACTGAAACTGCAGATTTATATTTGTCTGGTCTCCACAGGAGTGGCTTATATCAGTTTATTAGAATTTCCTGGCACTTTGACAATTCTTAGTGTAAGTTAATGATGTCAAATATTGCATTCAGCATATCCAAACAGGACAAGTCAGATCCTCTTAAAAAAGTAGACATCCTGATATTAAAAAATACACTTTCCTGTCTTGGTTGAAAAAATTGGTTTGAAACCAAACACTTCCATAAGAACAAAGAAAATACCTCCTGTACGATGATACATTTGTTTATCAAGGGATATTCCTAAATATCAAATGAAGTGTACATATTGTATTCAATCAGTTTCTCTGTAAGCTGTTGCATTAATGAGGCCTTTGCAGGATAAACATGAATCAGTGGTGACAGAAGTCAGAAGGAAATTAAAAAGGAAATCGGAGTGATAAAATATAAGATAGTAGAAGAAAGGTAAAATTAATAAGGAAAACAGGATTGTGAACTGATTAAATGAAGTTTGAACGTATTAAAGGATCACATCAATGGCCAGGAATATTGATATGCTAATATCTATGTGGAGATAATGAAGAAATTGAATCCTTAGTTAGATTTGAACACCTTTGGATGTCTATATATCTTTGTTTCTACAGCTAAATGAGATATTGTAGCCTAGCATTAATCAAGAAAGAAATGGAATTCCATTAAAATACACTTCTGATTAATTGCATGCAGAAAGAATAATCACAAGTTTTTTTGTACTTTTAAAAATGTCCATATTAGATGAATTTTGGCAAATGCAACAAAGCTGAATGAATACATCTATCTTTGTCCACATCTTCTAAAACTTTTAGTTCCAAATAGTTTTGGCTTTCTCGCATTGCTTTGATCGCACATTATTTAAATTAAGCAAACCATTGTTAATGTTAAAAACTGTAAGAAAGAAGATTTAATCTGTCTAGCCTCAAAACATCTTTTCTAACTACTGATTCACTTTTATGTGAAACATCTATTTTCACGTAGGTTACTGAAATGGAAATTTTTTGCACCATGTCCCATAGAAAACATATGAAGGTTTTGGATCTGCCACTACACTAATACTACAGGGTTCGGACGGGTTGTTATAGTGTGCAATACATAGCCTAATTTGATGAAAGTGCACATGCCTATGGAGTACAGCAAAGAATTAGAGGAGAGCTCTTTATATGTAAGCTCAGGGAAACCTATTGGTAGACTTGCAAATTAAATGTTTAAATGTCATGTCAGTTGACTTTTAAAAGATATAATTTTGCTTGTACAATGGTTAGGTAATTCAACTGAACATCCAGATGTTTTGAAAAACTTGTTTAACGAAGCAGCTGAGTTGTACTTTGCCCATTGTGCAGTCGAGGTAGGATCACTCAACATAGTCAAACTTTTCAAGTCAAGATGCATTGGGTTGCTTGGTTAGCAATTGGACATCTCAGCCAAATTGCTGATTGTGTATTGATGGAAAGCACAAAGCACATTCAAATGAAACAAATAAACTAGAATAACAAAAGCACAAATTTAAAATGTGCCTTAGTGTCTCTCAAGACTAAATGCTGCAGCCCAAAACTACATCCAACAGCAGATGGAGTTGTTAATTTATGGGCTAAGGCCAAATACAATTAAGAAGGTTCAATGTTTCTACAATAATTAATTGTGTTACATTTTAGTAGGTATCATCCTGAATGACACATCGAATGTTGCAAATATTTCCGTCAGCCCAGTTTGCAATAAAGCATGAGGTGGAACTTTTTGCTGCTTTGCACAGTAGGCAATGTTGGGCAATGTTGGGAAAATACATTGATAATAGAAGAACAGCGAGAAAAACACTTTGGCTTACCCCTTATGATTTAATTGACACATTGTGAATTGTGAATCTTGCTAATGAGTGGTGGCTATCTCATTTCTATGCATTAACATTTCATTATTAGCTAATCTTGCCTCATTCCTATGCAGCTACGAATGTCCACTCTTACCCCGACTTACTGAGAAACTAGATAGTGCCAATTCCTGACTAGAAAGTCAAAGCGTTACCAAGTGGTTTATCCCACACTTCGTTGGGCATCTTCACTGCAAATACCTTGCATGCTTCATGGACACTGTCCTCATCCACACCTAACCTGTACAAATAGGCATTGTCAAGTTACCAGCCTTACCACATCATTATGATCACACTTGGACCAACTCTCACACCCCCAATGGCCCTTCAGGACTTTGCTTTGGGGGTCACTTATACTTTGTATGCTTCTGCATCTCATGAGTTTTAGATTACTTTCTTAGCGATGTCCACTGTACACTGGCTTGGATGCTCGCAGGCTGTATGGTTTGTATTGCTTTTCAGCGTATTAGATCTTCAGTCAGAACATACAGGCTGTCTGCTTCTGTGTCTAGCATTGCATTTTAGTGTTGAGGAAGAGGCAGGCAGCCTTTCAACTGCCACAGCACTACACAGTAAAGCGATGAACACATTATCTCCAGGGAATCATCCTATGTCAAGTCACATTGATAGTGTATGCCAGCAGTTAGCATAACAAATATACTGCATGTGCTTCATCTAGTTTGCCTTCGAAAGTCAAAGGGTCCTTAGTGAAGTGGTGGGGGCAACTACACTCAGTCGGGGATCCTGCCCTAACCCAGAGGGTCAGCCATGGTTAGTCTGTTGCCTGATCCTCCCAGAGTCTGAGGATCAGCGTCATGAATTGAACCACAGTCAGTTCTACAGTTTAGTGCAACCAGATGGGAGGAGTGCTGTATAGACACCTGTCTAGGATCTCAACTATTCTCAGTAAGGGTTGCCCTGCCAACTTATTCCAGTGGTGAGAAGGAGAGCAGCTATGGCCAGCCTTGGGAGTGTTGGGAATTGATGCATGGGGGCTTATTAGGGACAGTCCATAGGGTCCTGTGGAACTAGCCATTGAAATCTTTGTATTATGTTCATTGAACCGGGTGCCTGAGAGAATGATGCTAATGGAAGGGAGGTATTCAAGATGGAACGTTGTGACTCCACAAAGCACAGGAGGGATGAGGAGCTGTGGTAGAGGGAGTTCTCACAAGCCACAGTCACTTTTGGCTCAACATGGGGAGGCATGGCAGTTCGCAAAGCCATGTGTTTGGGATAATTTGTGGGTAATAACTGTTAAATATAGAGGATGAACAAAAAAAGGGTGGAGAGGCTTGAGTGCATGGTCACTTGGGATATAGAGAAAGCAAAGCAAAAGGGAACATGAAGGATGGAGGAATCATTGTTCTTCACAGGGTAAGTCTGCAAATCACTCATGAGGATACAAAACTGAAAGTACACCTTCTGCAATCCAAATACAAATGCTCAATAAGGATATTAAATGGCAGCCACCACATGCAGAGGGTTAGGGGCATAATTTATTGGTTTCCTCATTGGGATGCAGTGTGATTCTTTGCATGGACAACTTCAGTAATCATACATCACTGATTCTGTAATATATCACCCACCCCCAACCCTCTCATCCTGTTCTCATCTAATATGGCCCAAAAGAATGCCTGAGACCGACTGAACAAACAAATAGGTGATGGATATATTAATTAAGGATTAATTAGGTGAGAATTTGCATAAATCTGCAGAACTAGTAATAGTGGGATGAGAGTTGTATGGAGTACTATTAACTGAAATAAAGTTCTTAGAAAAAAGTATGGACTTGAATTATTTTAATGTATAACATGTGGCATCCAATTGGATTTCCTTGAAAGGTAATACTTTTTGCAACAATTAACATTGAAAATTATGGTCTCAAATAATCATGTCCGTTGCCTACTTTGTATCAATTGGCACATGGTAATGCTAGATACTCCTCATTTTGCACACACAGATGTCAAGTCCCGCCTAGGTTTGCCAGTTCTATGCCATGTTCATACCTTACACTGGAGGATGATAGTTTGGAGCTGTTACATTGATCCTGAATCACAAGCATACAAGGCCATAGTACGTGATGTAAAAAGATGGCATTTCTTGGAGGATATACAATTATAGTAGATAAGTGGCTGTCCCACTGTAACTTTAGCAGTTTGGATCAATCTTTTTGGGCTGAGCAGGTCCCTGGTCTCCAGCATCCTCCAAATATCTGAGACCTAGGACGTTTCTTTGTCAGCTCGTGGCACAAACAGGGCAGTGATGTGGTCTTAATAATGTGCTGTCAAGACTAAACTAGAAAGTGATCCACCAAGATGTCAGTCTCAGAGCTAGTGGAAGGTACAGGTGGAAACTTTACCAGTGCATCCTCCAAGGATTAGTGGCGTTTCTTCCTCAGAGTTTGCAACACTGACCTCTTCTTAGGCTTCGACCTGCACAATAAAAAGAGAGGGAATTACTTGTATGAAAGGAGTAAAAGCTTATGCAAGTTAAGAATGATTTGACACTGCTGCTGTTGGGAGAGCAGCACAGTACAATGAAGCTCACTTGGTGAAGCTCAATTACCAATGGACATCTTTGTGTTCCCATGTGACCAGGTGCCCTCCAGCACGCTTCTTTCATCTCAGGTGAGGGGAATAATTCTGCCACCTTGCTGCTGGTCTCTCAGCCCATTCCATTCTGCAATGATACAAGTGCAGACTTAAGTATAATGGAATTGGATGGAAGAGCAGTGAGTGGTGATACAGGGACTACAGAGGTGGTGAGGGTTCCCCAGTGAGGGAGAAGTGCAGAGTAGAGGAACAATGAGTTGATTCGAAGAACAAGAGCCATTGAGTGACATACTGCATGCAGTAGTGAGCGTTGCAATCTGAGAGTTTTGGTGAGGTGTATGTGCAGTGGCCCTAAAAATGAGAAGTAGCAGAGAGATGATGATGGAGAAGTGCAGAATGTCATTAATTTTCTTTTGGTACTGCAAGTATTGTGTTTGACCCTGGAAGCCATACGGACCACAATGACTATCTTTGACCAGGTTGACTGTGACTGGTGGCATGGCTGCTTTGACAGAAGGAAATGGCACTAGCCTTCTCTTACCCACCCTGCCCAATAGCAGCTCCAGGTCCCTGTCACTGAAATAGCATGCCTGTTTCCTTTCTGAGCAGTTTGCTGGATTCCAACGATGAAGGATGCCAGTGTGAGGGTATAGATTGCCGAATCTGAAATGCTGTGGAGCTGAGATTTGCATATGGTGCTGCTAGCATGAATGTCACAGAGTTATAGCAGTGATGAGCATTTCCCCTTCTTCTGCTGCATGATTCCATGAGCCAGGTGCTATAGAAATTGGTTACATAATTTGTGAGATGAAGAGTGGATTATTGCATGACAGAAGTCTCAGTATACTGTGACTGAAAGATGGAATATAATATAGGAAAATATGAGGTTATGAACTTTGGCAGGAAGAATAGAGGAACTGAATATTATTTTAATGGAGAAAACCTGCAGAGAACTATAGAATGGAGGGTTTTGGAAGTCCTCATCCATGGATCATAAAAAGGCTGAAACAAGGTATCTTAAGACAAGGACTGTTTTATGAGAAGTGGTTGAGTAGGTCGGGTTTGTACTCATTTGAATTTGGAAGAATGAAAGGCAACCTTAGTGAAACATACAAGACTTTTAGGGGACTTGACAGAGTTGATGTTGGAAGATTAATTGAGGGAGAGTCCAGGATCAGAGGGCATAATCTCAGACCAAAGCGTTGCATATTTACGACAAAATTAGGAAGAATTTCTTCTCTGAGGGTAGCGAAGCTATGGAATTCTTTACTGCAGATGACTGCTGAGGCTGGTTCTCTTTGTTATATCAAGGAAGAGGTAGACAACATTTTAAACAGGTTTAGAGGGAGCAGGCAGGAGCGTAGAGTTCAGGATTACCATTCTGGCCATGATGTCATTGAATGGCAGAGCAGACTCAGGGGACTGAAAGGCGTACTTCTGCTCCTATGTCTTACGGTCTTGTGGAATCTCATTGGAAAAAATCCCTTCGTCAAATGTGGCTGAAGGTTTATGTTGCCACTTTCCAACATAAATCTCATCTGGACTTTGCAGTTCCACCACGTCTGCCAAATCAACAGGAAGAATGCTCTTCAGCTGGAACATTTACCTTTGTCATGAGAACATTTGGAATCACCCCAGCTGCCTCACATCTATATTGACAGTTAAACTGCAAGAACCTCTAAATGGAGATTTACACTGCCATTACTGTTGTCTACATTTAGATTGTTTAAAACACAATTCTTCCATATTGAGAGTGCAAACAATTGAACATAAAGAACAAATGATAGGAAAGCAAAGAGAAATTCAGTGCAAAATATGGTATAAGTGACCTCCTCTTGGTAGATCACACATCCGTTCAACGGTAAGTAGTGTGTAGGGCCCAACTAAACTCAACTAACAATTCCAAGATCATATTTGAAAGCCAATACATGAACTTTAAAAGAGCAGCCAACTGTTAATGTCGCTATTACCTTCGACCAAGCTATAACTTGAAAAGTTTAATTTTGATCTATGCAGTTTGTTCATCTTTGCATAAGTCAAGTGCTACATGCAGGAAATAATAAGATAATCTGACAGAACATGCACAGATTGCTGATGAGTCGGCACTGCATGAATTAGTAGGTACTTTCCTTTCTCAGACATTCTTGCCAAGCCATTACTATGCAGCTACAAACTCAAAAGCCTTTCATTATTTCCAATCTTGGCTAATGAATATCTATATTAATTAATAACAACTGGAGAATATAGCTTTGATCTCTATCATGTTTGGTTGATTCTCAAACTGCTTTAGAAGAAGTGCTCAACTTGACAATAAAAATGGTCAATTAAAAAGGAATTAATGAAGGCAATGATACGGTATTTGTGTCAAGATGGAAGAGTTTTAGTAACCAGGACATGTTCAGTTTATTAGCATTTATAATATCATCTTAACTCAATAATACATGCATTCGAAATTATTTATTGTAGCCCAATGTTTAGGGCTGTTGCAGTGCCTTGGTAGTGTCCCCAGGCCTGGGTTCAAGCTCCATCCGTGCCAGGCGTGTGTAGTAACATCTCTGAACAGATTGATTCAAAAATATCTTTAGCCCAATGCTAATGTAGTTTTGGAGCATGATATCAGTTGGAAACATTGTGTTGGATCTTGCCAGAAAAATACATAAGTTATAAACAACTGAAAGGCCATTTGACTCAACCAACCTATGCTCGTAGATGAATGTTATTACTGTACAAATTGACCAAACATTCAGTGATTGCAAAGCTATGTCACGAATTATACATCTCTTGATCAATTTATCTGTAAAATATTCAAACTCTCCCTTAGTCTGCTATTTTTAAGAACTTGTTGAATTTTTGCAGTATTTAGTACATTAAATTTTCAGGACAAAGTTAAATCAAAAACCTATGTGTCTTTTTAATAAAGTAATAATTGTTCCGGTAATGTCAATCAAGTCTTTTTGTTATTACACTGAAAAAGTCAAATTGTGGATCCTGATTCATTCAGGCTTATATTTTCCATTTAAAAAACACCAATTTGTATTTTTGGTCGCATGTGTCTGCCCTCTCCACCTCTCTCTTTCTGTCTCCCCCCTTCTTTCCCCCAACACCCTTCCATGCCCCCACTTATCCAAAGACTCTTTCATGCTCTCTGTTTGTTTCTGTATTTGATTTGGTTTTAGGTTACTCACTTGAATTTACTTCGCTTCTCAAAGCATAAGTTTGATTGATTATAGAAGTAAATTGCTAGTTCTGCTGTTCATTTTTGTTCTAGGTGCCCTGTTGCCCTTTCCATACTATTGTAACCTTGCAAAAAGTTAATGGCATAAGAAGACCTTAGTGAAAGGGGGAGGGAAATTTAGTTATTGGCATATGTAATGAGATGCTGTGTTCCAGCAAGACATGGCCCTGACTTATATTTTAATTTATATTATTTTATAAGTGTTACAAAATATTGTAATAATATTGAATGTTTATGGACATCGTCTAGTAATGGTTTAGTATAATGGTCACCTTCTCAGGATATTTGCTTACCTATAAATATCAAATAAAATGCATGTGAAATAATTGAGATTGATTTTGTCCCACAAATATCTGATTTCGCACTCAAGAATTTATAGTATCCACAGGAGAAAATAAGTAACTTTAGCAAATTGAATTGACTTGACTAGCAAATTATGGATAAGTTGCCAAAGCTTGACATGATTCTCCAGCAGCAAAGAACTGCAGATGCTGCAAGTCTAAAATAAGAATGGAAAATGCTGGAAGTTCTGAACATGTCTGGCAGCATCTGTTCAGAGAAGCGGAGTTTGTATTTAAGGTTGATATCTTTTCATCAGGACGGGAACAATATTGAGATATAATGTGCCTTGAACAAGTACAGTGGCAGTGAAAGAGGGGGAAAGACCAAAAGGAAAGGTCTGTGATGGGGTGAAGGGCACGAGGCATTAACTGATAAAAACGAGTTGATACTCTAAAGTAAAAAGGAAATGGAAATGTTTGAAATGTTGCAATTATGAATTATGATTTTACTTCAATTTCTGAAACGCATCATGAGTGGAAGGGTGCTGTTTCCTAAATGTTTTCAGCCAAATATTGTGAATAAAATAGTTAAAACCAAACAATATTGTGCCAAAACATTGACTACATGTTATGACTGTAAAGCAAATTACTAACAAAATCAAGAACAAGCTGTCAACTAAACTTCATATAATTGTGTTAAACCAGAAAGGGGAAAGAAATATATTTGGCGAAGACATATGTTATTTTAAGCAGGGAAGAAAATTTTTATCAGATGAATTGAGAATAGTCTAAAATAAAAATTGCTAAGAGGGTCTTTTAGAGAGATGTAAAAATATTGGCTTCTTAAATTCATCTGGATGAATGTGCATCTTACAGAAATATTTTCCTTTTCCAAATGATAACCTTTTTACCTTTAATCTTGGAAGGAATGGAGCATCTTCAATAAAACCAGACTAGTTTGATGTAGTTGTAAAAGACAGTAGAATAGGTTGTAGAGCTACAAGGATTTAGTGAATGAGTTCACAGAAGGAAAACTGATTTACTGAGATAACAAGGTTTGAATTGGATGAACACAGCAGGCCAAACAGCATCAGAGAATCAGGAAAACTAATGTTTCAGGTCTGAACTCTTCTTCAGAAAGGGGGGAGCGGAAGGGGATTCTGAAATAAATATAGAGAGAGTGGTAGGCGGATGGAAGATGGATAAAAGAGCAGATAGGTGGAGAGGAGACAGACAGGTCAAGGAAGCCGGGGTGGAGCCAGTAAAGGTGAGTGTAGGTGGGGAGTTAGTGTGTAATTTGGTCAGCCCAGGGAGTACGGACAGGTCAAGGAGGCGGAGATGAAGCTGGTAGGTAGGAGGTTGGGGTGGGAGTTGAGGTGGGCAGAGTAGGTAGGTGGGAGAAAGGATCCAATGCATTATCCTCCAGCACTTCCGCCATCTGCAATCTGATCCCACCACCAAAGACATTTTTCCCTCCCCACCCTCATCTGCATTTCAGAGGGACCACTCTCTCTGTGAATCCCTTGTCCACTCCACACTCCCCTCCAGCCCCACCACCCCTGGCACTTCTCCCTGTAACTGCAGGAAATGCTGTACCTGCCCATACACCTCTCCCCTCACCCCATCCCAGGCTCCAAGAAGACCTTCCACATCAAACAGATGTTCACCTGACATCTGCTAATGTGGTATACCATATCCGCTGTTCCTAATGTGGCCTCCTCGACATTGAGGAAACAAAACGGAGCCTTGGAGGCCGCTTTGTGGAACACTACGCTCGGTTCGCGACAAATGACTGCACCTCCCAGTCGCAAACCACTTCAACTCCCCCTCCCAATCCTTGGACAACATGTCCATCCTGGACCTCCTCCAGTGCCACAATGAATCCACCTGAAGGTTGCAGGACCAGCACCTCACATTTCACTTGAGAATCCTACAGACCAATGACATCAATGTGGACTTCACGAGCTTCGAAATCTCCCCAACCCTGACCGCATCCCAAAACCAGCCCAGCTCATTCCCGCCTCCCTAACCTGTTCGTCCACTCCTCCCACCTCAACTCCCACCCATACTTCCTTCTTACCAGCCTCATCGCTGCTCCCTTGATCTGCCTGTCTTCCGTGGATTGACCGACCCCCATCCTAACTCCCCACCTACACTCACCTTTTACTGGCTCCATCCGCACCTCCTTGACCTGTCTGTCTCCTCTCCATCTATCTGCTCCTTTATCCATCTTCCATCCGCTTCTCCGTCTCTCTGTATTTATTTCAGAATCCCCTCCCCTATTTCTGAAGAAGGGTCCTGACCCGAAACATCAGCTTTCCTGCTCCCCTGATGCTGCTTGGCCTGCTAAGTTCATCCAGCTCACACCTTATTATTTCAGATTCTCCAGCATCGGCAGTTCCTACTATCTCTAAAACAGATTTATTGTTTTGTTTTGCTAATGATAATGTGATACTTTTAGTGACAGTTATATAGAATTACTTAAAAGCAATTGTGATTTCCACTGAAGGAGAGAAATCAGGTGAGAGATTGGACAGTTAGTAGTAAGGGTTTTGAACAGTGATGTATCTAAAATGAGGATTAAATTGATTAAAAATGAAACACCGTATTGGAATTGGATCACCATTGTTTGTTGTGCTGTTCTGAAGTGTGCTTCAGAATGCTGACGAGGCATCCACAAAAGTTACACCATGTGCCTTGCGGGAGAGATCCATAGTGGCTTTTATCTCCAAAGCAACATTTTAACCTGTGATTTTCTTTATTTAGATTGCTAGATGCCCATTCGTGATAATGCAGGAAGTTTTAAGTTGGGAAATTTCAAAGGCAAACTGATATCAAGTTGTCACTTCAAGGCATAGATCCAAGTTGATCAGAATAATCAAGACCTGAGTGTTGTGGGGCATACATTGATTGATAAAGTTACTAAGTCAATGGTGAAATGTGGCCATCTGCAATTCTTCTCATTACATGTAGTAGTTGTATTTGCATTAGCATTCATTTTAGGCAATTGAAGTCTTTTCGTGTGCATATGGGGTTTGCACGTTTGGGGATTATTAAGCTTTGACGCTGCTAATTTGCAGCTAGATTTTTCCACCAAAGTTTTCTTTGCCTCAGTACATGTTGTGAGACCATCCTGGGACAGAATGTGCACTCTGTATCGTGTAAATAATGACTACAGTTGTTCAGATTTCTCAGTTGTTTAGTTTGGGAAATCATAAAGATGTTAAAAGGGCATCTGACTAAGCAAAAGAAATAACAGGAAAATGTTTTATATAAATTGTTTGGGATGATGACATTAAAATATAGTTAAGACCATAAATAATATTATTAAGTTAGATCTGATTGTGATTTAATTGCATCCCTAAGCATCATTATTGCACACAGTTCCATTTGCAATATACTGATGCATCATTATTTCATTACTCTACATGACACATGTTGGACCTTTTTCAGCAGGTCCGGTGTATCACATGGACAAAATCATCAATGAAGAAGCACTGTTGAAGACTGGGCAGAGTTGTCTTTGATATATCATGAAGGAAAGATGATTGACATGTGCAGTATCCGTATTTCATTTTATGGACGTGTACCTTCCAGACGGGCAGTAAAATCTAGATCAACAAATTGTAAAGGAAGGTCTGGTAATACGCATTTTAGGAAGTCCTTCAAGAGTGAGATGCCGTCGGGACTGGAGCAAAACAGATTACAATAGACCTGGGATATTGACAAATTTTTGCTACCCATTATCATATGTGGGACCACTGGAAATACAGGATTACAAATACATGTTTGAAGGGATAAGAGTAGGGGTTGTTCTCCTATAACATGGTAGTTGCATTCTTGCGTGACCTTGTGCTATAGAAAATCACATAATAGGGAAATCACCATACCTGCACAGCAGAAAGTTCACCTTATTCAATCAGTGTCCACTATTCATCAATCATGTTACGGCTAATTCGCATTAACAAAACACGTGTTATAGTAGAACTATCTTTGGCCAGGTGGTGTAGCAAAGCTGGTGGTGTAATGGCAATGCCATTAATCCTGTGACCCAGATTAATATTCTGGAGACACGGCAGATGGTGAAATTTTAATTTACTAAAAATCTTGAATAAAAGTTACTAACCAATGGCAACATGTAAACACAGCACATTATTGTAAAAAAAAAGTTCACTAATGTGCTTGAGGAAAGGAAATGTGCCTTCCTTATCTAGACTGATTTAAACATGCCCCCAGGTCCACAGAAAAATGGCTAACTCTTAACTGTGGATTAGGGATTGGCACGAAATACTGGCCTAGCCAGCTACATTCACACCCTGTGAATGACTGAAAGAAAAGAAAGATCCTCCAGTTGATTTACCATCCCACTATGGGTCTGATTATGGTCTCAGTTACATGTTTGAACCAAGCCTGGAAATCTAGGGCTTCCTTAATAGTCAAGAATCGATCTAATGTATATGTACTGTGCTGGATTTTAATGTGCTACATGGCAAAAGTATGGACTAAGCGTGGGCCACAGTGATGGCAGCGGATCAAGAGTGGGCTAACGAGAGCGGGCCAGTGAGGCAGCAGCAGTGAGAGTGGGCCAGTGAGGCAACCCAGAGTGGGACACTGGCAGCGGTACTGCGTGGGCTGGAAAGCCCGGAGTGAGACTCTGGCAGAGGGATAGTGAGGGTTTGAAAGCCTGAATGGGATTGCGGCAGTGGAAAGGAAAGTTGGACTCTCTCTCAACTTTTTTTGTTGCTTATCTTCTAAGTTAATGTGAATGGTACCATGTATGTACAGCAAAGGTACACACTTTTTACATTGAATACACATGACTATAAATGGTTCAATCCTGTTAACTAGTTGGCAGACAGAAGGGAAACACAGCCACTCAGAGTCATAAGGCAAGTAACGCAACACAAGCATTACAAGCTGGAATGACAGATGGGGTATGAAATGGCCTGTTGTTTAGAAACTGACAAATTGTGTTTTGCTTCACTGCTACTGGGAAACGGAACTCATCCCTGATGACTGGCAATCTGATGATACTGAGTCGACTTGACTTATTACTGTTTTGCAACATTTTTCAAGCCATCAGTTTTGCACAATGGTTATACATTTTTGACTTGTATCCTCCTGACTGGGCCTTGCTTTAAACTAGTTGCTAAATAGATAAGTATATTAATCAATATACTGTTATGTATTTCTCAGACAAACCTAAAGTTCAATTTATTCACATTTTGATTGGGATTACAAATGATTTTTCTGGTCACTTGAATTTCTCTTTGCACTGTAAAACTCACCCTGAGAATGGCAGAGAAGAGACAGAAGATCATAAAACTTCAATCACACTCAGTTCAAGGCGAATTTCTGTGATCTTCCAAATTTGTTCAGAAAATATATAATGAAAGCCAGCCAAACTTACAAAACTGGTCACTTACCCAGACTAAATTCATCATCATTGCAGATTTCCATTTATAGAGTAATTTTGCAGTCCTTCTTTGGGACTTTTTAAAACAAAAACAAGTTTTCATAGCAAATCTAAATCACACATGAGCCTTTTTAAAGGTAATGGGAACTACAGATGCTGGAGAATCCAAGATAAAAAAGATTGAAGCTGGATGAACACAGCAGGCCAAGCAGCATCTCAGAGCACAAAAGCTGATGTTTCGGGCCTAGACACTTCATCGGAGAGGGTTCTGAAATAAATAGGGAGAGAGGGGGAGGCAGACCGAAGATGGAGAGAAAAGAAGATAGGTGGAGAGGAGAGTATAGGTGGGGAGGTAGGGAGGGGATAGGTCAGTCCAGGAAAGACGGACAGGTCAAGGAGGTGGGATGAGGTTAGTAGGTAGGAAATGGAGGTGTGGCTTGAGATGGGTGGAAGGGATGGGTGAGAGGAAGAACAGGTTAGGGAAGCGGAGACAGGCTGGGCTGGTTTTGGGATGCAGTTGGGGGAGGGGACGAGCTGGGTTGGTTGTGTGATGCAGTGGGGGAGGGGACGAACTGGGCTGGTTTTGGGCTGCGGTGGGGGAAGGGGATATTTTGAAGCTTGTGAAGTCTACATTGATACCATTGGGCTGCAGGGTTCCCAAGCGGAATATGAGTTGCTGTTCCTGCAACCTTTGGGTGGCATCATTGTGGCACTGCAGGAGGCCCATGATGGACATGTCGTCTAAAGAACGGGAGGGGAAGTTGAAATGGTTCGCGACGGGGAGGTGCAGTTGTTTATTGTGAACTGAGAGGGAGTGTTCTGCAAAGCGGTCCCCAAGCCTCCGCTTGATTTTCCCAATGTAGAGGAAGCCACACCGAGTACAGTGGATGCAGTATACCACATTGGCAGATGTGCAGGTAAACCTCTGCTTAATGTGGAAAGTCATCTTGGGGCCTGGGATAGGGGTGAGGGAGGAGGTGTGGGGGCAAGTGTAGCACTTCCTGTGGTTGCAGGGGAAGGTGCCGGGTGTAGTGGGGTTGGAGGGGAGTGTGGATCGAACAAGGGAGTCATGGAGAGAGCGGTCTCTCCGAAAGGCAGACAAGGGTGGGGTGGTAAAATGTCTTAGGTGGTGGGGTCGGATTGTCGATGGCGGAAGTGTCAGAGGATGATGCATTGTAACCAGAGATTGGTGGGGCGGTATGTGGGAACGATGGGGATCCTCTTGGGGCGGTTGTGGCGGGGGCGGGGTGTGAGGGATGTGTTGCGGGAAATGCGGGAGACGCTGTCAAGGGCGTTCTCGACCACTGCGGGGGGAAAGTTGCGGTCGTTGAAGAATGTGGACATCTGTGATGTGCGGGAGTGGAATGCCTCATCGTGGGAGCAGATGCGGTGGAGGTGATGTAGAGGTCAGTGCGCCATACTATCACTGCGCCTCCCTTGTCTGCGGGTTTGATGGCGAGTTTGGGGTTGGAGCAGAGGTCTGCCCGTTGTGCGGGGGAGAGGTTGGAGTGGGTGAGAAGGGTGGAGAGGTTGAGTTGGTTAATGTCTCGACGGCAGTTGGAGATGAAGAGGTCGAGGGAGGGTAGAAGGCCTGGGGGTGGTGTCCAGGAGGAGGATTTGTGTTGGATGCGGGTGAAGGGGTCAGTGGTGGGAGGGTTAGGCTCCCGCTTAAAAAAGTGAGCGTGGAGGCGAAGGCGGCGGAAAAACTGCTCGATGTCCAAACGTGATGCTACATCGCCGAGGCCCAACGCCAACTCTCCAACACCACCTCCTACCGCCCCCTTGATCATGACCCCAAACCTGAGCACCAAACCATCATCTCCAGTACCATCCATGACCTCATCACCTCAGGGGACCTCCCAGCTACAGCCTCCAACCTTATTATTCCCCAACCCCGCACGGCCCGTTTCTATCTCCTTCCCAAAATCCACAAAACCTGCCTGCCCTGGTCGACCCATTGTCTCAGCCTGTTCCTGCCCCACCGAACTCATCTCCACCTACCTGGACTCCATTTTCTCCCCTTTGGTCCAGGAACTCCCTACCTACGTCTGTGACACCACCCACGCCCTCCAGCTCCTCCAGAACTTCCAATTCCCTGGCCCCCAACACCTCATTTTCACCATGGAAGTCCAGTCCCTATACGCCCGTATTCCTCATGCAGGTGGCCTCAAGGCCCTCCACTTCTTCCTGTCCCACAGGTCCGACCAGTTCCCCTCCACCGACACCCTCATCTGCCTAGCCAAACTCGTCCTTACCCTCAACAACTTCTCTTTCGATTCCTCCCACTTCCTACAGACAAAGGGGGTGGCCATGGGTACCTGCATGGGCCCCAGCTATGCCTGCCTCTTTGTAGGTTACATGGAACAGTCCCTCTTCTGCACCCACACAGGCCCCAAACCCCACCTCTTCCTCCGTTACATTGATGACTGTATCGACGCCACCTCTTGCTCCCCAGAGGAGCTCGAACAGTTCATCCACTTCACCAACACCTTCCACCCAAACCTCAAGTTCACCTGGGCCATCTCCAACACATCCGTCACCTTCCTGGACCTCGCAGTCTCCACCTCAGGTAACCAGCTAGAAACTGATGTCCATTTCAAGCCCACCGACTCCCACAGCTACCTAGAATACACCTCTTCCCACCCACCCTCCTGCAAAAATTCCATCCCCTATTCCCAATTCCTCCACCTCCGCCGCATCTGCTCCCAGGATGAGGCATTCCACTCCCGCACATCACAGATGTCCACGTTCTTCAACGACTTCAACTTTCCCCCCACAGTGGTTGAGAACGCCCTTGACAGCGTCTCCCGCATTTCCCGCAACACATCCCTCACACCCCGCCCCTGCCACAACCGCCCAAAGAGGATCCTCCTCGTTCTTACACGCCACCCCACCAACCTCCGGATACAACGCATCATCCTCCAACACTTCCGCCATCTACAATCCGACCCCACCACCCAAGACATTTTTCCATCCCCACGCTTGTCTGCTTTCCGGAGAGACCACTCTCTCCGTGACTCCCTTGTCCGCTCCACACTCCCCTCCAACCCCACCACACCCGGCACCTTCCCCTGCAACCGCAGGAAGTGCTGCACTTGCCCCCACACCTCCTCCCTCACCCCCATCCCAGACCCCAAGATGCCCTCCCATAGAAAACAGATGTTCACCTGCACATCTGTCAATGTGGTGTATTGTATCCATTGTACCCGGTGTGGCCTCCTCTACATTGGGGAAACCAAGCGGAGGCTTGGGGACCGCTTTGCAGAACACCCCCGCTCGGTTTGCAACCAACAACTGCGCCTCCCAGTCGTGAACCATTTCAACTCCCCCTCCCATTCTTCAGATGACATGTCCATCATGGGCCTCCTGCAGTGCCACAATGATGCCACCCAAAGGTTGCAGGAACAGCAACTCATATTCCGCTTGGGAACCCTGCAGCCCAATGGTATCAATGTAGACTTCACAAGCTTCAAACCTCCCTTCCCCCACCGCATCCCAAAACCAGCCCAGTTCGTCCCCTCCCCCCACTGCATCACACAACCAGCCCAGCTCGTCCCCTCCCCTAACTGCATCCCAAAACCAACCCAGCCTGTCTCCGCTTCCCTAACCTGTTCTTCCTCTCACCCAACCCTTCCTCCCACCTCAAGCCGCACCTCCATTTCCTACATACCACCTCATCCCACCTCCTTGACCTGTCCGTCTTCCCTGGACTGACCTATCCCCTACCTACCTCCCCACCTATACTCTCCTCTCCACCTATCTTCTTTTCTCTCCATCTTCGGTCTGCCTCCCCCTCTCTCCCTATTTATTCCAGAACCCTCTCCCCATCGCCCTCTCTGATGCAAGGTCTAGGCCCAAAATGTCAGCTTTTGTGCTCCTGAGATGCTGCTTGCCTGCTGTGTTCATCCAGCTTCTCACTTTGTTATGTTGAACCTTTTTAAACATGTTTGAGTTTTTTTTATTGCGAAAGTACTGATTACAGAAATGTAACCAGTAAAGAGCCTTGTATAGTTTTTTAAAGTTAAATCAATAATTTGGCCTCAGGTTACTGCCAAATGGTGGACTAAAAACTGAATAATAATGCTTATTTTACTGATAATCTCTTTTTCAATTTTATTAATGTGAATGTACTCGGTTATCATTCAAATATATCACAAAATTTTTTTAAAGCAGTAAACAGTTCATTCTGTGCAAATTATGCTCTAACAAACTGTTTGAAAGTTCAGATTCATGGAGATTTTAACAACATATGAAAACAATTTGACTGGAAACATGAGAAAAAAGAAACTAACATGGGTAATACTAATGCAAAACCTTGGGTGCAATTTCTAAACTCATCATTGATTGCACCCAAAGCAGAAATATTACCTTATTACCTTATTATTCAACAGTCTCTGAAGTCTCATGACCACACAGCACAACTCTCAATTTCTATTAATGTTACTGTTTACATTTTAATCGACCATTTTGGTGCAGCCTGAGAAATATAACAGGATGAAAATACTGTTGACAGTGTTATTTCGTGTGTAAAGCACTATCAAACCAAATTCTCAATCTTTATTTTAGTACTTATTTTAAATCAAATAGTGTCAATCATGACAGTAATCCGTACCCATCGTTATTTGTAGAACTTAGAGATATTGTAAACCTAGAGCTAATCTGACTAACACGCCAATGTTTCTGTTTTTTTTTAATTTCCTTACTTGTCACATATGAACGTGAACACACCATGATGTATCAAGTGATCACGAATACTTGCAACATATTGATTCTTTCCTAAGCTGTCACTCAGTGGCATTAATCACCCCTACAGCTCATTGACCAAGTGACCTTCTTGAATGAACTTTGCCATTCACAAGTGATAAGGGATATCAACATCAGGCATCCACATACAAACAGCTTCACGGGCAGTGAAGGATAGTGATCAGACACTGCCAGGTGGATAGAATATTCTCACCAAAGTAAAGTAAGGGTAGTGTGTAAATAATGTTGCAATAATATAGGATTTTCTCTCATTCTATTAAATAAAACTGAGACACCTAGATGAAGCTTACTCAGTAAGGTTTGAAAGAATTGTATATAGATAGGTTTTATTGGTTCATCAACTGGAGTCTACAATTTTTATAATTTCAATGGACCCACAAAATTGTAAACTGAGATGTAAATTTAACTTTAATTTGTAATAGATTAATATTTCAATCTTCTCAAACCACATGTTAGAGAGAGCTGAGTTTTCCCAATTTGGCAAAGTATTTTTCGCAGTGAGATTCATGGTCGGCAGTCTGCCACAGCCGTGTCAACTTTTCTCCCATAACCATTCGCTCTTAAGTTTATTAATTATGCAACTGGCATCTATGACACTTGGCCAATGGAATCATGCAGCTGGACAGATGTAAATGCTCACCACTGCAAGGCCTTTGCAATTTTCTCACCACGAGCACCATAGTCAAATCTCAGCTTCACAGCTCTTCAAATGCTGCCTGCCATGAATTGCCTTTAACAGTGCACAGTCTGAATGTCATCAATGAAGCCACAGTGCAGACAGCCCCTCGCCTTGCTGCCAGGGAGCTGCAGTTTGCTGGTGAATGTGCTGCTGGAAAGGAGGTGTCTCAGGATTGCTCCCAACCTACTGCCTCTCATTGAAGACATCCCTTGCATGATATTCTGATATCATCTGCTGTCTGATGCCTTAAAAACAGTCTCAGTTCAGCTCCAAGTAATGTTGCTGTTCTGCCTCATTCACTGCTGCTTTCTGTGAGGAGAAACTGTCCTGTACGGATACTTAAGAGTGGGATCATCCCAAAATATGAAGCATACAATCATGCAGAAAAGCCAACAGGTATTCAGCAACAGAAAAATTCAAAGCAGCTGAGAAATAACCTGCTCCATATGTATTGTGGACAGAGCAGAGGCTGTCTTCCATATAAACTATAGTTAAAGGAAGTCCAAACCCAGTTCATTCTTCCTGGAAGAAATTTCAGTTAGGCTCTATCTGGTCTTTTACAATTGCTGGTGCATTGCTCAATCTCAGTGTCTTTGTCATTCTCAGTTAATGTCTTGCTCATCATCCTCACCCTCAGAAGCTTGCTCTTGAATCTCCTTTCGTCTGCCTGCAGGATATCACTCGCCTGTGTCAGCACTCATTGTGAAGGACACAGCATGCTGCAATGCTGCAATGATGCAATACATCCTTTCTGGACTATACTGCGAGGCTCTGCCACAGCAGTACACTCTTTGAAACCTCATTTTGAGAAGACCTACTGACTTTTCCACTGTGGTCTAAGTGGAAGTATGAGCAGACTTGTATTTCTGTTCTTCATTCATCCAAGGGTCTTGTGAGCCTTGTTTGGAGAGATTGACCCTTGTCTCCCAGCAGACATTCTGTCTGGCTTGAGGATCTTTTACGGAGATAGGAATCTGTGAGTTCTCCTGCAATAGTAGCTCATGGCAGTTCCCAGGATATCTGATTTGGACCTCCAAAGTTTTAAATTGATGGTCACATATAATTTGAACATTGATATACTGGAAGCCTTTTCTGTTGATAAACTTCGCAGGTCGGTGATCGGGAGCTTCCAAAGCAACAGAGTGCACACCATAGCATCCTGCTCCTGTATGAATCCTGTAATGTTGGAGGATCTAATTGCTTGATCCGCCTGACTCTCTTCATTATTGGAGAAGGATAAGAAGAGTTGTACTCTGAAGAAAATGTCATCAGTTATACCATAAATGCAGTTATGGATCAAAGATTGATCCCCGGTTGCCCCTTGTAGAACATGCTCCACCTCAGATTCTTGAGCCAATAATCTATGAGGAGTGTTGGAAATGGAACATAATTTCAGCAATGGTGTTCTTGAGCCCCTGCATCAATTACTGTGAAATGACACAAGGTGTTCTAACACTGATTGTTATGAAGGATTTGCAAGAAGGTCAATATCATGCCACCATAAGTAGGTCTGAGCTATGTAATCATCTCCAGATATATTTTGCAGAACCAAATCGTTAATTGCTACATTAGGGAAGAAAACGTTAGTCATTTATCCACCCATTCCCATCCCAAAGAGTAGAAGCCTTCACGGTGCAGGGAAATGATGGTGAAGGCAGAGCTACTTAAAGACCTGGAAAAGGAAATGGTGAGTTTCTGCAGCCAAGTAACTAGTTACACTTTCATGTCAGGAATTAGTGCCTTCTAGTTTCATGAGGAAGCTGGGGGAAATTGGGAACTGCATAGAGATGAGACAAGATTGGCTAATAGAGGATGCAATTGCCTGAAAATTGAAGTCGTCACTTATGATAAAAATGAAAAATTTGTCATGTAAATGCTAAGGGAACAATCTGAATATTTTCTTTGCAACATTGAGAATCCAAAATTTTCATTATCACCATATTTTCCCAATTTTCTTGCTATTGTCTGTGACATTTGAGGCAGGAAAAAATTCTCCCTGAGTTTGCTGTTTAATGCACTGACAGCTAACCATTTTATTATATTCTTTTAAGGAGGTCAGAAATTGTCTTTAGAATATGTCTGCTGTGGTGGGGCTGGGGTGAGGTGTCGTCCTGCTGTAGCTCCCTGCCATTTTACTGGTCCGTCACTGCCTCCAACTATTAGGGAATTAAGAACATTCAGTTATCTTTTTCTTTACAATTCCCACTGCTGGTGTTGGCCTGCCTTATTTTCCATTTCAATGCATCTCTTGAGATTGAAATGAAAGATTTGTTTCTTTAAAATTCACGCAACCGTCTTAACTGATGCCATTTTTTAACTGAATTCTCACAAATTCTCATCCCTCTGGAGATGGTTGCACACTTTCACCTTAGGCAAAATATAAATTTGCTTAACCAAGCTATCTTGTGGCCATAGCAACATGCCCTTCTCATATGTGCAATCTTTAGTTTAAATGCATTGCCTGCTCCTTATGAAATATTAAACTGTGCTCTAAATTTGATCAGCAATTAGTTATATTACTTTTTTGTGGTTTATCATTAATAAAACATGGCTGTGTTTTATGACTTGCTATTTTATGATGTATTCAGATTTTGTATTGTCTGTGACAATTCTAGATGAGCCAGTGCCTTGCTTGCTGAGCTGCTGCTACAATATTCATACAATTGTGTTAAACCTATTGGATTTATGGATTGTTTAAAATGGTTAAACACACACCACTTTATTTCTTCTTTTCCATGTACTTTGCACTGTTTTAAAATTTTGTTTCTTAACAGTCCTTTACACTTGGTTTTATCCAAGAGACAAATTTATGTGGAAGGGTAAAATATCCTTTAGCAGTTTTTAAGTCTTTGTGGAGATCATAAGATATGGGCGGCTGAACAGATTGAAAAAAGGCTGAAAAAGGTTTGGATGCAAGTAAGTTAAGCACGTTATCTATAGTGCACCCAAAGCTCCTAGATCTTTTACATCCATTTATCAAACTCTGCATCTAGCCATGCTCCAAATTCTCAGATATGAGTATCCTCAGGAGATCTTTTAACGCAACAGCCAAGTCTTTAGGCCAACAGGAATAAATTATTTATCTAATCCTTTTTATTTGCAATGTTTTGAGTATTTTCTTTTTGACTTATGTTCAGAAACCTGCATGTGTACTTTCCATAAAGCATAATTTTTAAAAAAAGCTTCCCCGACTATACCTATCTGAACAGGTTGTGAGCTGATATGCATGAATAATAGTTAAAATAAAGGTGAAATTTGATGACTCACTGAAGAGATGTATTGGCCTGGATTGAACATTTCTTTGAGCCTCAGACCTGAATAGATTTCTGCTGATTTGTGTTCATTAGAGCAATTACTTATGAAAGTAAGTGGATACTTCAATATAACTGTGCACTGGCAAAATGGATACAGATCCTAAATTGAGCCCATGACAGAAACTGCAGCACAATACTCTATTATTTATCCAATGAATGATTTCTCCAGGCTTAGCAGT
This sequence comes from Stegostoma tigrinum, assembly GCF_030684315.1. Classification (NCBI taxonomy): domain Eukaryota; kingdom Metazoa; phylum Chordata; class Chondrichthyes; order Orectolobiformes; family Stegostomatidae; genus Stegostoma; species Stegostoma tigrinum. The sequence goes on from NC_081374.1 coordinate 29,669,756, forward strand.
CCCTTTTTTTTGTACTTTATGCCTTAATTTAGTGTCTTTGTTAAATTAAAAAAAAGAGAATTGTTATTTGTAAACGTTTTCATGAATGGGGAGATGAAAAGAAATAATTTCAATCTAAAAAATTTAAATGAATATGCAATAATAATTAATTTTCACCTTCTGAATAAAACTGATGACACAATGCTCTTGTTGCACAGTGATAAGGACAGAATATCCAGGTTCAGGCCCTACCTGCCCCAAATAAGTCATAACATACCTGAACAGGCTAATTGAAAACATCCAAAATTTCCATAGTTAGCAGATCGCAATGTCATTGTTGTTTAGTTTAGATACCGTATGAAAGAGAGCTAATTATTAAGCATGGAGTGACATGCAGAAGTATCAGTGACTGAATATCGAAGAGCTGAGAATCTGTGGCAAAAGCGAACAGTAGGATTTAATTAACAGCACAGTCCAAATCCAGGACTAAATTAATAAACTAATTTGTTTTACTTAAGTGAAAATGCTTACTTCAAAGTATTCAATTAAACATACCAGTAAGCAAAAATGTGTTGCAGGAGACAAAACTGCAATGTTTAATTTTAAAAGAAGTCTGTTCTGAAAATTAGGTGCACCATCACAGTTTTATTGCACAATGACTGCAGTGAATATTTGATGATCATAGTACAAATGTGTAGATTGAGCATAATTTGCTACTATGAATTCAGACAATTTGCATTATAATTGTTTGCATTAGGCTAAATTGGGCACATAAGAGCTGCCAGGTGTGAAAAAGAAATTCAATTGCTCCTGCAAGAAAGCAAGATTTACATTTCTGTTGTGATTTTCCTGAGTTAAGAATCTCCCAAAGTACTTGATAGAAAATGAAGTTTTCAATCTTTTATCTCATTTGTGGATGTAGCAACCAATTTGCACACAGGAACTTGAGCCCACAAATATCTATGGAATAACTAATCAAATACCCTGCTTTAGGTGTTAAGAAAAACATAAAATGTGATCAAGAACTCAGTTATTCTACTTCAAAATAGTGCCATGGAATTGATTGCAACAACCTGAGAGAGATATCAAGAGGAGTAATTTTCCCCTCTCTGGTCTGGCATGGGCAGTGATGAGAAAGTTGGGGAAAAATATGGTGAAAATGAGAAAGGAAAGAAATCCAAACATTGAAATTATTTTTCTCAATTTCCCTTGAAGTTTCAAGTGGCAATTTCAGAACCTTGCTATTAAGTGCAGACTAACTTATTTCCTAGTATTTTCATGTTATTAATAGCCCAGCTCACCCAATACATATGCCATTTTCTCCTCTCCTTCCTGAGAAATGGGATGGCACAAAGTCCCAACATACATATGAGAGCAAGTGGTGGCTGCAGTTTGCCTATTACTTGTCCTGGCTGTCATGGCCCTACATGCTCTGTGGACACCATCCTCATGGAGCATTTATTTACACAAGCTACTCTGGCAAACCGTCACATCATGATACCTCCTCTCAAATTGACTCAAACACTACTTCAGATTTTGAACAATTTATTTTGGAACTCAAACACATCTATGACTTGCAAGTTTCTGCCAGGTCACAATGCTTGTAGGTACACACACACACATGCAGACACAGACATAAACACACACACACACACATCTGTATATTTCATGATATTTCCTTAACTCAGAGAGAGATGCAGGCTGCTTGTCACAGTGGTAAGGATTGAACTGTATACGTATACGTAATGGACATATTGCTATACAGCGCCATGTAAATGTCACATCTGGAACATATGCCAGGAGCTTATATTGGAATCATACAGCATGTGCTTCAAGTAAAGGCCAAATACGTAAGTAGAAGGAAGGAGGAAACAGTCAGTCAGGGGTTTGGTCTATTCAGAATCCAGGGATCTGTGCCCTTACAGCCTAGGAATTTGGCCACAGTCAATCCTGCAGGTTGAGAGCAGCCAGTCCAGGAATTACAGATCAGTCAGTGGTGTGCTGTGAAGACATCAGTCTCAGAGGTGAGCCAATTTTTCCTGCGATGAGGCAAAAGGAAGGATTGAGCATGATGAAAGTCAATGGAAGAGTAGTTTATGGTGAATCAAGTGCAGGAAAGGTTTCCCCTGTGAGTGAGTAGAAGCATAGAGGCCACAAAAGACTACTAGTTTAGGAGGATGAGGTGAGTGAGATCTATGGTGGTGGGGGTTGGGGGTAAGGGGTAGGGGATGTGGGAGGGTTTGGCAGGGGGTGGTGTCACGATGCATGTAACAAGTCCATTTTGCAATTTACTCCATGAGAAGTGTTCTAAGTTTGAGGAAGGTTTGAGAAACTGAGTTTTGAGGAAGAGTCACTGGACCCAAAACGTTAACTCTGATTTTTTTTTCACAGATACTGCCAGACCTGCTGAGCTTTTCCAGCAACTTCTGTTTTTGTAAGTTAATGAAAGTTAGTTTTATTCATATTTGATTGCTGTGCAATAGATTTTTATCCTAACTTCCACTTCTTGAAATCATATGGAACTTTTCAAATGCTGATGATGCTGTTCATGACAGGCTGGAGCTGTTCAGATTTGCACATCTCCCAATGGCTGACCACCTCCACAGTACACGACCCACCCCCATCCACACACCATGCCACTGCATCCTCCTAAAAAAATCTTGTGATGTTAGAAAATGAAGTCTGAATTGGCTCTTGTAAAACATCTGTGCAACTTCACTTTCTTGCTCCTTATTTACCCAAAAGCCAGCAAGGCGGGAACAGAGGCAACAGCCAAACTTATCAATGCATAAAATAGGGACAGAAGGAAATTATTTGGTCCTTTGACTCTGCATCACTATTCAACAAGATCATGGCTGATATGTTTGTGTTTCAAATTCCCCTACCTAATAACAATCTGTCTGCTTTCAAGATATTTAATGACCACACCTCCACTGCCTCCTGAGGAAAAAAGCCCCTTGAGAGGAAAAAACTTCAATCAAATGACCCATTATTTTTTCAAGCTCCAGCTGAAAGAAATTCAGCCTGTCCAATCTGTTCTCATTGGGTAATCCACTCATCCTGTGTATTCATCCTCGAATTATTTACTTCCTTCTTTAGATAAGAAGAGCAAAACTCCACACAGTATTTGAGATGGGGTCTCACCAATGCCCCTATAAAGGAAACGTAATATCCTTAATTTTATGTTCAATTCCTCTCATAATCAAAACTGAAATCCCAGTAGCCTTAGATAACACACTGTACTTGCATGCTAACATTTTATGATTCAGGCATCAGAACGTTTAAATCCCTCAGCACTCAAAATATCCACAGTTGTTTTCCATTTGTATAATACTCTGCCATTTCAGTCTTCTTGCCAAAGGGAACAGCTTTGCATTTTCCTGCATTATGTTTCATCTGATAGATTTCTGCCCACTCGTTCAACTTACGTAGAGCTGCTGCAACTTCCTTATGCCTTCTTTAGAACACACCTCCTTTGGTCTCATCAGCAATTTTGGAAACCATACCTTTTCTCACCTCAACTAAATCATTGATGTGAATTGTAAAAGTTTAGGCTACAACACAGACTCCTGGAGGGTTCCACTTGTCACATCTTACCAACTAGACAAGGACCCTTTTATGCACACATTCTGTTTTCTTCCAGCCAACTAATCTTCTCTCAATGCTAATAGGTGGTCCTCTTTATCACAAGATTCTATTTTCTGCAGTAACGTTTGGCGTGGCACCTCATCACATACCTTCCAAAAATCCAACACTCCCCTTTATCCATAGTACAAGTTATGCCTTCAAAGGACCCAATAAATCAGCTAAACATGATTTACCTTTGATAAAATCATGCTGACTCTTCCCAATTATAACGGATGTTTCTAAATGTGCAGTTTTAACTTCTTTAACAATCAATTCCAACAACTTCTCCATGAGAGATGTCAAGCTAACTGACACATAGACCTCTCTGAAGAAGGGTCGAGGCCCGAAACGTCAGCTTTTGTGCTCCTGAGATGCTGCTTGGCATGCTGTGTTCATCCAGCTTCACACTTTGTTATCCGACATATAGTTTCCTGTTTTTGATTACCTTCATTTCCTAAATCAAAGAGTTAATTTGCTACATTTCAATCTCGTGGAACCTTTTCTGAATTGAGAGAATTTGGAAAATTAACGCTAGTTTATGTATTAGCTCATTAGTCATTTTTTTAAAGACCCTGGCTGGGCTACTTCCACTCTTTCTTTCAGTTGTCAATCCTCTGATTCAATGATTGAAAATCTGGTCTAAGTTTTGATTGCCTTCAAATTTCTGTTATTTGTGTTAAATTAAACTGTGTTCTGTAGTAGACCCATTCGCAAGGCCCCTGAGTGTCCACTGGTTACAGTAGTTTCACAGAAGCCTGGACACCAGAGTTCAGTAGCTCTCCTTGTGATGAAACGTTTTGTGAAGTATTCTTCCACAAGAACAATGTGGATGGTTGGGCATGCCATCTCCCTTTTGCTTTGAAAGCTTCAATATGCATGGTTCCCGCAGCTTTCCTAGAAGAAACCAAGAAGGTTCCAAGTGAGTGTGAAAAAGAAAGCAGTATGTGGCAACTCAGGAAGGTTGCAGTGGTGTATGCCAAGAAAATCAATTCTAACATCTTTTTGTAATTTCACTCTCTCTGGAATACACCGAGTTTGGAATTAATAAAGCAGTTCCTTTTTCTAATTGTCTCAAAGGGATTGGGAAGAGCATCAACATAGTTTGAGGTTGCTGCCATTCACAAATCCTCTGTGCATGATTGTAGTTAGTGTTCAGATTTTGTTTGGCCTGTGCAGTTTGACTCCTACTTTCTGTCTTTGCTAAGTAAAGGATGTTAGATTCTCCAGCTTAAGTCAATAATGGCATTTTGACTGCAGTATGATGACATATTCAAATGGGCCAAAGGTTCTAAAGCTGTTTCATGTAAAATCAAACACAATGCCTTAAGGAAGTGCAGAATCATTATGTTGTTATAGCTCAGGAATATATCCATCAATACTGAAGACAAGTGCTCGAATCTTTAGTCTTCTCTTCATTAACAACGAAGCCTCGCTCCTAACAGCTTTACAGTTCTGGAGACTTTAAAATTTCCTTTGGGTTCACATGATGTTTTTAATTTGCCATTGATCTCTTTTCAAAGGAGGCGTCTTTAGGTGTTTTTAAAAATATACTTATTGGTGCGACAGACAAAGTCAGAAGTCACACGACACCAGGTTATAATCCAACAGGTTTATCTGAAATCACAAGCTTTCAGAACGCAGTCCCATTATCAGGTGAAGTCACCTGACGAAGGAGCTATGCTTGGAAAGCTAGTGATTTCAAATAAGCCAGCTGGACTATAATCTGGTGGCGTGCGACTTCTGACTTTGCCCACCCCAGCCCAACACCAGCACCTGCGCATCATTTGTGTTATGCAGATACTGTTGTAATAATGACGTGAGAAATTGAGAGGGAGAAGAAGAGTTTACAAGAATGGTTTCCATGAAAGGAGATTTTATCTTGAGGATAAGTTTGTAAAGACTGGCGTTAGTCTCTTCAGAGCAAGAAGATTGAGGGGAGATTTATCTGAAATGTAAAAAATGTCACGATAGGCAAAAAAGTGAAAATTGTTTTCATTTTCTGCTGGTATAAGGAAGAAGTGACACAGAGTTAAGGTTCAGGCAACAGGTGAGGAAGGTGACGTGAAAAAGAACTGAGTGGTAATGACCTTAAACTTTCTGCCCACAAGTATAATGGAAATAGAAATGATCAATGATTTCCAATGGAAACTGGATGATTGCTTGAAAGAAATAAATTGCAGGGCTGCAGGAATAATGCTGACTGGATTGTTCTACAGAATATTGTTAGACTGAATGATCCCCTTCTGTGCCATAAATGACTCTTGGACAGCCAGAAACCCATCCCCTTCTTCTTCAAGTAAAGCCGTTTCATTTCAATCAGGTAAAACATTTTCAGGTTGAGCTCAACATCTGAAAGGTGGTAAATCCAACAGTGTGGTACTCCCTCAATGTTGTAGAAAGTGTCAGTTCAGATTGTGGAGTCAGTTAATAGAAGGATTCTCCTATTTGCCCACTGTAGCTTTGTTGGATAAGCCATTAACAAGCAGGAGAACTTTGAACAAACCCCCTTTTTGTCTCAGATTTTGTCATGGAGCTTAACCTTAGAACCTTCTGGCTCAGATAAGGCTGGCACTGAATGATGGATATCACTGGTATTTAGCATACTTAGTTTGCAAGGTAATACAATAATGTCAGTCATGGTGCTAGAAATCTGATGTATTATGATCTTGGAATGAGTTCCTGCTTCCTCTCAATGCCAGCTAGCAGTGCCAAGATATCATCTTACATGCCTATTATTCTTTAGTCAGCACAATTGAGCTGCAAGCACACATGTTTGCACACATGCAGAATTTATCGGCATACAACTTGTAGCTAGAATTAAATTTTAAGAAAATAATTAATATTTACAATTTCAACATCAAGTCCTCTGATATTTTGTAATGGCTTCTTCATTCTCACTATAACTAATGCGAATCTAACACAATGATAGTGTTCTTGAGATGACTCTTGAACTGCTTGGTTGAGCTCAGTGAGTTGTTGGATCACTCATCTTGTTCCCTGTGGTGCAAAACACATTATTAGTTCAAAAAGCTGGTGTATAGATAAGTTTGCTACTGGCATTTTAAAACTCCAAGAAGCAGAATTAAATTTTGATCTTAAGGCACAGCACCAGAAAGAAAATGGAGCAATTTAAATAGAGCACTTTGCAAAACTGTGAGTGGCAGTTAGTCTGATTTTTTGTTTTACTTGGAGCTGGAGGAAGTTCTGGCAGATTTTGCCAAGTGAACAGTAATCTGTGATTTAAATGGATTGAGATTCAGGCAGATTCTACGCAATACTGTGGCTATTAAAAACATATTATTTCTCCCTCCCCCAACCTTTGCCCAAAGCCTTGCTTTTAGTTATTTTAATCAAATTCTTTGGCCATGTTATGACACACCTACAGGACAGGTGGCACTTGAACCTAGACCTTTTGGCTAAAAGGTTAGGATAGTGCCGCTGTGCCACAAGACCCTGTAAGCAGTTCTGAGGAAGGGTCACCGGACTCGAAACGTTAACTGTTTTTTCTCCTCCACAGATGCTGCCAGACCTGCTGAGCTTTTCCAGCAACTTTGTTTTTGTTCCTGTAAGCCCTGCTTTTAATTTAGCATACACTGCCTCTGTTTATCCTGCTGATGTTGTCACAAAATTGAAATCTGTTGAGTTGCATGAGAGTCAGCCTGGAGATGTGCTATTTCAAAACCACAGTGCTAGAGAAGTGAAGCAACCTGTAACCCCTGAACATTGCTCTTTTTGAATCCAGTTTCAGTGCTTCATCAGTTAGCAAGTCTATGCATTGAATATATTTAAGTTGCAAGCAAGGTTTCTATTAGAGTGTTGCCTAAAGACATTTAACAATGTTAGAACATTGTATATTTATCTCCATGGTGAATAATTGTAAACAATTTATTTTGAACAGTATTTCCAGTGCTACTATGTTGTAACTGTGCATAAATAAAAAAAAAGGTCTTCCTGTGGTGCAGTGTTGGTGTCTGTATCCCCTGCCTGTGAGACCTGGGTTCATGTCCCACCTGCTCCAGAGGTGTGTAATAACATTTCTGAACAGATTGATTAGAAAAATAGATTAAATGAATTTTTAAAAGCATTTTGTTCTTCAGCTACCTTGCATTGACTTCATAGCCACAGTGTTTGCTCCACCTGTTCCCTGTCATGACTATTATCAACAAGGGATGATCTAATTCAACTTCCTCCTGCTTCACCTCCCCAAACCCCTGCCTTGACATTCCAATATGGTTTGTGGGTTTCTATATATTAGTCCATATTATATATGCCACAGAGACTTGGGTTGTTTATTGAACCAGATGTTTTAAAGTTTATTAACAAGACTAACAGTTTTACATGGTTACAATATCACTGATGTATACAGTGATTACTAATATTGCTGTACATTACATACATGTAGTTGTCTGACTTAAGACACAACACTGACTCTACTGTAGATGTGAGAGTGATTGGAGGTGAGGTGGATACCTTTATATTGAAAGGCCATACGTTATGATGCTATACATCTTTTAACAGTACAGTGTCTGTGCCGTCTGAAATCCTGACCATAATACAAGTTCCAATCCATTCAACATCTTGGAATCACCACACTGCCCAGAAACCTGACTAGATCAGTTGTAAAAAAGTTTGACTGTAAGAGGTTACATGGATTACAGCCTGTAAGACACTGCCTGACTCCCCAAAACCTATTCACTATCTCCACGAGTCGCATGTCAGGAGTACACTAGAAAACTCCAATTGCCTGGATAACTACAGCTTCATCGAGATTCAAGGAGCTAAACATCATCCTAGACAAAACAGTCTGCTTGATAACAACACATCTACCACCCTAAACATTCAACCCTTTCACACTGTTCCACAATGACAACACTGTGTGTAATCCACACGATGCATTACAACAGTTTAGCAGTGCCTCTTGGACAGCAACTCTCAATGCCACAAACTCTTCCATTTAGAAAGGCATTCAAAGGTGGCAGCTGCATTGGTGAACTACCATCTGCATGTTTCTGACTAGATTATGCATCATCCTGACTTGGAAATGTGTTGCCCCATTTCTGTACATTGCTTCATTAAAATCCCAGAGCTCCTTCCCTAACAGTGTGCTCGATCCACTATTACCACCGAAACTGCAGTAGTTTAAGAAGGCCACCTTTTCATGGACAACAAATGACAGGTAATAAAGGCTGGCATTGCTGTGATGCTCACAGTGAATAGATTTTAAAATATATGAATTTTGGTGTCTTCGTCACAAACTAATTCACTTCAGGTTAGTTTGTGGGTGCTTTTTTTCCTAACGTGTTATTTAGAAGAGAAAGGCTTCGACTTTCATAAGCTGATTCCTCTGAGAGTGTGCAACTTTTACAAATTACAATTAAACCATCTTTAAACCACGGCTGCTGAAGGAATTTAAATTCACTAAATAAATCTGAATTATGAAGCTCGTCTTGGTATTGATGGCAGAAGCTATCGTTGATTGTTGTAATAACCCATCCATTCATTAATATCCATTAGGAAGGAAATCTGCCATCCTTGCTGTGTCTGGCCGGTTTCTGAATCCAGACCAAATCAATGTGGTTGACTGTAACTGTCCTTTAAAATATCCTAGCAAGGTCTTCAGTTTCAGGCAATTATTGTTTATCAAGCAACACTGGTCTTGCTGACAACACTGACATTCCATGAGAGAATACAAAACAAATAATGTGCAAGAAAAGTAGAAGCAAAGGATATTTCTGCCATTTTATTTGTACGTATTGACGTTTCGGGGTTATGTAAAAGCGGTGCCAAATGAAGTCCAAATTAAAGAATTATAATTAGCCTCTGACCACTGAAATTTATCTTTTAAAAACTCCCTGTAGTGCACTTGAAAAGTGGCCTGAAATGACAAGCATGGTTAACATGTAACCATTATAAACCTACTGCAGTCATGGTGATCATTTCAGTTTCCCCTCCGTGTTCTTAGTGCTGTAACTTGGTAAAGAATTGGTTACATGCTTCCCTGATTTATTTTTAAATTTACCACTTATTTCACAAAAGCAGTATGCTTCATGGCAGACAATATTTTCTTATTTTTTCATTACTTGCTGCTTCCTACATTATGATGTTATGTTTCAATATATATTTGAATAAGGAAATTGTGATCTGCTTTCTCTGTAACTTTTGTAGTAAATTCATATTACATTGGTCTTTGATTAAATTACTTACAGCTCTGTGCATTATGTCCATCAGTTCATGCATTAACTTTGATCAGCTGTTTCAAACACAATATCATTATGTATCCTATTTCCAATTTATTCTGCAAATTCCTTTTTATTCTGGTAACTTCTGTGGAGGGAATTTTAACATCCAAAAATGGTTGCATTAGGGTCAGGTTGAATGTTAATTGAAAATACCTCAAACCTGATGACAATGTGTTCTGATGCAGAACTAGGAAGAGGAGAATAACCACACGGAAAAAGGGGAATTTAATGCAAGTGTTAAAAACTGAAAGAATTGCAGAAACTGTAAATTGGAAACAAAATCAGAAGTTGCTGGTAAAGCTCATCAGGTCTGGTGGTGTCTGTGGTCACTGGACCTGAAACATTAACTCTGATTTCTCCTTGCAGATGCTGCCAGACCTGCTGAGCTTTTCCAGCAACCTTGTTTTTGTTAATATAGGAATTGAAAGTCATGTGCATCAGCCAGAAAGCTCACAGGAGCCTTATCCCTTCAGGAAGGCTGCCCATATTAAATGATGGACACTTTTCTGAGTGGCAACAGGATCAAGGAAACCCTGGAATCAAAGTACAGCCAGAGGCATCATTGCAGCAACACCAGGAAATATACTGGCTGCTTTTGGTAGTGCACCCAGTCAAATGTCTGGACATCTGAGGGATCCAGATTACAAAGAAATAATAGTGGGAAGGGAATTGCAGGCTGAGATTCGTGGGGATGGGAATTTGAAAGCAAGGGTGGGTGGTAGTTCTCAATGGCCCACTGTCCATCCTAATTCTGGGTCGATCAATCGGGGATTGCATATCTTTGCATGAGGGACCCCCCCCCACCAAAAATGGCTCATACGTCATGCTGAAAGTGCCTGCTACCTAGGCTTGCTGCATAGTTGGTCTGCTGCCTACCACTGGGTGAATGCAAGTCCAGTGGTAATTGCCCACTAATAGGCTTCAGTTGGTGATGGGATGGGATCTCAAACAAAAGAAAACTGCTTCAAAACCTCAGCGGGTCTAGCAGCATGTTTGGACAGAAAACAGAGTCAAAGCAGTGTCCAATGCTTCTCCAGAGCAGATTGTAGCGAGGAAATAGTTGTGTTTATGTTGAAGCTGAGGGATGGGGATGAATGATAGCAATTGAGCAGACATAAAAAAAGTATAGTGGTGAACTAGGGGGAAAGAAAAGCTTCTAATGGGGACTATAAATTGTTGAAAATGAGTTGGCTATGATGAAAACAACCCACACGATGGCAGGACCAGGGTGTGGAGGTGGGAAAAGCACTTGGAAGAAGATGCTCAGGCCCTAAAATTGTTGAACTCGATATTGAGTCCTGAAGCTGCAGGGTCCAAGTGGAAAAAGAGAGGCGGTTCTTCCAGCTTGTGCTGAGCCTCACTAGAACACAGCAGCAAGTCTGTGTCAGAGATGGGAATGTGGTGTTGTGATGTGGCAGAGATATATCAGGCAACAAGAAGTTAGGGGTCGTTTTTATGGGCAGAGCTTAAGTATCCCGAGAAGCGGTCACCCAATCTGTGTTTGGTCTCCCAAATATAGATCACATTGTGGGCAGCAAATACAGTATGCTAGTTTGAGTGAAATGCAGGTAAATTGTTGCTTTATGTGGAAGGTGTGACGGGGACCTTGGATAGTGAGGAGGGTGGAACTAAATGGGCAGGTGTTATACCTTGTGCAACTGTGTGGAAGGTGCCATGAGGGGATGTCAGGTGTTGAGAGTGAAGGAGGAGTGGGTCAATGTGTCCTGGAGGGAATGGTCAGGGGTAACAATTACGAGCCTGTTGGGACACTCTGCTGGAGGTAGCAAAATTGGCAGCCAATAATCCTCTGGATGTGGATGCGGGTGGGATTCGAAGTGAGGACCAGGGAGATGTTATTGCTGTTGTGAGAGGGAAGAGAATGAGTGAGGGCAGAAATGCAGGAAATGGGGTGGGCCTGGCTCAGGGACCTGTCAACGATGGCGATGAGGAATCCTCAGTTGAGGAAAAAGGTGACATATCTGAGGCACCCCCTGCAGAAAGTGGCATCATCAGAACAGATGCTATAGAGACGGAGAAACTAGGAGAATGGAATTGAGTCTTTATAAGAAGCGAGGTGTGAGGACGTATAGTCAAGGTAACCATGGGAGACGATGTAAATCGGTGGTCAGCCTATAATCCAGAAGTGGGAAACTGAGGCGTTGAGAAAGGGAAGCGGGTAATCAGAGATGGACCAGATGAAAGTGAGTGTATGGTGGAAATTGGAAGTGAAATTGATAAACTTTTACATTTCTGGGTGAGCGGGGGGTGGGGAAACAGCACTGATGACATCAACTATGTACCGAAGAAAAGCTTGTGGGGAGAGACCCGAGTGAGATTTGAACAAGGAATGTTCAAAAAACCCCACAAAGAGACAAACATAAATGGGGCCCAAGTGAAAACCCATAGCTATACCTTTGATCTGAGAGGATTTAAAGAAGTTTTTTGAAGATGGAATGGGATCTTTGCCACTACATGTTTAATCAGGGTAGAGGACTTGATGTGACAATTAAGTGCCCTCAGCTCTTCCAGACACGCCACTGGGAGGAACGATACATTATCCCTAAGGTGTTAAAGTCTGAAAGAATGAAGAAACTGGCAAGATTCATTTAGAAACTTGGAGCTACAGAGATGCACATAGGACATAAGAAAAGCTCTGTATATCACTTAGGGTGCAGAAGCTCAAAGTGACATAGTGATAGCTAGCTTGAAAGATTCCATGTGGTGTTATAAAACTTTTAGCAGTGATTTTAATCCCATCTGCACAGCAGAAACCAGATGGGTGAGTAGTTAACATACCCTCTGTAAAGCTGCCAGGAACCTCGTATTCTAGATTTTAATGTGCTGTCCCAAGAAGCCAACAAGAACATCTGCCTTCGATTCATGTGCATTTCCAATTCTGATCACCAGGACGCACTGTAATTTTAAATGAGGCCAGTAGCTGAGATCTTCTACAGCCTTTGTGTACACTGTGTTCACTTGCCGCAAGATTTTAGATAGCTTTTGCTTTGTGCTGTGGGTGAAAAATATCAATATTGAAATCATACAGTGCAGATCATTTTGTCAGATTAAAATATAAATATTTTACCAGATTTGAACAAAGATGCTGTTTGATTAGAATGTTTGAAGATAATCATGTCTAAATATGGTGCAAATAAGAAAGGAAACCTTGCAATTACACTGATTTTCAAGTATTCAGGACATTCCCACAGCACCTAACTGCCAACGAATGACTTTTGAAATGCTGTCAGTGTTGTTGTAAGCAAAGCCAGTTGCCAATTTCCACACACCAAGGTCTCACAAGGAACACATGAATAAAGGAATTGTTAATCAGTTTTGATAGTAGCAGATGAACACGAAATATTAACTGAGGCATGGGGAAAACTCCCTTTTCCTTTTTTGAATAAGGCCTTTGCATCTTTTAAAAGTAGACACAGCCTCAATTTAACATAACATGTGCAAGATTGCAGTTGAAACAAATAAAGGAATATTAAGACTGCTTAACAACTGAGTGTCATAAAATGCTTTATCAGATAATCAGTGCAGGAGGCATGTCAGGAGAAGGGTTCTGCTGTTTGCTATTTATTTTATAACTGTACTTCATAACTTATTTGCAGTGTTGCTATGAGTGAGAGAAGTGAGAATTTCCTGTATGATATGCTTGTTAACAGTCTTTTGGTCTTGGCATAAGACATTCTGTCAAGTCGACTGTCACCAGTTACTGCCGTGTTTGGTCTTGTGCCCACTATGACCTGAAGTCTACCTTTAGTATCCAAATGTTGTTAAAATAGTGTGATTCGAGGATCGTAATGCTAAACAGTTGTTAGCTACATTTGGTGATGTTGTTTGAATTTGTCACCGCATATGTTCTCCTGTCTTTACAGAAGGTGTTTGAAAGACACTCTAGTGAGACAACCACAACTGTGAACCAACAAACTAATTATTTCACATAAAATACATGAATGCACAGAAAACAATTTCCACTCTGTGCTCTTTTAATTTCCTGCTATCCAAGGATGTTAAAAACACAAACCCACCAATGGAGTAGGAAGTAGGATTTGCTCACATTTGCAGTAATGAGCTAATTAATCTGGTTGCAAGCAGTCAACATTCACTGAACCATTCTGGTGTCTTAGGGAGAGAGACAGAGAAAGGATAGAACTCTCTGACCACCTTTAGGTCTAATTAAATGCAGTCTAAGATGTCCCTTGGTCTTTATTCAGGAATATACTAAATAATTAGGCCCATCAGGAAACTCATCACTTCTGATCCACATTTCATTCCTTTCAATTAAAAATGGAAAGATGGCCAGCAATCTTTACAGGAAAGCACAAATCATAAATGATCAGAGGTATAGATAGAGTGGATAGCCAGAGATTTTTCCTAGGGTGGAGGTAGCTATTACGACAGGACATAGTTTTAAAGGGAGTGGAGGTAGATATGGGGGAGACGTCCGAGGTAAGTTCTTTACTCAGAGAGTAGGAGGGGTGTGGAGTGCATTGCCGGAGAGGGTAGTGGCGTTTGCCTCATTAGGGGCATTTAAGTGGCTGTTAGATAGGCATACGGATGATAGCATATGGTAGGGGTGGAGGTTAGATTGACCTTAGGTTTAGGGCAAAAGTTCGGCACAACATCATGGGCTGAAGAACTTGTATTGTGCTGTACACTTCTATGTTCTAAGTACAATGTTCACTCCTAATCTATTGATATTGTTTGTGCCTAGATAATTATAATTTTATTAATCTACAAAATATATTCAAATTTTATTTAATCACCATGTCTAGTGATGTTTAAGGTAAACAAAGGATGTGCTTATGTTTTTTCCTATCGTTTCTATTTCTAATAATCAATCACAGGAATTGATTAGAGGTTTACAATACCTTATTCAAGTGAAATGCAGGGAAATATATTCTAAGGCTAGATGAAATAACTCTGAGGAGTACAGAAAAGTCAGTATTATACAATTATTTTGGCCACATGGACACTTCATTATTCAAATTCCAATCTTGCTTTATACAAGCATGAAACAGATGTCTATTCTCAGTCATAGGCTAACATTATTAATATTTTCTCTGCCGAGTTAAAGATTGTTTAGTTTGGCCCTGTTTTTCCTTATTCCTTATCAATGTCTGTCACCTCCTTCTCTCTAAATTTCTTCTGAGGCTATGGTCTCTTACTGCTATCACTGCCTATCATTTGTATTGATTCCTGATAACATCAACCCTTAGGGCAAACAGTGTTGATCCAATACAAGAATCATATGGAGAAAATGGCTCTTTATTTCTTTTTTCCCTACTTACCCCTTACAGATTAATTCACTCCAACTGTTTCCATAATTAATTTTTCCAGAACACGATCCAAACTAAGTAACGACAGGAACGCCCATGATTGATCTTCCCACTGCCAATTGAGACTGTTGAGTGGCCATTTAGAGACCACTTATGGGCCTCAGTTCACCATTGCTGAGATTAACCCAGGCTATGGAAAGGCCTGTTGCCAATTGACAAGAAAGCCAGCTGCTGCCCTACTAGAAGATTGTCACTTCAAGTTCTGGTTTACCTTTGGCTGGGTTCAGGCTTTAACAGGGGACTAAAAGGACAGTTACCTTCATCACAAATGATCAGTGCCTGATACAGGGACTGGAAATCAGATAGGGATGGCCTGGTCATTAGTCCTCCTGATTCCCCCATCTCTGTGAAGAAGTGCAAGCATTGGAGAGAATCCAGAATATGTTAACCAGAATAATCCCAGGGATGAAGGACTTGTAATATTGAGGACTCCAAGTCCATGCTCAGTGGTGTTTAGAAGTATGAGGGGATGATCTGATTGAAACTTATAGATTACTGAGCGGTCTGGATAGAGTAAATGTGGCAAAGATGCTTCCATTAGTAGGAGAAACTAGGATCTGATTGCATAGTCTCAGAATGAAGGGGGCGAATCTTTAGGGCTGAGATGAGGAAAAATTTCTTCAGCTAGAGAATGGTGAATCTGTGGAATTCAGTACTGCAGTTGGCTGTGGATGCCAAATTCTTTAAGTGTGTTTAAGATTGGGAAACATAGGTTCTTGATTAGTCAGGAGATCAATGATTATACAGCAAAGGCAAAAGAATAGGGTTGAGAAATGTCAGCCATGATCGAATGGCATAGCACAGTTGATTGCCAAATGGTCTAATTCTACTCCTATACCTTAAAGTCTTATAGCTGGTCCTTCTTTCTTTGTACAGCTCATTATAATCCCAGTTGCAAAGCGTACAAATGTAACTGCACACGTGCTAGTTAATGTGAAGTCCGTTTGACTGATCTTATGTCAATAACAATAACCAAATCTGCACATGGCAGGAAAAAAGTTTAAAATATTATCATAGAACATTAGCACAGAGATCACTGGATTCCAAACCTCATTGAAAACAAGATCTAATCATGGGCAAAAATTCTAAATGTCAAAGGTACGTCGACAGTAACTGCCTGACATGCAAGGAACATTTGATCATTTATGACATCAAAGAAACTTAGTGAAATGGAAGCCTGGAAATGGGAATTGAGTGGAAACTTCCACCACCTCGAGTCATAGAGTTAAAAAAAGGATGTTGACTGTGTTTTTTAAATAGGCTACTTATCTTCTACCAAGATATTGGTGCAAGAATTCCTTAGTGCAGTTTCCTAGATCAAACAACCTTTAACTGCTTCATCAATGACCTCTCAGAAAGGAGAATATTCATGCATAATTATGCAGTGCCCTCCTATAGTACAGTGGTAATGTCCCTATCTCTGACCCAAGAGATGTGAAGTTCAAGCCCACTTGCTCCAGACATGTGTAATAACATCTCTGAGCAGGTTGATTAGAAAAATAGGTTAAACAAAAAAAAATGTATAATTATGTGGTGCTCAGTTCAGTTGTTAATGAAATTGCTCACATCCACATGCAGCATGATTGGACAATTTTAAGGCAGTTAGGAAGGCAAATGCAATGTTGACATTCATTTCAAGAGGTCTAGAATACAAGAGCTGGGATGTATTTCTGGGACTCAATCAGGCTCGGGTCAGATTGCATACGGAATACTGTAGGCAGTTTTGGGTCCAGTATCTGAGGAAGGAATTGCAGGCATTGGAGGGAATGGTAAGTGGTAAGTACCTTCCTGACACATGTTGGTCAGGCAATGATGATTTTCAATAGAACAAATCTCTTTACCATCTTTTAATCTTCAATGACAATGCAATGATTGAATCCTCCAGCCTCAACATTTAGAGTTACCACTGACCAGAAACTGAATTTAACCAGGCAGACAAATTCCATTGCTACAGGAGCAGAGCAGTGGCTAGGAACTCTTCGGCTAATAGTTCACCTCCTTACTCCCCAAAGTGTTTCTATCATCTAGAATGCCCAAATCAGGAATATAATTTAATACTTCTGACTTGCGTAGACGAGTGCAGTTCCAAATCACTCAAGAAACCCAACAAGCTTTATTGGAGTCTCATGCCCTACCTTAAAAAACCACTCACTTAAATCAGTATCATAAGCAACCTATGAGGCTGTATCAGTAGCGTTCACAATCAACAAGATGCATTGCTGCAACCAAGGCTTCTTCAACAGCACCTTCTAAACCTGGAAAGACGTAGAGAGCAGGCATGGAGGAACACCAGCAGCTACAGGGTAATGCAACATTCTGACTTGGAAATACGAATATATCACTGTTCCTTCAATGTTGTTAGATAAAAATGTTACAACTTATTAGTAGCAATTAAGATGCACCAACACCATAGACTACAGCAAATGAAAAAGGTAGTTCACTTCCACCTTCCAGGGCAGCTCAGGATAGGCAGAAGTATCGTCTTGCTGGGGATACCTATGTCTAAAATTTTAAAAAATGAAGAAAGCTATTAATCAAATGGAATCTATGCCAGCTGTCTATTAAAGTAATCCAGACAGCCCAACTCCTTGCTCTCCGTAACTCTGAAATATTTTACTTTGCATTTTATTGTAATTCAATTCCCTTTTGAAAGCTTCTAAAATGTATATAGCCACGTTCCTATTAAACAGTACTTTCCAAATACTAACCACTTGTAATATAAACATTCTGTTATGCCACCTCTTGTTCTTTTGTAAATTATATTAAATATCACAAAGCACTTTTCAATTGCTGGAAACAGTTTCTCTTTTTCTATCTAAACCCTTGACAATTCTAAGTCCCACTATTAAATGTCCTCTTGAAATTTTCTGTGGAATATAATTCCATTCTTTTACCATCTAGCCACATTACATTAATTCCTCATCACAGCAGCCATTCTCATAAATCTCCTCTGTACCCTCTTAAAGCCTCCATATCTTTGTGCACATGTGGTTCTCACAGCTTCACACAATACACCTTCTAGGGTTGAACTTGGTTTAGCACTGCTTCTTAATTTTTGAACATCGAGAGCTGGATTTTGTAGAGGAAGACAGAAGGTCATATTCGGCAACTTCACAAATTGGCAGACCCATCTTCTTTAAAAAGCTTCTGCCCAACATAGTTTCATTCCAGGGAAGTGAGGATGGGATGGAGTCTTGCCTCCTGCCTCCAGGCTGAGGTCCAAGTTGACTATGGAGCAGGAATACAATGAATATTCAGGTTTCGAAAGCATTTGATGCCCTATAAGGTTAGTCTGCTTTGTTCCGCCTCAATGATGTGTGTCAATTGCCCCATTATGATAAATATACAACCTTTAAATCTTCATTCTCAACCTACACCACATAACACCCCCGTGATTTCTCATATCCTGTGGCCCTTCCATAATCTCTCATACCACTCTTGCTCCACATAGCATTATTCCTCATCCCTTCCTTTCTGTATGACATGTATCCTCAACTATTTGCTCAGCTACTGCTCCATAAGTATGCCACTTACCCAGTATCAGACCTTGAGTGTCTGAAATGGACATGAAAACAATCAAGCCTAAGAGAACATAATTAAGCTATCAATCAGTATTTCTGATATTGGGGAAAAACAATGCATTCAAAAGAATTAAAATTCCTCAAGCGAACAACCTATTTGTAAAATGTTGCCAATATCTATTCACGATCAACATCAAAGGCAGAAAATCCTTTAATAACCTTATAAACTGTCAAAGTACCTACATTGCCCTTTGTTCAGTTAAGTGGTTCAGGAATCAGCTGATATTTGTGGAAATCCAAGCTTGAAGCTCCGTCACATTTAGACATGCTTTTACCAAATTATTAGTTTTTGTCTCAAGAATTTATTTTATCTCTTTTATTTGGATAGAGATTCACTTCAAGTACAATTGCTTTTCTATGAAGGTTGGCCCCAAAATTCTGCCTTGTTAATAATTTTTTTCTCCCTTCATGCTTGTGCTTAACCTAGTTTAAATGTTGCCAAAGAAAGTCTGCCATGAATAGACACAGTCAGACACATTTTAAAATGTCATTTAAAAATGATGTTTCAAAAGCTATTCATTGATCTATTTCAGAGTGATAATTTGGAACAGTTTGGTTTATACAGCAAAAAATGATTTTGTGACAAAAATTAAGCATTTTAATTCACAATTTCAATCTGCTGCATGTAAATAATCTAATTTTAAATTGCTGAAGTAAGTTGTAAATATATACAACACAATTTCTGGTTGGGATAGGTTACAATAGTCAGTTTCTTATTAATATTTGCAAAAGAGTTGTTTAAAAGCTTCTTTTAACGACAAGCCTATATTTTGCAAGAGGTTTTTATGGCTAATGCAATAGATCACAGAGACTAAATTTGTACAGAACACAATTTGTGCTAGAGATGCTGATATCAAGAGAATTATGTTCGAAGAATCAAATAAAATCATGTTTTAAATGTCTGCAAACAAATTGCAGTAATCATAAAATATAACTGTGATACAACAGATGTCTGCTTTAGTTAAGATGAGCTTATTTTCATTTTCAATGACCTATCATTTCTGTGATATAGAGAGCTCACTGTCCTCCAAAAGCACAAATGTATAAGCTGATAATTCCTGGGTTAGCAAAAGCAAAGATTAAGATATTTATTTACTGTGCAGAGCAGTACTTCTCAAACTAACTAAAGCTACTGTATCCTGCCACAGAATCATAGAATCCCTACAGTGCAGAAAGAGGCCATTTGGCTCAGTGAGTTTGCACTGAATCTTCAAACTGCATCCTTCCTTGACCCCCTACCCTGTCCTTTGTAACCCTGCATTTACCCTGGATGCCACACAACAATTTAACATGACAAATCCACCAAACCTGCACATCTTGAAACCAGAGCATCTGGTGGAAACCTATACAGACATGGAGAGAACATGCAAATTCCAAACAGTCACCCAAGACTGAAATTGAGCCCGGTGTCCCTGGTGGTGTGAGACAGTGGTGCTAACCATTAAGCCACTAGGCCACCCAAATCTATGCAGGGAAGAAGTCAGCAGCAGAAAGGCCAAGGCTTTTGTTTGTTTCTCAGTTAGAGACCATCCTATCTCTAAGAATATTGCCAAGACAATTGAGTGAAATGAATGAAATATTCTAGGTCGAATGACAATTTACTCGTGAATCGAGTAACTGCTGTTACCTTCGTACAACTTCAGATCTTTTAGCATGCTGCTTGAGATACGATGGAGACAGGTACTCCTGCAAAATGTATTTTTTAGTAAGATTTAGCAATTGAATAGCTGATGCAGTTCTTAAGCATTTTACCTTCCAGGAACCCTTACTAAAAATAATAGTATTTTGTAAAATTTTTAAAGTCAGAATTTTTATAATATTCATAGGATGAACTCATGTTGTCTGAGCCAATTAGTATCTAAAAGGAACAACTGACATCATGATATGATGGGCTGTTCCTGGAAGCATCTAACTGTTTCTAGTTTTGTTCCTGTTCAGTGCTAAGTCTTTACTGTATTATTCATATGTATAGTCCAAGGTATTAGAAATATACCTTTCTCGGAAAAAATAACTTTTTATGATGACATGTCAACTGTAAAAGATGCAACACAATACTTCTTGTAAGTAACTGGTAGCTCATCTGAAACAGGTATGACAGATCATACAGGTTAACAATCATCTAACAAATTTCAAACTTGATAAAGCAAGAGTTATTGTTTTGTTTGAAAATGAAACCACAAGCTGCTGACAAAGAAATCCATGGCACAAGAAGTACACTGTTCAAAATAAAACAAATCGTTAGTCTATTCTTAAAATACAGACAGCGATGCCAAGTAGAGCTGGTTTACATCATCAAATAAATTACCCACTTGTGAGCAGATAAGTTGGTTGCTCATGTTAAAATTCTACATTTTTTTGAGAAACCTACACAAAATTGGATCTTAAATATCAGTCATCAAACTAATTTTACTCAACATCAAAATTCATAGAATTCAGAAGAATGTTCACTGAACTAAAAGAAAATTTACACCACACAAGATTTATTGCATTGTGCATGGTAACTGTTCATCAATTAGAGGTCAGAAGATACAACTACTTTCACAGGTTTGGAATAAATGTTTAACTGTCTACCAACAGCAGATTAACTTTCAAAATCGGATCATCAAACACCCTTGCTACCACAACTCCCAGGATTTAATAGTAGACTCTTCATACAGTTAGTTCGGCTGTCTCAGAAGAAGCAATATAAAACAACATTCAGCTTGACTGTCTACAATTGAAACAGATTGTTACTCAAAACAGTGTGTGTCAGGATGGAAGGATTATGAGTGACTCTATCTCATTTTTATTTCAAAAGAAGGAGATTATATTTTTCAGGAGCGTGATTATTTTTTTGATAAAATTTTTGGAAATTAAAGATTTTCCAGCAAAATGATACCCCCTGTAAAGAGCATTCTGAAATCAAAGATGTAGTATAGCAACAAACTGCACTCCAATGTTTTGTCCTCACCCAGCAAAATTTCAATCCAACCGTATTGTTAGTCATTTATAAAGTCAAAGATTTTGTGGGGAGATGGTATAGTGCTAAACTAACTTCATTTGTTTGAAATATTTGTACACAAACTTTAATAACCAGAAAAACACACAGGTAGCTTATTAGCTCATATTCATTAATTCAACTTTATACATAGATTTTCAACTTACACATACATTTAATGTGAAATTTTCATTAGTTGCCACAAGTTGGAATAATTACTAAATGCAACAATACCAGAGGTACATGTATCACATACCTGTGAATTCTAAATGGTTTCCTGAATGATTTCAGTGTTAACATGGTTGTGGTGTCAGTCATGGTTCAAATTGGAGCACGCTCACTTCTGAGTCAAAAGGCAGTAGTTCAAAGTTGCATGACAGGACTGTGCACAAAAAAATGATGCGGTTATCCTGGTGTAGTAGTGAGACAGTACTGAAACCCTAAATGCCTCTCCTTCTTAATAAGATATTAAACCAATAACTACGAAATAAAATGTCCTCCAATATGATTCCAAAGAAGAGCAGGGGTGGAGAGTTTTCCGAGCTTGATCAATATCTGTTTCCTGATCATAGTAAAATAGATTAGCTGGACGTGGCCCTGTTATTGTTTATTGGATCATGCTGCGTGCAACTTAGCTGCATTTGCTGTATTGCAATGACTACACTTTAAAATAACTTCATGTTCAGTAAAATTCTTTAGTAGTCACTATATGCCAAATCCTTATTGTCTGAAAAGCGATAAGGGAACAGAATTCCCACAGACAATTAGAAATAAAAATACCACGATCATGTAAGTCTTCTATCCACTGCACAATGAGGAATGGGGTCTGGGGAATATCTCACGAGTATGCAGATCTGCAGAGAGTGAATCTGTGGATATGGGGAGTGCATGTATAAATATGTCTTCCTTTTTATTTGAATGGAGTTGATACAGTACGTGGTTAAGGTAAAATAGCTTCCTCCATTGGTACTGCTTATTTTAATACATAATCAGGAGCTTCAGCTTGTTGTTAAAATAAAACTAATGCAACACATCAATGTTCTTTGATCTGCTCACTCTCCTATTGGTAATGTAGAGGGTGTTTTTTTTCTGTTTTCATATAATTAATGCCCATTAAGCATATTAATTAATTTTTGGCATTAGGTGGCATAGCTACAGCGTTAAATAAGTCAGCTGTGCTAAGGAACAATCTTTTTTATGAATTTGCTGTTAGCTAGCAACATGTTATGCTGTAGGTTCATGAAAATGATGTCAGTGGAAAATTACAACCTTTAATTCCAGTCTGTCCAGGGTTACCAAAGTGCACTAATGTTGCCTTTGATTCCATCTAATTTTAAGAAGGGAGAAGTGAATCAGTCACACATTCATGTTTTTGATGTCTACCTCATTGACGTCATGTGAAGCTATCACTGCCCAATCTTGCCAAGACACTCTCGACCCATGGCTTGCCTACTTACTGCCAGATTCACATATGAAGAATGAGATTCTACGGGATTGTAGGGACTTGTGTACTAAGGTCCTTGCATGACCCATGACTGAAAGATAAGAATAAGTAAGATTGTAAAGAAATAACCTGCATTCACATAGGCATTCCAAAAAGTTCACTGACTCAAGGCCTTTAGGCTTCTGAAATCTTTCCATTGTAGATTCTGGGTAATTGACTCAGGACGTAGCCTGGAAAGTAAAACATGGTTTAGACACAGCATTGGTCATATGAGTGGACTTGCGAATATCATCGGAAGTGTAAGACAGCATGGGGGTCATGGATGTATTCTGGAGCTATGAGGGGGCATTGATGGGTGGTGAGTGGAAAAGACTAAAGGGCCTAACAGCTGATTGTACATCCAACACACCTCAATACTCAATTATTTCAAATCTGTCTCCTTAGAAAGATGGCCAAATTTTGTCAAATCCCTTTCACCACTGCCAAAGCAAACATTATGCTCGCACTAGTGGATTCCACACAAATGAATCTGTTACATTAGGCACAATTGTTTCTTAAAGAGGTAATCGACTAACTTTATGAAACTAAAATAAGATTGGCTTAAAACAGGCTTGCTGTTCTTTAGTGCTTATCAAGTGCACTGTTGCTCAAACTATGGTTTTCACTACACAATAGCTGTGTCCCTTCTGTTAAACATTTGTTTTGTATGTATAAATGTTATCAGAAATTTTTAAAGTGGGTTCACATTGCAGTGTAACACTATATTGTTCAAGCTATTCACTAGATGGAACTTACAAGCTATGTATGGCAAAAGGGCATTACTACATTTGCTACAAATATCATTGTAGTGCAAGGTCACGGTGCTCAGACACACTCACCCAGCTCAAGGAATAGACCAGGCTGCATCTCTGGGCCCTTTTCTTCACTTGCCCTCTGAGTACTTATTCCCTCTGAGCCTACCTGGGTGCTTACAGCATCTCTATTATGCACTGTATTGCTTTGCTTTTTTTGCACTTTGTCCTCTCAGCCAGAAATGCTAGGCTAATATTACTTCTGCTTTGTCTTACCATTTAGCACAAACACAAAGCCAAGAAGCTGTTCATCATTATCAGCAGGTTTCAGTCAAATCTAGGGGAATAGCTTTTGCTAAGGGATTCCTGGCACAGTAAATCAGGGGCAACCTCTGATACCAGTCCAGGCCCAGTTCAGGGTGGTCAAACTCAGGATCTTTTCCTTAAGGGATGAAGGGTTGAATATGGGCAGCCTACCATCTGCCTTGTTTGCTTCTGCCCTTTTGTGGGCTATTTTTCACATGGAGTGAGGGAGAGGCAGGATTTATGGGAGACAAACATGGGAGTTATTGCAGTTGGTGAAGGTGGAGAGGTGTCCCGAATGAAGAGGTAGGCAGCACAGAGGGGATACAGGGTTAGCGGTTTCAGGAATTGACGTGAGTGACAGTGAGTGAGGGAATATGTTGCCAGCAATAGTGAGAGTGGGAGAGCATTGGGAGGTGAGTATAGTAGCAGAAATAGATTGAGTATGAGATATCAGTGAGAAGATGTTGGCAGTTACACTGCTGGAGTGAACATTGATCTTCCCCCTACATTGCGGTGCATTCCTCTGCGTTTCAGCTGAAACTCTTCAAAGCTGGGTGCCAACGACAGACCAGGCTGGCATGGTTTGTTGCTGTGGCCTGCTGTGCCGGTCTTGGGGGCTGTGAAGGTCATATGTTGGCACCACACTGTTAGACAGGATATTTACTCCTGTCTACTCTGTCAGGACTGGTGCGGGGTATCTCTGGCCTAACAGTGCTCACCTGGGTGCCCATGGGCTTATAAAAATGGTGCAAGTGCAAAGTGTGCCAGTGAATTCCAGGCTATCTGCTGTGTGTGTTGCTGCGAGAACGGCACGTGATAAAATGGAGTAGAAATTTAATGTGTGGTCAGATAGGTTGAGAAAACTCACTAGGCCTTGTAATAATGAGACCTCCAGAAAATTCAACGCAACTCGGACATAGCTGAGAAAATGTAAGATTTCACTTGGAAGAATATGTGGCAACACGCTTAGGAAAGTTTATGGATTAGGACTGCACAGCTACAAAACAGAACAGCAATCAGCTCCATAGAATGTAAGGCAAACTAAGTTAGGTATGGCTTTAAGGCTCAAAACACTCAAACAGCCACCATTGAAAAGTTTCTGAAACCAGGAGGTTGATGTCCTTGATGGCACATCGAGGATCCTATTAATTTGGAAAGCTGACTGAACTACTTTCTGTATTCTACACACTAATGTTTTCTCTGAGATTTTTGTTAATTGTTTAGAATCATTTACTTGAATTTCAGAATTAGGAAGTGGAGCACTCAACTGGAAATTTTCATGAAAAACTTTTCGGGTTCAGTGTGAGAACTAGTTTTGACAGTTTTACAAAAGAAAAGTAACAAATTATTATCTCGCTGTCTAAAGGAAGTGCTGGGATCCCTGTGACCTTCAATGAAAATGGCGATGCTCCTGGACATTACGACATTTATCAGTACCAAGTTAAGGACAATGCAACGCGTGCATATTCAGTCATTGGAGAGTGGGCAAACAAACTTCATTTAAATGTAAGCACTATACCTTTCATCTTTTGTCAAAAAATACAGTTCTGAAGTGAAATGTGTAATACAAGAGGTCACTGTGATATTCACTAAAGAGTAATTTGTGTCTCATTTGTGTTTTTATGTTTTCTGTGGCAGTCATAGTCACAGGCAGGAAGAATCATTACAAGGAACTCCTCCCTGTCTGAAATGACCTTTTTTCCTATTAATTTTAACCTTTTAAAAAGGTAGTTGGTTTACATGTGGGTCACAAAATCCAACCTCATCACGAATGTCTGTGCTTCAGCCTTGTCCTTGCTACTGATAACAGGCCTATCTCATGTTTTTTTTCAGTTGGAAAACTGTTGCAGCAGCTTTCTTCATGAGGTTTCTTTAGTAGTCAATACAATTTTGACGATCTTATAAAGTTATTAAACAGCAATTCCCTAGAAACCATTGTATGCAAAGTGTTTGTGGTAGAAGTAATATATAAAAAATAAATTCTCCATAAAACTTACAAGATAAGAAACAATTGCCATGTAACAATGATTATTCTAAATGCCAGAATAGATTCAGCCAGACTATAGATAGAAACAAGTAGACCAAAGTAGACCAAGTAGGCCAAGCAGCAACTTAGGAGCACAAAAAGAATAACAAGATTCTTTGAACCACTGTAAGAGACCTGTTCAAGATCTTCTGAAAGAGAAGTTGACAGGATCTGCACTTAAAAAGGAATTGTGTTAACAGAAACCACTCTACTACAAAATATAAATTAGTAACTTATGTAGCTGTTTTTTTTTGCAAGAGGGCTAATGGTTTTCAGTAACTCAATACACAAGGATAAAGAAACTTAAGAACAATCAAAGAAAATAAAGGAGAAATCCACATCCTTATGCACATAAATTTTGGAAATAAAGGAATTACATTTTGGCCGTGCCATGCATGAACAATGACATTAGTAGACAAGCAGAAAGGATGCAAAATGTAGCCATTGTAACAGGAATGTTCTGGGGAATTATTGTTTCTACTGTGGCATTAATCATGCTGATTTGGACATTTGACTGTATCTAAACTGATTTTTTTTAGCATATTAACATTTTAGTTTTTTTATGTAAATTAATTTTAAGCACTCGAAATTTAAATCGTTCAATTCCCCACTATCAATATACCAGGAGTCATGACTACCAGAAACTTAACTGAACCAGCCACATAAATACTCTGGCTGCAAGACTATTCTGCAACAAGTGACTCCTGACTTAACTACAAAAAATCATTGTTGTAATTAAGGAGTCTGATGAAATTCTTGCCTGAATGAGTGTAGATGTAACAACAGTCAAAATTCTCCACAATATCGAAGGACTAACCTGTCCACTCAACTGGCAAACCATACGCCATTTTAAATATTTACTCCTCCATCACAGGCACACAGTGATATTCTCGTAAACCATTGACTAGATGTAATTTTGCAACTCAGAAGAAGAAATTGTACATGGTATGTGGGGCTAAAGGGGGTCAAAGGCTATGGGGGGAAAAGCAGGATGGGCTATTGAGTTGGATAACCAGCCATGATCATAATGAATGGAGGAGCAGGTTCAAAGGGCTGAATGGCCCTACTTCTACACCTATCTTCCACGTTTCTATGTAAACCCATGACATCTGGAAGGATGAGAACAGCTGGAATATAAATGCACCACCACTTCCAAGTACTCCATCATCCTGGAATCCTGTTCACTATTTTGAAATGTTTGAACTCCTGACGTCAGTGCCTTGGGTCTACTTTTTGTCCAATGTCTGCAGTAGTTTAAAATCAATACATTCTCAAATGGAATAAATTCTGACCTTTCTTACAATAGCCACATTGTAAGAAAGAATAAAAATGTTTTCACAATTTCATGCCCATCATAGATTTTAAGGCTGGTTCTCTTAGCAAGCGGTAACAGCACAACAGAGCTTGTGGAGCAGCAGCGCTATTCCAACAGCAACTTCCTGATTTCAGTATTGAAATGGACATGTGAAAAATGCCAATAGTCACTGCTCAATATGCCAGAAAGTGTGACATTGTATATTTTAAATCTCATGGAGACAAAGCCATCTTTGAGTAAAGATTGTAATGTCAAAGTAACCAGAGACTAATTCAGCCAAGTAAATCTGTTCCAATGTGTATGTTTGGATAGACAGATTTGAACTACTATAAAATTCAAATATTGCTCAATTTTTGCGTGCCAGAGCTTCCTAGTCAGTTAATACATTTAGCAATCTAATAGTTCCATATCCATAATTTTGATTTTGACAACTCAACAACTCTTATATTTACCTCTTGGTCAAATTGTCAATAAAATTATCCCAAACATCAATTTTCCTGGCTGGTTCTGAAAAGGCTTTTAACATTTGTTACCCCAGAGACTCTTGAGGATCTATCCTTGTATCTTCTATTTATCGTGTACACGCTCTCCTTGGCTACCACTTGTACATCTATCCTACCCAACCACTCCTCATCACTACTCTTTTCGATTTTTCCACACTCAAACTGTTCTGTCAAAATGTTTATCCCTAAACACAGCACTGGGTGAACAGAAATTTCCTCCACTCTCTCAGTAACAGCACACACTTCTATTGTTGTCACAACTCACTTGTTGCTGGAGCTCTCACTTTTGCCTTTGGAATTGTCCTATGGTAACAGTGATCATGTAGCAGATCTTACATCTTCCAAATGCAACAACAGGGACACTAACTCCTACCAAATCCCTTTCAGCCACTGGCCCAGTGCTCACTAACTGATCTTAACTTCAGGTCAGGCAGTGCCTAGAATTTTAATTCTTGTTTTCAAATACCTTCATGGCCATGCCACTCCCTATAAATATAACTACCTTCAGCCCTTCTGATACTAAATTTTGATGTTATGTAAACCCCTAATTTTAACTACTCATCCATTGATAGGTGTGCCGTCATCTGCCTAGGCCCTTTCCAAATCTAAACTTGACCAGCTCTCTATTTCCCTTAAAGCCTCTTTTGTCAAGGTTTGGACATCTATTTTAATATCTTCTTCTCGATCCTGGTATCATCATTTTATTTAAAAACTGTTGTGAATTTGTATTTACTTACAAAGATTTACCAACGCCACATCAGGCATGGTAATTAGGTGTAGTCTCCTTTGAGTTTAAGATCTGTCATGAGAGGGCTCAAATGGCAAATTTTACAGAAATTCAACAACTCTTATTGCAGAAAAGCCCCACAACAGTCCTTAACTGTAGCCAAATGCTGCAAGTTTAATATGATAATGGCTACTAGTCACATGTTCTACATCCTAGTCATTTGCTCATTAGCTTGTCCCCTCTTAAAGTGATGTCACAGCAACGACCTTCCCAGTGAAGAGGCCGAGAACATCTTACCAAATAAAGGTAAGGTATAAATATAAATTGGTATCCCCACTCTTAATTGCTTCTTCATTAGCAGCTACATCTTCAGTTGTCTGAGCCCTAAACAATTCTATTCACTTCTGCCACTTCTTTAAGGCTACTTCTTTGATAATGTATTACGTATTTATCTAATATCACCTGGCTTGGTGTCAGAACTTGTTTGACTACTTTGAATGCTTTAGAAATTTACTATATCTAAAGTGTAAATTATTCTTAATATTGTGATTTCTGAATTAAATACATAGATCCCATTTTTACCTCTGTGCAATGAGTGGATTTTAAATCTGTTAAAATCAACTGATGGTGTCTATTTGTATAAGGAGATTGTTTTGTTTTTTAGGAGTTGAATTTACCAGAATTTCTCTATTAATCCCTTGTCCATTTCTGGTATTCAATTGTATCGTTCAAAGGCATTATCGTAGATTCAAAACAAGAATAATGTTCACATGCATTTCAACAGTTGATAAACTGGAAGCATATGTAAATAAAAATATCAGCCTCCCTAACAGCAGTAGATGTTGTTACTTCCACTTACTTAAACAGCAGATCAGTTGGAAAATAACTCAATAATTAAATAAATGAGTTGGATCTGAAAGCATATTAACTAAACTCTTCAATTTATTTGAAGGGACTGAATGCCAATGAAAGGAAGGCTACAATTGCTGCTATTTGTTTAAACAACTGAGTATTTCACCTTATTTCAGTCAGTAATGTTGAAAGTGCAGTTTCATCTCAGTTCTTCATTTTAATATTCCACTGGCTGCTCACACTCATACAGCAGTTTTGACAAGATTGGTCAGATCGTTAAATAATGTTTGGTTTCAGCAGCTTTGAGCTTTTTGCAACATTATTTAGTTTCTGAAGAGTTTTTCTTTTGGATCTTCTGTGGGCATTCTTCAACTGACTGATTTTTCCCAAGTTTGTAGAATCATAGAGTGATACAACACCAAAGTAGACCATTCTGCCCATTGAGCCTCATTGAAAAGCCTACCCAATTTGTTCCACTCCCCTGCTCTTTCATGATAGACTTGATCATGTTTTATTCTGTCTCCAATTATGAATGGAAGTTATTGTTAGCTCTTTCAGAGAAATACTGTCACCTTCCATTTTGATTCAAAACTAAATGATTTAATCTAATGCAGACTTAATCATAGATCACAAAAACACAATTTCTCACTTAAAGGAATAGGGAAGATTTTGAGTTTGGGTGAATGATTAGATTTTTACTTCAAAGTGTCTTATCTAATGTGTACAGCCATCTTTAAGTCATTTCCCAGCTGGTTTAATTTTGAAACCTTCGTTGGTGACTCTGCTTATACATTGATTTTTTGGATAATTTTGGCCAGCTGAGGCAAGTTTATCAGCTCATCTAGTTTCTTGTAAGTTATGTTACATGGTAAACTAATGCCAAAGCTAACTTAAATGTTTGCATATTTGGTAATTAAAATATTTTGAAATGTCTGTGATCAATATTATTACACAAATATTTAACAGACAGTAATTCCTCTTTTCTATTTCAGTAGAGTCATTAACTATAATGTTATATCTCATGGCCCGGTGCGCGATATACTTTTAAGCAAGATGTTTATGACGTCATTACCATATTGTGGTTTCTGATGTTATAAAGGTGTCAGTCTTGATTTTGCTGTGTTTTGCTGCAGCAGGATGCATTGAGTGAAGCATGCTATGACTTGCATCTCAATTGCTTAATTTGAGCTCAGGCTCTCAAATGCATGTTTTTGTAATAAAGATAGATTCCAGGACCTATAATAAAATTCTGTTGTATCCCCAGGACTGTTACGCTCACCTTGCTCATAAGTTAGTAGATCTAACATTAGCATCACTTCATCAAGTATGCAGAAGGGGGGAAAAAAAACCCTGTATATATGACAGATTACAACAGGTGGCAGGATAATTAACTGTAATGGCCATTTATAAAGGAACGACTCCAGTTACCATTCCATAACGCATCAGTAATAACAAAAAATGGACATTTCTGATACTTAGCTTGCATTCTAAAACTCTACTACTACAGTTGTAATAGGAGACCGTTGCTAGCCCTGGGAATTTTAAAGTGTAACGTTTAGAAAAGTGATTTTCTCAGAATTGAAGTTGTTATTCAGGGACTAAACTTTAGGATTGACAAAAGCAGGAAAGATTACAAATGTACTTATTCAGAATAACTTAACAAAATACAAATGGTGTAAATTAAAATATACTAAACTGTGCCGACACAGTTTGGAGCTGGAGGAACACAGCAAGCCAGGCAGCATCAAAGGAGCAGGAAGTTGACGTTTCGGATCAGGACTGCCTGGCCTGCTGTGTTTCTCCAGCTCCACACTGTATTGTTTCTGACTCCAGCATCCACAGTTCTTGCTGTCTCCATACAAAACTGTGACTTATTTCTTATGATTCACGGCAAACCTGCAACTTCAATATTGTCGTTATGTTGAATAATTCCAGTAATAATACATGCTCATTAATATGTTGAAAAATGAAAGAGAATTAGGAATATGCTTGGTTGAAATACAATAAACAAATGGTATATTATAATCCTTTGTTTATTTAACAGATCCAAACATCAAAAGACCATTTGAATACGCAAATTAATAAAAAATGATACATTGAGAAAATTTTAATAGGACCCACCATTAGTTAGACATTTTGGTAAAGGTGAAGTTGCCATATTCCCAGAGCGAAGCCATTGGCAATGAGTTTAACCTAAGGGTCACCATGTCTTCGGCAAGGAGCAAGGTTGAGAAGGCGAGGCCTTTCAAGTGGCCTTAGCCAGTATGGGAATTGAACCCATGTTGTTGGCCTCTCTCTGCATTATAATTCAGCCTCCCAACCACCGGAGCGAACCAACATTGGCTGGAAGGCTGATTTGTGATGCAAAGTGATGCCAACAGAGTGGGTTCAATTTCTATGCTGCTGATGTCACTGTGAAGGCCCCACTTTCTCAGCCTCACCGCTTGCCTGAAGCATGGTGGCCCTCTGGTTAAATTCACCACCAGCCATCTCTCTCAGAGAGAAGCACTATGGTCCTCTGGGACGCTGACAACTTCATATTAGATTTTGATTACCATTCTCTAAAAGATTCATTGCACCAGGACATTTTTTTTTTCTCCTGTATATTTTATATGCTCTGCTGATAAGTAAGGCATTGACTGTCTGCATGTGCACCACATCAACTGTGCTCCAGTCGTCAATCCTATCTGGTACATTCTTAGTCATGGCATGCTGATGTGGCCTCCTTTGAAGTAAATAATTGTAAGTACTTTAAGATCATGCAGGAGCTCACTTATCAGGGCGTCACTACGATGTATTATATGATTTGTTACTCATCAAGAGTGATTCAAGTAGCTGCTTGACAACAAAGGAAGGATTTCAATAATTCAATTTTTTTCCAGGAAAGGAGTATATAATTTTAAGAACATGTAAAGGGCTAGATTACAATGGAGCTTCCGTGTTAACTGCATCTTGAAGAAGCATATTGCTATGCATCAATTTAAATATGTTTGGTTTATTTTCAACATTTTAAATTGTTGTAATAGTGATCATTAAACTCAATTTGCTAAAATAAAAGTGAATTTGGAACATTTGTTGAATGATCATTTAGTTTCAACATCAACAACAACGTCTGGCCCTTGGATACAGTAAAATATTCACAGCACTGTCATGATTTCAAATTTGATCCCATGCCATTTTTGAGGCATTAGAACAGATGACTTAAAGTTTGCTCATTAGGGAAAATGTTAAGGATGACGAGCAGGAGGGAACTAGAGAGAGAATTGTAAAATTTATGAATGAACTGAACTGGAAAAGGATGAGTATTTTCCAAAGTGTTATTGTATTTTCCAGTGTTCCTTCAAGCTGCTACTAGAAAGCAAAATGGTACATTAGTGTAATATATTGCAAATGTAATGCTATTTGAAAAATGGCAAATATTCCTTCATAGCTAGATTGTTTCCACAATCAACATATGCTGAAAACTCAATTTTAACACCTGTTACTCCAGAGTTAGGAAGTTCATACCTGTTGATAAGTTGATCAAGAATGCCGGTTAAGGCAAGAGGCATATCTGTTACCCAGTGCATTTTAAGTCCTGTCGGGTTTCCTGTGTCGGCAGGAGTCCCGTGTGCATTGGTTAGAAGCCAACCCTGCAGCTGAACAGAATAAAAATTGAAGGAACTGCGGATGCTGTAAATCAGAAACAAAAACAGAAATTGCTGGAAAAGCTTATCAGGTCTGGTAGTATGTGTGGGGAGAAATCACACTTAATGTTTTGGACCCAGTGATGTTTCCTTTGAGCAGAATACACTGACCACAGAAAGAAAATGAATGAACTTTACAGCATGATAGGATGATCGCCACACAGAAGGTTGCCAAATGCCCTATCATGCCAATACTGTAAATCTAGAAGTATCCAACTGGTCCTTTGTACCTTCCTGGCACTCTTGGCTTGGCAAATAATTTTACTTTGGATATCTAATTCTCTTTGAAGGGCTCGAATGGTCAGCCACTGCACTTTGTTTCTTATTCACGAGGTGAGGACACCGCTGGCAAGGCCAGCATCTATTGTCCATCCCTAATTGCCCAGAGGGCAGTTATGAGTCAACCACATTACTGTGGGTCTGGAGTCACTTGTAGGCCAGACCAGGTAAGGATGGCAGTTTCCTTCCCTAAGGGACATTAGTGAACCAGATGGGTTTTTCTGACAATTGGCAATGTATTCATGATTATTATTAGACTCTTAATTCCAGATATTTTTACTGAATTCAAATTTCACCATCTGCCATGGTGGGATGCAAACCCAGGACCCCAGAACATTACCTTGGTCTCTGGATGAGCAGTCCAGCAATAATATCATTGGGCCATTACCTCCTTCTTCCTCAAGCAGATCATTCCAGATCTTAAACACACCGCATACAGAATGCTGTTTATCATGTTGCTACTGCTGCTTTTGCTAATCAGTTCAAATTAGAGGTCTCTAGTACTCAATCCTTCCACCAGCAGGAACAGTTTTATCCTATCTCCGCTTAGAGAACTTATGATTTTGCAAACCTCTATAAAGTTTTCTCTAAACGCTTTCACCAAACAGAACAGCTCTAGCTTCTCCCATCCATCTAGATGGCTGAAGTTTGACATCCCTGAAGCTATTCTTAACAATATTTTCCCTTCCCTGTCTTCACATTCTTACTGAACTATGCTGGCCAGTGTCGGGTACAACACTCCAGTTGATGCTGAACTAATGCTTTTTCACACATTCTGAACTTTCTTGTTTTTTTATTCATACACCTCTCACCCAAAAAATGTTCAGGGCAGAAAGGTCCATGGTGGACTTTGCCATCCTTTCATCAACTAAGAGTGATAAATGGCCAGTAAAGGACCTTTTAAAAGCTTCAGCTTCCCACTATTATGGTTACCCTCACTGCAAAGTTGGCATATTGTCATCAAGCATGACCAGTCAATTTATCAGATTGTGTGTGTGTATGTGGGGGTTGTGGGGGGTAGGTGGGGGTGGGGGTGGTGGTCCCTCAGTCAAAGACAGTTGCCTTTGATTAATAACAAGGTGTACAGCTGGATGAACACAGCAGGCCAAGCAGCATCAGAGGAGCAGGAAAGTTGATGTTTCAGGCCGAGACCTTTCTCCCTTGATCAATGTTCTGAGAGCTGCTGTCTAACCCTCCTTCCAACAACTTATTTCCATGACCCCAGAATTCCATTTCCCCGCTCTTCACTGTAACTCTGGATGTTCTTCCAGCACGTGTCATGGTCTCCTCAATTACACTGCCAGTTTCAGGAGCTGCTGGCCTCTGATTGACTAGCAACTCTTGCTGGGTGGGATCTCTCCCTTGCTGCAGGGTCCGAATTCCAGACCTTGTCACTACCCAATTGACATTCGATTCAGCAGGTGTAACCATCTCTCTAACTAGCCTTCTCACCAAGTTTCTGCCCAATGAGAAGTCACATGGCAACTCGGAAGGCGCCCTCTGTCAGCATGTCAGTAGTAAACGTCCTTATGCCTTTATTAGGAAACGGCGTTGGGTTGCTTTTAATGTGATACAACCCAATTAATATTGATGTATGAATGTTCCATCGGAGTGTAATGACTGCCTCATCCACAGCCAAAACTAATCTTAGTTTTGGAATCATGAGTCAATGGAAGTAATTATCTTGCCTTTTTGATTGTGTAGCGGAGTTTATTAAAATATCACGTGACCCATATATTTTCTAATTTGAAAATGTTTTTATAAGGGGTTTCTTGGGAATTTCAAAGATTTTGTGCTGGAATTCTGGCAGGTGATCAGGAGAAATCCTGCAAAATGTAAGAGCATCAGGACATGCTTGCAGCACTGCGTGCCAGGAGTCCAGATGCTCAATCAGTGCAGAGACAGTGCTGACTAGTGAGAGCAGGTGTTGCACAAAATTCCTTTTGGACTGGAATTCAGTGCTTCCTGTGTTTAGCTAGCTCATGTTCTTATACCTTAGCCTCATTAATGCCCTAGACTCACTACAGTGAAAGTATTTCACAAAACATCCAATATTACTAACTTGGTGATATTTTTATAGAGGCTAGATTATATGATAAGTGTGTGCGCTTCTCATTAGACTAAATATCAGGGAAGGATGTGACTCTGCTTATCTAGTTTGCCTGTCTCTGATTATTCAGGTGATGGCCCTTTATTGAGTATGAGACAAGACTTCTGTCCATCATCAGGAAGACATGCTATGTCATAGAGCTGCTGGTGAAATAGAGGGTGGCAATTCACACACTGGCAGTACAGCACAGGAAAAGTGACTCCTACCAGTAGGCACCAAGAAGGAAGAGTAGGCCACTCAGCCCCTCAAGCCTGCACTACCGTGAGACTAAATCATAGCTGATCATCAAGTTCACATCATTTTCCCACAATCTCCCAGTATCCTTTTATATCATTTTTATTTTGAATTCTTTCAATCTCTGTTTTGACTGTACTCAAAAACTGAGCTTCCATAGCCCTTTGGGTTAGAGAATTCCAAATATTCCTCCATCTCTCAGTCCTAAATGGCCTCTCTACTATTCTGAGACTCTGTTCCTCATAATGTACTGGCTAGCTGAAGGAAAGCATGCTTCCTGATTTGATTCTGTGTATCCCTTTAATTTTCTTTTGTTAAGTTTCAGTGAGATTACTTGCCATTTCTCTAAGCTGAAGGGAGTGCAGGCCCAGTCTGCTCAATTTCTCTTTCTGGGCTACCTCAAGAATCAGTCTTGTGAACCTCCATTGCACTCCATTAAAGATACTATATGTTGTTTGGATCAAGTGACCAAGTCTGCACATTATGTTCCATTAAAGTTGAGCCAAGGTTTTATAAAATTGAAGCAAGACGTATTTACCGCTGCACTCAACTTGTCGTGTGAAGGGTAACATGCCATTTGCCTTCTCATTGACTGCTAAACCTGCATGTTAGCTTTCAATGACTTATGATAACAAATACTGGATCCCTTTAGGTAAGTACACTCTCCAATCTCACCACTTAAGAAATAGTCTGTCCCTCTTACCAAAATGGAGAACCTCACACTAATCCAGATCATAATTCCATCTGACATGTTCTTTCCCACGAGCTCAATCTGTCCAAATCCCCTTAAAATCTCTTTGCATCCTCCTCACACATTTCCACTTAGGTTTGGAGTCATCTGCAAACTTGAAACTGTTACATTTAATCCCTACATCAAGTTCATTGGTATAGATTGTAAACAGCTGGGGGCCAAAGTACTATTTAGTGTTACAGGTTATTTTCTCCATTGTTTTCCTCTCCCTCCTCTGATAAATAATGTAGTTACATTTGCAAATTTCCAATCTACAGTCACCATTTCAGAATCGGTAGACATTTGTAAGATGATCTCCAATGCCTTCATTACATCTATAGCCAACTGTTGCAGCTATTGGGATGTCATTCACCAGGTCCTGAGGATTTGTTTCTGGTGTGATGGTCCAAATGATCTCCTTTTGCTCCATTACAAATCTGTGATTCTGTTACCTTTCAATCCCATTATTTTTTCCCTTTTCTTTACTAATACGAATTTCCTTCAGTTCTTCATTCTTACTGCTGAATTGGATTGCGATGATATCTCAGAAATTTCTTATCTTCCACTGTGCGGACAGATGCAATGTAATAATTTAGCATCTCTGTTATTTCCCTATTTCCCATCATAAACCCTTCTGTCTTTGCTTGTAATGGACTCACATTTATCTTTGTTAATCTTTAACTTTCTTTATCAGTTTCTTGGTCTTCCATTGCTGAATTCTAAAATGCTCCTAACCCTCAGGTTGAATTGTTATTGGAACTTTATAGGCCGCCTAATTTGATCTACTGCAATCTTTTCAACTTCCCTCATCAGCCACAGTTGACAATCATTGCGTCTTGGTTTTTTTTATGCCTTAAAGGAATGTATGTTTGTTTTCTCATTCCTAAATACGAATTCATTTCCTGCATTCCATCATACCTTCCAACGCATTTCTAAATCCACCTCAGTCCACTTGTCTCTTATAGTCTTTAATTTTCTTTTTTTCTTCAGAATTTAGATTTTAGTAGTGGGTCAAACTACATTATTTTCAAGTGTAATGGAATATTTTGTCATTTTGTAGTCTTTTATCTTAGGTTCTTCTACAACAAGATTATTTATTAGCCTTTTTCATTGCATATTAATAGACCTGTTCACCATCTCATCCCTGATCACCATTACCCCATGTCCTTTTCCTAATGTAATCTTCTCCAGATGTTGAATCTTAATATATACTTCTCAGTTTTAGTCATCCTGTAATACTATTTCTCTAATGGCTGCTAGGTCAGATCTGTTTACCTCTATTTATGCCTTGTTCAGAATGCAGCATGCATTCAGATAGAACATCTTTCGTTTTGAATTGTTAACATTATTCGAAATATTGACTCTAATGGATGATGACATTTGTTACAAATTATTTCTGTTTTTCTTTACTACTTTTTGATTTCCAATTGTCACTTTCTTTTTTTTTCTCCTATGTTACAAGTTAGATTGAACCCTCCTCAATAACACTAACAGATCTTTCAGCAACGATATTAGTATCTGTCCTGCTATGGTATATTCCACCCCGCTTTAGTGATCCTAGCTGATCTAAAATCAGTCCTAATGCCTCAGAAAAAAGTACTCGCCCTTCTACACCAGTTCTCCAGCCGTGTGTTCATTTTCTTAATTTTCCTATTACTGTACACACAAGCCTGGCTCCTCATATAAATCCTGAGATTACTGCCTTAAATATCTTGCCTTCCCTTCTTCTTACTGACTCTCACAATTATATTTTCAAGATGTCATCCTTCTTTCTACCTATGCTGTTGTTTATAATGTGGATGAGAACATTTAGCTGCTCACCTGTCTTTAGAAGAATGTTCTGCTGTTGTTCAATGATATGCTTAAACCTGGCATCAGGGAGATAACATACCATACTAGACACACATTTACAATTGCAGAAAAACCTGTCTGTTCATCCAACTATTGAATCTTCTATCAATATTGCCCTTGCATTCCTATTCCTGTCTTTGTAGCTGAGCCATTTGTTATGAACCTCTTCCTGATGTTCACAGTGGAGAAATCAGATCTTAAAGTCAACATGATAGATCAATTAATCTTGCTAGATCACATATTTATGTTTTAAATTGGTCAATATGTTGGTAAACACTGAAATATAATCACACAAGATGCTAGATGTTCTTTAACAATATAACACTATAACAATAAAGAACAGAGAGGGAAGAAAAATGAACAAGGCTATGAAGACACAAAAGGCAGTTAGAAAGATCTGGCTGCAAGTATCAAAACAATGTTTCAAGCTGTTTTCCAACACCATCCATTAAAGTGACACAATCCCGGAGAAATGTCACTCATATCTCAGCTTCTTAAATCTTTACTTAATGGACACTTTCCAGTTAACTGTGCTGTTCTAAGGATGGGTCACTTGACCCAAAACGTTAACTCTGATTTCTCTCCAGAGATGCTGCCAGATCTGCTGAGTTTTTCTAGCAAATTCTGATTTTGTTTCTGCTTTACAACATCCGCAGTACTTCCAGTTTTTGGATACTGTCCAGTTTCTTTTTCTTGAACTGTAGAAACGATCCCAAATGTGACAGAAGAAAACTCCTGCTCTGAAATCAATTCTGAATGTCTAATTGATCTGTCATAAATCTAACAGTATAAATATCTTATCAGTTACTATCACAACTTTCTGATCAGGACTTGACTGTGACCAAATATCTTTCTGGAACTTAGGTAGTTAAATTACTGTCTAAATGACTTTCTGATCTGTTTTGTTTTTAAGAAAAGTACCTTCAAAGAACTGTCCCCTATTTATTTGCTGCTGTTTCAAACCTAATTACAAATTGTATGCTATATACTGCAGGGGGGACAAAGCCATGACATTCAGTGATACATCTAGATATATATCAGGATCTTGGTGAATGAGGTTCAGAGACTC
Organism: Stegostoma tigrinum; assembly: GCF_030684315.1. Lineage (NCBI taxonomy): Eukaryota > Metazoa > Chordata > Chondrichthyes > Orectolobiformes > Stegostomatidae > Stegostoma > Stegostoma tigrinum. The sequence goes on from NC_081374.1 coordinate 29,709,427, forward strand.
TAGGTGGGGATGGGGAAGGAATGAATTTTGTTTTGGGCAAATATGGGCGGGGGGACAAAACTATGGAAAAGGGCACTTGCAAAACCCAGCATATGATCTCATTCTCTGTTAAAAAAAATGACTAGCCATCTGGGTACAAAATTGGCTCAAAAGTAGGAGACAGGGGATGGTGGTGGAGGGCTGCTTTCCAGACCGGAGGCCTGTGATCAGCAGTGCGCTGCAAGCATTGGATCAATGTCCACTGCTTTTTGTTGTTATGTAAATGTTTTAGATGTGAATATAGGAGAAATAGTAAGTTTGCAGATGATACCAAAATTAGTGTTGTAGTGATCAGTAGGAAAGGTTATCTCACAGTATAGTGGGACCTTGATCAGTTGGGCTGATGAAACGAGGAGTGACAGATGGAATTTAGTTTAGATAAATGTGAGGTGTTGCTTTTTGGTAAGACAAATAAGGGCAGGGATCATACAGGGACCTGAGGAGTGTTGCTGAACAAAGAGATCTCGGGCTGAAGTTGCATAGTTCCCTGAACGTGGAGTCACAGGTAGACAGGGTGGTGAAGAAGGCATTTGGTACACTTGCCTTTATAGGTTAGTGCATTGTAAATGGGAGTCGGGTTGTCATGTTGCCCATGTACAAGATATTGGTTACACCACTTTTGGAATATCGAGTTCAATTCTAGTCTGTCTGCTACAACAAAGATGTTGTTAGGCTTAAAAGTTTCAGAAAAGATTTACAAGGATGTTGTTGGCTTTGGAGGATTCAGCAAGATGGAAAGGCTGAATAGTCTGGGACAATTTTCCCTGAGCGTTGGAGGCTGAGGATGACCTTATAGAGGTTATAAAATCATGAGGGGCATGGATAGGCTGAACAGTCAAGATCTTTTTCCCCAGGGTAGAGGAGTCCAAACCTAGAGGGCACAGGTTTAAGGTGAGAGGGAAACGATTTAAAAGGGACCCGAGGGGAAGCTTTTTCACGCTGAGTGTGGTACATGTACGGAATGAGCTGCCAAAGTAAGTGGTGAAGGCTGGTACAATTACAACATTTAAACGGCATGTGGATGTGTACATAATTAGGAAGGGATTGGAGGGATATGGAGGCCAAGTGCTGGCAAATGAGACAAGATTAGTTTAGGATATCTGGTCAGCATGGATGAGTTGGAATCGAACGATTCATTTCCATGTTGTACAACTCTATGACTATTAACCTCTCCCTCAACCCATTGACGTAGAATGGCAGTGGGTTAGACCCTTATTTGGGAATTAATTGCCCATTTAAGGGCCTCAGTTGTATCACAGGCAGGCAACCTGTACAAAGCCACCCCTGCGATCGTGGTTGTGGTGAGCAGGCATACAGCAAGTGTGTCACTAATTGCAAGGTGACTTAATTCATAGAACCCTAGCATAATCACCCACCACTGGCCTATCAAGTTCAGATCCATACTTCCTTTTTCTATTTTCCATTGTTTTGAGCTGAACTGAAGAAGCTTTAAAATTGCCAATCCCATTTTAGTGTTCACGCTACCTCTCAGTGCATTTATGTTGACACAACCACATATTTTGCAATTTTGCATGGAGATCTATATTTTCATGAAAATTTGAGGCTTTCCTCACTCGTAATGGAAAATTTTGTCTTCACACCTGCTTGATGTGATATAAGCAGCCACAAAACCACAAATTTAACATAGCTGTTAAAAGTCTCAGCCGCTTTGACTTGTCCATCTTTTCTCCCACCTATCTGCTCTTCCCACCTCACTGACCAACACCCACCCCCACGTCCTTCCTACTAGCCTCATCACCGCCTCCTTGACTGACCAATTCCCATCCTAACTCCCCACTTACACTCACCTTTCCTGGCTTCATCCCCGCCTCCTTGACTGTCCGTCTTCTCTCCACCTATCTGCTCCTCCATCCACATTCCATGATCGCCTCCCCCCTCTCTATTTATTTCAGAGCCCCCTTCCCCTCCCCCATTTCTGAAGAAGGGTCCAGACTCAAAACATCAGCTTTCCTGCTCCTCCTTTCCTGATGCTGCTTGGCCTGCTGTGCTCATCCAGCTCTACACCTTATTATCTCAGACTCCAGCATTGGCAGTTCCTACTACCTCTGAGTGAGTTCTTTCCCAGGATGTTGCCTGGTATAGAGGGCATTAGCTATGAGGAGAAGTTGGAGAGAGTTGGATTGTTCTCACTGGAACAATGGAAATTGACGGGTGACCTGATAGACATCTACAAGATTATGCGGGGTATGGACAGGGTGGACAGTCAGAAACTTTTACCCAGTGGGGAAGAGACAGTTTCTAGGGGCCATAAGTTTGAGGTGCAAAGTACAAGGTTTAAAAGTGATTTATGAGGCAAGTTTTTTACACAATTTTTTTTTAACACGGAAGGTGGTGGGTGCCTGGAACCTGTTGCCAGCGGAGGTAGTGGAAGCAGATATGATGGTGACTTTTAAAGGCCATCTTGATCAATACATGAATAGGATGGGAATAGAGGGATGTGGTCCCCAGGATGGTAGAGTGCTTTCGTTGTGACAGGTAGCATGTTGGTGCAGGCTTGGAGGGCCGCAGGGCCTGTTCCTGTGCTGTAAATTTCTTTGTTCTTTGTTAGTTAGCCCTGAATCAGCAAGGCCAAACTTTGTCATTGAAAGCATGAGTATGTTGGTGTAAATGGATAATTGGACTATCTTCAATTATTGGACTATTGACCCTGCAGTTCATATGTGAGTAATTTGTTGCCCACAGAAAACTAGTGACTATCCATTTATCAATAGGTGATAAATGCATTAGTTAGCCTGCGTTTTCATCTCGTCTCCTATAAAAACACAGTCACATGCCTGTTTAGTAAAACCCCTGAAGAAAGTGCATGATTAGAAATTGTGTATTCCTAATTCCAAGCCCATTCTAAGTATCATGAAATCAGGAAATTTATGCTTCTGTTCTTTGATGCATGAAATTATGTATGCCTGTGTGCTAAGTATTTTAATTTATAATTTGCATTTTAAAAACAGAAAGATGGTGTCAATCAGAAACAAAAACAGAAGTTGCTGGAAAAGCTCAGCAGGTCTGGCAGCATCTGTGAAGAGGACTCAGAGTTAACATTTCAGATCTGGTGACCTTTCCTGTTCTGTAGAAGGGTCACTGGACCCGAAATATCAACCTCTACACTTTGGTCATTCATGTTTTGTTACTCAAAGAGCAATGATAAATATTTCAGGATTCTGTAAGGACATGCTTTGACCGTACTGGTTGACAGACAGAATTTATGGGATGGAGTCATGGGTTCTCTACTTAGAACATGATACATCAATTAGATAAGATATAAAGCATAGAAACAAGCAATTTCGTCGAGCCATTCTATTACAGAGTTTATGCTCCATTTATGCCTCCTTTCATTTTTCCTTGTCTAAATCTATTATTGCAGAATGTATTCCATTCTACTCTGGTATGCTTGTCTAGCTTCTTAAACCTATTAACACTGTCCCTTTCAACATTCCCTGTGATAATGGGTTTCAGTATTGGGGTTAGAAAAAAGAATTCCCTACTGGTCAGAGCCCAGCTGTTCTACTTCTAAAACTTGCACAGTTAAGATACTTTAACTCAGCATATATTTGGCATTAAGTCTGTGGGTCCCGGATCTGTTTGAATTAATACAATTTGTGTCTGTACAGATACAGAGACAGTTTGTGACCAACAAGACCTGATATCAGGCTTAGGCTGATAAAGTAGTAAGTAATAATCATGCTATACAAGTGGCAAAACGTGACCATTTACTTCGAGAAGTGACAATATAACCATCTTCCATTGACATTCAATGGCATTACAGTTGTTGAATATCCAAAATTCACATATTTTAGGTTACCATAAACTCAATACTGATTTGGACCAGCCATGTAAGTACTGTCAATGAGAGCAGGTCGGAGCTGGGAATTATGTGCCTGTCTGACTGCTCAAAGCTTGTTCAGAGGTCAAGAACATGATGGAATACTCTCCTCTTACTTGGATGAATGCAGTTCTACCAACATTCAAATGGATGACAGCATCTAGGACAAAGCAGCCTACTTGACTGGCACTGCATACACCACATCAAATATTCAATTCCTCCACTCTCAATGCAAAATTTTCATTTGACCTCCACCATTTGGAATGACAGGGTCAGCAGCTGCAAGGGAACACCATCACATCTGTACCCTCGATGTTACAGACCAAACAGGCTTAGAACCTTATTGCTACGCATTCACTACCACTTGGTGAAAATCCTGGGACTTCCTACCTAACGTCATCCCTATATCACATGTACCAAAGCATTTCAAGAAGGAAGCTCACCATTTTCTCAAGGGCAACTAAACAACAAACAATCTGTGAAAGAATTACAACAAAACACACTTTATTCACTTATTCAGGAAATATGAAGTAATTACAATCTCAAAACCAACTACTAAGCAGTACAGATGCTAAACAAATCTGTTCTTAAAGTTCGTTTTAAGCTTTAGGCAACTATAGCTGTTTACAAAGTGTTGCATTCATTCTTAAAGCAATTATAAATTTCAGGTTTTGGTTCAGTGACAAGCATGTTAACTTTTCTTTAACTGTTGCAACAAGTCGACTGCAATATCCTGTGTTGATGAATCACTAGTTAATTAAGCACAGATTCACTTCTTTTCTCACCCAATTAGGAATCTCGAGATTGCGTAAAACAAGTGACTAAAAATGTTTATAGATGTCAGCCCTCAGTGTTTTACCACTGCAGCTTCAGAACCTGCTGGGCGATATGGGGAAGGTGATCTAAGAATGATCTCCTCCTTAAATTTCCACTCTTCCCTGAGTGGAAGTGTCTGGCTTCCTTTCACTGTATCTCCATAGTGAAATAGCTGATATTATAAACTTTGTGTGGAGAGCATTACAAGTTTGATACTGTATCATAGTGCCGTCATCAATGATTAGGTAGTCAATTTAGGTGATGACTAAATATTTGTGATTAGTGGCTAATTGGACAGCTTAACTCTAATTTACTTCATTTGCATTTTCAGATCCACACAATGCAATGGCCATCAGGATCTCGTCAGGTTCCAGCATCAATTTGCAGCCTTCCATGCAAACCAGGGGAAAGAAAAAAAATTGTAAAGGGCATTCCTTGTTGTTGGCATTGTGAACTTTGTGATGGCTACCAATACCAGGTGGATAAGTACAACTGCAAGATCTGCCACTTTGACATGCGTCCCAATGAAAACCACACAGGATGTCGCCCAATTCCCATCGTTAAATTGGAGTGGTATTCCCCTTGGGCTGTTGCACCTGTATTCTTTGCAATTATTGGTATCATTGCTACACTATTCGTTGTCATAACCTTTATACGTTACAATGACACACCAATAGTAAAAGCATCTGGACGAGAATTAAGTTATGTGCTTCTCACAGGAATTTTCCTCTGTTATGCTATTACCTTCCTTATGATAGCAGAGCCCGATGTTGCCATCTGCTCCATGCGACGGATCTTTCTTGGATTAGGTATGAGTATCAGCTATGCGGCCTTACTCACCAAGACGAACAGGATTTATCGCATATTCGAGCAAGGCAAGAAATCAGTCAGTGCCCCCAGGTTTATCAGTCCAGCCTCTCAGCTCATGATAACTTTCAGTTTTATTTCTGTGCAACTGCTGGGTGTCTGTATCTGGTTTATTGCTGATCCACCACACTCCTACATAGACTATGATGACCAAAAGACTGCCAATCCTCAGTTTGCTCGTGGAATTCTCAAATGTGATATTTCTGATCTGTCTCTCATCTGTTTGCTTGGATACAGCATGCTTCTCATGGTCACATGCACCGTGTATGCCATCAAAACCAGAGGGGTTCCAGAGACCTTCAATGAGGCCAAACCTATTGGATTTACCATGTACACCACCTGCATTGTCTGGTTAGCCTTCATTCCAATATTTTTCGGCACTGCACAGTCAGCAGAAAAAGTAAGTACAACTGCTCTGCAAAGCTATACTTTGTGCCATTATTGATATGTAATTCACAAATGTTGTTTCAGTGAAATTGATTAACAATATTATGATATTAAAAGATGAGGAGGCTGCACAGAATCATAATAGTGATTCTGGGGATGTGGTAACTAGTAGGATATGGTGCATCATCCCTTGCAATCATCTGTTATCATTGGTCCAATTTTCTGATTTCCAGTGCCCAGATTACTCGACCTGTCCCAGACCCAGGAAAGTCCATTCTATTCTTCTCAGCCAAGTATCATAACTTTAAATATTCATGGTAAATCCAAATTGGCTTTTATTTTATGGAACTCTGAAAGCGAACAAAAAAATTGTCAATTAATCTGCTTGCTTCAAGTTTTTTCTTTGTCAGCAGATATGGTAAAATATTCATTTTCTTCTCAGTTCAGTTCAGTTCTGCTATTGGCTTTCTATTGCTACCATTTACCAGAAAAAAATGTACAGTTTTTCTCTCTGCTGTCAAGTTTGGATGATGAGCAGTCACTAATAAATCATTATATATGTAATATTTCTCATTTGCTTTCCCATTGCCATATTTGTAATTATCCTTCTCACTGATTGAATGCAAATGTTTGATTTGTTATTGGCTCTTCTTGCTAATCTCTGGCCTTAAACTGAAGCAATTTCTTACTCTCAAATTGAACAGAACAAAATAAAGCTGGTAATGAGTGCTGCAGTGCAAATGCATTTGCTATGTTTCAAAAAAAAATTGACTTTCATGTCAGTACTGGCCAATGCTGTCACTATCTGGATACACTGATAATTATATATATACTAAGTGTGGTTTTAAGACTGAAACAGAAAATTATTGAAAGGTGACTTTTTTTGTTTAGTTGATGATAGGTTATGAGTACTGGTTGTAGACTGTTTACAAATACAAAATATTTAGTTTATATTTAAAAAAGACTAGCAGCATGCATTAGAACAAGGTTGTTACATGGTATTTCAACTTTATTAATGTTAGTCATCAAAAAAAGCTTTGATAACTGCAGGATGGTTAATGATAGTGAAACAATTTAAGCAATAAGAACTTGAAAGGAAGACAAATGCATCAACGATAATATGAAATAATAAAAGTATATGCCTGGTTGTTACAGTAAAGGACAGAATACATCTTGAATCATAGATTAGAAAACATGGAGAATAGCTGTTTCTGTTCTAAAAGCGCAACTAAAAATGTATAAAATTGTTGACCAGAGCCACAATTAAACCATGCCAGCATTAACTAGAAAACTTGATCTTTTACTTTTTAAACAGAACTCCCTAAAAAACAAATGCTGAGATTAATCTAGCTGCAAGGTATTTTACACTTCAAGCAGCAAGTGACAAAAATAACTAAATGATTTTCTGATATTCATTGAAATGGTCCCAAAATTTCTGCTATCTGCTGCAGTTAGTGAAACTCCCCACTAGGAGCTTGAAATTGGAAGTGCAACTTAATGTTTTTGGTTTAGTTTGATTGCATTTTCCCAACTTGAATCTACTCAACATCTGAATATTGGTATTCACTTTAATGATTCTCTTTAAAGTGTATTTGTATGACTCGATACGAATTCATAGATACCATCACAAAGATAGCAATTAACCTAAAATTGATTACAAAAAATACTGATTTTAAGAAGTTCCTTGTGCATTGATTCGGAAGGGGACTGTGTTGTATTTCTCGCTTTAGGGTTTACTTTGTCCTAGAGTTCAGAGCTATCTGTAATCTGCAGAAGTTTTACAACATCTAGCAATGCTGCAGCACATTCAAACAGTACAATAATTTCAAATGAAGTTGATTATTTAATTTGGAATGTGATCAGGTGACCATTAAAAATTGCATTATCCAATCTTTGTGCTACATATGATTCAACCTAGCATCTGCTTTTTAACCATGCTACTTCAAAATATGTTCACTTCACAGTAATGTGGTAATTCAGGCTACTGAAGACAGATGGATCCTCTTTCACCTTGGTTATTCAGAGACTTCAGTCAGAGACACAATGACCTTGGTCTAACATGACAACATTAAAATATGTTACTGTTTGAAACTGGAGCTTGAGTTACTGAGGAAACTGCAAAATTGGACATTTTTGGTACAGTATATAAAGTATTTTGGTACATAAATATCTGCCATTTCAAAGCAAAAACAAGAGGAAACTTAGGTTTTAAACCCACAAGGTAAAAGGGAACAGAATGGGCAGAAATATGGGTCCAAAATTGTTCAAATCAATGTTAAATTTAAAAGGATGTGGGTGCTTTGTCAAAAGCAATCCTGGAAAATCTGATGAGTTAGAATGCTTTTCCTGTGGTTTCGTTCATTTTTAACTGTAGAAATAAAGGTTGCAGAAACTTAAATTACTTCAATGACAGATGGTAGAAGAAGAGAAACACAAAGAAATTGAATTATCTTTTTTTTAAGAACAGATTTCCCCTCTACTATCCACTGAGATGAAAATTAGGCATGCCAAATGCAAGGAAGTGCATGGTGCAGAGAGACAGGGTCCGTGACAACAGACAGAAGACGTTCATGGTGAAATAAAGCTGTTTTTTTTTCTCTTTTCGTACTGGGCCTGTTGTGATGCTCAGTTTGCCTGTTTTCTGTATGGTAGACGGTTTTCCCATTATGAAGGCATTTTCACTAATGAGGGTGATGGAAAAAGAAAGCAGGTTACTATTGTGTCATATTACCTAAGGCCTTTACATACACAGTGAAATTTGACAGATCTCAGGCTGCAAGTCCTGTGGTGCTTAGAAGGCCCAGAAGATATATTACATTGAAAATGTAGACATTGCTATTGGATTACTCCGCATGCTCTGAAAGGCCATCAAAGGAGACAGAACTCATAAATCCTCGCAGTCCTCCTGTAATAAATGCTCAGCAGATCAGCCTCTATCATATCCATTGTCATTTTAAATTGCTTCCTGTTCATTTGCAGTATAGTGGCATGTTTTTTATATCGAGGTTATCTTTTTCTGCCAGGGTTGATTCATTTTTGTCCTTGTTTCCATGTGAAAGAAATGTTACAGGTGAAGCAGTAGGGATTACGCTGAAACTACATTCTTGGGGATAGTTTATACAACTGCCTCTTTATCAGGTTTTCAAATATCATCATCATTATTTGTGAGAGGGACCAACTAAATTTGATTTTATTGCCACATGTGCCGAAATACTGTCAAAAGCTTTGTTTACGAGCAGTACAGGTAGATCACAGCAAACAAAGGATGTACAGATCAACAAGACTTAGAGGCATACAGGTTACATTTCAGGTTACACTATTTGAGGCTAGAATCTATTCAACAGTCTGATAATGGTTGGAAAGTAGCTGTTCTTGAACCTGCATGTGTGTGTGTTCAGGCTTCTGTATTTTCTGCCTGACAGAAGAGATTATAAGGTCATTACCAGGATGTGATGCATCTTTGATGATGTTGGCCACCTTTCTGTGGCAGCGAGCCATGTGAATGGCATCCATGGATGGAACGTTGGCTTCTGTGATGATGTGGGCTGTGCACACCACCTTATGTAGTTTCTCATGGTCCTGGCCAGAGGAGTTGCCATACAGGCCATTATGAACACAGACAATATGCTTTCAATGGTGCATCTGTAGACTTTGGTGAGAGACGTTATGGACATGCCAAACTTCCTGAGCTGCCTGGAGAAGAAGAGTTGTTGTTTTTGTTGTTGGAGTATCTTTTTGACTGTCGCATTTGCATGGGAAGTCCAGGTCAGGTTGTCAGTTATTGTCACTCCAAGGAACTTGACGCTGTTCATTCTCTCAACCTCAGTTCTGTTGATGTAGATAGAGACATTAATGTAAGTGTTAGAGTTTAACTGTTGTAAAATATTTGTGATTAACCAAGAGTTTTACTTGTTTTTAATGCTACTTGACAGTTCCCAGCTGATAACACTTTTATCTCTCTGTCGGCAAGTTGTGTGTTCAAGCCCTGTTCCAGAGATTCCGGAATATCGGGTGGCAATTCAACATATTATTGAAGGAATATTACACTATCCGAGCTGCTGTATTCTGGTTAACGTGACAAAATATGGCACTGTCTTCCCTATTTGATGGAAAAAAGTCCGGTGTTGTTATTTCAAAGGAAAGCACAAATGTATATCCTCTAACATAACTAATATTAATTTTTCAAAAGGCAAAACTAGAAATAATTAACTGAATGTCATAAAAATGTTGTTTATGGAAACTTGCTGTGGGCAAATTGCTTGTCATGTTCCGAACATGCAACAATGATAAATGTTCAAAATACTCACAAGCTATAAATGCAAGTCTAGATTGTATGTGCAATTGGTGTCTTATTGTCTTAAAAACAGCATTAATTATTGGTTATATTGGTTATAACAAAACAAGCATACATTTTTGATCAGAGATAATGGGAACTGCAGATGCTGGAGAATCCAAGATAACAAAGTGTGAAGCTGGATGAACATAGCCGGACTTTGATGAAGAGTCTAGGCCAGAAACGTCAGCTTTTGTGCTCCTGAGATGCTGCTTGGCCTGCTGTGTTCATTCAGCTCCACACTTTGTTATCAACATAAATTTTTGGTCAGTTTTTACTTTAATCAGTTTTTTGTTATCACGTTATGTTACACCTTCTAAACTGGTATTTTAGATTTTATTTGGTCTGCTGATTAGTTGGTCTTTGTCCAGTTGCTTCTCATCTTCATTACTTTATTTTCATGGCTTTTTATCTTGTCAAAGAAATGTAAATCAATAACAACTGTGTTTCCCCAAGAGACAAAGCATAAAATTAGAATGAGAGATAAACAACACATCCATCACTCATTCACATCTTCCAATGATATCTTGAATTATTCAGACAAAGAACAGATGTGCGCAAAAGCACATATTTTCTGGACACTCAAAATTACAATGCTGGACATTTGCTAGTAGGGAGAAGGGGCTGTGATGTGACTCCCAAATGAGAGAATTCTGAATTCAGCAAGGCCTTTTGAAATTTAATAGTCAATCACTCAAATATGCTGCTTTGTTGTGGTAGTGGAAACCCTATCATACAGTAAATACATTACAATTTTTGAGTGGGTACCAATGCTCATAAACAGTAGATAAGGCCGATGGAAATGTCAAAGCTGACAAGTTATTTAATTGTCAGCACTTGAAGTTTTGATAAATGAAGTTGTGTTTATACTTTCAATAAATGTTTGCTGGCATAATCCTCAGGGTTATCATTAAAATACTGTTACTACTTAACTGTTTGGGCAACCTGTCATTATCACAGTGGGAAATTTTGAGTTAATTGCATCTAAAGGTTACTAAATACTTAGCTGGGTTCACTGTCGGATAATGAATACAAATGTTTGTTTTTATAAGGGATTATGGATTAAGAGATTTAAATGTATTGAATAAGAGTGAAGTCTATAATATGTACTTAGACATTTATTTCACCTGAGCATGGACCTTGATGTCTGCCTATGGTGGATACTTTACGTTTGCATGGAGCTGAGGGAAAAGGGAGATGGGTACATGTTGGTGTGAGTAAACAGTAAACAGACATAGGGTTTTAATAGGCCTTTGGGATTCGTGGAGATGTACAGGTTGGCATATGGGCATGAGGTCCTATCGTGGATGGGTGCTGGGATGTGTATTGATTTGAGTTAGCTTTGATGTGTCATACAGATTGAATGGGGCAATGTTTGTATGTTAGAGATGACATTCAGAGGCCCTATTACTTATGAACAAATTGGGATGGTATATCCCAGAAAACGGAACTGGGCCTTTTAATGAGCCTGCCTCGGCACTTGTAGTGAAAGTAATTCTCATCAATAAAACTCATATTAAACCTTACATCTGCTCCATTGATAAACCTGTAAAATTAAGCATTTATTTAACTAATCACTTGAAAGACAGGCAATCTTTTAGTAGCCATTGAAATAATCATATTTGAACACAACCCCTGCTGAGATAAGTAGATCTCGACCCTTTGACATTCCACCTAGTATTCACACTTGGGTCAGCTAGTATAATGAAGCATGGTATCGATGGAAAAAATTGAGTTTATTAGAAGTGAAAACCTGATTTTTCTTCATCTGCATTTGACCATCAATCAAAGCAGTCTATGAGCAGGTCCCCATTTTCTCAAACTAAAAGTGATTAAAGTTTTCTTTCATTTTAATTTTCTTTGCATCTGAACATTTAACTCAATGTTCTCTTCAGTTTGAACGCATATAAGCACTTAACCCAAAGGAAAAAATTTTTGTAATGCATCTCAATACCCAGGCATTGCTTATGAATGCAATGGTCAACTCACCTTTGCAGGACTGAGCCCTACATTACAGTAATGAACTATTAAAAATGAAAGAACATAATTTATTTTGTTTACTTTGCATTGTTCCCTCATGAAACAATCCCAGGAGCAGACGACTTTTTCTTTGGTTCCCCTACTGGGTCTGTAGATCCCAGGGTTCAAGGCTCCTCTTAGAAACTGTGAAACATGTGCCCAATTAAATTGACCTAACTCCATGAAAGTATTAAAGGTCTATAAAATGCTTATCCTCGCAATAGAGTGATAAGGGTGTCATTGTTGAGTGTAAGCACATTACCTCCAACGTCATCCTAAGACCATGAAAATTCCACATAGCAGGAATAATAGTAGGTATCTTATATTTGTTGCATGCTTACTGGCTTCAAATGCATCCCTCTTCCATTCTGACAAAAATATGAAGATCTAAGCTCATTTGTTCCCTAAATATTGGCAGTTGCTAACTTTATTAACTAATCTTTACATAACTAGAAGTGAGTCTTTATGGAAAGAAACTGTGTACTCCATTCTACGCAGACAGAGGCTGGTAGAGTGTATTTGTCAGGAATTTGGTTCGGTTGTATTTGAAAATGGTGATGGAGCTTTCATTTCAAATGCTGATTTTATTCTTGAATTCATAAGAGGGTAAAGAAAGATATTTATTTATTTTACATGCATAGAGAAGTTATTACTTTCACCACTTTGGTGACAGGAATTTATTTATTTTCCTGTGTGGAGACATTACTTCTTGTGTGCTTAAGGAATGACAAGATTCATTTTGTTTGATTGAAAGGCAGACAGACGGTCCTTCATCTGAGATGATTGGGGATGTGTAGAGATTTATTTAACCTGATAGATGGATGCAATTATTTTACTGCGTGACACAATAATTTATTTTCACTGGAGAGATTTATCTATTTTAACTTCTGGTCAAGGCTCTGAGAAGAAACACTGACATGACACGATAGTAACTGATCCTAAACAAGGGCTTCGTAGTAGCATTAGCTTCACATGGTTAATATTATAAAATTATTCTATTGTTTTCCATTGTTAACTGATTAGTAGAACGCAAAGAAGCTATGTTGTATTCAAAACTATCTTTGATTTTTGAGGTTAAAAGCTTCAGAAAATTATTTCTAACGTATATTCAAATAAAGCATAATGAGGGCTATTTTCTACTTGTTTGGAGCCCTCAAGATGGGGAAGATGAGCCTAATAGCAATACCAATGTAGCCTGTCGAAGCTACCACATTGGTAAAGGAGTTGGTGTTTGTACTGAGAACAGCTGCCGAGATGAATATTGGGAGCTGATTGCAACTTAAATTGCCTGTCAGTGCTCATTAAAGTGGTGACACAGCTTATTAGAGGATACCACTTGAATTAACAACATCTCTTAGCATTGCTGATTGGAAATGACCCAGTAATTGCTGAGGATTTCTCAGTCTACTTGAAGATACCTCTCCATTCACTTACAACTGGAGATTTGATGGATTATTTCAAAACACATGGGGAGACTTTGTTGGATATTTAATGAAAAAAAGTTACCAACACTACGAACATTTATTCCTGAAATTCTCAAAGGATGTCACTTACAAATCATGCGGTGCATCCTGAGTGAGTAAAAGTGAGGGAACTACAATTGATGGCAAGGGAATTATCTTTGTGATGGGGCCCAAATGCAATAACTTCAGTTATCGCCAATATTTAAGGCTGTTCATAACTTGATGCAGATTATGATTCAATATCACAAAGGTAGTTTTTTTTGCAAAATAACTTAAATCTTCAAATATAGATCAGCAAATACTTGGAGTAAATAGTAAAACTTTCAATCTTTCCGTCCCTAATTGAGTTATGCTACTGACTTCCGGTAAATGCAGCTGTGACATTGACATTGATTCATTCCTACATTGTAACATGAATCTGCAACTCAGTATTTCACATCCATTGCAACTCCATTCTGAAGAGTAACAAATCAATCGTTGAGTCACCTTGTATCCAAACACATTTTAAATCTCAACATTCCCAGCATTGAATGCCTGATGAAATTTGAAATAATTGTACTTCATTCTTAAGCGTCTTACGCAGAAATATGTTTGTACTTAAAGAATTATATCCCGCTATAAGCCCCTCTTTTCACGAAGATAAACTTCAAGTCCCTGAAAGGTAGTAAGTGAATTCTTTACAGAGAAAGTAACATCTGCAATTCAGCCTTTACCACGCTCTGTCTTCTTGGATATTAACTTAGAACAGCTTTGATATAAGACAGAAAACATATTTTCTACCACAATACTTTGTGTCTGAAGATTAGTACTGGATAACCTAAATTTAAGAAGGGTAATTTCATTTTAAATATAAAATAAATATGCCATTTCTATTTGACAACTAAAGAGAGAAAGCTTTATCCAACAATAACAACGATAAATGTATCAGTTCTTGAAAAACTGCAGTTTATTAAAACAGATAATTTAAACCTTCCTTAAGGCAAAAATGTATTATATGCTTCATGAAAAAAATAAATTCTGATCTCTCATGCTAAATAATTTTTACTTTTGTATCACTTTCCTATCTGAAGCAGACATTGAATTCTTTAGCAAAGCATATTATTGCAGATCTGCATTCATTGATATGTACATATCTATCATCAAAAAATCTGTTCCTCAGCTACTAACTCTTTGTCCATTTCTCTCTCTTTGGCAAGTATGTAAGCATGAGATAGGCTGTTCACAACTTTGATATTTTATTTGACCCCAAGAAGAAGTCATTTACTTATGCCATCACTAGGGCAGACTATTTCCACTTCTGTAACGTTGCCTGTCTCCAGACCTACCTGAGCCAAATTCCTGCAGAATTCCAGCAGAATCCAATATACGTAGCAGTCATGTTTAGACTTGATAATTATAACACATTACTGGCTGTCTCCCATGTTCAACCCTTTGTAAACTTGCGATCCTGCTGACTACTTCCTAAGTTGCTACTAAGCAACACTCGCCCATTACTTCTGTTTGTTGACCTACATTAATTCCCAGCTTACTGCTGTCTTAATGTGAAAAGTTTTTCCTTGGTTTCAAATTCAGCTGTAGTTTCAATTCTATTTCTGTAGTAATCTACAGCCCTATGTCCTTTCAAATGTTGGTGCTCCTCCAATTTTATCTGTTGCACATCTCTAACTTTAATCCCTTTACCACTGGTTATTGTGCTTTTGGCTGCTAAGACACTCAGCTTTGACATTAACTCCTTGGATCATACTTGGTCACCTTTATTATTTTAAACACTTTGCTACCTTCATTAAGACATGCAAACGTATGAGTTAGGAATAGAAGTAGACTATTCAGCCCATCGAGCCTACTCTGCTGATCAATAAAGTTGTGTTTGATCTGAATATTTCACATACTTTCATATCTTTGATAACCTTTCATCCTGTTACTTATCAAGAATCAATCCACCTCTGCCTTAAAAACATTCAAGGACACTGCTTCCCCTGCCTTATGACAGAGACAACTCTTAAGATTTATGAACCACTATGAAAAAGAATTCTCCTTTTCTCTATCTTAAATGGATAGCCCCTTATTTTTAAACAGTGGACATCTAGTTTAGATTCTTATACAACAGGAAACATCGTCTCTGAACTACTTCCAATATATTTACATCTTTATTAATTAAGGAGATGAAAAGTGTACACATAATGTCTAATGTGGTTTCACTAATGCACTTTTCATGTGTGTTAATTCATTTAGCTTCCAGTTCCTACATGTATATCACACTGCAAATCCAACTGAGATTTTGTAAAAATCCTGGTTTTAAGGATTTTGTCCTACAAGCTGATATTGCAAATTGGCTCAGATAATGAACATGAAGTGCTTCTAATCATGTTCTGTGGTGCTGGCAGGTTGCTCAAGTCTCACATCCACAAAAACCATCGCCAAGTAGAATTGCATCATTGTCTGAGACCAGGTTTATGTTCATTCCAAGGTACGTGAGTGATCCTGCTGATCTTGTTTTTACCAAACAATTGTTGATTTTCCAATCCAGTTGTGGAATGCTGGAATATGTGCTTGTGGATAGATTGACATGAGATCTTTGTCTTCTTCAATTATATTGTTAGGTTATAGTGATCTGAGGGAAGGGGAAAATGATCAACAGGCAATGAATTCCTTCTGGAAAACTGAAAAATAACTTAGACCAATCTAATAGAGCTCATACACATATTAATATCTTTGAGCTGATGGGAAAATGGACTGCTGGACCTTTGGAGCATACTCAGGAGTCAGCGAACTGAAGGTTTGAATCCTGTAAATAAACCTATTATCAAAGATAAGCTAAATGTCGAATATCCTACTTTGGCTTGGAACCAATATAACAATATACTCTTGACGGAGGGAAAAGAAACCTTTCCATTCGTGAAGCCCATTAAAATAATTTCAACTCACTCAAGTGTTCAATAAGTTATAAAAACATACTGAATGTTTTAATAATTCTTTAAAAGTAAAATGTTAATCAAAAATATGAACTCAGCCAGTCTCTAACACACACCCCTCCACTGCCAGGATAAGTGTTTCTTTGAGCTTCTGAAATTCAACCAAACATTCATAGCGTCTTCAACTGCAATAACAGCTCTCGAAAATTTCAATAATAAACAATATTCAAAGTATTACAGGATTATGAAAAAATATAGAAACAGGTGATTTTTTTTCTTAAGCTATGCATGATGACTTGTAGTCAGAGTAGTTTAGTAGCCTTTTTTTTATTACCTGTAGTTGTTAGTTATTTCTTATGGTTTTCATGTTAAAGAACAGGTGATTAATTTTAGATCATGACACCTAAATAGACCTCATATGGCTTTAACGAACATTGGCATCTACTGTTTAAGTTTGTGACTGCCACACGGCAAATTAAGACTCTTTGAACAGTGGAAACAAGTTCTGTTTGAATTCAGCACCAATTTCAAATAAGGGTCTAGGCCCGAAACGTCAGCTTTTGTGCTCCTAAGATGCTGCTTGGCCTGCTGTGTTCATCTAGCTCCACACTTTTTTATCTAGCCTTGCTGAGTTCCTGTTTTCCATCCATGTGATTTGTTCCCAGCCTCCACTATCTTCTCCTTGGGTTAAAATGTCTCTGTTGGAAACTGGGGACGGACTTGTACATTTGGCTCTCATCCGCCATTTTTATCAGGCTCTGGAACTGAGCCACTGCCGTGATAATTCAGGCCTTGCCATTAACTTTAGACAATTTCTAGTGTTAAATCATTAAGTATTCAGCTATTCATTGAACATCTTAAAGTAAATAATGTATTAATATAAGCAACAACTGGGCAGAAAGTTTTTGTAATGTGGATTGGAATCCACTTAAGATATTGACATAAAATTCTCCTCATATCAACTAATCAATGGATAATTCAAAGGATGGCTCAATAACAACAGTTCTCTGGGGATTGAACAAACAATGTGACTAACACTTTGTTACATTAACAAAACAAACACTGCTAATTTAGGGATACTATTTTTTGGATGAGAGATTAAACTAAGATTTACCAGTTTGGAAAGTCACAAAATATTTCCTGCAGATTTTGGACCTGGGGAAAAAAAAACACCACCAAAGCCTTGTGTTGTGTAAATAACTGTGTATTTCCCACAAAATAAGTGTCAATGGACTTAAAAACATTAAATGGAATGTGGGTGAGCCAATCAAGTAGTTGTTGGACACAAGTTAATTTATTATTTCAGTCCAGAGAAGTATAGACAAAGTCAGCAAGAAATGACTTACATTTATCTCGCACCTTTTACAAACACAGGATGTCCCAAAATGCTTTACAGTCAATGAAGTGCATTCAATGTATAATTACTGTTTTAGTTAGGCGAAATGGTAGACCATTTGCACACGGAAAGCTCCAAATATAATGGAATTAATGTGCTGACCAGATCATTTATTTTAAATATTAATTAAGCGATATATGTTACACTAAAGCCTGGATCTTCCTTCAGATGAGATCATGGGCTTGTACATTGTCTTTGATAATTTCTGCAAATAAGTAGGTCACAAATGGGATTAGAACACAAAATAAGGTCAGAAAATCTGCACAGGCAAAAAAATCATCAGTAGGATCAACAGAAAATAGAATAGATTTTTGTGAAGCGGCAATATTATGATTGACAAATCTCAACAGATACATAATATTAAGGTACATATTGCCCGTGTCCACTAAAAGGCAGAGTAGGCCTGAGGGATTGGGTAACCTTCTCCCATTCTAGTGTTCTTATGTTGCTTTGCACTGCTGAGAATGGTTGGCATTGGTGATTGATATTGATAGCTGGTGTTTCTATGGTGGGTATGACAAAAAGAGTTCCTTCACCTGTGCTAGATTGACAATTCACTGATTTTCAACTTAGAGCCATAGAGTTGTACAGCACAGGAACAGATGCTTTGGTCCAACTCGTTTATCCCAATCAGATAGATTAATCTAGCCACATTTGCCAGCCGTTGGCCCATATTCTTGTAAACCCTTCCTGTTCATAACCCATCCAGCTGCCCTTTAAATGTTGCAATTATACCTGGCTCCACCACTTCCTAAAGCAGCTCATTTCATACATGCACCACCCTCTGTGTGAAAAAGTTGTCCGCTAAGTCCCTTGTAAATCTTTCCCTTTCACCTTAAACTTATGCACTTTAGTTTTAGACTTTCCTACACTGGCAAAAAGACCTTGGCTATTCACCTTATCCATGGCCCTTATAAACATATAAGGTCACCCGTCAGTATCCGCAGAAAATAGCCCCAGCCTATTCAGCCTCACTCTATAGCTCAAACCCTCCAACCCCAGCAACACCCTTGTAAATCTTTTCTTCACTGTTTCAAATTTCACAACATCTTTCCTATGGCAGCAACATCAGAACTGAACACAGTATTCCAAAAGTAGCCCTACTAATGTCCTATACTGCTGCAACATGACATCCCAACTCTTGTATTCAACACACTGACCAATAAAGACAAGCATATCAAACACCTTCTTCACTACCCTGTCTAACTGTGACTCCACCTTCAAGGAATTATGAACCTTCACCCCAAGGTCTCTTTCTTTGACAACACTCCCCAGGACCCAACTATTAAGGGCATAAGTCCTGCCCTGATTTGCCTTTCCAAAGTTCAACTTGTCACATTTATTTAAATTAAACTCCATCTTCAGCCCATCTGATCAGTGTCCTGTTGTACTTTGAGATAACCTCCTTCACTGCCCATTACACCGATTTTGGTATCATCTGCAAACCTAATAACCATTCCTCCTATAATCACATCCATCTCATTCACATAAATGACCAAAAGCAGTGGACCTAGCACCATTCTTGTGGCACACCGCAAGGTCTGTTCACTGTCCTCCAATCCAAAAAAGATCCCTCCACACCACCCTCTGACCCCTATCTTCAAGCCATTTTTGCACCCAAACCCAATTCAATTTCGTAAGGTAGCTAACAACTGACCTTAAATATAAGTTGAACACATGAATTGTAATTGCTAAAATCATGATAGCCTGAACAACAGTCACCAGAAAGTGCCATGACATCCATCCACGTTGAAAGATTATCCATTCATCTCACTTTCACTGGTTTATTTCATCTCCTTTGTATCATTGTTGTTCTTCCAACTGAACTACGCAATACACATTCAGTTCTTATCTATGAAGGCTCCATTATACTTCTCTATTAATTGATCAGCAGGTAGTATTTGCCATCATGCTAACCTCAGGTGAATTGAAACCACCATAAAATTTTAAATCCTCATCTGACTAACCTAAAGCCAAGCCATTGAAAATCAATTGTTACAGTGAATGTTATGCTGAATGAATATTAAGATTGCTTGAAAAGTACAAGTATCTTCTCTGAATGTTAGTGTCACAGGTGGATTTTGGGAGAGATAAAAACAATGAAATGAAGCATGAATAATTACAGAATCTTTAAGATCTTTAAATGAACAACAATAAAAAAATTAAAGTAGAATAGAATAAGGTTCAATTACATTATTTAAACATTGTACTGACACAATGCACAACAATACTTGCAATTCATTTTTAGTTTTAAAATCCAGCACATTCCGCAGCATTTGTATTTTTTATTCTATAATGTGTGGATACAATCAGTTCAAAAACAAAACACTGTAATGAATTAATTACCTTTTTCCAAAATGAAATGCTCAATTCTTCCACTGTTTAACTGAACCAAAAAAGGTAGCAGTTGCACTTTCGATGTCTTAAAAAATTGGTTTGAAACCTGTATTTGTTAGGAATTTCTAATTAGAGGCCAATATTACACTCCCCAAATAATGTCATGAAACCACTTAAACATTTTGAGAATTCCAGTTTCATCATCAGGATGCTTGCCAGAAGTACAGCCGAAGGTGAGAGCTTGTGAATGGAGTGTTTTAATGTGGGACGTTGCGGTACTATACCTACCACATGGTTTTCGCTAAGCAGGGAAATCTCCTGCTCCTCCCACCAGGCAGATGTGTATTGGAAGGATTTTTTGGTCAACAATCAAGCTGCATCAACACATATGAATGCACCTTCTGTGACTATCAAATCCCCGAGCAGGATTCCAACCCAGAGCTTCTAGTTTACAGGCAGTTGGTTTATGTTCACCTTGCAATTTATTTTGTGCTTTTCATGCGCAATTTAACAATGAATAATGCCAGAAAGACATATTATCATAATCACTTAATACTTGGAAAGCACGTCAACGTTCCATGCAGATAATGTAGTAAATAGTTCATAAATTTGTACGTTAAATTGTGTCAAATTCCTACAAAATGCAAATATCTTAATGCTGAGAGATAGTAGGAACTGTTGCTATTGATATATTTATGCTTGTCATTCATGGTTGACTTTATGAGTGGTAATGTGTCTGCAAATATATGAAACAAAAAAGAGTGGCTCAGGTCAGCATTGGTTTAGAGGATGAGAAGGGGGTTTTAATAATGGGAAATGAGAACATAGCTGATGCATTGAGCTGGTATTTTGTATTGGCCTTCACAGTGGAGGACACAAATTACATGCTAGTAATTGAAGATAAGGAGACGGAGGTAAGTGAGGTCCCAGACGTTATCATTACCATGAAAGAAATAGTTTTGGGTGAGCTAATGAGGCTAAAGGTAAACAAGTCTCCAGGTCCTGATGGAATACATCCCAGGGTACTGAAAGAGATGGTGGGAGAAATAGCAAATGCACTTGTGGTAATAATTTAACATTTGCTGGACTTTGGGGCAGTTCCAACAGATTGGAAAACAGTAAATATAACATCTCTGCTTAAAAAAAAGTAGACAAAAGATAGGAATTATAGGCCAGTTAGCTTAACTTGAGTAGTGATGAAAATGCTTGAATTTATCAAGAAAGAAATAGCAAGATGTCTAGACAGAAATTGTCCCATTATGCAGATGCAGCATAGGTTCATGAAAGACAGATCATGCTTAACTAACTTAATAGAATTCTATGAAGACATTACGAGTGCGGTGGACAATGGAGACCTAGTAGATGTTGTGTATCTGGATTTCCAAAAGACATTCGATAAGGTGCCACACAAAATGTTGCTGCATAAGATAAAGGTGCGTGGCATTACGGGCATTGTGTTACCATGGATAAAGGCTAGTTAACTAACAGGAAGCAATGAATGGGAACAAATGAGTGCTTTTCTGGTTTGTTATCAGCGACTAGTGGTGTGCCTCAGGGATCTGTGCTGGGACTGCAATTGTTGATAATTTACATAGATGATGTGGGCTTGTGTATAGCCACGTGTAGTATGTCAAAGTTTGTGGGTAACACTAAGATGAGAGGTAGGGCAAAGTGTGCAGAAGACGCTGAAATTTTGCAGAGGGTTATAGATGGTTTAAATGAGTGGGCAAAGGTCTGGCAGATGGAGTACAATGTTAATAAATGTGAAGTCATCTATTTTGGGAGGAATAACAGTAAAAAGGACTATTATTTGAACAGCTAAAATTGCATATGTTGCTGTGCAGAAGAACATGGGTATCTTTGTGCATGAATCACAGAAGGTTGGTTTGCACGTACAACATGTAATTAAGAAGGCAAGTGGAATTTTGTCCTTCATTGCTCGAGGAATTGAGTTTAAAAGCAGCGAGGTTATGTTGCAGCTGCACAGGGTGCTGGTGAGATCACACCTAGAGTAATATGTACAGTTTTGATCTCCTCATTTGTGAAATAATGTACTGGGATTGAAGAGGTTGCAGAAGAGTTATGCCCAGTTGTTTCCAGAGTGGAGAGGGTTGACTTATGTGGAGAGACTGAGTAGATGGGGATTGTATTCACAGGAATTTAGAAGATTGAGGGAGAATCTTATGGAAACATATAAAATTATGAAGGGAATAGATAGGATTAAAACAGGGAGCTTGTTTCCACTGGTAGATGAAACTAGAACAAGAGGGCTCAAAATTAGGGGAGCAGATTTAGGACTAAATTGTGAAGGAACTGTTCACCCAAAGGGTTGTGAATGTATGGAATTCGCTGCTCAGTGAAGCAGTTGAGGCTACCTCATTGATTGTTTTTAAAGTTAAGATAGATATTTTTGTGAATAGTGAAAGAATTAAGTGTTATGATAAGAGGGTGAGTAAGTGGGACTGAGGCTGTGAAAAGATCAGCCATGGTCTTATTGAATGACTGAGTGGGCTTGAAGGGCCAGATGGCCTACTCCTGCTCCTGGTTCTTATGTTCTAATGTTACTACGTGCCATAGTTGCACTGATTTTTCCACATTACTGATCAGCGACTATTTGTGCTGAAACACCAATGATCAAGTTCACTCCTCTGAGTCATCTGTACTGTTTTTTCACTCTTTGCTCTGGTACAGAATGTTCTAGAATGATTTAAAAGAAAATCTTTTCTCCCTGCCTTTTAAATATGTTGACTTATTTCAGCAATGTCGTTTCATCACTTATTGCACATTACATCCTTCACATTTAAGGATCATAACAGCAAATATTTGGAGGTATTCTGTGGTTGTTTAACGTCATGTGTGTGCTGTTCCATCACAGGCTATTGGAAAGTAATTAAGTGTAGCAACCACAGCTGATTCCCTTCGAATTCAGAAACACTGTGTTTAACTTTAACACCTTCAGATTTCACCTACAATGTGTGTTATATTAGCAGACTCTTGGATAGATTTTCTACATTTCCCAAAGTCACAAATTGGAAAGGTCTTAATGGTACAGGACTATTGGCTGTATATTCAGTTTTAGCTTTCCTGGTGTTTCTGTTGATTTTCCACTGAAGTTTCTGGGAGAAAATAAGGCCCCAGAGAAAAAAAAACACAGGATTCATTATATCAATTTGGGTAAAAGGTATAATTAGCCTTGTTTTAGTCTCTCATTCAGATTCAAATCAAGGTAAGCACATCAAATAGTCATTGAAGGAATGTCGAGGGAGATGGGGAGTCAAAGCTTTATTAGGGACTAGGGCATCAAAGGGTAGAGTGACAGAGTGATTAGTAGGTAATTGCTGTAGAAATGTCATGGTTAACAGAAAGCCAAGACTAGGCAATGAGGACTTTGGGAGTACAGTGCTAACTGCAATGAAAAGCATGCCAGTTTAGCAATGCGGAAACATGCAACCAAAGTGGGCAAGCATATGTCTCTCTGTTAAATGAGTTAAGTTGTTTCTTTTAGATATCCTTGGCCCCATGTAATTTATTGTGCTAACGGTAGCTTGGTGAATTTAGTGATTGGTAGATGGAATTTGGAAAATTTTCTCTGACTCCTTTGGAGCTGAACCTACCAACCCACAAATTCTTCTTAGGTCCTCCATCCTACAGTATATATGATGAGACAGGCAGCCTAACCTTTACTCCCTATCAGTTATACAGACATCGTTTGATGAATACAAATGCAGTGTTACAATTCATCAATGAGGTGGACACATTCCAAATTTTGATTAACACCACTTCATGCAAAAATAAGTTGGAGGTTCGGTGTGTTACACATGGTCTCTGTGATCTTTTGAACACATGTTGATCACCAAAGGTAATTGGAATGGAATTTTCTAGACTTTATTCCTCAATATGCCATATCTTTTGCTCATCAGGAAATTAAATGTTTTGTGTTGCGTGGCAAAATTTGGAATCTTGATGTTTATTTACATCACTATTGTTTGCTGCACGTCAAAACTGTTAATCTTAAGCATATCATATGTATGGATTTTATTTTTGTTTTATTTTACAGAAACTTAAAATAGACTTGCAATATGTAAGGCAGAACCCAAAGAGTTACACAAGAGTAATGGACCAGCTGGTCTCCAAGGTTTTTCCAGAAACCCAGTTAACATAGGATAAAATTTGAACTCATCATGACATGTATTTTTATTCATTTCATTTATTTTAAGGTTTACACATTACATGCATACACCTCCTAACCCAACCATCACAGTTCCAGTCTGAAACTATTAGTAAGCATATAAAAGAATGTCCGGTTAATCCCAACTCCTCGATTTATTGGGAAAGCATATGCTTGTAATGAGAAACCCTATAAACAATATTATTTCTAAGCTCCTGTTTATTAGAATTGTTTTAATTTCAGATTGGGGAAAAAACTTAATGTTAGTAAAATTAAGGTCAAATCGTAAAATTGCTCCCTCAAAAATCATAAAGTAGACTTAATGTAAATGGAAAATTAAGTGACATTAATGTTGATAGTTTTGTGTTGATAATTAACATTGATTGCATAGCTGACAGTCGGAGTGAAACCTTTCTTGTAATATTTAGAAGATCTTTGAGAATTGTGACACAATTTGAATCATATTATACCACAGATATGCTCTTCAGACAGTAAATTGCTAGGAAGGAGTAACAATGTCACAAATTTTATTATGGGAAATTATTTGCAAGATGGTCATGATTTACATTTACATTTAGAAAAGAGAATACTTCAGTTATGGAATTCCCAAATTATATATTCTCCAGTTTGTGGACATTTTATTCCTGTTTGATATTATTTCAAATTATACAAAAAGACAAAACTTGGCTTTTACGCTAAGTGCTGCTTTTTCAATATTTTGTTAATTAGAAATGCACTCTATAGTAAGATTCCAACAAGGCATAATTGGATGTAATAAGTTGGAAACATTTATGACCCTCATTGGATGAATACTAAAAATGATATGCTAAATTTAAAATAAATAAATAATGTCAGAGCTACCCTCGGGGTCTTTTTGAAACTATGGCTGAGCTCTTACTCAGTTTCTCTGGTTTGAATCAGAGAAAAGGCATGCCTGATCCAAACAAGATCATGGATGATTTTCAAAAACATTTGTATGAAAGTAATTGGCTGAAATTTACCATGGTGTTCAGAACACCAACATCATGGCAAAAAGTGAGTTATGAGCAGTCAATTGATTCATCAATTTTAATTCAAGTGTAGCAAGCGACTTTTGATGCTGCTTGGCCAATTAGATGGGAGACGATTTTGAACAGATAAATTGCAAGCAGGGGTAAGCATTAAGGCCCTTGAGCCTGCTCTGTATCCAATACCTTCACAGATGATCTGATTGTTGCCTCAACTATGTATTACCACTAGTCACTGATAACTAGTGACTTGAGCTGTCAACAGTATCATTGGGTGAACTGGGCACTCTGGAGGCAGGTCAGAGACTTTGGTGAACCTCAAATGGGAAGCATACTTGGACAGGGAGGTGAAAAATTCAGGATAGCCATGAATGGTGGGGATGCCGAGCACAGGACAATCCCTCCCTCTGAGCTGTTGAGGCTGCCTTTCCTGTATGCAGTATACATTTTTGGACAATGAAGACTCTGGTTCTGATGACCCTGTGGATTCCCGTAGAGAGCACCACCATGATGTTGGCAGCCGTGTCATGCAGCAGGAGCTGCTTTGTTGTCAGCACAGTGCCAGTAGCCCATTAAATGGCTCTTAATTGGATCTTTAACTATGAATGCTGGTTGCAGACCTGATTTGGTAACCAATGTTCCTTGCAACCTGGCATTAGGAAGCTTCCTCATCGTTAACACATACCTGAGGTGTTTGCTCTATTTCAACCCTTTTGACGACAATTTTACAAGTCGGGGGAAAGTTGACTGTATCAGCGCCGCCTCTTGCTCCCCAGAGGAGCTCGAACAGTTCATCCACTTCACCAACACCTTCCACCCCAACCTCAAGTTCACCTGGGCCATCACCAACACATCCCTCACCTTCCTGGACCTCTCAGTCTCCATCTCAGGTAACCAGCTTGTAACTGATGTCCATTTCAAACCCACTGACTGCCACAGCTACCTAGAATACACCTCCTCCCATCCACCCTCCTGCAAAAATTCCATTCCCTATTCCCAATTCCTCCGCCTCCACCGCATCTGCTCCAAGGATGAGGCATTCCACTCCCGCACATCCCAGATGTCCCAGTTCTTCAAGGACTGCAACTTTCCCCCCGCAGTGGTCGAGAATGCCCTTGACCGCGTCTCCCGCATTTCCCGCAACACATCCCTCACACCCCGCCCCAGCCACAACCGCCCCCAGAGGATCCCCCTCGTTCTCACATACCACCCCACCAACCTCCAGATACAACGCATCATCCTCCGACACTTCCACCATCTACAATCTGACCCCACCACCCAAGCTATTTTTCCATTTCCACCCTTGTCTGCCTTCCAGAGAGACCACTCTCTTCGCGACTCCCTTGTTCGCTCCACACACCCTCCAATCCCTCCACACCCGTCAACTTCCCCTGCAACCACAGGAACTGCTACACTTGCCCCCACACCTCCTCCCTCACCCCTATCCCAAGCACCAAAGTGACCTTCCATATCAAGCAGATGTTCACCTGCACATCTGCCAATGTGGTATATTGTATCCATTGTACCTGGTGTGGCTTCCTTTACATTGGGGAAACCAAGCGGAGGCTTGAGGACCGCTTTACAGAACATCTCTGCTCGGTTCACAACAAACAACTGCACCTCCCAGTCGCGAACCATTTCAACTCCCCCTCCCATTCCTCAGACGACATGTCCATCATGGGCCTCCTGCAGTGCCACAATGATGCCACCCGAAGGTTGCAGGAACAGCAACTCATATTCCACTTGGGAACCCTGCAACCCAATGGTATCAATGTGGACTTCACAAGCTTCAAAATCTCCCCTTCCCCCACTGCCTCCCAAAACCAGCCCAGCTTGTCTCTGCCTCCCTATCCTGTTCTTCCTCTCACCCATCCCTTCCTCCCACCTCAAGCCGCACCTCCATTTTCTACCCACCACCTCATCCCACCTCCTTGACCTGTTCGTCTTCCCTGGACTGACCTATCCCCTCCCTACCTCCTCACCTATACTCTCCTCTCTATCTATCTTCTTTTTTCTCCATCTTCTTTTTTCTCCATCTTCGGTCTGCCTCCCCCTCTCTCACTATTTATTCCAGTTCCCTCCCCCCATCCCCCTCTCTGATGAAGGGTCTAGGCCCGAAACGTCAGCTTTTGTGCTCCTGAGATGCTGCTTGGCCTCATGTGTTCATCCAGCTCCACTCTTTGTTATCTTGCTGTTTACCAGTACTTTTTTTTTGATCAAAATCACACACAGGCCTGAATCATGCAAAAATTATTGTTGCAAAATTATCATATTTTGTTGTGACTATGACCATGGAAAATTCTCGAATAACTCCAACCCTCTTTATATGAAATTAAAACTGAAAACTCTCGAAGTACTCAGCATGTCAAGTAACATGGGTGAAGAGAGAAACAGAGTTAATGCTCATTGCTGCATTGTAGTGAGAATACTATCAGCATATATTTTCTGTTCTAATGTGTAACCCTCTAATTGGCAATCTCAAGATCATTCAGTTATGCTGCATCGTCTTGTCTCCAAGACTTTAGATTTTTTTTCAGTGAAGGTTTCACTTCAAGTATATAATTAGAATATCTTTTTCTTTCTTTACACTTCATGAAATTCTGAACCAAATGCATTTTTTGATATTTATATATAATTTTCAAATTAGACTTCATTGATGTTTTTCTTGTATTTTCAGAACTTAGTGTAATTTATGCTTTCTTTACTTTATTCTCTCTTCATATAATTAGATTCCTATTGTGTCCTACAATCAGATTCTTCCTTTGGCACAGAACCGATGGGCATCTGCTCCATGAAAGCAGCAGTAAATGTTTGATCTCAATTATATTGCCTAGCCTAAAATTGATTTCAGCACATGCTAGTGTTTAAAATGAACATCAGTCAGTGCCACCAAATGCATAATCAAGCACAGTCAAAACTGATCGAACAAAACATGACCATCAACTTGCTCATGACTTTAATTAGTATTGAATATTTCCTTTCATGTTCGACATGTTCTTTCATAGATGAACTAATGATACTTCATAGGGTGCAAAAAGTTTAATACAAGAATCATGGCACCCACAACTCCAATCTTGTATTTGCATTTTAGGCACCAACTTTTAACCATCAAATGGATCTGTTTGAACACTGCAGCTGTTACTTTCCTGTGTGCTTGAAAAAGGATGACAACACTTGAGAACAGTGGGATATCAGCATATATGGCCAGCTCCTAACCCAGTTAAGAGAAAATAGAATAACATTTTTGGTCCATGCTGAGCTTTTAGAATTCTATTACATTCAAAGTGATGTTCTTACTTTTTCTGGACAAGGTCTCAGCCTTGTGCAAAACATGACAGTATCGGCAGGGAGTCAATAAAAGGTCTGGAACTCTGATGCAATGCACTCAAGAAGTAATTGACTAACTCTTCGATTTTTAAACATTTGTGCATTAACTTAGTAGTAGTTGTATCTAAACTGAGCAATTGAACATGGACAAATAACTAGAATAATTGTGTGTGTTTTCCGTATCTTCCATCCTGAAGAGGTATACATCCCAACTGCAGTCCACTGCCTCCTGAGATGGGCAGATGTCAGTGGGCGATAAATGTGATTTGGAGAGAAACTGGATTTAAGAATTCTCAGGATGTTTGTTGCACAGAGTGGGAAATATATGAGCTTATCACCCTCTTTTAATTAGTTTCAGACTCCATATAAGCCTGCATTTGAAAATATTTAAAAATAAATTGTGGTTGGAGAGTTAAGCTCTGTGTTAGCACAATGGCAGGTAGCTCAGTTCAACTCTTATATCTGCTCTGTGTGGAAACTTAACAGCAACATCCTAAAGGCCTCAAAGTACAACGGTTTGTAAATTGGTGACTTGCTGAATAAAGCTCTGCTCCTCTAACTTGAGGGATGTAACTTGCACCAGCTCGTCATTAGCTTCTTGGGGCATTCCTACCTCTGGACACTTCACCAAGAAATAGATTTGGAAAACTTTCTTAAGCCTCTCCTCTGTAATTTAAACTTCAAAATGTTGTACCTGTGTTGTGGTCAGAGCAGATTTACATAAACGTTTAGAAATCCTGGAAATCACAGAGTCATATCGAAGGTGGTGGTTGTGGGGAAACTCAGTATAACAGAACTGCATCAATGTTGCTTAGCCCATGCCTCAATATTTGCTTAGTGATGCAAACCAGGAAACTGGTTTCATTCCATTCTATCTGTTTATGCGATAGGTGAGTACCTGAAGGTTTCAGAAGAGTCTGCAAATTGTATTTATACTCTGTGTCATGCTGAGTTTTACTATTTCATGAATTTTCTTGAAAAGGTCTCTTATACCGTCTCTTACATTTGCTTTTCTTTCATTTCAGGTATAATAGTGGCTGTGCTGTGATTCAATCCAAAGACTTTTGATTTCATGAAATGTTAGTTATTGATATTATAGTGGGTGGAGCGGGTGTGATCACTGGACGAGAATCCCAGAACTCCAGGGGATGTGAAATTGAATCTAGCTGATAGTGAAATGAAAATCTAGTTAATGAACGTCCTTCAGGGAAGGAAATCCACCATCCTTTATTTGGTTTGGATTGCATGTGGCTCCAGATTCACAGCAGTATGTTAACTCTTAACTGCCTCCGAAATAGCCAGCAAACTACCCAATCACAGGGCATTGAGGGATGATTGATAAATATTGGTCAAGCCAGTGATAACCATATTCCATGAGCAAGTAATCAAAATAAACCAAAGCTGGAATCTTATCGGGATCTGAGTGGCACAGGCTATGGTGAGATTCGAGGCAGATTCGAATGGGAAGCCTAGCAAAACCGATCTTGATGACTTTTGTTAAAAGCCTTGTGCCTTGTTAATGATACAATGCTCCCCTTTAATATTCAACTTCCTAGTTTGCCAAATGTGCCAAACAAGCCAGATATCGAGAAAATTTGGCCTAGAAATCTGAGTGACTGGATTCAGATTGCTGCTCATTCTGAAGACCATCATGTAGCAAGCAATTAAACAAGACCTTAAGGCATTGTCTATGGGCCCAGACATACACATCCCTTATCCACGTGCATTAGTGCCCTGCCTTTCCAACCCTCCATGACCAACATAGCACCTCTCTGAGACACTGCTCTGGAACTGTAGACTTGCATTGTGAGGTGCACTGACTATGAGCATTATTGGAAAGTTGCGCAGAGACATTTTGTGTGTGCAGCCAGACATTCAGCGGAATGAAAATTGTGAAGGGGTTGGCCGACAGTATCTGAGAGAGAGGGCTATTTTATTACCCATATGTGAAGGTGTATCGTGCAGGAAGAGGTTTGCCTCTTGGCAGAAACATCCTGATTTTAGATAGGAGTAATATATAACCAGACGTGGCATTGTCACCTCATATGTCAGGGAAACGTGGGCCGATGAAGGCTCAGGTAGATGAATTGTGTGGGGATCTGGGGAGATACAAAGCCTGTGGGGTTAACAGTAAGGACTCCCAGGATGGGGATTTGGATGTTTGGGGGCTTTCCAGCATACAGAGGAAGAGGTTACAGCCTTTTCCATTTTGCTGGATATACTGGAGAAGACAACAGCTGCAACTACTGTCAGAATGGGCAGAATAAATGACTCTGCCTGTGAGGGAGCTGCTACAGAACCCATTGATAATAGCGAAAAGGAAATAAAATCACATAATCACAAAACACAGAGTGCAGGGGCCTCTAATCCCTGGCCATTTTAGTGCATTGCCCCCCAGTTTCGTATCTCCCTGCTGCAGATATCACTGAGCAACTCAATCACACCAATACCCTTGGAAGACAATAGGGATTTTTTTAGGACAGAGGCATCAGCAGCACCAACTGCCCTGTATACTCTTCCAGATAATGCTGTCGGCTCTCAGCACGGATGTCCATTTATGAAGTGCTGACTCATGCTAGAGTCAGTACTTTTGGGGTTATACAAACAGCCAAGAAAGTGATAACAGTGAAATTTGTAAAGGAATACAAATTACAGATGGTGCATTTTCACCATTGCCACCATAGTACCCTTAACAAGCTCCTCTCTCTCCCACTATATCTTAGTGTAGTCCCTGATTCTGTAGCTGGGATAGAGGGACCCTCCTCAGTAGAGGAGTCTGTTTGGTTGGCAAATCCCACAATGCTTGTGCCTGACAACCCAGATACACTGAGTGTCTTCTTGCCAGATGGACATTGAACCTCCTTGGTATGAATTTCCATGACCCAGAGGAGGGCAGCCAGTCTGATGGTAGAGGATCAAACCACCACTGTACTGTCTAAAAGTCGAGAGTTTGAGTGCCAGAAGCCTGGGAAATTTCTTCTTGAGCCAGTTGCAGAGCTGTCGCACTGAGGTGCTTACCAGATTTTGGTCTAATACAGTTGAAATCTGATGTTCCCATCAACATGTCAGCATATTATCCAGTAGGGG
Source organism: Stegostoma tigrinum (assembly GCF_030684315.1). Classification (NCBI taxonomy): domain Eukaryota; kingdom Metazoa; phylum Chordata; class Chondrichthyes; order Orectolobiformes; family Stegostomatidae; genus Stegostoma; species Stegostoma tigrinum. The sequence goes on from NC_081374.1 coordinate 29,741,426, forward strand.
TGTGGGAGTCAGTATTGCTCATCTTTCCTCTAAGGCCTCAGTCCACTCACTCTCAGACACCAAGAAAGTGACAGTTGGGGGAACTTCTCTGACGAGGTGGCAGACATGCTGGTGATACCCGCAAGGCAAAAGAACAGGGAGACTTGGCAGCCAATGGTTAGTGATGGCATACAATGAATGTCACTGACAATGTTGCTGTGAGAGTTGCCATGGAATGAAGAATAGTAGTTACTCAGTTGGGTGCCATTGATGTTTCAGCAACCCTGCAGGAATGTTCCCACTCGTCATCTGCAAGGGCAAGGATTCTTTTGCCGTAAGGGTGAAGAGCCTCATGCCAGGCATTCATCTACTCATTGGCCTCTCTCTGCCCCGTTGTGGGCCGTCTTCACCTGTAATGAGAGAATCAGAGGAATTGAATCAGATGAAATTGGGTGGCACAACTGTTAATCCCAGGCACTGGTGATAAAAGGTGGTGAGGTGTTCTGGAATGTTGAGGAGACAATGCAGAGATCATGCAGGGTTAGTAATATTGAAGAACATAGAACATAGAAACTAGGAGCAGGGCAGGCCATTTGGCCCTCTGAGAGTGCTCTACCATTCAATATGACCACGACTGATCCTTCATCTCATTCCATTTTCCAGCTTTCTCCCCTAAAACTTGATGCCTTTAAAATCTAAAGCGTAAAGCTTACCCATAAATAGATTGAAGTCACAGGTGAATTTCAAGCAACAAGCAACAGTTTAGGTGTTATAGATGAGTTAAGCAGGCAGAAAAGATTAGGAACCATAACATATGAGAATGGTTTACTGGTTGCAGAGCAAACAGATGAATGGGGAAAGTGGGAGCATGCCGATTTCTATGGCTGGATGTTACTGTCTGCTGAGAGCAGTTGCCTGCTCCTGGATTTGGGCCATGTTGATCTTGGAACCTTGCAGCGCCAATGTCATTAGTACACAATACTAATTTTGAATTGGATAAATGGATGGATGCAGATGACCTTGGCTGGAAGTGATGGACTGTTTTGTTCTCTTCTCGGATTTCTTAAAATAGACCAAGTGTTAGGCCAAAGCCAAAATAGGTCACTATGTAAAACACCACTCTATCAAAGATTAGTGTCGAGCCAGTAAAGCTCTTCGTCCAGAAGCTGTCCTTCATTCCAAGTGTATTTTCCCCTTGAGAGTCCATTTTGTTGTTTACCTCCGTGAGCCTTGTGTCAATCATTGGCTACAGTTTATTCAATTGTAATTTAGCAAGGGAGAAATACTCAAGGCAATCCCTCCTATTTATGTTGGAAGCTGTTAATGCCATATTGCGTTCTTCACTTGCTGGATAACAGTCTAACCTTGGACAGTCAGTTTATATATGGGACATGAGATCACAATCCCCCGTCTCCACCATTACCAGATTTACACAAAAACAATCATTCATGAGATGTGAGTGTTGCTGGCTAGGTCAGCATTTATTGCCCGTTCCTAATTCCTGTTGAGGACCTGGTGGTGAGTTGCGGTTCTTGTTCTGAATGTAGACTGACAGTATGTCAGAAAAATACTGTGGAAGTTTTCTTTATGACAGACAGGGAGAGCAATGCCTATAATATTAAATACATTTCTCACAATTCTGTAAAGTTATTATATATTTATTTCTTACAATATTATTCTCACAAGCAATACATATCAATTGAAGAGCTCCATGCACAGTAAGATGCTTAGTTTGTGTCTACAAAAGCCAGAATAATTAGATTAAAGTATTGTGTTATAACTTTGTTTAACTGAGTGCAAAACTATCCATGTGGTGGAGAAGACATAGATATTCTAGAGACTAATATTGTGTTACCCTAGCCTTTCCTATAAGATCTGTCACCAAGAGAGTTAAACTCAACTGACTTAATGTTACAAGATGTGAACTGAGGAATGCAAGCCATTCTACAAAAGTGAATGCTTTTTAGAATTGGCTTAACTCACCTGGCCACTTTAGCATGTATCAATTTGGATATATGAATGCTAGAATTTTCATCCTGAATTCTTTCAGAATATCATATTGCTGATAACACTAAAGGGTGTTTACAAGGGAAATCAAATAACTGCATGTTCCAAACCATATTATTGAAAAGAAACTTGAAATAACATGCAATTTGCTTAACCTGGATACATAAATAATGTCTTCAAGTGGAGTGTATCTTATATTTGTTTTGGACAACTGACTTTTCTATTACTTTTCTATTATTTTCTATTACTTTTCTATTCCAGATGGAGGCGCAAACAAATTTTCAGAGTTGCACTGTTCTAACTTAGCTGGGTTGTTTTAGACTCTAAAGAAGGGAAAAATGTATTCTTACGCGTGATGTATAAAGATGAAACTATTACAGAAGTGAATCGCATGACAAAAAAGCTAACCCATCCAACTTGTGTAACAATGCAAGATATTTGCAAGTTGAAACCCACCTACAATCATGCACAGCCTTAGTACTGCACATGCAAATTCCTGAAAGAGGGGAATACTGCAGAAAAGCTAGTAAGCATTTGTTTAGACCATTTGAATGCTTTTGCAATTTTCCATAAATAATGAAATTAGAGTACTGATTTTAAATTGACTCATTACATTTATTTGTGTGAAGAAAATAATCATGAAATTATGCTGAAATTTCACAATCTGTTAAATTGATATGAAATAAATTTAACCAAAGTTGTAAACTTCTCATACATTTTAAGCTACTCTGTGTTTGGGTGATTTTGGGTGTCAATTAATAGCAATTGTTCAATAATGTTACTGTACTTCTCAATATCACCTTGTCATTGTGTAATGATAGCATTGAGCAGCAAGTTGAAACTTTGCTGTTTGTATATATGACTTTTTGCGTAATAAACATATGTTCTGTTGTTAAATAACATATTTGGTAAACAACTGCAAAAATCAAATATATAATCCCTCAAGCAAACCTACTTTCTGAGATCTGATTTGTTCGGTATTAGCATTGGCTGGGATCACAACATTGTAAATGATTCCAGGGACCAACTCCAATGAGGGCACAAAAGTGTCAATTAAAAGAAAGGGCATAAATTCTCTGAGCATTCACAGTGCACAACTGCTCCAAGTTCTCACTTGGAGCATTGCTAACATATCCATATCAATTACCTATACCTGCACCAAATAGGTTGAAATCCCATCTCCCATTCCATATCCAATTCTGTGGGCAACTGACAATGGCATGCCAGAGTGGTGCAATTTTACAGAATTCCCATAGAACCACAAAAATCTCAGACTGCCTTGGGTGAAACAACATGGTTATAGTTTTTCTCCCAAGGCAAGAAAGAAAATTTTGGTTTGAGGGGTTGCCAAGCGAAGAAGAAAATTTTTTAAGGCCTACCTCTGGGGCTTTGTCCAGTTGTTTTGTAAAATATTAGGTCCTCAATTTCCGCGTACCCCCCACCCACCAATATCACACCACACCACCTACTCCCCTTGACCCTTGCACTCTTATTGCCCATTCATGCCCTGAAACCTAACCCTGCAGCTTTTTACAAGCCCCTTAATAAATCATGGCCATTCATCAGTATGGACTTAGTACAGAGCCAGTGAACTCTACAGTAATAATCCTATATGTGGAAATGCTTCAAAAAGTCATACATCCAAAACTGCAATTGTTATAACCCTAAAAAGTATCAATTAATAAGACCATTAAAGTTTCAATACTACAGCTTATAAGTTAAATTACTCCACAGAGTACTTGATGCTCGTTTGGTTTCCTCAGAACGAGCTCGCAGTGTGAGCAGGTCTGACACTCCTGTTTATGTCTGCCAGCCAAGGCTCCCTGATTGGAGCAGATTAAAAACCCCAACCAGAGAACTCATATACTAATAGGCACACTTGGCTATTCTCATTACAATCACTATAATAAATTCTTCACTTCTTTATCTGATATGAATAGACATTGGTCTATAACAATGTAGATATCAGAAAACAAACATTGTAAAACTATCAACAAAGGATTTTATTTGTTCAATACACTGTAAACAGGAAAAAGACTTTGACAACCTCTAGTTTAAGAATAACTTCATGAGAAATGTGTCTAGATGCATGAATTAAGCCAGAATTCCTTTCCTAACTATCAGAAAATCCCTGCATTAACTTTCTCAAGTTATTACAGCACAACCAGAAACCGTTGAACCATATCACAGCTAGATTCCACAGTCTTGGGCACGGAATAAAGAAGGATATTTAAACTCGAGGAAAAGCTAAAAGAAACTGTTAGAGATAATGGGAACTGCAGATGCTGGAGAATTCCTGCAACCTTCGGGTGGCATCATTGTGGCACTGCAGGAGGCCCATGATGGACATGTCATCTAAAGAATGGGAGGGGGAGTGGAAATGGTTTGCGACTGGGAGGTGCAGTTGTTTGTTGCGAACCAAACGGAGGTGTTCTGCAAAGCGGTCTCCAAGCCTCCGCTTGGTTGCCCCAATGTAGAGGAAGCCGTACCAGGTACAATGGATGCAGTATACCACATTGGCAGATGTGCAGGTGAACCTCTGCTTAATGTGGAATGTCATCTTGGGGCCTGGGATAGGGGTGAGGGAGGTGGTGTGGGGACAAGTGTAGCATTTCCTGCGGTTGCAGGGGAAGGTGCCGGGTGTGGTGGGGTTGGAGGGCAGTGTGGAGCGAACAAGGGAGTCACGGAGAGAGTGGTCTCTCCGGAAAGCAGACAGGGGTGGGGATGGAAAAATGTCTTGGGTGGTGGGGTCGGATTGTAAATGGCGAAAGTGTCGGAGGATGATGCGTTGTATCCGGAGGTTGGTAGGGTGGTGTGTGAGAACAAGGGGGATCCTCTTAGGGCGGTTGTGGCGGGGGCGGGGTGTGAGGGATGTGTTGCGGGAAATACGGGAGACGTGGTCAAGGGCGTTCTCGATCACTGTGGGGGGAAAGTTGCGGTCCTTAAAGAACTTGGACATCTGGGATGTGCGGGAGTGGAATGTCTTATCGTGGGAGCAGATGCGGCGGAGGCGGAGGAATTGGGAAAAGGGGATGGAATTTTTTCAGGAGGGTGGGTGGGAGGAGGTGTATTCTAGGTAGCTGTGGGATTCGGTGGGCTTGAAATGGACATCAGTTACAAGCTGCCACAATGATGCCACCCGAAGGTTGCAGGAACAGCAACTCATATTCCACCTGGGAACCCTGCAGCCTAATGGTATCAATGTGGACTTCACCAGTTTCAAAACCTCCCCTTCCCCTACTGCATCCCTAAACCAGCCCAGTTCGTCCCCTCCCCCCACTGCACCACACAACCAGCCCAGCTCTTCCCCCCCACCCACTGCATCCCAAAACCAGTCCAACCTGTCTCTGCCTCCCTAACCAGTTCTTCCTCTCACCCATCCCTTCCTCCCACCCCAAGCCGCACCCCCATCTACCTACTAACCTCATCCCACCTCCTTGACCTGTCCGTCTTCTCTGGACTGACCTATCCCCTCCCTACCTCCCCACCTATACTCTCTCCACCTATCTTCTTTACTCTCTATCTTCGGTCCGCCTCCCCCTCTCTCCCTATTTATTCCAGTTCCCCCTCCCCATCCCTCTCTCTGATGAAGGGTCTAGGCCCGAAACGTCAGCTTTTGTGCTCCTGAGATGCTGCTTGGCCTGCTGTGTTCATCCAGCCTCACATTTTATTATAAAAGAAACTGTTAGCTTGTTTTTGGATATCGAAATTAACAAAAAAAAGTCATTGAACAAGATGTGACAGTATTATGGAAAAGAGTTTTTTAATTGTTGGGTTTAATTACCTTGAATGAAAGCTAAATTTGGAAAATGTTTTCAGAAAGATAAGAATACCACAGAATATGTTGAAAATTGAAACAGAGAGCAAGTCACATCTGATTTGGCATTTGGTAATGAGTTTGAAATGATAGCCATTTATAATTTGAGAACACTAAGATCTTTGATATTTTAGCATGAATATTAAATACTGCTATTGAAATTTATATAACCTTTATAACTTGAAACGGGAAGAGAGGAAACAAGACTATTTGGGGAATGTCGCAAACAAAGATGAATTGGTTTTAAGGATATATTGGAGAAGAAATTTAATACACATATTCAGCACAGAAGTGGCCTGAACTCCACATTCTTATTGATACCTAAGCAACATTGTCTCCCTTATTAGTTAAGAACCATCTACCTTTGCCTTTCAGCACATCCTCTTTCTGAATATGTTCCAAAAAGCCTTGATCCTTGGAGAAAAAAATTTCACTTCTCTGTCTTATATGGGAGAACCCTTATTTTTAAAGCTGTCCTTGATTGTAATTTCGAAACACCCACTCAGCTTCTACCATGTCAAAACTTCTCAGGATCTTGAATCTGTCAATAATATCATTTCTTATTCTTCAGCACACCAATGGACATATGCCCAGACATTTTAATCTTTCATCATGACAGATGCCCATCATCCCAGGCACTATAAATGTCACTGTAGTTTTGGTGCCATGAGCATATAGAACACATAGGAAACTTTCTGCAGTATCCTTCCAAGTTTGGTCCTGATAATTATTAATAAATGTGAAAATGTTCACATGTCACACAGTACAGCAGTATTATAGGCTATAAATTTCACTCATGAGCTTCCAAAAAGGTGCCAGGTATGCAGCTGACTACTGTTGCCACCCATCTCTATACCTTAGTTGCGTGAAGGCACTGAATTGCAGTTAAAGACAGTAATCTAATCAAGTGACTCACATGCACAAAAAAAATGGGAAATCTTTTTGTATGCATTTGGGAATGATGTTATTACTGAAGCATAAATTCCTTTGGATCTATTCTGCGCTATATCAATGAGAATGTTGCAACAAAGCTGGTAATTGCTGCCCATATCCAGTTGTCCATTAGAAGTTGAGGTGAGCTTCCTTTCTTAACAACTGGTGGCAAAGGTATTTCCACAGTGTCATTAGAAGCATAGGAACATACAAAATAAGAGCAGGAGTAGGCCATTCAGCCCTTTGTGTCTGCTGTGCCATTCAGTATGATCATGGCTTATCATCCAACTCAGAACTCTCTTCCCACTTTCTCCCCATACCCTTTGACCTCTTTAGCCCTAAGACCTATTTCTAACTTCTTCTTGAAGACGTTAAATGTTTTAGCCTCAACCACATTTTGTGACACTGAATTCCACAGGCTCACTACTCTCTAGATAAAGACATTTCCCCCACCGTCTCATTCCAAAATGGCCTACTCTATATCTTTAGACTTTAACAGTTAGGGAGGAAGTTCTTAGATTTTGACTTAAGTGTTGACAGTGGAAAGATGATATATTTCTGAGTCAGGGTGATCTGTGACTTGAACATAATTAGAATATAGCTGTATTACCATATACCTGATGCCCTTTCTTCTTAGGAAGTGTAATCGTGGATTTGGGAGTGTTGCCTTGACACTGCCTCATTGCATTTTCGAGATGTTCAGTCACATTATGGAGATAATGAGTGGAATGAATGTTTAAAGTGAAAGATAAGGTGTCAATCAAGTACACTAAAACAGGACTATTAATTAAGTTTTATTTTTAAATTGCCTAATGGTATTCATATCTGGACTAAGTGGAGTAAATAAAAAAAAATCTCTTCTGGTTGACCATTGCATGAATTGCTAGAATTTTTTAATATTCTTGGATGATGGAAATATCTTGATGGCTTTCATCATCTGTGGCTGTGCCAAAAATCCTTGTTGCATGTGCAACATACTCCCAAAACACAAGTATTTGCTTTTAGAACTGATATTTGTCATTCGACGTCAACCCATCATTTTGTAACATCCTCAAGGCCCTCATTACTTAGCCATCATGTTGGGAATGCCATCCATTTATTAGAAAACAGACATCATCCATTAGAAAGACTCATATGTAAAGGTATTACCAAAGGTTCAGAGTGTGATGAATGTCATTAACACTTTGGGGATCTCATCCGAGGGTTGTTGTTAGAAGCTGCTGGTAACATCCAGTTTGGTGAAGATTGTATATTTACAAATTTAACTAGGGTCTTGTCTACAGATGCAATAAATGCATACTTTTGTTGTATTGCCTTGTTGGGATGTATTAAATTAACAGGAATTTTCATGAATCTGTTTATTTTAGAATCTAGCATCATAACTGATCATTAAATAGTCAATTGAGTGACTTTTGAAGCAATTCACTTTTGGAGAATAACCTTAACCTCCTGTTTTATTTTACTTTGGGTATGTGAGTCTTTCCTTAGAGTGAGATATATGTTTGAAGGCAGATCAATGCCTTCAATGTGATGTAGTATTCAGTGTCCTTTTTCAACATAGATTTTAATGAGTTTTGGGAGTTGAGAACTAACTTGCTGATTTCTGACTGACAGCCATGCCTAGTTTAAAGATGTGATTGAGGGAGTTGTAGGAAGTACTGCCGAGTAGGGTGCAAAGCTGGTCATTAGCATTGCAGTGTTTCAATAATTTATTTATTCCTGTGACTTAATTTTGCTTGAAGCTGGCCTTTGACATTGAAGCTCCTCTCAACTGTGCAGTTGGACAGATGAAGCCTGGTGCCTCAGCACCTTCAGCCATTTGAGCTTACCTGGCAGAACAGCGAATGTAGCCTCTGGCTGAAGCGTGATGGCCGTCAATGGTAATTTCTGCACTCCAGTATGTACTAACTTGGTCTGCAACTTTCTCTGAAATATTTCTCTGTATGAGTTTGCCTTTAAAAGTGGTTGCATTGTTTTCTCTTAAGAAGCTTCTATAAAGAAAAGGAAAAGCTGTAACAGCAAGATTCACATCCCCCACTTCTTGCCTGTGCACCTTTTTGCAACTTGAAAAGCTTGCATAATCTTAGAAAGCATCTTTTCTCAGTGGTTCACCAGTTTATGTTGTGACACATCTTTATTATCACAGCAATGCACTTTTGGTACTGCACTTTCTGTGGCAGCTCCATCTGTGTTCAGCATGTCTGGGCTGCTGAGTGATTTAGAAGTCTTGATGATTGGTTCAGGTATAAAATCATCACTCACCCAAGTGAAAAAATGAACGCTGTTGTTGTGGTTCCCTTCAGATAGTCTGTACCATATATTTCAGGTTTAGTGGGTCTGTCAGCATTATCACCACATTTTAATATTCATACCTATTCACTCGTAATCACTATTAACAGGTTTTACCAAAGTATAACTATTTCCAAGAGATGGCATCTTCTGGAAGCCTACACAATCAGGTTCTCATAGCATGTGATGTGGCACCACCAATACATAGCTTTTTTTATACATGATAAGGATAAATCTTCCATAATAATGGCAGAGTTAAACCTTTACTCCAAAGCCACCCACCTCTAGGGATGAGAATACATATTCAGAAAAGCTATTGTGGGGTTGACAAAAGGTAATACCAATTTAATGATTCATAAAAGGATTAGAATTATTTTCCAACAAATTATCAGTGAGTATGCATCACCATCAGGAAGGTGTTTGATTATATGAGCTGAGAGAAAGAGGAAATGCTGAGTATTTCAGTGCTTTGGAACATGGTTCTCTCAGATCTAAGACCTGCATTTTAATTTAGCCCATAGAATCAATGTCGCTGTTTTTGTCTTTGGTTTTGCAAAAGCTTGACAATCTAAACTGCATTGGTTTAGGTTGCCTTGCTTCATTTTCCATGGAACTATGTCAATAATAGAAAACTTGCTGTGAGTTTGCAAGTAATTGCTCCAATCTGTAAAATCACAGGGGTGTTATTGACATACAAGTTAGCAGAGTGACCATTCTGATTTGTGCAGTTGAAGGGCACTTATTGTGTAAAGATTAAACCTACAATACATCACTGCTTTTGTAATTTGTAAATGAGACAGAGCTCAGCAGCATTATTAAAGTGTGTTGTTAACACATAGCTTATGTTTCACATATTTGACTTTCACCTGAATGATAGCTGAACTTACTAGAAGGATAACTAAATGTGCAGATCAAAACAACCATGAAGTAACAGTAAAAAAAATCTAATCTCTGACTGGGAAAATATAAGGAAATAAGCTCATGTCAGCTCTGCCATTCACATTTGGAATATCAGATATGCCAAATAATTTTTGGCATATAAATATCAAACGTGAATTTAAAATCTAAAATCCTTCAACCGAAATGAGGAGGGATGGGATCAACTGCAAGTGAGTGGAAGTAAGGTGAGAGGACTATAAACAAAGATCAACTGACGATAGCCAAAAATGCTTATTATAATTATTACCATATTATGATTGTAATTTGCATTCAGTTTGAGGGAGGGATGAGTGGGCCCAAACAAAGTTTTTTCTTAACTTAACCAAGAGTAATTTTGAGAACATGAAAACAGACCTGGCAAATTAGGTTAAATTATAGGTCAGTGGAGATTCTGTGGCAAACATTTAAAGGGATATTTCAGAATAGATAATTCCAATGAGAAAAAATAATTTCTGAAGGACCCGCTATCCTTGGCCTACTAAAAATATTAAACACATTATCAGTTTTAAAGAGAAAGCATGGAATTAAACAAGGATCGTTAATAAGTGGAAGAATGGGTGAAAAAGAAAACACAGCTAAGAATGACTTATAAAATTAAGGAAGTGAGCATTTAGAATTTGAGAGTAAAATAGCTACAAACAAATGATAAGCGTTTCTACAGATATCTTATATATGAGTTAACCAAGTATTTGTTCTTTCTATAGAAAGTGAGTCTGGGGAATTAATGTGATAATGGGCACTGCAGATGCTGGAGAATCCAAGATAATAACATATGAGACTGGATGAACACAGCAGGCCCAGCAGCATCTCAGGAGCACAAAAGCTAACGTTTCGGGCCTAGACCCTTCATCAGAGAGGATCCTCTCTGATGAAGGGTCTAGGCCCAAAACGTCAGCTTTTGTGCCCCTGAGGTGCTGCTGGGCCTACTGTGTTCATCCAGCCTCACATTTTGTTATCTGGGGAATTAATGTTAATGTTTAAGCACAAGGAACATGCAAGCTAGGATAGCACAAGATCTATGAATCCAGTTTTCGAACTGGGATCTGAGTGTCCAGTAGTAACATCAATTAGAAACATAACACACCCTATCTGCCGTCTTGAACACCCATTCCTTCACCACTGGGCAAAATGACCTCAGTGTGAGCGTTTACAAGATGCACCACAAACTCTTTAAAATGTCCAAAGAGAGAGAAAGATAGTTGACAGACAAAGGAGTTGCTAACGATCATCGAAGGTGCAACACTTGCCCATTTACCTCCTCCCTCCCCAGTATCCAAGGGCCCAAACATACCTACCAGGTGAAGCAACACTTCACCTGCAATTTCAAGAATCGAGTCTACTGCGTTCGCTACTCACAATGTGGTCTCCTCTACATTGGGGAAACGAAGCGTAGACTTGGCGACCGTTTTGAAGAACATCTACATTCTGCTCATAAAAAAGACCCTGAACTACCTGTTGCCTGCCACTTCAATGTACCACCTTGCTCCCTGGCCAACATCTCTGTCTCTGGCTTGCCTTTTGTTTTCTTAAACAGTAGGACCTCGACGAAGCAACCTTTACAATTCCTCACCACCCACTTACCCCCATTCCCATATATTATAATTCAAGCCCAAGACTACCAACTCACCCCAGTATTCATCATGAATACTGCAGGTACCATGTTGAAATGAAACAATATTCTAAACATCTATTATTACACTAATAAAAAAGAATTCCTCCATGATTGAGCTGTATTCGGTAGATTTAGGGCCCCTTGAAGTACGTATTTGATTATAAAATGAATCAATATGATCCATTACTCCACATCAAAGGCATTTAATCCTTTAATAACCTCTTTGTGCACTCAGTCAAGTTGTAATTGTGAAAATGACAGGTTGTGGAAAACAGTTGGACATTAATAATGCTCATACATTCGCACATTGTGTGAAACCATCCAAATTGTTATGACAGTTTTTTCTTCAACTCTCAGATGGAGGCATACAGATGACTTTTAAACAAATACTGTTAAGACAGGGGATTTAAATAACTTTGCAACTTGGAAGTTTTAAAGACTTGAACTGACTTTGAGAGGATTTACGTTGCTCTAAAACTTTATAGCTCATACTGGGGAATAAGGTTTTAGCGAAAATGGAGTCTGTTTGAACTCAGCACCAAATTCAAATGATCTCGTTTGGTTTGGGTTTTTCCTTTCTGGAGACTCTGCCCACTTTCCTCGGTAAAAACGGGATCTGTCAGAAATTCTGTTTAGTTTCATGTCCCGCACCCCATTTTTAAATGTCCATTATGTCTCTGTGAAAATCTCGACCTTTATGCTCTTCTTTGAAATCCCATTGGTTTGGCAGAACTTTAATCAGTAATAGATATTTTCTGCTCACTTTCCAGCCAACTACATTGTCACCAAATTCTACATCCAGCATCTTGGATGTTATTCCATGATCGGCTTCTGAAGCCAAATTAGAATGACCTCTGAGAACACTACGACATACCTCCCTCCAGCCCAATAATGACAGTCCACCACCATTCTCTCTCTTATTTTTCTGAACCATTTTGTAACCAGTGCTCTAACTGTTCTTATTATTTCACTGGCTTCAATGACTCATCAGCATTCTTGGACCATCTCCTCTGTCAAGGCCTCCCATTATTCAATTACAGTATGGTTGACCCCTTTCTGATTCCAAGCTACTGGATCTGATCTATTTTTTGGTTCATTGAAGATTTTGGGGAAATTACTTGCATTTCTCTAGCAGTGGGTGTTCAACAGGAATCCTATCCTCAACATTGGAAAATGAGTTATACTCTTAAGATACCTCACCACTAAAGTTCATAGACCCAGCTGCTCCTTCACAAACATTCGATACAATTATGTCTCAGAGGATTCATTTAACCCTGATGCATTGGATGATTATAATTTCATCATTCAGCATGACTTTGTTATTATATTGAAGAGAAGAAAAACATTCTCACTACTAGAATTCGATTTTAAGAGCTTTCACTGTTTCATCTCCAGTTCCTTCAGTGGAGCTACAAATGAATTGTACCAAGGAAGAAAGTTCATTTGCAATGTATTTGCTGCATTCAGCAGATTACAATTGCTTTCTGTTCCAAGGTATTTCAGTTCATGTATTTTGGGACTAAAACTAGGCAGAAGAGTAAGCTGACAGTTACATTTTAGTGAATTCCACATTTCCCCAGAGGATATAATTGATTGCATACATACTCTTACATACTTACGGTGACAACCATCACCATTTCATCAACCATGAGTGATTTCTTTCCTTGAAAGTATGACTTGTGTGTGATCACAGACACCACTTCCTTCATATTAATGACAGATATTCAGGAAGCAACCAAGAACTCTCATCCCAAGTGTACTTTGATATGAAAGCTGGGAAATGGGAGTCATTACTCTAGAAGTGAACACCACAGTTAACCTTGATCTGTTTTTCTCTCGTGATCTACCACAGATACAGTGAAGATCTTTTACTTTCCGCAGGGTATTTGTACCCAATGAGTTGATACATAACATAGATACCTAGAAGATAGGAGCAGGAGGAGGCCATTTGGCCCTTCAAACCTCCTCCACCATTTATCACAATCATGGCTGATTGTCAAACTCAACAGCTTAATCCCACTTTCTCCCCATAACCCCTAATTCCTTTTGCCCCAAGTGCCTCTTGCTGCTACTTGAGTACTTTCAATGCATCAAATACTTCCTATGGTAATGAATTCCACAGGCTCACCATGCTTTGGATGAAGAGATGTCTCCTCATCTCCACCCTAAGTGGTCTAACCCAAATCCTCAGATTATAGACACACCCACCATTTGGAACATCCTCCCTACACCTTCCCTGTCTAGTTTTGTTAAAATTTTCTAAGTCACTATGAGATTGCACCATCATTCATCCAAACTGCACTGAAGACAATTCCAACCTTGTAAATTTCTCCTAATATGTCAGTCCCGCCATCCCAGCAATCAGCCTGGTACACCTTTGCCGCAGTCCCTCACGAGCAAAAGCATCCTTTCTCAGAAAAAGAGACCAAAACTGCACCCAGTATTCTAGATGTGGCCTCACCAAGGCCCTCTATAACTATAACAACAAATCCCTGCTCCTATACTTGAAACCCTCTCAATGAAGGCCTTTGTACCATTTGCCTTCTATATGGCCTGCTGCACCTGCATGCTTACCTTCACCAACTGGTGTACAAGGGTGCCCAGGCCTCACTGCACACTCCCTTCTCCCAAGTTATACCTATTCAGGTAGTAGTCTGCCTTCTTGCATTTGCTTCTGAAGTGAATTACCTCACATTTAACCAAATTATACTGCATCTGCTATTCATTTGCCCATTCAACTAACCTGTTGAGATCATGCTGAAGGCCTTTTGCATTTTCGTATTAGTTCACCCTCCCACCCAACTTGGATCATCTGCGAAATTTGAGATGTTACATTTTTATTCCCTCATCCAAATCATTACTGTATATTGTGAATAGCTGGGGCCCCAGCACCAATCGCTGTGGTACCCGACGAGTTACTGACTGCAAGACCCTCCCCCCCACTGCATCCCAAAACCAGCCCAGCCTGTCTCTGCTTCCCTAACCTGTTCTTCCTCTCACCCATCCCTTCCTCCCACCTCAAGCCGCACCTCCATTTCCTACCTACCACCTCATCCTGCCTCCTTGACCTGTCCATCTTCCCTGGACTGACCTATCCCCTCCCTACCTCCCCACCTATACTCTCCTCTCTACCTATCTTGTTTTCTCTCTATCTTCGGTCTGCCTCCCCCTCTCTCCCTATTTATTCCAGTTCCCCCTCCCCATCACCCTCTCTGATGAAGGCTCTAGGCCCGAAACATCTGCTTTTGTGCTCCTGAGATGCTGCTTGGCCTGCTGTGTTCATCCAGCTCCACACTTTGTTATCTTGGATTCTCCAGCATCTGCAATTCCCATTATCACCCATTAATTCTTACTCTTTGTTTCCTCTCTGCCAATGAGTTTTCTATTCATTTCAATACACTTTCCTTAATCCCATGCGTTTAATGTTGCACAACAATCTCTTATGCAGGACTTTGTCAAACACTTTCTGACAGTCCAAATATACTACCTCAATTGGCTCCCCATTGTTAACTCTACTCATTACATTTTCATAGAATTAATAGATTTGTTAAGCATAGTTCCCCTTCATAAATCCATACTGACTCTGCCTGATCCTGTCACTACTTCCTAAATGCTCTGCTACAAAGTCTTTGATAAAGGATTTGAGACATTTCCCCATTACCGATATTAAGCATATGGCCTATAAATTCCCTGTTTTCTCTCTACCTCCCTTTTTGAATATTGGAATGACATTAACCACCCTCCAATCCGCAGGGATTATTCCAGAGTCTATAGAATTCTGGAAGATGACCACCAATACGTTCATTATTTCTTCCTTAAGGACTCTAGGATGTGGCTTGTCAAGCCCTGGGGATTTAGCTGCCTTCAATGCCATCAATTTTCCTAGCACCATTTCTCTACTAATATTGATCTCCCTCAATTCTTTCCTCTTACTAAATCTTATATTCTCCAACATTTCTGGTATCTGATTTGTGTTCTCTTTTGTGAAAACAGAACCAAAGAATGCATTCAGTTGCTCAGCCATTTTTTTGTTCCCTGTTATACATTCCCCTGTTTCTATCTGTGGGGGACCTATGTTTGCCTTCACTAATCTCTTTCTCTTCACATACCTACAGAATTTCATCACTTCAGCCTTTATGTTCCTTGCATGCTTACTTTTGTATTGTATTTTCCCCTTATTAATCAATCCCTTGGCCCTTTTTTGCTGAAATCTAAACGGTTCCCAATCTTCAGCACGTTTATTTTTCTTGGCCAATCTGTATGTTTCTTCTTCCTTGGGTTGGATACTATCTCTAATTTCCTTTGTAAGCCATGGATTGGCCCTCTTATCTATTTTGCTTTTGTGACAGACAGAAATAAACAGTTGTTACAGTTACCCCACACAATCCTTGAATGTTTGCCATTGCCTATCATTATCTTCCCTTTAAGTAACTCTCCTCAACCTATCAAGGCAAACTCATGACTCATATCTTCATTGTTTCCTTTATTAAGGTTCAGCACCCTAGTCTCTGAATCAACTACCTCACTATCCATCTTGATAAAAAATTCTATCATGTTAAGGTCACTCTTCCCAAAGGAATCTTGCATAGCTACATTGGTAATGATTCCCTTCTCAATATACAGTACTCTGTCTAAGATAGCCTGCTGTCTACTTGGCTTCTTCACATATTGGGCAATAAAAGTACCCTGTGTACACTCCAGGAATTCCTGCTCTGCAGCATTGTGGCTAATTTGATTTGCCCAATCTATGGGCGGATTAAAATCACCCACGGTCACCAATATTACCTTATCACGTGTTCTCTAATTTCTTGTTTAATGCTCTCGCCAACATCACCACTGCAGCTGAGGGTCTAAAGATAATACCTACTTTTTTTGCCCCTGGTATTTCTCAATGCTACCCATACAAACTCCACAGTGTCAGAGCTAATATCCTTTCTCAATATTGTGTAATTTCCTCTTTAACCAGCAATGCTACTCCACCACCTTTTCATTTTGCTTGTCCTTCCTAAATACTGAATACCTTTGGACATTCAGTTCCCTTGTTGTCTGATGCCTTAAATTCCTACCCTCCTGGCACGGTAGTTTAAACCCTCCTCAACAGCTCTAGCAAACACTTGCCCCAGGACAACAGCCCCAGTCCTGCCCAGGTTTAACCTGTCCAAATTTGTACAGGTCCCACCTTCCCCAGAACCAGCTCCAATGCCCCAGGAATCTGAAACCCTCCCACTGACACCATCCTTTCAGCAACATATTCATCCACTATATCATGTCATTTATCCTCTGGATAGCACATGGCACTGGTAGATATCCTGAGATCACTACCTTTGAGATCTGATTTCTTCACTTTCTTCCTAGCTCCCTGTACTCAGTCTTTAGGATCTCATCCCTTTTTTTGGTACAAATGGCATATGTAATGTGCACCATGACTACCAGCTCTTCCTCCCCCACGTCTAGATTGTCCTGTACCTGCTCTGAGGCATCCTTGACCCTAACACCAGGGATGCAACATACCATCCTGAAGTCTCAAAGTCCCCTGTAACTATTGGCCTGGCACACTTTTTACCCCTCTCCTCTGGTGCAATGTGTTTGGTCGTTGCTGCTTTCCCCTGAGAGGTCATTCCCCTCAACAGTATCCAAAACGGTACGTCTGTTTTGTAGGGGAATGGCCACATTCCTGACTACCTGTCTATCCCTCTTGCTCTGACTGGTGGTCACCCATTTCCTTCCTGCCTGCAGAATTTGTGGTGTGACCACCTCTATATACATGCTATCCATGATCCTCTCTGCCTCGCTGATACTCCACGGTGTCCCCAGCCTCCACTCCAGCTCTGAAACTCAAGCTTCCAGGAGCTGTAGCTGGACACACTTCCCACACACCTGCTGACCCAGGGGCCTGGAACTGTCTCTGGTCTGCAACACAGAGGTCTCCTGACATGGTTTACCTCTTTAAATTAAACCTTGGAGAGGACTTTATGTTAGATTAAATCAAATCCAGTTATCTGCACTCCTTCTTTCCTCGTCCATGTCCCATCCTTACAGATTACAAGCCAAAAACATACTATATATGATAGAAGTTGTAAGGACTTACCTGCTGTACCCGCTACTCACCAATCTTAGGTCCCAGAATGTAAGCCCTAAATATGAGTCACATGGTAAAGAAAGATTCAACAGACATTTGTTATAACTCCTAGTATCTGCAGATTTTACAGTCACAGTCACTGCTCTGTTAAACCAGTACTGAGCAAATTACAAACTGTCGCATGTCAGCTCAGCCTGTCATATTGCAAGTGACCCCAGTAAAATACAACTGGAGGTCTTTCTAATGTCAGGTGAAGTCTCATGTGATGGCAATATATTTTCTGTTAGAGGTATGTTGCATATTAGCTGTGAGACTTAATACAGTGCCCTTGCTGTCTTTCAGGTGATAAGGGTTAAATCTGACAAATTTGGTTTATAACTCCTCTGCATTTAATCAGCAGTAAAATAGTGGAGAACCAAAATGAATTTCATGTCTTTATTAATTCCAGGTTAGAGCAAGTTGTTGTTTCAGGCATCTTGACTGGTGAGCAGGCTCTGGGCAATATACTTTTGGCATATTGTCCAGGTTAATCACATCCAGAAGTAAGCCTCCCTATTTTTTCTCTGTAAATAGACATCCCTGAAGAGGATGAAGAGCCAGAGGCTGCAAATTTCAAAATTAATAAGATAGTTCATAAAGATGTAACTGCACCAAGCCGTTCTGGAGCCACTAAACCAAGTTATTATGAAATGATAATGTCATAAGTAGGAGCTGGTGTGGGTTTTGAGCCTGCCATTTAGTTAGAGCATGGCTGATCTGATTGATTGTGACACAAACTCCGCTTCCTGTCTTCCTCATAGCCTTAATTTTGCTGGTCAAAAAATCTGTGCCGCTCAGCCTCGAATACATTCAATCACACACTCTCCATTTTGGCAGAGATTTCCAACTTGCTGAAAAAACAATCCCCGCTCATCGCTGTCCTCATTAGTTGCCCCCTCATTTTAAATGATGCACCGTAGTTCTAGTCCAGATGACTCTTCATCAGAGCTCATTTAGACTCTAAGTATTAGCTTGCTGTCCCTCCATGGATGCTGTCTGACCCATTGTGATCTCCAGCATTTGTTGTTTTCAGTGCAGATTCCAGCATCTGCAGTAATTTCGTTGTACTACAGTTCCTGACTCACTCACAAAAACAAACTTCTTGAACCCAGTTCTCCAATCTCAGAGGTAGACACATTATCTCTATACCATAAGCACCCTACTGCAAGACTGTATTGGCGTTGCCTTCTGATCTGTGGGAGAACAGGTAATGGAAGTGCATATTTCCCTGAAATAAGAAAGATTGATGTGCTTCAATGATTAGAATAAAGGCCAGCTGAATTCCTCAATGAGTTACTGATCCATTCAATCAGATTACTAACAAGGCTGTGAGGATGGAATACCTTCCCATGGTTTTCAGATCTTTCCACGCCATGGAAGATTTCTGCAGTACGGGTTACCTTAATTCCTGGACCCAAATTGCACTAAAATCAGTGAAGAATATTTCAAAACAACTGAATTTCCGTTGCTCCAGTTCGGGTATAACTAAGACTGCTAACTAAGAAGCTTTCTTACACTGCTGACCTCTGTGTCAAGATGTATTGTATAGAAAAATCAACTTAATTGCCATTTTATTATTATATGCAGTTATTATAACTTGGAAGGTATGAAAAGCTATTTTCATTTTACAGCAAAATGTGTGTTATCGATTGCAAACTACGCTCTTGTGTTCTGAAATACATTCGTTAGGTGATGATGTTAAGATATCTAAAATTATAGCTCCCCTGGGCAATGGGACAATTGAGGAATACTCTCCGAGACGGCTATTTTCAGTCCTGACTAAAGCTCAATGCAAAGAGCATTTCTCTTGCA
The DNA here is from genome assembly GCF_030684315.1 of Stegostoma tigrinum. Classification (NCBI taxonomy): domain Eukaryota; kingdom Metazoa; phylum Chordata; class Chondrichthyes; order Orectolobiformes; family Stegostomatidae; genus Stegostoma; species Stegostoma tigrinum. The sequence goes on from NC_081374.1 coordinate 29,760,932, forward strand.
GCTGACAATCAAAACATCTGTACTCTAATTGTGAAAAGTTTTCTTTTCCAATAATTTTCGCAATATGTTTTGGATCAGGCCGCACAGAAAAATGAATCAAATTCTCAGCCTAATAACTCAGCGACTTGAAGGACCGATTTGCATTTTGTTGTATATGTAGGTTATATCTCACAATGTAGAATATTGTTAACTCTTTCACATTAAGGTTGTTTCCATTTAATTAATGTGTGGCACAAATCAATGATTCACATGATGAACACTTCCACTTTAGAATTTGTCTATATTACCGATCTAAAACAAAACCTGAGTTTTTTTTTAACAATAAATATATGAGCAAATGGATGAGAAATAGGAGTAAATTGCTCAGCTCTGACACTACTCTACCATCCAATAAGATCACGTCATATCCCAAATAACATTTCATTCCCTTGCTTATCAAGAATCAGTCTACCTCTGCCTTTTAAATATTTAAAGGCCTTGCTTCTCAAGTGTTTTGAGCAAGAGTTCCAAAGATTCATGACCTGCTGTGAGACACATTTTTTCTTATCTCTAATTGGGTGATTTCTTATTTTTAAACAGTGAGCCCTTAGATCTACTTTCACCCACATCATGCACCATATCAAGACTATTCAGGATCTTATAATTCAATAAAGTTAGAACATAGAACATAGAACAGTACAGCACAGAACAGGCCCTTCAGCCCACAATGTTGTGCCGACCATTGATCCTCATGTATGCACCCTCAAATTTCTGTGACCAAATGCATGTCCAGCAGTCTCTTAAATGACCCCAATGACCTTGCTTCCACAACTGCTGCTGGCAACGCATTCCATGCTCTCACAACTCTCTGCGTAAAGAACCTGCCTCTGACATCCCCTCTATACTTTCCACCAACCAGCTTAAAACTATGACCCCTCGTGCTAGCCATTTCTGCCCTGGGAAATAGTCTCTGGCTATCAACTCTATCCATGCCTCTCATTATCTTGTATACCTCAATTAGGTCACCTCTCCTCCTCCTTTTCTCCAATGAAAAGAGACCGAGCTCAGTCAACCTCTCTTCATAAGATAAGCCCTCCAGTCCAGGCAGCATCCTGGTAAACCTCCTCTGAACCCTCTCCAAAGCATCCACATCTTTCCTATAATAGGGCGCCCAGAACTGGACGCAGTATTCCAAGTGCGGTCTAACCAAAGTTTTATAGAGCTGCAACAAGATCTCACGACTCTTAAACTCAATCCCCCTGTTAATGAAAGCCAAAACACCATATGCTTTCTTAACAACCCTGTCCACTTGGCTGGCCATTTTAAGGGATCTATGTATCTGCACACCAAGATCCCTCTGTTCCTCCACGCTGCCAAGAATCCTATCCTTAATCCTGTACTCAGCTTTCAAATTCGACCTTCCAAAATGCATCACCTCGCATTTATCCAGGTTGAACTCCATCTGCCACCTCTCAGCCCATCTCTGCATCCTGTCAATGTCCCGCTGCAGCCTACAACAGCCCTCTACACTGTCAACGACACCTCCGACCTTTGTGTCGTCTGCAAACTTGCTGACCCATCCTTCAATTCCCTCGTCCAAGTCATTAATAAAAATTACAAACAGTAGAGGCCCAAGGACAGAGCCCTGTGGAACCCCACTCACCACTGACTTCCAGGCAGAATATTTTCCTTCTACTACCACTCGCTGTCTTCTGTTGGCCAGCCAATTCTGTATCCAAGCAGCTAAGTTCCCCAGTATCCCATTCCTCCTGACCTTCTGAATGAGCCTTCCATGGGGAACCTTATCAAATGCCTTACTGAAGTCCATATACACCACATCCACAGCTCGACCCTCATCAACCTTTCTAGTCACATCCTCAAAAAACTCGATAAGGTTTGTAAGGCATGACCTACCCCTCACAAAGCCGTGTTGACTGTATTTGATCAAGCCATGCTCTTCCAGATGGTCATAAATCTTATCCCTCAGAATCCTTTCTAACACCTTGCAGACGACAGACGTGAGACTTACCGGTCTATAATTGCCGGGGATTTCCCTATTTCCTTTCTTGAAGAGAGGAATTACATTTGCCTCTCTCCAGTCCTCAGGTACGACTCCAGTGGAGAGCGAGGATGCAAAGATCTTCGCAAGTGGCGAAGCAATTGCATTTCTCGCTTCCAAAGTTGCCTCTTACTCTTATAAATTTCAGCACATAGAAACCCGGCCTATCCAATGTTTGTTTCACAAGACAACCCGCCCATTCTCGAGATCAACGGCCCTGCATAATCTCCCAATGTTCATATTGAAATCCTATCACAATGAAATGAAATGATAACCAATATATCAATTATCCCTGTGCAATATAATTTGTAGGCATGCATCTGTAATAACTAGCTAAGAACAGTCTTGGTTTTGAAAATTCAGTTTCAATAAATCTTCATGTATATTGACAAAGACCATTTTCTCTTTACTCTTTTTCTTACAGGCTATACATTTCTAACTCTGCTGCTATTAAAAGGTGCAATTGCTATTGATTGATTTTGTGCCTGTAGAACTCAGATTCAAATTCAGCTTGGACTGTTTGAACGAGTCTGGTGGTATTATCACTGGACTGCTATTCCAGAAACCCAAGTAATATTCTGGGGGAGATAATGGGAACTGCAGATGCTGGAGAATCCAAGATAATAAAATGTGAGGCTGGATGAACACAGCAGGCCAAGCAGCATCTCAGGAGCACTCTGATGAAGGGTCTAGGCCCGAAACGTCAGCTTTTGTGCTCCTGAGATGCTGCTTGGCCTGCTGTGTTCATCCAGCCTCACATTTTATTATCTAATATTCTGGGAGCCTGGGTTCAAATCCCACCATGGCAGATGGTGGAACTTGGATTTAGTGAAGACTGATGACCATGAAATAATTGTCGATTGTTAGACAAATCCAGTGTGTTCACTAATGTCCTTCAGCAAAGGAAGCTGCCATCCTTACCTGGTCTGACCTACATGTGACTCCAGACCTTCAACAATGTGATTGACTCTTAACTGCCCTCTGAGATGGACAATATATGCTGACGTAGCCAGCGATGTCCTTATCCCATGAATGAATGAAAAAATTTCCCGTATTTGCCAGTTAAAGGTAGTTGAGGCAATTTAATAATGACTCTTACTGAGCATGAAACTATGTCACAAGAATATCTCTGATACGACATCAATTAATTCATTCAAAGTTTCACTTGAGGGAGTCCCACTAAGCTCAGGTTCAGATTTAATTTGGAACTCTGGCTGCACACTTGAATGCATTACATGGCAAGGTAAAGAGTTTATGGCAGGGCTGAAAATTATGGCTTTGGTCTTTCCAAAGTTGAAATTGTAAGGACTTCTAATTCATCCTAGATTCTGCTTCAAGCAAATGGGTCAGAGGCATTTCAGGGGGCAGAGGGATTGAATGGAGAAGTAGAATTTGGAACAATCAACCAATGAAAGTGATCTCCTGCCTGTGAATAATATCACGAAAGAGCAGCATGCAGGTATGTAAGTATAGGAGATTAGTGATGCTTCAGTGACTGTCAAGATGCTAGCAAAAGGGTCAAAACAAAAGGCAATGCTGTGCTGTTTATATCTGAATAGGTGAAAATGGAACCTTACACAGGTTATCTCACAGACGTGGACTTTGAAGCAAATACATGAGAAAAGGTGGGCATGGTTGATTGAAGGGACCAAGGCCAAATTTGACCTTTTTTTTAATATCAAGCCCTGACCTGAGAATGTTTGCTGCTGACTATCTGAGTGCCTGAGGCTGGAAATTAAATCTGAAGGACAAATATCTCTTACTTTAAACGACAGAGTGAAAACATAACAAATTAAGATTTAGTCCATTTGGCTTATACTTTCACTTGAGAGCTGGAGCTATACGAAGTAAATAAGCAGGTGTTGTTTTGTTGTCCAAAGAGTTGAAGTTCCAATTCAAATTTCCAGAAATCCCAGAGATAATGCTGCAAAATTATAAAATATTGATCTAATTCATTAGGCATCCTTCCTTGATCCCAAGTGCATAGGAAAACTTCGGTTGAAAACATTTATCTTGTCTGTCAATAACACATTTACGTCTACATCGCGTGCAAGTTCAGCATCAGCGGCAAATAGATGGACTTTGCAATCTCTTCAAAATAGTGTTGGTTTTCACTTTCTCAAAATCCACAAAAATGACAAAGTGACAAAAGAGCTAAACAAAGTAACTCTTGGAACTGTACATCAGCAGCTCAGGGAATGTATTATGTGCTGGCAAATGTTTGAATATGTGTCGTATTAGCTTCAGACCTAGCTGAAATTCAATCACAATATTCAAAAAAGTGTATTTGCAGTTATTTTTCAACGTCATTCTCATAGAGTCATAGTGTTGTACAGCATAGTAACAGAGCTTTTAGTCAAATCTTCCATGCTGACCAGACATCCTAAATAAATCCATTTGCCAGCATTTGGCCCATATTCCTCTAAACCCTTCCTATTCATGTATCCATCTGGTCGACTTTTAAATGTTGTAATTGTCCCAACCTCCGTCACTCCCTCTGGCAGCTCATTCCATAGTTGCACCACCATCTATGTGAAAATATTGCCACTTACATGTCTTTTCTATCTTTCTGCGCTCACCTTAAAACTATGCTTTCCAGTTTTGCCCTCTAAACCCTAGATATTCATGCCCTATCCATGCCCCTTATGATTTTGTAAACATCTATAAGGTCACATCTGCGACTCTCCAGGGAAATGAGTTCCACTGTATTCCACCTCTCCCTATAACTCAAACCCTCCAGCCCCAGCAACATCCTTGCAAATCTTTTCTGCACCCTTTTAAGTTTAACAACATCTTTCCTATAGCAGGAAGACCAGAATTGAACACCATATTCCAAAAGTGGCCTAACTAATGTCTTGTATAGCCACAACATGACATCTCAACAAGATCAAAACTCCAAACATAATACTGCTGAATTCAGAGTATTGTTGATTTTTAGATACTTCAGTAAGGCAGTTGTAAATTTTCTGAAAAACATCCTGTAGAGTGTTTTGCCTCACCTCTCTGGTCACTATTGACTTTCAGAACATGGGCAATGCTGTCATGAATTCCCTTGATAGTAACGTGCTGATCACAGAGCTGTCTTGTCAAGTAGAATTATCGGCTCTGCCATTCTGCCAAACCCCAAGACACAGCTATCGATGAAGACTTCTGTCATCAGATCCATCTTAATTACCAAACATGTTTGAAATTGGATGGAAGGGCTTGAAGTTCATTGATCTGCGAGACACACTTTGAATTATCTGTGATGTCTGATATTTAACATCTCAATCTGGCTATCTAAGACAGTATTCAAATGTAAAGAGAATGTTCAATTGTTATTGACAAGCTAAATGACTTTCTTTGACAAAAACGTGGAATGTAATGTTAATTACCTTCAGAGCTTAATATGCATTCCTGAACCTAGTGTGGACAGTTGAAGAAACAAACAGTAATATCACCAATTTGCAAATATATAGCCCATTTAACACAGTGAAATACTCCATACTGCTTCACATGAGCAGCATCCAACACTGAATTCCACCAGGAAATATTAGTATGGGTAGCAAAAAAAATTTTGGTCAAAAACTAGGTTTAAAGTAGCATCATGGACATTGAAGGTGAGGCAGGGAGAACTATAGAGGCGGGTCTAGAACTTAAATCAAATGGCTGCCAATGTTCTAGCAAGGAAAATTGGAGAAATTCAAGAGACCAGGTTTGGAGAAGCGCAGAAATCTCAGATTATATTGGACTGGATGTTTTTAATGAAATGGAGCAGGAAGATAACAGACAAATTTTGGAACTAGAGTGGGAATTTTGTGGTCTTGCTTAACTGAGAGTCAATTTGTCTTGGCATGTGCAGGAGTGATAACCTAGTGTATGTTAGGACATGGACAGTAGAGTTTTGAATGGCCTCAACTTTACTCAGAGTAGAATATGTGAGGCCAGTAGGAATATGTTGGACTAGTCAATTGTAAAGACAGCAAGGCCAAGGGTTAAGGTTTAATTGCATATGAGGGAAGGTAGGTATAGATTCAGGCATGTCACAGATGTCAATATAGCCAATTTTAGTGACAGCACGGATATGTGGTCAGGAGCTCATCCCAGAGTCAAATGTTACATTCAGTTTGTAAAGAGACTTGGGAAAAGAGATTGGGTTGATGGTTAGGCAGTGAAGTTAGTGGCAAGGGTAATGGTTTTGGATTCCCAAATACTTATGTGGAGAAAATTTTGGCTCATTCAATACCGGGTGTAGTATGATGTTTTAGAGGCAGTGGAGGGATCGAGAAAAGTGATAATGACATAGACTTAGGTGTTATCAATGTACAAATCAAAATTTACACTATTATTTTGGATTCTCTGTCTAACAGTAACGTGGTGTGTTTATAAAACGTGGGATGTCACGGCTCAAGAACAACATTCATCAGCGCCTCCTCAGCAATAATTCTGGATTCATGGGCAATAAATTTGGACCTTGCTAATGACAATTACACCTCTTAACATACTTAAAGGATGATGTAACCATGTGGAAGCACCTAGATGAAAAATGGGAACGGGACAAGAATAGATTTTTGAGGGACTAACTGTAATGGTACAAAAGTAGAGAGAGAAGCTATTGCAAGTGATTCCCTGCTTATGAGTGGATGGACAAAATCAGAAGTAGCTGCATGCAGTCACGTCTAATTGAGTGACGGTGAGAAAGTACTGGAGGAGGATGACACGGCCACCATGTCACAGGCTGCAATCAATTGAAAATGTCAACTAGGGATCATTTATTTTAGTCACAACTAAGCCACAGTTGTGATTTTGAGAACCATTGCAATGTTAGTTTTGAAGATTAGAATTCTGATTGGATGGATATCAAGAGGGATTGCCAGGTATTTTGCACATGGATTTGGGACGCAGGTGATTTCAGAATGAGAAGCAGAGTGATAATGGTAAATTTGAAGGATGTGGGTACAATACCTGAGGAGAGAAAATCACTAAGATAACCGTCAAAATGGGAGCCAGGAGAGTCAGTCGAGTGGTCAGCAATTTATTGGGAATGGTGTCAAGATAGCAGTCGCTTAGTTTCGTGGATACATTGAACTCATAGAGTGCAAGCAGGGAAACAGACAACAAAATGGACAAAGATGCAAGTTCACAGCAAGGGTAAGGAGGAATCCTCAAGGCGTTTTGGCTTGCATCACTTGAGAAGTGAAGTACACAGAAAGGCAACTGAAATTGGAGAGGCAAAGTTACCTAGGAGCTCTTTGCAATTGTTTGAGGTGCCACAGAGGAAACCAATAAAAGTTATTTTAAAAATAATGTTTTCGGTTGTAGGAAGAAACCAGGCATTATCTGTGCATTCCATGATGGCTGTGGAATGACGGCCAATTTTGGCAGACAAGAATAGCATCTGATGGTGTATTTGTAAAGCTTAATCCTTTGTATGGCCTATTCATTTAAGCTTATGTTTCTTAGATTCAACAGAGCAGATTTGAGGACTGAACCAAAAGGAATGGCTATCGTGCAATAGATTTTTATAAGCACCATGGCATTAGCTTCAGAAGTGATTTTATGCTTGAGCTGATCACTAGGTGCAAATATATCATGTTGAATGAATGACGAACAGACAATTGCAATTTTAAAATTGTGTTCATGTGAATTAAGACAGACATTTATTTAGAGGATAGGGACAAAAAATAACGTGTAGTTCAGAGGTTTAAGATGTGGGTGAAGAGTAATAAATGAAAATGACCAAATATTTCCTTAGCTGTGATTGAGATGATGGAAGAAGCAAGAACACATGCATTGTGAGATCGAGGAAACAGAAGTGACTGGGTTGGGGAATTTATCTGGAGGGCTATGCACTGAGAAGAGAGAAAAAAATAATGAATTGAGATAGGGACTGAAATGATCCAGAAAGATATATCAATCAGTGCAGAAGCTGGTGATGGAAAATAATGAAGCAATCACACTGCAAAAGGCTTTATCATACTTGAGTAGGAGCCGAGAAAGGGAATTTTAAATGTAGGGTGAGAGGGTTCTAGGAACGCTTAAAGGGAAAGCAAGAAATGTTTTAATTCTTTGTGGAATGTAAAAATCTATTGAAGACATATTTTTTCAAAATTATATAGGGACCATGCAAAATGGAAGCTGCTTTCAATGCGTTATTAGTAAATCTTCTTGACAGCAAGTCCCAGAGTAGGTGTAAACACTAAGGTGTGATTTGATGATGACAGCTACACTACCCTGTAGCAAATTGGACAGGGCAGTTGTCGAAAGATATCATTCAAAAACGAGCTGTCATTTAGAGGGAGGGTGTCATCATTCTTCAGGCAGGTTTCCATTAGGGTCCTGGTGTTAATATCCATCTTACATTTAAGTCATGGGTAGCTCTGGATAGAGTTGAGAAGTGGAGCTGAAAACTAATAAACTGTTGGATTTCACAGGATCAGCACTGGGAGGCATGAATAGGCTGAAGAAGAGATTGGCAAATTTAGCGCCTGGTGGACAGGTTGAATGGGAACGTAGGCAAAAGAAAAGGATGAGTCAGGGATGAGTGCCTCACTGAACCTTTTAGAGTATGCCACGTGAGGCATGGTGGGAAACTGTGCCTCTATCTAATAGGGAATCCAGCCCTTGGATGCAACAGGAGAGTGAAAAAGTTGAGGGATATTGGAAAATTTACAGTTGGGATTTGGACAACAGAGTGGGAAGGCTTGAGAATGAAAGGAAATTAAAAACAGGAAGAAAAACAGGTGAAAAATGATTATTTCAGATTTAGCAGCCAAAACATACAAGCCTGCACTGTGGTTAGCAGTAAAGAAACCAATCAATAAAATAACAGACAAAATTGCTTTGTGTATGCCCCTAAGCAATAATTGCCTCTGAAGTGACCTATTCAAGAAGATTGTTACTATAAGGCATTGAAAGCAGCTTCCATTTCCCACTTTCCCAATAATAATTTGAACCAATGTGTCTTCAATAGACTTTTACATTCCACAAAGAGCTAAAATATTTCTTGAAAGAAAAACAGAAAATTCTAGAGTCATTCAGCAAATCAAACAATATCCCTGGAGAAAGAGAAACCATGATCATATTTGAAAACTGTGATGTGACATGAGAACTTCATGAGGATTGAGAATTCTCAGCAAACTGCATTTACACAGTCCTAAACCATCCAGTGCTCTTTTTGAATAAACTTTGCTGATTTTGGTATTTCTTTCACTATAATTTGATTTGTGTGGGTATCTTTTGAAGACAATATTTGCATTTATTAACATTCTCAGGATATCCCAAAATGCCTCATAACTGATTCTTCACGTGTGTTATGGAGGTGAATGTGAAACTCTGGAGCCAACAAATGATTTGCTCACTTAAAGAGTCGAAGGCAAGCCTTTGCAAAGTGGACATCAGGACCTCAGGTCATTGGACACTGAAATTTGGGGTCACAGGTTCATAGACAAGCTATGTCTGTTGTAGAGTTGTAACTGTAGGAAACAGCTATGCTCCCACTCTGATAGGAATACACACGCACATGTGTACGTGCAAAGACATGCACAGACTCACCCACCATCCCCCCCCACCCCCAAACACACGTACAGAAAACACACTGACACACAGATGGACAGCCCCACATCCTTATGCACCCACACCCACATCCGTATCTAACCTAGCCCTATACCCCTTACTCTGGGGTCACAACGATTTCTGGCCTCAAATTGGAATCACACTGAGAAATGTTTGAGACACACGAGTTGAGAGTGATTTTTTTCTGATTAATTTGTAGAGGAGATATTCCAAAATCTGGTAGTGTATGTGTCTCCCCACAAATGTGTAATATCTTTGTACTAAGGCACTAACAGTTAAGTTCTGATGCACAAAAGCCCTGGTTTTCCCAGAATCAGTTTAGCAAGTACAACCCTTGCCATGATCTTTGTTTGAGATAATAATTTTGAAAGGGTTTTTTATTCACATGTGGACATAGGTGTCGCTGGCTGGCCAGCATTTATTGCCCATCCCTAGTTGCCCTTGAGAAGGTGGTGGTGAGTTGCCACTTTGAACCGCTGCAGTCTGCATGCTGTAGGTTGTCCCATAATGCCTTTAGGGAAGGAATTGCAGGATTTTGACCCTGCAACAGTGAAGGAACGGCGATATATTTCCAAGTCAGCATGGTAAGTAGCTTTGAGGGAAACATGCAACTGATCGTGGACCAATATATTTGCCGCCCTTGTCCTTCCATGTGAAATTGGTTGTGGGTTTGGAAGTTGCTGTGTAAGGACCTTTGGTGAAGTTCAGCAGTGCATCTTGTAGCTGGTACAGACCACTGAGCATCAGTGGTGGAAGAAGTGAATTTTGTGAATGTGGTGCCAGTCAAGCAGGCTACCTTGTCCACGATGGCGTCAAGTTTCTTTAGTGTTATAGGAACTGCAGTCGCCTAGGCAAGTGTAGTATGTTCTATCACATTTGTGAATTGTGCCTTGTGGATGGTACACAGGCACGGAGGAGTCAAGAGTTGAGTTATTCTCTGCAGTATTCCTAGCCTCTGACCTGCTCTTGACATTGTTAGCAGGGGATTGATTGATAGTAACACATTGAATGTCAAGGGAAGTAGATAACTTATCATAAATATTGGAGATGGTCATTGCCTAGCATTTGTGTGGCATGAATGTTACTTGCCACTTTTCAGCCCAAGGCTGGATATTGTCCAAACCTTACTGCATTTGAAGATAGACTGTTTCAGTGTCTGAGGTTCCACAGTGATGCTGAACATAGTGCAAACATCAGCAAACATCCCCATTTCTGACCTTAGGATGGAGGGAAATCATTGAGGAAAAAACTGAAGATAGATGGGCCAAGGACACTACCCTGAGGAGCTCATGTAGTGATGTTCTGGTGGCTCAGTGGTTAGCCTTGCTGCCACACTGCGCCAGGGACCCAGGTTCGATTCCTCAGGCAACTGTCTATGTGGAGTTTGCACATTCTCCCTGTGTCTGCATGTTTCCTCCAAGCGCTCTGGTTTCCTCCTATGGTCCAAAGACGTGCAGGCTCAGTGAATTCATCATGCTAAATTGCCCATGGTATCCAGGGATGTGCAGGCTAGGTGGGTTAGCCATGGGAAATACAGGGATAGGGTAGTGACGTGGGTCTGTGGGATGCTGTTCAGAGGGTCATTGTAAACAGAATGGGCTGAATGGCCTGGTTCCACACTGTAAGAATTCTGTGGATTCTCTAAGCCTAAAAAGACTAACCTCAACAACCATAGCCATGTTCCTTATATACTTGGTATGATTCCACCTGGCGGAGGCGGAGGGGGGGAGCTTTCTTCTGATTCTTATTGACTCTAGTTTTGCTGGGACTCCTTGATGCCACACTTCATCTAATGTGGCCTTGATGTAAAAAATATGTCTTATCTCACCTCAGGAATTCAGCTCTTTTTTCCACGTTTGAACCAAGGCTGTAATGTGGTTCAGAGCTGTGTAGTCCTGGCAGAATCCAAACTGGATGTTACTGAGCAGATTATTGCTGAGCAGTTGCTACTTTATAGCACTGTTGATCTTTCATCACCTTCCATCATTGAGAGTTAAATTGATAGGAGCAGTAATTCATCATGTTAGCATTGAAGCTGCGCCCAATCTGATGATGACAAATACAATCTTTGAGGAGAAACTGAAGATTTACACTAGCAAGTGTAATATGTGTAGTTCCCAATAGTCTCTATTAAGTATGTCAGACTAATGGTGTAAAATGTATTTGTTGCACTCAATAAAACATCTCATTAACTAAGACAAGTGTCTCTTCTATTTAAACTCATCAGTGGTCAGTCCTCCATCACTGCGATCCTTTACCATTTCTTCCCTTCTATCCAACAATGCACCGAGCAATGTGATTGGGCAGAAGGAGTGTGGAAGGGAAGGGTATGGATCTGTCTTCTAAATGAGGGTTGGCAGAGAGTGTAAACCTTTGCTATGAGGTATAGCATATAAATAAAACATAGCTTTCTAAAAATGTAGCAGATCTCTTTATACTTAATGATCATGGGTTTTACCATGAGAGCAGTATGTTCTGCATGACTGCTCAACTTTAGGGAGTGATGAGAAGTAATGTGTCATTTCCTGATAAGCTGTGGATACCAGTATTCGTGCAATGTGGATTGTTGTCAGACACAATTTGCTGAGATACACTGAACATACAGAATGTGGCAGTCAATATATCAACAAACATAGCACTGGTGGTATTTGAGTTGTCATACAAAACAGCATTGATGAAGTAGCCAGTTATCAGAATGTAATTACTGGAAGATTGGAGGGAGGCAAATGTTGTTCCTCTTTTCAAGAAAGGGAATACGGAAATCCCTGGAAATTACAGACCAGTCAGTCTTACGTCTGTGGTCAGCAAGGTTTTGGAAAGAGTTCTGAGGGATAGGATTTATGACTCTTTGGAAAAGCATAGCATGATTAAAGGGAGTCAGCACGGCTTTGTGAGGGGCAGGGCATGCCTTACAAATCTCATTGAGTTCTTTGAAGAAGTCACGAGACAGGTTGACGAGGGTCGAGCAGTGGATGTGGTGTACATGGACTTCAGCAAGGCATTTGATAAGGCTCTCCACGGCAGGCTCATTCATAAAGTCAGGAGGTATGGGGTACAGGGTGATTTGGCTGTCTGGATTCAGAATTGGTTGGCTGACAGGAGGCAGAGAGTGGTTGTAGATGGTAAGTATTCTGCCTGAAGGCCAGTGCCGAGTGGTGTCCCACAGGGCTCTGTTCTTGGGCCTCTGCTCTTTGTAGTTTTTATAAATGACTTGCATGAGGAGGTTGAGGGGTGGGTTAGTATGTTTGCTGATGACATAAAGGTTGGAGGTGACGTTGATAGTGTCGAGGGCTATTGCAGGCTTCAGCGAGACATTGACAGTATGCAGAGCTGGTCTGAGAAGTGGCAGATGGAGTTTAACCTGAATAAATGCGAAGTGATGCATTTTGGAAGGTCGAACTTAAAGGCTGAATATAGGATTAAAGGCAGGATTCTTGGCAGTGTGGAGGAACAGTGGGATCTTGGTATTCAAGTGCATAGCTCCCTCAAAGTTGCCACCCAAGTGGATAAGGTTGTGAAGAAAGCATATGGTGTTTTGGCTTTCATTAACAAGAGGATCGAGTTTAAGAGTTGCGAGGTTATGCTGCAACTCTACAAAACCCTGGTGAGACCACACTTGGAATATTGTGTCCAGTTCTGGTCGTCCTATTATAGGAAAGATGTGGAGGCTTTGGAGAGGGGGCAAAGGAGGTTTACTAGGGTGCTGCCTGGACTGGAGGGCTTGTCTTACGAGGAGAGGTTGACTGAGCTTGGACTTTTCTCTCTGGAGAGAAAGAGGAAGAGAGATGAACTGATTGAGGTGTACAAGGTAATGAGAGACATGGATAGAGTCGATAGCCAGAGACTTTTCCCCAGGGCAGGATTGACTGCCACGAGGGGTCATAGTTTTAAGGTGTTAGGAGGAAGGTATAGAGGACACGTCAGAGGGAGGTTCTTCACCCAGAGAGTTGTGAGTGCATGGAATAGTTTGCCAGTGGTAGTCACGGAAGCGGAGTCATTAGTGACATTTAAGCGACTGTTGGACATGCACATGGACAGCAGTGAATTGAGGGGAATGTAGGTTAGGTTATTTTATTTTTGGATTAGGATTATTCCACTGCACAACATCGTGGGCCAAAGGGCATGTACTGTGCTGTACTTTTCTATGTTCTATGTTCTAGTTGTATTCTTAGACATGATAAAGAACAATTTTAGTCTTGCTCAGAAGGAATTCTATGTTGAAGGAGAGTTCTCATGAATCATGAGGTTGATAGAATTGTCCTGTTTTACATGGCTTGATTAGTGGATCAATATCCTTATTAATGCCAGGTTAATGTATGGATTCATGCGCTTTTTTTTTCTTCTGCCCATATGCCGTGTAAATATATGGTCTAGCCTGTCTTGAAGTAATGCTTAAAACCTGTTTGCCCCTGAAGATTACATTCCTGGCGAGTCCTGCTTCAACTCTGAATGACCAAAAAGAACATACTTTTTTGGAGACTAGTTCGATGTGACCAGGCTACTCACATTTCGGGTGCTGCAGCTAATCGTCATGTGATGTTGCTTGTTGGATCTGCCATGCTTAGCTGTGACCTGAATATGAGATTGGTGTCTTCCAGTTCAGGTTTCATTGATATCCATCAGTCCAGAGCAATGTGTCTCATCTTTGCAGTGTTTGGAAGTTAGTTATGAACTTCAGAGACAGTCGTTTTGGAACCTGGCTTTTGTTATACTTCATGGAACTTGACAAGTTGAAATTGTAGTTGTGATGGTGCACGTGTGAGAAGTTTGCGGCAGATTATTTTTAGTGTTTTGTATACAGTAAGAACAATGAAATGATCGTCGCATAGATGAATATGAAACCATTGTACCACAAAATCTAGAGAAAAGTATCTGTCAGTCAAAGTTAGAGTAGTTTGCTGGAGCAGTCAAAAGGAGTTAAAACCAAACACAACAAGCTTGTCATCATATCATGAACACATTCTGTGGATTTTTGGGGTTGCAGCTGATTCCAAAATGTTGAGCTTGGAGAGAATTTAATGTTGCAATGTGCATTTTTCTCAATGATAAAGTATTTGGAAGACTAATTGTAAAACATGTTGGTAACATTTCTGTTTTTATTTGTTTATGAGATGTGGACAGTATTGGCTAGGCCAATATCTATTGCCCATCCCTAATTGCCCTGGACAAGATGATAATGAGCTGCCCTCCTGGACTTTGCTGAAGTCCCTGGGATATAGGGACTCCCAAATGATATGAGGAAGGAACTTCCAGGGTTTTGACACTGAAAGCAAAAGTGAAGGCATGGTCATATAGTATGGCTTGTGGGTTGGAAGGGAAAATGCAGAGGTTGTGATGTTCACATGCATTTGGTGCTTTTGACCTTCTTAGTAGCAGATGTTGCAGTTGTGGAGCCCCCTGTCTCCTATCAGTTCAGTATGAGACTTTCTTCCTATCATATCTTAAGTTTTTTTTGAGGAGAAGCTCTCAAAAATTGTTTTCAAAATTTGGAGCATATGATGGTTAAAAAGTTGAAGAAACCATGACACCTTTGAAAATCCCATTATTCTAATGGTATAGGCATCTTTTGTATGTCTTCATTTGGTAGAATCTGGTCTAGCACTAGTTCACCAATAGATTGAGCAAAATAAATTTATTTGGCTCGTGTTAATTTGATGTATTTTCCTGATGAAAACAAGACCACGTTTCTTTTCTGCCGTTAAGAGCTAATGAAGGTTTGTGTCACACATGTTTAATTCATTCAATAACTGTGTATCATCTGTGGCTCTGATGATCTGATCCATTTATTGTTGAAAAATGTCCACGTTGATGGATAATCCAAATGGTAATTTGAATGAATAGCAGCAACCAAAAGGTAGACCTCACATCTACCTCATATTCCGTATTGGAAACCAGCAAACCAATGGTCTCAAAGTGGACTTTACTAGTTTCAATATCTCCCCACCCCCCCTGAAACTCATCCTAAGACCAGCCCCTGCCTCAACCCTACCTCATTGACCTGCCTGTCTTCTCTCCCACCTGTCCACTCCACTATCTACCTGCTACCTCTATTTATTTCAGAGCTCCCTTCCCCTCCCCTATTTCTGGAGAAGGGTCCCAACCTGAAATGCCAGCTTTCCTGCTCCTCTGATGCTACCTGACCTGCTGTATTCCTCCACTGTGTTATCTACAAAAAGGCTTTTTAAACATTTCAGTTCCAATGATTCTAAAGAATGGTGTATGTGCCGATATTCAATCTATGTGAGTCTCACCATTCACTTCGAATGCCACCTCTCTTTAAAATATGATAAATATTGTGAATGTACAAAACATGTAATGGAGCTGCACCAGTTAGCATTATGCTTGGGTTTCTGGTTAATGTTGTTTTGTGCTGTGAAATACAATCCCAATTGGAACTTCTCTTGAATCTGAATCTTGCACTTAAGGTGAGGGTTGATGCTGGTTTGGCATCATCTTGCACATGTAACATTGCTTTGGCTTTAAAATGTCAATAGCATCAAATCTGTCTGAGTAAATGTTGATCAGATGATGGATAGAGTCAATTTTGCATGCCTGGAATGTTTGATGTTGTAGCTGCTGAACTGAATCTTACCATATACAGCAACATACCCATTTCATCAAGTCCAATGGAGAGTTTCTGTGAGGCCTAACAAAATTTTTTACAATATCTTGCCAAACTCATCTCATTGGCTAGTTTCCTCACATTCCCTCTGGTACCGCTTACAGCTGATGCTAGCTGGATTCTACCACTCACTATATACAGATAACTTGCCAGTGCTGGAATCACTTGGAAAAAAACTGGCATTCCTGGCACCTGTGCCAATTTAGTGGTCTATTGTGCAAACAGATGAATACTACCAGCATGGAGCTCCCTAGCACAGTTTATGACATGAACTTTAAGCCTGGCAAATAAGGGGAAAATAGCACCCCACATTTCAGGGAGGCACTTAGAGATGCTGATGGTTGGGATTGTGCAGAGCAGGGACATCTTCCACCCCCAAGACCAGTAGAGGATATAGGAACTGCTGATACTGGAGAATCTGAGACAACAAGATGTGGAGCTGGATGAACACAGAAGGCCAAGCAGCATCAGAGGAGCAGAAAAGGTGACATTTAACGTCTAGACCCTTCTTCAGAAAGGGTCTAGACCCAAAACGTCAGCTTTCCTGCTCCTCTGATGCTGCTTGACCTGCTGTGTTCATCCAGCTCTACACCTTGTTGTCCCAGTAGAGGATACCTTGCCATCAGGCCTCGTTCATCTGATCCAATATTTCCACCAGGGTTATTGTGGCCATCTCAGGAATTCCTAACTGTGAAGGAAATGATCAATGACCTTCGCCACTCTACCAGTGTAAGTATCACCATGTGTTCGCTGCTACCTCACAGCCACTCTACCTCTGCTCCTGTAGCCACCTACCACCAAGTTCACCAAGACCTACCCCTCTGACTATTGTATGCAGCATCTTCCCTCACTTGCTGTTACCACCCAGTTTCCACACATTACTAAGCCTGAAAGCCCTCTATGCTGCCTAACCGTTTTCTTGGAACACCTCACTACCTTTTCCCCACGTGCATTAGCACTAGCAGCTGTGTCAGGCCTTTCCATCTCTGTTAAAACCACCCTTGTTCTCATTCCAGAAGTGAACAATCCATTGTAGGGCAGAAAAAATGCCAAGACTGGTGATGGGCTGCTTGACATTGGGCAGCTCACTCCTTAGTAGGAGAGGACCCTGAATGTGACCCTTGATTGTATCCAAGCCGTGGACTGATATCTGAGCATGCCCTTGGCTCACTGTGCCTGGACACCTTGACTAAAGTTTGTATCTCTGGACTCAGTTGAGGACTTCTGACAGCTATGACTTTGTGTCTGCACTAAACAACAAGGTAATTCAGAAATACTGTGAGCATCTTTGCTCTAGCTGAAGAGCATTATGCAGAAAGGTAAGCCCCCAAAGTAGGGATGCTGTGAGTATCCAGGTAGTCTCAAGGTCGGGGAGTGCTAAAAGTATGTGCAAGCAGGCCTCAGATACGGGCGGTACGGCTTGGTGGTTAGCACTGCAGCCTCACAGTGCCAGGGACCCAGGTACAATTCCAGCCTTGGTAACTATCTGTGTGGAGTTTGCACATTCTCCCGTGTCTGCGTGGGTTTCCTCGGGTTCTCCGGTTTCCTCCCACAGTCCAAGGTGTGCAGGTTGGTGGATCGGCCATGCTAAATTGCCCGTAGTGTTCAGGGTGTGTGGGTTATAGGGGGATGGGTCTGGATGGGATGCTCCAAGGGGCGCTGTGGACCTGTTGGGCTGAAGGGCCTGTTTCCACACTGTAGGGAATCTAATCTAATAGAGTGTGGTCCAATTATGATCTCCTGTCCCTGCATTTAAAATGTCTTTGCAGCAGCATTATAAGAACTAGTTACGGGGCACTGAGAGATGCAGTCTTAAAGTGCAATTGACATCTCACTGCTGCTTAGTGCGAATCTTGCTGTAACACTTATGAAAAACATAATAGTTGGACTGAGATGATTTCAACATCAAGATGAGCCTCACCAAGTTCTGTCAAATATCTCTTCGTAAGCTCTGTCACACAGACTCCTGTTAGATTCTGCCCATCATCTTTACTTTTTGACAATGATAATTTTTGGTGTCATTTTCTGCACAGTCAGAGCCTAATTTTCTTTTTGTTAAATGTAATGTTGTGTATATGGGCTGAACAAAATATTCCATAATGGTGATAAGAAATGGACTCATAGTTTTGGAATTCTATCATCTGATTTTAATAGCTGGGCCTTAAATCATGAATTTAAGGTTTTGAAGAAGGAGAAACAATGATTTAAAATTGCCATAATAATCAACTGATGACGCATTTATCCATAGCTCATGAAATAAACATGAAACAAGAAGGGTCACTGGCTGTGAAATGTTAATTCTGATTTTCTTCTTCAGCCAGACCTGCTGAGCTTTTCCAGCAACTTCTGTTTTTGTCCCTGATTTACAGCATCCACAGTTCTTTCAGTTTTTATTGTAAAATGATCAAAATGATCTGAACTGAAATCAACATTTCATCAGAAAACAATTGTAATTGTCCAAGATAACAACGTGTGGAGCTGGATGAACACGGCTGGCCCGCCTAGCCGAACTCGTCCTCACCCTCAACAACTTCTCTTTCGATTCCTCCCACTTCCTACAGACAAAGGGGGTGGCCATGGGCACCCGCATGGGCCCCAGCTATACCTGCCTCTTTGTAGGTTACATGGAACAGTCCCTCTTCCGCACCTACACAGGCCCCAAACCCCACCTCTTCCTCCGTTACATTGATGACTGTATCGGCGCCGCCTCTTGCTCCCTAGAGGAGCTCAAACAGTTCATCCACTTCACCAACACCATCCACTCCAACCTTCAGTTCACCTGGGCCACCTCCAGCACATCCCTCACCTTCCTGGACCTCTCAGTCTCCACCTCAGGCACCCAGCTTGTAACTGATGTCCATTTCAAGCCCACCGACTCCCACAGCTACCTAGAATACACCTCCTCCCACCCACCCTCCTGCAAAAATTCCATCCCCTATTCCAATTCCTCCGCCTCCACCACATCTGCTCCCACGATGAGGCATTCCACTCCCGCACATCCCAGATGTCCAAGTTCTTCAAGGATCGCAACTTTCCCCCCACAGTGGTCGAGAACGCCCTTGACCGCTTCTCCCGCATTTCCCGCAACACATCCCTCAAACCCCGCCCCCGCCACAACCGCCCAAAGAGGATCCCACTCGTTCTCACACACCACCCCACCTACCTCCGGATACAACGCGTCATCCTCTGACACTTCCGCCATCTACAATCCGACCCCACCACCCAAGACATTTTTCCATCCCCACCCTTGTCTGCTTTCAGGAGAGACCACTCTCTCCGTGACTCCCTTGTTCGCTCCACACTGCCCTCCAACCCCACCACACCCGGCACCTTGCCCTGCAATCACAGGATATGCTACACTTGCCCCCACACCTCCTCCCTCACCCCTATCCCAGGCCCCAAGATGACTTTCTATATTAAGCAGAGGTTCACCTGCACATTTGCCAATGTGGTATACTACATCCATTGTACCTGGTGTGGCTTCCTCTACCTTGGGGAAACCAAGCGGAGGCTTGGGGACCGCTTTGTAGAACACCTCCGCTCGGTTTGCAATAAACAACTGCACCTCCCAGTCGTAAACCATTTCCACTCCCCCTCCCGTTCTTTGGATGACATGTCCATCATGGGCCTCCTGCACTGCCACAATGATGCCACCCGAAGGTTGCAGGAAGAGCAACTCATATTCCGCTTGGGAACCCTGCAGCCCAATGGTATCAATGTGGACTTCACCAGCTTCAAAATCTCCCCTTCCCCCACCGCAGCCCAAAACCAGCCCAGTTCGTCCCCTCCCCCCACTGCACCACACAACCAGCCCAGCTCTTCCCCTCCACCCACTGCATCCCAAAACCAGTCCAACCTGTCTCTGCTTCCCTAACCCGTTCTTCCTCTCACCCATCTCTTCCTCCCATCCCAAGCCGCACCTCCATCTCCTACCTACTAACCTCATCCCACCTCGTTGACCTGTCCGTCTTCCCTGGACTGACCTATCCCCTCCCTACCTCCCCACCTATACTCTCCTCTCCACCTATCTTCTTTTCTCTCCATCTTCGGGCCCCCTCCCCCTCTCTCTCTATTTATTCCAGAGCCCTCACCCCATCCCCCTTTCTGATGAAGGATCTAGGCCCGAAACGTCAGCTTTTGTGCTCCTGAGATGCTGCTTGGCCTGCTGTGTTCATCCAGCCTCACATTTTATTATCTTGGATTCTCCAGCATCTGCAGTTCCCATTATCACTGATACAATTTCCATCCAAGTGATACTTTGATATTCAAAAGGAAAGGAAAACATGCAGCATGTAACAAAACCAATGCTGGTGTGAGTGAAAATATCCTTCCTTGATGTGTCTTATATGAGATTTAATCAAGAAATTGGCATAATGTGATATAGTCCATATTAGATAAGCTACCTACTTCCAATGGCTTTGACATTGACATCGTCTGCCATAAATGTGTATCCTTGGGATAGACACCTGAAACCCTTCACATCATTAAAACAGAACAACTTTATATTATTAATCTGCAAATATCTGTTCTTCTTTATGTTCTCAGTGTTCTGATGCTCCTTTTTAAATTGATTCTGCCACAAGGCTCCTTTCCTTGTTGAGAGGCCAAGAAACAGAGCTCTCTTCAGTTCTGCTGTAACAAATTTATCTGGGCCTGCTGTGTTCATCCAACCTCACATTTTATTAACTTGGATGGAAATAATGACTTCAATTTTTTAAAAAAAATTCATTGTAATGTTGCTGGCTGGGTCAGTATTTATTTTCCGTCTATTTGCTTTTGAGAAGTTGGTGGTGAACTCCATTCTTGATCTGCTGCAGTCCATGTTTTTTGCTGGAATCCCTGTGATGTGTTAAGTTTACCACAACTAATGTCTGACTGGAGTTTGTAAGCAATGTCTTTGTTGTTACCTCTTGAACTTTTAAATTGAATGCTTACATATCACAAATGGAACATTGAAAATGTGTTTTCTCATTATTCCTTTGTGGACCCTTCTTCACATTTTGAAGGGCTTTGCTCCACACACTGTGGAGCATTATTTTGTAATTTATCTTTCTCTGGGAAATTGGATTTATTTCATATTTTAGCTCAAGGATCCCTTGTAGAACTTAGCTTGCATAAGTACTGAACACTGTCTTGGTGAATGAAACAAGCCATACCTAATGTAAGATTTGGATATTCAACTGAACCCATTCACATGGGAATCATTATTCCAGAGTCGAACAATTGTGCATGCTACTGACCTGGTACAATTGCTTTGAGCTTGCATTGCATCAATGTTATATTCAAAATGTTTGTTCAGAAGCATCTCTTGGAAGGATTTGATGGATCTAAAGACAACAACCACTTTTATAGGCCTTTCAGCTAAGTTAACTTTGATGAAATCACATTCCATACTTTTGTGTCAATACCTGCTTACATTTTGGTCAATTGTTTTACCTGGATATTTTCACTTTGAAATGCACTCAAGCTTTGGTATTTTGAAAGTGACTTGAACTTTAAATGGATCTTCTAAAATCTGATAAATATTGTCAGATTATTGCAGTCATCAGAGATACTGCAGGTTTTGTTCTAATTAACTCTTGAGTACGCAAAGTAGAATGTTTGACCTTCTGTTGTGCCTTGTCAACTCTTTGCCGATCATAGGTTAAAGGTTGATTCTTTACATAACTGAAGCTCTGAATGTTAGTTTGTTAGTGGATTGCCAATTAATGGTTAGATGTTTGCTTTTCATCTTTCTTGTGTCACTTTTTTTCTCTATGGTAACAACAATAAACTTTTTTTCATGTATGTTTTCTTTACTGTGCTCTGGGATCACTCTCATAGATGGGATGTGTCTTTAAAGCACTTTTAAACTGACATTTATTAAATCAGACCAGCCCTGTCATTTTATTGAAAGAATGAGCTAGTATAAAGTGATCGCTGTGCATTAGCTTAGTGCCTTTACTTTTGATTATGGCACGTTCGTCCTAATTGTAAATATAACTTCAGCTCTGAGCTCAGGCAGATTGATGGATGGCAGCTAGGAAGAAAAGACTTCACATCTTTTACCCACTGCTGCCAACTTTTCAATCTTTAGCATCAATGCAGTGCCACTAGCTAGCTGCCACAACTGGTTTTATTTAAGATAACATGGCGTAGAGCTGGATGAACACAGCAGGCCAAGCAGCATCAGAGGAGCAGGAAGGCTGACTTTTCGGGCCTAGACCAAAACATCAGCAGTTCCTACTTTCTCTGAAATACCTAATTTTAGTGCTCATTTGTTACCACCGTCAAAATTAGCATGGTGCAATTTATGGCTTTTTACATTTCAGTCTGCACAACATAGAGCATAGAGAGTTATGTTCTTACTGAGACAGATATGTTGAAGTTTATTAACAATGCTATCTGATTATGCTGCTCCAATATCACAGACATAGCACACATTGTCTAGTGATAATGGGAACTGCAGATGCTGGAGAATCCAAGATAATAAAGTGTGAAGCTGGATGAACACAGCAGGCCAAGGAGCATCTCAGGAGCACAAAAGCTGATGTTTCGGGCCTAGAACCTTCATCATCTCTCTGATGAAGGGTCTAGGCCCGAAACGTCAGCTTTTGTGCTCCTGAGATGCTGCTTGGCCTGCTGTGTTCATCCAGCTTCACACTTTATTACACATTGTCTGGTTCTTTTTTTCTTTATTTATTCATGGGATGAGGACATCGCTGACTAGACAGCATTTATTGCCCATCCCTAATTGCCCAGAGGGCAGTTCAGAGTCAACCACATTGCTGTGGGTCTGGAGTCACATGTAGGCCAGACCAGGTAAGGATGGCAGTTTCCTTCACTAAAGTACATTAGGGAACCAGACGGGTTTTTCCTGAATAATCAACAATGGATTCATGGTCAACATTAGATTCTTAATTCCAGATATTTTATTGAATTTAAATTCCACTGTCTGCCATGGCTGGATTTGAACCCAGGTCCACAAAACGTTACCTGGGTCTCTGGATTAACAGTCCAGCAATAATACCACTAGGCCATTACCTCCCCTCTATATTTGCTGATGCTACTATACATTACTTACCTAACACTGATACTGACTCCACTGCACAAAGTGTATGATTGAAGGCGAGCAGGGTCCTTCTGTATCAGAATATGTCAAGTAGCTTTCTTAGATGTACAATGCTATTGCAGTTTGGAATCTGTACCATAATGCAACAGGAATTAGGCAGATTGAACATGTCATTATTTTATGTAGTGAACTGTAGTCACTGCTGCTTTAATCCAAAACACACTTTTTTTTTCCATTTTGACAATACAAACTCCATCTAGTCATAGATTAGGTGATTTTGGTTTGAGGGACAGGTGTTTTGCAGGAGAATTCCCTGCTCCTCTTCATCATCCTTTGAATATATGCATGTCCATTAATGCCCTAACTACTGACAATGGATCCAATGATGTAGAACTCCTTCAGTATTCCGCTAACTTGTCAGGCTAGCTTATAAATTTGTATCTTCTGACACAAAGGTGGAAGCGCTACCACTGAAGCAAGTTGACATTTTAAAAATTTTTCTTTGAGTCTTGATCTTTCAATTTGGTCACAATCATTTTGGCATTATACTAGCCAGATGGGTCCTCTATGGTGCATGCATTTTCCCAAATCTTTCAAAACAGTGGAACCATTAAAATGTCATTTTCCTCTACAGGAAATGTTTCCTCTGATTCCCATTCAGTTCTTACTGGCCTGTGGTTCTGTCTCAGTGGTAGATATTCATCCAGATTTTATTCTGTTTCAGCTATGGCACGATTTACTATTCAAATACATACTTCACTTTTCGACTTGCATTTGTTTAATGGAAAAGCTATTTTAGTCTTCAGAGCTGGGACACTAGAGTCATCATTTCTGAAGCATGAAATAGCCACCGATAACATTGCTAACTGCTCAACAACATACTTAAATGCATACACTGAGGTTTTCTGTCAGATTTTCCCAAATTATCTGATTTACTTCATTATCTTTATCTTAAGAATATTCTGTGGCAAATAAAGTTTCTGTGAATTGCTTGAATTATATTAGTTTCCACAGCAATAATTTAACTATATAGCAAGCAAAATTGTTTCAACTTAGAGAAGTTACAGTGGTAAAATATGTAGGTCAGAAAGCTAACTTGTGCCCAAATAAGCACAAAGTAGCTTGAAAGTGATACATAAAACAAGCAAAGGGAGACTTTTCCACTCAGAGTATTTAGCGTGTGGAATTCACTGCCTAGAAATGTGGTGGAGGAAAGTTTAATTCAAGAGGCCATTGGATGATTATTTGGATAGACCATACCAGGATTGAGGGAGAACGCAGGCACTTGAAATGAATGAATGATCTGTTAAAGAGCCAGTGCAGACACATTTTTTGAATGGCCCTCTTCTGTGCTGTAACAAGTCTATGATTCTGTGAAGTCAATACATGTGGTTCCATGGTCAGTGCGACTTGGGTCAAATTTGGTTTTGTGGACAGTTTAATTCCTGCCATAGAGTTTTGTATGCCAAATTGGCACTTCAGTATAGCTCATTACTTCAGGAGGCTGGGAAATAGGTTTGTTTTCCAGTTTAGTTGACACACTGATTTTGTCCAGGGTTGTTGAGGTAGGGAGTCAGGTGGAGATCCAAAGGAAGACTTTAAATCTACCAGTAACTGACAGACATGTTTATACAGGCTCAAGAGATATACCCCAGCTTTACCCGGACCTACAAAATTCAAAAACTGAACAAGATTTAATTTAATTTTTGAGCAGGCAATTGTGTCACTTTAAGACTCCTTCAGCACCTAGTGCCATGAGGTAAAGAACATATAGCTCCTTTCTACCCTGACAATGCTTTACCACAATCACCAAAGGATGTTGATTTGCATATTTGAGTCTCATACCTGCTCCAGGTGCACACCTTAAAAGTCACCCAAATTGACAAGGTGTGGAGCTGGATGAACACAGCAGGCCAAGCAGCATCAGAGGAGCAGGGAAGCTGCTTGGCCTGCTGTGTTCATCCAGCTCCACACCTTGTTATCTCTGATTCTCCAGCATCTGCAGTTCCTACTATCTCTGACACAAATTGACACTGTGTGATCTCGGTGTTGACTGAACATAGCATCTCTAAAAATAGAATGTGAAGGTCTAACATTGATTTTACACCACATAGCAAATGGACTAAACTATGCTTCTCCTCCATCATGTCTGAATGGAATGTAGGATTGTAAGCCTTGACTACACTGAATGCCATTCAGCCTATGATGCAAATGCTGGTTCACTTTAACTCAGTATCCTGCTCTTATTCTATATCCTTTTTCAGTTTTAATTTTGCAGACTCATTTTTACATGCATTTACATTTCCCTTTTGAAGGTCGTTAAAGATTCTGCTTTCTCCAATGGAGGAGTATTTCATGATCTAGGTGTGTGTTCACAATTAAAAAGCAAAATTGAAATAAAAATGCTCTCCCTAATTCAAAAAGTCAGTCTAAGCTATGTCACCACTTTCTGCAAGTTGAAATAATGCTATGCTTCTGGATATGTAGTTCTTTGGAGTTAGTGTACTAAAGAGACAAGTTAATTATGATTTCTTTTTTGTATTTTAATGAAATAGGCTTTTTGGGTCCTCAATCCTGTTCTGCCATTCAATAGCACCATTTTTGATCCAACATCCTCAAATCCACATTTCTGTGCTTCCCCAGAACCCTCGGTTTCCTTGCTGGTCACAAAAACTCTACCCACAAAGTTCTCTGTAGCAAGGAGTTTCAAAGACTTTCAACCCTCCAAGCGAAGAAATTAATCCTTATCTCAGTCTTCAATTGGGACGCCCTTATTCTGAGGTTGTCTTCTCTGGTCTTAGGCCCTCAAATGAGGAGAAACATCTTGTCAGCATTTAGCCTGTCAATCCTCTTAAGAATCGTATTTGTCTCAATATGATCACCTCTCATTTTTCTGAACTCCAGTGAGTAGAATCCCAACCTCTCCAGCCTGTGCTCATAAAGCAATCCCTTCATATTGGGTATCATGCTTGCAAAATGCATTTGCAGCTTTCCACAGTTTTTTTCTCCTCCATCTAATATGCTGCTGTTTTGTTCTCCCTTCCAAATTGATCGCTTTCACATTTTCCCATATTAAACTCCATTTGCCAACTCATTGCTCACTTAATCCATCAATATCCCTCTGTAATCTGTTTGTATCCCTCATACAACCTGTGAACATTTATGTAGAAACAGAAGCCTTAGCCACATAGAACGTACCCATAAAAAATTATGGACCTAAATATAACATGTAGGCTACAAACAAAAGATTTAAATACACTCTTAATCACACCTTGTGAGCATCTTTTCACGTAAAAGAAATCAGGCAATAACCGAAAGTTGAAATCTCAGGCTCACAAAAGGAGACCCTCACCATATTCAAGGGAACATAAGAACTAGGAGCAAGAGTAGGCCATCTGGCTCCTCAAGACTCCCCCACCATTTAATAAGATCATGGTTGATCTTTTTGAGACTCAGCTCCTCTTAGCCGCCCACTCACCATAACCCTTAATTCCTTTACCGTTCAAAAATTTATCTAGCCTTGCCTTAAAAAAAATTCAGTGAGGTAGCTTCAACCGCTTTGCTGGGCAGGGAATTCCACACATTCACAACCCTTTGGGTGAAGAAGTTCCTCCTGACCTCAGTCCGACATCTGCTTCCCTTTATGTTGAGGCTATGCCCTTTAGCCCCAGTTTCACCTGCAAGTGGAAACAACCTCCCTGCCTTCACTTTATCTATTCCCTTCATAATCTTATATTGTTATATAAGATCTCTCCCCATTCTTCTGAATTCCAATGAATATAATACCAGCCTACTCTCCTCATAATCCAAGCCTCTCAACTCTGGAATCAATCGAGTCAATCTCCTCTTCCCCACCAACCCCCCCCCCCCCCCCCCCCCCCCCCCCCCTCCAGTGCTAGTATATCTCTCCTCACGTAAGGAGACCAAAACTGCACACAGTACTCCAGGTGTGGCCTCTCCAGGACCCTATACAGCTGCAGCATAGCCTCCCTGTTTTTAAACTCCATCCCTTGAGCAATGGCAGACAAAATTCCATTTACCTTTTTAATCAGCTGCTGCACCTGCAATCCTACTTTTAGCGATTCATGCACAAGGACACCCAAGCCCCTCTGCACAGCAGCGTGCTGCGATTTTTTTGCCATTTAAATATGAGTCCATTTTGCTGTTATTCCTACTGAAGTTAAGCTAACTGGCCTATCGTTACCTGCTTTTTGTCTACTTCCTTTTTTAAACAGTGGTGTCACATCGGCTGTTTTCCAATCTGTGGGAACCACCCCAGAGTCCAGTGAGTTTTGGTAAATAATTACTAGTGCATTTGCGCTTTCCCCCATCACCTCTTTTAGTACCCTGGGATGCATTTCATCAGGGCCAGGAGACTTGTCTACCTTTAGTCCCATTAGGTTGCCCAGCACTGCCTGCTTAGTGATAATGATAGTTTCTTGGTCCTCACCTGCTATAACCTTCTTACCATGAGTTTTTGGCATGTTATTTGTGTCTTCCACTGTGAAAACCGACATGAAATAACTGTTTAATATCTCGGGTATTTCCTCATTCCCAGTCATTAAATTGGCCTTCTCATCCACTATTTTACGATTTACATATTTATAGAAATGTTTGCTGCCTGTTTTTATATTCTGAGCTAGGTTACTCTCATAATCTATCTTACCTCTCTTTATAACTATTTTTGTGGGTTTCTGTTGGCCTTTAAAGATTTCCCAGTCTCCTAGTTTCCCGCTACTCTTTGCTTTTTTGTACGTTTTTTTTCCAATATTGTATAGAACATAGAACATTTCAGCACAGTACAGGCCCTTCGGCCTTCGATGTTGTGCCGACCTACCATACAAATCTGAAGCACATCTAACCTACACTATTCCATGTACATCCATATGCTTGTCCAATGACGACTTAAATGTACTTAAAGTTGACGAATCTACTACCGTTGCAGGCAAAGCGTTCCATTCCCTTACTACTCTCTGAGTAAAGAAACTACCTCTGACATCTGTCCTATATCTTTCACCCCTCAATTTAAAGCTATGCCCCCTCGTGCTCGCTGTCACTATCCGAGGAAAAAGGCTCTCCCTATCCACCCTATCTAATCCTCTGATTATTTTATATGTTTCAATTAAGTCACCTCTCAACCTTCTTGTCTCTAATGAAAACAGCCTCAAGTCCCTCAGCCTTTCCTCATAAGGCCTTCCCTCCATACCAGACAACATCCTAATAAATCTCCTCTGCACCCTTTCCAAAGCTTCCACATCCTTCTTATAATGCAGTGAGCAGAACTGTATGCAATGCTCCAAGTGCGGCCACAGCAGAGTTTTGTACAGCTGCAGCATAGCCTCATGGTTCCGGAACTTGATCCCTCTATTAATAAAAGCTAAAACACTGTATGCCTTCTTAACAACCCTGTCAACCTGGGTGGCAACTTTCAAGGATCTGTGTACATAGACACTGAGATCTCTCTGCTCATCTACACTACCAAGAATCTTACCATTAGCCCAGTACTTTGCATTCCGGTTACTCCTACCAAAGTGCATCACCTCACATTTGTCCGCAGTAAGATCCATTTGCCACCTCTCAGCCCAGCTCTGCAGCTTATCTATGTCTCTCTGCAACCTACAGCATCCTTCGTCACTATCCACAACTCCACCGACCTTAGTGTCGTCTGCAAATTTACTAACCCATCCTTCTACGCCCTCATCCAGGTCATTTATAAAAATGACAAACAGCAGTGGACCCAACACTGACCCTTGCGGTACACCACAAGTAACTGGTCTCCAGGATGAACATTTCCCATCAACTACCACCCTCTGTCTTCCTTCAGCAAGCCAATTTCCAATCCAAACTGCTATATCTCCCACAATTCCATTCCTCCGCATTTTGTACAATAGCCTACTGTGGGGAACCTTATCGAACGCTTTGCTGAAATCCATATACACCACATCAACCGGTTTACTCTCATCTATCTGTTTGGTCACCTTCTCAAAGAACTCAATAAGGTTTGTGAGGCACGACCTTCCCTTCACAAAACTGTGCTGACTATCCCTAATCAAATTATTCTTTTCTAGATGATTATAAATCCTATCCCTTATAACCTTTTCTAACACTTTACCAACAACTGAAGTAAGGCTCACTGGTGTATAATTTCCAGGGTTGTCTCTACTCCCCTTCTTGAACAGGGGAACCACATTTGCTATCCTCCATTCGCCTGGCACTGTTTCTGTAGACAATGACGAGTTAAAGGTCAATGCCAAAGGCGCGGCAATCTCCTCCCTGGCTTCCCAGAGGATCCTAGGATAAATCCCATCCGGCCCAGGGGACTTATCTA
Source organism: Stegostoma tigrinum (assembly GCF_030684315.1). NCBI lineage: Eukaryota > Metazoa > Chordata > Chondrichthyes > Orectolobiformes > Stegostomatidae > Stegostoma > Stegostoma tigrinum. The sequence continues at coordinate 29,790,525 of NC_081374.1, forward strand.
TCTTCACACTCTGTAGGATTTCTAATACCTCTTCCTTGTGAACCTCAATCCCACCTAGTCTAGTAGCCTGTATCTCAGTATTCTCCTCGACAACATTGTTGTTTTCTAGGGTGAATACTGTTGAAAAATATTCATTTAGTGCTTCCCCTATCTCTTCTGACTCCACACGCAACTTCCCACTACTATCCTTGATTGGCCCTAATCTTACTCTTGCCATTCTTTTATTCCTTAAATACCTATAGAAAGCCTTAGGGTTTACCCTGATCCTATCTGCCAACAACTTCTCATGTCTCCTCCTGGCTCTTCTGAGCTCTCTCTTTCGGTCTTTCCTGGCTACCTTGTAACCCTCAAGTGCCCTAACTGGGCCTTCATATCTCATCCTAACATAAGCCTTCTTCTTCCTCTTGACCAGAGATTCCACCTCCTTCGTAAACCATGGCTCCCGTGCTCTACGGCTTCCTCCCTGCCTGACAGGTACATACTTATCTAGGACAACAGGAGCTTTTCCTTGAATAGCCTCCACATTTCTAATGTGCCCATCCCCTGCAGTTTCCTTCCCCATCCTATACTCCCTAAATCTTGCCTAATCTCATCGTAATTGCCATTCCCCCAGCTCTAACTCTTGCCCAGTGGTATACACCTATCCCTTTCCAGCACTAAAGTAAACATAACAAAATTGTGATCGCTATCACTAAAGTGCTCACCTACTTCCAAATCGAACACCTGGCCGGGCTCTTTACCCAGTACCAAATCTAATGTGTTTTTGCCCCTTGTTGGCCTGTCTACACACTGTGTCAGGAAGACCTCCTGCACACACTGGACAAAAACTGACCCACCTATAGTACTCAAACTATAGTGTTCCCAGTCAATATTTGGAAAGTTGAAGTCCCCCATGACAACTACCCTGTCTCTCTCACTCCTATCGAGAATCATCTTTGCAATCCTTTCCTCTACATATCTGGGACTATTCAGAGGCCTATAGAAAACTCCCAACTGGGTGACCTCTCCTTTCCTGTTTCTAGCCTCAGCCCATACTGCCTCAGTTGATGAGTCCCTAAACATCCTTTCTGCAACTGTAATACTGTCCTTGACCAACAATGCCGCACCTCCCCCTCTTTTACCGTCTTCTCAGCCCTTAATGGAACATCTAAATCCCGGAACCTGCAACAACCATTCCTGTCCCTGCTCTACCCATGTCTCCGAAATGGCCACAACATTGAAGTCCCAGGTACCAACCCATGCTGCAAGTTCTCCCACCTTATTCCGGATGCTCCTGCATTGAAGTAGACACACTTCAAACCAGCTTCTTGCTTGCTGGTGCCGTCTTGCGTCCCTGAAGCTTTATTTTGGACCTCCCTACTCTCAACCTTTTCTATGCTCAAACTACAATTTTGGTTCCCATCCCCCTGCTGAATTAGTTTAAACCCACCCGAATAGCCGTAGCAAATTTCCCCCCCAGGATATCGGTACCCCTCTGGTTCAGGTGAAGACCATCCTGCTTGTGGAGGTCCCACCTACCCCAGAAAGAACCCCAATTATCCAAGAATCCAAAACCCTCCCTCCTGCACCATCCCTGTAGCCACGTGTTCAACTCCTCTCTCTCCCTATTCCTTGCCTCACTAGCACGTGGCACGGGCAACAAACCAGAGACAACAACTCTGTTCGTCCTAGCTCTCAGCTTCCATCCTAGCTCCCTGAATTTCTGCCTTAAATCCCCATCTCTCTTCCTACTTATGTTGTTGGTACCAATGTGGACCATGACTTAGGGCTGCTCCCCCTCCCCCTTAAGCATCCCAAAAACACAATCAGAGACATCACGCACCCTTGCATCTGAGAGGCAACACACCAACCGTGAGTCTCTCTCCTCCCCACAGAACCTCCTATCTGTCCCCCTAACTATGGAGTCCCCAATGACTACTGCTCTGCTCCTCTTCCCCCTTCCCTTCTGAGCAGCAGGGCCAGACTCTGTGCCAGAGACCTGTGCCCCACTGCTTTCCCCTGGTAAGTCGTCCACCCCAGCAGTATCCAAAACGGTACACTTATTGTTAAGGGGAATGCCCACCGGGGATCCCTACTCTGCCTGCCGGTTCCCTTTCCGTCCCTGACTGTAACCCATCTGCCTTTTTCTTGTACCTGAGGAGTGACTACCTCCCTGTAAGTCCTCTCAATAACCCTCTCTGCCTCCCGAATGATCTGAATTTCATCCAGCTCCAGCTCCAGTTCCCTAACGCGGTTTTCGAGGAGCTGGAGTTGGGTGCACTTCTGGCAGATGTAGTCATCAGGGACACTAGTGGTGACCCTTATCTCCCACATTCTGCAGGAGGAACATTCAACTGCCCTGACCTCCATTCCCATTATTCTAAATTCCCAAAGAGACTGTTGAAAAATAAAGAATAAAAAATAAACTAGTTACCTTTTGTCGCACAGAACCTTTTTTTTGGTTTGAGGAGGAGGATAGGGGGGAGACACTACCTGAGTAGTGTTTCGGGTAACGCAGCCACACAAGTATATTACCTCACTTACTCAGCAGTCCCGTGGCCGCTCCTCTCAGCGTACCTCCGCCAATGCACAAGGTAAGCTTTTTAAAGATTCAAAATCTCTGACTCACTGGCTTCCCAACAGACCCCTGGTCCAAGCTCCCGCTCGCGCTGCTGCTGCAACCAGAAATGGATACTTTCCAAAAAGATACTTCCTTTTATTTCCTTAGACATCCACGGCTGGCTCTGTCTTTTCCTACAGTTCTTCCTTATCACTGGAATATACTTCTGCTGAACACTGTGAAAATTGCTTTGAAAGTCCTCCACTGTTCCTCAATTGACCCACCATAAAGTTTTTGCTCCCATTCAACCTTAGCTAACTACTCCCTCATTCCTTCATCGTCTCTTTTGTTTCAGCACAGGATGCAGGTACTGGATTTAACCTTCTCACGTTCCATTTGTATTTTAAATTCGACCATTCTGTGATTGCTCCTTCTGAGAGGATCCTTAACTGTGAGATAATTAATTATTCCTGTCTCATTACACGGGACTAAATCTCAGATAGCTTGCTCCCTCGTAGGTTCTATTACATAAAGTTCAAGGAATTATCGCGGATGCATTCTCTGAGCCCCTCCTCAAGGCTGCCATGACCGACCTGGTTTGACCAATCGATATGTAGATTAAAATCCCCCATGATAATTGCTGTACTATTTTTACATGCATTAGCTATTTTATGTTTATTGCCCGCCCAACCACGATGTCATTATTGGGGGTCCTATAGAGCACACCTATCAGTGACTTCTCCCTGCTATTCCTAATTTCTGCCCAAATAGATTCAATGTTTTGTTCGTAAGACCATAAGACAGTAGAACCTATATCATCTCTCACTACTGACCTGATATCACCCTTCAAGATCAGAGCAATACCACCTCCCTTACCTTCCTGTCTGTCCTTCCAAACGGTTTGATACCCTTGGATACTTAACTCCCAGTCATGGCCATCCTGTAACCATGTCTCTGTAATGGCCACTAAATCATACCCATTTGCCATGATTTATGCCGTCAACTCATCCACTTTATTTCGAATGCTTCAAGCATTCAGATAAAGTGCCCTTATGCCAGCTTTTGCACCATCTTTCTGGGTCCTATTACTTCTATTACTAACAGCTCTTGAGTTCTCCTTCCCTTTAGATCAAGATGCTTCCATTCTCAAGGATGGTGAAGGTAGTTTCTTGATTGTTACCCAACGTCTGATCCACATTGGGCCAAACCCAGAATGAGGATGTGACCTCTTTGAAGCAGCCAGCTTCAGCATAGTGAGTTCGTAATAGGCTTTGTGCAATGATGCCAGCAGCAGTTGTGGAAGCAAGGTCATTGGGGTCATTTAAGAGACTGCTGGACATTTATATGGTCACAGAAATTTGAGGGTGCATACATGAGGATCAATGGTCGGCACAACATTGTGGGCTGAAGGGCCTGTTCTGTGCTGTACTGTTCTATGTTCTATGTTCTATGTTCTATGTTCTTGGTGATATGATTTCACTTCGCTATTTCTAACTACTGGTTCATGTATTTGCATTAAGTTCCCTTGAGCATTATTTTAAGGAGAAACATGGACTATTTATCATGAAAATAGGGCAGACTGGTGTTTGGTGTTGGGATATGAAGAGAAGAACTTGGATATCAAATGACTTTGTACCATATGTGGCTTTTTGATATAAAGTAATGTGGTACATCCATTTTGAAACTGACTTTCTTAGTCTTAACAGCAACTTTGTAGTTCAAATCAGAGAAACTTGGCAACTGTTGATTTGAGAAACAGTTATTTTATAGTCTGCAATGATCAGCCAGCAGGAGGCATATTTCTGGAAGAACCTAATCAATTTTTCATTTTCTCCTTCACTGTGAATCACTAGTATGAAGTGTTCTATCCAACAGCCCCAGTGAGATCTATCACAACTTTCTGTTATGTTGCAAATTAACTTGGAATGATTGTTAAGACTATAGGCTGAGCTCATGGCATTAGTTTAGGAGTCTGATCTATCTGTAACTAGGGCAGCAAGCTGTCTGTGAACAACAGTTAATTACTTCTCAGTTATTTTCTATTAAACAGGATATCACATGAAGTAGACTTACGGGGCACATGTGGTGGCCCTATGTCAGAACAAGGAGGTCTGATTTCAAATTCCACCTGCTCTAGAGGTCTGTAATAACATCACAATATCTCTGAATAGGTTGTTTAGAAAATAGTATATAATATACTTCCCAAAAGGAAAAGTGTTGTGAACACATAGCTAAATCTGAAAGAGATACAAATTTAGGAAGGGAAGGGAATTGGAAGAATTCTGAAGGTTGAAGCTGTTAGCAAAAGTTAAAACAAACTTGATGGGCAGTTTTGATTAACTGGCCATTTGGTGAAGGTTAGAAAAACATTCATACTTGGCCAGTAGATGTATTTATAGACATTTCACAAGGGATATTATCATGCCATTGTGAATGCCTGGCTGAGTTCAAAAAGCTTTATTATCTCAGCATGGAAGTGAGAGTTCCCAATTTGATTGACTGTTTAAAGATGCTGTTTAAAGTTATTTGCAACCATGTGGAGGCTTGTTTGCTGTTTTAAAAAAAAACAGGTTACTCGTGATTTAAATGTTTTTAATGTGTTTCTTGAATGGGTCTTTTCTCACCGTCAAGTCTGTATGAATCGAAATAGTGTTCGCTTGGTGAAAGTTTGTGTTTTGCATCTGCACATAGTTCTTGAGGCCCACCCATGTTGCATACTTGATGTTGGCTGTGGATGTGGCAATGAGGTACGAAGGGGCAATACTTGGTATGGAGGTGGCATGGAGGCATGACGAAGAATAGAAAGTGAGTGGAAGTTTTCCTTTGAAGCTGTGTGGCTGCCACTCGGAAGATCCATGCTTCTTGTTTGGAGTGCAGATGTATCGACTTTCAGGACGTTGGATGCCTTCAAGGCAGAGATCGACAAATTCTTGATCTCACAAGGAATCAAGGGCTACAGGGAGAGTGCAGGGAAGTGGAGTTGAAATGCCCATCTGCCGTGATTTAAATGGCGGAGTGGACTTGATGGGCGACTGGCCTTACTTCCACTCCTATATCTTATGGTCTTATGGTTTTGGAAGTTGCCGTTGTGTACAGGCATTAGGGGTCTGTGTAGCAGCAGGAATAATTAGAAAGAACATTTTTGAGTCAGGAGATGGGGGACAACATGGAAGTGAAATTGGTTAAGACAGATCATGCGGGTGGGTACAGGAGTGAAATCCAGTCAGCCCAACAGCATTTAGAACAACCTCCACGAAGTTGCAGAGAAACAAATGGATTTTCTGAACAGCCCGCTTTGGCACTTGTCTGCTCATCTAACTGCTGAGAATCTGCTTTCAGGGATGGATAGGCTCAACTCAATCCCATCCCTGCCTCCTATGAGAGAATCTGGGTCAAAATCAAGTCTATCCCTTTGAATTGAGTTGGGAAATTTCCCAAATCAAGTTACTGATTTTGGTAGCAAATATCCAATATAACAATATGAATATTTTCCTTTTGTATTTTGTTACAAACCTCCATTTTGTCTTGTTCCATGTCAGAACTATTTTTATCATTTAGGTCTGCATAGTTTCAAACATTTGAGATACATTGATAATGTAAGTAGCTTTGCATTCATGTATACCTCGGTATAATAGCCAGAAATGGGAATCATTACTAGGTTTGGAGGTGCTCTAGCTGGAGCATTATTTTGCTGTCATAGATAATGGGAACTGCAGATGTTGGAGACACCAAGATAACAAGTTGTGGAGCTGGATGAACACAGCAGGCCAAGCAGCATCTCAGGAGCAGGAATGCCGAAGTTTCGGGCCTAGACCCTTCATCAGACAAAAAGACTTTTTCTGATTAAGGGCCAAGGCCCAAAACACCTGCTTTCCTGCTCCTAAGATGCTACTTGTCCCGGTATGTTCATCCAGCTCCACACCTTGTTATCTCCCATTATTTTGCTGTATTTCCAGCAATGATTTAGGATCTTTGCTTCAAATTCTGACGTGGTTTTGTTTTTGACTATTCAACATGATAATAGGGTGAACTAGAAATCAATTTCACTGTGTAAAAAGAATTTTTTTTGGCATTTTAGAATTATGCACTAACATAGGACATTTGTTATGAGGGTGTGTGACCTATTCAGTTACTAAATGGCTTCCCTTGAAACTTAACATCTCTGGAAGAGCAATAGCACCTTTGAAAAGATAATTGATTTCTTTGATTTTTGAGAAATGTTATTTGCTCCATTTCTCTCTGAAATCACTACATGCGTTTGTAGATTCACACTGCTGCCATAAGGACTGGTAAGTGAATCATGAATATTTTTATGAACTTTAATCAGTGACATTCCAGTTCATTCAGCTCAGACGCACTCTCTTAGTGGGGCAAATATTTAATCAGGCCCCAGAAGACTGATTATAGCAACGATCTTACTGACCGTATGTATATTTATCAATTAATTCTGACTACATCATAATATCTCACTAACAGGTCAGTGCTTGTTAAGGGCAAAGGTTAAGCATAAGGCATGGCGATGTAACTAATACTTGTGTGCTGAATCTGTACCCACGATATCCTGAGTTGGTCTACGGTCCCCAACCTAAGTTCAGATTGCTTTTCTCTCCTTAAAGTCAACACAACTACTCTACAACATAAGGCAAACTTAGCACTAAAGACAACTAGATACATTCAGTTTCAGCAGTTATACAAGTGTGAAATACAGTGGATGCTGAAAATCTGAAATCAAATAGAAAATGCTGGAAATAATTGAGTTTGACAAGGTGGCATCAAGCTGAAACATTTATCTTTTGTTTCCTTCTCCAAAAGATGTTGCAAGTTCTGTTTCGTATTATCAGCATTTACGGTTTTCAGTATCTGCCATTGTTCGTTTTGAACACAGACTATTCTTGGAGAATTTGTGATCATGAAATCAGAGAGCAGATAAATTGTGTTATCCTTTTTTGAAACTCTTTAATTATGTTGAGTAGTGCATACCTTTTCCACCATCTGCTACATCAGATGGTCATATGCCTACAATAGTTCTTAAATGCAGCTAGGATGGAATTCTGAGCAGAATTAGGAATTGAAATTAAGATGGAGATAGCATGGTTGTGAGATCCAGTCATTTGCAAGGACAAACCTTAGTACATTAAGCAATTATTTAGTTGTAACAATACTGCCAAGTGTTCTGCTCCTAAAATCTTCTCAGAAAACTGCACACCATGAATCCTTAAAGGTTTTTTGCCTCCACTTCTTGGTAATGATTTATGAGAATGTTTGGGGCACTTCGTTGTTAACCGAAGAAATTCTGTCCAGTTCACACTTAATAGAAATAACAGGATGGGTGCCTTTAGAGCTGAATTAGTCATATTATGGGCCTTTAAAAGACTCCACCAGAACAGAAGAGAAGAGTAATTGATCTCAATGGGGTCCTGTGCTCAGTTGCTGTTTACTCTGCCCTCCGAAGAAGTTCTTTTTTATGTCTTCAAATTATGCTGAGCTGACTCCAAGGTTGAATGCAAGCATAGAAATAATCTTTTCATTAGGACATGACCGCATCATCTACTTGTCAAATTATTATTTGGAAATCCTACACATTGCATTGCTGTAGTTTCCAAAGAATCTACAGGATTTTTAAGCTCTGTTTTTAAAAGATATATATATTTGTTTTAATTCTTCTCGTTCTCTCCCAGAAGCTGCTAACTGTTGAGGTGTCTGGTGGTCACCACACGTCTGATAACAAACTTAATTTGTAAATACTACCTTGCCTGTTGTTCACTATCCCCCAACACATTCAAATCTAAACTTTCACCTTTGTCTTTAATCCTGCCTCATGTTTTGTTTGCAACCTGCTACAGTCTTGAATCCACTTCCCATCCTTTGTATTGTGACAGGCATAGCCATAGAGATGTACAGCACGGAAACTGACGCTTTGGTTCAACTTGTCCATGCTGACCAAAATCCTAAATAAGTCTCATGTCATTTACCAGCATTTGGCTCATATTCCTCCAAAACATCCTATTCACATACCTGTCCAGATGCCTTTTAAATGTGATAATTGTACGAGCCCCCTCCAGTTCCTCTGGCTGCTCATTCCGTACATGCAGCACCCTCTGCATGACAAAGTTACCCTTAGGTCCCTTTTAAATCTTACTGCTCTCGCCGTAAACCTATAACCTCCAGTTTTGGACTACTCATAGAACATAGAAAAGTACAGCACAGTACAGGCCCTTCAGCCCACGATGTTATGCCGTGGAATATTCCTAATCCAAAAGTAAAATATCCTAACCTACATTCCCCTCAATTCACTGCTACCCACACCGAGGAAAAGACTTTGCCTAGTCACTCTATTCACGCCCCTCATGATTTTATAAACCTGTATGAGGTCACCCCTCAGCCGCCAAAGTTCCAGGGAAAATAGCCCCAGCCTATTCTGCTTCTCCCTATAGCTCAAACTCTCAAACCCCAGGCAACATTCTTGTAAATTTTTTCTGAACCCTATCAAGTTTCACAATATCCTACCAACAGCACAATGACCAGAATTGCACGCAGTATTCGAAAAGTGCACCTAACCAGTGTCCCATACAGCTGCAACGTAACCTCCGAACTTCTGTACTCAGTGCATTGACCAATTAGAGGAAGTGCTCCAAACACCACCTCTATCCTGTTTATCTGCAACTCCACTTTCAAGAAACTATGGATCTGCACTCCAAGGTCTCTTTTTGTTCAGCAGCACTCCCCAGGACTTTACCATTAACTGTGTAAGTCCTGCCCTGATTTGTCTTTCCAAAATGCAGCACCTCACATTTGTCTAAATTAAACTCAATTTGCCACTCCTCGGCCCATTGGCCAATCTGATCAAGATCCCATTGTACTCTGAGGTAACCTCCTTCACTGTCTACTGCAGCACACTCCATGTTCTTTGCATTACTGCTGGAAAAGCCTTCCAATGCCTTCATTTCTACTTTTTAGACCTCCATGCTACATTATGCTTCCCTATTGAAGAGTTTAACAAAAAACACCTTTTTTCTAATGAGCTCTTTATCTCCCAATCTAAGTCTCTTTCTGTGTGGATCAGTTTCTTACACTGCCATTTTTTTTTCATCTTTCTGTGTCAAGTACACTGGGTTATTTCCTATGCTAAAGGGGCAATGTAATGAGAAGCTGTTGTTTTTTTTGGGCTACAGTGACTGTGCAGCTATTGCCCATTAGAAGAAATGTGTGAAAAAAAATGCACAAAACACTGAGTGGCAAATAATATTTATAAATGTGAATAAATCCTTTGGATCAGCTTTTCTGATATGTGTAATATTTCAGTCTGAGTTGTCAAATGGCTTGTACCTGTTATATGTTCCATCTCATTGGCCCTGCTGAGATTAAAGTGTCGAATTCACATAATTTGTTACTTCGTGTTCTATTAATCCTCTTATTGCGTTATCTTGTGAAAGAAATCCTGTTCTCCACATCTCATACTGTATTCAATATTCTTCAGGCATTTTTTTTTACTTTCCGGATAATACTGTAAGAAATTCCAATTGAACGCATACCTGCAATCAGCAGTGGAGCATTTCAGAGGGAGTAACCTTTGGAATTCAAGGATTCATATCTCAATAATTATTTTTTGCAGTTTCCGTAGATGGGGTTAGACAAGGAAATCCACTTCTACAAATTCGCACCAGTTGTCATGTATTATGTTGGGGTGTGTTGTGTCTCCTGTCTGTCATATCAAAAGATGAGTTAACCATTTTCATTACAGTGCAATTCCAGGTAATGAAAAATAAATTTTACTCCATGGCCCCTAGTATTGTTCTTTGTAATATTGAGAAAAGATTATCTTCCCAAGATTTACCAAGAAATGAAGTGCACTGTATCTAGGAATATAGGACATAGAACATTATAAGACGACAAGACATGGGAGCAGGTGTAGGTCATTCAGCCCATCGTGTAAGCTCTGCCTTCAATGAACATAGAACATAGAGCATAGTAAAGTACAGCCCAGTACAGGCCCTTCGGCCCACAATATTGTGCAGTGGAATAATCCTAATCCAAAAATAAAATAACCTAACTTACATTCCCCACAATTCACTGCTGTCCATGTGCATGTCCAGCAGTTGCTTAAATGTCACTATTGACTCTGCTTCCGTGACTACCACTGGCAAACTATTCCGTGCGCTCACAATTCTCTGGGTGAAGAACCTCCCTCTGACGTGTCCTCTATACCTTCCTCCTAACACCTTAAAACTATGGCCCCTCATGGCAGTCAATCCTGCCCTGGGGAAAAGTCTCTGGCTATCGACTCTATCCATGTCTCTCATTACCTTGTACACCTCAATCAGGTCACCTACCTTCCTCCTTCTCTCCAGAGAGAAAAGTCTGAGCTCAGTCAACCTCTCCTCATAAGACAAGCCCTCCAGTCCAGGCAGCACCCTAGTAAACCTCCTTTGCATCTTCTCCAAAGCCTCCACATCTTTCCTATAATAGGGCGACCAGAACTGGACACAATATTCCAAGTGTGGTCTCACCAGGGTTTTGTGGAGCTGCAGCATAACTTCGTGGCTCTTAAACTCGATCCTCCTGTTAATGAAAGCCAAAACACCATATGCTTTCTTAACAACCTCATCCACCTGGGTGGCAACTTTGAGGTAACTACGCACTTAAACACCAAGATCCCGCTGTTCCTCCACACTGCCGAGAATCCTGCCTTTAATCCTATATTCAGCATTTAAGTTCGACCTTCCAAAATGCATCACTTCACATTTATCCAGGTTGAACTCCATCTGCCATTTCTCAGACCAGCTCTGCATACTGTCAATGTCTTGCTGAAGCCTGCAGTAGCCCGCAATGCTATTAACGTCACCTCCAACCTTTATGTCATCAGCAAACATACTAACCCACCCCTCAACCTCCTCATGCAAGTTATTTATAAAAACTACAAAGAGCAGAGGCCCAAGAACAGAGCCCTGTGGGACACCACTCAGCACTAACCTCCAGACAGAATACTTACTATCTACAACCACTCTCTGCCTCCTGTCAGCCAACCAATTCTGAAACCAGACAGCCAAATCACCCTGTACCCCATACCTCCTGACTTTATGAATGAGCCTGCCATGGGGAACCTTATCAAATGCCTTGCTGAAGTCCATGTACACCACATCCACTGCTCGACCCTCATCAACCTGTCTCATGACTTCCTCAAAGAACTCCCTTTAATCACGCTATGCTTTTCCAAATAGTCATAAATCCTATCCCTCAGAATTCTTTCCAAAATCTTGCTGACCACAGACATAAGACTGACTGGTCTGTAATTTCCAAGGATTTCCCTATTCCCTTTCTTGAAAAGAGAAACAACATTTGCATCCCTCCAATCTTATGGTATGACTCCTGTGGAGAGTGAGGAAGCAAAGATCTTCGCCAGCAGCTTAGCAACCTCCTTTCTCGCTTCCCACAGCAACCTAGGATAAATCTGGTCTGCCCCTGGGGACTTATCAATCTTAATGTTTGCCAAAATTTCCATCACATCAACTTCCTCAATCTTGATCTGTTCAAGCCTGTTTTCCTGCTCCTCCAAGTTCTCATTCACAACAAGGTCCCTTTCCTTCATGAAAACTGAAGCAAAAAACTCATTTAGACCTTCCCCTATCTGCTCAGATTCCACGCACAAGTTCCCTACGCTATCCCTGATCAGCCCTACCTTCTCCCTGATCATTCTCTTGTTCCTCATGTATGAGTAAAATGCCTTCGGGTTCTCCCTAATCGTTCCTGCCAAGCCCTTTTCGTGCCCCCTCCTGGCCTTCCTCAGTCTACTTCTGAGCTCCTTCCGAGCAAGCTTGTAATCCTCTAAAGCTGTGTTAGATCCTTGCTTCCTCCACCTTACGTACGCTGCCTTTTTCTTTTTGACAAGAAGCACCTCTGTTCTCGTCATCCAAGGCTCCTTAATCTTACCCCTTCTTACCTGTCTCAGAGGAACAATTTATGCATCACTCACAACAACTGCTCAATGAGATCATATTGATCCAATCGTCCTCAACTCCACTTTCCTGCCTTTTCCCGATAACCCTTGATTCCCTTACTGATTTAAAACCTGTCAATCTTGACCTTGAATACACTTAAAAACCAAATTGCAAAGGCCCTCTGTGATAAATAGTTTCTCAGATTCACTACCCTTTTAAAGAAGAAATTCCTCCTGGTGTCCTTCTGAAATGTGCATCATCTTATTCTGATTCTAAACTCCGGTTCTGAGTTCTCCTACATAAGGAAACTACCTGTCCAAATCTAACCTGTCATATCCCTCAGAACCATGGTGCAACAGTTAGTCTATTTGACCCTTTGAGCTAAATCTTTACTTTAATAAGATCATACGTGGACTACACGTGGCTTTATTTCTACATTCCTGCCTGCCTTCCATAACCTTTGACTCCCTTGTCAATCAAAAATCTATCTAACGTTGTCCTGGGAAAATTTAATGATCCAGCTTCCACTTCTGCCTCTGAGAGAGAACTCCACATACTAATGACCCTCGGAGGGAAATGAAAGCATCTCCTAATCTCTGTCTTAAAAGAGCAGATTCTTATTTTGAAACAGTGTTCCTTAATTCCAATAAACCCTGCAAGAGAAAATGTTATCCTGATACTCACCACATTAGAGATCCTCAGAGTCATATATATTTCAATACGATCACTTTTCAATCATCTGAACTGCACTGGGTAAAGGTCCAACCTGTCAACCTTACATCATTAAAAAAAAACAGCTTTTCCCTTTTAGGAATGAATAGAGTGAACCTTCTCTCAACTGCTTCCAATGCAATAATATACTTTCTCAGACAGGGAGACCAAATTCTCAGGGAGACCAGATATGGCCTCACCAAGAGGCTCTAATAGCTATTGTAAGACTTCCTGAGTTTTATAATCCATTCTCCTTGCAATGAAAACCAATGTTCCATTTTTTGATTGCTATTATACTCCTTCTGAACTCCATTCCCTTTCTGTTGCCCAAAATTCCTTCATAGACACAGGAGAAGATTTGAAAAGTGGGGCATTTTCATTCTGAAAACTATTAGCTTAGCACAAATTTGCAAATCAAAATAATAGATTGGAAATAATCTAAAATAAAATGTCAGAGTTCCAGAAATAGTCAAGAGCAATGACCTAAATAATGAATTCATAGTGGATTAAGAGTAAACATGCATCTGAAGTGAAAATAACAGGTTAAGTGAAAAAAAAAGTGCATTGAAGTGTCATAATAAATGTCTTTTAAAAAGGTACACAAAGAAAATGACATTGAGAAGTATCACTGCCATTTGGAAAAGGCTGGGGAATGGAAATAAGTGCTGCATCTTTTCAAAAGGATGATGCTGGAATAGTGAGGGGATGGTAAGGTTGTTAATTCTTTGTTAATTATACCACATTCTCAGGCAGAACATTTTGGATTCTAACCATGGGTTCAGAAAATTGTTTTTTAAAATGTCATCTTTGCTTCTTTTACCGATCGCCTAAAATTAGAGTACTCTGGGTATAACTCATCAGTCAACAGGAATAATTTTTCTTTATCTATTCTGTCCACAGTGCTCTGATTTTGATAACCTCGGACAAATCTCCTCTTAATCTTCTCTCCTTTGTGACTTGCCCCACCTCTATATTCTATCCACACAGCTGAAAGTCTTCATCCTGAGAATGATTCTTGTGAATATGCTCCGCAAACTCAAAATGCCTTCACATCCTAAAGCTCAATCACAGCTGTCACACACAGCCTCCTTTTTTGCTGTAAAATGCTGTGATCTCCCATGAGTGAGAATATATCTTCTGTCCCATTTTGGTGGGGGAGAGTTCACTGCTGCAGCACTTGATACCTTAAAGTGTTATTTCTTTTGGATCTGAGTCCTTTGCCTCCAAAAACTCAATTTCCTAGGTATGAAGATGAAAAGTAATGGAAGGAAGTCCATTTAACAGTACCATTTACAAAGCCTTAACTTACGTGCCTCCCTAGAAGTGCAGATCTGTACCTGTCTTAGACGTTAGAATCAGGAGAGCTGCCCACAGAGCCCCTACTTCATTGTTCAATTGATTCTAGTATTGATGAGGGCCTAAAATAAATGAAAACTGTGTTTATTCCTCTTGAACCTCTATTAAATCATTGCCAATTAAAGAAGATGGAGGCAAGTCATAATTATTTCAGTTGTAGGTCTCGAAATGATGAAAGGTGCTTCATGCATTGTTACTGGTCCATAGCCAGAACAGTAAACTCTCAATTGTGATGGCCACAATGTAGCTACAGGCTAGTTCTACAGTTGTACCCACACATTAAGTTCTAATTTTAAGCTTTTCAAGATGGTGAGTCTTCACTGGGAGAGATGAATGGTAGGGTGTGGGCTTTCCAGTCAAGTATTTCTATGTCTGGGACAGCAAATAGCCATTTTGATTCTGGAGAAAGAATAACTATTTCATGCCAGCTGTGTGGAAGAAAAAAGAATTGTTTCCAAGTGTAGCAAATTATTCCACAACAAAAAGCACACTATCAGAGCCTGATCCTGTCCTTAGCTAGTGACTGTAAATCTACACTTTTCAGAAGGAAATCAATGGACAGTAGGAATTATCTGTATCTCATCAGTGTTGAAGACGGTGCCAATCTCATGCTGATGCTAATACATATTCAGTTCCCCAATGCAACCATTGATTATCTCGATGAACACTTCCCTAAATATTTATTGTTTCATTGTGTAAATTAATGAAGTAAATTAAATTGAAATGTAACAAAGAGTAGATTAGGAAAACAAATGACTTCCAGTGCATGTTGTAAGCCCAAGGCCTCTGTAATTAAAATTAGATTCAGGATCTGCCTTTGAGAAGTTTTCCACATAGCCCATATTCTAAAGTAAATGAAGGCTCCGCAAAACCTTTATACCTTCTTAAAAGATTTAATTAGAGAATGTAGTGAAAACTCCTTTCAATCAGATGGGTGTAACTACACTGAAACTCAAAATGTTCTGTAGTGAAATGGAAAAAGCAATACACACAGGCAATTGCATTCACCAACACAACCAGTGATGTAAAATGGATTCAGGGTGTGTATAATGTGCAAGATTCACTGCAACAACAGATTGAGGACCCATCCCCATCACCCCTCAAACTAGTAAATTCCACCATCAGAGGTAAAGGCAACAGTTGCACTGAAACATCAGCTCCTGAAAATTTCCCTCACAGCCACACACTAATTGTTTTGGCTATGCATTGAAGCCAAGTTGGATCATTTCCCCAAAAGGTGTAGTGATAGTACCTTCCCTGTCAGCGCTGCATTGCTTCACAAGAAAAGTTCACCCACACCTCTTGAAGGACAAATAGGAATGGGGAATCAGTAGCAGCCTTGCAAATGGTGACTCAGTTCAAGTAACAATGAAAGTAAAAAGAAAAGTGAATTTCTGGTTGAATATTTGAAAATTAAAACAGACAATGCCTGAAAATCTCAGCAGGGCTGGCAGCATCAAAGCACAATCAGCGTTTTAGGTGGAATGTTGCTCCAATATGGCATATCCAGCGCAAAACTATAGATCTGGCCAGATTTTTGCTGTGGTGGAAATTGCTAAAAACTGGAAATCCCACTTCCAAACACATCATTTCTATTTTTCATACACCCTTCAGGGAGACATCAAGCCTTTGAAACAATCTTTTGTCTCCATTTAAATTCCATCTTTGTATTCACATTTTCTGGAATGCAAATTGTACAGAAGAGATGAGGCCAGTGAAGATCCATTTCACTGAATTTATTTTGGCTAGTTAGTGTATTTCTCTGGAGAGCTAAATACCACATCACATATGGCCTCAGAACACCTTAAGCAGGGAACGAGGGGACAAAGTCAGATGTTGTTAAGCTGGAGTCGGGTTCCTTTGGGATCATGGAAGGCAGATAGAAATGCCTTTAAAAAGTGCATAAGAATATTGGAACTATTAAAGCTGTCAAATAACTAAGAAACACCATGTTTTTTTCCATGAGAGAGATTTGTTGAAGGAAGCTCAAAGTAATGAATGACACTTTATTCTTTGTTAGAAAGTTAACTTTAAAAATAGTAATGCTCTCAATAGAAAAATGTATTTATGCCGGTGTGAATGCTGAGGTTTCCCCATAATGGATACAAGGTAAATAGCATACTTGGCATGGATCAGGGCAGGGCATGTGATGGAGAGAAGACAAAAAGTAGTAGATGGGGGACATGCTTGGCATAAAGGCTACAAAGGGCCTGGGTGATGGGTGCAGGACAGCAGAAGAGCTATAAAAGACCAGGGTATCCCTCATGTTCCTTATTCTGGCATAAGGAACATGAGGGATAGGTAGAGGGGCATGGTGTTGTACAGAATTGCAAACATTAAAAAAAAACATTAAAATAAATTGCAAAAGCTTGCATAGATACCAATAAAGGAAATATTGGCCAACTTAAAAATTGACATTTGTAAAATTTCCCCAATAAGTTCAAAACCTGTAAGTCTAAGATACAACATCTGTAATAGCCCAATTAATTTAGTAGAAAGATACCATTAGCCTTAAATGTCTATGATGAGTTTTGTTCATATCTACCACACAATGAGAGCAGTATTCATGACAATGCAAAGTGTTTCAATAATAAGGCAGACAACAAAATGCCATTTTTGTTAAGTTAATAGTCCAGCATTCAAAGCAGACACCAATTAATGAAAAATTTTAGTTGTCTGAAGCTCCTGTTTCATTTATACATAAATAATATCTGATGCTGTTATCATTTTCACTTAAAATTCTAGCCTAGTACATACTTCAGAAAAATAGTCAAGGAGTTCAAACAGTTAGCACTGAATCTCAGACTACCTGGGGACTGATCTTGTTTTTATAAATGCTTGACTTGCTGAGAAAACCCTGTTGAAAAGACAGTACTTCAACCAAAAGAATCAACATTTGAAATTGTCCAAATTGACCCAATTACTTAATTCTAATGATGGAAGAAGGTTGCATGCTGAGATTTACTACTCTTGCAGCTCAGAATGTAAGTCTGAACCATGAAGAACTGTAAAAATAAGTGTGTGATACTACATTGGTATACGCTTATCCTCCTTCATTTTTCAATTATTTTCTGCTATTCTATGTTAATACTGTAATTTTTCCTAACTAGTTTCCAGCTCAAATTAGGAATGCACTGTATGAACAATAGCACACTAGTAGCAATGGATTGCAATTTTGTGGTACATTGTGTTTGAAATTTCAGTGCTACATTGCAGATATTCCTTACTTCCAACTCAGTATGAGATCTTCAAAAGAACTTCATTGGATACAGGAGTGGAAGTGAAAAAAGTACACTTGAATTTAATTAAGTAAATAAAGTTCAGCCGATGTGCCCGATAAACAACACAGAACATCAGAATTTAGATGAGTGCATAATTTGTCGAGTTAAAAACCTTCGCAACCTGCTTATCTAGACAATGCTGAACGTATTGTTTAATCACATATCATCTACTCCCCAAATGAATTTTCAGTCAGAAGCATACATTAATGACAAACATGTACACAAGTGCATCAAGAAAACGAAACTCTACTTTGAAATTTTGATTTATATTTGTGATGTTTGAAGCTTAATCGTTGATTTAACTGCCAAGCCACAGAAATCAGTGCATAATAGTGAAAACCGTAGTAAGCTAGCTCTGACTTCTTGGGAATCAGTTTATACAACCAAAATTAATTAATTATGACATTCACTTTGTTATTCATCAAGTTTTTAATCCTTGTTCAGTTATATTAAACTTGAAATACAAGGAAGCATAAATTTAGTATTTGCCTTCAGGTGGAATTAAACTTGGTGTTTAAGAGAGGAATCAGGAGATGTACACTTTAATTTTATACTCTGAGTACAAGTTGTTATACATACTCAGTATGCTTATGCCTAAAGCTGACTATATAATCTACAGCAAGCATCATTTACCCCTATCATTTATTACCTGGGTTCTTGGCAGTGCCTGTAACCTTTTTGGACAGTTTCTTAACTAAAAGTCCATTTTACTTGATTGAAATTAAAGTTCTGATGTTCAGTTGGTTTAAGATATCTTCTGTTGGATTAACTATGATGATTAGTCTAGTTCTTGATGTCATATTCAAGAATTTAAATGAATTTACATCAACGACTTAGTTGAGGGCAGTGTTAACTAGATTTGCAGATGACACTAACATAGATCAGAAATATGTTGTGAAGAAGACATAGAGAATTTGCAGATGGAGAAAAATAGATTGAATAAGTGGGCAAAAATCTGGCAAACTGAGTATAATATCAGAAAATGTAAGCTTTCACTTTTGCAGGAAGAACGGAAAAATCAGTATCAACTGAAAAACAACTGCAGGGTTCCAAGATACGCAGGGATTTAGATGTCCTGGTGCAGACACAAAGGCAAATAATCAAGAAGGCTAATGAAATGCTCTAATTTATTACAAGAGGAATTGAATATAAAAGTAAGAATGTTATGCTTTAGTTGTATAGTGACACCACATCTCGAATGTAAGTCTGGTATTGCTCTTTGTATTTAAAGAAGGAAACAAATGCATTGGAGGCAGTTCAGGGGAGGTTTACTGGACTGATAACTAGAATGAGTTGTTTGTCCTACAAAAATAGGCTGGACAGGCTGAACTGGTTTTCATTGGAGCTTAGAAGACCAAGGAGTGAGTTGATTGAGTGATAAAGGGAACTGCAGATGCTGGAGAATCCAAGACAATAAAATGTGAGGCTGGATGAACACAGCAGGCCCAGCAGCATCTCAGGAGCACAAAAGCTGACATTTCAGGCCTAGACCCTTCATCAGAGATGAAGGGCCTAGGCCCGAAATGTCAGCTTTTGTGTTCCTAAGATGCTGCTGGGCCTGCTGTGTTCATCCAGCCTCACATTTTATTGTCAGTGAGTTGATTGAAGTGTATAAGTCCTCAAAAGCCTTGACAAGGTGGTTGTATATAGGGTGTTTCCTTTTGTACGTTGGTCAAAATCTAGAGGACACTGTTTAAAATTAGTGTTTGCACTTACACGGCAGAGATTAGGAGAAGTTTTCTCTCATAAGAATGGTGTGACTTTGGGACTCGCTGCCTGAGAAAGTGGTGAAGGCAGATTCATAGACTACTTTAAAAACAGAAGTGGGAACCATGACCCGGAGCCCACTCTGGATAATTTGTCCGCTGAAAAGGAGTCATATTGATCTCAAGAAGAGTCATATCAGACACGGTACACTAACTCTCTTTTTCTCTGCTAATGCATTCAGTGAAAACCTGCCCTGCAGTCACTTCAAACTGGTGAAGTGTATCCTCTATTTCTTGTGACTGATTTTCCTCTTTCTTATTTTGCCACGTGCAAGTTTGTTGCAGTCTTGATCTTTATATTACTTCCCATAAATCCAGCTAACTCTTGGTGACCTTCACTGCCCACTGCGACGTAGATCGGCAGCCTTGGAATCTACAGCCAGTGCATTAGTTTCATCCCCTAGTCGTTACCTCTGAGCTGCATGCAAGTGTGACTGCTCCTGCGTGGCTGCATGTGGAATAGACAGCACCACGAGGTGTTCATGAGCCTTTCTCACTTGTCTCTGAGGTAATTGATTCACAGGACATGGTTGAAATGTTGGTCTTAAGATGTGAGAGAGCTTGTTCAACCTCATTCTGTAGTGAGTGCTTCCCTCACATGGAAAGTTTTTAACTGAGTGCTTGTGCAGTGGTATTTCTCAGTTTCTGTTTTAATTCTCTGAGTTGAATACAATGGCACTGTGCAAGAATGTCTGTAAACAGATTTTGGGTTTTTGATTTCTGAGGAAGGGTCACGGTAATGGAAATGTTAACACTGATTTCTGTCCACAGATGCTGCCAGACCTTTTCAGTGGTTTTCCTGCAATTTTTGTTTTTGTTTCTGATTTCCAGTATCTGCAGTTGTTTCAGTTTTTAACAAATTTTTGGGTCCCTCCCACTTTACTGTGTATCCTCTGAGAGACCTTTTTAAAGTCAATTTAGAAGGAAGGTGGTGATTGTTAATTTTGCATTCGGTTTGTTCAAACTGTACCCTCCCTCTTCACACTGCTCTTGTCCCCATATGACTGTGAATGGTCTTCTTTTCTTTGCCCTTTGTCAATCTTCCTTGCAACTATTGGCTCTTTCACTAACGTCCTTGGTTTGTTTGCTCCTCCTCTTGATCTCACACCATTCCAGATCCACATGCCTAGCCTTTGCCTTTCCAACATCTCTTTAATTTACTCTGCACCTTTTCCCTCCCCAACATCATTGCCATCATGTTCACCACACTAAATACGGAGTTCCTGCACTTAGTTCTATCGTCATATTTTTCTCTTCTTCCCTCCAGTTTACTCTGTCTAATCTCCAGGATCCTTCCAGAGGCCCTGACAATGTCATACTTTATTCTTTACTTGCCTTTCTACTTAGCCCACTTTACTTGCGCTTTTGAGTTGACAGTGCCCTCGTGTTGAACTAAACCCCACATGCCTGCCTTGGTCAGATATCACTCAATCAGGCTTCACCCCTGATATGAGAAGCATTTGTTAACAATACTCAAAATTACATACAAATGAGATTTTTCCCGGGTTGGCTGATCTGGCCTGATGTGTTCTCCACTAGCTCCCAGTACTTCCAGTAGCTAGACTCCTAACACACACTCATGCCATGCTAATGAATGCAAAAGAAGTTCTTGATAGTTGACCTAACCAACAGGTGCTGAGAACTTCACATCAAAACGTTAACGTGGCACCAGGAAGACTTCATGCAAAGTAAGATTAGATTAAATAAGAGGCAAAAAAAAAGAGACCAAGAAAAGGAATGAAAAATACTTTGAAAAGCCTTTAAGAACACTTTGTATCCTGTGGGAATGAGACTCCACAGTTTCTAGTTTTCCCTTTTTGGGCCAATTATATTCATCAGATTTGCAGAAATGTAAATCTCTTTAAATCTGTATTCTTCTTCAGAGTTTAATTCATTTTAACAGCTCACGTATTTGAAACTCAGGGACATTATTGGTGAGCTGCTGGTTCCCTAGGCTGATGGTGAAGGACATCTAGGAACTTCTGGATTGGAAGGGTTACAACTTGTTACAAATTGCTTGATATATGCACGATAATAGTGGTGCACAGGATATACTCACTGTTAGTTTGCCAAATCATTCTTTTGTTTCCTTTTGCTAATTTTAGCATTACCAGATGATGGAATGAACATAAGGCTTTTGTTTAAATGTGGCGAGGAGTGATGCAAAAACAGAAACTGAAAGCCAGTCTTAAAAATAAAAGAATCCACATCTATTGCAATAGCCTACAGGGAAATTTCACAGGAAGATATTCATGCTCGCAAGTTAGTATCTCAGAGGATTGCCAGATTTCACAGAATCCATAGAATGTGGAAGCAGGGTATTTGACCCATCAAGTCCACACCAACAGAGAGAGCAACGCACTCACCTTGGCACGTGTTCTTTTAGGTAGTGGGTGTTGCAGATTTAAAATGTGCTGTTGCGGAAACCGTTGTGAGCTGCTGAAGTGCATTTTGTGCTACAGTATTATCATCATAAGTGCAATAATGTGGAGATATTTTACTTCTCCCACTCAACACAAAACCAGGTAAAAAGCAGAATTAAAATGGAAAAATCAAACAAGTTGCCCATTCTCACTCATGATGAAATCAACCTTTTTGACAGATCCTGGGAATCTGCTCCCATACGTTTCTTGCTCTTCCCACTTTCAAGAGTTTGCAGATTTTCTTCTAGATTCACTCCATCCTGCCTGACACCCTAAATCCACCTTACCTATGAATTACTTGTGTATTGATAGGCAGTCACTGTGCTACCCGATATTAATCTAGGCTTAGCAGTAATTAAGGCTCGGCTGTTAAAGTTGACTTGGCCTTTCATGACTATTGAGATATCAAGATATAGAGCTGGATGAGCACAGCAGGCCAAGCAGCATTAGAGAAGCAGGAAAACTGATGTTTCAGGTAAAGATCTAGACCCAAAATGTTAGCTTTCCTGCTCCTCTGATGCTGCTTGGCCTGCTGTGTTCATCCAGCTCTACACCTTGTTATCTAAGATTATCCAGCATCGGCAGTTCCTACTATCTCTTTCATAAGTATTTCTTGGTCAGCTTATCTGATTGCCTACCTAGCATTCAACGTAAGGTTTTCAACTTCCTCTTAGTTTTACCACCCTTAATTTCCATGTTTATTTCCAAAGAATTAACCGTCTTTAAAAGATAAAAATATTCTGCTTTTTTAACTAAAAGTTAAGTACTTAAACGTATGTATTCAAACATTATGATACTGAAATGATTTTGTTGAAGATGTTGTAATGATAATATGAAGGAAAATCTAGAGAAAGATCTCAGAACTCCGAAACCCTTCAAAAGAAATTTGAACGAGCGATCCTTGAACAGATTTCTAGTTATGAGAACAGAATAGAAACTTAACTCCATTGACTGTAGTCTAATCGCAGGTTTGAAATATGGTAACAGTAATAATTGTATTTATATTGTGTGGATTGATAGTCCTTGGTGCAAATTAAATTTTAAAAGCTCATGAATATTGTTAGTTTGTTTTATAGCATGAATGGGTGAATTCTGCAAAACAATACCAAGTCCTATGATGAGGATGAATTGTATAATTAATCGAGTAAACTTTCAGCACGTTATTACTACTTTGAACAAAACATTTATTATGTAATACAAAATGATTTTTAAAGGAACAGCTGCTAAAAGACCATGTATTGAGTCAGCAAGGACTTGCATTTATTTAACGCCTTTAACACAGAATAAGGGAAGAGGGCCTGGCCATTCAGCCTCTCGAGTTTGCTCTCGAGTTGATCGGGAGAAATAAAATATCTCCACATTATTGCACTTATGATGATAATACTGTAGTACAAAATGCACTTTATTTTCATATGAGCATCCAAGCCAGTAACCTGTTCCCACTTTCTCCTCATAATCATTGAGTATTTTCAAGAAGGAGTTAACTGTAGTTTTTGGGCCCAAAGGGATCAATGTTTCAGATGCAACCACTTTTTGTGGCATAGCATGGAACTTCAAAGACTCGCCACACTCTTTGCTCAAAATGGC
Organism: Stegostoma tigrinum; assembly: GCF_030684315.1. Lineage (NCBI taxonomy): Eukaryota > Metazoa > Chordata > Chondrichthyes > Orectolobiformes > Stegostomatidae > Stegostoma > Stegostoma tigrinum. Next base: position 29,814,123 of record NC_081374.1, read on the forward strand.
AAGACCATATCCTTAAAAATATGACCCTTGGTTCTGGACTCCCCAATCAATCATCAGGAATATCCTTGCTGCATTTAGCTTATGTAACCATGTTAGAATTTTATAGATTTCTATGAGATCTCCCACCAACCCCCGACTTTCTTTTAAACTCCAGTGAATGTAGTCCTAACTGATCTGGCTGTCTTCATAAGTCAGTCCTGCCATCCCAGGCATCCGTTTTGTAAACCTTTGTTCTACTCCCTCCATGGCCAGAACACTTTTTTTCCAGATAAGAAAACCAAAATTGCACACACTTCCCCAGGTGTACTACAATTACAATGACACATCCCTGCTCCTGTACTTGAATCTTCTTGCTATGAAGTATTTATGTTCTATAGTACTTGCTGCACCTTCACACTTACTTTTAGTGACTGGTATGCAAGGACACCCAGACCCATTGCACCTCTTCCTTTACAAATCTAACACCATTCTTGTTTTTGCTACCAAAGTGGATAACCTCACATTTGTCCTCATTGTGCTTCCCTACCATATATTTGCCCACTTACTCAATTTGTTCAAAATAAATTGAAGCTTCTCTGCCTCCCCCTTAGAGTTCACCATCTCATCAAGCTTTGTGTTGTCTGTAAATTTGGAAACATTAGCTTTAGTTCCATCATCTAAATCATTGACATATAAGACAAATAGCTGGAGTCCATTTATTGGTTCCTGTGGTACTCCACAAATCATTGGCTGCCAGTCACAAAAAGAGGCGCTTTTTTTGCTACTCTTTGTTTTCTGTCTGCCATCCAGTTCTGTATCAATGTCAGAACACAACCCTTAATCATAGAACTTTAATTTTTCATGTTAATGTCATATGCAGAACCTAGTTGAAAGGTTTCTGATGTTCCAAATAAACTGCATCCTCTTGGCCCCCCTATAAACTCTATTAGTTATGTCCTCGAAAACATTCAGTAGATTTGTTAAACATGATTTCCTTTTCATAATTCAATACTGACTTTGCCTGGTACTATCATTGTTTTCCAAGTACTGTGTTATTAAATATTTTATAATAAACTCTAACATTTTCCCTACTACTGATATCAGACTAACGAGTCTAAAGTTTTCTGTTTTCTCACGACCTTTTTTTTTGAAACAGTGGGTTTACATAAGCTACCCTCCAATCCATAGAAACTGTTATGGATTAGAGTCAGAGCTGTACAGCAGGGAAACAGGCACTCAGTCCATCTCATCCTGCCAACTAAGTATCCTAACTAAATCTAATGCCATTTGCCAGTATTTGGCACATATCCCTCTTAAACTCTTCCTATTCATCTACCCATTGAGATGCCTTTAAAATGTTGTAATTGCATCCACCTCCACCACTTCCTCTGACATCTCATTCTGTACATTTACCACCCCTGCATGAAAAAGTTTCCCCTTAGGTCCTTTTACATTTTTCCTTTCTTGTATTTTAATAAATTAAACCTATGCCATCTGGTATTCTATTGAATCTTGGAAGATGGCCATCATTGCATCCACTATTTCTAGGACCACATCCGTAAGTACACTTGGAAAAGAAAAGCAGACCCAGGTGCCTGTTGTCGTGCAGTGATAGTATCCCTATCTATAAGCCAGGAAGCCCGGTTTCAGGAGCTATCTGTTTCAGAGGTGTGCAGTAACATCTCTGAACTGATTGAACCTCTTTTCTAATCAGATAAGGAAGCGGACTCAGGTCACGACAATTTGGTGGTTTCTAGTGCGAGAGCACTTCTGGGTATAAAAAATTATAAAACAGACCAATGGGATACAAAAAAAAAGACAAAGCGGGCTCTCGTAGGGTAGTGGCAAGGTCCCTATCTCTGAGCCAGGAAGCCCAGGTTAGGGCCCACCTGTTCCAGAGGTGTGTAATAATATCTTTGAACAGGTTGATTAGAAAGCATTATGAAGCTGCTCCATGCTGGACTCTGTGGCACAATTGGTCAGAGCATTCCCATATTAAGTGAATGGTTGGCTTCATGAGATCACCCAGGAAAGATGCTTTCTCTGCTTTAACCATGTGACCCAGGTTTTTGGTGAGTTCAAGAAAAATATTCTCCAAACATCCTTGATACTGATCCAGCTCCCTCAGAGATTGAGCAGCATGTCTGACTCTCCTGTTCTTAATCTGTCATTGAGGGTTCTCTGATTGGACCAGATTAACAGCCCCAGTCAGGAAACTCATGTTCTATGAAGTCCACCTGACAGACTTCAGTACAGTCACTGCAGTTGTGGCCATTACTTCAGTTGATTTGTCACCTGCCTTTGATCTGCAATTACTTTCCCAGTAACTGAAATTTCTATTTTTAAACTAAAGTCTTAAATTGAAATAGCTGCAATTTTAAAATACCACTCTTGTATGTCCATTGAATCCTTGTGGTTTGCATGTCTGTATTCAAGTTTGAATTTGAAGTTCTCATCTTGTTTGAAATTCCTGTCCTCCTTTGAAAGTCTAATCTCCAGATTACTTTACCCAAAAGGCCTTTAAAGAAAGAAAATTTCGACCCCTCACTTGACTATCATTTAATGAATTGCATGTCAGTAATTTGAAGAACTCAGCTTTTCTGAAACTCTTGTGCTCCAACTATACATTTTACCAGTTATCAGTGTGGAAAAATCTTTAAATCACTCTGTGGATTCTATGTTTGTACAATTTGCAGACCTAGCTAACATGTAATCCACAAATCAAACAAACGGAGGTAGACAAATGAGAAGTTGAAGCAAGAAGTTTCTTCCCTTAAAGGCCAATCAAAAAAAAATCCAGAGATTAGATTCTCAAAGGCTTTGCTTCACAAGAGTAATGCTTTTACGTAAACATGAACTATATTATTCTGTTCTTTACTCCTCTACTACAACGCAGAATTGACACATAGCGATAGTAAATAATATAGGAAGTGTGGCATGGTAACTTTGTGGTTAGCACTACTGACTCACAGCACCAACATTTGGGTTCAGTTCCACCCTTGAGCGACTGTCTGTGTGGAATTTGCACATTCTCCTTGAGTCTGTGTAGATTTCCTCTGTGTGCTCTGGCTTCCTTCCACAGTTGAAATATGTACAGGTTAGGTGGATTGGGCATGCTGAATTGTCTGTAGTTAGATGGATTAGTCAAAAGCAGGATTACATGTATAGGGTAGGGGAGCTGAGTCTAGTTAGGAAACTCTTCAAATGATTGGTGCAGACTTGACGGCCAAATGGCCTTTTTCTGCACTATAGGGGTTCTATAGTTATATGATTAATGACAATGCTGTGAACAGTTTTGTTGTAATTACATGACAACCAAGATATTAGAAAATTATTCAAAATAGCTTGAAGCTACACATTGCAGTGTAGAAATAGGGACTGTAAGTGCTGGAAATATGCTATACTTGGGCAGCATCTGTGGACAAAGAAGCAGAGTTGGTGTTTCAGTTCAATGATAGATAGAAAAGGTTAGAAACAAATTGTGATGAAAGATTACAGATCTGAGATGTCAGCTTTGTTTCGATCCTCAACTGCTGTCATGATTTGCTGAGTATTTGCGGCATTTTATGTTTTTTTAATTTCAGAATTTCAGTATTGATGATATTCCACTTTTCAATCATCAATATTGTGGATATGACAGCTCATGTGGCATCTTCTGTGAAGTTTAGATGTCCAGAGTTGGATAATATAGGATTGCTATTCCTGTATGTCATCTAAGGTCTCATCATAACATCTAATCATGTCATAAATAACTTACTGAGCTTTATCTTCCTGGAAGTATTGCTTCCTAGTTATCTACTTCACTCAAAAGATTAAAGAGGCAATGAGCGAATTACTTTGATGGGCTGGCATTGTTTTTTTTACCATTTTTGACACTTACCTGAATGGAGAAAAGTATTTATACCACAAGATTTGAAAATTACGTTATAATATAACCTATATTATAAAGTCACTCAAGCATATATAATATAACCTAATACTGATATATTCCTGATCTGTAGAGGACAGACCATTTTAATATTTTGACCTTTCTCAACTGGAAATCTGGTTTAAGCACACCTGCCTCATGCCAGTCTGTGGTGGGCCTGGTTACAGCACTGTGATTCATTGAATAATTCAGTAATTGGAAAGTCATTGCCCACATTTCCAGGGAACAGACTGTACACTTTGGAGCAAGCAGCTGGCCATATCAATGATGAACATATCATTTATTTATCATTTATACAGACAGCTGCCTGCACTGAAGTGTAGGTTAGGCACTGTGAAAATTCAAAGACTGAGATTAAAATTGCTCAATTATTGGATAACTCAGTGTAACTGTACACCCAGCAACCCGCAGCCACTCATATTGTAGAGATTAATGCTTTTACACCATCTGCTGCTGTTTTAATTCCAGATATTTGAACAGCTCATATTTGAGCTAAATCAGGAATGTACCAGTACAGATGTTATCCCATTGTATCTCATTTCCACTTACTCGTTCTTTTCTGTCAAGTGAGGATAGCTTCACCTCATGGCAAAAAAAAACACAATGCTGTAGTGTTTATTCACACTTTCAGTTTACCATACACAAGTAGAATTGCATGAATGGTGTAACTTGATTTATATAATTAAATTGATCTTTGGTAATTGTGACCAAATTTTTTATTTCAAGTATCCCTGGACATCGGAGTTCAGCTAAGAAAAACTAACAAATTGCGAAATTCACAAATGACCTTGGAGAACCCTGTGTGGGGGAGCTCACAGCAGGGGACCAGCTAAGTAGGTTTTTAAAGTGTAAACCTTACTCTTTTTTTGGAAATAAAGTGTGAAGCTGGATGAACACAGCAGGCCAAGCAGCATCTCAGGAGCACAAGAGCTGATGTTTCGCCCTTGACCGCGTCTCCTCCATTTCCCGCAACAAATCCCTCACACCCTGCCCCCGCCATAGCTGCCCAAAGAGGATCCCCCTCGTTCTCACACACCACCCCACCAACCGCCGGATACAACGCATCCTCCTCCGACACTTCCGCCATCTGCAATCCGGCCCCACCACCCAAGACATTGTTCCATCCCCACCCTTGTCTGCTTTCCGGAGAGACCACTCTCTCTGTGACTCCCTTATTCGCTCCACACTGCCCTCCAAACCCACCACACCCAGCACCTTCCCCTGCAACCGCAGGAAATGCTACACTTGCCCCCACACCTCCTCCCTCTCCCCAATCCCAGGCCCCAAGATGACTTTCCATATTAAGCAGACATTCACCTGCACATCTGCCAATGTGGTATACTGTATCCATTGTACCCGGTGTGGCTTCCTTTACATTGGGGAAACCAAGTGGAGGCTTGGGGACCTTTGCAGAACACCTCCGCTCGGTTCGCAATAAACAACTGCACCTCCCAGTCGCGAACCATTTCAACTCCCCCTCCCATTCTTCAGATGACATGTCCATCATGGGCCTCCTGCAGTGCCACCCGAAGGTTGCAGGAACAGCAACTCATATTCCGCTTGGGAACCCTGCAACCCAATGGTATCAATGTGGACTTCACCAGCTTCAAAACCTCCCCTTCCCCCACTGCATCCCTAAACCAGCCCAGTTCGTCCCCTCCCCCCACTGCATCACACAACCAGCCCAGCCTGTCTCTGCCTCCCTAACCTGTTCTTCCTCTCACCCATCCCTTCCTCCCACCCCAAGCCGCACCTCCATTTCCTACTTACTAACCTCATCCCGCCGCCTTGTCCTGTCCGTCTTCCCTGGACTGACCTACCCCCTCCCTACCTCCCCACCTATACTCTCCTCTCTACCTATCTTCTTTTCTCCCCATCTTCGGTCCGCCTCCCCCTCTCTCCCTATTTATTCCAGTTCCCTCTCCCCATCCCCCTCTCTGATGAAGGGTCTAGGCCCGAAATGTCAGCTTTTGTGCTCCTGAGATGCTGCTTGGCCAGCTGTGTTCATCCAGCTTCATACTTTATTATCTTGGATTCTCCAGCATCTGCAGTTCCCATTATCTATTTTTTTGGTAAATCTACAGTAGTGAGTAGAGTGGGTTCTTTTCTTGTTTTATTGAGATCTGCCACTTGATTAAACTGTCAAAATGAAGAAAAATACGTAGGTACTAAGTGAGCATGGGGTAGTGTTTTTTTCAGAGCAGTAAGTCTGTACTATTTTCATTTTGGAAAGGCAAATCAGGGCAGAATTTTTGCAGTGATAGTGGGATGAAGAGTCTAGGCCCGAAACGTCAGCTTTTGTGCTCCTGAGATGCTGCTTGGCCTGCTGTGTTCATCCAGCTACACACTTTGTTATCTAGGATTTATGCCGTGAATGGTAAGGCCCTGGGAAGCGTTGCTGAACAAAGAGACTTTGGAGTGCAGGTTCCTAGTTCTTTGAAAGTGGAATCACAGGCCATTAGGATTATAAAGACGGTGTTCCGTATGCTTAGACACTTCAGAACAAAATCAAGGTTGGAATTCCATCGAGTTAATACACTGCTGGAGTTCCTGTATTTTGGATGAGACAATAAAATAAAATGCTGTCTGCTCTCACAGGCAGACACAAAAAGATTCCACACCAATATTTTGAAGAAGAGCAAACGAGTGTGTGCTGTTGCTGTGGCTCAAGGTGACTCAAGCAAAACAGATAACCTGTTCATTCTTGGAACAGTATTGCTGTTATAGAGCATTGGATACAAATGGCTGGTATGTTTCCTGCCTTACAATAGTGGCTGCACCTAGAGTCATGTAATCATCGAACCACACAATACAGGCAGTGGTAACAGACCCTTGGTCCAACTTGTTCACTATGATCTCAACCTAAACTAGTCCCAACTGCCTGTGCTTGGCCCATGTCCCTCCAAACATTTCTTATTCATGTAGGTATCCACATGTCTTTTAAACTTTGTAGCTGTACCTTTATATATCATTCCCTCTGAAACTTCATTCCACCCACAAACCACTCTGTGTAAAAATAAAACTGCCCCTCAACTGTCTCCCAAATCTTTCTCCTCTCACGTTAAAACTATGCCCCCCTTGTCTTCAAATGCCCACCCAAGAGAATAGACACCTGCTGTTCACCTTAACTATACCCCTCATGATTTTGTAAACTTTTATAATGTCATGTCACAACCTCATACACTTCTGCTATAAAAGTAGCAGCCTATCTAGTCTCCCTTACAACTCAAACCCTCCAAACCCACCGACATCCTTGTAAATCTCCTCTGAACTCTCTTCACCATTGTACCATCCTGCCTATATCAGGGAGACCAGAACTGGAGACAGTACTCCAGAATACTTCAAAAGCAGCTGTTTGCTCTGCTCTCAAGCACTTTTTGTCATCTCAAAGTTTAAATGCAGCATGTACAGGCATGTTTTTGGAAAAGGAGGTTGTTCAGTAAATGAGAAAGGGCTTGCATCCAGGAAAATATCAATATGCATCACTGGTCTTGTATCCTTTTATCTTTCATCTGGGATTTTTGCTACTGAGCCAAGTTGCTCAAGGTAGGAAATTCCAGACTTGCTGCAACCCACCTTGGCAGAATGTACCTCAAATGGCATGTGTTTTTTTTTTCCCTCTTGCATAGAGCAGCAGGTTCATAATGAAGCTGGCCCACAATCCCAGGAAATGTGTTGTAGACAATGACATGGTCAGCCACATGCCAAGAAAGGCCAACTTTGACCTTCTGGGACTTACATTGCTTGGGTACATTTTGACCTTTACCACTCACATATCCCATTATTCCTCCCCTCCCCCCACCAATCCACTTCCCATGCCACCTCCACGCCAATACATACTGACTATCTATCCCATGGTCTCATATAGCCTTTATCCAAACTAATGCCAACTACTTTTCATCTTTCAAAACATTCAATATTGTGTCCAGTCTCTTCCAATGCAAAGGCCATTCACAGCAATAAAATGGAGCATTCTTTTCATTAAACGAAAGCCCAATAAATGTATTCAAGGCCACGCTAAGGAATTAAAATTTGCATTAAGTGCCAGTGGGCAAGGCTGAAGCATATGACAACACTGGTTCAAAAATCTTGTGATGTTTGTTGCCATCTGGATCAAATTCTATCTGCAGCTGCTGTGTGCTTCTAATAGAAGCATCATGGCCTAAATGCTAAAGCTCTTTCCACTGTGTTTCATGACATTATTACATAATCATAACTGACAAATAAGGAAATTTATTACTTTTTCAATAAATATATGCTTATATATGAACATCCCTTATTTACCAAAGTAGACCAGAAATACAATATTATTGATTTTAACAGTCACAATCAGGCTTTTTAACATTGCATCACATGTCAAAAGTTGAAAGGAAGAAATAAAAAGAGTTTTTCAGCTATTTTATATTCTACTGTTATGACCAGAGTTTCATTTCTAAGTAGCATTACACTCAATTATTTTTTTGTCAACCTTCATTCTAATATAGCATTTTTACTCAAAAAAATGCTGGATTTTGGATTTTCTTGGTATAGCTTTTCTCACCGATTTCTGAGGTGAGTAAGGATGTAACCATATTGATGTGCCTTCATTTCCGTCTGTGGGAAGCTGACTAGATTCCTATTGATACCTTCTCTGATGGAAAACAACCAATGTCCAGAATATTGCTTGTGGGAATATCCACAAGCAAAGCAGCCTGCAATTGCAAATCCATTGAGATCAGTTTGTTATGGTGCATTTCTGGTGTAATTAGAAATCAATACAGCAAGGTCGTTTTAACTATTTACTGGAGAGCTGATTTCCCTTATATACTTCCATTACATAAAGACCAATCAAAACTGGGAATAAAATCCGCAGAGAAATGGTTTCAGTCCAAAGTTTAATTATTCTTTTACCTTTACAGGAGCAAAATCTAAGCAACTCTGCATAGCCACTATCCCCAATTGTGAGATTTTTATGCCCGTTGTTCTGAAGATTAGTCAAATTACCGTAAAATCTTATAAAAATCTAACTTGTCAATACCAGATTGATACACAGAATAAATAATTCATATAATGTTATATTTCTGTTTCTGAAAACACTATTCACACTTATTCAGCATTGTCGTTTGAGGTAGACCTAACTAAACAGATGATTTTAGAAGTAACTGGGATCATTGGCACTAATAGAGAGCCACTCAGGCACTTAAACACGCAGCACCATGTCTCTCATGGAATAAGAGACAATAGGAGTCTTCGTCCTCTTTATTTAACACAAACACTACAATGGAAATGGTGATTGCTGCAAAAATGGCACCCACCTGAGGCATGGATTACTGGATTGGAGACTATCAGTGAGCGATGGCAGGAGGAGTATTCTGAGGAAGCGACTGCTGAGGGAATTTGACAGCAAAGGAAAAAAGGGTGTCTCCCAGTGGGCTCTATCTATTTTCTAAATCTTTGAGAATGCATTGAGTTTCTCTGAATGAAGGATGACCTAAGAACTGGTCAACAACCCTACATGGGTTGGGCATTAAATTTCGTCCAAAAAGTGGAATCGCCAGACCATGGAGTGTTCTTCTTGTCAAGACTTTAACATTCTTGTATTGAAATTTTACAAATGGCAAATGGGTATATTCCTTCCCTATTTGTAATAATTGCCCCTCAAGAACAGATCCATACAGTCAAATGCTTTTCAAAGCTGATTTTTTCAAATTCAATCTTATTTCAGAGCTTTCTTAAAATAAAACAGTATGTTTGAGATTTTGCAGGATTTTCTTATTTAGGCAAAATATCCCAATGACAAGTTTTCAAGTGGTTGCTGAAACATTAATCATCTTTAACAACATGCCTTGTCAGTCATACTCAGCATATTACATTTTGATTATTTTCTTCGGTGGAACAAAGCTTTATGCCACGATTGCATTTTTGAAAAGAAGACGCAAAGTGAATTATTTTCGATAGTTGCGTTATAATTAGTAATTATCCATTATTTATCCATTTTTCATCATTTGCTGAATAGTTATTAAATAAGCTGACATGTTAATACATCAGATGGTCTGGTTTGGCCTGAGTAGTGTCTGTCTTCCCCTTTATGTGGCCACATTTACTTCAATTTATGTTAACAAAACAGTGTGTTTCAGATTAATGAGCAGTTACATTTTTTTCTGCCACATTGGCACACGATATGAAGTAATCATTCATTGTGAAATCCATACCCAAGAACAGACTTTACCAATTTTTTTTTTGCTAGACATTGAAGTGTACCAAACCATTCCTTATCGCAAAGGAGCTGAAAAATAAGAACAGCAACCATCTTTCAAATGTAATATTTTATCTTAAGATTTGCATGTATTTTCTCAGGGAGCATTGGAATATCTGCTTTATAATTATTGAATCTGCTCCAATCTATTTCTCAAGCTAGAATATGCCCTCCTCAGCTTTTTATGTTTAATGCCTGCAATTCGATTCCTTTGTTTAAAATAAATGCAATAAACTCTGAATCTCTAGAGATAACGGGACCGCTTTGCAGAACACCTCCGCTCAGTTCGCAACAAACAACTGCACCTCCCAGTCGCAAACCATTTCCACTCCCCCTCCCATTCTCTAGATGACATGTCCATCATGGGCCTCCTGCAGTGCCACAATGATGCCACCCAAAGGTTGCAGGAACAGCAACTCATATTCCGCCTGGGAACCCTGCAGCCTAATGGTATCAATGTGGACTTCATCAGTTTCAAAATCTCCCCTTCCCCAACTGCATCCCTCAACCAGCCCAGTTTGTCCCCTCTCCCCACCGCACCATACAACCAGCCCAGATCTTCCCCCCCACCCACTGCATCCCAAAACCAGTCCAACCTGTCTCTGCCTCCCTAACCTGTTCTTCCTCTCACCCATCCCTTCCTCCCACCCCAAGCCGCACCCCCATCTACCTACTAACCTCATCCCACCTCCTTGACCTGTCCGTCTTCCCTGGACTGACCTATCCCCTCCCTAGCTCCCCACCTATACTCTCTCCACCTATCTTCTTTACTCTCCATCTTCGGTCCGCCTCCCCCTCTCTCCCTATTTATTCCAGTTCCCTCTCCCCATCCCCCTCTCTGATGAAGGGTCTAGGCCCGAAACGTCAGCTTTTGTGCTCCTGAGATGCTGCTTGGCCTGCTGTGTTCATCCAGCCTCACATTTTATTAAACTCTGTATCTCTTACTTTTTTTATGATCACTGAGGCAATGTTTCAACAGTTCAAAACACACTGAAAAGCACTGTAGCCACAGCACTTATTAGGTGAGGTAGAATGATTTCTGTGTAAAGAAGAATAGTCAGCTCTAATTGTAGCATCATATTACAGCATAAACTGTTGTATTCAGCTGTCTGATGCTGAGGCAGCATGACCAAATCGACATTGTTATACAAAGCATGGCTTTGCACTAATGTGCAATGTGCATTGCTGCCTACCCTCACACCTAGATTTCCTTTTCCCTTCTTAGGCTTTGCCTTCAAACTTTCCCTGAAAATATTGAGCACCTGGAATGCTGTAGCTGAGGCAAGTGAAGAAATATTACAATTTGTGCACAGGTTTTGATGGGCTAGCCTTTAAAGATGTTAGACTGGCCACCATATAACGATTTTAAAAATTCCCAAAGACTTAGTAGCCTGAATTTGCCCATGGCCTGACAGTCATTATTCCAGTGGAGATAGGAGTTGCGCATGGGGACTCTGTGGAATTGTCATCATAGCAGACTCCAGAGTAACTGACTGGGAAATTCTAAGTTCTGTGGGACAATTCCTCCACACCTGTAAACATATCTGAAAAGTGGGATTCTGTTGAAATTAAGTAAAATAGTTATTCATAAAATGTTAGACACTTAAATACATTGTCGAAATCCTGAATAACTGTTCAACAGGCAGTATGTTGGCTCTGTGGTTGACAATGCTGCCTCACAGTGCCAAGCACCTGGGTTCGATTCCACCCTCAGGCAACTCTCTGTGTGAAGTTTGCACAGTGTCCCTATGTCTGCGTGGGTTTCTTCCCACAGTCCGAAGATGTGCCCATTAGGTGGATTGGCCATGCTAAAATTGCCCATAGTGTTCAGGGATGTATGGGTTGGCCATGGGAAATGAAGGGTTATATGGTAGAGGGGTGAGTCTGGGTGGGATACTTTTTGAAGCTTTGGTGTGGAATTGTTGGGCTGAATAACCTGTTTCCACATTGCAGGGACTCTATAACTGACCACAGACTTTCCTCACAAGAAATTCATACCCCCACCAAGATACTGATGCAGCGCCCCTCACGGACTAGGAACACCCACTCCACATCTGAGCCCCAAGTCCCCACCCCAGTTCCTCACCACTTGAACCAACCTGACCCTGTTACACTCTCCGTTTGACAAATTCCCTCTCCCATCCACTCTCCCAATCCATACCAAGCTCCCTTAACCACAGGAAACATGACTCAGCACAAACACTTCTCCCCACCCTGCACCAGTCAAGGCCTGGGCACAAGCCAAGCCCAGGACCATTGTCTAAACCAAAACCTCAACTCCACCCCACTGCAGCACCAGACACTACCCAATCACCCCACAGCTGGAATCAAATACAAAACCCAAACCCACCTGTAAGCAGACCTCACCGGACCCCTGTGCCATGAGACATGACTACCCTGTACTCCCTTGCTGCACTGAAACTGTGCCAAACTACACATTTGTCCCCAGACCTGAAGCCCCCGGATATGACACCTACCCTCTCTGTCCCGCAGCATGATGACATTTAACCTACCCCCATGACCTATCCTAAACACTACATCATGTACTAGGCTCCCTTTCCACTTTTCACCCTACCCACTTGGTACCCTAGCTCCCTCCCACTTGGAATTCTACCTCTCTATCATCTTACTCCCGTCAAGCTGACACACTACCCAGTTGGTACCACACTTACATGGCACCTTTTACCCTCTGTAATTGCTAACCACCCCTAGTACCCTAGCTGACATCCTATCCCTCTGGGTAAGAATATGGGTTTATGTGTATTTATGTCATTGTAGGGATGAATTTAGGGCTTGGATTAGTACCTGGGACTATGGTGTTATTGCTATTACTGAGACTTGGTTGAGGGAAGGGCAAGATTGGCAACTAAATATCACAGGATATAGATATTTCAGGCGGAATAGAGAAAGAGGTAAAAGTGGTGGAGGAGTTGCATTACTGGCCAAAGAGGATGCCACAGCTGTGCTGAAGGAGTGCACTGTGGAGGACTTGAGCAGTGAGGCAAAATGGGCAGAGCTCAGAAATAGGAAGGGTGCTGTAACAATATTGGGGCTGTACTAAGGCCTCTCAACAGTGAGCGTGAGATAGAGGTACAAATATATGGGCAGATTATGGAAATATGTAGAAGCAACAGGGCGGTGGTGATGGGAGATTTTAATTTTCCCAACATTGACTGGGATTCACTTAGTATTAAGGATTTAGATGGAGCAGAAATTGTAACAAGCATCCAGGAGGATTTTCTAGAGCAGTATGTAAATAGTCCAACTCAGGAAGGGGCCATTCTGGACCTGGTGTTGGGGAATGAGCCTGGCCAGGTGATTGAAGTTTCAGTAGACGATTACTTTGGGAATAGTGATGACAATTGCATAAGTTTTAGAATACTGATGGACAAAGATGAGAGTGGTCCTAAAGGAAGAGTGCTGAATTGGGGGAAGGCCAGCTATAGCAAAATTCGGTAGGAGCTGGGGAATGTCAATTGGGAGCAGCTGTTTGAGGGTAAATTCACCTTTGATATGTGGGAGGTTTTTGAAGAGATGTTGATTAAAGTGCAGGACAGACATGTCCCTGTGAAAATGAGGGATACGAAGGGCAAGATTAGGAAAATAGGAATGACAGGTGAAACTGTGAAAATAGCAAAGAAGAAAAAGGAAGCAAACATAAGGTCTAGGTGACTGAAAACAGACGAAGCTTTGGAAGAATATTGGGAAAGTAGGACCAATCTGAAATGAGGAATTTAGAGGGCTAAAAGGGGTCATGAAATTTCTTTAGCAAACAGGGTTAAGGAAAATCCCAAACCCTTTTATTCATTCATAAGGAGCAAGAGGGTAACTAGAGAAAGGGTTAACACACTCAAGGACAAAGGAAGAAAGTTATGCGAAGGGTTAGAGATAATGAGTGAGATTCTTAATAAGTACTTTGCATTGGTATTCACTGAGGGGAAGGACATGACGGATGTCGAGGTCAGGGATAGATATTTGATTACTTTAGGTCAAGTCAGCATAAGGAGGGGGTAAGTGTTGGGTGTTCCAAAAGGCATTAGGGTGGACAAGACCCCAGGTCTGGATGGGATCTATCCCAGGTTGCTGAGGGAAGCGAGAAATTAAATAGCTGGGGCCTTAACAGATATCTTCACAGCGTCCTTGAGCACAGGTGAGGTCCCGGAGGACAGGAGAATTGCTAATGTTGTCCCCCTTGTTTAAGAAGGGCACCAAGGATAATCCAGGTAACTATAGACCGGTGAGCCTGACGTCAGTGCTGGGGTAGCAGCTGGAGAAGATGGTGAGGGGTAGGATCTATTTACATCTGGAAGAAAATGGGCTTACTAGTGATGGGCAGCATGGTTTTGTGCCGAGAAGGTTATGTCTTACCAACTTGATAGAATTCTTTGAAGAAGTGACAAAGTTGATAGATGAGGGAAGGGCTGTGGATGTCATATACATGGACTTCAGTAAGGCGTTTGATAAGGTTCCCCATGGCAGGCTGATGGAGAGAGTGAAGCCGCATGGGGTCCAGGGTGTGCTAGCTAGATGGATAGAGAACTGGCTGGGCAACAGGAAACAGAGAGTTGTAGTGGAAGGGAGTTTCTCAAAATGGAGACCTGTGACAAGTGATGTTCCACAGGGATCCGTGTTGGGACCACTGTTGTTTGTGATATACGTAAATGATCTGGAGGAAGATATAGATGGTCTGATTAGCAAGTTTGCAGATGACACTAAGATTGGTGGAGTAGCAGATAGTGAAGGGGACTGTCAGAGATTACAGCAGAATATAGATAGATTGGAAAGTTGGTTGGAGAAATGGCAGATGGAGTTCAATCCAGGCAAATGCAAGATGATGCATTTTGGAAGATCCAATTCAAGAGCGAACTACATGGTAAATAGAAAAGCCCTGGGGTAAAGTGATACACAGAGAGATCTGGGAGTTCTGAAGAAGGGTCACCGGACCTGAAATGTTAACTCTGTTTTCACCTCCACAGATGCTACCAGACCTGCTGAGCTTTTCCAGCAACTATGTTTTTGATCTGGGTGTTCAGGTCCGTTGTACCCTGAAGGTGGCAATGCAGGTCAATAGAGCGGTCATGAAGGCATAGGGCATGCTTTCATTCATCAGACAGGGTATCGAGTACAAGATTTGTCTGGTCATGTTACAGTTGGAGTGCAGGACAGACATGTCCCTGTGAAAATGAGGGATAGAAAGGGCAAGATTAGGTTCAGCCACATTTGGAATACTGTGTATACTTCTGGTTGCCACATTACCATAAGGATGTGGCTGCTTTGGAGACGGTGCAGAGGAGGTTCACCAGAATGTTGTCTGGTATAGAGGGCGCTAGCTATGAAGTGGGGTTGAGTAGATTAGGATTATTTACATTAGTAAAACAGAGGTTGAGGGGGAACCTGATTGAGGTCTACAAAATCATGAGAAGTATGCATAGTGTGGAGAGCAAGAAGCTTTTTCCCAGAGTGGGGGACTCAATTACTAGGGGTCATGATCACAAGGTGAGTGGGAAAAAGTTTAAGGGAGATATGCGTGGAAAGTTCTTTACGCAGAGGGTGATGGGTGCCTGGAATGCGTTGCTAGCGGAGGCAGGCACGATAGCGTCATTTTAGATGTATCTAGACAGATACATGAATGGGCAGGGAGCAGAGGGATACAGATCCTTGGAAAATAGGCAACAGGTTTAGAAAGAAGATCCAGATCAGTGCAGGCTTGGAGGGCCGAAGAGCCTGTTCCTGTACTGTAATTTTCTTTGTTCTTTGTAAAAGTGGTGGTTTAAGAAAGCAGAGAAAAATAGATTATCCTAGATTTTATTAATAAGGGCTTAGAATAAAAGAGCAAGGAAGATTGACCTTGTATAAGACATAGTTCTCCTGAGCTAGAATTTCGCATTCACTTCTGGGCGCTGCATTCCTGACAGAATGTGAAGATGTTGAAGAGTGCAGAAGAGGATTTTGAGAATGATTCTAGTGGTGATAAATTTTCATGGTGAAGATCGATTAGAGCAGTTGGACAGTTCTCTGTGGCGAAGAGAAGAGTAAGAAGGATTGAGTAAGGTCTGGTCAGAGAAAATAGGGCAAAACTGTCCCTAGCAAATTGAAGATCTGACAACAATTAGAATCTTTACAGTTCCGAAACCTGCTGAGATTTTGTTTCAACACTTAGAACTAGAAAATTTATAAATTGGAAATAGAAAAAAACATCTTGAACTTTTAATTGGAATATCGAGGTACAGGGTCAATAACTTTATTCAGAATACCAATAATGGTTGAAGTATTGATTGGCTGCTGGATTTGCAATGATGGAGTTTATTTGTTTTTTTTTCACCTTAGTGACTTTCATTCCTCACACTAATCAATAAGAGAACCAACATTTGTGTGTCATAGCTATATTTCAATAAATATCGACAAACTCACCTTAGTACTTAACCCAAAACTTCAAATCCTTGACTTACCAAATACTGATCTACCATACAAGGTATGCGTGGAATCCTGCAGAAGTCCCAGATCTCGGAGGCCCATGGGAATTATCCAAGTCCACTCAAGTTATGGTATACAAATCCCATACTTCTTGGGATCTTTTGTGAATGTCTCTGAGCTACAGTTGGAATCTTTGAACTGTTCATGGCACTTGCTTGTATATTACATGGAAATGTGAGATAAAACTGGACAGATGGTTTAAGGAGTGACAGTTAGCAATGGGTTACTGCTCAATTCAGTCTTTCCCCTGGTGGATGTTGCTCCCCATTTCATATAAGCTGTTCTGATCTTAATTGCTTTAGAATGCAGAGCATGGCATCCCTTGGAGACCTTAGTTGTAACATTGTAGGGTCAGGGGACAACTAGGTATGCCCACTTTTTATTGTGCTAGTGACCATTTCATGTGAAAATCTCCATTCAATCAGTGGGTAATTAGTGAGTAGATGAATGAGTGAACGGTGGGTGAGATGCAAGATATGTATGTGAAGTGGCAGGTAATAAGGTACCACATAGGAGATGGAGCAAGTAGATGAGATAGCAAGTGAGAAGAATGGAAGATTATAGGATGGAAGATGGGTGAACTGTTTGGTATGATGGCTGGTAGGTGGGTATGATACCAGGTGGGTGAGGTGGAAGATGGGTCAGGAGGAGCCAGGACATGTCAAAAGGGGCACTCAGGCTGGTTCTTGACAAGGGTCATGTCAGGTCAGGTATAGCTCAGTACTCAGAAAATGGTAGAAGGGTCAGATCAGGTGAATAAACCACTGGAGCATTGGGGATAGGCAAGTGAAGTTGAGGTATCAGGCGTTAATTGGGGGCAGGGAGTCATGGTGAGTGATTGACATGTCAGAGTGGAGTCACGTACCAGATAGTGTTTACTATTTCATGTAAGTCAGAATTGTCTGAAATCTCTGATTGTAATTCAGTCAGTGAATTTCACGGCATGTCCCAGCAAACAGGCAAATTGCTCATTGGACGTTCACTGCGGTCAGTGAATTGGGATTTCTGTGAAGTCATATGTCTAGTCTCCAACAAACTGGAATACCAGAGGGTTTTTACCTTGGTCTAATTGCAGGGTAACTGACTAAAGAATTACTCCCACTGACCTATCCCAATTCTTCTCATGACACTTCTGATCTGATCTGACCTGACCCGACTTGACCCACACCACCACACACTTACCAACCTCACCAACATACCATCCTCTCTCACCTGGCACTGTGTCTATCTGCATATTCACTCAAACCTGATTACCCATTCACCCACTCACTTATTTTCACTAATTCGCTAACATTCATTTATTCGCTGACATTCACACTTGATATCTGTGCTGTGGAACCCACCACTGCCAGCTAGTGATAACATAAGCAATGGTTGATATGTGGTGTTGCCATAAATCTTCCCTTCTATTTTGGTCTAAGAGCCTGTTAATTAATTGTGGTAGAGGATGAAAGGCTCGTGAGTCTTCATGAGAGCGGTACTTGTCACAACAAGATGTAGCTTATGGGTTTTATAAATAGGCACAAATCACATTAGTTGATTAGACATAATAGCTAGAGCTGTCATGAGAGCTTTATGATGATACATCAGTCTCCATCAGGATCTCAAATTGGAATCATTTTTTCCACACCTGAAACTGTATGGCAGCATCAGGTTGAATAAAACTTAATGCAGCCTCCAACATTAATCCTTTCAGGGCCATTACCTCGTAAGAAAACATTGGATCTTCAAATATGCAATATAACACTGAATGCCATTAAAAAGGGGTGAGTTATGACTTGTCTAACAGTACAGTGCTGCTCAGCAGCTCCTCAAGGTACCCTGTGGTGTGTATTTCTGGTGAAGCTGGACTTGGAAGGCCTGATGAGAATGAAGAGGAATGTCAAGACAAGGTATGGATTGAGTAGAGCAGCAACCCAATTATGGTTACTGCTCTGCAGAAGAATTGGACCGTGCTTTTTTTTTACTTTTTGAGATGTACTCGAGAGGGGTACAAATAAATGTCCCTAACATGAAAAAGGTGAGTTTGTTCATGTGACACTGATGAAATCAAGGATTAAACGAGGTAACCTACTTACGGTGTTTACAATCTACCAGAAAAGATGTTGATTGTTTGAGGGATCAGGAGCCAAAGTTAAAATTTGTGCCGTATCCTTTGCTTTTGGCATTATCACTACGCTGTGTACAAATTTTGTGCACGCATTGGAGAAGCATTTCCTTTTTCCCATTGAGTTTCTGCTCAATCATTGGTGTCTTGTGGAAAATGCATCTGCCATGAACCTGTACAGTAAGGTAGCATTTAAAAAGTTGACCATTTAATTTTAATAAATAACAAATACCTTAAAATATTTAAGAGGGATAATCAGTACAGTTTGCTTACTATGGTAAAATATAGGTCATCACACAAAAACGTTTTTAGTCGCGATGTCAGTCTGTCAATTGTCGATTAACGTGAATTAGTGACAATGACTTATAATTGTGCAACACAATTTATTTTGATGTACAGTTGTCAGTTTCTTAGTATACTTCATTTAAATTGCCTCCAGAAACCTTTTAAAAGCAACTCTGTTATTGTCCTTGCATTCAAACGATCCAGTTTATAGTTTGGAGCTTCCTTGAAAATCTTGAGTACACATAGTAGAAACTCCCCCTGTGATATGTCCAGTTTTGTGGAAGGAGCCAGGTTTCAATTCAGTGTTTTATAATATGAAGTTTTATAGCAGTACAATTTGAGATGAATATTGTTTCAGAGATAGTAGGAACTGCAGATGCTGGAGAATCTGAGCTAACTAGGTATAGGGCTGGATGAGCACAGTAGGCCAAGCAGCATCAGAGGAGCAGGAAAACTGACGTTTCAGGCCTAGACCCTGCTTCAGAAATGATTTCTGAAAACTAGAAATCAGTTTCCTGCTCCTCTGATGCTGTTTGGCCTGCTATGTTCATCCAGCTCGACACCTTGTTATTTTGAGATGAATATTGTTGGCAGTTAAAAGAATTCACCATCTTTTGTGCCATTTAGGCTTATTTTGGTCACTTTTTGCCAAATACACCAATACAATAAAGAATTACCCCCTGGTATTTTAAAATGATGTACTGGAAAATACTGACGTATTAGTAATGTCTTGAAAAAGTTAGATTTACAAGGGAAACAGTGTAGATATGATTTCACTGATTTTCCTAAGCGTTTTCCCAGTGTAACTTTGGTGCAAGATTATCCAAGCCTTAGTGAAATTGATAAATGGCTTTTTATTTAAGTCTGTTCTGAAGGTACAGAGGAAGAAATCACCATGGAAAGACTTCCTCAAAGGTGTCATTAAAGGCTCAGAGATAAATTAATGACGTAGCTGATGGCGTACTATTGTCAAACATTTCATTCAGTACCATACTATACACAAAATTTCAAAGATAATTCATTTCTAATTCGATTGTCTATTATAAAATTGTATATTAATTTAGTAAAAAGCGTAAAATATATGTTTTCTGTTTTAATGAATTTATTGGAACTATTAAGACTCCTACATTGGACTTAAGAGCATCATAAGTAATTCATCCCTTTAAGTCTGCTCAACAATTAGATAAAACCATGGGTGATTGTCAATTCAGTTCTAAATTCTTAATCTCAATCTCACTTTACCTACTGTCCGTCCCATGACCCTTAACTCTCTTGTCTATCAAAAATCTATCGAATTCCGTCTTAAATAAATACAATGATCCAGCCTCCACTGCTTTCTAACATTGGAAATTCTATATATTAATCACAATCAGGAAAAAAAGTATACTCATCATCACCTTTATAAAGCAAGCCTCTTGATCGCCTAAAAGCTTTGATTTAAATGTAATTAATTATAGAAATATAACACGATAGTGGATTTTTTTTTCAAAAATGTAGTTTTACAGATGCAATTTTAAGCGTTTTATTGCTCCCCGATGTATCAAATGGTTAACTCACTACATGCATGATAAATATTTTTATGTTTCCAACTGAGGTTGATATTGGACATTAAAATAAAGCAAAAAAAAATCAGATGCTGGAAATTCGGAACAAACAAAATCAAAATTGTTGGCGAAACTCAGCAGGTCTGGCAGCACCTATGAAGAGGAAATAGACTTAACATTTCTAGTGAGAGACCTGTTCTGAAGAAGGATTGAAAGGCCACTGAACTCAAAACATTAACTCTGTTTTCTCTCCACAGATGCTGCCAGGCCTACTAACTTTCTCCACCAATTTCTATTTTTGCTTGTTTAACATAGAACATAGAACATTACAGCACAGTACAGGCCCTTTGGCCCTCGATGTTGTGCCGACCTGTCAAAATAATGGAGATGTCTCCTTCCAGAGTAAGACTTGGCTTGATGGATTAATAGTTTAATTTATGCTCTTGGTGGTCAGTCACTGAACACATTCCTCAGAGGATGCCATTGTATTCTTAACTAAACAACGTAAAAGTTATGTTAAATTAAATAACAAAATAGCACAAAACAAAAAACTATGTTACATTACCTAAGAACTGTTTTGAAACAAACTTATAACAAGTATCAGGATGAAAGATTCACCTTTTTAATCCTTAACAACAGCCTTATTGATACTCAAATTTAAGTGAACCGTCACTGTCTCCACTTGAAAACTCCAAGTTTAGTCAGTCAGACTTTGATCAGTTTCTATTTGTCAAAGTTCTGCTTTTAGCCAATGCTGTATTCATTAGTTGATGATTCTTCCTGAGACATTTAAACAAATTCCATACACTGCTCACTTATTTTTTAACGTGAGGTTCTTAATTCATGTTGAGGGGTTGGTTTATGAGGAGAGACTAAATAGATTGGGATTATATTCATTGGAATTCAAAAGATTGAGAGGAGATCTTATCGAAACTTATAAAATTGTGAAGGAAATAGATAAGATAGAAGTAGAGAGGATGCTCCCACTGATGGGTGAAGCCAGGACAAGAGGGCATAGCCTCAAGATTAGAGGGGGCAGATTTAGGACTGAATTGAGAAGGAACTTCTTCACCCACGGGGTTGTTAATCTATGGAATTCATTGCCCAGTGAAGTAGTTGCCGCTACTTCAGGAAACGTTTTTAAAGCTAAGGTAGATTTTTTTTGAACAATGAACGAATTAAGGGATACGGTGAGAATGCGGGTAAGTGGATCTGAGTCCAGGAGAAGATCGTGATCTTATTGAATGGCAGAGCGGGCTTGAAGGGCTGAACGGCCTGCTTCTGGTTCTTATGTTCTTATGTCTTCTACGGTCTTCTGCACTGGAGCTTTCCTTTAAGAAACTCAGGAATTTTTATTCCCACACCTGGCTGCTTTGGAGAATGGTATTGAGAGCACTTTAGTGTTACAGACCTTGTGTCTCTAAATGAACCTGCGCCCTCAAGCAGGCTAGGTGGATCGGCCATGCTAAATTGCCCATAGTGTTCAGTGGTGTGTGCGTTATAGGGGCATGGGTCTGGGTGGGATGCTCCAACGGGCGGTGTGGACTTGTTGGGCCGAAGGGCCTGTTTCCACACTGTAGGGAATCTAATCTAATGAATGACTACTTTTGAATTTTGCTATCTTTCTGCGATTCTGGTCTCCTGCTGCTGTGCGACATCAGTTTTTTTTTCATTTCTACTACCTTTTCTTTCCTAAAGCACTGAAGGGTGAACCTAAAATATTTAACCACCTCATTAAAGAGGATGTAATCAACAAATGTCCAGAAAATATGGCATCGTTCACCAAACTCAAAAATAAAATTAAAATTATATCTCCCCTCAACATGCACTAAATAAATACAAATCAAATTTAAAACTACACATAATTCTTCCATTTTAGAACCTAAGTTTCCATTTAAAAATAGTATAACCTAAGTCTGCTTCACATCTTCAACATTATTCCAATGTCAGTGGATGACATTTCTGATAATTTGACTGCAATGAGATTAATTGAATCTTATCTCAGTTGGCAGTTCTGACAGATATTGATGTAAAACCTTCTTTTGAATGATGTTTCCCATCAATTTGCAGAGAAAGATGGCATCAGATTCCATGGTGTAAACTGTATTATAATAGTAAGTTTGCAGATGGGAAGTATACTCAGTTTTGAATTTGATCTCAAATTTGAGATTTGTCTACCAGTAAATGGACCAAATAATTAATTCATCTAACTTCAAGCATCTAGCAAAATTGTTTCAGCTCACACTATGTCAGCTCTCTTGTTGCTGCTTTCCATTATACTTTGAAAGAATTTGAATGCATGCTGATGGGTGGGAATCAGTTAAACATAGGGACAATAGAATGATGAAATATCAAGTGAAATACACTTGAACACAAAATATCAAATAAAACTAAATTATTCTTCGTTGAAACTTGCTGGGATCACTTTGTGACTGCCTTTAAAGAATAGAGTTACTGATCCTTAGCCAGAAAATAACATTAATTTGGAAGTCTGGTCTGGGATCATACCGTAATTTTGGGGCACTTGTAGGATATGAAGTTACAGAAAAATGCAAGTTCCATGACTTTCTAAGGTCAACATGAATAATATTTTCACAATGAATTTTACCTGGATGAAATTACTGAAATATGAAATGGCCTTGCCAGTTGTCATGACATTTTGGGAGAGGAAAAGTGTATTCCGGAGTAATTTGCCAAAAGTAACCAAGGCTAGGCTAATGCTAATGACAAAATGATTGGAGTTAAAATCAAGGGCTAACAGTATAGATAGTTGAGGTAATGGTGCATCATCTGTAATTGGAAAAGCAGCTAAAACACCGGTGAAACACAGCTTGCATCAGTTAAAGTTCAGTTGCAGATGAAGCAGCTTGAAATAGAAAATGGAAAAAAAAACAAATTAGAAAATATAAACTTTGAAAAGAAAGGTGAATTTTTGAACTTCAACTTCCGTGGGAGAAATTGGCAACAGACGAATAAGGCAATAAAAGAGAAAGAGAAGTTGAAATAGGAAAGGGATCAGAAAACATGAACCAGGTAAAAAAAAATGGTTCCAATGAAGATCTTTTGTGCTACTGGATTCATGGATTCCTTAACTGGTTTGTAAAAAAATGCCCCTATCTTGCAATGACCGGTGCAAAAGACTGTTTTAGATAAGTCAATAATTTTTAATACAAGAAACAGAGGGTCCAATCCTGATCAGAATTTCTCAGCCATAATTTCAGAAATAGGAGTGATATTAGAAAACTAGTATGGTTTTGTTGCCATTGAAATACATAAGCAAAGAAAATTTGTTGAATGCAGAATGGTAAACCAGTAGTTAAAACAGGAATATTGAAATGATCTTCAGAAAATGCAATTCTAGTAAAGGAACCTGATGTTAAAACAGTGACAATGGTGCACATGAAACATATTCCCTCAGTACTTGCCAGAATAGGGGATGTGATTCAGAATAGTCAAGAGAATTCTTCTTTGCATACTGCCACAATGAGCCAGGTTACTGGGAATTATAGAGGCTTTGTCTCCAATGGAGAATGTTCCCTTATTTTTCAAACAACACAAGTTAAATAAATTACTGTTTTGACATCAGTCATTGATATTGGCTAATGATATGATTTATGTTCCAGATGGTTTAATGAAAGAGAGAATATTTATTAGGTGCACTTATGGGATTTGTTTACCTGTTCCCTTGAACAAAACTAATTTATAAAATTATTTTGGTAGACAAAATTGTTTCTGTGACAAATGCACTTGCTTACCTTTTGCATGGGTGGAATTTATACTGGGTAAAATTTGATAAATTTGAAATTTTTAGCATCTCTAAGAGTTTGTGGACTTGCTTCCCAAGCCAGAGTGATTGATTGCAGATGTTTCATAACCCTGCTAAGTAACATCGTCAGTGCGCCTCCAATGAAGCATTGGTGCTCTGTCCTGCTTGTTATTTATATGTCTCGGTTTGCTAGAGTGTTTAAATCATTTCCGGTTTTGTTATTCGGTAGTTTGTTTATCAGGTCCAGTTCAATGTGTTTGTTGATGGAGTTCTGGTCAGAAGGCCAGGCCTCCAGGAATTTCCTGGAATGTCTCTCTTTGATTTGTGCTATTATGGATGTGTTGTCCCAGTCGGATTTGTATCCTTCATTGTCTATGTGTACTGAGACAAGTGAGAACTGGTCATGTCTCTTGGTTGCTAGTTGGTGTTCGTGTGTTCTTTTTGTTGGTTTTCTCCCAGTCTGGCCTATGCAATGTTTCCCACAGTTTTAGTATGATATTTTGCATATGACGTTGGTTTCTTTGGTTTTGGGTATGAGATAGTTTACATTCATCAGTAGCTGTCGTAGGGCGGTTGTTGGCTTGTGGGCTACCCTGATATTTAGGGGGTCTGAGATGCCCACAAGACTACTCAGACTGGTTATCCATATTTGTTACTTGTCTTCTGTGGGTGGTTTGATTGCAGTTCATTACTCACATTTACTTGGTGTTATTTCTTCATGTTAGAATATGAGTTGTATATGTATTTGATGGTGTTACTGTTCTAATGTTGTATAGTAAAGATTATTGCTGCTTGTTCAAAAGCATGAATGCTGAAGTTTTATTCTGTTAGCAACTATCACAATCTCACATTTTCTCTACTTCCGAAATAGTCTCTAGTTGGATCATAATAAAAATTTGACAGTCTAATCTTTGATCATGACACAATTGACAATAAGGTGAATAAATTAAGTGAAAAACTGCATCTTTGCATTGGATATGTCATTGATACAACCACAGATTGTTTGCTAGTCTGTAAACATCAGATTAAAATTGCATTGATTTCCATCTAGAAAATATCGAAAATTAGTTGAAGAAGTTAAGGAAAGCGAATTCACTTTCCCTCCCCAATTCTTCCAATGGATTGTCAATGTGCTTTATTAATAAAGCTTTAAATTAATTCTTCCTGGTTCAAGTAATTAATGTGGTGCTAACTGCTTCATGACTGCGCTGCATGAAGAAATAGGACTGATACTTAAAAGGACACTTAAAAGAGAAAGAAAAAATCATACGCCAATGGAATATGACATAATTGTTGGCTTGGGACCGTGGAAATGTCAAACTTGGAAAGTAATTGGTCAAGGTTAAATAACCTAACATTTATAGTTACTTTGACATTCTGATACATTACTTGATTGTCCTTCAGCAGTCAGAAGACAAAGAACAAGAAATATTCCTGCAGATAATTAATTCTATTCAGCTTAAAGAGTACACTGCTTCCAGAAAGTGAGGTCCAGATTTACTAACAGTTCTTTACTGATTCTGAGTTTCTCTGTTATTCTGAATCTCTACAGAATATTATTCTGAATCTCTATAGAGTATTAAAGTTTTGATTGGTTTGTTTAGCTTGTTTATCCTTGGAATGTAATGCACATTGTTACATTTGTCAAAATCTGAAATGAAACAATCAGACTAATATAGCTGCAAAGTGAAATGATAAATTAGACTGAGAAAGACATGTTCCACACCTTTCTAATTCAATTAAAAAATATAATTTGGTGATTTTGCTGTCAGGGCCAGTAGTTATTTGCACATTCCTAATTGCCAATGAAGTGATGGTAATGATGTCTAGAATTGCTAAAGTACAGAAAGAGCCCACTCAGCCCATGAAGTCTGCGCCGACCCTATGAAGACCATCCCACCCCATGTGGGGGTTTATGCTGCAGCTGACCCACCTAGCCTACATATCGCTGGACAGTATGGGAGAATGTTTAGCATGGCCAACCATCTAATTTGGACACCTTTGAACTATAGGAGGAAACTGGAGCACTCAGACACTGGGAGAAGTGCAAGCTCCACACAGACTGTCACCCGAGGGGGAATCAAATCTAAGTCCCTGGTGTTGTGAGTCAGCAGAGCTAACCACTGTGCTGCCATGACTTCTTGAACTGCTGAAGTCTGTTTTGTATATGTAAATCAACAGTGCCAAGGAATTTTAGAACATTAAGGAACTGTGATATATTTTAAAATATCGGGATGGTGAGTGGTTTGGACAGGAACTTACAGATGGTGATGCTCCCATGTGTCTGCTGTACATGTCCTTCTGGATGGTAGCTATCATGGATTTGGAAAGTTCTGTCTCAGGATGGGTCTTTCTGATGAGCTAGGAGAGTTGTAAACTGTTTGGGTATTCTTAGGACATGATTTTTTTCCTCCCCAGAGGTGGTGACAGAGTGGGGAAGAAAAGGAAATAATAGAGCAAGTTGTCCCTGGAGAAAAATTCACCTCCACCTTGCTAGCTCACTAGTTACGCTTTGGCTAAGAAGATTGCAGGTCAGTTTCTCAACTCATGACAATTATGATGCTTATATGATCAAATAATGAGCAATTAAGGACATCAACTCTCTACCATCCCAACACTTGCCCTGGTGAGAAAGATAACTACTTTCTCAACTGGGTAAACAGGAAATTTGTGGCTAGGGACCTTCCAATAACCCCAATATGGGGACAATTAGATCTATTGGGAGTAAGGGATTTGCTTCTGAAAGTCACTATCCTTCCTTTGCCACTATAGCCCCAATTCTCCATCCTGAATACTTCAGCCTATGAGATGAGTTATAAAAAGTATTTATATTCTAACTGTAGACTTTAGGACCCAGGGCCTGCTGGCCACTCATTCGCAACTATGTTGAGTGACCTAGGTTGCCCATGCTGAGGCTGTAAATGTACATGAAACTTCGAGAGCTAGCTGGCCAGCCCTTTATGAGCTGATTGGATGAGTTTCCACAGTGTTTGCAGTAACATGTTAGTCAACATCTAGTCAAAAAAAAACATCCGTAAACTTAGTTATTTGTTGTCTATCCAATAGTCCGGAACAGATTAGTCTTTCCTCAGTGCCACATGCGACAAGCCCTTCGTGTACTTTCGTGATCGACTATTTTTCTAATGAACAAATGGTACCAAACACTGTGAAATGTCTTGCATGTAATTTTGGCCTCATTATATGGTGACAAATAAGCTGCTATAATTCTCATATCAATCTTACAAACAGGTGGGAGGATAGCCTGACAGGAAAATAAAAATGGAAATGATTAAATATTACTATGATAATGATCATATTGGTCAGACAGGCAGCCAATCTTTATCATCTGCTATACCTTGGGGTGAAATCCAGGAAGACATCCATTTTTTACCATAAACAAAATACCTTCCTCCAGGTCACACTCAGCTCAGCTGTCAATATCATAATGTGTATGACTGTGTGGCTGCCTTCTCAAAACTCTAGTCTCAAGATTAATTTCCAATTGTTACTGTTAGAGAATTACAGAATGCTTACAGCACAAAAAGGAGGCCATTCAATTCATCATGTCTGTGTCACCTGGGTAAGAACAGTTCAGCTAGTTCCATTCCACTAACGTTTCAATGTAATCCAAGAAATGTTTTCTTCTGAGGTAATTAGCCATTGCCTATTTAGAAGCCAGGATTAATATCTGCTCGGTTACATCCTTAGGGACTGTATTTTAAAGCCATATTTTGTTGCTGGTTATTTTGCCATTGACCTAAGAGTAGTGTTCTCTGGCTCCTGACCCTTCCACCAGCAAGAACACTTTGAACTTATCTGCTTTGATGAAACCTCATGTGATTTAAGCATTTTGATTGAATGTCCTCTCAACCTTTCCTTCCGTAAGTAGGCAGCCCATCTCTGCTGGTCTATCCATGCAACTAAAGTCTGTTAACCCTGGAACCATTCTGTTCAATCTTTCCCGTGCCTTCTCTAATGCATTCTCAAAGTACGGTGCCTAGAATTGAACACAGTGCTCCAGGTGAGGCAGAGCCAGTGTTTTTCAAAATTTTCTTAATTCTGAGCTCTATCGTGGTTATTTCATGTTGCTGCAGGAAAGGCACTGGTTTTTTAACAATTAGAGAATAATTTGTGCCAGTGTAATGCAAACCATTTGTATCAATGTAAAAATGTAATGTGTATTCATGAAAATTGAATGAACTTGTCTTTTTGTTCTCCATTATCTTTCTGACTTTTTTCCCATCCAGTGATTATAACTTTTTGCATTATCCTGGCTTAGGTGAAGTCTCTCATCTTTACTGTAATTTCTTGCACTGTTTCTATTCTGCATTGGTGTGAAGCCAAATTCTTTCAAATTCTTTCAAAGGGTAACAATGTGTGATTGACAAGTTCTTCCCGAGTTGGAACACTGTGTAACCATCAGGTGAGAACTGACAATATTCATCATCTTCATGCTGATATGGTTTCCTCTGGGAGTGGAATTTGCTAGACCTTCTCTGAGATAATGCAGATAATTTTAATCCTGGAAAATTAGTGGATTTGAGTTGGGTGCCATCTTATAAGGATAAAAATCTGAATTGCCTTGAAAATACGCAAATCCGGATGCGTGCGGGTGATCTATCATTGAAATAACTTGTGGAAGCTGGAAGCCTTCTTTTCAACAGTGTTTCTCCTTGTAAGAACTTCATCGAATCACAGAATTTTCACAGTGCAGGAGACTTTGCAGTGTCAGCACCGGTTCTCTGAGGGTTTAGAATTGGTATCAATCATTTGCCTTTTCTTTTTAACCCTGTTCATTGTTTCTATTTCAATTTTCATTGATGTGCTGTTGAATGCCTCACTTGCACGTGTCTCCCCCACTCTTCCAGGCAGTGGTTACATTTCTTTTACCTTTGGATGCCGAATGGAGAAATTGTGGTAAGAAGTGTTGTATCTATCAGGTAAAAACCTTTACAACACTATTTGTGGATCAGGAAGGATTCTATGGAATGTAGCAAGCCAATCTGTGTGTCCACTTACAGCCACAATCTTCACCTTCTCCCTTGGAACCTTTGACAGTTGTGAAAGTCTGAGTCTCTCCCTCCAATTCTCTCTCTCTGGTCCAACTTCTGCTTCTGTCTCTAATGTCATCTGGTTACCTGCAATCAACCCTTACTATCAGTAATCAACAACAGCAGGTCCTTAGCCCTTTGCTTGCGACATTTTAAACTATGACTCTACCTGATGCAGAGATCAACACCAAGATGTGAGACTACTTGCAACCAATGATTGTATCAGAGATAATGGGAACTGCAGATGCTGGAGAATCCAAGATAACAAAGTGTGGAGCTGGATGAACACAGCAGGCCCAGCAGCATCTCAGGAGCACAAAAGCTGACGTTTCGGGCCTAGACTCTTACTCAGAGAGGGGGATGGGGAGAAGGTTCTGGAATAAATAGGGAGAGAGGGGGAGGCAGACTGAAGATGGAGAGAAAAGAAGATAGGTGGAGAGGAGAGTAGAGGTGGGGAGGTAGGGAGGGGGTAGGTCAGTCCAGGGAAGACGGACAGGTCAAGGAGGTGGGATGAGGTTAGTAGGTAGGAGATGGAGGTGCGGCTTGAGATGGGAGGAAGGGATGGGTGAGAGGAAGAACAGGTTAGGGAGGCAGAGACAGGCTGGGCTGGTTTGGGGATGCATTGGGGGGAGGGGATAAGCTGGGCTGGTTGTGGGATGCGGTGGGGGAAGGGGAGATTTTGAAGCTGGTGAAGTCCACATTGATACCATTGGGCTGCAGGGTTCCCAAGCAGAATATGAGTTGCTGTTCCTGCAACCTTTGGGTGGCATCCCTGTGGCACTGCAGGAGGCCCATGATGGACATGTCATCTGAAGAATGGGAGGGGGAGTTAAAATGGTTCGCGACTGGGTGGTGCAGTTGTTCATTGCGAACCGAGCGGAGGTGTTCTGCAAAGCGATCCCCAAGCCTCCGCTTGGTTTCCCCAATGTAGAGGAAGCCACACCAGGTACAATGGATACAGTATACCACATTGGCAGATGTACAGGTGAACCTCTGCTTAATATGGAAAGTCATCTTGGGGCCTGTGATGGGGGTGAGGGAGGAGGTGGGGCGCAAGTGTAGCACTTCCTGTGGTTGCAGGGGAAGGTGTTGGGTGTGGTGTGGTTGGAGGGGAGTGTGGAGCGGACAAGGGAGTCGCGGAGAGAGTGGTCTCTCCGGAAGGCAGACAAGGGTGGGGATGGAAAAATGTCTTGGGTGGTGGAGTCGGATTGTAGATGGCGGAAGTATCGGAGGATGATGAGTTGTATCCAGAGGTTGGTGGGGTGGTGTGTGAGAACGAGGGGGATCCTCTTTGGGCGGTTGTGGCGGGGGCAGGGTGTGAGGGCTGTGTTGCGGAAAATGCAGGAGACGCGGTCAAGGGCGTTCCCGCCCACTGCGGGGGGAGGTTGCGGTCGTTGAAGAACTTGGACATCTGGATTGTGCAGGAGTGGAATGCCTCATCCTGGGGCCGGAGTCGGAGGAATTGGGAATAGGGGATGGAATTTTTGCAGGAGGGTGGGTGGGAGGAGGCGTATTCTAGGTAGCTGTGGGAGTCGGTAGGCTTGAAATGGACATCAGTAACTAGCTGGTTGCCTGAGATGGAGACTGAGAGGTTCAGGAAGGAGAGGGATGTGTTGGAGATGTCCCAGGTGAACTTGAGGTTGGGGTGGAAGGTGTTGGTGAAGTGGATGAACTGTTCGAGCTCCTCTGGGGAGCAAGAGGCGGCGCCGATACAGTCATCAATGTAATGGAGGAAGAGGTGGGGTTTGGGGCCTGTGTAGGTGCGGAAGAGGGACTGTTCCACGTAACTTACAAAGAGGCAGGCATAGCTGGGGCCCATGCGGGTTCCCATGGCCACCTCCTTTGTCTGTAGGAAGTGGGAGAAATCGAAAGAGAAGTTGTTGAGGGTGAGGACGAGTTCAGCTGGGCAGATGAGGGTGTCGGTGGAGGGGGACTGGTTGGGCCTGCGGGACAGGAAGAAGCGGAGGGCCTTGATGCCATCTGCATGAGGAATACAGGTGTATAGGGACTGGATGCCCATGGTGAAAATGAGGTGTTGGGGGCCAGGGAATTCGATTCCTCCAACTTCCTACAGACAAAGGGGGTGGCCATGGGCACCCGCATGGGCCCCAGCTATGCCTGCCTCTTTGTAGGTTATGTGGAACAGTCCCTCTTCTGCGTCTACACAGGCCCCAAACCCCACCTCTTCCTCCGTTACATTAATGACTGTATCGGCGCCGCCTCTTGCTCCCCAGAGGAGCTCGAACAGTTCATCCACTTCATCAACACCTTCCACCCCAACCTCAAGTTCACCTGGGACATCTCCAACACATCCCTCACCTTCCTGGACCTCTCAGTCTTCATCTCAGGCAACCAGCTTTTAACTGATGTCCATTTCAAGCCTACTGACTCCCACAGCTACCTAGAATACACCTCCTCCCACCCACCCTCCTGCAAAAATTCCATCCCCTATTCCCAATTCCTCCGCCTCCACCACATCTGCTCCCAGGATGAGGCATTCCACTCCAGCACATCCCAGATGTCCAAGTTCTTCAAGGACCACAACTTTCCCCCCACAGTGGTGGAGAACGCCCTTGACCATGTCTCCCGCATTTCCCACAACACAGCCCTCACACCCTGCCCCCGCCACAACTGCCCACAGAGGATCCCCCTCATTCTCACACACCACCCCACCAACCTCCGGATATAACGCATCATCCTCCGACACTTCCGCCATCTACAATCCGACTCCACCACCCAAGACATTTTTCCATCCCCACCCTTGTCTGCCTTCCGGAGAGACCTCTCTCTCCGCGACTCCCTTGTCCGCTCCACACTCCCCTCCAACCCCACCACACCCGCCACCTTCCCCTGCAACCACAGGAAGTGCTACACTTGCCCCCACACCTCCTCCCTCACCCCCATCCCAAGCCCCAAGATGACTTTCCATATTAAGCAGAGGTCCACCTGCACATCTGCCAATGTGGTATACTGCATCCATTGTACCCCCTTCCTCTACACTGGGGAAACCAAGCGGAGGCTTGGGGATCGCTTTGCAGAACACCTCCGCTCGGTTCGCAATGAACAACTGCACCTCCCAGTCGCGAACCATTTTAACTCCCCCTCCCATTCTTCAGATGACATGTCCATCATGAGCCTCCTGCAGTGCCACAATGATGCCACCCAAAGGTTACAGGAACAGCAACTCATATTCCGCTTGGGAACCCTGCAGCCCAATGGTATCAATGTGGACTTCACCAGCTTCAAAATCTCCCCTTCCCCCACCGCATCCCTCAACCACCCCAGTTTGACCCCTCTCCCCACTGGATCCCAAAACCAGCCCAGCCTGTTTCTGCCTCCCTAACCTGTTCTTCCTCTCACCCATCCCTTCCTCCCATCTCAAGCCGCACCTCCAACTCCTACCCACTAACCTCATCCCACCTCTTGACCTGTCCATCTTCCCTGGACTGACCTACCCCCTCCCTACCTCCCCACCTATACTCTCCTCTCCACCTATCATTTTTTTCTCCATCTTTGGTCTGCCTCCCCTTCTCTCCCTATTTATTTCAGAACCCTCTCCCCATCCCCCTTTTCTGATGAAGGGTCTCGGCTCGAAACGTCAGCTTTTGTGCTCCTGAGATGCTGCTTGGCCTGCTGTGTTCATCCAGCTCCACACTTTGTTATCTTGCAACCAATGATCTCGTACTTTTCAGCTTCTATAATCCTCAACTTACCAGCTTCTGTGTTGTGACCTGCATCTGGAACATTTCAGTGCTAGTCAACCTGCCTTCTGGGCAGGGAACCTACTTAGGAAACAATGTTCCATAGGATTGAAATTCTACTATTTTCAGGAATCCAGAGCTCCGGACAAAGAGTGGAATTTTAAAGAGTTTGAAATGATGTGGGCTTCTTCCCGAAATCAGAGAGAATCATATAAGAAGTCATGCAGGGCCTTTCTTGATGTTGGGAGTAACTTGTTGCTTTTTCTTTGACTTCATCCATACTTCCTGCTGCCTCAGGAAAACAACCAACATAATCATCAACCTCACCCACCCCAGTTATACATTCTTGCATCCTCTTCACTTGGGCACAAAATACTAAAGTTTGAACACATGTACCAACAGATTCCAGAACGGTTTCTTCCCTGCTGCTATCAAACTTTTGACAAACTCACAAATGCTAATTTTGATCTCTCTCTCTGACCTTCAATGCAGCTGTAACACTGTATTCTGCAGTCTTTTCTGCTACCTGGTGCATTTTGCATGATACAATCTGCCTGTAGAGCAGACAAAGCAACACTTTTCACTGTATCTCAGTACATGTGACAATAATAAATCAAATCAGACAACTGAGACCACACTGACTCTGGTCACAACCTTTGCTCATGTTGGCAGGACCTGGTGTTGTGGCCACCACCGCTGGGAGAAGAAGATGGGCACTTCTCTCTGTCATCCCATCTATGAGAACCTCCAAATCCATGTCCAAAAAGCAAGGTACAATTTCTCCTTCACTGCCATTTCTGCAGGAATCGTTGATCACCATGCAATGCTAGTCTCGACTAATAGTGTGTGTCTGTGTGTACAATGACCTTTTGGGTGTCACCAGGGATGGTGGTATATTTGGGATATCCTGGCATTGGCAAATTCTTCTGGATGCAGTCAGTGGAAGAATTAGGCAAGCATTGGATGAGTGTGTTCCCACAGGGATGGAGTAGGCATTTGATGAGGTGAGCTTGTTATGTTACAGGGAGAAGTCGCACTGAGCCTGGCAACGAGAAATCTCACGGAGGAAAACTTTCTTGTAAAATATGACAAAATTGACACTTAGCCAAAAACTCTACCACCCACCATCCCCCATCCTCCACTATTACAATCCCCACCTCCACACCTCATCTCAAACCTGAGACCTCAGGTTAATGTATGGGATGGATTCTTCATCAAAATTTGTTTTCCAGCCTCTGCGTTGACAGGAATAGTGCAAATACACATTGTCACATGTTTTGGCTGGCTTGTAGTATATGAAGAATAATTATAAACAAAGCTGCAAGAAGTCAGTGAAAGATGAGTTGAGGCTGAAATCAAATTTATTATTTGAAGGAATAGAATGAAAAAGCATTGTGGAAACATTAAGTTAATCAAGCTTGCTACCACAATGGCTAAAAATAGTTTTCTAAATGCCAAAGTGACACAGAGATCGAGTTATGATGTTCACTGTAGAAATTAAAACATCTGACATCACCTCTTTCAGCCTATCACAGATTCAATGTTGCTTCAGTATATTTTCTGTTTTTCGAACTGGCAACCAATCCTTTCTTCTCCTCAGTATTAGTCAGGTAGGAGAGCAATGCTTTACACTCTGTTCTTGTTTGGCTGTTGCAAAAACATAATTTACACAACTGCGCTGATAACAATTTGTGTTCTTATGCAGTGATTCAGATAGAGAAAAATGTATCAGTCTGCCAGGATGTGATTTGCTCATTTGCCAAGGAGTGTTTTCCAATTATAGCAAAACAATGAAAGCCACAAATCAATCTGATGTCCATGTCATAACGTCTGTTTATCACAGTGCCTGAAACTTTGCACAAGCTGTAACATTTCTGATTGCAAATTAAAATTCTGATGGTTTTGGAAGAATTGGTAAACTTCATGCAAATGTCCACAGTGTTATTGATGACTGAATAGCAGAGCATAGGAGTTATGAACAGAGTAGGCCATTCAGCCCTTTCGGCCTGCTCTACCATTCAATGAGATCATGGCCAATCTGGTTGTATTCTCAGCTCAATTTTCCTGTGTGGTACCTCTCTCCCCCAGCTCTGACCCAGTAACCATTTGACTTACTTGCTTGTCAAAAACCTATCTAATTCAGCTTTTAATAATTTCATTGACACAGCATCCTTTGTTTTACTGCAAAGAAAATTCCACAGAATAACAGTTCTCAGAGGGGGGAACAAAACAACTTCACCTTACTTTCCTGTCCAAAAAGCAAGGCTTCTTTCTCTGAACTTTTGTCCCGTGATTCTAAGATCCCTGTCAAACAACTTTCACTACCATTGTTTGAATTTTTTGTGCTGCTCCAATTCTGGCTTCATACACATCATTGACAATCATTCCATCTTCGGTGGCTGTGACCTCAACTGCTAGGTTAGATCTTGAGATGATGTCTTTCACTCGTGGTGGAATCTTGAAGTAGCGAACCTAGTTACAGAATGAGGGAACATTTATTTAAAACTGAGGTGTAAAGGAATTTCTTCTTACTGAGGATAGTGAATGTCTGGAATACTCTGGAAGTTGTGGAGGCTAGATCACTGAAAGTATTTAAAGAGAAGGTGGATAGATTTTTGAAATATCGAAGAGTTGATGGCTGTGAGGAACTAGCAAAAGAGAGGACTTGAGAACCTTGGCAGATCGGCCATGATTTTATAAAATGCTTGAGTAGGATTCCTTTTGCTCCTGTTTCTTATGTTCTTATGATCAACTCCACTACCAAAACACTGCAGACACCAGAAATTTGAAATGAAACCAGAACATACAGGAAAATCTCAGCATGTCAGTGAACAACTGTAGACAGAGAAACAGAGTTAACAAGGTGAAACTTATGTTGTAAAAAAATGTGTACACTTAGGTCCTGTCAAAGGTTAAAATTAAAGAAGCTTGAAGCAATAAGCCTACTCATCTCAAATCCACCCACATCTGGTTTTAATGAAGGCAAGGTGAGGCATGAGCAATCAATTTGCACATGGAATTTGAATGTTTATACAAAATAACAAAGTGGTATTCCTATTTAAAACCACAAGTAGCGGGATTTCTCAGAGTTCAGGAAACCTAGTAGCTTAAGGTAGGCAACGTGGATTGAGCCCTGAAGTAAAGTGCATTGACAATGCTATTTGTGGACCAGGAGAAACAAGAGATCTTCCTCCAGACTCTACCAAGTACCCAGCAAACTCAAAACACCCAATCAAGCTGTTCTCCCCACCGTTTAATGTATGGCCATCATCAAAACACTCAAGCTACTATCTGTTACCTCTGACCAACTATCATCTGAACATACTCCTGCCCACAATCGCAATGAGAAGACCAGCCCCGACTGTCATCTAATCATGTTCCTACACTCAGGAATCCCATATGACCTGTCTTCCACAATCTGTCTCATCCACTCAGTGCACCTGTCTTCTCCGAAAGGCTTCAGTTCAATAAAGTTGGCTTCCATTGGTCTCTTGTGTAATAATCTAGTTGTCTTGTTGCAGGAACTCCACTTAAACCAGCTTGCAGTTCAAGTTGATAGGTTATTTGGGAAAAGCACAAGTAGTGGATCCATCATCACATTTGCATTTTAATCCTGTCAGTAATAATTTTCTATTCACAATGGGGAAAAAAGAAGTGACATATCCTTAGTTACAGCTTCGTACATTTAGATATTGAGCTGTGCAGGCAGACTTTAACATTTGAAGACGTGGGGCCTGCTTCTTGGAGTGAATTTGCGAGAATATGTACAGTGGCTCTAAACTTGTACGGGGCATACTGAGGCATTAGAGTTTAGAAAGTTCTAGTTTGATGATTGATGTTGGTCAGCTAATTTGCGAATTAAAGTTTTATTGATTGCTAACGGTGTTCCTGAGCTGCACAGTTGCAGGATACAGAGGGCATATGAAAGGCCAGCGCACTTTTTAAACTCTGGTTTCTATTCATTATCTGCTGCTGAAATACACATATGATGGACCAAGTTGTGATGTACTGTATGGGTGAATAACATATGGACACATACGTTGTAAATATATGTATGAGAAAGAGTCACACATGTGAAATCTAGAAGGACTCTTCGAGCTCATAGATACATCATAGCTTTGAGTTACTGCTATAAGAAAAAGTGCTATTTTTCAAAACAAGAAGGGAAGAGTTAATTTTAAAAGCTTACCGTGTGAGCTGATATATTGTGAGTATCCAAGTAATTAGTTATTGACAGTATTATGAGCCACTGGAGTAGTGCGTTGGAAATTAAGCCCTGCTATTTCTGGAGTCGTGACAAATATGAAAAGATTTAGTTAAACTGTCCAATTTACCTGACTGACACATTTCAGGTCAAATGAACATACCCTACCAGGTTTATATACATAACCAGAAGAAAAATCCGCATTACTGACATGGCAATGTTAGTTTAACCAATGGCATTGTGCAACCCATCTAGACCAGTATTTGACACAGCAGTAAATTCAGTTTGCAAGCATTGCATTGAAGAAATGTTTGCACAGGAAATTTAGCTGGAGTTTTCAAGCAGGTGCTTCATGCATTTGCCCTTCCAATGTCCTAACACCAATGTCAGCTTGGTCAATGATTATTAAGGATGGTGCAAGGGAAGCTTGTAGGGGCAGCAACAGAGGTTTGTGGCCAAAAGTAGATTAACGGACTGACCCCCAGGACTATATTCACCCAGATGTTAATGGAATTAACTTCAAATGAGGTGAATTCTGGCCAAAAGCTACCAACACTTGTGGAACTTTCAATGGTGAAGTGGGACGAATGGGATTGTGCTTTATCACATTGTGTAAGCGTGATCATGGACTGTCATGAATACAATGGAAAGTGAAGTGATTGGTGTGGGTCTGAGTCAGGAAAGCATCCTGAGAACCTTATTTGATGTACCACAACACCTTCACCAAGTTGGTACACGTGCTGTGATCATGGCCGTAAGGTTGCTGAAGCTGTGGCTGTCCAGCTTGGAATACATTGGGCAGTGCCTCAGTGTATTCTGGGTAGCCACAACATCCTGACCTGCTGTACTGTGCACATTTGGTGCAAGCTACAAGGTGGTGTGATAGGTGCTGAGGAGCTGGGGGAATGGAAGCAGTCATCCGAGTAGAAGGATATCCTTGTTGAATTGGATGAGGTTCTCTTTGTGGATGACAGAGCTCAGCTACATGGGGTGCTAAAAGAAAAAGACAGGAGCTGATTGACACCTGGTGCCAATAGTTGTGAGCTGGGAATAGAAGACCTTCATGAATTGTCAAGGTCATTATGCCAGCAGTTAATTTGCATTGTTGAAGTGAACTGCAGTCTCTATTCATTTCCTTAGTGTTCCTTTTGGCTGGCTATCAATGAAAGGTCATGCTAGGTTTATATGATTGCTTGCCTGTATGTGGTGTGCCCCGACTGGATAATTCAGTGAGCACTGGGAAAAGAGTACAGATATTTCTCCTATAACGCAATAGTTGTGTTCTTGTGTGACCTTGCACCATAGAAATCATGTTATAGGGAAGTTGCTACAGAAAACTGCTATGCCTGTTCAACAGGAAGTTTGCGTTATCCAAATAGCGTCCACTATTCATCAATTGCATTACAGCCAATTTGCATTAACAAAACACGTCCTATAGCAGAAATACCTGTGGTGACTGAGTGAGGGTGTTTAGACAGGATGTAACTCAACATTTTTAAACTATGTGGCCTTGTAGTTAAATAGCAAATAGAGTGAGAGAATGGGATTAAATGTGTGAGGATGTGTCAGTCAGTTGTGTGGCTACTGTGTCATTACATTGTCAGTGAATGATAATAACAGTTTGCCAACGTTTATCCGAGTGCACAGCGGCCTCTGAAAGTGGCAGGTACAAGGGATGTTGGCCCTTTGGAGGATGTTCACTGAATCAGTAAGTTGTTCTGGGAATAGCATTTATTAAGAAAGGACTGGACTCAAATGTGAGGGATTGCCAGGGGTAGGGTGGGTAATTAATGAGGCACATTTGGTAAAATATGGCAATACATTTTGCTGTATCCCACTTTGAGAAACCCTTAACAAATGCTATGCAACTTGTATTTAACCAAAAATAAGGCAAATTCAGCCTATACATTTTCATGCATCTGTTAGCTCCACAGCAAACAGGTCCACTGAACATCAATGTTTAAAACTGCAACAATTCTCTTAATTATCTCTTAAATTCAAATGATTATTTTCCAGTTTTGGTCCACAGTCCAAAATTAAAGAAATTAATAAAAAAAAGTGGCCCTTAGAATAGCATTATCATACATTGCCAACCATTGAGATAGTGGCGGTGTTTAGTTTGGTGTCTCCCATTGTAACGTGTCTAACATTTGAGGTACTTTTGACTCATTTGAACACAATGACTGGTGCTTTAAATCAATTGTAGTACAGTTTTATAAATACTAGGAGCTGGACGCTTGGCTGTGAACTCAGACCAATGACAGCATTAGCTCAACGAGGGGTTTGTTTTGACAACTGAAGTGAATAGCTCGCTGTCCTTGACTTTTTAAGTAGTTGTAATATAATCTTCTTTCAAGTGATCTCTTTGGATTATTTCAGTGTTTACTTGGACATGATTAAGAGGTGTGAAATGTTTGAAGACTCTGTTAATGATACTTTAATATTCTGTCTGATTGACACTTCTATAGATTTGTATGAACAGCAGTACTAAGATTTATGAATGGGTGTTTGTTTCCTCTCTCTCAGCAGTTCTACTGCACTTCTTTTTTTTACATAATTCATAGATTACATACGTGGTGCAGACTGGTTGAAAAAGCATGGAAGGAGCATAAATGGGTATTTTGGCTTTGAGCTGACATTTATGGTATGAGGGGCCGAAGAGGTAGTAAGTGGCATCCAATTCGCCCATGCTGACCAGATATCCGAAATGAATCTCGTCCCATTTGCTAGCATTTGGCCCATTTCCCTCCAAACCCTTTCTATTCATACACCCATCCAGAAGTTTTTTAAATGTTGTGATTACACCAGCCTCCACCAGTTCCTCAGACAGCTTATTCCAAGCATGCACCACACTCTGCGAGAAAATGTTACCCCTTAAGTCCCTTTTAAATCTTCTGGCCTCTCAACTTAAACCTGTGCCCTCCAATTTTGGATTCCCCCACCACAGGGAAAAAAACCTTGGTTTATTTACCGTATCCATGCCTGCCACGGTTTTATAAACTTCTATAAGGTCACCCTTCAGCTCCTGATGTTCCAGGGAAAATAGCCACAGCCTATTCAGCCTCTCCCTATAGCTCAAACCCTCCAACCCTGGCAACATCCGTGTAAATCTTTTCTGAACCCTTGAAAGTTTCACAGCATCCTTCCAATGGCAGAGACACCAAAATTGCATGTAGTATTCCAAAAGTGGTCTAATCAATATCCTGTACGGCCACAACCTGACAGCCCAACTCTTATACTCAATGCAATGACCAATGAATGTAAGCATGCCAAACGCTGCCTTCACTGTTCTATCAACTTGCAACTCCATTTTCAAGGAACTTTGAACCTGCATTCCAAGATCTCTTTGTTCAGCAACACTCACCAGGATGTTACCATTAAGTATATACGTCCTGCCTTGATTTGCTTTTCCACAATGCAGCACCTCACATTTATTAAATTAAACTCCATTTGCCACTCCTTAGTCTATTGCCCCATCTGATTAAGATCCCATTGCACTCTAAGGTAACCTTCTTCGCTGTCCACTACACTTCCAATTTAGGTGTCATCTGCAAACTTAGAAACCATACCCCCTATGTTCACATCCAAATCATTTACATAAATGTCAAAAACAGTGGACCCAACACCGTCCCTTGCTGTACACTGCTGGTCACAGTCCTCCAGTCTGAAAAGCAAACCTCCTCTACTACCCTCTGTCTTCTGCCTTTGAACCAGTTTTGTACCCAAATAGCTAGTTCTACCTCTATTTCATGTGATATAACCTTGCTAACTAGTTTACCAGGAAGAACGGTGTGAAATGACTTACTGAAGCCCATATAGGTTATGTCCAGTGCTCTGCCTTCATCGATCCTCTTTGTTATTTCTTAAAAAGCTCAATCAAGTTAGTGAGACACGATTTCCCATACCAAAGCCAAGTTGACTATCCCTAAGCAATCCTTGTCTTTCAAATACATGTAAATCCTGCCTCTCAGAATTCCCTCCAACAACTTGCCCACTTGATGTCAGGCTCACTGGTCTATAGTTCTCTGGCTTTTCCTTACTACCTGTCTTCAATAGTAACACCACGTTGGCCAGTCTCCAGTCTCTGGCACCTCACCTGTTGTTATCAATGATATAAATATCTCAGCAAGAGGCCCGTCAATCACTTCCCCCATTTTCCACAGAGTCCTAGGGTACACCTAATCAAGTTCTGAAGATTTGTCCACCTTTATGTATTTTAAAGACAACCAGCACCACTTCCCCTGAATTATGGACATTTTTTCAAGGTGCCGCTATTTAACTCCCCACATTCTCTATCTTCCATATCTTTCTCCACAGTAAATTCTAATCAAACTACTCATTTAGTATCTCCCTCTACCTCCTGCAGTTCCACCCTTAGGTGGCCTCGCTGATCTTCAAGGAGCTCTGTTCTCTCCCTCGTTACCCTTTGTCCTTATTGTATTTGTAGAACCCTTTTAGATTCTCCTTAACCTTATTTGACAAAGCTATCTCATGTCCCCTTTTTGCCCTCTTGATTTGCCTCTTAAGGATACTCTTACTGCACTGATACCTTTCCAGGGATTCGCACAGTCTCTGCTGTCTAGACTTAACATATGCTTCTTTCTTAACAAAATCTCAATTTCTCGAGTAGTCCAGCATTCCCTATGCCTACCAGCCTTGACCTTCACCTTAACAGGAGCATACTGTATCTGGACTCTCGTTAGGCTTTGCATTTTCCAACCATCCCTTTATCACTGAACATTCGCCTCTAATCATCTTTTAACGTTTTTGCCTAACGCTGTCAAAATTGACTTTTCCACAATTTAGAACTTTAACTTTTAGATCCGGTCTATCTTTTTCCATCACTATTTTGAAACTAAAAGGATTATGGTCACTGGCCCCCAAAGTGCACACCCTCTGACAACTCAGTCACCTACCCTGCCTTATTTCCCAAGAGTAGAAAGAGTACTTTCTCGTATCCACATACTGAATTATAAAAGTTGGCATAGAATGTATAAAGGGCCATAGTGAGTAGTGGGGTTTGAGTGCAGAGTGCTAGATACTTTTTCATCTCCTGATGTAACTGGGACAATAGCACAGAGAACTGAGGCAACCTTCTGAGCAGCTCACCATAGCACTTACCTGCTGCTGTGCCTGCTGGAGATGTGCTTCTGCAATTGGTAGGCCTAGTTCCATCCCACATCCACAACTGGGAAATTTTCCAACTCAAACTATGGGATTCAGTATCCAGAATCTAATCTGCTGTGTGGTTAATTTATTTGGGGAGCTTCAGATCTCGAGGATAATTGCTAAGGCAGTAAATGCCAGTCACTGAATTTCATGCTATCTGATCCAGTGGTCTAATTTATAAGATGTGTACCATTAGGATAAATGATGATGTATCAAGTTGGGTTGATGCATGACTGGAAAGTAGAAAGCAAAGAATAAAATTGCACGAAGAATTATCGAAATGGAAGCCAATTTTCAGTGGAATTTCATAGCGACCAAGTTGAAGCTATTGTTTTAATCTGCAAAATGAACTAAAGAAAAGAACATGCCTATTGTGTTTAGGTTTGTGTATGATATCAAATTCGGTGCAGTGTCAAATTGCAAAGAGAAATGGGCAGGTTGAGTTAATGAGCAGGGTGGTGACGGACAGAATTCAAGACAGATATATTTATGTTCCTGAGGTTTGGGAAAAGAAATGAACATATTCATTAGTAGTAAATGGCAATACGTTTGAGGAAGAGAAAACTTGTCTTTGCCTGGATATTTGGTGAGTAAATGTACATTTATAATCATAGTAGATTTGAGCTTGTCTTGAAAAGCGATTATTAGTTCTGAACTCCAAAACAAGAACTAACTTAAACAAAATTTATGACATGAGATTGAGGGGTTGAGTTAGTCTTTTGAAAATTGGAAGCTACAGCACACTGATGTAAAGTTGCATCTAGTTTGTTTTCCATTAAATGCCTCAGACTTTGTCCTTCTCAGGTTTTCTGCCAGCAATCTGTATCGCTGATGATTCAGCATTTTGTGTGTACTGA
This sequence comes from Stegostoma tigrinum, assembly GCF_030684315.1. Taxonomy (NCBI): domain Eukaryota; kingdom Metazoa; phylum Chordata; class Chondrichthyes; order Orectolobiformes; family Stegostomatidae; genus Stegostoma; species Stegostoma tigrinum. The sequence goes on from NC_081374.1 coordinate 29,857,423, forward strand.
AATGATTGATTTTTTTTAAAACTGCTTTGTCCCATCCCAAACTTCTTTCTTCCTTGTCTTAACGCTGACAAAATTGACTAAAAGCCAGGCGTGCACAAATGTTCATGATTGCCTTTCATTTTTTTTTTAAAGCCACAAGTCTCCACTTAGTAACATGCACCAAATCAATTTTATCCTGGGAGAAATTTTGAGGACATGGGCAAACCTGATCATAGTTTGTGAAAGTGAATGCATGTAATAATTCAACACAAAATTAATCTGTTAAATTAGTACCTAAATTCTGGTAGACAGAGTAATTTAACTTGCTGTGTTAGACTGCAAAGACCGCCATTGTGTAATTCATGATGCATTTGTGACTACTATCAAAATAAAGCATGATAAATGTGAATATGAGCTGTCAGCTTTAATGTTTTTATTCATTAGCTGTATGCCATTCACATGTACAAAATGTATTTTGTAAACTCCAGTAATAGCTGAGCCTGATTTGACTTCTACTGCTTATCTGAGGAGATCTACCATTTGTAATCCATTTGAGGCTGAATTCAATATTAATTGCTGTAGTTTAATGTGCAATATTTAACGTTTGTCCAATGTCTCTGTACTGTTTTGTAAACAATCTTTAAGTCTTCTGGCTAACGCATCAATGTGAAAAAACATGATAGCAGCAAAAATTATTTTTGAATTACATTCCGCAGAGATGTGATTCAGAAAAGTGCAGTATCTTGTTCACGCAAAGCAGTCAAAGATAGCATCTGCAAATGAAGGGAAGATATTGCAAACCAGCAATATTATGAAACACAATTTGAGACACAGCTCATAAAGATATATTGACAAGGGTGCTAAAAGCTGGGTCAAGGTGACTATGTCAGGATGCAGCTTTGTGGTCCTGCACATTGGAGCGCCCTCAAGCAGCGTAACAGGAGAGGAGATGAGTTCATATTTGAGCTCCTAAAAAGGGGACAATTCATTGATATAAAAACAGAAACAGGCATTTTGCTTGACATGTTGAGTATGTCAAGCATTATTTCAGATTTCTAGAAACTGGAGTATGTTGCTTTTGGGTTATTAACTTCTTGAACATAGTTCAATAGCTGGTGAATCAGAAAGGAAATCCTTCCTTTCCCATGAAAGGGGGTGGGGGGGTGGTGGGGTGGTGTGGGGGAGGAGAGGGTAGAGGAAGTTGGGAGGTGGTGGGGAGGGAGTGGGGAAAGTGTATAATAGAATAGCTAGTGACATATCTTGATGATAAAAAGATATCGTACCTAGGTTTACCCTTCCCTTTATTTGTGTAACTCAACCAGTGATCTGAAACAAACTCTAGTCTGTATGTTATCATATTTTTTATCAAAAACATTTCAAAACAGTTCGCTCATGTGCCATTGTGACCCTTTCTTCATTAAAATTAGTTTAGGATTATTGTCTTCCAAAAATTCATGTACATTTTAGAGCAGAAGTAGGCCATTCACCTCATGAAGAACAATTTCTTCTAAAATTATACCAAATTTTATTTACTGCTTGTTTTAGGTGAACAATGACACTATATTCTAAAATGTTCGACTGACATAGAAATTGATCCATAATTTTGTGGCTCATTTCTCATAAATTTCCCAAATAATCAAAGCATTAAAATGATTGCAAACATAGATGAAGAAAAGTTTGGCCCTTTGAGTCTGCACTACTTCTGCAGGAGCAGTTCAGCCAGTCTTGCCCTGCCACTTTCTCCTTGCAGCCTGCAAATTGTTGACCTCATCTTATTTTGAAATACATGATTTAATCCACCTCCAGCATATTTTAAGACACTGTATTCTAGATCCTGTGCTGCATGAAGAAGCTTTATGTTCACCTCGCCCTTATTTCTTTCACTAATCATCCGAATATTATCCTAAATAAGTGTCCTTCAGCCAATGGGCAGAGTCTCTCTCTACCTAATCTGCATTGCTACCTAATAGTTTTGAATGCTTCCATCAATTCTTCTCTCAAACATTCCTGCTGTGTGGAGCATAACTCCATCTTCTCCAATCTCTCAACGGAATTGTTGCTGCTCATACTGTGAACCATTTTGGTCAGTCTTCATTGTTCCTTGTCTATCACACTCACAGCTGTTCAAAAGCGCAGCGCTCAAAATTTTAAAAAAGACTCTAATTTGAATGAAATAAAGTTTTTTTTAGAAGGTTCTTCATATCAGCCTTGCTTTTGCAATTATGTCTCCATTTGTCAAATCCAAGCTATGTATGATTTACTTGCAAATAGTACATGCCTTCTTCCAATTTTTGTTGCTTCACGTATTGAAAGCGTGTATATTTATGAAGGAGCACCCACATTTCTTAACTGAATTCCCTAAAGATATGAAGTGGCAGGGTGGGTCAGTGGTTAGCCCTGTTGTCTCGCTTGTCAACCGAATTCAATTTCACCATTGGGTGACTGTCTGTATGGAATTTGCATGTTCTCCCCAAGTCTGCGTGGGTTTCCTCCGGGTCCTCCGGTTTCCTCCCACAATCCAAATATATGCAGGTTAGGTGGATTGGCCATGCTAACTTGCCATGGTGTCCACTGATGTGCAGGCTAGGTAGATTAGCCATTGGAAATGTAGGGTTACAGGGATGAGGTTGGTCTGGGTGGGATGTCCTTCAGAGATTCATTGATGACTCCATAGGCCAAATGGCCTGCTTCTGCACCTAATGGATTCTATGATTCTATGATTTCAGAATGCATTCAATTTGCTCTAATCTGTTTGTGGTCTTGCAGCATGCAACGAGCATTTCTTACTGCACAGTACACTGATAAAAGACAATTGGACAGAGAGATTTGCACACAAATTGAAACTTCTTTAACATAAACTCAAGATCATTATCACAATAACTCTATATAACTGTCACCTTATTACTGTTAAAATTTTGAAAATTGAAAACATGTAAAATTCATACATCTGAAGCAATGAGGAATATGTGCACTTCATGCAGCAGTATTTAAGGCAGCATGGAAAATAGCAGGGAGAGAAGTCCTGCATTATTTTGAAGTGGCATGAGGAGCCAGACAAAGACAAATGTGCGCCACTGAAACGGAATTAAAGAAAAGACTTTCTATTCTCTACCACATTCCACAGCCCACCAGATATTCCAAAATGCCAGTATTTTTGAAATATAGTCACTGGTATAATGTTGGAAAAGTGACAGTCAATATGCACACACAAATGTGATAATGACCAGATAATCTGTTTTCTGTGATATTGTTTGAGGGAAATACTTCTGTAAAGACACTAGGGAAAAAAATATCTTTTTTTTAAAAATAGCACTGTGAGATATTTTCTATCTACCCTAGCAGGCAGATGGGGCCTTGAGAATTAAATCACAAGCGCAAAGCTTACAGCAATGAATTATGAACTCATAGGGTGAAGATATATTCCAACGCCATTACATATTTCTGACTATTGACTTATCAGCTGACAGTTATTCATTTTCTTCCTAGTTCCTCTATCTTATTCTCTAAACTATTCCAGGCACCTGTTTTTATTGAACCTGCCTCATTCTGAGTTTTACGAGCACTGTTCTTGAATAAATATTATCCAATCAATTCACGTTGAAGGATTTCCCAAGTGATAAGTAGTTATAACAATTCAGTGATAACTAATCCATTAAGTAAATTCTAGACAATATCTGGTCCTAATTTTGCTGTAGAAGTAAAGCTGGGCCAACAGCGAACACTTATTATGAAAGAAATCAGACAAGTTTCATATATGCACGATTGATGAAGTGCATGAATTTATGTTACTTACTGGGTAGATACATATCAATAGAACAGAAATGTTAGGTTTGTGCATTCAAGTGTAAGTGAATGTTTAACAAAGAAATAAAACTTAATTACTCATAGATGTACACTGTCTGAAAATGAAGTTTTAAAAATGTGAAGTTGCATTATTTTTTCTTTTAAGTTTTCAGTGGCTTGATATGTTGTCAGGCAATGTTATCTGATGGCCAGCTGCTAAACTGTAAAAGTGGTCTGACAATGTAAGATTGCGGATGTCAGCAGAGACTTGCTAGCAGAGCTTGAACTTACCTAAGGCATAGATGCTCGCACATATCATGATAACTGGTCCATTTCATACCAGGGGCACAGTCTCCACTGCAGTCTATCCCTTTTCTTAAACTTCCTTGTGTTACAACATGGAGATAAACAGTCAAACCAAAGCAACCTTTCTGTCTCTGTACCCACAGCACAATAAACACATAGCATCACAAACCCCCAAGCTGGAAAATCCAAGATAACAAGGTGCAGAGCTGAATGAACAGAGCAGGCCAAGCAGCATCTTAGGAACAGGAAAGCTGACGTTTCGGGCCTAAACCCTTCATCATCTCGGCACGAAATGTCAGCTTTCCTGTTCCTAAGATGCTGCTTGCCTGCTGTGTTCATCTAGCTCTACACCTTGTTACCCCCAAATATTCAGTCCAGTTCCTAACCATACTTCTGAATAATAACCAATCCTAAACTTTGCAATTAATCTAATTTCCAAATAATGATTTTGTATCTTAAACAACACTTAACAATTTGTTCATCATACCACAACTTGAGCAGAGAGAAAATTAAACAATGTGGTGAGCTGATTGACATCTGTACTTTAAACCTGAAACATTTGTTTTTATTCTCCGTTTGCACAAAAGACAGACAGACCAATGAACCCAATTCAGGAATAAATAAAAGAAAATGACAAAACCCACCAGATTAATTAAATATCCTTCACAATGCATTGTTTCACAGGCATACTGTTTTACTGAAATGTTCATCAAGTTCACCCTCTCAATGATAACAAAGTCTGGAGCTGGATGAACACATGAAGGGTCTAGGCCTGAAACATCAGCTTTTGTGCTCCTAAGATGCTGCTTGGCCTACTGTGTTCATCCAGCTCCACACTTTGTTATCTCGGATTCTCCAGCATCTGCAGTTCCCATTATCTCTGATACAATTTCACCCTCTCAATGACACAGCTTCTTGCTGTTTGGGCTTCCAGAAGCTTGTGTATCAGATTAGGCAGCGAGCTTTCAAATCTTCATGCTGTCACAAAACCATCTCTCAGAAAACACAATTCAAAAAAAATCTTAAGTTCTGGTTCCACCCTGATATTCTGGTCTATTCTCCACAAGGCCTTAGGTACCATTCGACAACTGCCATCTGATTGAACAAAAGTCTCTTTCTGACTTACCAGAACCAGTTCCCAGATACTAAACTCATTAACAGCCAACTTCTACAATCTCTTCAAATTCAATGCTCCACTCGGGGTCACTTGTCTGTTACAATGTTTTTAACCAAAGATCAGTCTGCACTTAGCCTCCAAGCCTGGCCTCATTAAAAAAAAAAGTTTGTATAGTCTGTTCTTTTCCTTCTCTCATAAGTTATCCCAAAGCCCTGCACTTATTTCCAGCTCATAATTCAAAATTGATAAAAGAAAAACCAGAAACACGACGAAAAATCAACACGCATTCAAATATCTGAAACATTTTATGGTCGCTTTAATTAGAAATCCTTCCTTTGACAAAGTGACTAGATCCTCTCTCCCACCCTCATTACCTGAACATAGAGACCAGAGGCAAACTCTTATTTAGTCTTCTCTGGTAAAAATCAACTAAAAGTCCAGCTATTCCAACAAACAGGTGTGTGACTTAAGACAATATAATCTTGAAATAATAACCCAAGGTGAGAACATTCAGTCTTGTATACCTCATTCAGATTTCTTCGATTTGATTTGTCTTTTGTCTTGTCCACTCTGATCCCAAATGTAGCGCAGAATATGTTGTGCTGAATGGCTTTCTCACCTCTAGTTCCAATGTAAAGCCTGATCGAATGTCTGGGGACATGTGTAAGTGTTATGATGGTAGTTGTTCACTGATGAACATGAAACTCAGATCAATATCAAAGATGCTAATGATATCCACACATTCTTAAAAATTCTACTTGATCTATTTGTTAACATTATATAGGTATGTCATAGTGTGGGCTTTTATTCTCATATTCCCTGGTCTGTTGGATTTACTCTAGATACCAATAGGCCAAGGCAGTTCTAATAATGGAATATATCTAAGGTTCTTTTTTGAAGCAAAGTACACTATAAACAATACTGCAAATATCTTACCCATATAATGTTTACAATCACAAGTAAACCACTTTGCATGGACTTGTCTAAAGTTCAGACTAGAGCAGGTGATCATACCACTTCATCTCAACTTTTCATCATTGGTCAATTGATCTCCCCTAGCAAGCTGTTTTATACTCTTTCCACACAAAGAAGCTATTCATTCAAATCATGACACAATCTAGTTTCCAGCAAAATGATCAGTTGTTTCAACCACTGGTTGAAATCACAAACATGTCATATTTTCCACATATATTTGGTCAGTTAGCTCATTGAGGAATACTTGCGTCTCCTTCATAAAATGCTCATTTCTTGCTGCTAATGAACATTAACAAAGTTTTAGCTTACAATCACTGTTCACCACTTTTAGGTTAACCAATTAGCAGTATGGTACTTATTGACAGGCACAAATTATGCTGATATATAGTCCACATTATCACAACTGATGCAATTTTAAACAAAACTTCAGCTTTTCCACAGGTACTGTGATAGTACAGTACAATCTTGCTGAGTTCAGTACTTGATGTAAACAAAAACACACATTTGTTTAAGCTAACAGACATCTTAAAAACCTGTGAGCTTATTAATCATTAGGTCATCACCAAGTTTAATATGCTTTATCGTTCTCATTTCATTCTAATTTAGTTTTGTTTTGGCTAACCCAGCAAGATTTAAGTTAATATTTTTAATAGTATTACTATTAAAAGACAACTTAGAGGCATGGTGTGAAGGCAAGCATCTCTCTCTCAATGTCATCAAAATGATGGACCAGTTTTGCCCATGTCTCCCCAGCGGGGATGGCCAACATTCTCAGAGCAGAACTGAGATGGTTGTTAGGCTGGAGACTGATGTGTGTGGTCAGCAGCTTTCGAGCCCACTCAGACCATGTGTGGAAGCCCCCTGCATTGGCCTACTACAGGACCTTTATAGTAAGACTGTAATTTTTTGATCTTTATTTCTTATTTTAATGACTTATCCTATGAATATTTAAGTTATTTTTATTCATTTCTTTCTTTTATATCTTAGATTTATACTTAGATACTTTGTACCTAAGATGGGTAAGCAGTGTAGATGACATGGTAAACTTTTCACTGTACTCCTGTACTTCTGTACTTAAGTACACATGACAATAAACCCAATTCTAATTCTCATTCTAAAATGATTTTGAACACAAAGCAATGCAGTTGTTGACAGGCCTTTCCATTTGAAAATGTAGCATCTGCAGGGGTCAGGTTCTCATGGACTTCACCTGTAAGATTCTATCTTGGCTTGGAAATGAGGGAAGAGCCCACTAACTGAAATACACCCTCTTGTCCTGATCCATCTCTTATGCACACCGATCCCAACACTTGAAGTTACGTTAAAAGAACTCGTTAGATCAAATTGGGTTAAGTGCACTGAGTGTCCAAATAATCATCATAGACTTCCAAGTTAATCTGATAGTCATTGCTGGCTACCTCCATATGTGAGAGTACTGTCTCACTTCATTTCATTTGTTGTGCTCTTTTGAATATGTTTTCAGACTCACGTGGCAAACTCTCCTGCTTTGACCTTCTGTCAGATTATTTTCCATGTTTGTTTCACCTAACAGATGCTGGTCATCTTGCTCCCCATTTGACATAGAGCATCCTTGTGTTCAACTGCTGAAATTTCAGGGATCTTGATTTATGCCTTTTCGTTTGTCTTCCATTTTTCACAAAGATTGTGGCTTTCACAACTAGAAGGACAAATCATACTGCTCAACTTCATACATTAGAGCAGTGTTCTCTCTGAATTGTCATCTAATTTTGCATGTTTTACACATCCCAATGTACTGGAACTTCCAGAAAGCGTGCAGAGTAAAATAAGGTATTCCTATAAATGCATCAATAAGAAATGTTAACAAATTTCAATTCCAGTTCATGAATTGCTTGTGTACTGAGAGCAATTCGGCAGAAAAAAAAACAGATGTGCTGCAATGCAGTCAGTTTTAAATATAAGATGTTCGAAGAAATGTAACAACTGTCACAATGAAAGAAACACCAATCAATATAATCACCGCAAACTCCCTTAAGGAGCAATGCGACAATACCTGTGTGGAGTGAATGATAAGTATTGGCCAGGACAACAGGGACGACTGGCCTGCACTTTATTGAGTTACTGAGTTTTTCCAGCAAAAATCAAAATTACTGCAAAACTCAGTATCTTTGGAGAATGAGAGTGAATGCAGAGTTAATATTTCAAATTAAGTGACTACTTTAGAACTGATGGGATCGAGGAAAAGGTGGAATATATGCTGAAGTTAGGCATGGCTGAAGGTAGAGGAGGTTGAGAGTAGGCAGAGACGGAACCCAGAGAGAATGGGAGTTAGGAAGATAAAGGGAGGGATAATACCACATTGGTAAGAAAGAAACACATAATGGGGTCTATAAGTAGGTGAACATGGATTTTCATCCACCTGAGACAACTAAGAGAGTCACGTCTGTTTCATCCACATCATGACATCTCTGATAGCAGTGCACTGGAGAAATGGACAAAATTGGTTTGGCCAGTGGAACTTGAACCTATAGACTTGTGACTGAGAGGTGAGTGTGCTACCTACTGAGACACAGCTGACACCTGATATGACTGCCAATGATAATAGCAGCATCCATTACTTTGAATGTGTGAATAGATTTGGAAAATAGTAGATAAATGAGTATATGAAATCAAGAAAGAGCTATCTGCTAGTATTAGTCAGAGTAATTTCTAAGCTGCCTTGCTTTAAAACCTTTCTATAGATAAATGAATTGGTTTCTGTTAGTTTCCTACAGCTTAACCAACAGCATTATCAGTTGTCACTCAAGCTAAAGCCAGAAATATATTGCCAACTGACTTTTCACAAACTACTGGCCTTAACTAAAAACGAATATGGTTCATCATAAGATATAAGCAAGTATTTGTAATTCACTGATAACTACAGAATCTAAATCTGCTTCTATAGCATCACTAAAGATGGTATTAAAAGTGCTGGGGATTCTTTAATTGGAGAATGTGGCATATTGAATTGTTCCCGGCCTGAGCTCATGTGGAAGGGCACTCACATGGGCGTATTGTGCAGGTGCCAGAGTGTGCCAGTGAACATGTTTGTGACATCAAACAGCCATAGCAACTGATTTTCTGCATGAGTTACAAACTTTCCAAAAGTTTTGAGTAATGCTAAGTGAGTGATACATCAAGCAGCATGAGAACTTGCTGATGTGATGATTTGGAAATGGCCTTTTAAGATGCATTCACGGACCTTGATCTCTTATGTCAAAACACTCAAACTCCTGTAGCAATGCTGCTGCCGAGTTCTCTTTGCTTTGTTAGATTTTTAAAATATTTATGTTAATGGCCAGCAAATTTTGAGGATGGGTTTTAGGTGGGGCTGAGGAGATAAAACTTCAGTTGTGCACCCTCTTCGTATGGCACAAGAAATATTTAATGAATTTTCGTTATATAGAGAACCAGGAGTCTTTCTGTTTCTCATATCTCTTTCAGGAATGTATGATGGTTATTTTCAATAAAAGTTTTGTGGCCTCTACTTTTACTGTGCTGCAATTCTCTGGTGATTTCTTTGACTGCTTCTACCCATTCTATTCTATGCAAAATATGGTTCAAAGTGCTGAAAAAGTTCACAAGATATCTATTATAACTGCCTAAAAGTCTTCTGTTTGCCCTTCAAGCTCCGGTTGCAAATTCAACAATTGCTTGTTATTAAAGAGTTTTACCCATAGTTTCATTGCTTTATTCTTTCAGATGTGGGGCTGCATGACAGAAGATCTCAAAGATATTTTAGTTTGGTGGCATTTACACCATGGTCAATACTGCAGAGAATCAGTGATAAGTGTTCCACCTCCAAATGTGACACCGGCATTAGAAACCCCATGCATTTTTGAGACTGTAGTGTGACTCGTTATTCAATTGCGTGTGTTGATTTGTGCTGTAAATTTTATGGACTGGGTTTTCATCCTTGTGGGGGCAGAATTCTCCACTTTACATGCCCTCACTGGGAGAAAGCCAGATAGGTTTGTGGCTGGGTGAAGACTTTACTCAGGTCAAAAACAGTGTGGAGGCAGCCACATGAGCAATGAGGAGCCAAGACCATTTAAAAAGCCCATCTTGGTGATGTGGGTCCAAATCCCAGTCATAACAAAAGCTACATTTTCTGTTAGCCATCATCTCTCACCCTCCAATATGCCATTCCCCATCCATACCATCTTATGCCCCTGTACCTAACCTCCATTTATGCTTTCTACAATAAGAGCCCGGACATCTATTATGGGCTGAAGCTGCTTGATTAAGACCTGTCACTCTCCGATAATGTAAGAACTGGGAGTAGGAGCAGAACATAAGAACATAAGAAATAAGAGCAGGAATAGGTCATCTGGCCCATCAAGCCTGCTCTGCCATTCAATAAGATCATGACTGACCTTTCACTCACCGTAACCCTTAATTACTTCCTGTTGAAAAACCTGTCTTTGCCTTAAAAACATTCAATGAGGTAGCCTCAACTGCTTCACTGTGCAGGGAATTCCACAGTTTCACAACACTTTGGTGAAGAAGTGCCTACTCAACTCAGTCCTTAATCTGCTCCCCTTTATTTTGAGTCTATTCCCCTTCGTTCTAGTTTCACCCACCATTGGAAATAACCTCCCTGTTTCTATCTCATCTATTCCCTTCATAATTTTATATGTTTCTATGAGATTCCCCCTCACTCTTCTAAATTCCAATGAATCTGGTCCTTCCGACATTCCCTGTCATTCAACATGATCATGGTTGATCTGTCCCAGGCTTCTACTCCTCTTTGATATCAGCTCAGTATAGCTCTCAACTCTAATATTTCAGCAACCATTCCACCTCCTTTTAAAATACTTTCATTGTTCTCACCTCTACAACTGTATAGAATTCCAAACATTTACTACTCTTTGGAAGAAGAAGTTTTAATTTTTAATTTGAAGTCTCAAGAAATTTTAATTTTGAACATGTATCCCCCTTACTTTGTAACAATACCCCCTCGTCAATGATTTTATCATGAGTGAGGCATCTTCTCAACACCTAGCCTTGTCAAGCACCCCTAAAATCTAACAATGCACGTGACATTACACTTTGCTACATTAAAATCCATCCATCAAGCTTTTGTTTATCACTCAACTTGCCTGTAAACCCTTCCAGATTCCCTATGTCCTCATCACAAAATGTCTTAAATAGCTCCTTGGGATTGTCAGACTAATCCATCTGACAGGTCACTAGTAAGACAGCGTGGAGCTGGAGGAACACAGCAGGCCAGGTAGCATCAGAGGAGCAGGAAAGTCGACGTTTTGTGTTGAGACCCTTCTTCTGACAAATTTCCTGACCCAAAATGTCAACTTTCCTGCTCCTCTGATGCTGGCCTGCTGTGTTCCTGCAGCTCCACACTGTGTTATCTTTGATTCCAGCATCTGCAGTTCCTACCATCTCTGACAGGCCACTAGTTATGTTGTTGCAACTTGAATAAGACCTATTAACCTTGACTCAGTCTTCCATGTGTTAATTAATTCTCAATCCATGTTAATATATTAACCCCAGTCCCAGGAGTGTCTGTCTTGAACAATAACCTTTTATGTGGCATCTTATTAACTGCTTTCTGGAAACCCAAATAGACTATATTGCCTGGTTTGTCTTCAGTATATCCTGAAGGAACACTAGCACACAAGCATGATTGCTCCTACACAAGACCATGCTGATCACTTTGAGTTATTCTCAATGTTTTGTTATTTTGTTGTCTGCCTTTTATCTCCCTTCTTTCTTGAACAGGGACATCATGCTAGTTTTCCAGCAGGCTTCTGGAATCCAGTGAGTTCTGGAATAATTTGTTATATGCATCCACTGTTTGTGCAGCCACTTCATTTGAAATGCTTGGATGCAGGCAGTCTAACCCTGGAGACTATCTTTCCTTCCCTGGGCAAATTGTGCATCTATTATTTTTGGGATGTTGATATGTCCTTCGCCGTAAATATACAAATATTGATTTTTAATTATCTGCCTGCTGCTTATTATTGTTATTTTTTTAAAAATCATTTTGTCAGATGTGGGTGTCACTGGCTGGCCAACATGTCTTGCCCACCCCTAGTTGCCCTTGAGAAGGTGGTGGTGAGCTGCCTCCTTGAACTGCTGCAGTTCACCTGCTGTGAGTTGACCCACAATGCCATTAAGGTTCAAATTCAAGGATTTTGACAGTGAAAGAAGGGTGATATGTTTCCAAGTCAGGATGGTGAGTGGTGTGGAGGGGAACGTGAAGGTGGTGGTGTTCCCATATGTCTGTTGCCCTTGTCCTTCCAGATGGAAGTGGTCATGGGTTTGGAAGGTGCTCTCTGAGGATCATGGAATCCCTACAGTGTGGAAACAGGCCCTTTAGCCCAACAAGTCCACACTGACACCTCACAGCATCCCATCCGGACATATCCCCCTGTAACCCATCTAACCTACACATCCCTGAATACAATGGGCAATTTAGCATGACCGATCCACCTAGCCTGCACATCTTTAGACTGTGGGAGGAAACTGGAGCACCTGGAGGAAACTCACGCAGACAGGGGGAGAATGTGCAAACTCTACACAGACTATCACTCAAGGGTGGAATTGAACTCGGGCCCCTGGTGCACTGAGCCACCGGACTGCCCTGATCTTTGGTGAATTTCTGCAAAGCGTCTTGTAGATAGCACACACTGCTGCTACTGAGTGTCAGTAGTGGAGGGAGTGGATGCCTGTGAATACAGTGCCAGTCAAGTGGGCTGTTTGTCCTGGATGGTGTCAAGGTTCTTTAGTGTTGTTGGAGCCGCGCTCATCCAGGCAAGTGGAGAGTGTTCTATCTCATTCCTAACTTCTGCCTTGTAAATGGTGAAAAGGCTTTGAGGAGTCAGGAGGTGAATTTCTTTCCACAGTAGCCCTTGTTTCTGACCTGCTATGCTTATGTGGTGAGTCCAGTTGAGTTTCTGGTCAATAGTAACTCCAAGGATGTTGATCGTGATGGATTCAGTGAAGGTAACACTTGAATGCCCAGGCTGTTGTTAGATTGTCTTTTAGTGATGATGGTTATACCCGGGCATTTATGCAGTGTGAATGTTATTTGCCACTTGTCAGCCCAAGATATCATCCACATCTCATTGCATTTTAACATGGACTGTTTCAGTATCTGAGGAGTCACAAATGGTGGTGAACATTGTGCACTCACTGGAAAACATCCCCACTTCTGACCTCATTATGGAGAGAAGGTCATTGATGAAACAGCTGAAGATGGTTGGGTCTAGAACTCTACCCCAAGGTACTCCTGCACAGATGCCCTGGAGCGGAGGTGACTGACCTCCAACAACTATGACCATCATCCCATGTGTCAGGTATGACTCAACATGAGAGAGTTTGCCCCTAATACTCATTGATTCCAGTTTTGCTCCGGTTCCTTGATGCCACACTTGGTTGAATGTAGCCTTGATATCATGGGCTGTTGCTCTCACCTCACCTCTGGAATTCAGCTCTATTGTCAGTGTCTGGACCAACGCTGTAATGAGGTCAGGAGCTGAATGGCCTTGGCAGAACCCAAACTGAGCATGACTGAGCAGATTATTGCTGAGCAGGAGCTGCTTGGTAGTGCTTTTGATGACACCTCCCATCACTTTCCTGACGGCTGAGAGCAGACTGATGCTACTGTAATTTGATGGGTTGGATTTGACCTGCTTTTTATATACAGGACAAACTTAGGAAATTTTCCATATTGTCGGGTAGATACCAGCATTGTAACTGTACTGGAACAACTGGATAGTGGAGAGGCAAGTTCTGGAGTGCTTCAGTGTGATTGCAGGAATGTTATTGGGTCCCATAGCCTTTACTATCCAGTTTCTTCAATTGTTTTTTAATATCACGTGGCGTGAATCAAATCAAATAAGACTGGGGACCACTGGAGAAGGCCGAGATCCATCCACTTGACACTTCTGGTTGAAGACAGCTGGGAAAGCTTAAGCCTTACCTTTTGCACTGATTTGTACTCTTTATCATTAGGAATGGGGATGGGGATATTTGTGGAGTGTCCTTCTCCAGTGAGGTTTTTATTTATCCACCATCACTCTCAACCAGATGTGATAGGACTGCAGAGATTAGCTCTGTTCCATTGGCTGTGGAATTACTTAGCTCTATCTATCACTTGCTCCTTTCGCTGTTTGAGCCCTGTTGTTGGCCTCACCATGTTGACATCTCATCTTCAGATATAGCAAGGTGTGGAGCTGGATGAACACAGCAGGCCAAGCAGCATCTCAGGAGCAGGTAAGCTGACGTTTCGGGCCTAGACCCTTCATCACAAATGGGGGAGGGAAAGGGGGTTCTGAAATAAATAGGGAGAGAGGGAGAGACTGATCGAAGACGAATAGAGGAGAAGATAGGTGGAGAAGAGACAGACAAGAAAAGGAGGTGGGGATGGAGCCAGTAAAGGTGAGTGTAGGTGGGGAGGTGGGAGGAGATAGGTCAGCCCAGGGAGGACAGATAGGTCAAGGGGGCAGGATGAGGTTAGGAGGTAAGGAATAGGGGTGCAGCTTGAGGTGGGGGGAGGGGATAGGTAAGAGGAAGAGCACGTTAGGGAGACAGGGATTAGCTGGGCTGGTTTTGGGATGCAGTGGGTGAAGGGGAGATTTTGAAGCTTGGGAAATCCACATTGTCTAGGCCTGAAACATCAGCTTTCCTGCTCCTAAGATGCTGCTTGGCCTGATGTGTTAATCCAGCTCTACAGCTTGTTATCTCGGATTCTCCAGCATCTGCAGTTCCTATTATCTCTCATCTTCAGATATACCTGGTGTTGCTCCTGGCATGCCCTCCTACACTCTCCATTGAACCAGGGTTCATCCCCTGGCTTGACTGTCATGGTTGACTGAGGCATATGCCAGGCCATGAGGTTAGAGATTATGCTGGGGTCCAATTCTTTCTCTGTTGATTGCCCACAGCGCTTCATGGATGCCTGGTCATGAGTTGCTTGATCTGTTCCAGATCTGTCCCATTCACTACAGTGATAGTGCCACACAAAATGATGGAGGTTATTCCCAATATGAAGGTGGGACTTCATCTCCCCAAGGAACTGTGTAGGATCGCTCTTACCAATGCTGATACGGACAGATGCATCTGCAGCTGGCAGATGAGTAAGGATCAAGTCAAGCATAGTTTTCCCTCTTGTTTTTCCCTCTCCACATGACGCAGACCCAGTCTAGCTGCTATGTCCTTTCAGCCCTGACCGACTCGATTAGTCATACTGCTGCTGAGCCACTCTTGGTGCTGGACATTGAAATCCCCTTTCCAGAGTACATTTTGTGCTCTTGACGCCCTCAGTGCTTCCTCTAAGTGTTTTTTTTTAACATGGAGACGTACCAGTTCATCAGCTGAGGGAGGATGGTGATAGTAATCAGTAGGAGATTTCCTTGTCCATATTTAACCTGAAGCCATGAGATTTCATGGGGTCTGGAGTCAATATTGAGGACTACCAGTGCAACTCCATCTTGACTTAGACCTCTGTGCTGCCACCTCTGCCAGGTCTATCCTGCTGGTGGGACAGGATATATCCAGGGATACTGACAGTAGTGTCTCGGACATAGTCGTTCTCATTAAATCATAACTTACAGACAGTATCAGGTTTTGCTTGACTCGTCTGTGCCACTAGTCTTCAGATGTTAGGTTGACAGGGCTGTTTCTGACGTTGTCTTTATTGGTACTTCGTGATCTGTCTGGTTTCATATCTTTGAGACCTTGTAGTCAATGGTACAACTAAATGACTTGCTAGGCCATTTCAGAGGGCAGCTGAGAATCAACCACATTGCTGTTGGTCTGGAGTCACATGTTGGCCTGACCAAGTCAGGGTGGCAGACTTCCTTCATATCCTTCAGGTGTTCCACATGCATTTTAGCTACTCTCTTTTTATATATTTCTAGCTTATTCACTTTCTGGATCAGTTTTCTGCCTTTTTCCTAGATTTTCAAACATCCACTCATAATTCCAAAAAAAGTTCTCAATCTTCTAGCCTGCCACTGCTTTTTGTCTTTTACTGTGCCTTAGTTTGCAATTGGATAGTCTCCTTGACTGCCTTATTTAAGCAGAAGTGTTTCCCCCTTCTCATAGAGTCCTTCTTTTAGACTGGAATAAAATTTTGATTTCTTCCATCACTGCGCAATGTTTATTTACACAAGTTAAAGCAGTTTTGTATGCAGTTTTAAATATTTATACTTTCAAGTACCTGGATGGTTGACTCTCTTATTGAACTATAGAGAAATCAGTTTAAAGTAATTTATGTTTATGAGATTTTTTTTAGAGATCGTATGGTTGCTGTATAAATCAGTGTCTTTATGCAGTGTGTGAGTGGGTATGTCATAGCTTGGCATTAAGTGTATGACAAGCAATGGGTATTCAGAACAGGAAGAGAGAAAGAAATTATAGGCTGTAATTTCTTTGGGTTCTGACTCCTTGTCTGTCCCCCTTTTAATCTTCTACAGCTTCTGTCAAGTGGCTTTGAAATGTGTTTGATCCTCAAGAGAGTACTTTTGCACAGCACAGAAGGAGGTCATTCAGCCCCTGCAGTCTGAAGAAATCCAATCAGTCACAGCACCACGCACTCACCCATCCACCCTTTTATTTTCTCCTGTTTGAAGTGTTTATCCACTTTGCCTTCATGCACAATTTGAATCTGTATCCACCTCACTACTAGTGAGGAAATGCTTTCCAAATCCTAACCATTGTTTCTGTAAAAGCTTTTCTTCGTAACATGTACGGTTCTTTTGCAAATTAATTTAAATAAATTTAAAGATAAACCATCTTTTTATCATTTAGCCATTAGAAAGTTTGCATGTATTCTGCCGAAGTCCTTGATAATGTTACGGACCTCTATCAAATCCCTTCAGGCCTCTTGGCTTTGAGGAGAAAAGAAATCTCAGCTTCTCTGTAATCCTTCATTCCTGGATCCATTCCAGTAAAACTGTTTAGAACGATCTATAAAGGCTTCACATCCTCTGGTGCCCAGAATTGAAAACCATTGCCATAGTGGAATCAAACTGTTTTGGATAGATTAAGTAAAAGCCCGGTTACTCCCTGTCCCTGTTTATAAAGCCAGTCCAAAACTGTTTTTAGTGTGATAAATGTTATGATTACACCTTTATCAGACAATTGCATACAACTTGATTGTTCATATTATAAAATAAGGTTTGCTTCTTTGGAGCTAACTCCATAACACAAAATTTTTAAAGGGATTTTCTTGAGAGTTACTTCATACATTTCAGAGATACCTTAATGTTTTTCAAAGACTCCTATTGTTATTCTCACTAATTAATTTATTATGTATTACAGTCATGTAGCAACAATACCTTTTGTGTTTCACTTGACATATGCATTACTTGAACACATACATCAGCAGATTTAGAAGAATTCATCAATATCCTTAATTATCAGTGCTTCCTTAATCATAAAGCTACAACATACAAAGAAAGCATTGCTTTCCTAGATATCACAAAATTGAAACTGGTACACAAAAACATGAACAAGTCAGCAAAAACTTCTTTTTATGATAACTGTCAGACATTTCTACAGACGCAAACATCCATCACTCCAAACACATTTCCACTGATTAATGAAGTCACAGTTAATGAGCTTTTATTACATGTACACAATGTTGGAAAACATTAACTGTCCAGTTACTATCCTATTTATCGCATCTCAGATCTCAGTTGCAGCAATTAAACCTAACAAGAAACAATATTGACTGCAACAGCATCCACTACATTATTCTCCAGCTTTTCCTTTCGCTGGTTTAGCTTCGTCCTTTTGTTTCCTATCCCCAACCACCGACTTCCTATCCTGGACCACCTCCACGGTTCAGAGATAAGTCGTTAGTAATCCCAGCAAACTGGTCACCATAGCCACTTTCCTTTCCAGCAGTTCCTCCAATTACGGTTTCAGAGATAGCAGGAACTGCAGATGCTGGAGAATCTGAGATAACAAGGTGCAGAGCTGGATGAACACAGCAGGCCAAACAGCATCAGAGGAGCAGGAAAGCTGACATTTCAGTCCAATTATGTGCTAGTTTTCTCCCATGTTTGATGCTAAGGGAGAACAAGTCAACCTTTCAACAGAATATGTGGGAGAGAAATTGTAACCAGGGGAGCATCTCCTCATTGACTCTGTTTCTCTCACGTTTGGGGATGACTTTGCTCTGATAGTTGTCACTTAAGGGCTTACCACTGTTCAAGCCCAACACCGCCCCCCCCCCCATTACTGACTTCCCATCTACAAAAGGTACTGATCTAATGAGTATTACTGCATCCACCCCATTTCCCTAGCACTAGGTCACTGCAGAGGCATATTTTGGCATGGAGCTTGTGAGAGACCCTGCAGTACTGGATGAAAGGCCATAAGTTAGCATGGAATGAGAGATCATGGGGTACTGAGTGAAAAGGCATAAGTTAGCATGGATGCTGTAGAGCAGGGATAAAGGGGTAGAATAGCACTTTTTTTCCAGCATATGGCATTGTGTTCAGCATGTATTGCCTGTTTCTAATTGCCCTGAAGAAAGTGGTGTCGACTGAGCCACCTCCTTAGATGATTGCAGTTGGAGAAAGTATGGCTATGGTGTTGTTAAGGAGTGAGTCCAGAAACCTGTCCCAATGACAGTGCAGGACCGTGATATCAGGATAATGGGCAATTTGCAGGTGGTAGCATTGCTACATTGCTCTATATTGCTCTCATCTTCCTCTAGATGGACCCTGAAGATTCTACTGGATAATTCCCTCTCCCTCGTACCCTTTGAAATAATCTACTTAATTCAGAAAGTTCCTCTGCAGTCAAATAGTTACTCAGGAAAACTTAGCTTACTAAATACCTAGTCTAATTTCTGAGTAACTGTCGGACAGAATCAACTTCTTATACATCCCCAACCACAG
This sequence comes from Stegostoma tigrinum, assembly GCF_030684315.1. Taxonomy (NCBI): domain Eukaryota; kingdom Metazoa; phylum Chordata; class Chondrichthyes; order Orectolobiformes; family Stegostomatidae; genus Stegostoma; species Stegostoma tigrinum. Next base: position 29,876,479 of record NC_081374.1, read on the forward strand.
CTCCTGTGGGTCCATTATATGCTCCAAACTCTGACCTAAAACCAACCACCCACCTCCTCTTCCTCAACCTCTCAGGTCCTATCCAACTCTCTACCTCTCATATAACTTCTCTGCTCCCTGGGACCCAACACCCTGTCCTCAACAATGGACCTGAGTTCCTTCTATGACAACAGAACAGTTTCCCTTTGCCAGACATGATTGCCATTCGCCTGTCACTGACCTGATCCCACCCTCTGCCATGTCAAACCCTAACACCCTCCTGCCCTGTACACAGGACTTTCCACCACTCCTCTGACCTCTGCTGGACTAATATCACCACCCCAACACCCCCAAATGTTTCATCTGACCACCTTCTGCTTTGCAACTACTCACCTCGTGCCCTACCCATCTAATATTCTAATTACCTGGCACCATACACATATGACGCCTTACCCACTTGCCACCCTATTCGCTTTCACCCTGCTAACCTGGGATGCTAACCCCACTCATCTGGCATCTTGCTGACATGGCACCATGCTTAGATGGTGTGTTACACATCTACTAATCAGGATCTCTGCCCTCTTGGCACATTGACAGCTGCTGTGAACAGGATAAGTATAAGGTAAAAGTGTAAACAAAGTGGATGTCTTTGATTTTGGACCTTCGAATCAGAGTGCAGTAAATTACCACAATGGAAAAGGGGTGCATTTTGCCTTCCCTTGATTGTTCTACGCAAAAAGGGCCTGGTAGAATAGAAGTATGGGGCTTTGCATTTCTGAAGGAACCCTGGTTGGAAACTGCTGAGAGAAGTATGGTGTTTTTTCATTTCATAAAAAGAGAATTGGAGTTCAGATTGAGGTAGATTGTACAAAGAGAGGCAAAGTGAAGTTCATAAAATTTGGTGAAGGCTGGCAGCTGTGATTCAGGAGAAAGCTGAGATTGGTCATTTAATGAGGTTTTGTATTTGAAGCTTGTTGTGAACACCACCCCTGGCTTTTTGCACTGATGTGCTGGACTCCCACATTACTGAGGATGAGGATATCTGTGGGGCATCCTCCTCCAGTTGATTGTGCAAATGTCGAAACAGAGACCTACAGAATCAAGCAGCAAGCTGCATCCACCAGTTAACTCCACAGCCTTTCAAATAAGGAATTGCTGCTTTATAGATCCTCGGGAGAAGAGGGAGAAATTGCAAGCTGTGAATGAGACTGATGAGCTAATAATGAAATGCAAATGCATGTATTTATTGGAGAGATTCCGATTGTATCATTCAAGCCTTAAGAAGAAAGTTAGAATTTTTTTCATGACTTCAAGATTCAGATGTTTTCAATCTTGTCATATTTTCTATTTTTTTGTGATTGCCCACAACATTAAAGCCTGTGTAACATCTCACCTTGTGTACGTCTGTGTCATTATGGATGACACAGTTGATAGCAGGTGGCTGGCTTTCATTCTTCCAAAGTTTCAATATCATCATTAATGCAGAATTTTTTGGTTTAAAAATTAATATAATTAAAATTCTACTATCTACCTTTGGGGATTTTAAACCCATTGTCCCAGAATATTATCATATACCTTTAAATTAGTCATTCAGTCACCACACCACTTCACCATTGCCTCTCCCAGTTAACCATGGGGCTCATAATTCAAATCACTTTTCTCTTATTTTAATAGAGATATGAAAATTAAATCCAGTTAAAAACCATGTCCCATAATTTAAATGATGAACCAATAGAACTCATTGCTAACTAGAACATCCAGGATAGTACTTTCACAACTTTTATTTTAATGTATACTGAGAGGGAACCATGGAAAGCCAGAGAACCTGAATAAAGTTTGAAGGAAATTACAATAACACTGCCTTAAACTCAATGATAAATTGCAGCTGTCAATTGTAGTAACTCATGCTAAGGCAACCTTGAAGATCTGTGAAGAAACACCATTCAGTTCAAATTGACTATCCTTTCCTTTTAATGGGAAGGTGTGTAACAATGATGTGATTTCAACATCTTTTCTCTGCAGTTTGAGCTTATACATTGTAACTTTCAGTTGCTTTCATTGCTTAGTGCACTACTGCTCAACTAAAGCTGAAAATAATTGTTCTCTAGGGTATATTAATCAAGCAATTTTAATCTGTAAAGAGACTGCTGGATTGTGAGAAAAAACATGAATGATTACATTTAGTCTACTTCTGAGAGATATTTGAATGGAAAAGCTGATACAGATGGCTCAATGTAAACTTTCCTGGAAATATTGAATATTGATTAAAAAAAAAGACACATCCTAACATTTCCTGCTAGGGTTTAGCAACAGAATTGTCTGTTGCTATTTTGCAATCATCACGCCAATGTATAGATTTGTATTGAACCTCATTGATTAAATCTGCTCATTGATTATTTGTGTTCAGCAGTTTATTGGAGTTGTTGATCTGCTCGACTGGAATTCACATTATAACCATTATTTTGAAATGCCAGTGTTGGACTGGGTGGACCAGATCAAAAATCACATGACGCCAGATTATGGACCAACAGGTTTACTTGAAAACACAAGCTCTCTGGTGTTGTGAGATTTTTGACCTTTCACAATATAACCAGCAGTTGTTGTCTGCCATGTTTCAGTTGCTAATTATTTACTATATCAGTATCAAAGTAATTGTTGGAAGCTTGATTACATTAGCATCCTACTGTGAAACCTGCTGAAACATAATAGACTAATTCTGAGACCAAATGGCAGGACTTTTGATTTATATCAGCACTTTTCCTATTTAACAGAAGCAATCTATTAAAATAATCTGCAGTAGAAAGAAGTGTTAAAATCTGCATTTGCTGATCTCAGCAGTGAAAATAAAAAAGACAGCTTATATTTCAAATATAAACTAAAAATGTCAAATCCTGGAAAGATCAGAAGAGTATTCAATCGAAAAGATTAGGAATAACTGAATGTTTTTGTTTAATGTCGACCCTTCATTGAGAAGGAAACTGGAATACAAAAATGCCATTTCATAGTATGAAGTAACACAAGTAGGAAGGGAGGCAGCGATAAGAATCAAGTCAATGTTTGCGAAAATCGTCATAGAGAGATATAAATTACTTGACTGTCAAATTAGTTATCAGACTTTATACAACACAACTTTTAACATCGGGAAGCATTTTTCCAGCCTCTGGATATTGGTGGGAGAGTTTGAAAAATGGGTGAGATCAGCAGAAAGTAGGCTCTCGATGTCAAAAGGCAGAAGTTTCCTTTGATATGTTGAACAGCGAGATGAGAATTTCACTAGTAAGCAACAAATGGCCTATTGGCATATATTATCCCGTACTAGCATTTCCCTCATTATTAGTTAATCTCAACCCATTTATATGTGGCTTGCTGTTTTCACACTTGTCGGATGGAAACTAGATGGCGACGATCCTAACTTGAAGGTCACAAAGGTTAACTGGTGAGAAAAACTCATTGCTTGCTCCCGGAGGTGAAGCTGTGGGCTGGAGCCGGGAGTGGGAGGCGTTCAAACCCAGGCTGGCCTGGAAGACGAGTCCTAGAGGCAAATCCTGGGCTGGAAGCCAGCACATGGAGGCAGAGAGGCCTCGGGTTCTGAAGGAAGGAAGGCACGGACTCACTGGAAAGGAGTATAAAATGAATACCTATTAAAGATACTTTGTATTCTTATGGTGGACTTTGAGTAACTCACGTACTTTTAAAAACTTTGACTTCCTCTGCTAGCCTTTTTAGCACTCTCTCAATTCTGTAACAAACACTTAAAGTATCTGTACCCAGGTGCCCTGTACCTAAGATGGTGCTAACGCGGTGACAGTACACACTTTTCACTCCACTCATTTGAGTGCATGTGACAATAAAGGCTATTCTAATCTATTCTACTATGGCCTTCCATCTTACACACCAGTCACCAACATATCAGACACACTATGGCCAGCAACCACACATACTTCCCTCCTACAGATGCTAGCATAGGACACAGTTCAACATCACCGCACCCTCATTACACATCATCCTTCCACCTACGAAGGTGGTTCTCACTTTAGCGCATTGCTTTGGAGCGCACGAGCACATTTATTTGGAATTCTGCTGCAGAGGCAAGATACGTGCATTTTTTTTCTTTGTTGTTTGTTGTAGAGTTCATATCTGAACACAGGATAATCATTCCAGTTGAAATGCATCAGATAGAATCTAATTCTGTCAAACTTTGGCAGTATTGGTTTGATGCATTTGTGTTGTTCAAACTCAAATATTGCTGGACATGCAACTGTACCCAAGTTCATGTATTAATTTAAAATTGTGTTACTTTAAACTTATACATTCCACTTTGTATACCAAGGGCATCATATTCAATTCTCTACTGAGCAGATTGAAGTAAACGATGACTTAGTGGTTAGCTATCCCTTGGCACCAGGGATCAATTCCACCCTCGGGCAACTGACTGTATGGAGTTTGTACATTTTCCCCATGCCTGCTTGAGTTTCCTCCGGGTGCTCCAGTTTCCTTTCACAGTTCAAAGATTTCCGGGTTAGTTGGATTGGCCATGCTAAATTTTCCATGGCATTCAGAGATATGTCAGCTAAATGGATTAGCCATGGGAAATGTAGGGCTATTTGAATAGGATAAGGAGGGGTGTATGGTGTGGGGTCTTCTTTGAAGGGTCGGTGTAGATTCAATGGCTTGAATGACTTGCCTCTATGCTGTCGGGATTCTACAATAAATCAGATGGTGATTTTTATTGACAATGTTACTTTGACATTTGGACATAATACGTCCCATCTTTCCAAATCACAACTATTCTGGTAGTGCTAGTTGAATTGTGCTAAAGGAGAATACGGTTTATCAGAGAGTCAGTATGAGACCTACGGAAACTCCTTCAGGAAGATAATGTTCAGGCAGAATACGATGTCCATTTGGCATTACTTGTTGTCAAAATCAGCTGACAATCAACCTTTTATATATTCAAAGGACATATACAGTGTTAGGCCAAGTGTTGTCCAAAAATGCATTAAGAGGAATATACATTTCTTATCATGTAGGGTTAAATTTGTTAGCACTTTCAACACTTAACACAAAGTTGTTGTATGGAAGCCCTTTGCAATTCTGAACAACTGGTCCCAAGAGTTATAGAATACGGATATATTGTCTTTTCTATTTTTATACTCTGTCTAATGTGATGTTACTGCTACCAGCAATCGATGTGTGGAACTCATACTTAGCAGCAATTCACTGGATTTGCTCAGAATGAACACTAGGAAGGCTGATTTTTTTAAAAAAATGTTCTTTGTATCACCCTCAAACCTAAGAAGTATGCAAACATAGCAACTGGAAAAACAGCATATTAAAGGACATGGAAACACAGGAGAAGAGATAGACATAAAATACCAGAACAAACATAATGACCTATATCTATACTTGATATCAATCATCTATACAGAGGATTGCTGAACTTAAAACGTTCACTCTGCTTTCTTTCTACAGGTGCTGCCAGACCTGCTGAGTATTTTTCCAGCAGTTTGTTTTTGAATCATCTATGCTTAGTTACTGTAACATTCCATGATTCTCAGCTTCGTTTCTGCACAGCTTGCCATATAATTGCCGATCATAGTGCAAATTACTAACGGCATTGACTAAACATTAAACAGTAGATTATATAAATCTATATATACCGTGCAGAGTTACGCTTCCAGTTACCTATCTTGATCATTCTTCTACAGTAAGTGGTGTGCACAAGATTCTTCTTCAGCAGCATAAGTTCATAAAGATTGCATACTGTGTAACTAAGTAGCTCACATGGGCAAAGAGCTTATATATCTCGATCATAATTAGTTCCAGAAGCAAGTATCCAAAGCAACCAACTTTTCTTGAAAGTGAACTGAAATATTTCAATGTATGTAACCACAAGTGAAACTGTCATATTTATTATTTAATTGATTTGTTATCAATTGATGTAGATAGATAACTTCCTGTGCTCATGTCACAATATTGCAGGATGCAAATATAGAAAATATTGTTAATGTTGTATCTTGTTGATCATATTTACTTGGATTATAACGTGAGATGGTCATACTAATCCCTAAAATATGTTTAACTAATTTTGTTTTAACTCTTGAGAAACTCTTTGTTATGTTCAATGTCCGTTGAAGCATAAATGGGGCATAAAAATACAGAGATACAAGAGCTAGATGTAACATGTATTGATGTAGAATATATCGAAATATGTTTTTAAAAAATGGACGGAAGGGCAAAGTGAGGAGTAGGAAAACAAAGCTTCGTATAGACCAGAAAAATGATCATTTCAACAAAGAGAACAGTTAGAAAGAGTCAGGAGCCATAAGTTAGTTAAACAGACATTAATGGAAGGAGGCTATAAAATAGCTTATAATTTGAAAAACATTACACTGGGGACTCAGTAAAGGCCACAGGAAGTACTGAGTGATGATTCTAGAGTCATGGCATTATTGCAGATTCTAATTGAATCAATATGAGGTTTCATAAACACAGTACAAATTAGTTAGTTGTGTAGGTGATATCTTAACTAGAGATAGTCTGTTCTGAGGAGGCAGATCAGCAAATACAAAATGAGTGAAATATGCAAGAATGTTTAATAATGCTGGTTATAAAAGGTGAAATATAATACTGTGAGATATGTAGGAAGACAAATAGACAAATTGTTTAATGGTGTTAAAGAAGAAGTTGAAAGATGTTTATTAGTGCAAATTAACTTCCTATTCTATGTTTTCTACCATTGGAGAATGGCAATATGTAAACCAGATAAAGTGCTGAATCACACAGCCATATTTGGAGAAGATTGAAGATGTCTTGCTCAAGTTCAGGAACATTCTGGTTAAGGCACACCTTTCATAATTGTGTCCAGAATTTAATCCAACGATCAAAAGGACATTTTTGACAACTAGAAGCTGTTCAAAGAATTTGTAGGTCTGCTCCTTGAGTCAAGAATTTGAGGGATAAAATGGTGAGGAGTGATCTTACAGATATATATTTTGAGTAAATAAATATGAAAATAAATGTTTTTGAATTATTTTAAACAAAATTGCAACAAAATAGTTAATGTCAAGCTTATGGCTAATGTTGGTTGCACACAAAATGTGAAATATGACGTGCCTCTGGTTAAGCATTGGAAGCAAAATTCCTCAAATTAATAGGCCAAAAATTCTAATATCTGCAGAGTCTTTACAGCAATGCAGACATGTGTTGAGTGTGTGGACCATGTGGAATCTCAAAAGCAGCCTAGGAAATTAAAACTTGCCATATGTATAAAGTCCTCCATAAGAGATCCCTAAAGTTGGAAACTTTGGAAGCTTGATATGTTCCCATGAAAAGTTAGTGGTTTAAAAAGCTATTTTAACAAGTGCAAAATCATAGAAATGTTAGTGCAAAGAAGGAAGCCATTCAGCCCATCATGCCTGACACAAAGTAATTGAACCAGTGCAATCTCCTGCCTTTTCCCCATATCACCCTATAATTTTTGCCCAGTCTTCTCTCAAAGCTCACTACCTAGCCAATTTTGACCTCTAGCCAGAATCCAGAACTTAATTTATTCCAATGTTACTTCAGTAAACCAAGGTTTAAGACCATTTATCAGTATATTATTTAATGTAATATTAGCATGATAGTAGACTGTTACTCTTTTCTCTTGTATTTCCAGTGTGACTAAAATACTATCAGTGATAATGGGAACTGCAGAAGCTGGAGAATCCAAGATAATAAAATGTGAGGCTGGATGAACACAGCAGGCCCAGCAGCATCTCAGGAGCACAAAAGCTTTTGTGGTCCTGAGATGCTGCTGGGCCTGCTGTGTTCATCCAGCCTCACATTTTATTATTATTGACTAAAATACTATGTCTGTATTTGTTTTACTAAGTAAATTAAGAATAAATGTTAACCCAATAAATCAGATAAATGATTAAGGAGTTTTTCCAGTCCTGTTTGTTTGCATATGCATATTTTATTGACTTAAATTTGTAGAATTAAAAAGTACACTTCCCTTAACTATGGAAAAGAATAGCTTCCATAAATATGATGATGACCTAGGAAGCTCTGGAAAAATAGCAGCAGGTTCATGGCGTTAGTGCATAAAGAAAAACCACAGAATGTGGTGAAAACTTCCATAAATTTGCTACAAATGTCTGAACAACTTGAGCCACTTCAATGTTAACCTTGCCAAACCCCATAGCATGACCAGTTGATCATGAACCTCCCTACTGTGGATTGAGAAATTGCTAGATTTCAGTCAATAGTGTGCAGTCAACATAAATGGATCTCACAACGGCAATTTGGGCTGGTAATTCACGTCATAAGGATCTTAATCGTGTGATTTATAGTCCTGGCTTTACACTTCTTGAAGGCCATAGAAAGCATAATGAAACCATACAGCACCACTGCACAGGTAACAAATTGCTCTGAGAAGCTTTTTTAAATTTTGGATCTTGATCCACACTCTTTTTTTAAAAAATAAATCTCGGAATGAGAATGTCAATGGCTAGGCCAGCATTTATTGTTTGGCCCTAATTGTCCTGGAGAAGGTTGTGGAGACTTGCCTTACTGAACCACTGAAGTTCTTAGCATACAAGTATACCCAAAAAGTTGGTGAGGAGGGAATTCTATAGTTTTGACCCAGCAAATGTGAAGGAACAGTATAGTTCCAAATTAGGATAGTGTGTAGTTTGAAGCAGGATTGCACAGGTATCACTTACCCTTGTCCTTCTTGGTCACAGAGATCACAAGATAAAAAGCTCTATCACAAGGGCCTCAATCAGTTGTGGATGTGTCTCTCATAAATAGAGTACACTGTTGTCCCTGTGCAACTGTAGTGAAGAGAGTGAATGTTGAAGGGTTGTTCGTTGGTATTAAGTGGGCTGTTTCATCCTGGATGGTGTCAAACTTCTTGAGTGGTGTTGAAGCTATGCTCATCCAGACAAGTCAGGACTATTCCATCACACTTCCAACTTGCACCTTGTAGATGGTGAGCAGGTTTCAGAGAAACAGATTAGTTATCCGCTGCAGAATTCCCAGCTTCTGAGTTGTTCAGTGCTTACATGAGTCAACTAGTCCAATTTCTGTTTAACGGTAACCCCAGAATGTTGACAGAGAAGAAGTGAATGATGGCAATGCCATTGAACATCAATGGGTAAGTGTTAGACGTTTTTCTTGTTTGACATGATCATTGTTTGGCATTTGTGTGGCACAAATATTACTTGCCGCTTATTGGCTGAAACCTGGATGATGCCCAAGTTTTGCTGCATATGAGTGATTCAGTATTTGAAAAATTGTAAATGGTGACCATTATGTCGTCATCAGTGAGTAACCCCATTTTTGACCTTATGATAGAGGGAAGGTCATTAATGAAGCAGCTGGAGGTGGTTGGGCCTAGGACACTATTCTGAGGAACTCCTGCAGAGATGGCTTGGAGCAAAGATGATTGACCTCCAACAACTGCAACTACCTTCCTTTGTGCACAGTATGACTCCAACAGGACTCTATTTTGACACAAATTCCACTTTCATTTTCAATTTTTCCTTCCTGTATTTGTTAATGAATTGAGAAAATGAACACAATATTCCCCATTGATGGCTTTGTGCTATTTTCAACTTAGATTTCTAAAAGGAATAATTTACCTCCATCTGACAAAGACCTCATTCAAAAGATGGCACTGTTAACAGTGTTATCCTCTTTCAACATGTGCCGGAGTGTTTACCTATAACTGCATTTAATTGCTTGGAACGAGGTTTGAATGCACAATATTCTGACCTAGTTAAATGCCAGAAATGGAAAATGGATGATTGAATAAGGTTAGGCAATATCAATCTCTGTTCCTTCTCCTCAGAATTTTGTTCTATTAATAGTAATTAAATCATTAAATAAATTGCAATTAAATGAATTTAAATATACTGTCTGCAGTCAGTTATCAGGGTCAATTAACTGTTCTGCATAGGCTCCCCTTCAGTGAAGCTAAAGTCAGTGTTGTAAGTTAGCTCCTCTGAGTGAGAACAAAATAAGGGGTCTAGTGAAACTCGTAATCCTGTCCTCCAGATTTCCATTTATTATCTCTTTACAATTGAACATTTGAGGCGCTAGTCTGTAGAGCCATGAGGCCACCCTTCAGCAATGCTGTCAGAACAACTTTTGATGCTCCATCACTATGGACACTACTGGAGTATTTTTAGAGCGGATCATAATTGATGGGATGGTTTCATTGCTTTGAATTAGCAACATGAACTAAAGCTAGATTTTTGAATGCCCTCTGACATTGTATGCATATCAGTGCTAAGTTGACCTGTATGCTTGAAAAAGATCCTGTAATACCTTACTGGACAGTGAAGTAGCAAATAGTCTACTTGTGATTCTTATTTGTATTGTGTTCTAAACTTATTTGCCATAGTCCTGACATTAAAATTAGAATAGAATTAGAAGTAGCCTTTATTGTAGGGAACCTGTAGGGAATCTAATCTATTGTCACATATACTCAATGAGTACAGTGAAAAGTTTATATGTTGTCACTTACAATGCCGTCATAGGTACAACTTCTTGAGTTACAACATCTTAGAAAATACAGAAATAAAATGTCCAGCATTGTGGAAATAAAAATTCCGAACACGGAGTTCTAACACCATTCACACCGGCTCCTAGCTTCAGGAGATCACTTCAGACAGCGACACCAGGAGGCGGCCAGGCCAGGCCAATAGGCCACCGAGCCACCCCAGGAGGCTGGTGCACCAGGTCAGGAGGTTGCTATGCCATGCTGGGAGGCTGACACATGAGGCCGTTGATATGTACAGCATGTACTACACAGGGATCATGCATAAGTCAAGATCACTGTATTTCAAAGTGATTTGTTTTGTGAGGCATTCCAAAGTCAATGTAGCATGTAAGAATGTTGTTCACAAGAATATCTAAATAACTTTTGCAGTTCCCAACCTCGAGCAAGGAGGTGAATGCATTCTGTGTCATTCTGATTATTGATTGAATGTAATGATCTTTGAATAAAATCCAAAAATATTGGTGCCTAAAGAAAATATGATTCCATTGTATTTTAAAACAACTGTCAACTTTGCTGTCAATGCCAGTGCCCTTATTTTGTGTGCTAACTGAATTCTTAAGAGCACAAACTAAAACAAACTAGCAGTTGACTGTTTAATATGGTGCCTGCCCTCCAGTTTGAATTCAATTACGTTCACATTTAATTAACATTATTACCACTGCTAAATGTTCAAACTGTAATATATTCAGCCAGTGTAGCTTTAAGTTACTGTAGCAAATTCAGTGTTGGCATGCAACAGTTTTTATAACAGAAAACAAGCAAGGTGACATTGTAGAGTGGTGAGATGTGAATCACTGTACAGAGTTCACAATAAAACCGAGTTGTTAATTTCAAATCAACAGCAAGGAGAGATGTAAGGTAACACAATTGCTGACCAAGAGGAGGAAAAATTAGAGCAAATTATGTCACAATGCTGATGCTGGTAGTCGTCATAAAATGTCAGTGTAAAACAAAATGTAATTATGGAGCATGATATGTTATGGAACTTGGATATCAATAATTGAAATTCCAGAAAAAGTCAATAAAACAACAGGTAAACAAAGTGTAAGTCCCAATGTGTCAATAGGCAAAGTACTGCTTTATGTTATTCCCCTTGATTGGCGGGTCAAGAATCAGAGGAAATTAATTTCAAGTGACTTGGCAAAGCAACCAATGACGATTTGGTGAACAAAAACAAAGTTGCTGGAAAAGCTCAGCAGATCTGGCAGCACCTGTGAGAGGGAAAAAAAGAGTTAACATTTTCGGGTTTGGAGACCCTTCCTTAGAGCTGAGATTTGATGAAGTTTTGTTTGTAGGCTGCAAATGTTTCAGATCTGGAATGCAGTAACTGACAATATGGTGGAGACACAGACAGTCAGGTGATCCAAAGAGAGAACTGGATAAACACCGAAAGAGAGAGTGAATTGCAGGGTTATAGGAAAAGATAAGGAAGTGCCGGGGACAGTTGCAGCTCCAGCACCACAGGCCAAGTATTTTCTTGTTCATCATTCTCTGATTTTATAATTTTATAAATATATTTTCACAATAGCACAGTTTCTTACAGATAGGTACCTGTCTCAGACTTTCTTTCTATTGAGGAGATTGTGAAATTGTGTAAAAATCATTGCACTAATAACCTAGATGCTGAGACTAATGTAGGGGCACTTACTTAACATTCTACACCAACAGTAGCTGGAATTTATTACTCAAATGAATTAATTAAATTTTTCATTGGTAACATGTTTGCTTCATCAATACCCTTTTGGGAAGGAAATCTGTTTCTCTTATCTGATCTGGCTTGCACATGATTTCACAACAGTACGGTTGGCTCTTAATTGGCATCTGAACTGGCTTTACACTTTCTCAGTTCAAAGTCAACTCGGAATGAGCAACAAATCTTGCTCCTGACAAGATAATAAAATGTGAGGCTGGATGAACACAGCAGGCCCAGCAGCATCTCAGGAGCACAAAAGCTGACGTTTCAGGCCTAGACCCTTCATCAGAGAGGCTGCTGGGCCTGCTGTGTTCATCCAGCCTCACATTTTATTATCTTGGATTCTCCAGCATCTGCAGTTCCCATTATCACTAATACAATTTTAACCTCACTGCGAAGCCTCTTCCAGGGATGCCTAACCTAAAGAAGTTACCCTCCTCCCTCCGGATCAACCTCAGGGAATCTCCCTCCCATTGCAACTCTCTTGTAATCTCTTCAGCCTTGACCCTGGACTGACCTATCCCCTCCCTACCTCCCCACCTATACTCTCCTCTCCACCTATCTTCTTTTCTCTCCATCTTCGGTCTGCCTCCCCCTCTCTCCCTATTTATTCCAGAACCCTCACCCCATCCCCCTCTCTGATGAAGGGTCTAGGCCCAAAACGTCAGCTTTTGTGCTCCTGAGATGCTGCTGGGCCTGCTGCGTTCATCCAGCCTCACATTTTATTATCTTGGATTCTTCAGCATCTGCAGTTCTCATTATCACTTGCTCCTGCCAATGATGCCTTCATCTCATGAAAGAATAAAGGAAAGCATATCTTGCCAGTTGGAATAATCATCATGTATATGCTATTGTTATTTACAAATCTGCCTATAGCATGAAAAAGATTCTTTTGAATGATCAGACGCACTGACGATTTTACCTCACAGGGTGACAAAATGTCTGTAATCAAATGCACCAACTTTGCAAACAAGCCTGCAATGTATTGCACGTCCACTTTTTGCACCCCCCCCCCCACCCCAGTTTCCCTGTATACTCCTACTGTCCTTTTACTCTTCTAGGGATTCACTCGATCCCATACCTATACCTGATATATGCCTCCTACTTTTACTTGACCAGAGACTCAATTTCTCTCGTCATTCAGCATTCGCTGTATTTACCAGCTTTGCCATTCACACTTTCTTAGTTGGTAATATGTAGATAAGCATGATCACTGAAAAAAAAATGTTTAATTCCACAGAGAATACTACAGGACTCTTGGTGAAATACTACTTTTCTACAATGAATAGGCCTGAATATAATCATGTAATTGACCAAATTCCAAGTGTGTTGTTTCATTTCATATGATGCAATATTTCACTGGCAGGCACGTGTATTTTTTTTCCAAACCCTACAATGGTTAAAGTGGAAATGAATCCAGAATTTCCAAAATGCTTTCTGTTTAGAATATACTTTTCCGGAATTCTAGGTTTTTTTTCTAAATGTAAGAAGTGTCAGTTTCTGAACTAGTTTCTTGGTGGCAGGATAAATGTGCACTGTTGGAGATTGAATTTTGAGTGCAAATTTAATGACCTTTCGTTCTCGAATGCTTGTTAACCCACTGCGTATTCACTGCTATTCAATGTAACACAACTGACTACAAGGTTAATAGGACTTAATTAAGAGAGAAGTCTTCTTACTTTGAATTACAATGATATATTTAAATTCAAATGATATGTCAAGTAACTCCTGCACGTGCAGTTAGATGTTACAAAACTCCAAAGAGAAGCATACAGTTGGCTTTATTCCACTTGAATCAAGGTGCATATATTAAGAAAGTGAAAATGAAAGGACTGCAACAGGATGGGTAAAACACATCAAGAACTATCATTTGTCATGGATAGAAATGCAGAGTTCTTGAAAAATATAGTTTTTTTTGACATTTTATTGTTAGGATCCCAAGACACCCTGCCAGTCACAAAGAATCATACTTCAAACACCATCAGCTTATACTGATCCCCAGGGACCAACATTGCAAGCAGCATAAATACAACCCATTTGTGTCACCAGCAGAGCAATACTTATAGAAGTTAAATCACCTTCCAGAGATGAAAGAAATGATGATGAGTATCATGAGAGAAATCAGCACAAGTCTAATTGTTTCTACTTCTGATTAAACAATTCTATTATAAGCAAACAAAAAACAGAAGTTGCTGGAAGAGCTCAGCAGATCTGGCAGCATCTGTGGACAGAAGTCAGAGTTAATGTTTTGGGTGTAATGATCCTTCCTCAGAAGGGATGATGGCTAGGAAAAGGTTGTTTTTTTAAATGCAGAAGATGGGGTGAAGAGAGGGGGGAAAAGAACACGATTGGACAGACAAAGGAGTGGATAATGATCAGCCTGGGAGAATGAATAACCACTAATGGGGACTATTAATGGCTAGCAATGGGTCATGTATTAACAAGGTTTGGTAAGTGGGCTTTGGGGTAAGGACATGGGATAACGTGCCTCAAGCCTTGAAATTATTGAACTCGAATTGTGTCCAGAAGGTGTGGAGTTTCCAAGCAGAAAATGAGGTGTTATTCTTGTAGATTGCACTGAGCTTCACTGGAGCACTGCAGCAAGCCTGAGACGGAGATGTTGAACAGGGAACAATGTGATTCTTTGTCTGTTCAACTGTTCTTCTCTCTTGGGGCTGTATCTCCACCTGTTGTTTACTCATTATCCCCACTCCACACTCTATCTTCTGCATCAAAAAAAGAGCTTCCTAGCTACTATCAGTTCTGAGGAAGGGTCGCTGGATCTGAAACATTAACTGATTTCTCTTCACAGATGCTGCGGAGCTTTTCCAGCAATTTCTCTTTTTATTTCTGATTTCCGGGATCTGCAGTTCTTTCAGGTTTTATTGATTAAACACGGACAAGGCAGACTCCACTGTAGCATGGTCAAGAGTAAATGAAAATCAGCTCTGCAGGCACATTGGTCACATACTGGTCACATTTCCCTTTGAGTAATTTTCATTTTGAAATAGTTGGAGAAATGTAAGAACATGCTTGCTGAGTGTGCCTTCTTATTCCATTGTCTTCCACCTTTGTTATCCTTTAATAATCTGGATTGCCATTGATGAAAATTGCTGTTACGATGGTTTGAGCTATTTGATGTAGCAACAGCAGCTGGTTTGATGTAAAATTGTCTATTTTATTAGCTTGTCTGCCCTCCTTGTCAAATGTCTCCCTTATGCTATCACCTTATTGGCATGACTTCTTTACAAAGAACAGCTCTACAGGTACTAATTCCCGCTCCCATTTTGTCCAAGTAGATATCCCTGTTTGAATGAACCCAAAAAGTATCCAGCAGAGCACAAGAGACATCAGAGCCTGACCTCTCAATAGCAGAGCCACATCCTAGGTCTCGATTTAGATGATTTTCAAAAACGTTTAGTTTGGGAAAGTTTGCTGCAAGTTATTGGTAAATGGAAGGTTGTTTAACTAGTCCCTATAAGTTCATTGCGCTGTTTAGAATTCCATGTATAACAGGGCAAATTCAACAGATTAGATTTTGGTTGGAAGTACATCCTTCTTTCAATGTAAATGCATGGAGACAGAGTCATCCAGCATGGAAACAACCTTTTGGTCCAACTCATCCGTGCCAACCAGACATCCCATTCTGACCTAGTTCCATTTGCCAACATTTGACCTATATCCCTCTAAACCCTTTTAAATGTTATAATTCTACCAGCCTCTACCACTTCCTCCAATAGCTTGTTCCGTACACACATTACCCTTTGCATGAGTAAATTACCCCTCAGGTTTTTTTTTAAATCTCATCCTTTCTTTTACACCTATATCCTCTAGTTTTGAATTCCCCCACCCTCGAGGAAAGATCTTGGCTATTCATCCTATTTGTGCCCATCATGATTTTATTAACCTCTTTAAGGTCACCCTTCAGTCTCTAACACTCCAGGGAAAAAAAAACCCTGCCTGTTTGGCCTCTCCTTGAAGCTCAAGGTCTCCAGTCCAGGCAACATCCTTGTAAATCTTTTCCGCACCCTCTCAGGTTTAATGACATCTTTCCCATAGAATGGCAACCAGAATTGGATACAGTATTCCAAAAGTGGGCTCACCAATGTCCTGTACAGGTGCAACTTGATATCCCAACTTCTATAGTCAATGTTCTGACCAATGGAGGCAAGCATGCCAAATGCCTTCTTCACCTCCTGTCTACCTGTTTATCTACTTTCAAGGAAATATGCATCTGCGCTATAGGTCGCTTTGTTCAACAACATGCCCCATGGCCCTCTCCTGCTCTGATTTGCCTTACCAAAAATGTAATACTTCACATTAATCTAAATTAAACTCCATCTGCCATTCCTTAGTCCATTGGCCCATCTAATCAATGTCATATTGTACTCTGAAATAATCTTCTTCACTTTCCATTACACCACCTATTTTGGTGTCATCTGCAAACTTACTAACCGTACCTTCTGTACTCGCATCCAAATCATTTAAGTAAATGATGAAAAGCTGTGGAGCCAGCACTGGTGCTTGAGGTACACTATTTGTCACAGGTGTTCAGCCTAAAAAACAATGCTCCATCACCACACTAAGTCTGCTACCTTAAAGCCAATATTGCATCCAGTTGGCTAGCTATCCTCTGCTTCCAGGTTATCTAACCTTATTAAGCAGTCTACTGTGTAGAACTTTGTCGAGTTCTTTGCTAAAATCCACATAGACATTGTTTACTGCTCTGCATTTAATCATCTTTTTAGCCACCTCTTTAAAAAACTCAACCACATATATGCCAAATATTCAGAGTGTAAGTCCTGTGATCTAATCCTTGAGCTACTCTCTCTGATCCAATATTTCAAGGTTTATTTAATTATAATTTTAATAAAGCAGCCTATTAACACCAAATTATTTGATAGAAGTTAGTTCAGAAAATGGCTTTTTTGGTATCAGAAATATATTTCTATTTACTTTGTAAAATAACTTATGTCTGTGTATCTTTTGTCATAAATACGTATGTAATAGAAGCTGACTAACTTAACTGGTCATACTGTAATCCTACCCTCCTGCTGGAACGAATGGTGATTGCCTCAGTTTTGCATCTCCCAATTGCTCAGCCAGTATGGAGAGAAAGCCCAATTTTCAAATGAACTGGAACCTGCTTCCCATTTTGCCATATGTTGTGCATTTTAACTGGAAGTAATACAAAATTAAAATATTATATGAAGTAAGCTCAAAGACAGGGAGGTGTTGACTTTGTGCAATAGCATTTGATGGTAAAGAATAAATCATACTTACTTGACATCTCTTCTGATTTTTTTTCCATGGAATTCCTTAATTTCATGTGAAGAGTAATTACGTTTAATCAGCCTGTTTGGACACGTTAAGATCCACCTCAAGGACAGGCATGGCTTGAACGGAGGTTTTCGGGCCCAGAGACAGGTACACTGCCAAGCATCACAAGACTCCTCAAATGAAGAATCTTGACACTGCATTCTGATAGCACAATATATTGACTAGTGAGCGCTAATTACCCACAGAGGGAAAAAACAAGTACATACAATTGTGTAATATCCTCAAAGTGTTAATCCACAGAGTCCTAAACTTTCACCACAATTTACAATCCCTGCTTCATGGCAAAAAATAGTTGATGAGCAAAGAAATCACAAGTTTAATCCTGGACGTAGCATTTTCACAGGCTGAGCAATAGAGTTGGTGCATGCTTAGTGCACTTGCATTTCATGGAGACAGCTTTTCATTTAAGTCATCAGTTGCATCAACTAAAGTTGGATTTTGGTAGTCAAGGAGTGTGATCCTACAGTGTGTAGAGTAGACCTGGTGAGAGAAGGTCTGAACATTGTACATTCCTCTGGGTAACCACAGCACCCTTTTGGAGAGAAAACTGTCATTTTGAGATTGTTAAAAATATGAATGAGTATACACAAAATTGGATAAAGTCATTCACTCTAAAGCTCATTGGAACATTCAACAGACAGGTCAAAAAAAATTAAGATCTGTCAAGAGGATTGTCAGAAGCGTCAAGCAGATCTGCCAAAAGTTTTGAGAGGTCCTGCCAAGAGGAACTCTCAAAAATTGCTGCAAGCTGTCAAAACATTTAGAAATCCTGCCTTCTAAATCTTTGGAAAAAAATGTCTGGAATGTTAAAAGAATGAATATGTTTTGCTATTTCACTGTATGTGTGTGTGTGTCTGTGTGTGTGTCTGTCTGTGTGTGTGTGTGTGTGTGTGTGTTTGTGTGTGTGTGTGTGTGTGTGTGTGTGTGTGTGTGTGTGTGTTAGTTAACATAAGCCTGATAGTTTCCTTCATTGGATTGCTACTGCTTGACTGCTTTCATGGTTATCCAATATTACGGTAGGTAGCCACTATTTCACAGTTTGATAGACAGTTATAAGTGGTTATAGATTCTTTCAGGTGGTCTATGAATTATAATGCTTGTTGTTAATAGGGAATATGAATGAAATTTTCATTGTTAAAACACTAAGTAGATGAAGAAATGTATATGTAGCAAAGGTATTTTTCAAGAATGACTTTCGTTTAATATAATATAGTGAAGTCTGCAAAAGGCACTTTGAACTTTATTTTATCTTATTTCTACATGGGCCCTGAAGGCTTGTTACTGTGGATACTGGATGAATTGATGTAGCTATGATTTAATCTTTTAAAGTGAAGGACACAGTGTCAGAGCCTTACATTAGGCCTCCTGACCTGCTCATGTTTACAACATCCTCCTCATTATTACCAGAGTCACATATCCTGATTCCCAGGGAACCCTGAAGCACAAGAACCGAAATATGACATCCTAACAACCATTTTAAATGTGAGGTTCATGGAGTCAGGAATTTTCCTGAATTTATTTACTTGACTCTCAAGTTCATCCTAGTTGGTATCTGCTTAGTAATTTTAGAGACCAGATAACTGTATCATTAATTCCGAAAACAAACATATCTCTTAGCTTGGACCTATCCATTATTATTGAAACTTTCACTATTCTGGATCGCCTCATGTAATAAACTAGTTATTTTCATCTTTTTGAAAACATGGATTGAATTTATTTTTAAAAATGCAGAATAATGTATATTAAAAGCTATGCAATGAATGCAGAACACCTGATAAGAATACAAAATATTTATCATGCCTATGAAGCAAAAGCAATTCAAGTATTTTAAACATTCACACTTCAAATAATAGTATTTGCCCATAAAATTGTCGTGATTTTCAGTGCATAAGTGGATTTTATCATATGACTTTCTTTCTTAGAAGATCAATTTAATAAGACCCTTCTAAAGTAAAATCATTATCACCATCTAATTACAACGTTGAGAAATGTCTAAATCACATGCTTTTGTCTCAATAGCCTTCCAGGAGCATGAATCAAATGTGTGCTGGAGATTTACTTGGCTGATGGGGATTGTGGCCAGAGAGATGATGAGGAATCTGTGTCAGTTCCATTGGGTGCGCAACAGAATTAGTCATCTCCAGACGCTTTGAACCAATTAGGTTCTGGGTAACAGATGCCCTCTCTGTGCAGAGTTGCCTGCCAATTGCAGTCCAGCAGATCCCCCTGCTGCCAAATGGGGATGGTGGTTGCTGGTGACAATGTACCCACTAGGGGGCCTAGGATTGTTATTGGACCCCAGATCGAAGGTGAGCGCAGTCAGGTGAGGGTCACAGGTGCTTGGTTGGAGACTTGGGCAGAGGTTTTGGTTTCCAGCAGGTTTCCCTACTCCCCCTCATGCTGGGTCCATTGACCAGGCACCGATTGTACAACCAGGCTTATTTGGCAGCCGTCCGAATATGTACGGGAAAATGCAGCTTTTGATTTAAAATCAATCTGTGCCGACCAGTCATGCCATCTGGAGCAACTGAAAAGCTCAGATCATTACTCAATAGCAATGCGATCAAGGATAATGAACATTAGAAATATGTGTCGGAGTGGGCCATTCGGCCCCTATATTCTGCTGCGCCGTGCAAAAAGATCATGGTTAATCTGCCCTAAGCTTCAACAATCATTTTGTGCCAGATCAGCTTATCCATCAGCTCTTTTTTTGAATGCTTTCTGTGATCTA
Source organism: Stegostoma tigrinum (assembly GCF_030684315.1). Classification (NCBI taxonomy): domain Eukaryota; kingdom Metazoa; phylum Chordata; class Chondrichthyes; order Orectolobiformes; family Stegostomatidae; genus Stegostoma; species Stegostoma tigrinum. The sequence continues at coordinate 29,896,774 of NC_081374.1, forward strand.
GTCTCTGCAATTCTCTGGGATAGAGAATTCCAAATATTCAGTACACTCCAAAGAAGAAATTCCTTCAGATCACAATTTTAAATGAGCGACTCCTCATTCTGTAACCATGGTCCCTAGTTTGAGATTTCTACACTAGTGGGAACATTTTTTCAACATGCCCCCTCAGAATCTTGTATATTTCAATACGATCACCACTCATTCCTCTGATTCTATTGAATAAAGGCCTAATATGTTTGTTCATTCTCGATAAGTCAGCATCTTCATCCCAGGTGTCAACTGACTGAATCTCTTTAGAACAACCTCTGCTGCCAAAGTTTTTTTTTAATATGGAGATCAAAACTGTACATAGTAGACCGGGTGCTGATTCACCAACACCCCGTACAAATAAAGAAGAAACAAAAAATGAAGTGAGATAAACTGACTTGTGAGTCAATGCTTTAATTCAGTCTTACTCATAAGTGATTGGATTCAGTGCTCTTAAGTGAAAAAAAACAACTTGTGGTTTTCTTCATTTGCACATCATTTATCTCAGAAATGTTCAGGTTATGCCAACACTAGTTTATTCATTATAAAAAGACACTCTGAGAGCATCATGAGAAGAGCATTAAGCTCTAAATCCACTGTGCAGTACTGATAAATGTATATCAACGTACAGTAGACTTGCTCTCGCTAAACATAGTTCTTACAGAATGATAAAAATAGAAATAAAGAAAGCTGACTTTTTCTCAGTTTAAGGCTGTTTTATTTTCAAGGCATTTCATAATGGATATATTGTCATGGTTCACAGAAATCTTTCTCACCCTTCCGTCCACTCCTCATTCCACTCATTATGCAACTTAACTCTTTAGCATCCTCATTAGGCAGTTATGTAGCAGGAGATAAAATCCTCATTGTTGGCTGGAGCCTTCTGGTGTACAAACCTATGGCACCATACTTAAAGATCAGCTGCATTCTACTTCAGATGCCGCAAGGCAGGAACTACTGTTATCATAGTAACTTGGTATCAGAAAGGGAAGCTGACAGTCCACTTGCCAGATAGGAACATGAAGTCCTGAAAGATGAAATGTGTCAGAAGAAAACCTTTCTCTATGCAGCAGAACACCAGACGAAGCCAAGGCACCAAATGCAGCTGGCTTTCACACAGATAGCTACCCAATCAGTGCAATATCCAGGGACAGAGGTGAATGCACGCGAGTGTAGGAAAAGAATGGTCAATGATCTTCTGCACTCCACAAGTCTTAGTGCCATCACCTTTATTTTTTGCTACCTTACACTCACTCTGCCACTGCACACAAACCTCATGAATACTAATGGGCTACCAAAATTGTTATTGCATTCAGCATTGGCGCTCAACACACCCCACTCCCTCATCTTCAACAATTACTAACCTTTCCTGCTGTCTGGCTAAAAAGCTGTGTAATCCACTGAGACTCGCAGCATCCAAGTAAATGGAAAGTAACACTGAGATACTTAATTGGGGAGGTGAAGTCCTAGTGGTATTATCGTTGGACTGCTAACACAGAAACACAGGTAATGTTCTGGGGACTCGGGTTCAAATCCTGCCATAGTGGATGGTGGCATTTGAATTCAATAAATATCTGGAATTAAGCATCTAATGATGGCCATGAATCCATTGTCAGTTGTTGGAAAAATGCATCGGGTCCTCTAACATCCTTTAGGGAAGGAAAAAGCCGTCCTTACCCGGTCTGGCCTACATGTAACTCCAGACCCACAGCAATGTGGCTGACTCTTAACTACCTTCTGGGAAATTAGGGATGGGCGATAAATATTGGCCTGGAAAGTGACACCCTCATCCTGTAAATGAAAAAAAAAACTTAGAAATGAAGCTAAGATCTGTGGCTGCATTAGATTACTGTGGGTCCCTGTAAACCAAGTGGTCCTGACAGGATTACACAAGTCAAATGTGTCTCTATTCTCTAACATGATGTGCTAAAATGCTGAAGTGGTTTCTAAGTTGGTCTCAGATCAGTCAGGATGTTGGGATGACCAGTTGGGGTTACCAATACGAACTTTGTTGAACAAAGGCTGGAAGAGGATGCTGTCCATGAAACATTCAAGGACATGATGAAGAAAACCAGGAGAAGCAAGCGGTGACCTGCATCTACCAGGTAACCGCACTGTCTTACAATTCCAGAATTGTCTTTATCACAGAAGTAAGGTAATCTTATTATCAGTAAGATTCTGAATCGTACCCTTGAAACCTTATGGGGAAAGCAGAAATATTTTTCTAAATGTCGAGAATCAGATTTTTTTCCATTCTTATTTATTTTCCCACATTTCTCAACCATTGCTCGTATTGCTCAAGGCAGAGGAAAATACTGCCCAGGGTTTCTTTTTAATTCACTTAGTTTTACCTTATTTACCTGATTTTACCTTCTGCTCTAGATGATATACAGATGTTCATCATGTAAGTGCATTGATCTCCTTGTAATCAGCATGTGAATCACAGAGCTAGGCAAGTAATTTTGATTTTAACACAAGTTTCTCAACTCATGACTAAACAAAGGATTTCAAAAGTGAACCCATGTCAAGGTGGCACATTTTTGAAAGATAGATACCTCTATTGATAAAGCCGATTTATTTGTGTTTCATATACTTGTCTTTCATGCAGTTCAGATAGTCATTGAGTGGAGTACCCTAGACGGTAGTGTACATAATTATTTAATTGTATCATCCTGATAAGCATTTAAAGTTTTTTTTGTTTAATACTCTGAAGCACATGGCATATGTACATCATGTTAGATAGTGTGCCTGTTAACAAAAGAGTTATTTGTTAGCCTAATGCATCAGTCCAGGAATAATTTGAACCATGGCTAATTAATAATTCATAGTGAGAGAGTTGCTCATTTTCTAATGTCATGTATTTAAGTACTTAAATTACATTTCTCTGATTTATTGTCAAGACAACATTCAAATGTTCTATATGTCAGATTTCAGATGTGTATATGACGTATTTTTGAGTTTTTCTGTTACTTCTCACTTACTTTTCAAATTTTCTGATTGAACAGCATCTGTATTGAAATGAAAATTTCTTGGTTTCATTATCAATGATATGCAACTCATTCACCTCCTTCATGCTGATCTATTCAACCTACCTGCTGTCTGCTTTTCCATCTTGGTGTCCTGTCTGGACCAGCCTGCCTGAGCATATTTCACCATCAGACACGTTTCAAACTGAGGAATGGGCAATGTAGGAGGGCACCCATGGGTTCTTTGTGACAAACCCCATTTGCCCTTTTGCAAGTTTTGAACTAACATGACCAGAGTGGTCCTTGCCAAACAGCTTGGGCACAGCCAAGCTCTATCTTTGGAGCCTCTGTATTGATCCTTTTGAACTTGTGGAGGGCCGCAAGCAATAATGCACATTACTGAGGAGTACTGACTTAAATGACTGGCTAACCACAAGACATTTGGACAGGTACATGAAAGTTTTAGAGATTATGGATCAAACACAGGAAAATGGGACAAGTTTAGTTTGGGAATCCTGGTTGGCATGGAAACATTGGATCAAAGGGTGTCTTTTCACTCTGTATGACTCTAAGACTCACATGCAGAGTATTGTGCTTCAATGAAGAGTCAACCCAAGCTGTTCCTTTGCCATGAAATACAGCTCTGGGCTTTCAGGTTTATTGTTGCTCCAGTGTAATGTGGACCTCATGTAAAGGTACAATTGTCCCAGAGTGTATTTAACCTGACAGTCACCACACCTGGGCTGAGGGGTGAGGTTGAGAATGGGACGTGCATGGTAGCATCAGCTGGTGTAGGGATTGAACCAACGTGGTTGATCTCTCTGTACATCACAAACTAGCTGCCCAGTCAACTGACCTGATGCTTCAGTGCAAACTGCAAGGTTCCATCGACAACAGAAACTGCTGGAACATTTTGTTTGTTATTACAACTAGTAATATATTGTTGAGCAATAATTGTGGGTAATGGGGATAATGAAATAATCTGATTCTGTATCAAGAAAAAATTTGATTTTCCCCCTTAAGTTTCAATGCTAAGGTTAAAATCATGCTTTTTAAGTGGCACCTACTTATTTCCATGTATTTGCATTTCATTAATACCCTAATATACAATATTAACTAAGAATAATCAGACACAATTCAAATATTCCTGCGTCAATATGTGTCTGATTTTGTAAGTCAACTATAAACTTGATTTGGGAGCCAGGGGACTACTGTTCATAAGTCAGTTATTGAAGAGGTACTGATTAGGATAATAAGGTTGCATTAGACAGCATGTTTCTCAGAGTGAATCGCACATGCAAGAATGGCTTATATGTAGCTGAATTAAGTGAGACTCAGTCAAGTGAGAAATTTGCTAAGTGTTGGTTTTTCTATATTGATAATTACAGCTGACTGAAGAATTGTTTTTTGTAAAATTATAAGGTGTGTGGGATATGGATTTTCTCTACATGCTATTTAAGCCAGAAACTGTAGAAAGATATAGGCCCTGCAAATTACGATTTAGGGCCTGCAAATTACAATTTTCACACTGAAAATCAAAATCCAACTGAGACCCATAATAAATAATGTTTTCAGCAATACATCTGAAAAATGATCATTTTGGAAAGGTTGCTGTATATTGGAACATGAATATATGTTATTAATTCCTATTCAGGTCAGTTAAAAATCTGCTCCTAAAGCTATCCATAAATTTGGAAGTATTTTCTCGTGAGTATTCATTTGTAAATCTAAAAATCAGGGAAGTTAAAGCTAGGAATTATTTTATAGCTCATCTCTTTTCATCAATGCAGAGGGAGCAGGCTCATGAAATGTTGCTTTTATAATTTTCAATTTAAGTCAGAAAATGACAAAGTGAGTGAAATTTTGGAAGAGGAAATAATTGAAGCTGTAAAGCAATAGAAATAGGTTTTCTTAGGTCAGCAAGACATGTTGTGCTCTGCTTCTAAGGTTATGGTTATTTAGAAAGGGATTACAGGATTTGACCACTGTGTAAGTATCAAATTTTTCATGCTGTACCGGTTCAGATTTGGGGTTACAGTTCTTGAACTTGTTCATCAGTTCTACGAATAGTGGAACACCAATGCTGAATATGATATGACTTTTTTTAAAAAACATCGGTGACTGGTTGCATTAATGCAATTCTGTTGATCTAATAGGAAAGGACAACTTTGATGAAGTAAAAGTACTTAAGCAATTACAAAGCAGGAGTCACGTGGGTGTATATTGAATCTATTAAAGCCTGTGATACTCATGGTTTAGCACTAGTTTGTGTTTAACAAATACAAAATTCTTAAACAAAACAGAGGAAAAGGGATATTTATTTATAAGAAGCCTGGGTGAAATTCCAAAGATTCACTTTTGTGTGTCTCTCAATATTGCTGAAAATTAGAAATGAAAAACACAATTTTTGTAAGCCAAGACATGGAGAAAGAACTATCAATAACAAATTACATGGTATTTCAGTTCAGCTAAAGAATTGCATGCCTTATTATCCTTGACCATACTGACCTACTGTCTTCCTTGTAAGAAATTATGGTGGAGGTGGAATTGGTTTAACAGAGTGAGCCTAAAGTATCACCATATGATGGTCATATAACTTTGTATACCAGAGAGAGCCGGACAGAGATCTCATGGAGGAAACTCCCTCAGCTTGTGTAAATTCAGGGCTATACATCACATTAACCTGTAAGTAAAAGCTTTTTGTTTTAAAAAAAAGAGAGAACTGCGGACTTTGGAAACCAGAAACAAAAACAGAAATTCAGGAAAGGCTCAGGAGGTCTAGCAGCATCTGTGGGGAGAAATCAGATTTGAAGTTGAACACAAAACATTAAGATTGATTTCTCTCCACAGATGCTGCTAGGCCTGCTGAGCCTTTCCAGCAATTTCTGTTTTTGTTGCTTTTTGTTAAAATGTGCCCAGATTACGGTAGAGTCATTTAAGAGAAAATGAAAACTCCTATCACCTTGACCAGATGATGAAACAGGACCTGTGAGACTGAACAAGAAGTAATGTGAAACTACGTGTAAAGTCATAAATGGATACAGTGCATCTAGAGCAACTTCAAAAGAATGTCTGAGAGCAGTACTGAATATAAAGACTGAAAAAAAGTGTTTTCAGAAAGTTGACTGATATTATTTTTGCCACGTCCAATGTCTGAGCATTGAAAGCTTTCTGATTCACTTTCATGAGCCTGGGTCCTCCTTAGGCAGAATGTGAATTCATATTGTTAACCCAGCTGTTGAAAAGAAAGTACATTTATGTACCACCTGAACAATGCCAACAAGTAGGCCAGATAAGCAGGTACAGGCTAAGCAAGTAGAAAGGTACTTCTTTTGTCCAATGTATATAAAGTCAGTATTGATGTAAAATGTAAATTTTCAGCACCATTACTGCATTTAATTGCTTACCACATTTCAAAAGTCATGCAATAAATACAATGACCATCACAGCATATATCAATGAGACAATGATCATTATTAATATATGTGGTAGCAGAACACATCAGATTAATTATGGCAGGACTGACATATGACGAAAGATCGGATCAGTTAGAATTATATTCCCTGGAGTCCAGAAAAATGACGTGTTCTCATAGAAAAATCTCAAAATTTTAACAGGGCTAGGCAGGCGAAACAGAGAGAGGATATTCCCAATTAGTGGCAAGTTCAGAAATTAAAACTTACAAAAATGAGCCATTTTGGACTGAGGTGAGGACGCATTTCTTCGACCAGAGGGTGGTGACCCTGCGAAATTCTCTGTCGCAGAGTGTAGTGGAGGCCCAAACATTGAATGTTTTCAAGCAGGAGTTGGAAATAGTGCTTCCAGCAAAGGTATCAAAGAAGAAAATGGGAACAGGCTACTGAGTTGGATGATCAGCCATTGTCATATTGAATGCCAAAGAAGGCTTAAAGGGCTGAATGGCCACTTCCTGCTTCTATTTTCTATGTTTCTGCGAGACAAAGACAATATATAATTCATTCAATATCCACTCATAGGTGTTTTGGAAAAGACGGTTTTGTATCGTGAAATAAAATGAATGCAGATTTTCTACAAGCTTAATTGTGTTTTTGATAGATAGCTGGGCATCTTGCAAATTTAAAGCCTATGCAAGAATACCAATTATTTCGCCTGGATCTTGAACCATGTTAGTTTGATCTACCTGGTGCTGTTCAAAAAGCCAAATGTATTGCTTTTGATTGACAGTTGTCTGATACTTTTGAAAGGGATAGGGTTATACATTTTTGCTAATTTCTTTGATTGGTAGTTGTTTGGTTCAATACCTTAATTTGAGTTTCACATGAATTAAGCCTACTTAAACCTAATTAGTCAGTCTCTAACTGACTCACAACAATAGGACGCCATCTAAGGAGTGATCGTCAGTTGTAAAGATGCAATGCGTACGGAGGGATGGCTCAAGTTGAACTAACTTTGATGTGTTAAAAAGGAGAAGAAAGCTTATAATTGTTCTAACAATTGTAGATCTGCAAACATACTGTTTTATTACCTGTTTTTTGGCAGAAATTAAATATTGCTTTATTTGCAAACTGAGGTTTGGCTTTTGACAATCTTGGCAGGAGGTTAGTTCTGATGTTGATACTCAATCTCCATAATGGCCATTGTTACATCCACCATCTAACCATAATCAATGGATTAGCTCAGCATGCTACCAGCCCAATCTAAGAGTAGCTGGGAGAGGAGCCTGGATGGGAAGTCTCAGAAGTTTAAAAAAATGTCAAAGCAGACCTCAACAATCAGAGAGAAAAACCATCCAAGGCTGATTCTGGAGTCCAGCCCTTGGGCCATAGAGCTTCTGGATGGAAAGATGCAGTATGTACTAAAATAATACAGCAAAATGAGCAAGATAGTCCTGAATTGGTGCTTTCTTTAGCTCAGTTGGCTGTCCAACTCTGATCAGCAGTTGGCCAAACCACTTCCAAAGGGAAACAGCATGTAGTGACCTGGAGTGCAACCCACTAACTAGTATGGAGAGCCAAAGAAATCTGTTTCATTCCTGAATCCCATTTTTATCTAAACTTCAGATAGATAAGGACATATTTTGGCTTTCACTGCACGAGAAATACTTATCAGAATGGTCAGTGACATAATATCAAAACATTATTTTGTAACACACGCCTCTTTAGGTTTCTCTATCACGCTGAAGTCTGTTTACAAGGGAATGAATTTTACCACTTATCTTCCAGCAGAACAGTGAATTTACAACATTTTGAAAAGGTATATTTGACCATTGCAAACAAAGATAGATTTGTTTTATTTACAAATACAATACATTATTAGGTCCAATGGAAGAAAGAGTGCTAGTATTCAATGTGGAATAAAAACTAAATCTCTCTTCCATTTCATAAGGGATGTGGGTATTGCTGGCACAGCCAGCATTTGTTTCCTCTATCATCATTCTTGAAATTCTGTTTTCTTAAACCAATCCACGTCATTTGAGGTGTAGGGATACCCCCAGTACTGTTTAATGGGGAACTGCAGGATTATGGCTGGTAAGAAATAGCAATATGGTTCCAAGTCAGGTTGGCGTATGACTTGAGGAGAACTTACTTGGTAATGTTTCACATACCTGCTTCTTTTGTCTTTCTAGGTAGTAGAAGTTACAGATATGGAAGGTGTGGTTAAATGAGCCTTGGTGAGTTGCTGCAGTGCACCTTTCTAGATGATACATACTGCTAACACTGCAGTTGTAATGAAGATACTGAGTATTGAAGGTGGTGGATGGGATGCCAGTTAAGTGGGATGCTTTGTTCCAGATGGTGCTAAGCTTCTTGAGTGTTATTGGAGCTCTATCCATTTGGGCAAGTGGAGACTATATCAAACTCCTCACCTGTACCTTATAAGCTTTGTGGAGACCACAGGTATGTAACTCCCTGAAGCATTTTTAATATGTGCTCTACTCCTGTAGACATAGAACTTGTATGGGAAATCCGACTCAATTCAAAGGCGAAAGCAATGTCATTTAATGTCAAGGGAAGATGGTTTGAATCTCTCTGTTTGAAGATGGCAATTGCCTTGAATTTTTGTGGCACAAATATTATTTGCTATTTACCTGCCCAAGCCCAGTTATTGTCCAGTACCTGAGGAGTTGCAAATGATGCAATTGATCATTGTGAAGTCATCAGCAAACAACTCTACTTCTGACTTTATAAATGGAGGGAAGGTCATTGATGAAGCAGCTGAAGATTGTTGCACCGAGGACACCACCATGAGGAACTTCTGTAGAGATATCGTGAGATGATCAACTTCTAATGTGACCTTTTTCCTTTGTGCTCAGTATGACTAGGACCATCAGACCATCTGATTTTTGCTTGAGCTCCTTCTTGCCATGTTTGGTCAAAGCTGCTTTGATCTCAAAGGCAGTAAGCCTCATTTCACCTTGAATGATCAACTGTTTTGTTCATTTTTGGACCAAAGCTATGTAAATGACCTGAGTATTTGCTGGTGCCAAAACAACAGGGTGGGGTTGTGAGTTGTGAGGAGGATTCAAAGAGCTTAAGGCAAATCAGACAAGTTGAGACAGAAGGGAAGCAATCAGACACTGGTAACATGATTGAATCAATGATATAGTCTCCTGTGCACAATGCTATACACATGCCACCAACAGCTCTGTTAAGAGTGAACTAACTTTATGAAATAAAGTAAATTCAATAGAGGACCAGGACATGAAAGTGTACAGGCAAGGGATACGAGGCAAGACTACCATTTCAATGAAAAAACTACTGCAGACGCTGGAATCAATTGTTATTAATTTGTTATGCTTACTTGAAGTAAGCTTTCTACTTTAGCACTGAGTAGGTGTTCAGCTAAGTGGGGTGTGGATGCTAGGGCAGTTGCTTGCTCCTCCTGCAGAATGTGGCAGTTGGGAGATGTGGCACACGTCTCCGCTGGCTACATCTGCGGGAAGTTCACCCAACTACAGCTCCTTGAAAACCGTGTTAGGGAAATGGAGCTGGAGCTGGATGAACTACGGATCATTCGGGAGGCAGAGGGGGTAATTGAGAGGAGTTACAGGGAGTTGGTCACTCCTAAGGCTCAGGACAAGGATAGATGGGTTACAGTTAGGGGGAGGAAAGGGAACAGACAGACAGTGCAGAGATCCCCTGTGGGCATTCCCCTCAGCAATAAGTATACCGTTTTGGATACTGCTGGGGGCGATGACCTACCAGTGGAAAGCCATAGTAGTCACTTCTCTGGCACTGAGCCTGACACTGTGGCAAAGAAGGGAAGGGGGCAGAATAGAAAAGTACTCATGGTAGGGGACTCGATAGTTAGGGGAATTGATAGGAGATTTTGTGGTCAGGATCGGGATTCCCGGAAGGTATGTTGCCTTCCCGGTGCCAGGGTCCGGGACGTCTCCGATCGGGTGTATAAGGTTCTAAAAGGGGAGGGCGAACAGCCAGAAATCGTGTTACATATTGGCACTAATGATATAGCCAGAAATAGGATTGAGGATATAAAAAGTGATTTCAGGGAGTTAGGATGGAAGCTGCAAAGCAGGACGAACAGAGTAGTGTTCTCTAGTTTACTACCGGTGCCACGAGATAGCGAGGCGAGGAACAGGGAGCGGGCGCAGCTTAACACGTGGCTACGCAGCTGGTGTAGGAGGGAGGGTTTCAGATATGTAGATAATTGGGATGCCTTCTGGGGAAGGTGGGACCTGTACAAGAAGGACGGGTTGCATCTGAACTGGAAGGGGACCAATGTCCTGGGTGGAAGGTTTGCTCGAGTAGTTCGAGAGGGTTTAAACTAGTATGGCGGGGGGTGGGAGCCTGAGCTGTATACCAGAGGTGAGAGTTGATGCAGGTGAGGCAGTAGCAAGAGGTAGACCAGCTAGTGGGAAGGATTTTCCTGGGAAGGAACCAAGGGATCAGTTAAAGTGTGTTTGCTTTAATGCAAGGAGTATCAGGAATAAAAGTGATGAACTTAGAGCATGGATCAGTACCTGGTGCTATGATGTTGTGGCCATAACAGAGGCATGGGTTTCTCAGGGGCAGGAATGGTTGCTGGATGTTCCAGGGTTTAGAACATTTAAAAAGAATAGGGAGGGGGGAAAAAGAGGAGGGGGTGTAGCACTACTAATCAGAGAGGGTATCACAGCTACAGAAGCTTCCATTGTCGAGGAAGATCTGCCTACCGAGTCAGTGTGGGTGGAAATTAGGAACAGCAAGGGAGTAGTCACCTCATTAGGGGTTTACTACAGGTTCCCCAATAGAAGCAGGGAGATTGAAGAAAGCATAGGTCGACAGATTTTGGAAAAGTGTGCACGCAGTAGGGTTGTTGTAATGGGTGACTTTAACTTTCCTAATATTGATTGGAACCTCCTTCGAGCAGAAGATTTGAATGGAGCTGTTTTTGTAAGGTGTGTTCAGGAGGGTTTCCTAATGCAGTACGTTGACAGGCCGACGAGGGGAGAGGCCATTCTAGACTTGGTGCTCGGAAACGAGCCGGGGCAGGTATCAGATCTTGTGGTGGGAGAGCATTTTGGTGATAGTGACCATAACTGCCTCACATTCTACATAGCTATGGAGAAGGAGAGGATTAGGCAAAATGGGAGGATATTTAATTGGGGAAGAGGAAACTATGACGCGATTAGACATGAGTTAGGAAGCATGGACTGGGAGCAATTGTTCCATGGTAAGGGCACTATAGACATGTGGAGACTGTTTAAGGAACAGTTGTTGGGAGTGATGAGTAAATATGTCCCTCTGAGACAGGCAAGAAGGGGTAAGATAAAGGAACCTTGGATGACGTGAGCGGTGGAGCTTCTTGTGAAAAGGAAGAAGGTAGCTTACATAAGGTGGAGGAAGCTAGGGTCAAGTTCAGCTAGAGAGGATTACACGCGGGCAAGGAAGGAGCTCAAAAATGGTCTGAGGAGAGCCAGGAGGGGGCACGAGAAAGGCTTGGCAGAAGGAATCCGGGAAAACACAAAGGCATTTTACACTTATGTGAGGAATAAGAGAATGGTCAAAGAAAGAGTAGGGCCGATTAGGGATAGCATAGGGAACTTGTGTGTGGAGTCTGAGGAGGTAGGGGAAGCCCTAAATGAGTTTTTTGCTTCTGTCTTTATGAAAGAAACGAACTTTGTAGTGAATGAAACCTTTGAAGAGCAGGTGTGCATGGTGGAATGGATAGAGATAGAGGAAGCTGATGTGCTGAAAATCTTGTCAAACATTAAGATTGACAAGTCGCCAGGCCCGGACCAGATTTGTCCTCGGCTGCTTTGGGAAACGAGAAATGCAATTGCTTCGCCACTTGCGAGGATCTTTGCATCCTCGCTCTCCACTGGAGTTGTACCTGAGGACTGGAGAGAGGCAAATGTAATTCCTCTCTTCAAGAAAGGAAATAGGGAAATCCCCGGCAATTACAGACCAGTAAGTCTCACGTCTGTCGTCCGCAAGGTGTTAGAAAGGATTCCGAGGGATAGGATTTATGACCATCTGGAAGAGCATGGCTTGATCAAATGCAGTCAACACGGCTTTGTGAGGGGCAGGTCATGCCTCACAAACCTTATCGAGTTCTTTGAGGATGTGACTAGAAAAGTTGATGAGGGTCGAGCTGTGGATGTGGTGTATATGGACTTCAGTAAGGCATTTGATAAGGTTCTCCATGGTAGGCTCATTCAGAAGGTCAGGAGGAATGGGATACAGGGGAACCTAGCTGTCTGGATACAGAATTGGCTGGCCAACAGAAGGCAGCGAGTGGTAGTAGAAGGAAAATATTCTGCCTGGAAGTCAGTGGTGAGTTGTGTTCCTCAGGGCTCTGTCCTTGGGCCTCTACTGTTTGTAATTTTTATTAATGACTTGGATGAGGGGATTGAAGGATGGGTCAGCAAGTTTGCAGACGACACAAAGGTCGGAGGTGTCGTTGACAGTATAGAGGGCTGTTGTAGGCTGCAGCGGGACATTGACAGGTTGCAGAGATGGGCTGAGAGGTGGCAGATGGAGTTCAACCTGGATAAATGCGAGGTGATGCATTTTGGAAGGTCGAATTTGAAAGCTGAGTACAGGATTAAGGATAGGATTCTTGACAGTGTGGAGGAACAGAGAGATCTTGGTGTGCAGATACATAGATCCCTTAAAATGGCCACCCAAGTGGACAGGGTTAAGAAAGCATATGGTGTTTTGGCTTTCATTAACAGGGGGATTGAGTTTAAGAGTCGTGAGATCTTGTTGCAGCTCTATAAAACTTTGGTTAGACCGCACTTGGAATACTGTGTCCAGTTCTGGTCGCCCTATTATAGGAAAGATGTGGATGCTTTGGAAAGGGTTCAGAGGAGGTTTACCAGGATACTGCCTGGACTGGAGGGCTTATCTTATGAAGAGAGGTTGACTGAGCTCAGACTTTTTTCATTGGAGAAAAAGAGGAGGAGAGGGAACCTAATTGAGGTATACAAGATAATGAGAGGCATAGATAGAGTTGATAGCCAGAGACTATTTCCCAGGGCAGAAATGGCTAACACGAGGGGTCATAGTTTTAAGCTGGTTGGAGGAAAGTATAGAGGGGATGTCAGAGGCGGGTTCTTTACACAGAGAGTTATGACAGCATGGAATGCATTGCCAGCAACAGTTGTGGAAGCAAGGTCATTGGGGTCATTTAGGAGACTGCTGGACATGCATATGGTCACAGAAATTTGAGGGTGCATACTTGAGGATCAATGGTCGGCACAACATCGTGGGCTGAAGGGCCTGTTCTGTGCTGTACTGTTCTATGTTCTAGAACCGAACAAAATTAAATCAGAAAAGTTTTGAAATTGTAGGTCACACAGCATCTCTGAAAAGAAACAGCATTAGTATTTCAAACCAATGATATTTCAGATATGAAAACGATTCCTTTCGCTTTCCTAATTTGTCTATTGTCTCAGTACCATTGAGCTGGTGTTGTGTTTGAATGCTGCAGTGATTTTATGCAGTCTGCCATTTTGATTTTTTTTTGCAGAGACCTGACGAAAATGCACACTGTCTGTATCTAGTGTCACAGTTAACTTTTCAAGCTGGCTGCCCATATTGGAGTGAGCTGGTCACCTCAGGGGGCAAACGGTGGAATTTGATGTCCCATTCTCTGATTCCATCACTAATCTCTGATTCCTGTTAAAATTTTGTGTAATGTTGAAACAATTTCGGAGGGGTGGCCCGGAATTTTCAATTACTTTCAAGATCCTTAGTGTGAAAAAATTAATGAGTGACGCTCATAAATTGTCTGTGTTACAGTGTAAGTGTTAGAATGCAGGGGCAAGCTCAGTTCATTGAAAAGCCTTTTCTCTCCCAATTCCATAATACTATAACTTGAATTTTCTTTCAGTATTTTTAAAACTTTCAAGGATTTTCATATCGGCACATCACAGTAGAAGTACACAATGGAAGGTGGTGACAGCATCTCATTTTTATAAAGCTTTTCTCTTGAGAAGTGAGGCCAGCATTTATTGTACATCCTTAATTGTCCTAGTAAAGACAGCAATTAGTGGCTTATTGTATTGCTGTAGCTTGAGCTACTCTTTGGCGTGTAGGTGCTCACAACGTTGTTGCAAAGAGAGTTCCAAAACTTTGACCTATCTACAGTGAAGGAGCAGTAATATTGTTTCAAGTCAGGATGGCGTGTGGTTTTGGAGGCAGGGGAGGGGACCTTGCAGGTAGAAGTGTACTAATGCACCTACTGCCCTTGTGCTTCTGGGTGGTTGAGGTTGCAGGTCTGGAAAGTCTTGCGGGAGGAACATTGGTGAGTTACTACAGTGCACGGTATGTCGGTACTATTGATTCCATTCGGGGACTGTGCAGTCTCTTCTAATCACATTTTGTATTAGCCTTACTCTTCTGTCTGATGGATGTCACACCTACAATTGAAAACCCATGTAAATAACTGCTGTCAAGACCTTATGATCTATTAGATACAGGGACAGTTAAGCGACTCTCGGACAGGCATATGGATGATAATAAAATGAAGGATATACAGGTTAGTCTAATCTTAGTGTTAGATAATAGGTTGGCACAATATCATGGGCCAAAGGACCTATCCTGTGCTATACTGCTCTGTGCTCTTACCACTCCATAGTATAGGATGATTGTACTACATTTTTAGTCTTCTTCATTTTCTGTTTTGTTTTGTTCGTGTTTTGTAATTTTACACACAGTAAGCATTCAAAAAAGCAGTTAAAAAGCTTGTCATTTATCCTGTGATAACCTGTGTATCAGTGGTCACTTACCCACAGTGTATAGCATTTCCAAGTTGACCCATGCAGCCATATTCTGCTACATATAAAATAACTTCCCAGTATTTTCCTAAATAACTCATCAGTTCAGATATTGCATACCACGATATCTGACAAGACACTGACAGATGTTCGTTTGTGATTATATCAACATGACATTGCTGGACAGACCAGAGACATTTAACAGACATATGAATATTTGACTAATTCGTAAACTGTTTTATTCTATTCTTTTGGCTGTTTGGGTTGCAATGGCCTTTGGTTTAATTGTACATTTTGTGCTCTTATCATCAACACCTTTTTAAGAAAAACGGTTTCAACCCAGAAAATTCGAAGCACCTTACACTAGTAATTGTACAAAATGCAGAGGAATGGAATTGTGGGAGATATAGCAGTTTGGATTGGAAATTGGCTTGCTGAAAGAAGACAAAGGGTGGTAGTTGATGGGAAATGTTCATCCTGGAGACCAGTTACTAGTGGTGTACCGCAAGGGTCGGTGTTGGGTCCACTGCTGTTTGTCATTTTTATAAATGACCTGGATGAGGGCGTAGAAGGATGGGTTAGTAAATTTGCAGACGACACTAAGGTCAGTGGAGTTGTGGATAGTGATGAAGGATGCTGTAGGTTGCAGAGAGACATAGATAAGCTGGAGAGCTGGTCTGAGAGGTGGCAAATGGAGTTTAATGCAGACAAGTGTGAGGTGATGCACTTTGGTAGGAGTAACCAGAAGGCAAAGTACAGGGCTAATGGTAAGATTCTTATTAGTGTAGATGATCAGAGAGATCTTGGTGTCCATGTACACAGATCATTGAAAGTTGCCACCCAGGTTGACAGGGTTGTTAAGAAGGCATGCAGTGTTTTAGCTTTTATTAATAGAGAGATCAAGTTCCGGAACCAAGAGGTTATGGTGAAGCTGTACAAAACTCTGGTGCGGCCGCACTTGGAGTATTGTGTACAGTTCTGGTTACCGCATTATAAGAAGGATGTGGAAGCTTTGGAAAGGGTGCAGAGGAGATTTACTAGGATGTTGCCTGGTATGGAGGGAAGGTCTTATGAGGAAAGGCTGAGGGACTTGAGGCTGTTTTCATTAGAGAGAAGAAGGTTGAGAGGTGACTTAATTGAAACATATAAAATAATCAGAGGGTTAGATAGGGTGGATAGGGAGAGCCTTTTTCCTAGGATGGTGATGGCGAGCACGAGGGGGCATAGCTTTAAATTGAGGGGTGAAAGATATAGGACAGATGTCAGAGGTAGTTTCTTTACTCAGAGAGTAGTAAGGGAATGGAACGCTTTGCCTGCAATGGTAGTAGATTCGCCAACTTTAGGTACATTTAAGTCACCATTGGACAAGCATATGGACGTACATGGAATAGTGTAGGTTAGATGGGCTTGAGATCGGTATGACAGGTCGGCACAACATCGAGGGCCGAAGGGCCTGTACTGTGCTGTAATGTTCTATGTTCTATGTTATGTTTATTGCCATTACATGGTTTGCATATTCCCAAATGTGTAGATACAGGTGAACACACCTAGCTGCAATAGATATCTAATGTACACAGTAGTTACCAGTTCCAGTGAAATGTGAGTAGCAGAACAATGGCTGAAATAGGGAATGTAGTGCTTGAATACGTTTTATGGGATGATTCACGTAAAGTACCCAAAGACAATATATGTTATGCTTCTAGTGTCTGCCCTCTACCAGGATAGCCAATAGCAGACAGCATTGCATCTACTTAAACAGTGTAAATTGTGTGTGCAGTTAATGCATCAGCAAAGAGCCTGAAACAAAAACTGTAGCATCAGCTTCAAGATCATCTGCAGTTGCAAAACAGCAGAAAAAAAAAACTGGCACGGATTCTGATACTTCTGTTCTGGTGTTGAAGCTATTCCACCCCTTTGGAGATACACTGCAATGTTAATCTATGGGGCATGGCTAAATGACCTTTCTCCATGCAGCCAGCTGCCCAGCAAAAGTCACTAGCTGCTCTGCCCTGAGAATTACGTTAACACCTGCTACTTGATTCTTCATTCCTGCTTCTCACATCCTAACTGTCTCTATTCAACCTGATAGAGGCTGCTAAAAGCTTCAGTTAACACCACGACACTAGTGCTTTGTTCACATTAGTCCTTGCCTTATCAGAAATATCGGCTTCTTTTTCATCAAGATTGGAAGTTTGAACTGATTTTAAAGGTTGGACAAAAACAGAAATGAAGATTATTAGAACCAGTTATGAACAAATGATATTAATGAATGCTGCTCTATGGTTCTAATTGCATAAAAAAATCTTTTTATGCTTTTTGTTAGCTCAGTATTTATTCTGCAGCTCTCTGTGCCTTAGGTTTAATAATCCTTAGGTTTAACATTGCAGGATATATTCTTATCACATTTTCTGCAGAAGAAAAACTGTTTTGAGAGAGAACATCACAAAAAATACTAGGTGACAATTTGATAAGTGCTTTAGAGGAAGTACCATGCAAGGCTATTTTGATAGAGGAGGAAATCAAATTGACTGCATTAATCTATAGAGAGACAGTTTGAAGTTGATGGGCTAGATGGCATAATCGTGCCATGGGTTGAATGTTTTCAATGTTTGGACCTGTGGAGGAGGGTTGGAAAATATTATAAGGATAGGCCAATGGTGTCCTATTGCCATGGTAATATCCCTTGATATGGGAAACCTCTGTTACATGGCTACTGCACATATTTGCTCTTGTGGGGCACTAATCTGCACCCCCTGGAATTTTGCTGTCGTCAGGAGGGTATGCCCAAGCTACGGGGAACCTGGCAGATAAATCTTGGGGGCCTCCAGATATGGACCTTTCTTCAAAAGCATTCCACGACCCACACATTTGACCCTAGACTTTCATTGGAGAACATCAGCCCCATGGCTCAAAGTGCATACTATTTCAACGACCATAGAATATTTGGATTAGAGAGACAAGCTAAAAACAGAAATTGCTTGCACAATATGATATCAAATATGTGATCATTCATAAATGAATCAAAAGAAATAGGAGTAGCACAATCTTCTTAAAAGAGCAACTCACCAAAACAAAAGCCTGATATGGTGTACATCAAATGCAGTAAAGCTTCAACTAATTTGTAAACTGATGTCTATTTCAACGTTGTTTACACCTGCATAAGAATTCTCAACTGAGACCAATTAATCAGATGAGAGTTACTGAAGTCCTAATGCAGCATCTGGATTTTGTACTGTGCTTCAAGCTGAATTTTCTTTTATGAAGAAGCATTGGGTGTTACTGAGACAAAATGCCTCTGATTTAAAATGTAGCCATTAGTTTGTCAACATTTCTCTGGAGATGATTGGGTTAGGGAAAGCTCCAAGTTTAGTTCTTGCTCTTGGTCATTATCTATTCTACTTGGCACAAGCGGAGGTTCAGCGTGAAGGAGGTTTGGCTCAAGTGCTGCCTCAGTCTGTCTAAAAACTTGATTACTTGTTTGCAGCATTACTTCACGAATTTTATTCCTGCTGTGATCCCATTTCAAGAGTGGAACATAATGATGACCCTTCAATGAGAAGTATGAGAACATGAGAAAGAGAGGTGGGACCAAAGCTTGTTTTTATTTTTGGGGAGGGGTGTTCGCTGCGGAAGCATAACTGTTAAATATCTGTCAGAACTCCATGCCAACCATTATTACCTCAGAGTTTATGACCCCAAAATTTCAGGCTATAACTGAACTCAAAGCCCTGAGTCTCACCTTAGAAGCACTAGTTCATCCTCACACCTGAATGGTGTGGAAAAAATTGAAGCTTGGCAATGGAACGGAAAAATCAGAAATATGTCAATATTTTCAGGAAAGGAAGACAGGGGCTGGAAAAACAAAGTGGGAAGAAAAGAAAAGTATAAAGGATAGTACTTAGATCATGATTCAAATTATTATTAGCAGTGAAATGTTTTTTAAAGAAGTAAATATACATTTTGTATATATTAACTTCTGATCATGTACTTTTAAAAGGATGAAAAAGATGTGGCAAATAAAGCCTTGAAGGTGTAAGCTAATTCTGAAATTATTCAGCAAGTTTCTGGGAATGGAATTCTGAACATTCATGAAAATTGGCACTTTTCAAATACTTTTTAAATATGATACTTTGATGCACACCAGCAATTAAAAATATTTTGTTTGGCTATAACTAACTTGGATGAAAATTCAGGTTCTGCTTTGGCTCACAGCGTTAATCTGGTAGAAATTTGAAAAATATCAACATTTTCAATTCAGAATCTCCATGTGCTAATATGATTTAAATTGCACAGTGATGTGTTTCAACTTTCTTTGCAAGCAAATTAAAATTAAATTAAGTGATTAGCCCTTGGAGAGAGGAAAGTCTCATTTGAGAAGACCTTTGGTTAGAAACTTGATTGTAATTTAGATTATTTAAAAGTGTGTGCAGTTAAATACAGTGAGGTTATTTGGTGATGAGTTGGTCAGATTTAACAACCAGAGGGAATTGTTCTACAAATTACTTAGCACGAAAATGGCTGCCCATTGGGACTGAGCCTCATTAAATATAATAGCCCATATCTAGTGATTAGAAGATTGTCATTGCAGAAATGTATCCTGAAAGACACACAAAGGTTCCTTTCAGATATCCTAATGTATTGAGTATCCAGGAGTTTCCCAGAAAGTTTAAACTTCTGATGTGCAATTAGTCTGCATCTGGAGCACTTTGAAAATGCCCACAACTCTGAGTTAGGCTTGTACACTTCAGAGTGCCCCAGCTCACTTAGCTGCATTGTTACACAGGAAATGTTTAAAGCCATTAAAACCTGCAGTAATTCTTGTTTAACTGTAAAAATGAAACCCCCCACTCATTTCCCCTGCTCCACTGAAAAAACCTACCTCAACCCGACACCTTCTTGATCAGACCAGCCCCAACCCTGATACCAAGCCCCCGATCCAACGCTTCAGGCCTGAGAATCCTTAACCCACCCTAATCTCCTTAGCACCCATTTGTACTGTGCACCCATGTCCACCCACCTTTAACCCATCCCTAATTCAATTGGTTACAACACCCTCATCTACCTATTTTTGTGAAAAATTATTTGGATATGTCCCATTTTAAATTAGAAAGGGCATTTACAAACTGGCTAATTACTGCCCCACTGGTCGACTCTCACTCATCAGCAAAATTGTGAAAAGGTTTAATGTTTTTGAGAAGGTTTATAGCTCGGGTTGTGAATGAGGTTGTAGAATTACTCACCGACCCAGTGGGTTTGATTGCAGCCGTTACCTGCTAGATAACGTCATCAGTGCATCTTCAGTAAAGCATTGGTGTTCTGTTCCACTTGTTATTGATATGCCTTGGTTTGCTGGTGTGGTTGGCACCACTTTTGGTTCTGCTTTTCAGTGGTTTATATATCGGGTCCAGTTCAATGTATTTGTTGATGAAGTTCTGGTTGGAATGCCAGGCCTCCAGGAATTCCCTGGCACGTCTCTGTTTGGCTTGTGCTATTATGTATGTGTTGTCCCAGGCAAATTTGTGTCCTTCTTTGTCCATGTGTATTGAGATCAGTAAAATTTGTTCTTGTCTCGTGGTGGCTAGTTTATGTTAGTGTATCCTTATTGTCAGTTTTCTTCCAGTTTGGCCGAGGTAATATTTCTCATAGTCCTTGCATGGTAGCTTTATTGGTTGTGGGTATAGGATCCTTTATGTTTGTCAGTAGCTGTCATAGGATGGTTGTTTGTTTGTGAGCTACCCTGGTACCTAAGGGTCTGAGTGCTCTTATGGCCATTTCTGATATGTCTCTGATGTATGGTAGGGTGACTAGTGTGTCTGGCAGTGCTGTGTCTTCTGGTTGTGGTCCTTCATGGAGATAATGGCGGATTGTGCATTCCTTTTAAAAACTCTGTATAAGGGCTCTTGTTCTGTTTTGCACAATTCCAGGTTGCTGCAATGTGTTGTGCCATGTTTGATTAATGTCCTAATGCAGCTCTGTTTGTGGGTGTTGAGGTGGTCGCTGGTGTAATTAACTATCTGGTCTATATGTATGGTCTTCCTGTATATGCTAGTCTGGAGTTCCCCATTGTTCTTACATTCTATCATTATGTTTAGGAAGGGTAGTCGGTTATTGTTCTCTTCTTCTTTTGCGAATTTTACTCTAGTGAGAAAGTTGTTTATGAGCCAGTGTGTTTATTCTAGTCTTCTGCGTTTGATCATCATGAAGCTGTCATCTACATAGCGGACCCAGAGTTGAAGTTGTATAGTAGTGAGTGCTGTCTGTTCTAACCTTTGCATTACCACTTCTGCAATCATCCCTGATTGTGGGAATCCCTTTGGTGTTCCATCGATTTGGCTGAATATGTGGCCATTGAAGATGAAGTGGGTTGTGAGGCATGAATCTAGCAGTTTCAGGGTGCTGTCTTTGTTGATGCTGTTGGTGTTGTGGAGGGCCTGCCTTTCTGATTCATCCAATGGTTTGGCAATTGTCTCTTTGGCTAGGTTGATGTTTATGTATATAAATAGTGCTGTTACATCGAAGGATGTTGTTATCTTGTCCTTTTCAATTCTGGTGTCCTTGATGATGTTGAGGAATTCTTGGGAGGAATGGATGGAGCAGGAAGTGTTGTCAACTAAGTGTTGTGCTTTCTGTTGTATTTCTTTGCCGAGTCAATATGTTGGCATGCCTGATAGTGAGACAATGGGTCTAGGGGTGTGGCCTGGCTTGTGTACCTTAGCAAATCCATAGAAGCGGGGCGTGTTGGATTCCTCTGGCTTCATTTTTTTCTAAGTCTGTCTTGTTGCTATCTCCTGAGTTGTGTAATTTTTCTGGGATTGTTGTAATCTGGTTCTCTAAGTGTTACGTTAGGTCTATCATCATATGTTGGTAAGTGTTGGTATCTACTAGTCGTGCGTTAGCTGTCTTGATGTATCGGACTTCATTAAGTATTACTGTCATGTGTCCTTTATCTGCAGGTAAGATTACAATGTTTTTGCCTTTCTTGAGTTGTTCCAGTGCTTTCTTCTCTTCAGTGTTAAATGTGTTCCACTGACCTTTTCTGTTCAGTGTTGGGCCTATTGCATCTCTGATGGTCTGTTGTATTTCCTCCATGAGTCTGTTGCTCATTAGTGCCAATCTCAGTGCAGCCAGGAAGTTAGTTTCTTTGGCTTCTCTGTCGTTATAATTCAGTCCATGCACTAGGATGGTTTTCTCAGTGCCTGTAAGTGGTTGGTCTGAGATGTTCTTGATCCATGTTTCAATGTTGTCAGTGTCATTGTTGTGAGTGAGTTTGGATACTTTTTCTTGAAGGGCTATTCTGTTCTTTATTCTGGTCTTTTGTTGTTGGATGGTGACGGTGGAAAAGTTTTCTCACAGTGTTAGTAAATGGTGATATTCTACTCATCAGTGCTTAGTTTTGGTCTACCAAGGCCAATCAACTCTTGACCTCATTATAGTCTTGGCTCAAAAGAGCTGGACTCCATATATGAGATGAGGGTAATTGCCTTTGACATGAAAGCAGCTTTAATCGAGTGTGACATCAACAAATCCTCACAAATCTGGAGTCAGTAGGAATCGGGAAGAAATTTAATTGCTGGTTTCAGTCATAACTAACATGAAAGAAGATAATTGTGGTTGCTGAGGGGGCCATCATCTCAGTCCCCAGGCATCGGTGTACACTCGCCTCAGCCGTATCCTAGACTCAACCATCTTCAATGCATCATCAATCGCCTTTCCTCTAACCTAAGATCAGAAGTGTGGATGTTCAGTGATAACTACACAATGTTCAGCATTGTTTATGTTACCACTGATAATGTAGCAACCTTTCTCCATTTGCAGAAAACCTTGATAACTTTTACATCTGGGAAATAAGTGGTGAATAACATTCTTGCCACACATAGTCAGGCGGTGACCAACTTCAATAAAAGCAAATCTTTCCTTTTCATATCAAACCACACCATTGCTGAATCCCCCATCATCAGCATATTGGGTTACCATTGACAGGAAGATCAACTGAGCCATTGACAAATCCAAGCCAATGTTTCCAGGCAGTCTCAACGAAAAATAGTGAAATCATCTTTATGAGTGAAAAATAAACAGCTTTGACAGCATGTTTCTTTTTACAGAAATGCTTAAAAGTGTGAAATGTCTGTGTTTCTGTAAGGATATACTGACTGAGGTTTTCCATCAACTTGTAGCACAACCAGCTATTATGAAGGTAACTGTGGCAATGAAATTTAAGTGTCTTGCTCCTTCCAGGCTGACAGTGGAGATATTAGAAACATCTTGCTGTTTACTGTCCACTGTTGCATCAGGGGTGGTTACTTGGGCCTTCTACTCAAAACATAAAAAGTTAAATTTAATTTTCTCTCGTCAGCAAGCAGAACTGAATTGCAGACCCTAGACATAGTGCAGCCAATTCACAACTTGTAGACGATGCTGAAAGACAGCCATTTTAATTCACTTTGAATTGATCATTTCTGAGGGAAATTAAGAGCAAGGTGCATCTTTCCATGTACATAGTCACATGTGGAGCACGCCAGCTAAATTGAGTACCCCTCAATGAGTACAAAGTTGACTGAGTAATAGAAACCAGAGTATCATGGCCATTTTTTTGTGCTGGACAAATGCTTATAATAGAGTTCCCCAGGGATCACTATTGGGATCCATGCTTTTCCTGATATATATTAATGATCTGGATCTTGGTATGCAGGAGGCAAATTCAACGTTCGTAGATCATACAAAAAAATGGAAGTATTGTAAACTGAGAAGAGGATTGTGCAGAACTGCAGAAGGACATTGACAAGTTAGTGGAATGGGTGGATATATAGCAGATGAGTTTTGATGCAGAGAAGATGAGATGATTCGTTTTGGTGGGAAAAAGGTGGAAAGACAATAGAAAGTAGGTACAATTTTTGGGTTGTGAGGCAGGAGCAGAGGGATCTGGGTATGGTAGAGAGAACTATATGTAACGCATACAGTATCCTTGGCTTTTTAAAATTTTTATTCATGAATGGGACATGGGCATTGTTGACTAGGCCGGCAGTTATTACCCAGAGAGTAGTTGCAGTCAACCATACTGCTATAGGTCTGCAGTCACACGTAGGTAAGCTTGACAGCTTCCCTCCCCGGAAGACTAGGTGGGTTGTTCTGACAATCGTTTTATGGTCATCATTAGACTCTCAATTCCAGATTTTGTTTTATTGAATTCAAATTCCACAATCTGCCAAGATTTAAACTCAGGTTCTCAGAACATTACCTGGATCTCTTGTTATGACCCAGGCTAGACGCTCTCAAAATATTTTAAGAAGATAGCCCAGACCCTAGCTTTTTCTTATTTGAAAGGCAGATATGAAGTAGGTGCTCCAGATGTGATACAGCTGGTGAAACCACTCAACTTTAAGCAAAACAGAGTTTATTTAAACATGGCAGTTGAAACACAAACAAGAGAGAGCAGAATTTAGAGTAACGTAAAAATTGGAAGATTTGACTGAGCCAAAACAGGAGCTTAACTAATTAACTGATCCTATATAGCTACATTCCATAAACACACTCCTTGGCAAAAAAGGTAAACTCAAAGACAGATTCTTACAGATGGGAGGGAGCAACATCCATAGAGACTTCAGAGAAAGTCAGTTAGGAATGCTTTACTGAAGCTTGTAATACTTCTGGTACTCAAAACATTTGTGACTGTTACAGCTTAAAAATCCCAGAAAACCCTGAGCTAGAGAACTGGCCACTCCCCTTCCATTGTTAAACCGTTTGAGCTTTCTAGATCTTTGAACTCTGTGGCACTCTGCCTTTACAACATCTCTTCAAAAGAAACCCAGGATAAAATAACCTTCTCACGTTGTTGCACTCTGTGGTAATAGTCGAGTCACTGGTGGATAATAACACCATGAGGCCATTGCCTCCCCTTCATAACTAAGTGGGGTTTAGAATACAAGAGCAAGAAGGTGATGTTGAACTTATATGAGATACTTTGTAGATTTCAGCTGGACTATTATATATAGTTTTGGGCGTCACGTTATTGGAAGGATGTGTATACATCGAAAAGAGTTCAGAAGCAGTTTGCAGATCAGTTTCAGAAATAATGAAGTTCATTGAAAGGAGAGATTGAAGATGTTGGGACCATTCCCCTTAGAAAGAAGAAGGCTAAGAGGACATCTGGTAAATACTCTCAAAATCACAAGGGTGCTGAATAGAGTAAACAGGGAGAAAGTGTTCCCATTCATAAATGGAGTCTAAGAGGGCAACAATTCAAAGTGATGTGCAACAGAAGTGATGCAGAACCTTTCCACTCAGTAAGTAATTTGGAGTTAGAATGCACTGCCTGGAAATTTGGTGGAGACAAGTTCAACTGAGGCCTTCAAGAGGGCATTGGATGATAATTTGATTAAAAATCGTTTTCACGGGCCTGGGAAAAGTGCAGGAGATTGGCATCAGGTCATGATGCTCATTTACCAAGCTGGTATAGGCATGATGGCGTGAATGGTTTTCTTCTGTAACATAACATGTGTGTGATTCTCTATGATTCAAGTATATTTGTGAACCAGATGGGGGTTTGTCCAGTTTGACAGTCACTATTAATTTTGCTCACTTTTTAATCCTGATTTTATTTATTTTATTGAAATTAAGTTGACACCTCCAAGGCTGGGATTTGAACTCATTTATATGTCATTTGTCCAGGTCACTGAATTAGTAACATAACCATTATGCTACTGCGCACTTAATGTCATTGATTATATGGATATTGCTCTGAAGGCACTTTCCGTACCAGAAAAAGGAGCACTTCCTCTCACTTAATATCCATTTGGTGCATGGTCGTAGGAAATGAATCATGGAGGTCACTACTCTTCATCCTCACAGCAGTCAGAAAGCATTCATTCTGTGACAAAGCTATTACTGTAAATCAAAGGTGGCTATTTGGATACATGGCTGGTGAGCCGAATGTGTAATCCATGCACACATGCACCACTTGAAAGCAATGGAAGTCATACAATTAACCAAAACGTGATGTAATAGACCATCAGCATAATGAAATAAATCTTGCATTAACACCTATGCAGGAATATTGCTGATAGCTCTCGGGAAATACTGTAGGGTACCGTGGTGCCTCTTGTCTCAATCCTCTACATGTGTTTACATTAATTGCGATCGTGTTTAAACTTGCCACACATTCAAACTTTTAAATTAAGCAAGGCTAAGATTTTGGTTACATCCCATATGAGAAGTGTGTTGCTTGCAGCAGAAACATCTGTAATTTACAACAGCTGAACTCATCTGAAATACAGAACAAATTACTTCTTCTGTATCACCAAGTGGAATGCTATTGCCGCTAAGGCAGTAACTACACTGCTGTAGTGATCATAATGGGTACCTAGTACACAGAACATAACTATCAAATTCTGATTCATTTGGTATAGGCACTGACTTTTGCTTTTGAAAAGTGACCCAGATGATTCAAGTATATTGTATCTTAGTCATAATAATTCACAGAATCCCAATCTGTGTGGATTTATCTAGCATCAATCACCAAGTGATTTTGTCCATGTTACTGTTTTGTGATCCTTGCTGTAGGCTGTATGTGTCAGAAGTAGAGATAAGCATAAGATCTAGTTTACTGAGAGGCTCCTTGCAATAAAATAATATGGTCTTTCTTAGAGTCCGGGATCATCAGAAAATGCAAACCACTTCATTTAAGGTGCTGGCAGTACCTTGTTGCAGAGAAAGTCCAGTATTTTAAAAGTGGAAACATAAATAGATACACTCTTTAAAAAGATATCATCTTGCTCTTGTAAATAAGACTAATGGGGCTGCCACCCGTTTCAGTCTTTTCTTGATCATTAATCTCACGTTCCCCAGTGCTCACGTCTCTGCATCTTGTATAAACTGACATCCCATCTGTGTAATTGGACAGCCCATACATACATGGATAAACTGAGCCATGAGGATGAACCCTACTGGATGCATCACCCAGCAGCTCATTGTCCTTACACAAGCCTGACAAACACTTTTATATATTTCTTTCAAATAAGGCTGTCCGGTTGTGTTGGGCAGCATGTCCAATGCATACCATGAGGACCTGCCATTGACTACAGGTTGCATTTTGATGCCGTATTCGCAGTGTTGAGGATGAGCATTCCAGTCCCTGTATCAGTTTGCAGATAAATACATCCACTTTGGTCTTGAGGCCTTGCAACACTGTCGCATTACATGTGAAAATTGGACAAATCATGAAGAATTCTACAATATGCAAATACCAGATTAGCTAGGCAGTGTGATATGTCATCCATAGTGACATGTGGTGTTCACCATCAACAAAAAGACATTCTATCTGTCATACAAATGAGTAATGTCATCATTGAATGTTAGTCTCTGTGTATTTTGGCTATATAGACCATAAGAACCAAAGACTGGCAGAATGTATCAAACAGTGTCTCCCTCCAGCAAGGTACTGACTATACCCCAACCAGTACATGCTTGCAAAACTTGAAACACAATGTTTAACATCCAATGTGATTCTTCGGTTGGACAACATTTGCTGGATAATCTTGAATGTGTGAAGAATAATGCTGACAACCAATGTAGGATTATCAGTCAACCTCACAGTGTAGTGCACATGTACGCTTCTGTATACTTTACGGATAGAATGAACATATTTGCTCCAGAGTGAGTACAAAAATAGGTTCACTCGACTGGTTCCTTGCATAGATGGATAGTCCTATGGGAAGAGCTTTAGTAGACTAAGGGTTTACGTTTCTTGGAGTTTGAAGACAGAAAGTGATCTAAATTCAACACGAGAAAATTCTGAAATTGTTTGATGGGGGAGTTGCTGAGAAAATATTGATCTTAAATGGTGAAACTAGAACAGAACCCAATTAAGGGATAACAATGAATAAAAAAAAACCCCAAAATTTAAGGAGTTGTGAATCTTCACAATTCTCAGTTTCAGGGAATTATGGATATTCAGTTGCTAAGCATAACTAGGACAAAGTGTTTTAATACCGGCTGGGAGTATTGCATTAGGCTGATTCCAGAATGTAAGTTCTATTTTTGCAGTTAGTTATCATGGTGGACAGCCACTTAACATATTCACAAGAGGTACCAATGTACTTTTAACAAAAAAAGTTATGTTTACACAAAATAATAGGAACAGAATGCTATATTGAAAATATTTCGCCATAAACAGCAATAAGGCAAATTCAACCCTTTTCCTGAACCAGATATATTACATGCATTCAGTCACATTGAACTATCATTCTGATCTCGACTGGTACATTTCTAGCATTTCCTCTCAGTGAGTTTTTGCATATTCACCACGTATGATTCTCTCCATTACAGCCTCATGCTGAGACTCTCAGGCTAATTCATAGACTTTTCCTCACTGAGCTCTAGGAAAGACTCTGCTTTTTTTTCAGTTAATTTGACTAAGCCTACACTGCTAAATATCACATTTGCTGGTATGGATATTATCTTTTGAAACGAGTGGCTGCTAACATCTGGCCTTTCCATTTGTCTCTCTCTTTATAGATCGTAAATGTTAACTTCCTAAACGTTTTGATTATCTCACGAGGCAAAATGGCACCTTGAAAGAATTGAAAACCAAAACCATACATAGAACTTTATAAATTACACTTCCAAATCATCATAAATTATAAAACTTCATCACAAAAGATTTAGCTTTCCTTGGTTGTGAAAAAGTAATGAATATAGGGATAATGCAGGATGTTCAGCCCAGATAGAAGATTGGCCATATTTTTGTGAATGTCAGCCCGTGCTCAAAGGTCAGAATGACCTACATTAGCTCCAATTTCTTATTTTCCTATCTTAATACTACTCCAGTGGTGACAGCATAACTCTAGAAAGCTTTTTAGTTTCTAGTGGAGTGCTATGTACGCTTTTTAGGTTATGTGGTTGTCCTCGTTGAAAAATTAACAGTTGGAAACCCGTGACATGTTGGTTTAAGGTTTACAGCAGGGTAAGATGTGCAAGAGTGAAGTAAACCTATGTGTATGAGCTATGAATTAAGAATGATTGGGTTATTACTGAGGTATGATGTGCCAAGCAATATATGAAGCTAGTTGGTGGGATATTACATTTGAGGATGTA
Organism: Stegostoma tigrinum; assembly: GCF_030684315.1. Lineage (NCBI taxonomy): Eukaryota > Metazoa > Chordata > Chondrichthyes > Orectolobiformes > Stegostomatidae > Stegostoma > Stegostoma tigrinum. Next base: position 29,926,054 of record NC_081374.1, read on the forward strand.
TTCCCTGAATTTGTCTATTGCATGTGAGGCCATAGATTTTTGAGGCACTTCATCCAGATCTTCAGGCTTGACTCCTGCCAATGTTCCATGGCTGACTAATTTCTATTTTGTGAGCATTTCTTGAGGGACTAATGTCCCCCTAGTTCCCTGAGGATAAGGCTCTTCACCTTTGTTCCAGCAGATCCTTTAATGCAGCTTCAGGGAGATATGGGGCACGCTCTTGTCCATTTAATGTTTTTTTTCTTCTTTAGCATGTCTTGCATAAGGGTACCAGCCACCTGATCCAACCATAATACATATCTCCTTTAAGAGCTGCATGCTGGCTTTAACTCCAACACGCCTTTCAAGATTTGGGTCCCCTGTTGAAGGAAGCATGCTATGATCACAGTAATAAGCAAACAGAAAGTTTGTGCTCTCTTCACAACATGAAATGGATGCTGGGTAATTACACACCTTACCGTCCCATTTTTAGGAACTGTCCAAAATGGCCACCGGCATCTTTGAAACCGTGATCAACTGTCCTTAGCCTAAAACATTTGAAATTTTGCCAGCTGCTTTCTTCTCTATTGAGCTTTACCATCCCTGCAAGTTACAAATTCTTCATAATGATAATTGAAGATTAACTGACATGTAGATAAAAAGAGATAAAAATCATAATTCCTAATGACCATCTCACTAAAGTGCTAATTCTAGCTTTTAACTTATGTACTCAATTATTCCATAAATATGCCTTAAAAATTTAACAGATGCTTAACAGATTGCTCGTTGGTTACAACAAATTAGTAGTAATTGTTTCCCATGTTTCCAAATTGAAATATATAGTCGATTATTCCATGGAAAATTTTTACTTTTCTCTGAAAGCTAGTAAAGAAGCACTAATTAAGACAGTCAATAAAATATGCCACGCATTTATGTAGCAACATATTGTCAGTCAGTAGTGCAAGTTTTTCTTTTCCCCAGTAGTCTAGCTTCCTTCTTTTAATTATAACGTGTCAGTGGGAGTTGTCAGGCTGTAATTTTGTATTGTATTTGAAGGTGTTTTTCTTTAATTTGTTTTTTTTTCCTCCCTAATGCACAGTAGAGATCTGCAGGTTAGTACTGTCTATTTGAAATGAAGATTGAATTGTTTTTCGTGTAAGCTAATGTTCGGTGAAGAGTTACATTCAGCTTCACGATCTGGATTATTTCATAAAGAAACGTTCTTTTTCTGTTTGTAGTTTAAAACCCATGGTGAGGAAACAATAGATTTTCTTCTGATATTATAGATTCTTCAGTTTTCAGTTTGTTTTCAAGTTAAAAAGTACCTCTGTGTTATTTACTCATTGCCAGTGCGGATGGCCCCAGGTTGACCCAGAGCAGAATTTTAAGTAATCATGTCTAAGTTGGCACTTGGTTAATGTTGACATTAAATCTTTGTATTTCTATGGTAATGACTCCTTAATTTAGAAATAAATGGAACTCAAAAGACTTTGCTGCACTGTCAGAAGGAAACGATAAATATTTGAATTTATATGGCGCTGAAATGCATCTTTGCTTTTTCTTTGGAATATTTTTGTAGTGAAAGTACCTGAGAGTAATGGTGTCCATGCACGTTTAGCTTGTTTTCATGTTGATCAATTGTGTTTTGCTTAGAAATCCGTAACTGAGAAAAAAAAATCCCCAAGTACATGTCTGCTATTGATTAAATGTGTTGCGAAGTAGCATCTCTGACAGTTTCAGTTCTGTGAAGGATGTCCTCCACTACATCAGAGCGACATGTCCCTTTCCATCAACATGTAATTAAATTGGTTCAGCTACTAAACTGATTCATAAACTAAAAATAACGTCTAGAATAAGATATATACTGTAGTCTAAGCAACTGTTAATTTTCATTTATTCAACGTCTTTCATATTCTGAAATGCCCTAAGGCATTTTTTTATGAATATGAACAAGAAGCAGAGAAATTGATCAAAATGTAGGTAATATTTGTGGTCATTTTTGAAGCTGGAGCAAAAATGACATGGTAGGAAGATAATTCCAGAGCAAAGAAGCATGGTATTTGAGGACTGTCTGGCCAATAGGAGAGGTGTGTTACAGAATAATAAAAGAAACAATGAAGATGTGTGCTGTGTCATGGAGCTACTGAAGATTACTGATATGATCAGCCTGAAGCTGTGTATGCAGGGATTTGAACTAAAGATCTTGGGGTCTAAATATTTTCAAAAAAAAAATTAGACATGAACTTCACAGGTATATTTAAAAATATTTTTATTCATGAGCAATGGATCGAAAGATAATCTCCTCTCTGTCAATGCCACTAGTTTAACATGCTCGTTCTTTTGCTTCAATCTCTCCATGTAACTCCTCCCTGCCAGCTCCATAACCCCTGAAATTCCTTCATTTCTCTAAATTTGACCCTCATTGTAACATGAGAAAATATATAAATAACTTTGCATCCAGTGCACGTTCATTACACCTATGATGTTATAAGTAAAAGTCGCACATTTGGTTACAAATGCAGAAAAATGAATTGTATTTTGCAGTCAGTGGTAAACAGCTACGATTACCATTTATATTTATAGCTGCCCAGTACTAGAGATGGCCAAATTTTGACTTATTGTACCTTTCAAAATTCACTTATATTTGACTGAATTGGCCTGAACATTTTTAAGATTTGTTTTGTCGACATCTAAAAGGTACACTTCGAAGTCACACCATTCAGATACTTGAATGCAGAGCATCTTGGAAATGCAGTCTTATAGAGACTTATGAAGTTTATAGAGCAGTGAAAATTGAACAACTTTTTGGTTTTCACATTTATTTGTATATGTTGTCATGACTGCTGATCAGAACCCTAAATTTTTGTAGACATTTTTGACTTGTAATTCCTAAATGTGCTTTTTATAAGGGGCTAATACACCCAAAAATGACTGCAGATATAAGTTAAGAGGTTGTCTGGAGAGAGAGAGACTCAGAATGTCACATCCTTTAATTGAAAGACTATAACGTTTATTTTTCAAACTTTATTTCTTTTCTTTTCTAATTTATACTGAAACTATGAATAACTGTAATGTAATTTTATTTTTCTTTATTTCTCTATTTTTATACCTAAGATTTGTATCTACGTCCTAAGATTGTGCCATTTGTGGGGATATTGTACACTTTTCACAGTACTCCTATACTTGAACACGCATGACAAATGAACCTAAATCTAAGCATCCAAAGTTGTTAAGGGAACTTGAACAGCAACTCTTCACAGAGGAAGAGGCATGTCAAAACAGATTAGACTGTAATCTTTTCATCTGAAAAGATGAAGAGGAGCTGATGACTCTGTGCTCAACAGCAAACCACCCTCTGTGGATTATGATCCAAAGGAGATTCACAAGCAAGAGGTATTAGAAATCCTACAGAGGGTGAAAATAGATAAGTCCCCTGGGCCAGATGGGATTTATCCTAGGATCCTCTGGGAAGCCAGGGAGGAGATTGCCGAGCCTTTGGCATTGATCTTTAACTCGTCGTTGTCTACAGGAATAGTGCCAGATGACTGGAGGATAGCAAATGTGGTTCCCCTGTTCAAGAAGGGGAGTAGAGACAACCGTGGTAATTATAGACCAGTGAGCCTTACCTCAGTTGTTGGTAAAGTGTTGGAAACGGTTATAAGGGATAGGATTTATAATCATCTAGAAAAGAATAAGTTGATTAGGGATAGTCAACACGGTTTTGTGAAGGGAAGGTCGTGCCTCACAAACCTTATTGAGTTCTTTGAGAAGGTGACCAAACAGGTAGATGGGAGTAAGCCGTTTGTTGTGGTGTATATGGATTTCAGCAAGGCGTTCGATAAGGTTCCCCACAGTAGGCTATTGTACAAAATGCGGAGGAGTGGAATTGTGGGAGATATAGCAGTTTGGATCGGAAATTGGCTTGCTGAAAGAAGACAGAGGGTGGTAGTTGATGGGAAATGTTCATCCTGGAGACCAGTTACCAGTGGTGTACCGCAAGGGTCGGTGTTGGGTCCACTGCTGTTTGTCATTTTTATAAATGACCTGGATGAGGGCGTAGAAGGATGGGTTAGTAAATTTGCAGATGACACTAAGGTCGGTGGAGTTGTGGATAGTGACGAAGGATGCTGTAGGTTGCAGAGAGACATAGATAAGCTGGAGAGCTGGTCTGAGAGGTAGCAAATGGAGTTTAATGCAGACAAGTGTGAGGTGATGCACTTTGGTAGGAGTAACTAGAAGGCAAAGTACTGGGCTAATGGTAAGATTCTTATTAGTGTAGATGAGCAGAGAGATCTCGGCGTCCATGTACACAGATCCTTGAAAGTTGCCACCCAGGTTGACAGGGCTGTTAAGAAGGCATACAGTGTTTTAGCTTTTATTAATAGAGGGATAGAGTTCCGGAACCAAGAGGTTATGGTGAAGCTGTACAAATTCTGGTGTGGCCACACTTGGAGTATTGCGTACAGTTCTGGTTACCGCATTATAAGAAGAATGTGGAAGCTTTGGAAAGGGTGCAGAGAAGATTTACTAGGATGTTGCCTGGTATGGAGGGAAGGTCTTATGAGGAAAGGCTGAGGGACTTGAGGCTGTTTTCATTGGAGAGAAGAAGGTTGAGAGGTGACTTAATTGAAACATATAAAATAATCGGAGGGTTAGATAGGGTGGATAGGCAGAGCCTAGGATGGTGATGGCGAGCACGAGGGGGCATTGCTTTAAATTGAGGAGTGAAAGATACAGGACAGATGTCAGGGGTAGTTTCTTTACTCAGAGAGTAGTAAGGGAATGGAATGCTTTGCCTGCAACGGTAGTAGATTTGCCAACTTTAGGTTCATTTAAGTCGTCATTGGATGAGCATATGGACGTACATGGAATAGTGTAGGTTAGATGGGTTTCAGATCGGTATGACAGGTCGGCACAACATCGCGGGCCGAAGGGCCTGCACTGTGCTGTAATGTTCTATGTTCTATGTTCAATATGCAGACACCTTTTGTGCTTTTCTTCCTTTAGAGAGTACACAAGGACACAGGTTATATAGCTACTTTCAACCCAGTGGAGTGAGCTCGTGGGACTGCTCATTGTTGTGTGTGCCTGCCTGGGTTTGAGTGTTAGTTGGAGGTAATGGTCACAGTCACCCCTGCATTGCAGGTAAACAGAGCAACTCAGGCTTGACTGCTTGTAGCCAGCTACCTCTTAATATAAACCAAAGAGAAACAGAGCAACTAAAGGACTCTCTGTTTCACTCTGAATTTAGTCATAGTCAAAAGAAATCACAAATTGCAAAATTAACTTGAAATTAGCTTTTCTATGACCAACGCCAATAATACCAATAACTTCCACTGCACCAATTACAATATTTAACTGTCCACTTTTGTGCACAATTTACAACATTTTAAAAAATTTATCTTTAAGTCTCAACCTCTCATTTCTGATCTCTGTGTATATACGTTGTGTTATCTTTAAGGCTTACATCATTTCTAATTTGTATATGTGTTGTGCTACCATTTCTCCTCACCTTTAGTAATTAATAAACTCACTCTTTGTTAACTCAAAAAACTGATTATATTAAATATTTTTAAAACATAAGCTCACCTGGGTTTGGGAGAAAGGTACCCACAAAGGAAGGGATCAATTTTTAAGTGAAAAGAAAGGCAAAGAACTGAGAATCAGAAACAAAAACAGAATTTGCTAGAAAAGTTTATCAGGTCTGGCAGCGCCTGTGCAGAGCTTCTGGAGAAGGGCCACTTGAGCCGAAACATTAACTCTGCTTTTTCTGCACAGATGTTGCAAGGTTTGCTGAGTTTTTCCAGCAATTTCTGTTTTGAAATTAAATTTGATATAACCAAATGGGGTGGTAGGGAGGGGTGGGGTGGGTGGGGTGCGTAGGAGAATATAGAAGGAACGCAGGTTCGCCCCTCCTTTCCCAGGTGTACCCAGAGTCTCGGCATAACAATATCCAGACCTTGGAAGTCGCTGTCTGATTTATTCCATTATAACAGTGATTACAGCCTCACCAGTGTTCCAACTATTAAAGTCCAAGCTGCTGTAAAATTAAGCATTTAGAAAAGAGAGGTAGTGATTCATTTCTGACTGAGGAGTTAAGGATTACAAAGAAGCAATTATAGAACATAGAACAATGCAGCGCAGAACAGGCCCTTCGTCCCTCAATGTTGCGCCGACCTGTGAACTAATATAAGCCCATCCACCAACACTATCCCATCATCATCCATATGCTTATCCAAGGGCTGTTTAAATGCCCCTAATGTGGCTGAGTTGACTACATTGGTAGGCAGGGAGTTCCACGCCCTTACCACTCTCTGAGTAAAGAACCTGCTTCTGACATCTGTCTTAATCACCCCTCAATTTGCAGCTATGCCCCCTCATACAAGCCGATGTCATCATCCTCGGAAAAAGACTCTCACAGCCCACCCTATCTAATCCTCACTTAAGTTTAAGTTTAAATTAACCTCACTATGTCTTTTTTGCAAGGATTAGAGTTTGTATTTGTAAGTAATTATGGCGAAGATAGAGGGTGCAGCTTAGCAGTAATGTCCTCCCACTTATTGTGAGCATGAGAAGATTCACAAGTTAACATAATACACAGAACAAAGAATAGTACAACACGGGGATAGACCCATTGGCCCATTAAGTCTGCACTGACACATGATGTCTTTCTAAACTGACAACCTTTGCCTCTATGCAGTTCATATCCCTCTATTACCTGCCTATTCATGTAACTGTCAAGATGCCTCTTAAACTTTGCTATCGGATCTGCTTCTGTCGCCTCCTTTGGCAGCGGATTCCAGCCCACCGTCTGTATAAAAACCTTAGCTCTCACATCTCTTTTAAACTTTTCCCTTTTCGCCTACTTCCCCTAGTAACTGACATTTCTACCCTAGGAGAAAAGGCTCTGATTATCCACTCTATGCATACCTCTCATAATTTTGTAAACTTCTTTCATGTCGCCTTTTGGCCTCTGACAGTCAAGTGAAAACAAACCATGTTTGTACAATTTCTCCTTGTACCTATTACCCTCCAAATCAGGCAACATTTTGGTAAACATTCTTTGTACCCTGTCCAATGCCTCCATGACTCGGCTTTATGGGAACTGGAAGTGCACACAATATTCCAAATATGACCTAACTAAATTTCTATTCAACTGTAGCATGTTTTGCTAATTTTTAAATTCTTTCCCCTGACTGATGAAGACAAGCATGCCATATGCTTTGTGACCACTTTATCCACTTGCATTGCCACTTTTGGGAAATTGTAGACCTGTACACTTAGATCCATCTGTATGTTACTTTGCATAGAAGCACATGCTTACTTATATTGTATACTATGGAGCAGATTTATATCTTGTGCTGTATATTTTGTAGTAATTTTTGGATTCATATTTGGTGTTGTCAGTTTTTATACACACTAGAAAGAGATGAGTCATGTATCAGTTTTCCCAGAGCTTAATCCCTTTGAATGTTTAATTGAATGCTTGACAGAATTTTTCTCTATTACACTGTGCAGCTCTTCAAATAGAAACATAGAAATTCAAATAAAAATATAATTTTAATATTAAATGTAATATCTAAGCTTGTAAAAAAATTAAACTTCACTGCTGATTTTAAACATCTTGAGGAAAGACAGCAAAATATGAAAGAAAATAATATGAAGAGACACATAATAATAAAATACTGTATCTTTAAAGCTGCAAGGTGAAATGAAAATAAGTGACACTGTTCGTGATCAATTTGCCCAGAAATATTTACTTTCATGAGATGAGTAACACCTTAATTACAAGCTTACACTGTACACCCACTTACTAACCACGCATTAATGTTCTGTGTTCTACAGAGAAAGATTCATTGACTGACAAATTTAATTGCACTTTAAAGTGCCCTTTTCAATAAAGATCCAGCATTGCAAAAAAAAATCTAGCTGAGCACTTGAAGAATAGATAAATTACTAATCCTCCAAAGTGATAACAAAAAAAGGTAGCAAGCCTATGGGAAATAAAACTCAAAGATTTAAAAAACAGAATCAGATAATTGCTGAACTTACAGTCAACTGCAACACTAAGGAGTTTCTGATGTACTTTCAAAATCAGTATGGTTGCTGGAAAAAAATAAAAATTACTTTGGTACGTTGAGTCTCATATGACTGAGTTTCTGTGTTTTGAGGGACAAGCATGATTGGCTGAATCACCTCCTTTTGTACTGTAATGATTTTCTGTTTATTTTGTACACATCTTTGGCCCTATCTTCCATACGAAAAGTATTCACTTATAATTCAAGCACCTTTCATTCGCCCAGGGTTGGCAATTATGTAGTGATGCCAGTTAGAGTGAGCGGGTGCTAGGTTTGTGATTCTGTGATGAAGGGTCTAGGCCCGAAACGTCAGCTTTTGTGCTCCTGAGATGCTGCTGGGCCTGCTGTGTTCATCCAGCCTCACATTTCATTATCTTGTGATTCTAGCTTATTTCCCATTGGGGTGCGTCATTATTCACTGCACATATGTGGTAATTAAATCATACAGGAATGTTCATCAAATGCATGGGTTTCCAAAATCTCAATGCGTACCCAGAGTGGAAAGAAAAAAAAATCTTTATTGAGTGGTGCACAAATTTCCTCAGAAGTTGTCATGAAGTTGTCGTTCTCCCTGACCTCACATGTAGAAGCTGCCTGGTTATGTAGAGATGAGAGATACCATTTAAAGTGCGACTAATGATACCTGTGAATTTAGGTCTTTGGCTTGAGTTATGACTTCATCTTTTTAATCTTTTAATGATGATTTTCTTCCATACATATTGGTGGGGCTGGACAGGAAGCTCTGGCTTGTTTGCTAGTAGTTAGAAGTCTGAGTGACACTGCTCTCTTCTCCGGTCTGTGACAGAACCACTATTTAAAGTGAGTGTAAAAGTTGTGGCTGGGACAGATTACTTTTCTCCCAAAGGCAACTGACAGCAGGTGTTGGGGAGTTGTAGGCAGTTTGCTCTTTTTGGAAATCTCTTTGAAAGTCTTCTGAAGACCAAAGGAGGTTTTCACTTGCAGAGTTCACACGTACAGCTTATTGAATGTTTTTTCTTATTGACCTTAGGGTTTTAGAGTTGTACTGCACAGAAATGAGCCCTTCAGCCCAACTCATCCATGCCAACCAGGTTTCCAAAACATAATTTGTCCCATATCCCTCTAAAGCCTTCCTACCCATGTATTTAACCAATTGGCTTTTAAATGTTGTAATTGTACCTACTTCTACCACTTCCTGTAGCAACTCATATATGACCCACCCTTTGTGTGAAAAAGTTGCCTCTCACGTCCCTTTTAAATATTTTCTGTCTCACTTTAAACCTATACTGTCTGGTTTTGGACTCCCCAGCCTTGGGGGAAAAGACCTAGCCTATTCACCTCATCCATGCTCTTCATGATTTTATGAACCTCAGTCTCATAAGCTCTAAGGGAAACAAAAGTGACCCAGCAAATCCAGCCGACTTATAAATGAAACCTTCCAGTCTTGCTAACATTTTTGTAACTCTTCTTGGCATCCTTTCCAGTTTAATAAAATTGTATGCAATACTCCAAATGTAGCTTCAATGTCGTGTTTTTCTTTGTTGTTCTGACTTGGGACTGTTGGCTTTGTCAGTAGATATTGTATGGAGCCGTGATGACCTCATGACTTTCTGCTGTTTCAGCACTGAGTAATTAGAAATTGCATTTGGGCTCAAAAGTGGTTGGGTCATATGTCAGAAAGCTTCCTGGGGAAGGAGACAAAATTACTGTCCTGTCCACATGAAAATTGAAGACAGCAATTGCAGTCCCACCAGCATTTTCTAAATCATCAGCAGCAAGTGATGGAAGATGTTATCAGCAGTGTTATCAAATAGCAGTTACCTACCTACCAGTAATCTATTACCTGATGCTCACTGAACTGCCCTTGATGATCCCCATCACTAGCCAGGCACTGAATACCAACCAGACTTGAGTCCACAGGCCTGTGTGTCTTTCTTTTAGGGTTTTCTGATAGCTGTGACGATTTATTCTCTACCAGCCCTCACATATTACTTTGTAGTTATGAGACCATCAGTTAACAGGTTCTTCATCATTTAATTACAGCAACCTGCATGAAGACACAAGGCATGTTGACAGTGTCGGTAATGTCATCCAATAATTGTCTTTAAGCAAACCATTGGGATGTAGGAATTCTGAGATTTCGACAAACTTATAGTTCCCTCCATGCTGCTTCACTCTGTCCATGGGAACGTGATCTATGTGTCTTTCTGCTTGGTGTGGTGATCAGTCACTACCTTGGAACAGCAGTGCACAGCATTAATGAGATATATTGTAGCGGTTGCCTGGGATAGTTTTGTACGTAAGAAAGCAAAGTCACAGTGACCACGGTGACCTCACCGTGTTGTTTTGTAATTCCAGTTGTGGCTACAGCAGGTGATAGCTTACTTGGTGACATATAGACTTCTGATACCCTGCTCCTCATGAGTCATGAAGAGTACTTCATGAAGATATCTGGCGCTTTGGTCTCAACATGCATTACTCCTTCCTCCTCTACTTGCACCCCTTATTCTTCCTGAAATCTTCACTACTCCCATTTCTCCTCCAAATGGAGTGGCAGGTGTACTATTTCACTGCAGTAAACTAGTCTTGAGGCACAGATAAGGCTTCCAGATTTGGTACAAACGTTTTTTTCCTGGAACCATGATTAACCTGTGGAATAAAAACAAGGCAATAAAGGACCCATAATTTATCTGGAAGCCTTAAGAAGACAAAATGGCATGGTTTTCTGGAAGGTTCTGTCTGACATTTAGTGCTCTGATTTGCTGAGTGTTTTCTGTACTGGGTGAGCCAAGCTTTTGAATAAATAAATTTCTTCTTTCAAGCAAATTCCACAAAGTAAGAACCTTATTGAAATCTTGGATTAAATTATTTTACTGTGTATTCTGCATGCCTAAGGAATACCCCATCTGAGTATGATGGAAAATATTATGTTGACATGAGAACACATTTGTACACTGCATTCCCTATAAGAACTTTAGCAACCCATTTTACACAGTATCTTGAAGACAGAATAATTAGCTTTACACATGTAGTAGGAACTGCAGTTGCTGGAGAATCAGAGATAACAAGGTGTCCGCTGGATGAACACAGCTGGCCAAGCAGAAGAACAGGAAAGCTGACGTTCCGGTCTCGACCCTTCTTCAGAAGTCGGGGAGGGGAAGAGGATTCTGAAATAAATAGGGAGAGAGGGGGAGCGGATAGCAGATGGAAAAAGAAGATAGGTGGCAAGGAGACAGACAGGTCAAAGAGGTGGGGATGGAGCCAGTAAAGGTGAGTGTAGGTAGGGAGTTAGGGAGGGAATAGGTCAGTCCAGGAAGGACGGACAGGTCAAGGGGGTGGGATGAGGCTAGTAGGTAGGACATGGGGGTGGGGCTTGAGGTGGGAGGAGGGGATAGATGGGAGGAAGGACCGGTTAGGGAGGCAGGAATAAGCTTGGCTGGTTTTGGGATGTGGTCAGGGGAGGGGAGATTTTGAAGCTTGTGAAGTCCACCTTGATACCCCTCCCCCGACCGCATCTCAAAAGCAGCCAAGCTTGTCCCCACTTCCCTAACTTGTCCTTTGTCCCACCTACCCTCTCCTTGCACCCCAAACCCCCTACCTACCAGCCTCATCCCACCCCCTTGACCTGCCTATCCTCCCTGCTCTGACCTATTCCCCCCGCCAACACCCCACCTACATTCACCTTTACTGGCTCCACCTCCACCTCTTTGACCTGTCTGTCTCCTCTCCCCCGATCTTCTCCTCTATCCATCATCTATCCGCCTCTCCAGTCTCCCTATTTATTTCAGAATCTCCTTCCCCTCCCCCATTTCCAAAGAATGGTCTAGACCCGAAATTTCAGCTTTTCTGCTCCTTTGATCCTGCTTGGCCTGCTGTGCTCATCTAGCTCTACACCTTGTTATCTCAATTAACTTTATAGATTCTGATCCTTAATGCTGTTTTCATTCTCATTGCAGCACACAGTCTGCAAGTTTTGTGAATGTGGTATTTGATTTTGTGTTTCAATACAGACTTTAACATTACTTTGTTTAAACATCAGCAGAAAAATTATAAGGATAGAAATTGCATTTTAATGCATGAATGTGATCATGTTCGTGTGTCATTCTCCTCTTTACTATTCTAACAGAGGTGCTAACCTCTGAAATAAATGGATCAAAGCTTCCATTAAATAGGACATTGAGACATGCACTCTAAGGTTACAACTATTTCTCGACTAGTGTGTGTGCTAAAATTGAAGGTAATTCCCCATCCCACAAAGAATGACTCATATGAATTACATTAATCATATCTGTACATTTTAATGTGCTAAAATGAACTTGAAAGCCAATCATCTGCAAAATCTGTAATTGGTTGAAAGATATTTTTAAAAGCTAACTAAATTGTATCACATGACCACCATCAGAGTATTAGCCTATCTTTATCTTTCAGATGCTGACTCATCCACTAAATATTCCAGGCCTACATTGCTTTAATTCAAATTCACAGCATTCATTTTTCTAAGAAAATCTAAACAATTTCATAACCTTCTCACTTTTTTCAGCATCTGTCAACTCTTTGTTACTGTTGCTCCACAAATGGCAAGAAATGTGTTGTAATAAGAGAAAGGTTAAGTTGTAAAAAAGTTAAACATAATTATTTGCTGATGGGATGTGGCCTTCACTAATATGGTAAGCATTTATTGGCCATTCCTAATTGCCTCTAAGAGAGCAGAGTTTGGCTACCTTTTGGAACTGGTTTGTTGATGTAATGTAGCTGTACCGACAATGATATTAGAGAGGAACTTCCAGGGTTTTGACTCAGTGGCAGTGGAGAAACCATGATATATTTCCAAGTCAGAATGGTGTGTGTTTTAGAGGGTATCTTGCAGGTGGTTGTGTCCTCATGTGCTTATGTACTCGTTCCTTGGAACAATAGAAGTTATAGATTTGAGAAGAACTGCTGATGAAGTTTGAATGAGCTTTAACAGTGAATCTTATAGATTCTACACACTGCTGTCATACTTCACGTGTGGTGAAAGGAGTGACTATTTTGGTGGTGGCATGGATGTCAGTCAGGTGGACTTTGGATGGTGGGTGTGGACATGGAGCGTGTTGAGTTTCTTGATTTTCTCTCGGACCTGCTCGTTTCCGCTGGAAATACATGATCCCAACCCTGGAGTTTTGTCAAGAAGATACTTATGTAATGGTAGTCTCACTGATTTTAAGCTTAATACATTTGTTTAAAAAAAGTCTGTAATTAAGAATCAAATGATGAGGCTGAATCCATTATCAATTGTAAGCAAAACCCAACTGGCTCACTAATGTCCTTAAGGGAAGGAAACTGCCATCCTTACCTGGTTTGGCCTAAATGTCACTTCAAACCTACAGCAATGTGGTTGACCCTTAACTGCCTTCTAGCCAATTAGGGATGAGCAGTAAGTGCTGGCCTAGCCAGTGATGCCTTCATCATGAATTTAAAAAAAAGGTTAGATGTTTTCAGCATGGGATTAGATGGTGTGTTGTGATTGAGGAAACACTGCAGTGAAACTACAATATCCAAAAGTATGACACTTAAGATTAAAGGAATACCACCAATGATTCTTTGGCACTAGAAGTGTCAGATATTAAATAACATTTAACTACTTCACAATCAAGAGTTTTCATTTTTGTGTATGCATACATGCCTTGAACTCCATTCTTCTACAAATGGCAGCTAAAAGTCATTTCTGAAGAAGGGTCTAAGCCCGAAACGTCAGCCTTCCTGCTCCTCTGATGCTGCTTGGCCTGCTGTGTTCATCCAGCTCTATACCTTGTTATCTCAGATTCTCCAGCATCTCCAGTTCCTACTAACTCTGCAGCTAAAAGTCATACCGGTTAAAGTTAAGAAGTCATTCCTCCAGGTGCAATCAATCATGGAGTAGTAGGTCAAAGAACATTTGGTGATAGAGCATCCAGTCATGGACAACTATTAAAACAATTTCAGACAGATCCCTAGAAGAATCCTAACTGTGAGGTACAGAGATCAATGAAATGCAGAAGTGCTATGGCACAAATGCCATTTAGTTCATTGTGTATCCTGCACCAGGTTGTGAAATCAGCACCGTGACTTAAAAAAAATGCTAAGCGAGAACCAATCTTCAAATAGTAGACCTGAAGAATGCAGCATGCTGGTTTTGTGAATGTTTCAATAACTGAAGGCAAACGAATGCATCCAAGCTACTCAACACTATCAAAATGAGAAGTCTACATTGAGGATAAAAAATGCTGACACTGTTTGAAGGTGAACAACTCCACAAAGGCTACGCCTGAGAAGGGACAACCAATGTCCAGAAATTCAGGATATGGTCAAGAAGAATTTGCCTGTTTCCGAGATCTAGCATATTGAAAAGAAAATAATTACGTGTTTCACCAGACAGCTATCCTCAGCCAAGGGAATTCATGTTAAAGGTCCTCCAGTTAATGCAATAGAGTAACTGCTTGTTTTTCAGAGAAGTTGTGCTCCACAAAGGAAATTAAAGAAAGAACTGGTTCTCCAGCCTACAGAGAGTTTCAAACCCTGCACTTCTCGGAACACAGCCAAAACCAAGGGTTTTTAACTTGAGAGATCTACCAGCCTTCCAAGTCTGAAGAGAACAGTAACACGTCCAGACATTCCAAATTTGAGAAGTCAGAGACTTGTGTGGAGAAAAGATCTGGGTAAAATTAATTATATACATAAATATATAAATATTCATAATAAAAAAAACTTTTATATGGAGAGGTTATGTAAGGGTCTGAAAGATTTAAAGAGATGTGCCTTAAGCACCACCCACTATCATGATATCATACAGACTTTGTGGGAAGCAAGGGAGGATCTCAAAGGAGTAAGACATACCACCTGCATCTTCCTGAGTCTCTGTGATGTTTCTATCTGATCACTGTTAGCATGCAGTAAATTTACATTTTGTTTAAAATAAGAGCCCTTTATTGTCACGCCACTAAGTTTTTAGATAACACACTCGACCAAGTAGACTCTAGATCAATTCGATCGAGAGATTATTGGCATTAAATCCACTATATAGTTAACAATAGCCCAAGACAGTCCAGAAAATAAGTTGAGCAGTGATACAGATTGGTCATACAACATGAACCAGAGGGGTACTAATATCCTGGGTGGGAAATTTGCTAGTGCCATTTGGGTGGATTTAAATTAGCTCAGCAGGGGGATGGGAACCTGTGGTATAGTTCCACTACACAGGAAGATGAGAGTAGGGAGGACATGGACAGGATTTCACTGTAACAGAAGTGTGCTGGCAGTCAGCAAGCTAGTTTGAAGTGTGTTTACTTCAACGCCAGGAGTGTCTGGAATAAGGTAGGTGAGCTTGCAGCATGGATAGGTAACTGGGACTTTGATGTTATGGCCATTTCGAAGACATGGATAGAGCAGGGTCAGGAATGGATGTTGCAGGTTCCAGGATTTAGGTCTTTCATAAAGATCAGGGAAGGTGGTAAAAGAGGGGGAGGTGTGGCTTTGTTAGTCGAGGACAGTATAACGGTGGCTGAAAGAACTTTTGACGAGGACTCGTCTACTGAGGTGGTATGGGCTGAGGTCAGAAACAGGAGAGGAGAGGTAATACTGCTGGGAGTTTTTTTATAGGCCTCTGCAAAGTTCCAGGGATGTGGAGGAGAGGATTGGCAAAATGAATCTGGCCAGGAGTGAAAGGAACAGGGTGGTCATAATGGGAAACTTTTAACTTCCCCAACATTGACTGGAAATGCTATAACTCTAGTACCTCGGATGGATCAGTTTTTGTCCAATGTGTGCAGGAAGGTTTCCTGGTTCAGTATGTCGAAGGGCCGACAAGAGGGGAGGCCATACTGGATATGGTACTTGGTAATGAACCAGGCCAGGTGTTTGATATAGTGGCAGGTGAGCTCTTTGGAGAGAGTGACCATAATTCAGTTACGTTTAGTTTAGCAATGGCAAGGGATAGGAATGTACCACAGGGCAAGACTTATAGATGAGGGAAGGGCATTTATAATGTGATTACGCAAGACTTAGGAGGCATAAAATTGGTTAGCAAAATGCAGGGAATGGGGACAATCGAAATATGGAGCTGGTTAAAGGAACAGATATTACGTGTCCTTGATTGGTATGTCCCTGTCAGGCAGGGAGGAAGTGATTAGGTAAGGGAACCATGGTCTACTAAAAAAACTGTAACTCTTGTTAAGCGGAAGAGGGAGGCTTATGTGACGATGAGACGAGATGGTTCAGATGAGGCGTTGGAGAGCTACAGATTAGCTAGGAAGGATTTAAAGAGAGAGTTAAGAAGAGCAAGGAGGGGACATGCCAGACATTAGCAGGTAGAATAAAGGACAACCCTAAAGCTTTATATAGGCTTGTGAGGAATAAAAGGATGACTAGGGTAAGAATAGAGCCAATGAAAGACAGAAGTGGGAAGTTGTGTGTGGACCCTGTGGAGATCGGAGAGGTGCTACGTGATTATTTCTCATCTGTTTTCACTCAGGAAAAGGAGAATATTGTAGAGGAGAAGACTGAGATACAGGCTATTAGACTTGAAAAGATTGAGGTTAGTAAGGAGGATGTGTTATCAATTCTAGAAGGTGTGAAGGTAGATAAATCCCTTGAGTCAGATGGAATTTTTCCGAGGATTCTCTGGGAAGCTAGGGAGGAGATGGTGGAGCCTTTGGCCTTGATCTTTGAGTCATCATTGTCTACAGGTTTAGTACCAGAGGACTGGAGGATTGCAAGTGTTGTGCCCTTGGTCAAGCAGGGCAGTAGGGATGACCCAGGTAATTATAGACCCGTGAGCCTTACGTCTGTTGTAGGAAAAGTTTTGGAAAGGATTATAAGAGGTAGGATTTATAATCATCTAGAAAGCAACAGTTTGATTGGAGATAGTCAGCATGGATTTGTCAAGGGCAGGTCATGCCTCACAAACCTCATTGCGTTTTTTGAGAAGGTGACCAAGCATGTGGATGAGGGAAGGGCAGTTGAGGTGGTATACATGGACTTCAGTAAAGCCTTTGATAAGGTTCCACATGGTAGGCTATTGGAGAAAACACGGATGCACGGGATTGAGGGAGATTTAGCAGTTTGGATTAGAAACTGGCTTTCTGTAAGAAGGCAACAAGTGGTGGTTGATGGAAAATATTCAGCCTGGAGTCCGATTACTATTGGTGTGCCACAAGGATCTGTTTTGGGACCACCACTGTTTGTCATTTTTATAAATGACTTGGACGCAGGCATAGGTGGATGGTTTAGTAAGTTTGCAGATGACAGTAAAGTCGGTGGAGTGGTGGACAGTGTGGAAGAATGTTGCAGGTTGCAGGAAGACTTGGATAAACTGCAGAATTGGGCTGAAAGGTGGCAAACAGAGTTCAATACAGATAAATGTGAGGTTATTCACTTTGGGAAGAATAATAGGAAGGCAGAATACTGGGTCAATGGAAAGATTCTTGGTAGTGTGGATGTGCAGAGAGATCTTGGTGTCCATGTACGTAGATCCCTGAAAGTTGCCACCCAGGTTGGTAGTGCTGTTAAGAAAGCATACGGTGTGTTAGATTTTATTGGTGGATGGATTGAGTTCCAGAGCCGTGATGTCATGCTGCAACTGTACAAAACGCTAGTGTGGACTCACTTGAAATATTGCGTGCAGTTCTGGTCGCCCCATTACCGGAAGGATGTGGAAGCATTAGAAGACGTGCAGAGGAAATTTACCAGGATGTTGCCTGGTCTGGAGGGAAGGGCTTATGAGGAAAGGCTGAGCGACTTGGATCTGTTCTCATTGGAGAGTAGAAGGCTGTGAGGGGATTTAATAGAGACATTCAAGATGATCAGAGGATTAGATAGGGTGGACAGTGAGAGTCTTTTTCCTAGGATGATGACGTCGGCTTGTGCAAGGGAGCATAGATTCAAATTGAGGGATGATAGATTTAAGACAGATGTCAGAGGCAGGTTCTTTACTCAGAGAGTGGTAAGGGTGTGGAATGCCCTGCCTGTCAATGTAGTTAACTCAGCCACATTAGGGGCATTTAAACAGTCCTTGGATAAGCATATGGATGATGATGGGATATTAAAGGAGGAATGGCTTAAATTAGTTCACAGGTTGGCACAACATCGAGGGCCGAAGGGCCTGTTCTGCGCTGTATTGTTCTATGTTCTATGTGTGCCGGCACATACACGATCCCTAAGGCTACTTGCTCCTTATCGCCACGTAAGGCTCTTCAACTCCTTATATACTGTAACGCTGCTTTACTCACATCTAAGATTAGACTAAATTCCCTACGGTGTGGAAACAGGCCCTTCAGCCCAACAAGTCCACACCGCCCCTTTGCAGCATCCCACCCAGACCCATCCCCCTATAGCCCACACACCCCTGAACACTATGGGCAATTTAGCATGGCCAATCCACCGAGTCTGGATGACCTATCAAATCGAACTGTCCAGTGCAATGTCTATTCAGTTCTCTTAACATATTCATTCTAGTCTGGTGTCTTGGCTCCTAACGCTGTATTGATTACATCATCATGATCTGGATGGATCACTTTATACACAGTAAACATGCTGGGAGGTGAGAGACAAATGAACTGCAGAAGCTGGAATCCAATGTAGACAAACAGAAGGCTGGAAGAACATAGCAAGCCAGGCAGCATCCGGAGGAAAGGAACAGTCAATGTTTCAAGTATTACCCCTCTTCAGGACTGGATGTCAGGGTATGGGGAGCTGCAGATAAAAGGGGGGGGGGTGCGGGAGGGAGGGAGGCAGAATGGTGGTGATAGGTGGGCGCTGGTGGTAGACACAACCTGCTTGGTCCATGAGAGGGATGAAACCGGTTGGTGAATGGTGTTGCCTGGACTGGGTTCCTCCTTTCTACAGCCATTTTGACCAGGGCTTCCAAAGTAGGTTCAGAATGTGGGATTCAAACCTACAGGTCTTGCTGTCATTCCTCTTGTCTGCAGCCAGAGTAAATCTCCCCATTAAGAGGTGTTAACTAACTTTAAGTAACGGAGGCCTAATGATCACACACCCAGGTCCTAACAAAACAGATTAGCAACCAATAATGTGCTGCCAGAATCAATTTTATATGGTCTCTGTGCCGACAAGAACAACCAAGTACAGCATGTTCACGTGCTTTTGGGCACAATTGAATATCTCAAGCAGCTACTCCTCTAATTATGTTACAAATGTGTTAACCATAGTACTATGAAAATTGCTAGATGACTGTGACCATCAATTAAATTGCACAATGTTAAATATTTCAGTCTTCACTAACTGTATTTGAAATTTATGCTGAAATAACTTCTAGTGTGTTTTTATAAGTCAGCATTCTGCAAATACTGAATGCTATTCTTTGTAAGTTATAATGAAAGTTCGCAAAAATATAAAGTGGTCACATTAAACACAGAACATAAAGGAGACAAAAATCAAATTACTGTATCTGGAAGCTCGAAAAACATCATTGTATTCCCCAGAACAGCTTTCCCTTGGACTACAAGGAATAACAAGGTGGTGTAAGATGCCAGAACTTAAACAGTTTTAGATACCTAATGAAAACACTTTGGTCTGATGCATTTTCCCACTGAACAAATTTAGAGAAATACAGTTAACATCATGTACATTTTAATAGACAGGATGAATCATAATAAGGTAGGCATGAACTGTGCTGACGAGAGCCAAAGTAAAAACAGAATTTTTGGTTTACGTAATACACTGATATTAAAAATAAGGTATTTTCATACTTGGTTAGAAGTCTTTTTCACATTTTTAACTAAGATGTAAACTGCTTTGTATGCCATTACTCTTAGCACAACGCAGTATGTACTTCAGGGACAGCAAACTAATGAATTTTAAGCAAATAAGAAGAAGCATTAAACAAAAAGCTGTAGTGGCTTTCAAAACAATTTTTCACAATGCCCAGCAGAAGTATATTCCAGTGATAAGGAAGAACTGTAGGAAAAGACAAAGCCTGACATGGATGTCTAAGGAAATAAAGGAAAGTATCAGATTGAAAAAAAAACGCAATACAAAAAAGCAAAGAGTAGTGGGAAATTAGTAGACTGGTAAACTTTAAAGGCCAACAGAAAGCCACAAAAAAGTTATAAAGAAAGGTAAGATAGATTATGAGAGTAAACTAGCTTAGAATATAAAAACAGTCAGCAAAAGTTTCTGTAAATATGTAAATCATAAAAGAGTGGCGAAGGTAAACATTGGTCCTTTAGATGTTGAGAAGACCAATTTAATAACTGGGAATGAGGAAATAGCCGAGACCTTTCACAGTTATTTCGTGTTGGCCTTCACAGTGAAAGACACAAATAACATGCCAAAAACTAATAGCAAGAAGGTTATAGCAGGTGAGGACCTAGAAACTATCATTATCACTAAGGAGGCAGTGCTGGGCAACCTAATGGGGGTGAAAGGTAGACAAGTCTCCTGGCCCTGATGAAATGCATCCCAAGATGCTAAAAGAGGTGATGGGGAAATAACAAATGCACTAGTAATTATTTACCAAAATTGACTGCATTCTGGGATGGTTCCCGCAGATTGGAAAACAGCCAATGTAATGCCACTGTTTAAAAAAGGGAGAAGACAAAACACAGGTAACTATAGGCCAGTTAGCTTAACATTGGTCATGGGGAAAATGCATGAATCTATCAATAAGGAGGAAATAGGAAGACATCTGGATATGAATTGTCCCATTGGGAACACCCAACATGGGTTCATGAAGGGTAGGTCATGTTTAACTAATTTGCTGGAATTCTTTGGGGATATTACTTGCATGGTGGACAATGGGGAACCTGTAGATGTGGTGTATCTGGATTTCCAGAAGGAATTTGACAAGGTATCACACTAAAGGCTGCTATATAAGACAAAGCTGCATGGTATTACAGGTAGTGTATTGTCATGGATAGAGGATTGGTTGACCAATAGAAAGCAAAGAGTCGGGGTAAATTGGTGTTTTTTTTGTTGGTGGTCAGTGGCTAGTGGCGTGCCTCACGGATCAGTGTTGGGACCTCAACTGTTTACAATTTACAAAGATGATTTGGAGTTGGGGACGAAGTCTGGTGTGTCAAAATTTGCAGGTGATCCTAAGCTGAGTGGTAGACCAAAGTGTGCAGAAGACACTGAAAGTCTGCAGAGGGATATATAGAACATAGAACTTTACAGCACAGTACAGGCCCTTCGGCCCTCGATGTTGTGCCGACCTGTCATACCGAACTCAAGCCCATCTAACCTACGCTATTCCATGTACGTCCATATGCTTGTCCAATGACGACTTAAATGTACCTAAAGTTGGCGAATCTACTACCGTTGCAGGCAGAGCGTTCCATTCCCTTACTACTCTCTGAGTAAAGAAACTACCTCTGACATCTGTCCTATATCTTTCACTCCTCAATTTAAAGCTATGCCCCCTCGTGCTCGCCGTCACCATCCTAGGAAAAAGGCTCTCCCTATCCACCCTATCTAACCCTCTGATTATTTTATATGTTTCAATTAAGTCACCTCTCAACCTTCTTCTCTCCAATGAAAACAGCCTCAAGTCCCTCAGCCTTTCCTCGTAAGACCTTCCCTCCATACCAGGCAACATCCTAGTAAATCTCCTCTGCACCTTTTCCAAAGCTTCCACATCCTTCTTACAATGCGGTGACCAGAACTGTACGCAATACTCCAAGTGCGGCCGCACCAGAGTTTTGTACAGCTTCACCATAACCTCTTGGTTCCGGAACTCTATCCCTCTATTAATAAAAGCTAAAACACTGCATGCCTTCTTAACAGCCCTGTCAACCTGGGTGGCAACTTTCAAGGATCTGTGTACATGGACACCGTGATCTCTCTGCTCATCTATACTGCTAAGAATCTTACCATTAGCCCTGTACTTTGCCTTCTGGTTACTCCTACCAAAGTGCATCACCTCACACTTGTCTGCATTAAACTCCATTTGCCACCTCTCAGACCAGCTCTCCAGCTTATCTATGTCTCTCTGCAACCTACAGCATCCTTCGTCACTATCCACAACTCCACCGACCTTAGTGTCATCTGCAAATTTACTAACCCATCCTTCTACGCCCTCATCCAGGTCATTTATAAAAATGACAAACAGCAGTGGACCCAATACTGACCCTTGAGGTACACCACTGGTAACCTGTCTCCAGGATGAACATTTCTCAACAACTATCACCCTCTGTCTTCCTTCAGCAAGCCAATTTCCAATCCAAACTGCTATATCTCCCACAATTCCATTCCTCTGCATTTTGTACAGTAGCCTATTGTGGGGAACCTTATCGAACGCCTTGCTGAAATCCATATACACCACATCACCAGTTTACTCTCATCTACCTGTTTGGTCACCTTCTCAAAGAACTCAATAAGGTTTGTGAGGCACGACCTTCCCTTCACAATACCGTGCTGACTATCCCTAATCAATTTATTCTTTTCTAGATGATTATAAATCCTATCCCTTATAACCGTTTCCAACACTTTACCAACAACTGAGGTAAGGCTCACTGGTCTATAATTACCACGGTTGTCTCTACTCCCCTTCTTGAACAGGGGAACCACATTTGCTATCCTCCAGTCATCTGGCACTATTCCTATAGACAATGACGAGTTAAAGATCAATGTCAAAGACTCGGCAATCTCCTCCCTGGCTTCCCAGAGGATCCTAGGATAAATCCCATCTGGCCCAGGGGACTTACCTATCTTCACCTTTTGAAGGATTTCTAATGCCTCTTCCATGTGAACCTCAATCCCACCTAGTCTAGTAGCCCGTATCTCAGTATTTTCCTCAACAACATTGTCGTTTTCTAGAGTGAATACTGTTGAAAAATATTCATTTAGCGCTTCCCCTATCTCATCTGACTCCACACACAACTTCCCACTACTATCCTTGATTGGGCCTAATCTTTCTTTCGTCATTCTTTTATTCCTTAAATACCAATAGAAAACCTTAGGGTTTACCCTGATCCTATCCGCCAACAACTTCTCATGTCTCCTCCTGGCTCTTCTGGGCTCTCTCTTTAGGTCTTTCCTGGCTACCTTGTAGCCCTCAAGTGCCCTAACTGAGCCTTCACATCTCATTCTAACATAAGCCTTCTTCTTCCTCTTGACCAGAGATTCCACCTCCTTCGTAAACCACGGCTCCCACACTCTACAGCTTCCTCCCTGCCTGACAGGTACATATTTATCTAGGACATACAGGAGCTTTTCCTTGAATAAGCTCCACATTTCTAATGTGCCCATCCCCTGCAGTTTCCTTCCCCATTCTATACTCCTTAAAGCTTGCCTAATCTCATCGTAATTGCCTTTCCCCCAGCTATAACTCTTGCCCAGTGGTATACACCTGTCCCTTTCCATCACTAAAGTAAACATAACAGAATTGTGATCGCTATCACCAAAGTGCTCACCTACTTCCAAATCTAACACCTGGCCGTGCTCATTACCCCGTACCAAATCTAATGCGGCTTCGCCCCTTGTTGGCCTATCTACATACTGTGTCAGGAAGCCCTCCTGCACACACTGGACAAAAACTGACCCATCTATAGTACTCGAACTATAGTGTTCCCAGTCAATATCTGGAAAGTTGAAGTCCCCCATGACAACTACCCTGTCTCTCTCACTCCTATCGAGAATCATCTTTGCTATCCTTTCCTCTACATCTCTGGAACTATTCGGAGGCCTATAGAAAACTCCCAACAGGGTGACCTCTCCTTTCCTGTTTCTAACCTCAGCCCATACTACCTCAGTCGACGAGTCCCCAAACATCCTTTCTGCAAGTCTAAGTGAGTAGGCAAAGGTCTGGCAGATGGAGTACAATGTTGATAAGTTTGAAGTCATCCATTCTGGTAGGAATAACCACAAAATGGACTAAGTTTTAAAAGGTAAAAAATTGCAGCACGCTGCTGTGCAGAGGGGCTTGGGTGTCCTTGTGCATGAATCGCTAAAAGTAGGATTGCAGGTGCAGCAGGTAATTAAAAAGGCAAATGGAATTTTGTCTGCCATTGCTCAAGGGATGGAGTTTAAAAACAGGGAGGCTATGCTGCAGCTGTATAGGGTCCTGGAGAGGCCACACCTGGAGTACTGTGTGCAGTTTTGATCTCCTTACTCGAGAAGAGATATACTACCACTGGAAGGGGTGCAAGGGAGATTCACTCAGTTGATTCCAGAGTTGAGAGGGTTGGATTATAAAGAGAGACTGAGTAGACTGGGATTATACTCATTGGAATTCAGAAGAATGCGGGGAGATCTTATAGAAACATATAAGATTATGAAGGGAATAGATAAGCTGGAGGCAGGGAGGTTGTTTCCACTTGCAGGTGAAACTAGGACTAGAGGGCAGTGCCTCAAAATAAAGGGAAGCAGATGTAGGACTGAGGTCAGGAGGAACTTCTTCACTCAAAGGGTTGTGAATCAGTGGAATTCCCTGCCCAATGAAGCGGTTTTTTAAGGCAAGGCTAGATAAATTTTTGAACAGTAAAGGAATTAAGGGTTATGGTGAGTGGGCGGGTAAGTGGAGCTGCGTCTCAAAGATCAGCCATGATCTTATTTAATGGCGGGGCAGGCTTAAGGGGCCAGATGGCCTACTCCTGCTCCTCATTCTTATGTTCTTCTGGTTCACATCTTGTTATGCCTATGCTTTTCACAAGTGTTATTGCTATGCTTATTTCTATTTTCCAAACAGACTACCGTGTTTATCTCAGCTTCAAGAGACTCGTCTTTTGCTTCAGTTTTAGTCAGACTGATGGTCGGTTCAGCATTGTTTCATTTGCTTTTCCAATACAAAGCCTTGATCAGCAGACCAAAATAAACAGTTTGATTCTACCTGTTGAGGCTATCAAAACTAAAGCTAGACAGGACTGCAGACAAGGAAAGTTTGTCCTGAATTGTGACCACTGCTAAGGTTTTCCTGTCACTTATAGGATGGTCTCAATTTTAATGACAAAGAAATCCATGAGCTCCCAGCACTTGTTGGAGTTAAGAATGAAAGAGACAGGGAAAAGGGTTTAAGCTGATCGTTTGTATTGCATGTTCATTCAAACTTAATTTCATACTCCAGCACTAAAATTCCTCCTAATATCAAATTCAATCAAAGAAAATACAAGCACAGTGTTACTACTTCATGTTTGCATGTTTTAAACTAAATGCATTCAGGCAGTTTTAATTTAGAAGGTCCCTTGAGCATTATCATTTTGTTTTCTTATCAACAGTCAAGATAGATTAGTACGTTGTGTTGTAAAATAAATCTGGTTGGAAATGAGATGGTAATGTGCTGTGTGTGTAGACCGTGGCTTTGTCAATTCCACAGGGCCTAAATTCAGTCATGCCATTGTGGGGTAATTTAAGCAGGGCCTTGGCACCTTTGACAGGGTAAGTGTGAGAAAAGATTGAACAGTGGATTGCTGTACCTGTTAACTGTAAGCGTGCAAAATTCTCATTTGATAGTTTACAGATGCATGCTACTAGAAGTGTTGTAGCTCATTACTTTTACTACCCTTTCAACTGTCTGCTCAGCTTGGGAAGAATGATCTAATTAATGAGTATCAAGATCAGATTACAATTCTGCACACAAAAATATAGGATGAGTTAGGATATATAGGATATAGAATTTTAGTTAAAGAATATTTTAATTTTAAAGTGTAACCATAACTTACCTAAGAACATCTGCAGTGGAACACATTGGCAGAAAGATTAAATATCATATTGGTTTAATTTTTTAATGCCTTTCATCTAGCAGCTACAGCAATAAAACAGAATGTTTCAGAGCTTCAGAAAACCTGCAGGAATCAAGCTTAACTTTGATCGTTTTTGAACCCAAACTATTGACATACACTGTCAGCTTTCCAAAAAGTATGCCCATATTGCAAGTCTATTAGTTGCTGTTCTGAAGAAGGGTCTAGGACCAAAACATTAGCCTCTGATGCTGCTTGGCCTGTTGTGTCGATCCAGCTCTACACCTTGTTATCTCAGTTGCTATATTCCCTTCGCTTTCAAGATTAGACGAGTTTTCAATCATAGAAAGTTGACATTTCGGGTCGGAACTCTTCTTTAGGGTCCCGACCGAAACATCAACTTTCCTGCTCCTCTGATGCTGCCTGGCTGCTGTGTTCCTCCAGCTCTACACTGTGTAATTTCTGACTCCAGCATCTGAAGTTCCCACTATCTCCAGTGGAGTTTAAGTTTGTTTTTACTGCTGTGTACCCTAAAATGATGGTTGTCTTTTGACATCTTCCTTCACTGTGAGAATGGTAGCCCTGTGCATCTGAACAGTTTTATATAATTACACTGTTTTGTTCACCCCTGTACTTTGCTCCTTGTGTACTTTTATGTTCTCTGTACAGTCATTTTGGATCTACCTCACATATTGTTCTACATCTGCCTGTTGAGTACCTCAGCTTCTGTTTTCCATTCTGTTCCGTTCCAGACTTCTAAAGTGCATATTCTGCAGTTATTTTTTGACTTGCTAAGGAAGAATGTGTAAGGTGATGAAAACCAAAGCTCGATGTTTCGCTTTTGAAAAGGCTTTTCAACAAGAAAAGTTAAATTTGCTATATGCCATTGTAATCAGCTGCTTCCAGCTCTAACAGCAGAATTGATTTGCCCCTGTGCTCAAATCAAGCTATGAGATGAGAGACCATTAGATCATGTATAATTTTTGGGTAGTTATACAAAGCTTTATGACGTACACAGAAAAAAAATGATATGGAGCTAAAAGGACTAATTTAGGGTGGTTTCAAGACATAACTGCATCATGAGCACACATTCATCAATTACAAAATAAACAGTTCAGGAGACCAACCAGTGAGATGCTTCAATGAAGGATCAATGTGCTGCAAGACCAGATTATCATGGGATTGATACATTTTTACAAAATGCTGTCACTTAGCTTTAACATTTGTCATTTTGAAAATAATAAACAAAGCAGCCATTGTTTGGATGGTAAATGATCTTTCAAGTCCCAGTATTCCAGGAGAGAAGCACATACTCATTAAAAGCCAAAGCTAAGGATCTGAAAGATATTTTCCGATCACCCTGTTCAGATACGTTATGACGTCTGAAGCAGTTGGAACTTAATTCCGGGTGTCTTGGCTCAGAAGTAGGGACAATGTCATTGCATCGCAAAAGCCCTCCCAGTCCGCTGATATAGGCTGATGTTTTCCATCACACACCTGAAACAGATGTTAGTCACTTTGCATATATGAGAGCTAATGGCTTAAAGCTTTATGCTTCATTAACTGAGCATAATTTGTGCACAAGTGTTTGTCCATTTTGAACTTTCTTTATCCAGTTATCACTCAGCCTCATTTGTATACTACCAAACAATCTTTAATTATTTCATCAATGACCTCTCTCTATCATGAAGGTCAGATGGCAGATATTTGCTGATAATTAAAATATGAAACCCTATTTGTGGCACTTTACATGTTATAGCAGTCCATGTGTGGATACAGAAAGACCATGTTTGGGCTGATAAGTGACAGGTAACAATCATGTCACACAAGTGCCAGGCAATGACCATCTCCAATAAGAGAAACTCAAATCATTGACCCTTGATTTTCAATAGCTTACCCATTATTGATTTCTACACTGTCAATGTCATAGGAATTATTAGCGACCAGGAACTGCAATGGATCAGGCATATAAATGCTCAGCAGATCAGAACTAGAAGCTTTGAGTTGAGTAACTCCTCAGCTGTAGACCATCAAGAAGGCATAAGCCAGGAAAGTGATGGAAAATTGCCCAGGCAGGTAAAATGCCAACAGTGCTCAAGATGCATGAAACTGTCCAGAACAAAACAGCTGACTTGATTGATACCCATCTGTCAGCTTTGCCATTCATTCTTGTGACCACCAATGTAGAATGGCAGCAGTCTATCAACAAGATGTATAATAGGAACTCACCATGCTCCCTCTAAAAGCACCTTTCAAACTCACCATCTCCACCCCCTAGAAAATCAAAAGCAACAGATGCATAAGAACGTCACCAGCTTATCCTTGAAGTCACACACCATTCTGACTTGGAACTACTTAGCCATTCCTTCACTGTTATTGGGTCAGTATCCTGCAACACTCTTCCTAATGGCTCTGTGGGTGTCCTTACACCTCAAGGACTGCAGTGGTTCAAGAAGGTAGTTTGATACCATCTCCTGCTGCACAATTAGGGACATCCAATAAACGCTGTCGTAACTGTTCACACCCTCATCCCATGAACAAATGAAAAAAAAATCTGCATTGAATCAATGCAATTAGGTAAAATTTTGAAATATAAGTCATGAGTTCAAAGTGAGAGGAGGAAGGTTTAAGGGAGATATGTGTGGAGAGTTCTTTACACAGAGGGTGGTGGGTGCCTGGAACACATTGCCAGCGGAGGTGGTAGACGCAGACACGTTAGCGTCTTTTAAGATATATTTGAACAGGGAGCAAATGGACACAGGCCGTTAGAAAATAGATGACAGGTTAGACGGAGGATCTTGATCGACGCAGGCTTGGAGGGCCGAAGGGCCTGTTCCTGAGCTGTAGGTTTCTTTGTTCTTTGTCTTTGTTCTATAACTTTTTTTAAAAAAATGTACAGCTTTAGTCATTTCTGTAGCACAGTACAGAGTGTTAACTTAAATGAATTTAAACAGGATTAAAAAAATAAAATATTTTACAGGATGTAACCATCACCGGTTAGGCCAGCCTTTGTTGCACACTCCTAATTGTCCACTGGAAAGTGGTAGTTCGCCATTTTCTTGACCTATTGCATTCCACCTGACATAGATACCCTCTGTTCAGAAGGCAGTTACAATAACAATGAAGAAAAGATGATATGATCCCAAATCATAGCTTTGCAATGTGGCAAACCTTTAGGTTGTTATGTTCCCAACAATCTGCTATCCTTGCCTGTCTGAGTGATACAGGTTATGAGTTTTTACGGTGCTTTTGAAGCAGACTTGATGTGTTTCTGCCGGGCACTCTGCAAATAGCATCTTTGGCTTCTTTGTTTTCAAACAATGTAGGTGGAATATATAATTGAAGGTAGAAATTAAAAGAATGGCAGGTTAAAAGAATCAGGAAACCGATATTTTCCACAGAAAATGAATATGTCAAACTGAGTTTCTATCTCCCAATTTTGACAAAAGATAATTGACCATTAACAGATCCTGACAGACCTATTTAACTTGCAAGCTTTTTCCGTTTTTTTTTAAACAGGATTATTCTATCCCAGGACAAATTACTGCTGTAGAAGCAACTTTGCATTAAAAAATTTTCTGAAAGTCCGTCCGTTTCATGGTAACAGATTAAGTCTTCGCAAACTCTGATTTTGATACCAGTCAATGACTGCTGTTTTGCAACAACTTGTACACTTTCCATCAAATAATCCAGATTCATAGTTACATATTCTAACAAAGGCATGATTTGCTTTCAATTGCTTGTTGAATTTCATTGCTTGTAGGATCACATATTGACAGTATGTCCTTTTACCCTGTGGGCAAGTTGCTTTCAGGGAAGTCCCCACACATTGCAGGGTCTGTACAGATATTCTTCAATTTACAGACTGTGTGACTGACTAAACAGTGTCTGCTGATTGCTATCATCAAGCACTTACATCATTCATATTTACTACATTTACACCTTAGATAACAAGGTTTTCAATACACTCTTTCCTATAAGAAAAAAATAATGAGTAGCATTATTAGATTTGAAGATCCAACGACGGTTTCAAAAGACTTTGAGGAACTTGATTTTCAGAACTTAATTTATAGCCTTCCAACCTGCCAGCAGATCGAACCTCGATTATTTCAAAAACACTGGAGAACTTTGCCAACTTCATACACTGAATTCAATTTTTATTTTAAATAACACAAACTCACTTCGACTAGGCATTAGCAGAAAATCAGTGGATATTTTGATTACTACTTGTTCAATAAACTGAGCAGAGTTTTATTATTTGGGTTTTTTCCAAGCACTTTTCTTAAATTGACAGCTTAACGGTATCTTCTGTATGCAGACTGTGACTCCTATGAAGTAAATGTTTTGTTTAATATTCTCCGCATCACTGAGTTAGTGCAGTTCTGGTAGAATAACTAATTTTTATCATAGTGAATTGTGCACTTGGGAACAATTGGATTGGCTACCACATCAGCTCCTGTCAATTTGGACAGTGAAAGATGCTGTTAGATTACATCAAGTAATGTTGTGAAAACTGCACTGAAACAGTCTGAGCCAACTGGTGTACCCAGGCGCTAATACTCCAGGTGAGTTTTCTCCCATCCCCCTAACATGTCAAGTTTGACACTTGAGTTATGCTGAATCACAGAATTGCTACAGTGAAGAAGGAGACCATTTTGCCTGCACTGGTTCTATTGCCTATTGCCAATCTCCTACCTTTTCCTCATATCCTTCCACACCTTCCAAATAAACGCCTAATGCTCTCTTGAATGCCTCAACACCTGCCTCCACCATATTTCTAGGCAGTGCATGCCATATACAAACTACTCACTGTATGAAAAAGATACTTTTTCTCCCACTTCATCATTGCTCCATTTGCACATTCCATTAAATCTATGCCCTCTCATTCTTGTTTTCACTTTGTATAAGGCTAGGTGAAATGGTTCTTTCACATTTAAGTGTTAATTTTGTTTGCAAATTTTGGAATTGTTGGTTTTGGAACATTATAGGTGTTGTAATTGTCTCTTTCTTCCTCTACCTCAACGTTTGCGTATGGTTTGAACTGCTCAACTCATGCCCCTGGATTAAAGCACTTGGGTATGGTAATACAGGAGAGAGGAATGTTAATTTTATTGTCTAACTTTCCAGGTAATCTTTCTCTGCTCCTTTTCAAAGACCTTTTCATCTCTCCAGTTCAGGATTAGGCAGTGATGTATAAATTTCTCAACTGATTAGCTCTGGACTTTACCAATTCCTTCAACAAGGTTCCACATGGCAGACTGGTTAATAAAGTTGGATCATATGGGATCCAGGGAGATCTAACCAATCGATACAAAATTAGTTCGGAAGGAGACAAAAGGTGTAGTGAAGTGATGTTTTTCAGACTGAAGACCTTTCATCAATGGTGCAATGCAGGGATCGGTGCTAGGTCCACTGCTCTTTGTCACTTATTTAAACAGTTTGGATGAGGGGATCAGAAGCATGGTTGTTAAGTTTACTAAAATGGCTGGTATAGTGGACAGTGAAGAAAGTTACCTCAGAGTGTAATGGGTTCTTGGTCTGCTCAGCCCAGTGGCTGAGGGATGGCAGATGGACTTTAATTTAGATAAATGCGAGTTTTGTGTTTTGGTTAGACAAACCAGGGCAAGACTTGGACAGTTAACGGTAGGGCCCTGGGGAGCGTTGTCGAACAGAGAGTCCATGCAGGAAACATCCAATCTGTTATCTTAGAACATAAGAACTAGGAGCAGAACACAAATAGCAACCAGCTAATTACTCAGTCATATTTAATTTTTATAACTTTGTTGAGGATTAAGTGTTGGCGATGATATCTGGAGAAACCCCTGCCCTTTTTCTTAAAATATATCAAGTTCACATTGGTTATATACCTTGGAGGTAAGTAAGTTTAATGTGTATTTAACTCATATGTTTAAAATTAATACAAATCACAACTGCACATTAAATAAATACACAAACTATGATTTTATAATGATAGTAATAGTATTAAATGATTTAATGTTGTGATACAATTTGGAAATTGGCCTATTGACGTCCATTTGGTTTTTTGGCTACCAGTTACATTTTTTGGGTGGGAGTTGGAAGTTGCCAGTTTTAGAGGAGGAGATGGAAGCAGCAGATAACATTATGAGAATGAAATTTTAACTATTAAACTGTCACCAAAGCTTTTATCCAATGATGCATGATTGCCCATTGTTTTAGTGACAGAAATCACTACACATATCTGAAAACAGGAAACTTACCAAGATATTCCTTGTCCATGAAACAATTAGATCAGGCATTGTTATTGTGCAGTTGGGTTTCATTCAACCAATAATATCAGCATTGGCTCTCTGATTGAGCCATCTACTTATCTTTTCTCCATAATCATACCCACTGTTTCTATTCAAACTACGCTTCCTTCTACCATGCCACCAGTGTATTCCACATCCAGCTATTCACCATGTGAGAAATTCATTTGTATCATATGAGCACTCCATGATAGATAACTGCAAGTAGTCTTTGTTTTATTCAAATTGTACAATTCTATGACTAGTCTATGATCAACATCAAAAGATTCAGTGGCAAGAATATCCTTTATTTTGTTCAGTGGCTTTAAAAATATTTGTTCAGTCTGTATAAGCAGCACCAAACTGACTACACTTCAGCAATGCCATCCATGACCAGTCTGTAATAAATAATGTTGGACCCAAAGCTCAGCCAAATCCTTTCTTCATACTGAAAAGACAAAAATAACTTACAGTAGCACAGAGTGGTTGGCTGTTGGATTCTGGCAGAGCATAGGGGTTGAAAACAGAATGTAAGATACGTTATAAAATCTAATCATGTCCATGTGTGCAAACAATAACAGAGTGGTAAAGATCCACTGGCCCTTTACCAAGTATCTCAGATCCTTATGCTTGACAATTATACAGTGCAATTTTACCTCCCCCACATGCCCATCCCCAAATCTCCCACCATTCTTACCTGGAAGACAAATAAACCCTAGGAGAGAATAAATGCTGGTAAAAATCCAGACTAATTAGATGAGAAAATCTGTGAAATTACTTTCTGAACCCCATCAGTGGTCAAACTGGGCCAGAAGAATCCATGACTGTTTTTATTGTTATTGCACAAGTTGATTGCTGCTCCTGTTGGGAACAAGTAGTACCTTAACTTGAAGGAATTAAGTAGATGGACATTTTACTAATATTCCTTACTGTCAAAAATCACAGAGAAAAGTTAAATTAAACAAAAACCTTCCAAATTAGTAAAGTGCCTCCAACAACAAAATAACAATAATTTACTGATGAGCTAGCTCTTGCCTTATACTTACAATCTTCCTCAGGGCTTGGTTTTGAGTTATTGTGCAAAGCAAGGTGCTTTGTGATCAGATTCATTCTCAATAAAACGGGATTCTCAAGATGTTTAATTCAGCCTGCATTTTATATCATTTCCGTAGGCTATGGTTTCAAAGAAGGCAAACCAAATTGAGTCTCAGATGTGAGACAGCAAGTATCAATAAAATTTTCTATAAGAAACACAACCAAAACTGCTTTAAAGCAACAAATAGTATATGATATGCATCTATAGACAAAGAAATATCACTGGTGAAATTATATTTGTTTGGTGCATTCTTTTTAACAACACGAGAGGATCTGAAACATCAGAAAATGTAGGGGTAATAAATATTGCATCTTTTCTCATGTCTGTTCAGATTTTAGTTCAGCCTTTTCCAGCTAATGACTTCACACTCTTATTGAATTCAAACTTAAAGGCCTATACTATTCTTATAATTGTGAGTAAAATACCTTCAAGTTGGATGTTTTGTTTTCACTCTTCTGTTATAATTTCAAGGCGTCGAATTATTTATGTTATTTCTCCAGTATTTCTGCTGATCTCTGACTGAAATGCAGTACATATTCTGGCAATGTTGCTAAAACAATAATCATTGGATGAGTCGCGCCTATTATGACATAGATTCTAGACGAAACAAGCCTGTACCTTTTAAAACCGTTATATAGTAAAACCACATGATACATGCTGCAGTGTCTTTCTGTGTCTGCAGGAACATCAACAAGCAGAGAATCCAGGCTACCTGTGCAAGTCTATCCCAGTCTTGACAATAGTGTTGTAATTAAATTTCAAAATATGTGTTTCACGATACGCTGCTTTTTGTGTTATTGTTACTTGGGCTAACATTTGTGAGAAATCACAAAAAGTGTCATGGTGACAACACATAGGTACAAGAAAGCAGTGACAGCAAGTGTATACTAAAACTAGTGTTAGGAAGTGCGCACTAAAGGTTAGTTGTGACAGCTAGTTAGTGTCTGTAATTGGAAACTAAAGGTGGAAAAGGCAACTGCAGCATAGCAGTTGTAAATGGCATCTTTTTCTTAATAATAATCGGTCAATCTGTCTGTGTTTAGAGGTAAAGTTACAACTACAACCAAAATTTAAGGTTACCAGTCTGTACTGGAGCACAATGTGCACTCTATGCCTCTTTCTAAAAAAACTGCTACTCCAATATTAATGAAACAGCGATTTTAAATGGCCCTGAAAAAGAAAGCTTCAAAACATTCCTTGAAGAAAATATAGCTATAAAATAAAAGGTACTGTATTTATAGGCTTACTAATATTGTGACATTGGTTGATTCCACCTTTCCTTTTTAATTTGTGTGACAATGAAAAAAAGTACACAAATGATGTCCTCTCATTTTTTGGCATGATTATCACCTTCAGGCAGAACCTGGTACTGCAAGTCTACAACTGTTAGGCCGAATTCTATTGCTTCAAACTTGAGTCCATCTTCTCACAATGCATCAAATGCATATTCCTTCGAGTTGGTCAGGGGTGCATTCCGAAGGATTTGATAGGTCTGAATGCAATGATCAGTTACTTAAGCCATTCAACTAATGTAGCTTCAGTGAAATACTAGTCCATTTATTTCTTGGTATTGACATCTGCTTTCAAACTGGTCAATCAGTTCACCTGGCTTTTGGTTTTATGACTTTCTATTCTGAAGTGGACTCCACGTTTGAGTTGATTTTCCAAAATCTGAAAAACTTTGACTGGATAATTGTGGTCATTGTCAGCAATGCTGGTAGATTTTATTCGTCTTAATCTTTTAGTGCTTTAAAAAATTGTGACAATCTGATTCATAAAATAAAGATTGATTTGTCCCTTAAAGTAACTAAGCTTTGAAAGAATCTCAGTGGAATTCTAATGTATAATTGTGCATTTGTATTTTGCTCTTTAAAATGCCCTTGTAAGACAATATATAACATTATATAACAATGTAGCACTTTCTCTGCCCTTTTGATTAATTATATGTTATCACCCAAAAACAGTTGCTGAAAGCAATTGTAGCAGGCCTAACAGTTGTATACTTTTAGTGCCTGGTTCTTCCTGAGAATCATAATCCTACAAAAGGGAGTGAAGACATAATATGTAAATTCTTTTCATTGTTACACATATTAGGAAAATAAAAGTGAAATGAACAAATTGGTAAACCTACAAAAGCAGGTTTTTTTGTAGTTTTAAAGCTATAATTTCTTCCAGGAACATATTGGAGCTTTTTTTGTCAGGACCATTTAAAACTATCAATCAAGAGAGTTAATGTTTCGGGTCTGGTGATCCTTTCATCACAACTCGGGTCACTGGCCCCAAAACGTTAACTTTGTATTTTTTTCCTTCACAGATGCCGCCAGACCTGCTGAGCTTTTCCAGCAACTTCTGGTTTTGTTCCTGACTTGCAGCGCTTGCAGTTCTTTCAGTTTTTATCGTCAGCGGGGCCAGCAATTTGACTGGGACAAGTAAACAGTAGATGTGCAAGGGAATTTCTGGAAGCCTGGTAGACAACACGGGACTCCATTAACAAGCACATAGAAATAGACCCCATATACCGACCACTGCTAAAAATGAAACAGAACCGGAAGTGACAAGGCCATCACACCAGAGGATCATTTGAATTTGAAAAGGAGCAGAACACCAACACTTCAGTGAGGGGCCACACTGGTGATGTTGCCTTGAAAGGTAATGGAACATCTGCACACCATGGAACAACCAGCTTGGTGAACTAACCAACAACTACATTGAAGAAGTTTTCTTTTTAAACTGGGCATAGAATGCACATAGTGCTTCAGTACAGCTAGGTAACCTTTAATTTTTGTTACAGCTGTAACTTCACCTCTGAACCCAAACATGAGTTTTAAACATGGACAGAAGAGCTGAATACTAGGGATGAGGTGAAAGTGACACACCATGACATCAAGGCTGCATTTGACCCAACTGTGCCATCAGGGAACCCTCGGAATCAAGGGACATTCAGAGCAAACTCTGCTAGTTGGAGTTAAACCTGGCACAGCTTACAAACCCCAGTCACACGGTATATTTGGTAAATTTAATATCAAAACATGGACACCATCACAAAAGCTGAAGCCTTTACTAGCAAATAAAGGAATGGGACATAAGCAGTCAATTCTGAAACACAACAAGGTCTAGACAATATTCAGGCTTGGGCTGACAAGTGGCAAGCATCATTTACGCCGCACAAACGCAAGAAATGAGTAACTCCAATAAGAGACGATCAAACCACTGCCCCTTGACATTCAATGGTGTTACCATCTCTGAATTCCCCACTATTGACATCCTTGGGGTTACCATTGACCAGACGCTCAACTGGAATTGGTATGTAAATACAGCGGCTAAAAGAGCAATTCAGAGGGTAGGAATACTGTGGTGAGTAACTCACCTCCTGACACACCAAAGCCCTGTCCAAGGCACACAAGTCAGGAGTGTGATGGAATACTCCCCACAGGCAGCTCCAACATCACTGAAGAAGCTTGACACATTTTAGGACAAAGCAGCCTGATGACTGGCGCCACATCCACAAGCATCCAATCCCTCCACCACCGATGCTTAGTAGCAGCAGCATTATACCACCTGCAATATGCAGTACAGAAATTCAAAAAATCAGCAAACCTTCCAAACACATGACCACTTCCATCTTGGAGGATAAAGGCACCAGTTATCTGGGAACACCACCACCTGCAAGTTCCCCTCCAAGCCACTCAACATCCTGACTTATAAAGATATCACGGTTCCTTCACTATCATTGAGTCAAAATTGTGGAATTTCCTCCCTACAGGCATTGTGGGTCAACCCCCAGCAGGTGGGCTGCAGCAGTTCAAGAAGGCAGCTCACTACTACCTCCTTAAGGGCAACTAGGGCAACGGTCCTAACATGGGAAGGTGATGGCCTTAGTAGCCTTATGGCTACTACTCAGAAAATATTCTGGGGACCTAGGTTTGAATCCCACTATGGCAGACGGTGGAATTTGAATTCAATGAAAAGCTAATTATGACATGGAACCATTGTTGGCTGTCAGGAAAGAAAGAACAGACTTGTTCACTAATGTCCCTTTAGGGAAGGAACCTGCCATCTTCACCTGGTCTGGCCTACATGTGATTCCAGACACACAGCAATATGGTTGCCTGGCCACTACCTTATGGGCAATTATGGAAAGGCAATAAACACTGGCCTAGCCAGTGATCTCCACATTCTGTAAATGAAAAAGAAGTTCATATGCGTAAACTATGTATGAATTCCTCAAGTAACAACAACCCAAATGGGAAACAAAATGGGAGTTTACCAATCCTGGATCCTCAACCCATTCTTTGATAAGGGTGAGACTAGGCAAATACACAAGTCAGGACAAGATGCTGAACAGTTTTCAGCTTGACTATGTTGGACATGTTATCATCTCTCCTGCCAGGACATGGTCACCAATGCAGAGAACTTGGAGCATATTAATTCTAATGTACACTCATTGCTAAGTTGATGACATATACATTGGCTTGGCAATGGTTACAGATGAATGATAGCCATATACCAAAAAATCTTCCATCTGGTGAACTGGTCACTGGGTCACAACTTCCTGTGTGTTCATAGCTCTTCTACATGGATCAGCAAGTGAGGCATGAAGCTATTGAATTTTGACAGTGACAACAGGGAGACAGTTCCTGACTGCCATGACCTCTAGCGGCTAAGTTGAAGGCCATTAGAAGAAGCGAAGAGAAAACAGAAGTGAAGGAATTTTGCCAATTTCGATATGTTATCTTTCTCCCTAGCTGGCATAACAGAGGCTACCAAGCCAAAGAGGAGCTTCTGCGCCACAATAAGCAATGGTTAATATGAGATGGCCGCCATGATGCAAACTATTGTGATGTAAGGATGTCACTGCTCATTTGCCTTACTTGAATTTCATGCTCGTGCATATTGGAAAAGAGCTTCTTTAAAATGTTGCTCGCTAGTGGTTAAAGTATTTGCTAGTTAAAGTGAACTTTATATTAATCTTTATAGCTGTGATCTCCCTGGTAGATACCTAAAAGATTGGCAGAAATCATAACGGGCCTTTGATTGCATTTACATTATGAATAAAGAATGAGTAGTTTCAGCTTTTTAAATATTTAAATGAATAACAACAGCATTGCTCACTCTAAACTGCTTTATGTCTGGATTAATGTGGACTGAAAATGGGAAGTTTTTCAAAATGATTTCAATGAATTTCTGGTAGCCAGCTTTTTAAATTAAGCATTGCAATGAAAGTATCTCAAATAAAAACACAGTTCCTTGATTTATTTTTAAACATTAATTGCAGCATGACTATGCTGGATGCAGCTTTTAATTTTCAAATACCATGATTTATTACACTTTTTATTTCCTTGGAATAATACATCACTTACAGCCATGTATAACTTATATGATTTCTACATAAATAATGTATCTGCTTATTTGGCATAATCTTTCTCATTTAAGAGAAATCATCTTAGATGCTAAGATGATACCATGAGTCATTAACAGTAGCAGTTATTTCAGGTGTCCTCTCAGTATGTGGCATTTTTAAAACTTTATTATTATCAGGTGATTTTACTTGTTATTGGCAGAGAGAATGCTTTCTTAGCTGGTTGAAATTTTGCTGTCAAAATCCATTCTTCTCTATGGGCTTTTGTGTTGCAAAGCTACTGTCCCTACTTCTGGGCCAGGGTGTGAAACAACATGTTGACTTTAAAAATCTCCATTTCTCTGTTCTACCACATGCAGCTTCTTAAAACACAAACCAGTTCATGTATTTCAATGGGCCTGAGTTCATTGTCTCTGAGCTTGGTAATTGCAGGTGCTATTTTCCTCCTGCCGGTAATTTCAACTTGCATTCTGCATTTCACGCTTAAGAAACTTTACATCAAGCCAATTGGACTGGTTGAGATTTGAAACCTGTTTTTGTTTCTTCGATGTCTCTGTGTAGAACATTATTTTAACCTTATGGGTATGGCCTAGTGATGTGCACCAGTATTCTCTGCTATGCAATATGTTCCCTTTCTCTTTCATTTTGAGAATGGGTTTTCATTTAACCAGTTCCACTTGCCTTGGAACAATACTGTCACCCAATGAATGTTCACCTTCTTCTGTATTTCTCTATAGCTTTTGAACTAAGTGA
The DNA here is from genome assembly GCF_030684315.1 of Stegostoma tigrinum. NCBI lineage: Eukaryota > Metazoa > Chordata > Chondrichthyes > Orectolobiformes > Stegostomatidae > Stegostoma > Stegostoma tigrinum. The sequence goes on from NC_081374.1 coordinate 29,965,209, forward strand.
GGCTTCAACTTTACTTCTTTGTCTAAAAGCCAAAAGAAATGTGGATGCTGTAAATCAGAAATAAAAACAGAGGTTGCTGGAAAAGCTCAGCAGGTCTGGCAGCATCTGTGAAGAGAATATCAGAGTTAACATTTCAGGTCCGGCGACCCTTCCTCAGAATGCATTTTCTGATTTTCTTTTCACAGATGCTGCTGGACCTGCTGAGCATTACCACCAACTTCTGTTTTTGTTACTTCTTTGTCTAATCTCTCTGAGAACTTCCGTGATTCCTCCATAAATGTAGCCTGAAGATCACTGTTAACCAGACCTCTGGTTCTGCCATGTCATTTTTTTTTATCAACTTCCTCGACGCTTCCTTTCCTCCTTTTATGGCTATAAGCCGAACTACAGCCTTTTTAAATCCTTTGTGTTCTGTCTTTCTGACACTGCTGTTCTGTTTTCAGTCCTGATTCATTTTAATGCCTTTGCTTGAAATACCCCATCCTTCACAAGTTTTGCCACCCCCTTTAGGGCTTCTGAAACGCTCTTGGTTCCCAGCTAATGAACACCTCCACTGGGTTACTTTTTGGATATTTTGCTGCTGGCAAGATCATTTTCAAATGAAATACCAAACCCTGACATTGCAAATATCTCTCATTTGGACATTTCTTGACCATAGAGAATTTTTGTCTGGCACTAACTGGTTTGCATATTATATAGTCACCTTTTGTTGACTTTTATCAATTTGCACATTTCTTAGGCAAAAGACGGTAAATTTTGTGAACAATGTCTGCCCATCTACTCTTAAACAGCTGTATTTATAATAGGACAGGTTATTTTTACTGTTGTGCTAACCATTTGAAAAAAGATACCCATCAACACTTCTTCAAACTTAAAGATTAAATGGAAAAACATGAAAACATGAGCCCTTGGGTCTGAGTAGGGGCATTCCTTCACTACAGGTATCTTCACTGAACATACAGTTGACAGTGGATAGTGTTCATTACAAATGGACAAAGAAGGATAAAGTTTAAAACCCTAGGATGTCCCTAAAGCATAAGGTTTCAACTTACAACCACAGTTGCTTTATCGACATTTTGAATCACCAGCAGTTGTAATTATTTTAGGGTTTGTTTTAGATCTCAGGGTTCTGAAATTTCTTTTTAATCTGTTTTGTGACCAGATCCTTTTCTTCTTGTGAAGCAGAGAAAGATTCCTCTGCAGAGTTCTATTCTGAAATCAAACAAATTTGTGTGGGTTTCTTTGTGTATGTTTCCATGATTGAGTTTATTGCTTCCAAGCTTGGTAATTGCAAATGATGTTTTTCTCTTTAAGATGTGAATCTTATCGAACAGTTGTGAATAAAACTGGGAATTGAGGGCATTTTTACACCACCTGGAGAGGGTTGCTGGCTAGTTTCATTGCTTTTGTATAGCATGTTAATTTCAGTTCAATTTTCTGTTCCCTAATCCACATTAAACCTGGCCAATTGTGTTCAGATGATGCATGTAGAAATTTTAATCTTCATTTTTTTGGTCCTTTTTAGAACCATTTCAGTTCACAAAAGTCCCAAACATTAATTTGGATGATGGAATTCAAAAATCAGTGGTATTTTACATCACCACAGCAAAATAAAGCAGCACAGGGATTTTATGATGTTGTGGATCCTCTCTACGGTTTTCAATGTTGAATGTATGGGGCCAGATATTTGTTAAGTCTTGGAGCAGTTAGACATTGAATGATTTAAGAACGATTACAAACTGATAAAACTAATCTATTGCTGTCAATTTTCTATTTCTGATTAATATATTCTATACATATTCAGAATTATTGTCTGAAGAAGAGATAGTGTTATTAATATTACAAAATTAGAAATAAAGCATCCAAAATGAAATGCTTTAAGGTGAATTTACATTATTCAGTGCAACAGACACCATGAGAATTCTGGTTTAAATTTGCAGCCTGTCTGGGAGAGTTGAATTTCCTGTTAAAATAACTTCCATTATATGACTAGGTCCAAGTGTACTAATAATTTATTTTTCAAAATTTATGTGATCACATTCACACAAAAGCAGTGTATATCTTCTTTACATCAAATCCTACAGCATGCTATGAATATCCACTATTGCAAATATTTGAATACGATTCCAGTTTTTAATCTGACAACAAAACAGCTTTCATGGTTTCCAGTCAAAGCTGCAGAAAAAAAACAGAAAAAAGAGGTGAAATCCTTTAGAATTTAAATGAAGCAGTGAAAACTGCTTTCCTGAGTGGGCGTCTTCATGTGGGAGTATATGCTGCTGGGTATGTGACCTCAGTTTAATCAAAGAGGCTTGTGTCATGCATTTGTAGAACAAATATAAGGACTTATCTGTAATTTACACAAATGTCTAGCACTCTCATATTCTCATATGGGTGATACTTTGCTTTGGACCTTATCAGTGGAAGTGTATAAAAAGGCAATTTGCTGTTTTTTTATGGGAAGCGAAAGATATAAATTAGAATGTAGTACAGCATAAATGCTGGCAGAAAGTAAAAATGTATTATAATGTAATTTAACAACAAGGCTAAAACATTAGAGGATGCAATGTTGGCAAATAATGTAAGTTTATTGCAGCACTGTTGTGGGAGGGAGAGTTTGAAAAGTAACCTTGTAGGCAATTACATTTAATAACTGTTGAAAGTTCCATCATGCTCATCTTAATTGACTGTTTCTGCTATCAAAACACCATTGCTTCTAGTTTCTCTGCACAGTGACAGCCTCCAAGTTTATACATTTCTTCTTTCTGAGTCGGTTCCATACGGGCATACCAACAACTCTGATTTTAAAAGCAAAACTTTTCTCTCAAAGACTCCAACCCTCAGAAAACACCTCGTGAAACCTTACTACAAAGGGATCTTCCGTCCCTCCTCCTTATTCTGATTAATACTCAACACACATCATTCACAATCGATGAAAGTATTCTGATTGTTATTTTTGTAAAATGATACATTTTGTTATGACCAACTGAAGAGCGGTTAACATTCCCTTCTTTTCAATCTTTTCGTTGGCTGCAGCATTTATGTTCTTTTAGACATGACGCAATATCCAACTCTAAGAAAAACGTAGATACGCAATGTCCACTTTATCCATCAGGAGCTGATCTCCAGTTACCTTGTGAAACAAAGAGCAATTTTATTATCTGGTAATCCTAAGAAAGATAATAAAGAGACAAAATCAAAAGTGCATACACACAGATTACAAATTAAAAGTTATAGATTCAGTACAAAAAGATGATGAAAGGAACGGACCGTTTCCAGTACTTAGCATGTCCTTGAGACGAGCCATTCTAACCTGAGTTGTTTAATTCATGTCCTGTGTCCTCAATAGTAGCAAAAATTGTAGTTGTCATTTGGTCCTCATTGTTCTTTCTGATGTTGCTTTTTAATCAGTTTTGTTACTGAGCATCTTTTCTTCTTGAGGCAGCAAGGGAGAGAGTCAATTTCTGTACTCACCAATTCATCTGTCCTGTTCTGCCAAAAGCAGTCCCTATTATGGGTATTTCAGTGTTTCAGTTCTTTGCTTTCAGTCTGGATAATTGCAAGCCTCATCTTTTATCAATAATATCTGAAATTGATCACACAGTTAAAAAAATGTGAACCTTTTCAAACTTGACTCAGTGGACTAATTTCAATATCTTTTGAAAAGTAACTTAATTTCAGTTCAGACCATTTTAAAAATTCCACGTTATTTTCAGAAACCATTCCCAAGCTGCATGGTTAGCTGATTACTGTGGCAATTTTAAATCATTGCTTCTTAAGAACCACTTAAATCCACAAATACCCCAGTCAGCAAAATCAGATGATGGAGTTCCAAAATCACTAATCCATATTTTGTCATTATTGTGGCAAATTGTGTTCATTTACTTAAATAGATTCAAGTGTTAAATTTAACAAACCGAAAAGCAGTCTTTGCTACAAGGAAAAGTCCATCTGAAGAATTCCCATCATCTTAAAAAATAATTATTGGTGGAATCTTCTGAGTGATGTGGCCTGTGGAGAGATGTGTGACAAAATCAAGCAACAAGCGTGACAAGATGCATCTTGATGTTAAGTTTGTCTTGCTCCAACTTTTACACTTTTCAAAAGTGGGAAAGCTGGATTCTTACTAGTTACTGGCAAGATGCCACTTGACAAGGTCTAATGCTGGTTAAATGCTTTGTTATCGTCGCAAATCGTCCTATTAATATTCATCCTTCCAATTCATTAAACATGTCAAAGAAAACTAGACAGCAGAAAAACTCAGTGAGGAAAACAGAGCATGTACCTGGTAGTTTTAGTTCACAGCTTGCTGTAAGTGACCCCCATCTTTGAGACTGGGCACCAACTGCTGAGAGTAAGATCCATGGGCACCAGCCACACACGCTCGTTGTCTCTGGACAGTGGAATCTAGCGTCTGCCAACCCATTATTGGCATCATGGCACCACCCTCATACATTGGCAGGCTGCTCGAAAGACACACTTGTGCATCGCAGGGTGCAGCAGGGACAGTTAAAACACATGAACAGGGACACAAGCTTACAAAATGGCCCAGGCTGTATTACAAAGCTGCTTCTGTGCCCCCTTAGCTCTTGCTCACTTCACACCAACCTGCATGCTCACATTACCCAAGCCTTGCTAATGTGTTGGACCTCCAGCCACAACTAAAGGCTGTCATTGCTGCTACGTAAGGGAGTGTTTAGAGCAGGTCCTCAGGCTGATTATCATGTTTGTCAGTATTGCAATATCTTGGTGGGAGGCGGAAGACAGCCATAAATCTTGCTGTATGACACACCACTGCATGTGACAGCTGTCTGTTTCTTCAAACTGTGTCGACATTAAACCAAATGGAGATGGAAGAAACTGGTGTGTGCTGATCCTCAGTCAAGTAAAAGGAGGTGTTGTTGGCTGCCCAGAGGTCTTATGCCCCAGTGCGTTCACTGTTTGGGATGCCCATGGTTATGGGGAATTATCCCCAATGAATTAAAACAATGATCAATGCCATCTCTGCCAGGTTGGATTCGTTCATTTTGTTCCCTCATAACATCAGTGGCTTCCTTCAGGTGCAGGATGCCATTGACTGCACTCTTATGGCACTGAGAGGGCGATGCCACAACACTTTTAGTTCTACAGAAAGGGCATCCATTCAATTAGATCATCCACAGAAAGGGTTTACATTCAATTAATGTTTAGGTGACCTATGATCACCATTGCCACTTCTGTGGGGTGCGTGACTGCTACCATAACAGATGCTCATCTGAGTCGTATGTTAAAAACAAACATGAACTTCAGAAGGAAATTGAAAGGGCTAAGAATAGATTTAAAAAACTCTGCAATATTGACTGACACAGTACAACAAATAAACTATCTATTACTTAAATCTCTTGAAATAAGTCATTATTTTTAATTGATTTGCTAAGGAATCCAGTATCTAGAAATTCACCTATTCTATAGGCCTTAGATAAGAGTCTGCAAAAGGATAGTTAGAATAATTCCTGATACTCAGAGACAAACTATGCTATCTTTTAAATTCATGCAGACATGCTATAAGTATTCACACACAAAGCATTTGTAATCAGGAAACATCCACCTTTGTTTGAGCAAATTTAGTGGTATAGGTGTTGCTAATCATTTACCTGTGCCTGGTCATAAAACAGGTTTAAAGCACACCATTTAATAGTGGATGGCTCATTGCAGATAGTTTAGGTTCTTTGAGAATGCTAATAAAGGGACTCTTGTAATCAACACATTCAAAGATGTTATTACTTTTACCTCTAGTACAGATGGGACATAAACCTGGAACAACTGGCTCAGAGGTAGATACACTACCACTGAACTCCAAAGGGTTCCCAGCATGTTCAACATTTCCAAAAAAAATTGTCAGCTTTGAATTTCAAGAAGAATCTGCCACAAAATGTGATAGAGCCTCCTGCTGGCTGGGTATCGTCAGCTGTGCTTAAATATATAAGGACTGAACCTAAGGGTAGAACAAATTATGAACAATTTTGCTAGTCTCTTCTTCCATCTGATCTTAGTTCAGTGAGATTTGGCATCATCATCTCATAACTCAGGCTCTCATACACGCTCATTGGCTATTGTCAGAACATCAGTAGACTCCTACCATGATTGCACCAGGTCAACAGCACTAATGCCTAATCCACTGTGTCCCCCTTATATGCTATGGGGTCGCCACATCTCTTAACAACTCAGAACATAAGACATCAAATGAAAAATGCCGTGGCATCAACTCAAAATAACTGCCTTAAAATTAGAGGAAGGAATTAAAACAATTCAACTTTACAGAAGGAATTGTTTCTCATTCATGGTAATGATTTATGATGATTGTGGTAATTCCCTAATTTGTCACTTGTCTGTATAACAGACACAAGATGTGATGGCCTCTTCCATGAATGAAAGGATCAATGAGAGAATCTGCTTTCTGTATTAGTCCAAACGCATCTGAATTGTGCTGCCAAGAAAACCTCAGATCATTGTGTACTCCTATCAGCTATTAAGTGTAAATTCATAATTATTTATTATCACTCAATTTTCACATCTTTGAAATAATGTGGGGTCAAATGTCTTATTCACATCTGTTGATGAAATATTATTGCAATTAAAATCATAATAAGTCAAATTGCAGGGGTGCCATCCAAAATCATGTTAAGTGAAACTTAGAACAAGCGGAGGAAATCCCTTTCTAACCCAATTTGCCTACACATGCTATGGCAGAAGAAAAACAAATAAAAACAGTGACATTGCAAATATGTAAACAATGTCTTTACTTTTGAAATTATGCACCCCTTACAATAGCCTGACCTCCTTCAGGGGGAAAAACAAAATGGAGAATTGTTGAGAGTTAGCTATGTAAAGAATCATAGTGAGCTTTTTCTGCCATTTGACTTATCTTTGGAAGAGTGCAATACAGCCTGCCATGTTGTCATTGCAGTCCAACATGTTTTGCTGTATTGTGAAGTCCCAGCGCATCTCCACAGTGTACGTACCTTCAGCAAAGGAAATGGTGAGCAGGCATTGAACTTTTCAGATTGGGTTCCTTGCTTGAGGAACATACTGCATCAATGTCCCATCTGTCAATTGTGTTGTGCAGTTTGTGATGCTTTCCATACAAGCGTACATTTCCATGGAATTCTTCTGGTAATTTCCATGCCAATCTCCCACTGATGAGTGAAATAAGCCTCATTTCCAGGCTGGTTGCCTTCACTCTCCTCCTCTTCATTCTCATACATTGTGTAGTCATAACATATTTGGACCCAATGTGGTGGCAACATTTGCCAATTGTAGCATCTATCAACATTTTTTGTATCTTCTTCATCATGAATATGTCCCCTAGAACAGTTGGTTGGTGCTTTGCTTTTTATTGATGGTCTCGATAGTCTGAGATCAGCTACTATTGTTAGTTACTTTTTAGGTTCCTAATCACTGCCTGATCCATTGACTGAAACTTGGCTATGGTATTGGGAAACAAGATTATCAGTTTGAGGCTGTTGAGACTGGCAACGTCAGGATGTACAGAAAAGTTGGCCTTCCAAATGGAGAGAATACCAGCTTGTCAAACTATTCCAAGATTGCGCTTCAAAATGGTTGACAAACTCAATGGTGCCATTCTCATCCCTTAGCCTGTTTGCTTGTCGCTCAGTACCAAGGCTTTCCACTAACTGTATCAGCTTCATCTTATATCCAATTGACAAGCATGTTTAAATTTCTGTCAGGTTTAGCCATGCTTACAGAATTTGAGTTATTTCCTATCGCAGAAATATCTTGCTGTTAAATGATATCTTGCCCATGATTTTGTACTCCAATGCGTCCTAACTCCACTGCATCCCTCTTAAAAACAAGCAGTTGCATTCATAGCTCCTCTTAAAACATTTTATAAGTAATTGGTGCTGTCAGTTAAACCATGAGCAGGCACTGCAGTGTGATAATGATGGCTGCAAAAAGAGTCATGAGACAGAAAAATGTGTCATGATATCCCTTAGGCCTATGCCAATAGTTACAGCAAAATAGCAAACATTGATTTCATTTTTACATTACATAGGAATAATTTCAAAATGTCAAAGACCAGGATATTTCAATTCCTTGACAGTTTCAATGATCATTACATTTTCAATGGACTTATTTATTTTATGCAATTTTACTTTTAATTTTGGCAATCCTGAACAGCACTTGACTGCTTCCAGAAGTGTCAATTGACATATCAAAAGGTTACACCATCTCTCCAAAAAATTCTGCCAACATCACACCTTCACCTGTAAAGTGTAAAGGCCACAAGTCATCTTTTATTCATCCAACTAGTGAAAATTGAATCTATCTAAAGGAATCTGTCTACTTGAAATTGTTCCAGTGGCAACATTTTGGCCAAGGTGGAGACATTTTTCTTTATTACAAAATTCAGCTCAATTCCTTTGTACGTGGTATTAATTTTTTTTGCATTTTACTTGCCAACCTTCCTCCTTTTTTAACGACTTCAAAGATCCCAAAGGAATATGATGAAGGCTTATTCAAATCTATTTCTATATTCTTCAATTCTATCTATTTAATTTTTCAATGAAAGAAAGAATCCAACTCCAAGGCTTTTGGTGGCTTGTCCGGTAATAAAGATGTACTAACTTCTCTGTAATGACTAATCCCCTGTGTAAATTTTAGAAACCTGCAAAATCTTTTTTAGTAAAAATCTGCATTTGCTAGTAAATCACATCAGACACTTTCCAATCTTTCATAATCACAAACATGTACTTTGGATTAATAAATAAATCTCAAAGTCTACATTTCAGTTTCTACCAGTGCTAATTTGTTCTTAAGAACCTAAAGGTGAGCTATTCAGCCCCTTACATTTGGCCCCTTTTAGTAAGACCATGTGAGTTCTGCTTCAGCTCTATATCTTTTTATGTAGTTATCCAACAAAAAAAAAGAACTTTTGCTCTCAAATATGAAGAGACTAATTTATCTGGCTTCTTCCTGTGAAAGAGAGATTACTGGATTTCTACTTTTCCTTGAAACAGTGTTTCCTAACTTTCCTGACTCAGCTCTGAATGAGGATCACTGGACCAGATGTGTTTACACTGCTTTGTCTCCACAGATGCTGCCAGACCTGACAAGTTTTTCCAGCTATTTCTATTTTTTTTCTTTCTGATTTCCAGAATTCACTGTTCTTTGTCTTTACCCCCTAACATTTCTCCTGAATAGCATGGTTCTGATTTTAAGGCTACATTCCCTTTTCTTGCATTCCCCCATCTATTTCTGTCAATCTATTCTGCAATTTCCTGAAAACCACAAGCAAAATCAACATTTTAACCTCTGCTCCAGACTGATTTAAGAAATCTGACCTCATCATGTAATCCCTGGAAAACTGGGATTAATAGTATGGATGTTGAAAATCTGAAATAAAAACAAATTACAGACAAACTCAGCAGGTCTGGCAGCATTTGTATGAAGCAAGAGTCACACTGACCTTGAAATTTTAACTCTGTTTCTCACTCCACAAACGTTGCCAGACCTGCTGAGCTTCTTCCATACTATATTTTTAATTTCAGCTTTCTGCTGGAACAGTGTTGAAATGTTTCTATGTCATTTCTACGCAGTCAATACTAAGAATTGTCCATTATAACCCAGATGTGGCCTAACCAGAGAGCTGTAGCAAAACAATTTCCCTTTATCTTCTAACCCTCCAGTTATAAAGCCTCTCGTTGCATTAGCTTTTTTGATCTGTTCTGTACCTAGCTATTATTTATGTAAAAAATTCAGAAAAATCCTATATCAGTCGAAAATAGATGACCATACACTTACCTATCTGCCAGAATTTTCATAATCTACCATTAACTTTGTGTGATTTTATGTTCCTGTCTGTACCAGTTTACCAAACCCCTAATCTTTGTGTCATCTGCAAACTTGGATATGCGGTTCTCTGTGGTGTTATCGAGGTCAATAATAAATATAGAGAATAGGTGACAAGCTAGCACAGATCGTTGTGGGATCTCATTATCCCCACATTCTGTCTTTGACTAATCAACTAATTTCCTAATCTGCTGTAATTTGTTTTTCAGTTCCATGAATTTTAAATTTAGTTAGCAACCTTTTGTGTGGAGTATTGTTGAAACCCTGTCCATGTTAAGAACATATGTAAACGTTCTTCAGTTTGCAACTTTAGTTGAGTCTTCAATCAGATTTGTTTAACTTGACCTACCCTTTGCAAATGTCTGATGACTATCTCTAATCACTTAAATTTCATGAAGAGCACAGTACACATAGTATGCATTATTTTGCTGTGATAAAAGCTGGAACGAAATATTTTCAGTTGTGGAGAAGCCATTCACTTTCTTGTGCCTCAATGTGCTTCTCTCTATAAAAATAAGGATTGTACAATTGAACGCAAGTCATATAGATAAACACAAACATGATGAATTATGAAAGGAAATAAGCTAGCTTCAAGCACTTTGAGAACGCCTTATATTTATTATGTGGAGAAAATATGAAATAGAAGCACAATTTTAGTCTTTCCACTCTGCTGATCATAGTTGCAAAAGAACACTGAAGCAAAGCTAAAGTTACTTAATCCTTTTTTAGCTCTGTATTCAGAGACTCTTGGTCAGATCCTTGGGTTTCATTTAAAATGACTGAACCTCTTAAGCCATTCATTTCTTGTATAGAAAAAGGATGAAGTTGTGTTTGCAAATTAATATTAATAAGGTGGATTACTTACCTCAGTCTGCACAAACAAGACAAGTTTATGTTTCTGTATGACTTGGGGATTTTTCATCATAACCAATATTTGCAGAAACATACAAGAAAGAAATTGTTCTGTTGACCGATGGCCCCGTGTGAGTGTGTATTAACATTTTAGCACAAACTTTATTCCACTACATTTCAGTGTAAAAATGAATTCATTTACCTGATCTTTGACTTCTCTAACATTTGCAGACGTGAGTTGAAAATGTGATGTTACCAATAGTTATGTTTGATTTAAATGTACTTATGTGCATTTGGGCTTATCAAGAGCAATTGTGACAGTCAGAAAGTGAAATTATTTCAAGTAGGCATCTTGTATCAGCATCAAATGCTTTTAAGTCTGATACCCATACACAGCATTAGCAGTGTACTCCGTCTGTGTCCTTTCACATATTGTATTACATTGAAAAATGCATCAATTAGTGTTAGATATTGGTCCAGGGTTATGCAGAGAACTTAATTGATATGAACTGGAACTAAAATTCAGACAGCACTTTTGCATAGATAAAATATCATAGCTCTTATCTAGATAATAGTTTGAAGAGGCAGATGAAAGAATTAGAATAACATGGTAAATATTTCTTCCACTCATCAAAGGGAACATATTGTGAGTGCAGAGGCCAAAACATTACTCTCACATTTTCATTCTCAGACGAACCCAGGTGAAGTACATAATTGTGCAAATGCAGCAAATGTCACACACTATCATCTCACAATTAGGTACCTTATTATCCTAAGGGAGAGGAACATTCTTTGCTGCATGAAAATCACTTTTCCAAGTCTATTCGGTAATACAAATTTATATTGTTTAATGTTTTCGAGAAGATTTGTAGCTCGGGTCATGGATGAGGTTGTAGACTTGCTCACTGAGCCAGTGTGTTTGACGGCAGATATTTTGTCATCCTGTTAGATAACATCATTAGTGCACCTCTGGTGAAGTGTTGGTATTCTGTCCTGCTTGGTATTTATGTGCCTCTGTTTGTTTGGGCAGTTGGTATCCCTTCTGGCTCTGTTTCTTAGTGATTTCTATATTGGGCCGAGCTCAATGTGTTTGATGATGGAGTTCTGGTTAGAATGCCAGGCCTCCAGGAATTCCCTGGCATGTCTCTGTGTGGCTTGTGTTACTATGGATGTGTTGTCCCAGGCAAATTTGTTTCCTCCTTTGTCCGTGGGCATTGAGACCAGTGAGAATTGGTCATGCATCTTGGTGGCTGGTTGTTGTTCGTGTATCCCTATTGTCAGTTTTCTACCAGTTTGACCTATGTGATATTTCTCACGGTCCTTGAATGGTATTTTGTTTATTACATTAGCTTTAATTGGTTGTGAGTATGAGATCCTTTATGTTCGTCAGTAGCTGGCGCAGGGTTGTTGTTGGTTTGTGAGCTACCCTGATAAGAGGGGGTCAGGGTAGTCTTACGGTCATCTCTCATAAGTCTCTTATGTAGTGCAGAGTGACTAGTGTGTCCGACCATGTTGTGTCTCCTTTATGTGGTCTGTCGCAGAGGTAACAGCGGACTCATTCCTTTTAAAAACTCCATGTAAGTGCTCCTGTTCTGCTTTGCAAAATTCTGGGTTGCTGCAGTGTGTTTTGGCCCATTTGAATAATGTCCTGATGCAGCTCCGTTTATGGGTGTTGGGGTGGGTGTTGGTGTAATTAAGTATCTGGTCCGCATGTGTGGTCTTCCTAGAGCACTTGTCACCTAGTTTTCCATGACACCAGTCTGGAGTTCCCTGTTTTTCTTGCGTTCTGTCATTATGTTTAGGAACAGTAGTCAGTTATTGTTCTCTTCTTCTTTTGAGCATATTATTCTGGTGAGGACATTGTTTATGTGTCAGTGGGTTTCTTCTAGTCTTGTGCATTTGATAATCATGAAAGTATCATCTACATAGCAGAACCACAGTTTGGGGTGGATAGTGGGGAGTTCTGTCTGTTCTAATGTTTGCGTTACCACCTCTGCAATCAGTCCTGATAGTGGGATCACATTGCTGTTCCATTGATTTAGTTGAACATATGGCCGTTGAAGGTGAAGTGGGTTGTGAGGCACAGATCCAGCAGTTTCAGGATGCTGCCCTTGTTGATGCTGTCAGTGTCATGGGTGCCTGCCTTCCTGATTCTTCCAGCAGTGTGCCGGTTATCTTGTTGGCTAGGTCAATGTTCATGGATGTAAATAGTGCTGTCACTTCAAAGGATAACCTTATCTTGTCTTCTTCTGTCCTGGTGTCCTTGTTGATGTTGAGGAATTTTTGAGAGGAGTGGATGGGATGGGAAGTGTTGCCAACTAAGTATTTCATTTTATATTGTAGTTCTTTGCCTAGTCTATTTGTTGGCATGCCCAGCAGTGAGACAGTGGATCTGAGAGGGGTTTGGGCCTGGCTTGTGTACCTTAGGGAATCCATAGAAGTAATATGTTGGATCCCTCTGGCTTCATTTTTTGGTAGTCTGTCTTGCTCTTATCTCCTGAGTTGTGTAAGTTCTTGAGGGTTGTTTCAATCTAGCTTTCTAACTGTGGTGTCAGGTCTATTGCCAACTGTTGTTAGGTGTTGGTACCTGCTAGCAGTATGTTGGCTTTCTTGATATATTGGGCACTATTAAGGATTACTGTCATTTGTTCTTGAGTCATTCCAGTGTTTTCTTCTCTTTTGTGTTAAATGTGTTCCACTTAACTTTTCTGCTCGGTGTTGGGCCTATCATCTGTCTGATGTTCTGTTGTATTTCCTCCATAAGTCTGTTGCTCTTCAGTGTCGATTCCAGTTCAGCCAGGAAGTTAGTGTTTTTTTGTGTAAGTTATAATCTACATCTCTGTCGTTATAATTCTGTCCACATACTATGATGGTCTTCTCAGTATCTGTAAGTGGCCAGTCTGATATGTTGTTGATCCATGTTTCTGTGTCCATGCCAACGTTGTGAGTGAGTTTGGATACTTTTTCTTATAGGGCTATTCTTTGCTTTATTCTGATCTTTTGTTGCTGTATGGTCATGGCTTGTTCCAGTTTGGTAGTCCATTCTTGGTTGACTGTATTGTATTATAAAGTCCTTTAGCACGCAACTTGCAGCTCGTATTTGTGAAGGCAGTTGTGAGCATTGTTGATCATAACCCTCCTTGTTCTACAGCCGTTCTGTTCAGCTGTTCTTCATGCATGTGGATTGTCGATGGGTGGTTTACGTTTTAAGCTTTGTGTTAATACTTGTTTTCTGAGGCATTCACACAGGAAATATAGTTGTTCGTGGGTTGCGCTCAGACGAATGGCAGTTGTCTCCCATCTGCGTGCCAGTTTGAGGGGGTGGTGCCCGTAGGTGTTCAAAGGTTTTGAGAAGGCTTGTCGCTCGGGTTGTGATACGAACCACCCCAGAAAACCAAGGGATATAAATAACAAGTGGGACAGAGCACCAACATTTTACCGGAGGCACACTGATGACCTTACCTAATAGGGTAACAAAATGTCTCCAATCTAATACACCGGCTCTGCAAGCAAGTCTGCAACCTCAAATTTTGTTGTCTTAGAGACAATATTGTGCTATGAATGTATGCCTTGTAGGAACTGTGATTATCACATAAAACTTACAGAATTATGGAATCCCTCTCGTGTGGATGTAGGTTATTTGGCCCATTGAGTTTGTTCTGACACTTCAAAGAGCACCCCCTTTGCAGACCCTCTGAAGACCAGACCCACCTCCCTACCTATCTCAATAACCCTGCATTCCTATGGGTAATGCAGCTCTCATATACATCCCTAGACATTACGGGCAATTTGGCATGGGCAAACCACCAATCTTGGACTGTGAGTTCTGAGGAAGGGTCACCAGACTCAAAACGTTAACTCTGTTTTTCCCTTCTCAGATGCTGCCAGACCTGCTGAGCTTCTCCAGCAACTTTATTTTTGTTCCTGGTCTTTGGACTGTGACAGGAAACCAGAGGAGACACATGCAGGCACAGGGAGAATGGGCAACCTCCACACAGACAGTCGCCTGAGGGTAGATTCGCTAACCCCGAGCCACTATGCCTTCCACTTATCTCATTTCATATACCCACTGGAGAACTTTCATATGATTTGAGAATATTAATTTGGATTTCAACTTAATGTCTAAATGTGAACAGATTGCTCATGAATTCGAAGTTTCTTCTCAAATTAAGGATCCATTAAAGCAGATGTTAATATGGTAATAAATCATCTCCTATTGTGTTAAGGTTTCACTTTTCCTGACGTTCAAAGATACTCAGACTTCAATTAATTCGGATAAGAACCTAAATGAACTGTTGGTGATCCACCTATTTATCTGTAGCTACGGTTTTACGCCACATTCATTGAAATGGAGGAAACTAAATCAACAAAACACTGCACCTCAACAGAATTGAAAGAAAGATTAAATGCTACTTGCATAACAACAGTTACTGGCAGAATATGAAACAACTTTACTAAGAGTCATATTGTCAATGTAAAATGTAAGTAAAATTCAACAGAAACAGTTTTATTTTTGTTTCTTTGAATTGTTGATTTACTTGTTTATTGTCACACATATCAAAATACAGTGGAAAACTTTGCTTACGAACAGTACAGGCAGATCGTAGTAAGCAAAGGATGTACAGATCAAAAACACTAAAACAGTACAGGGAAGGGCGAGGAGACATCCTTTTGCGGGGTGGGGGGGGGGGGGTGGTCTCCAGTGTTGAGTGTTGTTGTGGAAGAGGTGCAGTTTCAGCTGATCTTTACAAACATGCTATTTAGCCAATTAGATGTAAAGCTGTGAGATGCAAAAAAAATTCAAATGCACACAAGTCGGGATTGACCGTCACTATTGACAATGTAAATATTAAAAAAGGTTGCTGTGTTCCACAAATTTATTGAAATGGATCATGTCATGGTTTTGAGCTATATTGTGCAGGGCATATGCTAGGTGAGAGCAACGTTAGCAAGATCAGCGTTATTTGAGGCTCGAGAGTCTGTTCATCAGTCTGATATTGGCCGGGTAGACGCTGTTCCTGAATCTGCTTGTGAGTGTGTTCAGACGTCTGTATGTTTTGCCTGACGGAAGAGGTTGTAGGAGATCACTACTGGGGTGCGAAAAGTCTTTGATGATGTTGGCTGCCTTTCTGCGGCAGCGAGCCATGTAAGTAGAGTCCATGGATGGAAGATTGACTTCTGTGATGGTCTGGGCTGTGCATGTCACTTTCTCAGAGGTAGTAAGAATTGCAGATGCTGGAATCAGAGATAGTACAGGGTGGAGCTGGAAGAACACAGCAGGCCACGCAGCATCAGAGGAGCAGGAAAGCTGATGTTTCGGGTCGGGACCCTTCTTCAGAAATGGGGGAGGGGAAAGGGAACTCTGAAATAAATAGAGAAAGCAGAGGTGGGGCTGGGGAATATGGTGATAGTTGAGTGCAGGTAGGCAGTGGTGGGGATTGGTCAGTGAGATGGAAGGAACGGATTGGTGAGAGAGAGAGTTGGTTGTGGAATGAGGCTGGAGATGGCGAAATTTTGACCATGACCAACCCTCCCTCTCATTCCCACCTCCCCAACCTGACACAACCTCTCCGTCTTCTCTCCCACCTATCTGCTCCTCCCACCTCACTGACCAATCGCCAACACTGCACTCACCTATCATCATCCCACCTACCCTCCCCAGCCCCACCCCTGCTCTCTATTTATTTCAAAGCAGTTGCCGTACCGGGCCAGTATGCACCTGGTCAGTATGCTCTCAATGGTGCATCTGTAGAAGTTGGTGAGGAACCTTATGGACATGCCAAATTTCCTGAACCGCCTGAGGAAGAAGAGGTGTGGTGTGTCTTCTTGATTGTCACATTTATGTGGCAAGTCCAGGACAGGTTGTCAGTTATCGTCAATCCGAGGGACTTAGTCCTGTTCGCCCTCACAACCTCAGTCCTGTTGACATTGATGGGGAGGCTGTTCTCCTTTCTTTCTGATGTCAATGACCAGTTCTTTAGCTTTGCCAACATTGAGAGACAGATTGTTTTCATTGTACCACATCACCGAACTCTCTATCACCCTTTGGTAGTTTGACGCGTCATTGTTAGACATTGATCCCACTGCAGGAGTGTCATCAGTGAACTTGTAGGTGGCATTCGGTCGGAATTTGACAGCACAGTCATAGGTGTAAAGGGAGTACAGGAGAGGGCGAGGACGCATCCTTGGAGGGGGGCTCCAGTGTTGAGTGTTATTGTGGAAAAGATGCAATTACCTTCAGCTTCAGCTGATTTTTTAAAAATAAATATGCTATTTAGTCGATTAGATGCAAAGATGTGAGATGCAAAAAAATTGCAAATGCACTTAAGTCAGGCTTGACTGTCACTATTCACAATGTAAATATTAAAGAAGGTTGTTGTGCTCCACAAATTTATTTAAATGGATCATATCATGGCTTTGGGTACCATCTTTTATACCAAATCAGATTCTTAGTCTTCTCATGAGAAGGAATGAGGCCGACTAATTTAGTAAACAGAAATCTTAATTGTCATAAAATGTGCTCAACTTAGACACCCAGTAACTAGAATCTCAAAATGTGATACCTTGCTATCCCTGAGCCGCTTAACCCCTTCTCTTTTGAAATGTAGACAATGTACAGAGATCAGCAAACAATAGGACACCATTTCAGGCAGTCAGGTGACTCATCAGTTAACACTGCTGCCTCACAGCGCCAATGACTCCGGTTCGATTCCACCCTCAGGCGACTGTCTGTGTGGAGTTTGCACATCCTCCCCTTGTCTGTGTGGGATTTTTTGTGGGTGCTCCAGTCCAAATGTTGTGCAGGTTAGGTGGATTGGTCGGGTTAAATTGCTCAAAGTGTCTAGGAATGTGCAGGCTAGGTAGATTAGCCATGGAAAATGGAAGGTTACAGGTATAAGGTTGGGTCTGGGTGGCATGGTCTTTGGAGGATCAGCATGGACTTGATGGGTCAAATGGCTTGCTTCCACATGATTCTATGATTTCACAACTCACTGAGACAGTGAGAAGTTAGGAAATCTAACAGAGATGAATTTGGAAGACAGATGAGAAAAATAAGCAAGTAAATGCAGTGAGAAAGAATGTATGCCCTCAGATTTTTGAATGTATAAGGCAGAATTTTCCTCTCTTTCGTGTGTTGTGATTAGTGGCAAGAAAGGTGCGAAAATGAGAATGGAAGAATCTGATTTTCAGCATTGAGAACATTTTTCTGATTTTAGCACTTCAGGTTTAAATGTTAAAATTCAGAATCTCACCATGAGCAGTGATGACATTAGTTCCTTGCCTTTGCATCTCATTAAAGGCCCAGTTCACCTTACTTCTGCTGAACCTCCAATTCATGGAGAAACTGAACAGTTCAAATTTCCAATATACAAGTTACTGCGAGACCTGGAGACTGTAGCTGAACAAGCTCCTATCCTATCCCTTCATGCTCCATGCCCACCATCCACCTCCCGTTGTCCATGTATACCAACAGCCTCAACACATCATCATGCTTATGTTTGCACTAAACCAGCCAGCACTTCAGCCCTCAACACTTTACTGTGGAGCTCAAGGACCCCTATAACCTACATGTTTTTGCCTGTTTTCTTAGTGCTCATTTGCTTTACTACCTGGAAGTTGCCCATCTCAATGTACTGTACACTGTTTTCTTAGCTCACTTACAGGTGTTACCTTGTAGCACAGCAAAAGAGATGCAGACAGCTTGTGAGAATGGGGTGAACATCTCACTAAGCAGTGTCATGCCTCACTTGCAGCATCTGGAAGCAGTTTATGTAGCAAACAGAAGGCATGTACTCGAAATAATGGTGAAATTTCGAAGTCCAAGTGAAGTAGTCCTTAGTGAATGGGAGGGGACTTCGGTCGGTCATTGGGTACTGCCACAATGAGTCAACAGGCTGATCCTATTTAATTCCAGGAGTTTGGCCACAGTCAGTCAGGAACTTTTGTCCTACCAGATTTCAGGGATTTCTATACTTGCAGTCCAGATATTGGGCTATGGTCAATCTTGCTGTTCAAGTACAAGCAGTCTACAGATTTTAGGGAAGTCAGTTGAGGTACTGCTGTGGCAACATTTCTGGATCTAGGCCAGGTTTTCCTCCAGTAAGACAAAGGGAAGGATGAAGTAAGATGTGAGTGTGATGCAGAAGCAGGGAAGTGGTGATATGTCACCACTGTGTAGGACGTGCAGATGTAAAGCAGGAGTGGAGTTTGGGAGGATGAAATAGGCAAGACTCATTGAGCAGATATGATGCCCTTTAAAGTGAAAGTTGCAGTACATGATTGGTAAATGGTGACCCCCATGAGTGAGAGGTAGCAGAGACATGAGAACAGAAGACCATTTATCTCGTTCCTGCATTTGTTATCTAGCTTCACTCGGGATACAGCACTGGACTGGTTGCAGTTTGTGACCAGACTGGCTTGGCCTGTTGGTGTGGTTAACTGCAGGAGTCAGTTGGGAAAATGGCTGCCCTCCTCTCTACCACCCCGTCCACTAACATCTCCAGGTCTTTATCCACGAAGCATGCAATCAGCTTTCCTCCTCTCTGGGATATGTACCACAGTCTGGGGCGGCATGGTGGCGCAGTGGTTAGCACTGCAGCCTCACAGTGCCAGGGACCCGGGTTCGATTCCAGCCTCGGGTAACTGTCTGTGCGGAGTTTGCACATTCTCCCTGTGCCTGCGTGGGTTTCCTCTGGGTGCTCCGATTTCCTCCCACAGTCCAAAGATGTGCAGGCTGGGTGGATTGGCCGTGTTAAATTGCCTGTAGAGTTCAGGGGTGTGTGGGTTATAGGGGGATGAGTCTGGGTGGGATGCTCCAAGGGGCAGTGTGGACTTGTTGGGCCAAAGGGCCTGTTTCAAAACTATAGGGAATCTAATCTAATCTGGGCTATCTCCTGGGTTGCAGTCCTTGAAATAGTGTGTACCTAAGCATTTAATATAGTATCATAGGCCTGAAAATTGAAATGTCCTGGCATTGGTGAGAATTTCTACCTCTCTGGCTACACCATTCCCTAAGAAAGAAATTGTATGACCCAGTTGTATAATTACTGAGGTGAAAAGCAGAAGAGTATGTTAAAAAGGTCACTTTGACCAAGGGCTTACAGGCCCTATTATTCTCACTCAAAAAAGCATTTTAACGTTCTACTGTGAAAGCATGGAAATGAATCTATCTTTATCTTCTTTGAAAATATAAATTCAAATCAAATAGCCAAGTTAAATCCATTCACTCACCTAAAATTGTTTCTACTGTTTCGAAATTAAAGGAACAACATGATGGATATTATCAGCTATTTTTTTTGTTGAAAATAGTTCAAGTTAATAAAAGGAAACTCACTTCAGTGATGAAAACTAACCATTGGACCTCTGGTGCCAGTAATCATGTGCTTCGCTCCTTCTATAATCAATGTATCCTCCCTGTAGGTTCATGCCACTCTCTGCAGAATACTCCAGTTGTGGCCTAGCCAGGAATTTATTTATTTGTTGTAAACCTTCCATTCCTTAACATGCTAACCATCAATGAGAAAAGCTAGCATTCCATGAACGTGTGTTGGAATTCCAGTAAAGTCAACTTGTCATCATTTACCCATTATTTAATCAACGTATTCTTTGGTCCGCAATAGATAACCTCTTACATAGTTATTGAAATCCATTTGCATTCTTCCACTCATTTAGTCTATTAATGACTTCATCTATTAACGGTTCTTCATAATGTTATGCTCACTGCTACACTGCTTTACAAAACCACCAATCTTTTGTCAACTCTGGATAGATATCTCTGTAATGTGTTATTAAAATATTTGATACAGTGAATCAACCGATCTATTTGATTTGAATTTATATTCTTCAAACAAGACAAAAATAGATTCGATCTTGCTGTCACACAGCAATAAGCATTGAATTTTCCCATTTTGAGGTAATGTTTTGTCGAGTGACATTCATGGCACCCAAGCTGCCATTCCTCAAAATGGCTTCTTGTGCACTCCTTCAAATTTGAGTACACACCCATTAACCCAAACAGAAACAGTAAGTCTAGCAGAATTAGGGTGAAAAATCTTTAGATCTTTCAGAATGGGTTACTAGATCCGAAACATTAACTTTGCTTTCTCTTCACAGATGCTGTCAGACCTGCTGAGTTTTTCCAATTATTTCTGTTTCTCAGCATCTACAGTTCTCTGTTTCTTTTGCCCATGATTTCTGATCTCTTTCTTCTACCATCTAAGTGACCCTTAACAGATCTATAACTTTCATTACATGCCATGAATTCGAAATTTAGCCTGCAGGCTCTTTGGTGGAATTCTGTTGAATTCCTGCTCGAAGCCCATAAGTTAGATTCATGCATAATCTCATATTTATTACTTGAGTTACTTCCTCAAAAATTCAATTAGATTTGTTACATATGACCTGCTTTTATAAATTTATGTTGTCCTTCTCTAATCGGTCTAATTGCTCTAAATTTTTGCTGTGGAAAAAAGAACTGGAACAAAATATTGTTCACTTTGTCATAAAGAGGCCATTCCTCATGCGATATTATGCTTGTCTGCATAAAAGTCATGATTACACAGTTGAATGCAAGTAATACAAAAGACTTCAAATACAATGGTACATGAAAGGAAATAAGCTGGCTCAAACCATTTTAAAAGAATGTTTCATATTTATGATATGAATCATTTGTGGAATGGATACTCAATTTTAGGGTTTCCAATCTGCTGATCGCAGCTGCAAAAGAACAGTGAAGCAAAGCTGATGTTATTTAGTTCTCCTTCGACAGTGTATGCTGAGTCTTTTGACCCTGGATTTCATTTAAAAATGAATACACTGATGCTGTAAGCCATTTATTTCTTAAATAGAAAAGGATCACTATATTTGCAGAAAAAAATGGCACCGTAATGTATTTCATGCAAAGATAAACAACAACCAGGAAAATATCAACTATAATATTATACATTCCATCAGGGAAAATATGGAAAACAGGCAATTATGGTAACAATAAATTCCTTATGAGAATTATGCTACTTTAATTAGTTGTTCTAATGTGTAATTATGCAGTTACACTAACCTTGTCAGTGACCTCAAAAGCTATGTAATTATATGAAGTTTTTATAAAGTTCACTGAAACTGTTTTTCTTCCTATTAAGATGGAGAGTCAAATCCAAAATGTTTGTCCTCAAATAATATATTCTTTACCTCAATCCAAGTGTTTATTGATTTGATGCTACCGAGTGATGTGTAGTTCCCACCTTCTGCATATGCAGCTTAGCTTCAGTTTTCTGTCCCAATTTCCTCATGCCTTTTTGCAAATCTCACATTTTTAAACAAAGAAATGGACCACAGAAACACCACCTATGCTGCCATTATTTACACTTAAAAGTTTCTCAAAATTTACTTGTTTCCTGCCAAATTATGCTGAAGAATTCCATACAACCATGTTGAAATATCAAACTTCTATGTGCACACCTCATACCAAGCAGCTCTAGAATTAATCTGACAGGAATACTGAGGCATGTTGAATCAAATAAATCCACAAAAAAGTCTTGATGAAACCCAAAGATAATGAGAGGAATTCAAAAAAAAATCCTATAAAGTGGAACAAAACTGAAAATCTGGAACAAAACTGAAAATCTGAAACAAAAGCAGGAATTGCTGGAGAAATTCAGCAGGTCTGGCAGCGTCTGTGGAGAGAAAGCAGGGTGAACATTCTGAAGAAGGGTCACTGAACCCAAACATTAGCTCTGCTTTCTCTCCATAGATGCTGCCAGGCCTGCTGAGTTTTTCTAGCAATTTCTGCTTTTGTTTTACAATTTCAGCTTTGTTCCACTTTATAGGATCTTGGCTGCTTTTCCTAATTTTTCTGATTATCTTTGGGTCTCATTTAGACCTCTCTAGCAATTTCTGTACAGTATGAAATGGTGGGAGAGAAATTGACAGGTAAAATTTAGTGCAGCAAACTTAAAATGTTGTTTGTCAGAAGAAAAATCAACAGTGTAGGACAGAGTTAAAACTGGGGGAGATCCATTTGCAGGATGTCTACCATTATTCCCGACAATTTCAGATTTTGAGGCAGGTTTTGAATCTCACAGGTGGGAAATCTGACTTTACCAGATGAACTTGAAATTAGTCCTGATTTCATCAGATCTCATTCTATCTTTTATGAGAACTGTAACCTGCAGTCAGGGGATCTCAGATTGATGAATTAGATGTACAGAAACCTGAAGGATGGATAAGGTGTGTTTAAATCTCACAATTTAAAACTTTCTGGCACCCCCTGTTCTTTTTAAAAATATAACAAAGCAGGCTTAAGCTGCAAGCTTTCAAAACAAAACATCATTTGGTAGACTGCCTTAATTGGCATGCCATCTAATGCAGGTTAATACTGTACTGGATCCCATTAATGAAGAGATTCTCCATTGACTTGATGGAGGACTGCTGACAACCATGACAAGCTTTTTGGCTTTGTGCTCATGTCAACAGCAAGGGGAGATAATAGCAATTGTTGTTGTGGTGAGGTTGGCAAAAAACAACAGGTTAAAGCACAGCAGCAATGCTGTAAGCATGTAGGTAGGTACAAGGAGAGTGAGTGCTAAGGGAGCAAGTGAGCAGCCCTGAGATGTAGCCTGGTCCATTCCCTGCTCTGTGTCTTTACAATGAAAGTAGTTGGTGCACCTCAAGGTGCAGCATGTTTGAAGTGGACTGGAAATGTGCCTTCATGATATGAAGTGGCTGGTCAGTGTCTGTTTTCAAGGCCCGTGGACATTGGGTGAGTGCAGTCTTTGCTCTTGGGGCATGTTCTAAGATGCAAGTGCTGAATTTCCAACCTAGAGGTCTGGAAGCAGCAAGTTACGGTCAGTAGAAACCCACTCAGATTTTCATTTCAAGAATTCTCAGTGTCTGGTTTCCTCATTGCATGTGGTAGAGTAGGAGGTTGTGTTGAGACTGAGAGTTAATAAGGCTGACAATATGCAATGGTCCCTTTTAATAGGTACCCCACCTCTAATGAGAATCTGGTCTTGATGATTGAAACTCATTTGGAAAATGCAACTAGTTCCTCCTGACATTAAGAAAGACTCACTGGATTTCTCATCATAGGCCATGCCGTTTCGGCTACTGCAATATTCCATCCTGTGTTTTTGTTTTGTAACTGTTTCTAGGTATTTCCACCCCTTAGAAGTAAAATATAGCATAATTTCACAGAGTTATAACTGCACAGTATCTTATTTCAATAAAGTTAATTACAGGCTTAGACATGAAGAAAACAACGTATTTCATCGTGTGGTGATGATCTTCTGTTTCACATTTAGGCACAACACTGATGTTTGCATGTCTCACGTTGTTCGAGAGGAAAATAGTTCTTTAGTCTCTGCAATCAGTTTGTTTAAATCTAGAACTACTGCATGGGGCACAACCCATTACATCTAAATTTAGTTTTTTTTGTATTTTTAAGTCACTGCTATAATTAATAAATGCTCTGTTTTGAAGAGCAAGGACCAATGAGCATTATCATTGTCGTGTTCCAGATATAGTTATTTCAGTTATGTATCTGGGGGAATCTTCCCAGCCCTTGAATAATGTGGACAATGACGTGTCAGTTGGTAAAATGTGGTGAGATCTGAAAAATTAGATTCTCTGTCGCCTAGGTTGAAAAAGGTCTGATTTTCCACTCAAGATTTAAACAACACAATGAGAATCTCAGTACCAAGGGATGAGAAGCCAACTTAAATTCATTAACATCATATTGTTAACTAATCTTGCTTCATTTCAATGCTAATTGCTATTTTCCCAGGCGGTTGGAGAAAACTACTGAAAACGAAAAATACTGAAATCACATTGGGTCAGGCAGCTAGCTAATGCTTTGTGTCTAGATAAGTCTTTAGAGCTGACATGAAGTGTGGAAAGGACAGCATTTAAGCTGTAGTTGAGGGGGGTGGTAGGTATGGAGAGCTGAGGGAAAAGGCTGCTGACAGTGCAGATTAAGCGATCGGAATGTAAGAATGACAGAACAATGGTGTGCTCGATTGCCAAATTGGAAAGGACAGACAATTCCACTGGAGTAGGAGGAGGGAGAGAAGACTTTGTGACAGAAAATGCAAGAAATAAAGTTAAAAGAAAGGGAAGAAATGGGAGTGAGTTCACAACCTGTAGGTGCTGAAGTCAATATTAAATACAGCAGCTTGTAAAGTGCCTAATCTGAAGGGGAGATGTTGTTCCTCTCCATGGATGCTGCCTGACCTGCTGTGATTTCCAGCATTTCCGTTTTGTTGTCAGTGCAGATTCCAGCATCTGCAGTAATTTGTTCCTATAGTGGAGAGCAATAGATGATGACAGTACTTAAAATCAGAGTCTGTTGGGGGTGTTTTGTGCCTTTAACTCACCAGCCTCCTCAACAGGTATCCAACTTGGCCAGAATTCCCCAAGAACTCAGGGCATGCTCCATGGCACCCTCAGCCCATGGAGGATAGAATTAGCAGTGCAGCAGCCTCACCATTGTATCAGGGCACATTTGGAACTCACTTTTAATATAGTTCAGCACTTCAGTTTGGAGCCCACCATCATCTTGTTACTTTGCTGCTGCTCACTTTGCACACATTTACAGGCACCCATCTCCTGCCTTGGAACATGGTGTGTCTCAGGACTGTTAACTTAATTTATTAGTGTTCATTCCCTTTGTGCTAATCTGGATGACCATAGCACGTCTGCCTTGACTTTTAATGCAGACGGACAACCAGGCAATATGTCATGTCGGCAGAAATGAACGGTCAAGGGGCTGATCTTCTACCAGTGGTGAGGTGTTTTACTGAATGAGCAGTGAGCAGAGAGGGCAGGAAGGTCATTAGTTTATACAGTTGGAGTGGGTGACACCCACTGTGGGAAGATGCTGTTGCAACATTGAGATGGGTAGACCATAAGCCTCCATGGGCAATGGGTGCAATGGCACTGTTTCAGCAAGAATGAGGCAGCAGAGGGAAGATGGTTGCATTTAGCTTGGAAATTGGAGAACGTCTTTCACTTTCTTTTGACACTGCTACATGTTCCTCCAGAGAGTGGACATCCCGCCGATCTGGATGGCAGCATCAGGCCAGGCTGTCAGCATTTAATGAAGTGCATAGCGGGTGTTTGAATGTAATACCCATGATGTGAATGCCACAGGTTTCAGCACTAATAAGTGTGAAATAATTCCCAAGTGGCATCATGGAAGCATGGTGTATACTTAGGGAGGTGAGCAGCAGAGACCTATTTGAGAAAACTTGCTATAGTTCGCAGAGTGAGAATATCCACAAAACTCCCTCAGGTGATTTTAGGCTAATTTTAGCTCAATGTTACAGTAAATAAGATTTTGCTGAACACTTATTGCAGGGTTCCCTAAAGTATTATGAAAATAAAATCAGTTTTTAAATTTTTAAACTGACAGTATGTATACTAGTGATGAAATATTCATGATGTGTAAACAGATGACTATGTTCTGTAAGCAGCCAATCAACTAGATATTCCATGCAAGAAGCTGCAACTATATATTTTCTGTATGTCATGCCAACAGAGCATTGCAAAAATGTGACCAGAATTCATCACTGAGATGTCTATTTGTCGAATGAAGTCCTGTAGGTATACATTTAAACAATTCAGGTAAATCCAATTCTATTTTTAATGTTTACATCATGAATATTTTATGTTGTCTGGGGATGAATAATCTACATAAAAATCGGATGGATGAATAAAATGCCAAATTTCTGTAAAACACTGTCTGAAAGGACCATGGAAGATATTCAAGATATTCAAAAGGAAATGGAGCAGAAAATTGAGATAAAATGCAGGATTGTGGCAAAAGAGTATTGGATGAATGGGACAAATGTTCGTGCTCTCAGAATGGGACAGAACAACAGAGCTTCAAAGGAGGCGATACAGCACTGACCAAGTCATTGAGAAGGAAGATGAATCACTTGCATGAAAAACCAGTCAACTAATTAACAACTCCAAGATTCAGTCTACACTAAAATTATCATATCAAAATTACTGAAAGAAATCACTCAGATCTGTATCACTTGTTTGATTTAAACCTTTCTAGAAGTTTTATCAACCATGGTCTTAGGTTAAAAGTTAACACCTCAAGGACTATAGGCTCCCCAATTATCAAGAAGGAAGTTGAGAAACAAACATGTGCAGAGATCTCAGATATATGTAAGCATAATAAGATTGTGATAATGGGAGATTTTAATTTTCCAAACATTGACTGGAGCTACTTAGTGCTAAAGATTTGGATGGTGAAGAATTTGCCAAATGTGTTCAAAAAAATTTTCTTTATCAATATGTGGGTCCTCTTACCAGAAAAGGAGCAAAACTAGACCTTTAGGGCAATAAAACAGAGCAGGTAACTGAAGTAATAATTGGGGAACCCTTTGGGTCTAGCACTCATAATGCCATTAGTTTCAAAATGGTTATGGAAAAGAATAAGCCTTCCATAAAAGTCAAAGTCAAAGTTGTTAATTAGAGTAAGGCAAATTTTAATGGTACAAGACAAGAACTTTCAAAGTTGATTGGAGTAGAATGTTCACAAGTAAAAGTGCATCTGCCAAGTGGAAGGTGTTCAAGAGTGTGATGGCTAGTTCAGAGGCATTATGTTCCTGTTAGAGTGAAGGGTAAGACTGGTAAGGTTAAGGAAAAATGGATGAATAAAGAGACCGAAGTTTTAGTCAAGTATAAAATACAGGCATTGTGGTTCAATTCAATTTCTTAATCAATACAAAGAATGCAGGGGCATTCTTAAGAAAGAAATCAAGAACGCAAAGGGGGATATGAGATAACATTAGCAGTTAAGGTTAAGGATATCCAAAGAAATTCTGCAAAAATGTTAAGAGCAAGAGCGTAACTAGAGAAAGGGTAGGGCCTCTTAAACTTCAAGGAAGTCATCTTTGTGTTGAACCCCAGGAGTTGAGAGAGATTCTAAATTAATATCTCTAATCAGTTTTTTACTGTGGAGAAAGAAATGGAGTATAGGGAATGTAGAGAAATTAACTTTGTTTTACAAACAGTTCACATTACAGAAATGGAAGTTCAGGAGGCTTTAAAGAATATAAAGGTGGATAAATTTCCAGGACCTGATCTAATGTATCCCAGAATACTGTTGTAAGTAAGGGAAGAAATTGTGAGATCTCTTGTGGAAATATTTGCATCATCTGTAACTGTGGATGAGGTGCCTGGTGACTGGAGGGTGCCTAATATTATATTTTTGTTTCAGAAAGGTTATAAGGAAAAGTCGGCGAACTATAGACTTGTGGGTCTGACTTCAGTTGTGGGTGAATTGTTGGAGGTGATTACAAAAGATAGGATTTATAGACACTTAGAGAAGCAAAAAATTGATTAGGAATAGTCAGCATGGCTTTGTGTGAGGAAATCCATGTCTCACAAACTTGATTGAGTTTTTTTTGAGGAAGTTACCAAAAATATCGATGATGGCAGTGCAGTCGACATTGTTTAGTTGGATTTTAATAAAACCTTTGAC
The DNA here is from genome assembly GCF_030684315.1 of Stegostoma tigrinum. NCBI lineage: Eukaryota > Metazoa > Chordata > Chondrichthyes > Orectolobiformes > Stegostomatidae > Stegostoma > Stegostoma tigrinum. The sequence goes on from NC_081374.1 coordinate 29,993,398, forward strand.
AAGGTTGCACATAGTAGACGAATTAGTAAAGTTGGGTCACATGGGATTCAGAGTGAGCTTGACAATTGGATTCAAAATTGGCTTAATAGCAGGAGTCAGTTAGTGGTAGTAGAGGGTTTTTTTCTGACTAGAGGCCTGTGATTAGCAGTGTTTCACAGGGATCGGTTTTGCGTCCTCTTGTTTGTCATTAATGGTAATAATTTGGATGAGAATATAGTGGCATCGTTAGTAAGTTTGCAGATAACACCAAGATTGGTGGCATAGTAGACATTGAAGAAGGTTTTCTAACATTACAAAGGGATCTTGATCAAATTGGTCAATGGGTTCAAAAATAGCAGTTGGAGTTCAATTTAGATAAATGTGAGATATTGCATTTTGGTACAACAAACAAGGGTACAGCTTATACAGTTAATTATAGAGCCTTGGTATTATTGTAGAACAGAGGAACTAAGGGTGCAGGTACATTGTTCTTTGAAGTTTACATCACATAGAAACAAGGTGGTTAAAAAGTTGTTTGGCACATTTGCCTTCATTGTTCAGTCCTTTAAATTCAGGAGTTGGAAAGCCATGGTGAGGTCGTACGGAACATTAGTGAAGCCTCTTCTGGAATACTGTGTCCAATTCTGGTCGCCCAGTTATAAGAAGGATATCAGCAAGCTGGAGAGGGTTTGGAAGAGATTTACCAGGATGTTGCCAGTAATGGAAGGTTTCACTTATAAAGAAAGGCTGGGACGTTTTTTAAACTGGAGGATTAGAGGTTGAAAGACGACTTTATAAAATCACGAGGGGTGTAGATTGAGTTAATGGTAGGTGTCTTTTCCCTAGGATGGGGGATTTTAAAACTGGGGCACATTTTCAGGTGAGAGGAAACAGATTTAAAAAAGACATGATAGGCATTTTTTGTTGGACAGTGCGTGATTTGTGTGTGTCTTAAACTTCCTGAGGAAATTGTGTATGCAGACACAATTAAAACTTGTAAAAGTCATTTGGATAGAAGCATGAATAGGAAAGATTTGAAGGGATATGGGCCATGAGTAGGCAGGCAGGACTAGTTTAGTTTCAGATTATGTGTGGCGTGGACTGTTTGGACCAAAGGGTCTGTTTTCATGCTGTATGACTCTGTGACTCTGACAGTAAAGATATTTTAAACTGCCAATTCCTGATCTTATTTTTGTGTTTGATGCTCTCCCCTTTGTAATCTTCACACCTGTGTTTTTATGTGTATTTTTGGTGTTACACTACTTTTTTAGTGTGTTAAGTAAAAAAGAAAATCATCCCCCCTCAAGAAAACCTTGTATTTGGCTCTTTGAATTTGATTAGCATTATCTTTGTTAAGTGAGAAAGAGCAACATGCTAAAAAAAAATGTTGCATCTCCAAAAGTTAAAAACCAGGGAATTGGTTCATCCCACTTCACCAAACCTGGGATTGGAGTTCAAGATAGTTTCTTACAGGGAAACGAAGTATTTGATTGGAGGAAATTCGGTTGTTACTTCGTAAGTTCATTTCAAAGCAAATGAAGACTGTTGTTGGGTTTGTAATGTTTAAATGTTGACCTTTGATGTTGATCCTATCATCAAGCACTATGAGACAATTAGATAAAATTACTTAATCACTTAAGTAGGGAGTTTCACCCAAAAACTAGGGAAACAGAAAAATGTAAAAATGTCAAGGTAAAAAAATAATTAAACTGGAGTTACAAAAGTTAGAACTAAAACATAAAATGTATAACCAAGCTTCATAATATATTATCATTTGACGGCAGGTATCCTTGAGTTCCTCTCTCTCTCTTTCTCTCTGTTTTTTTATTTTTTTGTTACTTCTGAGATGTTACTTTTATCCTCTATAGTGAAGGCTGGTGCAAAATAGTTGTGTGAGTCATCTGTCGCATCCTTCTTCTAATTCTTTAGATGCACTTCCTCTGGGATCAATGCTCACTTTGTTGAAGCTTTTTTTAAAAATTATGAAACATGTTACTATTTGCTTTTATGTTCCTGGCTAGCTATCTATTGTATTGTGAAAAAAGAATACTGCTTCTCTTTAAGAGAACACAGGGTGTAGAGCTGGAATGAAGACAGCAGGCCAAGCAGCATCTTAAGAGCAGGAGAGCTGACGTTTCTGGTCTAGACCCTTCTTCAGAAATGGGGGAGGGGAAGGGAGTTCTGAAATAAATGGGGAGAGAGGGGGATGCGGATAGAAGATGGATAGAGGATAAGATAGGTGGAGAGGAGACAGACAGGTCAAAGAGGCAGGGTTGGAGCCAGTAAAGGTGCGTTAGGGAGGGGATAGGTCAGTCCAGGGAGGTCGGACAGGTCAAGGAGGCTGCATGAAGTTAGTAGGGAGGAAATGGGGGTGGGTCTTGAGGTGGGAGGAGTGGAATAGTTGGGAGGACAGGTTAGGGAGGTAAGTACGAGCTGGGCTGGTTTTGAGATGTGGTCAGGGGAGGGGAGATTTTGAAGGTGCGAAGCCCACATTGGTACCGTTGGGCTGCAGGGTTCCCAAGCGGAATATGAGATGCTGTTCCTGCAACCTTTAGATGGCATCATTGTGGCACTGCAGGAGACCCAGGATGGACATGTCGTTCAAGGTGTGGGAGGAAGAGTTGAAATGGTTCGCGAGTGGGAGGTGCGGTTGTTTGTTGTGAACTGATCATAGATGTTCGACAAAGCAGCCCCCAAGCCTGGATTTGGTTTCCCTGATTTAGAGGAAGCCACAACAGGAGCAGTTATACCACATTAGCAGGTGTGCAGGTGAACATCTGCTTGATGTGGAAGGTCTACTTAGGACCTGGGATGGGGTGAGAGGGGAGGTGTAGGGGCAGGTGTAGCACTTCCTGTGGTTGCAGAGAGAAGTGCCAGGGATGTTGGGGAGCGTGGAGCGGACAAGGGAGTCACAGAGAGAGTGGTCCCTCCAGAAAGCAGACAAGGGTGGGGAGGGAAAAAAATGTCTTTGGTAGTGGGGTCGGATTGCGGATGGCGGAAGTGTCAGAGGATGATGCGTTGGATCCAAAGGTTGGTGGGGTGGTACGTGAGGATGAGGGGAATTCTGTTTGGGTTGTTATTTGCGGGGAGGGGGTGTGAGGAATGAGTTGCGGGAAATGCGAACGATGCGGTCGAGGTTGTTTTCGACTACTGTGGAGGGGAAGTTGCAGTCCTTGAAAAACGAGGACATCTGGGATGACCAGGAGTGGAATGCCTCATCTCGGGAGCAGACGCAGTGGAGGCGAAGGAATTGGGAATATAGGATGGCCTTTTTTGCAGGAAGGTGGGTGAGAGGAGGTATACTCTAGACACCGTTTCTCTTTCATCATTTTTTGCACTTCTTTATATTCTAAACAGTCTTCTGACCTTCCACCTGTCTTTGCACAATTATGTGATTTTTATTTAAGTTTGATAATACTTTTAATCAGTATAATTAATCACAGACCATGGGTCAAACCCTTGGAGTTTTGCTTTCTCTTTGGAAATGAGAAAGCTGTGAGAGTTGTGTGTTCCAAAATACCCCCTAAAATATCTATCTGCATCTCTATCGACACACCCCTTTAACTGAATGTGCCCAGTTCACTTTAACTCTGCAGTTAAAATGACAGCTATTCATTTCAATGAATGAAATTATTCAATGTGATCTTTCTCTTATGTTTTAGTACAAGATGATCCAAGACTAAATGAACTGAGGAAGTGTAAGTCCTACCTGGTAGTCCGCTCCTAATGATGTACTATTCGTAAACAAGTGATCACAGATTCAGGTTCACAATTGCTGATGGTTGAAACTGTCAACCTTAATTGAGATCGAGTTTATAAGTTCACAACCAACCTGTTTAGTGCAACATAATAAAATACTGAAATGCTCAGAAAGGTAAAACCTCGCTAACTACATAGACTGACATTATAGAGAGGGGCACAGCTGATCAAAGTCACACGAAAATAGAGATCCTCTGGAACAATTGGATTATAGAAAAGTAACAAATGTTTTGATTTCCAGAACGTACAGCTTGCATTTAAACAGCACCTCATAGCATTAGGATGTGTAAAAGTGCTTTATGGTCAATTAAGTACTTTTGAAGTATCATAATGTAGGATTAGTCAAATATTCATGTATGACCCAAAGAGATGTATTCATTACTGCCATCAAATGCAAGGCAAAATATACATTTATACAATTGGAGAGTGTTTACTGAAGAATGTATATTTTTTGTTCATTCTATTTTCCAGATGTATATTCAAACCACCACTCTGACTATTTCCATAAATCTGAGTGCTTCTGTGTCGCTTGGCATGCTGTATATGCCCAAGGTTTATGTCATCCTGTTCCACCCAGAACAGAATGTGCAGAGACGTAAGCGCAGCCTTAAAGCTGTAGTGACAGCGGCCACAATGTCCAACAAGTTTACCCAGAAAGGAAATCTCCGTCCCAATGGAGAAGCCAAAACTGAACTATGTGAAAGTCTTGAAACCCAAGGTAAAACATTTTCTTTTACAGTTGAAGTGATATGGGAATTGACATTTCTAATGTACAAATATTAGCTTGTGATTGCTTAATATATTCTTATGATGTCCGTCTATTTTGGTGGAGTGAATAACCTTTATTTCGTAATTTCTCCACTGAATGGCTGTGGAAACATGAGTCACTTTCAAATATTCAACAGTTAAAGTACAGTTTAACAAAAAAACACGCTGTGACAAAGGGCTGAACTTTCCCACAGAGTTGGATGCGGTGTAGGGGAGAGGTGGAGGGGCAAATGATGGACAAATGTTGGGATGATCTTGTGATGCAGTCCTGTCTCTTGGGGACGTTCCTGGTACTGAACAAGGAATCAGATTGGTTTGCCAGCCCACGGAGGTGTGGCAGCCAACTGGTCAAATAAATGCTCTATTTTAGTGAATATTTTGCAACAGCCATTGCAATTAGAATGACTTGATCACCCCATCACCTACCATGTGACACCCGCAGGCCATGTAGGCAACAAAGCAGCAGATTCCATTTCCCATGGGCTGTGGGGATAAAAAGGCTACAAGTACAGTCATCACTACTCCAGCAAAGGATTTTTAAGATTCTTTCGGAGGACATGTGGACATCGCCGCAAGTCCTGCATTTATTGTCTATCCCTAATTTCCTTGTGAAAATGGTGATAAACTGTCCTTTGAAACTGCCCCAGTCTTCATGGATTAGGCATACCAACAGTGCTGCTAGGAAGAGAGTTTCCAGGGTTTTGATTGAGTATCAGTGAAGAGATGCTAATCCCTGATGGCCCCACAACCTGCAGGCCTCTTTATTTGGCTCTGCAACGAACTGACACAATCTCATGACTGACTGTCTATGCCATGCCATTGGGTCTGAGTCTGACATTGCTGTGTCTATTACCTGCATATGTACCTGATGAAGGGGCTTTGGCATCTACTGCTATATCGAAGCCAATAATTACTTATAATGTAATTTGTCGGTCAGCCTTTAATGCCATATCCTCCTGGCTGCAAGTCATATAAGTTTCAACAGTTTGGTTTGATCCATTGATAAACAGCTATCTCAGTTTGGAGAAAATCTTGTGAAATTACTCCCTGCCCAATCAGTGGGACAAGTTGGCTTCAGAATTCTGATTCATTATTTTGTGTGCGGGGAAAGTAATTATATCCACCCTCTAGGTTCTCAGGCTGCTCTGGGGATAAGTGGATAATGCAGCTAACCCAATCAAGGGGATTCTAGCAGGCCTTACAGTGACAGCAAGCTTTTTCTTGTAAGCATTCACAAGATGTAGAGGGGGTGGGGAAAGTTTCTGGATGGGCAAACATTTATTGTCCATCTTTAATTGCCCTTAGGTTGATGGTGATCTGCCATCTTGAACCACTGTACTTGAACTACTTAATGGCGGGACACCCATTGTCCTTCTGGAGAGGGAATTCTATAATTTTGCCTCAGAGACACCAAAGAAGTGACAATATAGTTCCAAGTCAGCATGGTACATGACTTGGAATGAAATTGTAAGTGATGGTGTTTGCATGTGTCTGCTGCCCTTGTTCTACTAGGTTGTAGAGATTATGATTTTGGAGTGTGCTGTCTAAACAGCCTTAGTAAGTTGTTGCTGAGCATCTCCCTGATGCTGCTCTTGTGTGTCACTGATAGAGTGAATGCTGAAGGTGACAGATAAAGTCCCAGTCAAATTGACGTGGTGGTAATCACCTTGTGCTTGTTGAAGCTGAGCTGATCCAGACAAATGGAGAGTATCCCATCACAGATAATGGGAACGACAAATGCTGGAGAATCCGAGATAACAAAGTGTGGAGCTGGATGAACACAGCAGGCCAAGCAGCATCTCAGGAGCACAAAAGCTGATGTTTCAGGCCTAGACCCTTCATCAGACTCCAGTCTTGTGCCTTATGCCTAGTGGACAGGCTTCGGTGGAGTCAGGAGGTGAGTTACTCGCTGTGGGATTCTTAACCTCTGATCTTCTCATTTCCACAATATAAGGTTGGTCTAGTTCAACTTCTTGTCAGTGGTCACTCCAAAATGCTGATAGAGGAGAGATTCAGTGACAACAATGCCATTAAATATCAAGAAGCATGGCCGGATTCACTCTCCCTTGAGATGGTCATTGACTGGCACTTGTATAGAACAGACATTACTTTTCAGTTTTCAGTCCAAGTCTGGTTGTTGTTTGGATCTTGCTACCTATGGCCATGAGCTACTTTAATATTAGAGGATTTGTGATTGATTTACAATCTAAAGATTTAAATAATGGAAGGAAGACATGGATCTTAAACCACAGACTGAATGGACAATGCAATGAGGGAAATCTATTCCCTGTGGGTGTCAGAAGGAGGTTCACCAGCCTCACCGAGCAAACATGGCTGAAAAAGCCAGAGACTGTTAGCAGCTAAAAACAAAATGCTACCGAGGACCTGCACCAAGCACTGGAAAAGATTTACTGTTCATGACACTGACTGTCCTGTAATTGTCAGCAGGCAGTCATCACTCTCTGAACTTTCAAAAACAGAAGTTGCTAGAAAAGTCAAGCAGCGTCTGTAAAGAAGAAAACATCAGAGTTAACATTTAGGGTCCAGTTACACTTCCTCGGAACTGTTCTGAGTTCCTCTAAGTTCTGAGGAAGGGTCACTAGGCCGGAAACCTTATCTCTGATATTTTGCTTCACAGATACGGCAAGCCCTGCTGAGCTTTTCCAGCATCTTCTGTTTTTGTTACTGATTTACAGCATCCTCAGTTCTTTTCTTTTTTCACTCTCTCAACTTTGTTGCCTTCCTCCTCAGACAAAAAACCTTGCGTCACATGCTTTCCTTCCTCTCCAACTTCCTCCTTAGATCTCCAGTTCAACAGACAATGTTCACATTCACCCCCTGACCCTTTTATATCCATGGTTCACAGTCATCCTCCTCAAATGTTCACACACCCCTCATCTATCTGATTCCTAACTCTGCTTTTCATCACTGAAGGACCCAAGAATAGGTGTTGGACTCTGAAAGAGAAGAATACTTATAAACTGCCAGAGTTACAGGCCACAAATGATGGAAGGACAGAGCTGGTCCAAATACTTGAGCATTACATATAACATTGCCAGTTGCTCTCCAGGTGAATTAATGCACCCAATGTATGAAGTGTCATGTTCTGCCCTGTGCTAACTTAGAGCCTAATGTCAAATACGGTCAACAGTAATGCACATCATTCACCTCTCAGCAACATTGCTAGATCTGAGAAACAGGGTGAGGTATGAACTTGAGGAATTCTCAGATGAAGACAAATTCTCTGAAGTTGCATTGTTACATGATTCCGGCATGTTCTCCATGAGTTCAGAGATACACAACAGTTCTAATCTCTGAGAGACACACACAGTGAGCAGCACACTCTATGTAAACAGAAGCCTGCCTTGGAGATAAGGACAGCAATTAAGAGAGCAGTTAGAGGGTGCAGGACTCTTGAAGCTCTGCTCAGCAGGACATAAAAGATGAACCTCGGGTGCTCATGCAGCAGCTGCAGAAAATGTATTAGCCTCTATGTTAATGCCCAGAAATAGTGTGCACCCTTTCAGAGAATGGAGCAGTCCGCCTGGAACATGACAGCTTTAATATCTCAGGCATCTACAGGTATGACTGCGTCCACTGATAGAGTGGCCAACCTGAGGGAGGATCAGCTGCAGCAGATCACTTAGTGTTCGTACACCCTCACCAACAGCATGCGCTCTCTGGCTGCTATTTTGCACAATGTCAACCAAATTACGGCAGCGGAGTGCCAACTGGCAGCTAATGCATTCATGGAAAGCAGGGATATGTAGGTGGGCAATGAGGACAATAGAGAAAGTGTCGATGACAGTGGGGGCTCATCTCACTTTAGCTTCTGTATCTTCCACCTCCTTGTGATTCCAACAAAGCAGCGCACACTGCTTGCTGCGCAGATGACCAAATGCCCCTCTGAGGTTAGGGACACAGTTCTTGTTAGAGCCTTCATGGACTCTAAATCTAAAAGCAAATTTCCCAGGGGCATCTCTTGCCATGGAAATGAGCAACTTGCCCTGTGCTCTGGTAAAGCCAATGGCAGAACCAATAGAATGTTTACAAGGACAACGCCTTAATTATGTAAAAGGATTCACTTGAGTGCTAATTATGTTGCAAATATTCTTTTGACACTATTCATTGCAATGAGAACTATACACTGTTGGGTTTCCCTATTATCCCTGGTCAGTTTTATTCAGAAGATTAGAATGAGCAGCTTAAATGAGGGAAGTGGGGCTATGGATGTGGTGGTTGCCCGGAAATGTTAAAGGGGAGGAGGTTTGGTGGTGGAGGATTAGGGGTAGTGATGGTCACGTATATGGAGGTACAGCTTGCGCAGGATTTTCGTTGGAAAGCCTACTAAGCTTCACTTTTCAAGTGAATGGTGCCAAAATAGAGCCACCCTGATCTTCTCCAGCAGGTAGGTCTGTCACTGCTGACACCAGAAGCATGTTAGGATGCCCCTCCTCCCCTTTCCCCTCACATCACACGAGTAGGCATCTCCTGGTTCTCAACATCCAACTGCTGAAGGCACTCTAGTGGTTTCAAATACCACAGGTGCTCTTTCCGCCAAAGGACACAGCAGCTTCCTGGATACATTGCATTGTGTTCATGCAATGCTCACACAGCAACTGCATCTCAAGCTAGTGAAAACCCTCCTACATAACAAAAATCACAGGCTTAATATAGTCATGTCACCATTACCAAATGAGGGCAGAAATCTTTGGCAAGGATAGTAAAGAAATTGTTTGGTACACTTGCCTTCATTGATCAGGGCATTGAGTTTAGGAGTTGGCACATGATGTTGCAGCTGTACCAGACATTGGTTAAGCCACTCTTGGAGTATTGCATACAGTTCTGGTCATCCTTCCAGAGGAAGGGTATTATTCAATTGAAAAGGGTTCGGAATAGATTTACATGGATGTTGCTGAGACTGGAATGTTTGAATTAAAGGAGAGGCTGGAAAGCCTGGGGCCTTTTTTCCCCAGGGAACATAAGAGATTGAGAGGTGACATTTATAGAAGTTTATAAAATCATAAGGGACACAGGTAAGGTGAATTGCAAATGTCTTTTCCCTCTGTTAGGGGAGTTCAAATCTAGAGGGCATAGACTTAAGGAGAGAGGGGAAAGATTTAAAAAGGTGCCTGAGGGATGAATTTTTCCACACAGAATTTAGTGCACGTAGCATGAACTGCCAGAAGAAGTGGTAGATGCAGGTACAGTTATGACATTCAAAAGATATTTGGACAGGTATTTGAATAGGAAAGGTTTAGAGGGAATTGGGCCAAATACAGGCAAGTTGGACTAGTTTAGTTTGGGAACCCTGGTTGGCATGGATAAGTGGGACTGAAGGGTCTGTTTCCATGCTGTATGACTCTATGATTCTATCTTTCCGTATCATTAATATAGTTGGTAAGCTGGTATGGACATGAAGAATTTAAGGATTATGGTTTCCTGAAACTATAAGCAACAAAGGCTCCTCAGGGATGGAGATCTCCAAAAGGCAGCTGATATCTCTGACTACATTACATGGGAGCCTGAATCTACAGAGGCACTAACAATTAAAGTCAAGTAAGGTCACCCGTGGCCTATAGACCCTATGCATAGGTTATCATTTCCTTTGAGTTACATCCCTTAGTCCATTTTCTTAATTCCATGATATTGCACATGATTGTAAAGATACAGTTGCTGTCCTTGTCTCTGTAGCTACTGTGCAGGAAGCAGGTTGCACCTCATCAGTGTCAAACCAAACGCCAAACGTGTAGTCTCTGTGTAACAGGAAAGTGTCACAGTCCAAGGGTGAGATTCTGAAGAAGAATAACCCCCGACAAGTTGACATCTCCTTTCCTCCAGATACTGCCTGGCTTGTTATGTTCTTCCAGCTTCATGTTTGTCTACCTGAGGTCACGTACAGGTGGCTTGCAAAGCAATGGTACCACAGTAGTACAAAGCTACTGTTCCCAACAAAGAGAAGTAAGGACAGAATATTAAATATAATTAACAAGGACAACTTACAGAAATGATTATTTCAAAAAAATTACTTAATAGGTAAGCCCAAATTTGAAAGACTCTTCCTTAAAATGATAGATGAAAGAACTAAAATCAAACAAAATCAACACAAATCAACATTCTTGAACAGCTTGCTGAAAATCTACCCAAAGACCAGCCATTGAGTTTTCCCACTTTAGAGCTTAGAAAACTCAAGTTGGATTGCACTCAACATTAAAGATGAGGTTGAAAAAACTTAAATGTAGTTGATACTAATTAGAAAAAGAACATGAACTGAAAAGGATCATTAAACATTGCTGACACAGCTGAAAAGACACTTTCATGTTACACAAAATATCTAAAAGCCACTCTATTGCAGTATGCATTATTATTTTTCTGTTGCTTAATTAGCAAGACTAGGTATCAAAAGTGGACATGTCAGCAACCAAATTTGAATCATTAACAAAAATAATTACTTAAGTAATATCTGATGATATACCAAATAACTGTACTAATAACAGAGGCAATGAGAATCACCCCCCAATCACAATTCTCCAAAAGTCCCAATTTTATGAAGGACATTCATTCCTCTGAACGTCAGTCTCAAATATTAAAATATCTTCCTATTGTAAGAGTGTACAGCTGGGAGATAAAACAGGTCACTGTTTTGACAGGTACTTTTCTCAACTGAGATAACAAGGTGTAGAGCTGGATGAATACAGATCTTTGGTGGAGTGGTAATTGTTGTAATGTATTTACTCCTATTAGGGTTATTTAGTGTTCAGTAAACAATGTGCAAGTATCCTTCATATTGGTGCGGGTATTCTTCAAAACTATGTGAACTCAGCAATTTTCTGACATTGAGCAATACCTTTACTAACTTGTGCTCAGAAATATTGACTGCTTTTCCTGCTGAACTAGGCACTTTTAGTGAGAATGTTCCTCTGCAACGTATAAGGCAGACATCCTTACTCCACTTTGGAAATGGGCTTTTTGAGTTCCTTGTCATCAAACTAGAACATGCGTACTATTCTTGAGTGCTTTGCTGGAATCTCTAGTCTACTTCCCTCTCTGGTACAATTAACCATTTCAGGATGCTGTGGCTGTGGATGCCTTTGGACACATTATTGGCTGCGTGCACTATGTGCCTGGTGCACCTCAGTTTCATGATAGTCTGAAGGAGATCCTTTAACGCTTAATGCCTATATTGATTTTTTTGTTTTGCTTGAACTACCTCATTAGCCCCACTCCCCTACTGTTTCCCCATAGTCCTGTGAATTTTTCTCCCTTCTTTATCCCATTTTCTTTTAGAAGTTATTATTAATGTTGTTTCTGTCATCCTTTAAGACAATGCATTCCAGATCATCGTAACCTTTTTTTTAATAATCAAGCATAACATAAATTACTCGTTTTACAATCAGCAACAAATTATGCATTTATACAATGCCTTCAAAAAACTTCATTTTTTTTTCTCCTAACAAGAATTTTGCTGTTTCTCTGATTAGGGGAAGTAGCAGTCTACAGCTATTCCTCATTTAGCACTTCCTTTCAGCTCCTAATTAGCTATGTGCTTAACAGAAATCACTTTTCCATAAGAAGGAGAGGCGATGGCCTGGTGGTATTATAGCTGTTAATCCAGAGACCCAATAATGTCCTGGGACCCAGATACGAATCCTCCCATGGCACATGGTGAAATTTGAATTCAATAAATATCTGGGATTAAGAGTCTATTGATGACTTGAATCCGTTGTCGATTGTTGGAAAAAACCCATCTGGTTCACTAATGCCCTTTCGGGAATGAAACTGCCATCCTTACCTGGTTTGGCCTACATGTGACTACAGGCCCACAGCAATGTGGTTGACTCTTAACTGCCCTCTGGGCAATTAGGGATGGGCATTAAATGCTGCCTAGCCAGCAATGCCTTCATCATGTGAATGAATAAAGAAAAAAGAAACCATGTAAGAAAGTGGAGTACATTCCTCACTGAAGGCAAGGGTCTGGGTGGGTTGCTATGCGGAGGACCAATGTAGACTAGATGGGCCAAATGACCTCCATCTGCACTCTAGGTATTCTATAATTTGATATAAATACCTCTGATGCTGCTTGGCCTGCTGCGTTCATCCAGCTCTACACTTTGTTGTTTCAAATATTCTAGGGACATGGGTTCAAACCCCATCAAGGCAGAAGGGGTAACTTAAATTAACTAAAGATCTGGAGTTAACTGCTCATCTAATGATAATCATGTAACCATTGTCAATTGTCATACAAAAGATAACCTGGTTCAGTAAGGTCCCTTAGGAATGAGAGCTGCCATTCTTACTGTTGTTGCCTGCATGTGATTCCAAACCCAAAACAAGATAGTTGACTGTTAATGACCCTCTGAAACACGACAAGTGACCCAGCTCCCGGGAAATTAGTGATGGGCACTGAATGGTAGTGCAGCCTGTCAAGGCCACATCTCTTACAGGAGTGAACTAAAATGGAGAATGAATCTGAAATTGAAAATTCAAATGCTGACTCTTGACCAATCAGATTGAATAGTAAAGGTTAGATAATATCATATTTTACTTCCATAAAATATCATAGTGACTTAAGGAGACTGTTAGAGAACCGTGAATCAGTTTTTGGGAGCAGCTAAGGGGAAATCGATTTGGATGCTCATGGTATTAATTGGTAGGATTACATTAACTAACAAATAACATTCTTATGTACATAATCCAGAGAGACAAGCTTAACTAAGGGAAGAATATTATTATCATCAAATCCTGTTTCTTGTTTCATTTGCTTATTAGATAAATTTCCTGCAAATGCAAAGACAAAGAGTTTGTTCAATTTTTAAAACATAACCCGAGGATGTCAACAATTTGTCACAAAGCAATACGAGATAAGTGATCTCCCTATTAGTTGGATATAATTTCAGGTATTTTGTGTGTGAAGGTGGCAGAGGAACACAGAATAGAAAAGCAAAAGGTGAGGTTTCTATAATCAGACAGAAACAAAAGGCAGGTTAGTTGGCTGGTTGAGAATAAGTAAATGAAGGAGGGTCAAATCACAAGTGGAGAGATACAGATGACAGTGAACAATTAAGAGAGGAAATGGGAATGAAAAAGGTAGCATGGGAAGAGATCAATAACAAAGAGTGAAACGTTAAATTATTGCATTGTGGTTTTATTTTGTATCAATGAATTATTTGAAACAGACCAGCAGGAGCATTACATTGAATTTATCTCAGGGAAATTAGGTACACGTAGAAAAATAAAACAGAAGTGTGATATAATAAAAGATATAAGGTAAGTCTATGCATGAATACTTAAGTAGTCATGTTGACAATGCCAATCTGTTTCTGTGTGCATTATTTCTTTCTCCAACCTATTTAACTGAATCTTAGGATCGTGTCTATTATTCCTCTTAAAAATGTAGCATTTTACTGTAACAAAAACAAAGGTTTTAACGAATGTTCTGACGTAAAATATGATTTGGATGTGTTCAGTAAAATATGTTGCATCAGAAAACCTAAAACTTGAGGAAATGTTCCATTTTATTTTGCCACCTTCCGTGAGACAATGCCATGAAGAAAAACTTGCAGTTTCTGGAAGCTGAAGATAATGAGCTAGAAAAGATTTGTTCCTGAGCACGAGCTTGATACACAGGAAGGGAGGAATGCAGGACAGGACAGCCAGCAGCCAGAAAAAAAAGACTGCACAAGTGATCAACCAATGCTACTAATAACAAATGGATACTACACAAATTAACAAAAAGTATCAGCCCATTCGTTCCCTATATCCCCATGAAATCTCAATGTCAGAGTTCTACATATTCCAACAATTGCATAACTTACATTTATTCCATATCAGCTCCACAGGAGTATTTTCAGATGAAAGTTTAGCACCAAGCCACAAAAAACAGCCATTAGGAAAAGTGATCAAATGCCTATTCAAACTGGTAGGTTCTAAGGAGTGACAAATGAGACAACAGACAGAAGATAATAAAGTGTGAAGCTGGATGAACACAGCAGACCCAGCAGCATCTCAGGAGCACAAAAGCTGATGTTTCGGGCCTAGACCCTTCATCAGAGAGGGGGATGGGGTGAGGGTTCTAGAATAAATAGGGAGAGAGGGGGAGGCAGACCGAAGATGGAGAGAAAAGAAGATAGGTGGTGAGGAGAGTATAGGTGGGGAGGTAGGGAGGGGGTAGGTCAGTCCAGGGAAGACAGACAGGTCAACGAGGTGGGATGAGGTTAGCAGGTCGGAAATGGAGGTGTGGCTTGGGGTGGGAGGAAGGGATGGGTGAGAGGAAGAACAGGTTAGGGAAGCAGAGACAGGCTGGGCTGGTATTGGGATGCAGTGGGGGGAGGGGAAGAGCTGGGCTGGTTGTGTGATGCCGTGGGGGGACGGGACGAACTGGGATGGTTTTGGGATGCGGTGGGGGAAGGGGAGATTTGGAAGCTGGTGAAGTCCACATTGATTCCATTGGGCTGCAGGGTTCCCAAGCAGAAATGATTTGCTGATCCTGCAACCTTCGCGTGGCATCATTGTGGCACTGCAGGAGGCCCATGATGGACATGTCATCTAAAGAATGGGAGGGGGAGTTGAAATGGTTTGCGACTGGGAGGTGCAGTTGTTTATTGCGAACCGAGCGGAGGTGTTCTGCAAAGTGGTCCCCAAGCCTCCGCTTAGTTTCCCCAATGTAGAAGAAGCCACACCGGGTACAATGGATGCAGTATACCACCTTGGCAGATGTGCAGGTGAACCTCTGCTTAATATGGAAAGTCATCTTGGGGCCTGGGATAGGGGTGAGGGAGGAGGTGTGGGGGCAAGTGTAGCGTTTCCTGTGGTTGCAGGGGAAGGTGCCAGGTGTGGTGGGGTTGGAGGGCAGTGTGGAGCGAACAAGGGAGTCATGGAGAGAGTGGTCTCTCCGGAAAGCAGACAAGGGTGGGGATGGAAAAATGTCTTGGGTGGTGGGGTTGGATTGTAGATGGCGGAAGTGTCGGAGGATGATGCGTTGTATCTGGAGGTTGGTGGGGTGGTGTGTGAGAACGAGGGGGATCCTCTTAGGGCGGTTGTGGCAGGGGCGGGGTGTGAGGGATGTGTTGCGGGAAATGCGGGAGAAGCGGTCAAGGGCATTCTCGACCACTGTGGGGGGAAAGTTGCGGTCCTTGAAGAACTTGGACATCTGGGATGTGCGGGAGTGGAATGCCTCATCGTTGGAGCAGATGCGGCAGAGGCGGAGGAATTGGGAATAGGGGATGGAATTTTTGCAGGAGGGTGGGTGGGAGGAGGTGTATTCTAGGTAGCTGTGGGAGTCGGTGGGCTTGAAATGGACATCAGTTACAAGCTGGTTGCCTGAGATGGAGACTGAGGGGTCCAGGAAGGTGAGGGATGTGCTGGAAATGGCCCAGGTGAACTGAAGGTTGGGGTGGAAGGTGTTGGTGAAGTGGATGAACTGGTCGAGCTCCTCTGGGGAGCAAGAGGTGGTGCCGATACAGTCATCAATGTAACGGAGGAAGAGGTGGGGTTTGGGGCCTGTGTAGGTGCGGAAGAGGGACTGTTCCATGTAACCTACAAAGAGGTAGGCATAGCTGGGGCCCATGCGGGTGCCCATGGCCACCCCCTTTGTCTGTAGGAAGTGGGAGGAATTGAAAGAGAAGTTCTTGAGGTGAGGACGAGTTCGGCTAGGCAGATGAGGGTGTCGGTGGAGGGGGACTGGTCGGGCCTGCGGGACAGGTCATCTGCATGCGGAATACAGGTGTATAAGGACTGGACGTCCATGGTGAAAATGAGGTGTTGGGGGCCAGGGAATTGGAAGTTCTGGAGGAGGTGGAGGGCGTGGGTGGTGTCACGGATGTAGGTAGGGAGTTCCTGGATCAAAGTGGAGAAAATGGAGTCCAGATAGGTGGAGATGATTTCTGTGGGGCAGGAAAAGGCTGAGACAATGGGTCAACCAGGGCAGGCAGGTTTGTGGATTTTGGGGAGGAGATAGAAACGGGCCGTGCGGGAATGGGGAATAAGGAGGTTGGAGGCTCATACACTGCATCCCAAAACCAGCCTAGTTCGTCCCCTCCCCCCACTGCATCCCAAAACCAGCCCAGCCTGTCTCTGCCTCCCTAACCTGTTCTTCCTCTCACCCATCCCTTCCTCCCATCTCAAGCCGCACCTCCATTTCCAACCTACTAACCTCATCCCACGTCCTTAACCTGTCCGCCTTCCCTGGACTGACCTACCCCCTCCCTACCTCCCCACCTATACTCTCCTCTCCAATTATCTTCTTTTCTCTCCATCTTCGGTCCGCCTCCCCCTCTCTCCCTATTTATTCCAGAACCCTCACCCCATCCCACTCTCTGATGAAGGGTCTAGGCCCGAAACGTCAGCTTTTGTGCTCCTGAGATGCTGCTTGGCCTGCTGTGTTCATCCAGCTTCACACTTTATTATCTTGGATTCTCCAGCATCTGCAGTTTCCATTAACACAAGAGACTGAAGACTTGGTTGCCAGGGGTGGAAATTGGAGAATTGCAAGATGCCAGCACTGGAGAAAACTCAACTCTGAGGGTTATAACAAAAGTCAACACTTCACCAGCTATCAACCAAATCTTCAAATTTCTGTCCATGAGAAAGACCCTGAATTTCCAGTTGTCTGCCACTTGAACACATCACTGCGTCCCCTGGCCAACACCACTGTCTTGGGATTGCTGCAGTGACCCAGTGAAGCTCAGTACACACAGAGGAAACAGAATCTCATTTTCCATTTGGGGAGCCTGCAGCTTTCTTGACTCAATATCGATTTTAATAACATAGGGCATAAACACCATCTCCCATGTCCTTACTCCAGTCTCACAAACCAGGTCTTGTTATTACATGAGCTGCAACTACAAATAACCCATTGTCAGCCACGAACAGTCCCCATTAGCAGCTACATTCTCTTTACACATTCCTTTGTTTGCCTAACTATTATTCTACTGTCTCTCGGCTCCATCTCCATCTGTAATTTATTCCTCCACACCCCACACCATCTCCAGCATTTATATCAATTGTTTTTGAGTTACAATCAGCTCTGAAGAAGGATCACTGAACCCAAAATGTTGACTTTGCTTTCTGTCCACAAATGCTGCCAGGCCGCTTAGTTTTTCCAACAATTTCTGTTTTTGTTCCTCATTTTCAGCATCCATAATTTGTTTCTTATAGACATGGTAGATACAGGTAGGATGTTGCTAATGGCAGGGGAGTTCAGGACCAGGGCTCACAGTCTAAGGACAGGGGGTAAACCATTTTGGACTGAGATGAGAAATTTCTTCACCCAGAGACTGTTGAAGAATATGAAATTTGCTAACACAAAAAGCAGTCAAGGCCAAAACATTGTATGACACCAAGAAGGAGTTGTATGTAACTTTTGGGCTAAAGTAACCACAGGATGTGAGGGAAAAGCAGGAACAGCCCATTGAGTTGAATGATCAGTCAGGCTTGAAGGGCTGAATGGCCAACCCCAGTCCCTATTTTCTATATGTATCTATTTAAATGCCACTGGGGCTCACATGCCTTAAAAAGAAGGTTAACTATGAGGGCTACTTTGAAGGCCTTACCATCATAGAAACAAATGAACATACAAAATAGAAGCAAGAATAGGCCATTCACCTCACTGAGCCTGCTTAACCATTCAATGAGATCATAGTTGATATGTTTGAGCTTTGGATTGCACATTTTCAGTCTCTCCCAATTATTCCATTGCCTAACAAAAAATCTCTCTGCTCCACCTTAAAAATATTTAACAACCCTTTCTCCACTGTCTGAGGTATGTCGAAAACCTGCCATTCTAAAAAATTTGATTTGGTTGCACTTGAGAAGTGCTCTATTTCAGTAAAGAAATGATGCAAAAAAAGAATTTGCAAAGACTCAACTTGTGCTGGACATGGTTTGCATTTGAACCCTCTAAACCTTTTGTGAACTCATTGATAAAGCCATTGGAATTTGCAAACCAAAGACCATTACATAGAATTTCTACTTCCACTAGAAGCTTGACTTGATCACATTTTGTTGCATGTTTACACTCCTAAGTCAGTGATTATTTTTCTTGCAAGCTTTTTAATATTCAGATAAATCGTTTCAATCCTCTTATAAGGAGTAATGTAGGTTTGCACTGTCATGCAATTCTCAATCTCAATCTTAACTATTGATAAATAAAAAGTAGTACATACCTCAAAAAGCTTCATCAAATGACAGTAGGCAACCAATCACATTGCAAACCTGGTGATGCCAAGTCAAAACATTATTAATCAATAGAGTTCTTATACAATTTGATACATAGGTACATTCCTCAATTTAGTATTGCATTACAAAAGCAACAGTTGCTAATATAGCTCCTGTATTTATAGAGCTCTTAAAATACTAACTTCTTTCTTACCAATTTCTTCATGCAGTACCTTGAGGATTCTAATTGCAAACCATCCAGTCCAGGTATTTAATTTTCTCAGTTTATTCATGGCATATCTGTCTATAATATAAAAAATATATTAGAAACGTACCTCCAGTCAACTCCTGATATTTAATGGCAACTTTTATTTCACTGGTGTGAAATCTTTAAAGTTCTTAGTTGTAATTTTGTCTTTGTGTAACAGTGTAGACTTGATTGGATAGCCCACTTGATATCTCTTCTAATAATTATTTACATTGAAATCAATTTAATTTAAAATACAGCGTAGGTGAAAATCAACCTGCCAATTTGCTGTCATCTTTTCACATAAAATCAATATGATCCTGTCTGTCAAGACCATCCCTATCTGTTTGGAGTTGTGAGATCGTATTGATCTGACTTACATTTAAAAATGGTGTATAATTACACAGCTTTTTGGACTTGCAAATGTTATCAGTGAATAAGGTTACCATGTGCTTTGGTTGTGTTCCTTCCTGTGTCTCATGGTGTCATAGAGCCACAGACATAGAGTCATACAGCACAGAAACACACCCTTTGGTCCAACCACTCTGTGCCAAGCCTAAGCTGAAACTAAACCAGTCCCACCTGCAGGCACTTAGCCCATATCCCTCCAAACCTTTCCTATTCATGTATCTATCCAAATGTCTTTTGAATGTCATAATTGTACCCGCATCCAAAACTTCCCCAGCAAGTTCATTCAACAGTGAATCAATCTCTGTGTTAAAAAAAAATGCCTCTCACATCTTTTTTTTAAATCTTTCCCCTCTCACCTTAAAAATGTGCTTCCTAGTCTTGAAATCCCTTATCCTAGAGAAAAGACAACTACCATTTATTCTATCTCTACCTCTCATTAGTTTATACACTTCTATCAGGTCATCTTTCAACCTCCTACACTCTAGTGAAAAAGTCCCAGCCTATTCAGTCTTCCTTTATAACTCAATCCTTCCATACCCAGCAACATCGTGGTAAATCTCTTCTGAACCCTGTCCAGCTTAATAATAAGCTTCCTGTTAGTGGGCAGCAAGTCATAGTATTTCAAAATAGGTCTAACCATTGTCCTATACAACCTGAACGTGACTTTGCAACTCCTCTACTCAAAGGACTGAGCAATGAAGGCAAGCGTGCCATAACACCTTTTTAACCACCTTGTCTACATGTGACATAAACTTCAAAGAACCGTGTCCCTGCACCCCTACGTCTCTCTGTTCTATAACACGACCCAAGGCTCTACCATTAATTGTATAAGCCCTACCCTTCTTTCTTGTACCAAAATGGAACACCTGGTGGATTGAATTCAATTCCATTCTTTCATACTTTTTCCTTTATTGTCAAGAATGATGGAACATAAACAGTTGACATGTCCATTAAATCATTTCCTAAAAAATAGAGTATTTCTGGCAATTTAAAATATGTTCATGTGCCAACAATAGTCAGAGAGAACAATATTCTAGCATAACACTATGGTGAAAACATCAAGGTAGCAAAAGCATAAACGGTCGAGACACGATGTTTTATCTTATCACGAGGAAAAGATGATCAACTTAGTTATTAGAATATGCTCTAATATTAATACACATTAAATACAGAATTTCTATTAACGTACACTCATCCACTAATCTCAGGTACTCAAATCTAGTTTGTAATTACTAACACTCCACTGTAACTTGCAAAGTATTGTTTTCTAATAAAATTTAAACACGTCCATAACTTCTTCAGCCGCCAGTTAAAATTTCTCAAGAGCAGCATCCATCAAGATAAAATAGTGCGTTTATCGACTCCAGGCAAATATCAAGGCATTGGGTAAGAAACATATTGGTAATTGTTGGAAACCATTTTTAGTTACCATATGGAAGAATAGTCAGTGAAATGTAGAATGCGTATCTGCCCTTTTTTTGCTGTGAAGTTAAGACCAGATTTACAGTGATAGAGCCATAGCCGTTTCACTTTTACGACATATCATGCACAACCCAGTAGATTCAATTTCATTGTTGGAACATGGGGAGAAACCAGAAATTAAACTAAGGAAAGGCCGAATCAGGGTTCAACTTAATAGGGAATAGATTATCATGAATTTGTTCATTCACCAGCCCATTTTATTATTGCAACAATGTTCCATTTTTAGCACAGAATCTTTTCACCATTTTTAATGTAGAATTCTGTGTGATTGTTTTCCTTTTATACTGTTGTTGTGGGTAAATATTTTACCTTCACCACACAGGCAATAAGTAACCCGATGGAACAAATTGTTCACTCATCTTAGATCTCACCTGCTTTCAATCCATCAAGCTGTGTGGGATGGATGTTAATTACACTGTGCTAAATTCTGCCTCGGCAACAAGGGATATTATTTCCCCACTGTTTCCTTCCATACTCTAGCTGCTTCTATCACTGGCTCTCCATTACTTTTCTACTCTACTGAAATCCATTGAGGGCTGAATCTTACCAACCTTTTGGAGAAAGCCTGGGAGGTAGGTTGACCTGAAATGGAGAAAGGAAAATGAGGGATGTTGGGGACAATATTGCTTCATCCCCTGCTTGGATTCTCCATTTCCTCCTATGTTTTGACTGCAGAAATAACCCTGACCTTCTGGTTGCCTGTTCCTTCAACACACCACGATGTTCCCTGGCTTGGAGTTTGCTTGGTGTCGATAAACGCACTATTTTATATTGATGGATGCTGCTCGAGAAATTCTAATTGGCGGCTGAAAAAGTTATGGACGTGTTTAAATTTTATTAGAAAACAATACTTTGCAAGTTACAGTGGAGTGTTAGTAATTACAAACTAGATTGAGTATCTGAGATTAGGGGATGAGTGTACATTAATAGAAATTCTGTATTTAAAGTGTATTAATATTAGAGCATATCCTAATAACTAAGTTTATTTCAGCCTAGGGCTTGCTGCAGTGCTTCAGCAAACTTCAGCTTAAACAATAACACTTCATTTTATGTTTGAGACTCTGCATCCTTCTGCATTCAATATGTAGTGGAATAATTTTAGGGCCTGACTACCATGTTGCATGTCCTTATCCTAACCCTACAAAGCCAAACCTTCTCATCATATGACTACTACCACAAACAATCCATTGTCAGCCACTAGTCATCTCCAATATCAGCTAATTATTCCCTCAGGCTGATCTTTACCCATTCTTTTTTGTCTGCCCTTCTTCTTCTCTCTCTTTCTCTCCCTCCATCATTTACTGCTCCTGCTCCCATTTTCCTCCACCCAGCATATATAACAACCTTTTCACCATAGTCGCAACGGTGTTGCTGTGGCAGGTGGTGGTTGTCCAATGAATCCTTTTCTCCAGGGTGCAGTCCTGACGATGACCATTGTTCTGGGTGGTGCTGCTAGATTGGCAGAGCAGTAACTGGCCATTTCAACTTCAAACATTCAACCATTCACTTGCTTGACAAATGAAAGGTGTATCTGTTAAACTTTCAAATTGCCAGTCCACGGTCACTTGCCACCTTCTTTCCAATTCTTTGGTCCATAGACAAGACTTCGGCCAAGAACAAAATTAAGGCTCTTCACCCTCTATTGTCTTACATCCCTATTTCTCTACAAGGACATTTATGGTGTCTTGTTATTTCATATAACAGATCTGTTCCTTATTTTTTATGAGTTTCTTTTCTTTATAATTGCTTCTACTCTATTAGACTGTTAAGTAGGGACCTAAAGAAGCTTCATTGCTTTCCCACAACAGAAATTGATTTGCACCATAAACAATATATTACAATTATGAAAATTGTATGAATAACAAAAGATGACATCAGGACAAACAGATCTGTCACAGCAAGTAGTAAGAATCTGAAATTCCTTGTATGTGGGGGAGCTAGAAGAGGATTCAGATATTAGATTTGAAAAAGAATCGGATGTACCTAATAAGAAAATATTTGCAAATTAATGGAAAAAGGGAACTTTTAAAGAGCAGTCATGAATTTGATGGGCTGAATATCCTGTTTCTATGATTCTATGTTAATCATGAATGAGAAAAGCCGATCAGTGATTAAACAAATTGTATTTGATTTAAGAATTACAAAGTATTCAGTAATAAAGACATTCCTTGTTGTTTTTCATTGTCCATTCTGTTCAGACAATTTACATGTAAAAATAAGCTTATTAAAATGTGTGTCTGTGGAAATTAGACAAGGTGGTGAGTACTTTTTTTTAAACTACTCTTTAACACCTTAGAAACTGTTTTCTCATGTCCACCATTAATTAAGATGACATTTTCATACATATATTAATGTCATTTATTTTTGAGTTCTGATTTTGAACTTGTGATATATGGCTTTGATCTATGTCTATGAAGATGTTTAGTAATTAACTTGCAAGCATTTCTATAGCCAAGATGATTCTTTTCAAAATCTAATATAAGAGAAAAGCTTCCTGGACTGTAATGGAATTTTGTTTTCATTGCCCTTTCACAAATCTTACCCAATTTAGACAGTTGTGCATTTATCTTTCAGTTACAATGTCCTGGAAATTGTGCTTTTTATTTTGTTTAGCTTAGGGGGAACATCAATAGCTTGGAAAGTTTTTGTTTAGTTACAGTTTGACAAGTCTGCATAGGTCTTGGCTAAAGATCGATGTGGAAGGGAGCTGCTCCTAAAGAAGGGAGGTAGTTTAGAACAGTTAAGAAATGTGCCATCTCAGTGCAAGAAGATACTTTGAAAGTTCCAGTCCAGATGTGTTTGGGTAAAACTCTGAAAGGGTTGTTCAGAGATAAGAAGGTATAAGCTCAATTGTATGAATACCTAAGAAAGTGCCAGTCTGATTCTCCAATTTGGAAATTGAAGACACAATTAATTTAAGCTGTATGGATGTGAGAGAGAAGGAAGTTCTCCCTGGTGTGAGTACTTTAAAGGAGTACTTTAGGGCTAATGGGAGTATATTTATTGCGTATTTTGAAATCTTTAAACTCATTAATATAAATAAATTTGTTTCCTCTATTTTATGTTCATTTCTTTTGCATAATACACTTCCATTTAATTGTTAAAACCAAATGTGCAGCATTGCATACTTACATTTCAGTGACAGATCAAAACAAAAAACAAAATGTGATCTTTCAAGCCAGATTTCATTTTGTGTCAGAGTTCAGTAATAACATCAGCTGGGATTTTAATACAGATTTCAACGTGTATTTAATGCTTTTGATGGAAGCAGGAAAAGCCATCCACCATAATATGACACAATAATCTGGAAGTTACGTTACTTGTACCTGCAATCCCTCAATATGAGCTAAACCAATGCAGAAGATTAAGCAGTCAAGTCCAGCTTTTATGTCTATTTGGAAAACATCACGTGGAAAGTCAATCTCAAAAATAATAACCATTACTGATTTCCACACATTTATTAATGAGCTTGCAAAAACTCTTCTCTTTTAAAGAGAAGTATTAATAAGGTATTATTAAACTCATTTAGAAATAGTTTTAAGTTATCAAAAAACTACTGTACACCACTATAATTATCCAATAGTTCTCTGTTGGCATTTTAAATCATTTTCAATTTTAAGTAATTTAAGTCAATTGTCAATGACTTAAAATCCAGCTATCCACAGCTAAAACACTAGTCAGACTTATTAAAAACACCATTTTTTGCAAGAAATCCATTTCAGTTCCAATAGTAATAATGCAGTCACCCACATATTATTTTTTGAAGCAAACTTTTCTTTAAGAATATCAGTTTCTAAAATACTACTTGATCATACTGGTTAAAGGTTTGTGATTATGCAAATAAGTTGGGTGAAACCTGACTAATGAGACTTGTGCAAAATTGTGCAATTCTGGGACATTTTGCTCCCAACCTGCTAGTTGTGACTGAGACAGAAACGTTTTACTACCTGATGTGTAAATATGTTAATAACCGATCTCTTTCTTCACCTCCAGTCCCGCACTCTCATTGATTATGCTGTGAAGCAGCAACTTTATATATAAAAATCAAATAGCTGAACGTTTCTCAGATGAAGTAAATTTGAATTTGCAAAGAAAACTCTTAATAATGTATCAGGCCTTCCTTATAAAATATCCACTGCATATGTTATGCAACAGAACAATAGATGGATCTTAGTTTCTCAGAAACTGAATTTAAAAAGTAAGCTTTTACTTACTACAAGTGTGATGCAAAATGTTACTTTTAATGATGTATTTTTGAAGAAGGAGGTACAAAATAAAGTTGTAACGGAGCAAAATTCAATAGCTAATAAGGAAGAAGGTGGCCTAAGGAGGTCCACTTGTCTGTATTCTCAAAGGTGAGATTGCTTGTAGTTCATGCATGATATAACAATTGTAGAAGCTCAATCCAATAATTTTCATACCTGTTTGATATTATTTTGCTTGCATTTGGTGTGATCACTCAATTTCTAGTTCGCGACATGTACCGTATGGGAAATATAATGGGGATAACATTTGGCCCATCAAACAGATACTGGCTGTTTTTCGTAGATACTCATTTATATTTACTCTCCTGTATTCTACTTACAGCTCTGCAACTATTTGAAAGCACATATCAGATTCCCTTATCATACCAAGCATTCTAGATCATAACAATTTGCTGCCTAATAAGAAGTTATCATCTCCATTGCAGTTCTTTTGCCAATTATGTGAAATCTGTGTCCACTCATTACCAACTATCCAGTCAAACGGATCAACTTCTATCCATCTTCAATGTGAACACCTCTCAGAATTCTGAATACCTCTAATAACTTTCCTCTTAGCTTTCTCTGCTGTAAGGAAAACAGTGCCAGATTCTTTCTCTCTGTCTCTAATCCTTGGTATTATTCACATACAACCTTTGCACTCCCTTTACAGCCAGATCTCAGTATGAGGATTTTTCTTTTTGCCAAATATTCTTGGAGCACAATTGATCTTTTAAAGAAAATTGCAAATTGCAGAACCGCACAATAGTCCAATTCTTTTGATGAGGTGGTTTCTTGGCAAAGGTGAGGTAGGCTATGCAATGAATATTATTTTCATGCTTCTGACTTTGTATTTAAACCATATGTCTTTTGAAATGTAAAGAAGCATTCCCTGTTGTAAACCCACCTCATTTACCTGTAAGTATCTAAAGTCTTTACCAACATAATAGATGCAAATAGAAAATGCTGAAGAAACTCAGCTGGTTTGGCAGAATCTGAGGAAAGAGAAACAAAGTTAATGTTTCTATTCCAATAATTCTTCAATGGAGCCGATATGATGGAATTTGCACCTCTGGCTTGTAATAAGCACATGTTTCCTCTCTGCTATATCAGAGACTGAACAGAGAAATTTACAGAGACAGTGGTCGCTTTGATTGCTGGTGAGAGAGCTGATGAGAGACCCGAGGTCTGTGCTCCAGGAAGGCCCATTGGTATTACAAGTCAATGAATAAGTTTAGAGGCATTAGCCTTTGATGGGGATCGGGATCCCTGGGAGCAGGAAGCCCTGCCCCTCAGCAGCTGATGTCTTATGTGGAAGTGAGTGGGTCTGTGAAATAATAGCATGACCAAGAAGTTGGTGGCTGCTGTTGGAATATTAATGTAGTATCATCATTTTACCTGCACTGTAATAACCTTAGCTTCAAAAGATGCAGATGAGAAGCATGCAATAGTATTAAATGTTCTGTCATATGAGAGTCATGAGATGAGGGAAGAGGGTTTGAGAATCATTGGCAGCACGTGGCTCTCGGCATTGCCCTCCCTTCCCATTGTCAGTTCTATTCATCAGGCACTGTCTTGACCAAGAAAATCCTTAAACAACCTGTAAAGTCATATGCCCCGCAGACAATACTCATAGCCCAGTGTGAGGCCTTTAATTTTGCACAAATTGACCATTAAAGGCCTTAGTTGAGTCCATGGACCTTCTCAGCACAAATGTAATCATGCTGGAAGCAAGAAGATGGCAGCCACTATCCTGCCCAATTAAATTCCCCCCCACTACCAAACATAGACTGGCGAGAACATAAAATACCACCTGAAGGTGGTCATTAATGCTGGTTTTTCTAGACTTATCTGGTTGAAACATACCAGGTGGTTAGTATATCCCTTCCAATTCCTGAAGGAGTGTACCTTCTACTGACACCATATCAATGACTTTATTAATATTATATGTTCCACTAGTGTCACCTTGGACCCTTATTGTCTTTGACAATTGACATGATTAGACATTATTACGAAGATCCATTTAGCAAGACTCACAAAAAGCACTTTTTTTGGAAAGCCATGCCGTGCTCTGGAGATCGCTTCCTTTAAGAAAAATTAAGTTTTATTGTGATACCTTTACAATTATATCTGTGTCAGCATGGAATTAATTACAGCTTTTAAGGTTGACATTTGTTAAACCATTAGTTATTAGCTTTTCACAAATGTGAATAGAGAATCATTGAGGTATTGAATTCAAGCTACAATAACTTCGGTTTCAAAGCCAGGTGGTGTAATAGTTCAACCAAGAGATGATCTTTTGTTTTATAAATCGGCCTTTGGGAGTTGCCAATGTTGGGGGAAGATCTCCAGAAATAATGCTTTTTTTTTTTGCAAGGCCTTCCGTCTGTCTTTTCTGTGCCTTGTTTCATGACTAGGAGTCCAATATCTGATAAGTCAATGGAGGACTCCAGAAAGAAGGAACAACAGAAATTTAAGCAAAAACATCAGAATAAACCGTGCTCTCTTCTGCCACAATGTCTTTAGCACCCTGTTCTCTCCCCTCAATGCTGTATATGTTAACAAGCCAGTTGGTTTACACACACACTGTGCAGACAAAGTCATTCCAACATACCAGATCACTACAGGCAGAAAGTTCAAGAAGTCAAACTGCACATTGTCAGGGGATTCTGTGTTCCTGAGAGTCTCTTGGCTGGTAATTGCAGTTACATTTCCACTCCAGTTAAGGTACTTTGTCCTTTCACGTCTTCATGGATTCTGGATCAGTATGGACATGTCCCAATCCTTGGCCAAGTAATGGGGCCCTGAATTTTGGTTGCTGTTTCTTATATGTTCATGGGATGTAGGCATCACCAACAAGGCCAGCATTATTGCCCATTCTAGCATTTCCTTGAGAAAATTGGTCTACCTAACCATTGCAGCTCATGTGGTGCTAACTCTCCCACAGTGCTGTAAGGTAGGGAATTCCAGAATTTTAACCCAGCAAACGATGATGAAGGAGTACTAATATATTTCCAACTCATAAATGGTATGTGACCCGGAAAGGAAAATAAGCAAAGTGTTACTAGGAATCTGCAGCCCTGTTCTTCAAAGTAAGAGAAGTCATACACATAGAAGATGATATTGAATCAGCCTTAGTGAGTTTCATTGCATCTTGTGGCAGGTACAAACTGTAATCAAATGTTCCACTGTTAGAAAGTTTAATGTTTCTCGTGGAGCAATTTCATCACACTCCTGATTTGTGCCCTGTAAATGGTGAAGAGGCATGGTAAAGCCATAAGATGGCTCATTTGTCATAAACTATCCAACCCTGACCTGCTTTTGTAGCCACAACCTAGTCTAACTACTTTTCTAGTCCATGACCCTCAAGAAGTTCATGCTTGGTATTGAATATCAGTCTCTGTCTTGTTGGAGATAATCATTACCTGACACATGGAAACTTTTATACTGTCCAATTTTTGCTGCATGTAACATGGACGGCTTCATTAGCTGAGGAATTCAGAATGGAATTGAACATTGTTCACTGATGCTTGCACATCACCACTTCTGATCTTAAAATAGAGAGAAGATCACTGGTGAAATAGTTGATGATGGTTATCTCTAGGGCACCAGTTTGAGAAACCAGTGATTCAGTGATGTCCTGGGACTGTGGCGGTTGACCTCCAACAATCACAGCAATTTTTTTTGTGCTAGGTTTGCCGTCAGGTTTTTGCTATCGAGATGATCAAAATCTGGTTATAATGTAATTTCCATCGTTCATGGCATGTGCATTTTGACTCTGATAGTGCACAGCTTTATTTATATCTTGCTTTGAACAAATAATGGTTAAGCAGCTTAATAGTAACTGGAAATATATGGAAATGAACCTTAGAACAGATTGGAAAAAGAGTCATATTGGAATTGAAATTTTTAATCTTGTTGTCCTCAGATGCTGTTGCATTTTTCCAGTATTTTCTGCTTTGTTTCAGAGTTCCATCATCTGTAGTGTTTTGCTTTTATTCACATTGTTGGGCTTGTGTCAGCTTAGAGACTATACTGAATTTGTGAGGTCTCCTGTCTGACTGGAGGAAGCACAGAAATGCCTGGATTTGATGGGAGACATATTGCTCATGAATATATCATGCATTTACCATTTTTGAAAAAAGTATTGTCTTGATCCAATTCATGAGTGAACAATTGACCTGATCTTACTATTAATCCCTTGGCTCATCATAATGACAAAACAAAAATGGATATGTTGCCAAATTCATTGTTAGATACTATCTGGAAGGAAACCAAGATAGAATGGAAAATATGTTTTCACCCTTGATGTTTTCACAATGTGTAAAAAATTCCATATTGCATTGCAGAGTGATACTCACCTGACAATGCTTAACAAAGCAATTATCAAAAGCTGGGTATTTGATCACTGAATCAAATCATTGACATTTAGAAATACTGATTCCAAATCTCACAATAATCTCCCTGCAGATGTAATTACAGCCATACTCAGTGGCAAAGTTTCACCATCTGCTAAAGTATGCAGCTTTTTTAAATGCTAATTTCCTATTTTTAATACAGAGGTTAAATCTGAGCTTCAATTCAGTGGCACAAAATTGGATTTAACATGTTCTCTTTCTTTCGTACAGTACTCCAAGATTGCCCAGAAAATAGCTACTTTACAGTCATTTCAGAACAGATATATCTTGAGATGTAGTAATCAGTAATACTTGCATCATCACAATTGCTCAGTTTAAAGCCCACTATTTCAAGTGACTGTGAATGTGCAATAGCTTGAAAATGTATTGCAACTTTAATAATAGAAAGACATCCCAAGGTGCGACAAAGCATTGTCAAACAAAAGGTGACTCCAGGCCATATGAGGAACTGGTTTTGACTGATCACCCAAAGATTCCTCAAAGAGATAGGTTTAAGACATATCTTAAGTAAGATGAGCGAGATGGAGAATGGTGGGTGGCACACAATAGCAACAATTCTTTCATACGATACACATTTAATATATCCAAAATGTTCCACTGTATTTCACAGGAGCATTATATTTATTAAAAAAGAAAAAAACTATCTTGTTACACAAACTTAAAAGGGCTAAATCTTCTGAGGGGTCAGATTGCTTATCGACCCACAGTTTTGTACTAACCCAGCCCCAGAACTCTTTTTTTTCCCCTGAACTGTTGAGCTGGCACCTGATTTGGGAGCCTTCCAGAATACAAGGTTTTGATTGGATCCCACAGATACTTTGACAAGTCTATAGAGAAGGTTAACTGTGTAAGGTAACTAAGTGAGGATGACACATTTATGGACCAGACCAAATCCCCTCAAAATATATTAAGAAAATAGCCTAGACCACTACATCATCTTATTTTTAAAGGTAAGTGTAAGGCGTTGTGTTCAGCTGCAATTCAATTGGTCAAAATTACAGGTTTGCAACAAAACACATTTTATTGTGACACTCTAGTTAAAATACATACACAATAAACATAAACATGAAAAAACTTAACTGTAACTACCAAAATACTTAACAAGAATATATAATGGTTAACTATCACTAATTAGCTGTTCCAAGGTCAAAATATCCCATTAACACATACTTGGCAAGGGCAAATCCAGTAAAATAGATTGTTTCACTTGTAGTGTTTCTCCAGTCCAGGGGGAAAGAATATCAAGTGAAAATTCTGGGAGAGAGAGAGAAAACTCAATGTTTTGCTGTAGGAGGGAGAGCTGTATAGCAGCTTCCAAACTTCAACAGCTACTGAAAGCTAAAGCTAAAATCTTGGTTCTGTAAGAGCTTAACTCCACCCATTAATGTTGTTTCTATGGTTCCAACGAAAAACAAATACAAGGCCTCACAAGCTGTTTACTTTATTGGTTTGAAACAGACCACTTTTCACCACTGTCTCAACCTCTTTTCATTAAATGGGACAAAATACATATCTGAAAGTTATAGTATCATTGCAACAGGAAAATATTGGTAGGAGAGTCTGTGGAGGCCAGGTCATTGAGTGCATTTAAGACTGCGATAGATAGGTTCTTGATTATCAAGGGAATAAAGGGCTATGGAGAGAAAGCAGGAGAATGGAGTTGAGGAACTTATCAGCCATAATAGAATGGCAGAGCAGACTCCGTGGGCCAAATGCTTTAACTTCTGCTCCCATGTTTTATTGTCTTGTATGTAGATACGTGAGAGGACAGAGCAGCATATTGGGGAATTGAGGTGTGGGTTGCCATGGGTGGAATGAGAGGATACAGAGGCAGGTTGTTGTGAAAATGTCGGGTAAGAGGTCAATGGGCAATGGAAAGTGTGGAAGGTGGGTGAAGGGTTAAAGTGGCTGATAGATGGATGTGGGGTTAAAGTGGCCGGTGGATGGGTGATGGAAAGCGTGGCAAGCAGGTGAGTGAGGAGGTAGTGAGGAGAAAGGTTAGTATGGTAGATAGGTTGGTGAGGGGGAAGATGGCATGTAGTGAGAATGGCAAGGAGGGTTCATCAATGGTAGTTGTGTGCGATTGTGTGTCAGGTTGGGCTTATTGAGCCATGTCGAGTAAGTGGGGTTCGGTCAGGTTAGATCTGGGGTTTTGGAATAAATTGTGGTAGTTCATTCATGAGTTGTGGTGGTTAGGGTCAGTTATATAGTTGCCTGGGAGTTGCAACATGAATTGTAACCCTCCTTAGTATCCAACTCTGACTTAGAAATGTCACCTTTTTCAAAGGGGTCCAGATGTAGGGTAATTGCTAGCATCCCAGCTAATTACTCTGTAATCAGTATTCAGCGCACCCAAATGGTCCGTTAGCATATCTAACAGGGTTGATCTCTTCTCTGACTTACTGGAAACTGGATATTCTGGGCCAGTGGCTCAGATGACCAAAGGCTTAGATAAAGAGGTAGGTTTTTACAAGTGTCTTCAAGAAGGGAAAAAGATAATGAAGCGGACAGGCAGCAGGGGAAGCGTATAATATGAAATTTAGTTGGCAACAATTTGCTGATTAGTTTGTGGAGTTGTGACCAGTTATGGATGACCAAGCCCATAAACTTGACAATGATCTGAAAACTTAAGCATCACTGAACAGCTTGTGGCTGTAAATAATATAACCAGAAACATCCAGATCTCTAGAAGAGAACCTGGTATGTCTTTCTGAAGTAGAAAATACCTGAAATCTGGAAAAAAAAAAGGCCAGTTATTTCTTTCCTTTACCGGGTGCTGTGAGCTGTTCCTTTTAAGCAATAAGTCATAGACCTCATAGTTTGAGAACCAGTCACACACACTCTCCTGTACAGAAGTGAAAGTACCTGGATAAGGGAGATTGAACAACATCTTAGCTTCTGCTGTGGACTAGAACCACTGAACTCCTTCCCAAGTTACTTTTTATCCTGTGTGTGTGTGTCTGTGTGTGTGTGTGTGTGTGTGTGTGTGTGTGTGTGTGTGTGTGTGTCTGAGAGAGAGAGAGAGAGAGAGATGGGGGGTGGGGGAGAGGGAGGTCAACTGGTGCGAGTGCCAACTCGTGGAGTTATATGTCAGCAGTTCATAATTAGATTCTAACCACAGGTAAGTAACTATGAGTAATAACCAGTAGTTCTTGTTAAGTACAGAAATCCAGTCCATGTTTTCGGTTAGTCTGGGTCCATTTGTTAGGTAAGTTAGTGATGAACCACTTGATAAGATTTTAACTTTTGTGTTGACTTCAGATGTAGCGTGGTTTGATTTCCAGTATGCAACCCCGGTCAGGAATGACATTTCTAACATTACTGGAAAGTCTACAGATAGGTGTTCAGGTCAGCAGAGATCAATGATAAAGGCAAAATGACCCAAAATATCTGACTCAGCCAATATACTGCTTTCCTAACCCAGTCTTGTGGATAGGTGTGTAGTGAATTATGCTTGCCAAGAGCCTGATTAAATGTAAGCGGAGGAAGTGATGGGGTGGCAGAGAAGCTGCCTGATGACACGGACTCTGCGACACTCCAGCCATCCATCCTCCTTGCTTGCTTTGGATGAGTGGCAGCCAAAGAACATGCTCAAGATGGACTCCCCACCACTAATGGCCATACCCTCAACCTCCCTGTGACAGCCTCTTGTTTGTATTCAGGTTTTTGAAAGAGTGGATAGGATCTTCGTGTTGTAACAAGTTCTCAGTTGCTTACTGTTAATTGCTGCCAGATATTTCTCAGAGGTAAATACCTCAGGTTGGCCATCCTGACTTGGATATAGAACTTGTCTCCAGGCCTACTGAGGGCTTGCTGAGCCAAAATTGCATTGTGTGATTATTTCCCAGGGGACTATACATGATGCAGAAACAGTCACTGATCGAATTCACACCTCCAGAGCAAAAGTTCAGCACAACACTCGGTGATACTTAATTAACTGTTAACTATTTCTAAATGTTCTGACGTCATAAATAGTGGTAAGTAGATGTAAGTTATTTTCTCAGGTTGGGCTATGATTTAAGCAAGGCGAGGGATCTTGTGACTGATAAACAGGATTGACATTATAACTTTTACTGTAGTACTGAAGCAGAAATATCTGTGCATTTGTTTGAATAATCTATTCATTTGTGGTTTGAAGATTCAGAATACCTTTTATGATGCATCACAGAATTTATACCATAGTCCTGTATATTTTTCTCTTAAAAAGTCCACCAGGAAATGTCTTTTGCAGATCAATTACTTTTATTGTTAGCTGTGTTACTTCAACCATACACATTGCTAAGTATATGTGGATACAGTATGTATGTTATTTCTTTTAATGAGCTATCTAGTATCTTTCTTCCATAGGGATCTCAGACTAACAATATCTTTCTCTAGGTAGCAATGAATCAGATGAAATAAAATATTCTCGTAAAATAAAGTGACCCTTTTATAGATCACTAAATATACAGCAATGCTGCCATCCAAGCCATTTGATTCTGCCTTTGCATCAGAGCAGATTCTATTTCGTCACACTGCCATCATCCCATTTCTGTCTCTTTTGACGGTTGATTAGACTAACCATTCCCATCTCTTATTTCAATACTTGCAATGTTTTTATCTCGCTCTTGGTGCCTTCTTGTTTGGACTGATGATGACTCTCTTACCAGATTTGATTATCCAGTGATCCTCCTGCCAACTCAGACTAAGCACTGATATTCAGTTTTGTGAGGTAAACTTCTTTCTTTATTTCTGTTGGTGCAGACTATTGAAACATTCAGTTTTTGCCCAATGGCATATGACTGACTGTCCCTGATTCAAGCTGATGAGGCGAGTCTGGGTTTGTAATTGTGTTGTTGCAAATATGTAAGATAGTGAGTAACTGATGACAGAAATCCTAATGACTGTAAAATCCCTCAGTGTCAAAATGTCAAAGAATTTTTTAAAAAATTTTCTAAAATATTTTAGTTCTGACGAAGAGCCATGGTGGACTCAAAGCGTTAACAGCGTTTCTCTCTTGGCCAGAGTTGCTGAGATTCTTCAGCATTCCCTATGATTGTTATTGAATCCCTTCTGATTAGCCTACCAAAACCTTTAAATTTTCAGTCAATCATTCTAAAATCCAGTTGCAAGCAGGCTATTAACTTATGCTATGGTCTGGTTATAAAATAGTAACATTCTGATAATTATTAAGTATGAAAAATGTGCTAATATTCTTGGTTCTAGCCCACAATTACCACTCTGCAGCTTTCTTGAGTTTAAAAGACATATATGTCAACAGTGGTCCACCTGAGCTCAGATGTCATGAGGAATGATTAATGGAGGTGAAACTTGCCACATGTTTTTAAAGCTTATGTGGACAAATTATAAAATACAATTTTCAATACATGTCATGGTTCCTTTTCTAAGTAAATGAGACAATTTGAATGTTTTGTTTCCAAAAGTATAAATAATAAAAACTTAAGTAAAATGAGATAGTAAGAATTGCTGATGCTGGAGTCAGAGATAACACCGTGTGGAGCTGGAGGAGCACAGGTAGGCCAGGCAGCATCAGAGGAGCAGGAAAGCTACCGTTTTGGGTCAGGACCCAACATTCAACTTCACCAGTAACACTATTACATATTCTAAAATTTCAATTAATCCAAAAATATCCACAGTCATTTATATTGAGGTGAAAAATGTGCTGACCAATTGAAGATAGTTTACAATAATATGTTATTCATCATGGATATTTTCTTTGACATGTTGGATATTGTTTGACTTCAGGCGTAGATCTGTTTAACTCTTTCTTCATCTGAGATATCAGTGTGATCCAAATGACATTTTCAGTGCTTTTGAGATGTTTTGCATGATGATTTGCAGACCATATTTAATAGTGTCCATTGATTCTGGTGTTAATCGTAGAAAATAGCTGGATATCAAGAGGATTTCATCTTTCCAATATAATAATCACGTTTCATAAGCACTGTTCTGTTGATGTATACAACTGGGAATCTGCTGTAGTCACCAATGACACAGAGCAGTTATTCATCAGTTTACAATGTTTCTGAAGATGTTCAACTTGTTAACAGCTCCAATTGGCCTCCATGTTGCCCATAGCTAAATGGCAGAGTGTGGCATGACCCATGTGTAGCAATTTCTTGTGCCCTTTCAACATGAACACTGGCAGGAAGCCATCGCTGCCATCCTGGCAGTCATGCAATGCCTTGACCTTGAAAGCCCATATGTGAGAAGCCGGATCCATCAGCAATCGGCAGTACACAGCGCTGTTGAGTACCGCCTTAGTAGATGGAGAGGCATCCCAGTCTATGGTGTGGATCAGGGCTGTTCTCTTCCTGTCTCAGTGCATATTCATCTAGTGTCTCCCGATGTGCCTGCAGAATGCAAGTGGGCCTGTGCTGTATTGTACTGCTTAGTTGAGAACACCCACATCTTGTATGTCAGGCTGCTAACTCTACCACGTGGCAACAGTGAACACCCAAAACTCAGTGTATCTGCAGCAAGTAATTGGATAGTTTTCAGGAAGTGGCCCATACCCAACTCCATAGGGACACCTGTCTGTCAGTCAGTTGTAGAGCAGATAGTTAAGGGCAAGGTTGGGGCCTGCTACATTCCTGGGCATGTGTGACCACCAGTTCAGAGTCTAGTAGGTGTTAGCCAGGACTGGCCTATCAAGTCACCTGAGAGCGTAGGCCATGGTTATCCCATCATCACTGTTCTTGAAGGTAAGATGGGAGCTGATAAGTCGCTAGGCTGTTGGGGGTTGATGGGGAAGAGTAAGGCTCCTTGCTTGGTTTGGGTGATGACTTGGGGAACTGTGAAGTCTGTTGGCTTGACAGAATGGGTGCCAGGGTTATGGGGATGGGGTGATGTTGACGGTAGTAGTGACATGTTAAAGCTGAGGCAGTAAGGCAGTGGCCAAGGACTGTTCAGTGTCATTTCCATCTTTAAAGGACATGGACGATGCACAATGTCTGGGAGGATAACTGCAAGTGGGCTCGCCGAGGGGAAGAAAGGGAATGGAGATGTATGGGAGGAGACTGCATCTATACCCCATCATTGGGAGTGTACTGGGCTAGAACACTGCTGTTACACACACACACAAAACGCTGGTGACACAGGCATGCTGGGTGTTTACTCCCTGGCCATCTCCCATGCACACAACCAGACAAATATGGAGCTAGAGTCAGCCAATATCACGCTTCGATAGACCTGCTCTCACTTTATCTAGCTGGCGCTTATTTTATATCCCTAACATAGCCCTTCCTTAGTGACCAAGGAGTGATGCTAAAAGGTGCGACAAAGCATCTAAACCCTATACAGAGACGGAAACAAACTTGTGAATGGTATAGGCAAACCTTTACCCCAAATTTAAACTATATGCCTAGGTTTTGTGAGGCCCACAACACCTTTCTCCTTCTGTCCCTCTCGCTGTGCCTTCCTGAGTTCTCCTATTCTGCAGATGGGATAGAGGGAACCTACTCTATACTAGAGACAGTTGCTCCTGAAGATTTGTTTGGGTAACCCTGGGATGTTTTTGGCCAGGCAGGCTAAACATACTGAGGGTCTTTTTGCCTGGGGGTAGGTACACATCCTGGTCTGAAATTCCAACGATCAGAATGGGGCAGTCTGAGTGAAGCTGAAGGGCCAACTCTGCAGTCTGCTGCGTGTGTGGCTCTTCCTCTGGTTGGGGCGCTGCCCTATCTTCACATGGAGCAACTGGACTATGGACAAGTGTCCCTGTCCTTACGCTGGTCCTTGTCAGCCATGTCCATGCTCAGGAGTCACCAGTTACAAGCAGTATAGATGCCAATGCCCCTTCAGGTGCCCCACAGGCATCATGATCACAAGGAAAGATCCAGGGAGTAGCGTGTTCTTTCAGAAATGGCGTATGGTAAGGTAGGATGGTGATGCTGACCATTGGCTTGAGTGAGTTTGGTAAAATACAGTAAGAAAACTCATTCACCACTCTACAAACCAATCAATCAACTATTTGTTGTCAGCTGCATCTCATCTTTACATACTCCCTGATGATGGTCCGTCAATGACCAGGCTTCCTCCTCTCCCTGCTTGAACAATAGAGTAAGCATCATTTGCTTACTTTTAAAAGTTGCAGTTATCCCTTCAACAATCCTTGTTTTCTGGAAAAACAGTCTTTTTCCCACTTCAGTCCACAATCCAAAGTACAGACATATATAAAAGATGTGGTCTTTCCAGTAGGATCTGCAGTGTTTGAAATATTGGCAACACGACTGAATAATTCATCTAGGCTTCCATTGAAGAAATACTTCCCTTTGTTCAAGGTGGGATTAGTTTCTCCAAAACATGTAAGTATGTATGTAGGATTGGCCTGCATTCATTTCCAGTGCGCCTGTAGATAAGAATGTCATTTCTGATGTTAAGGTGCCTTCAAGCCTTGAAACACACACAAACATATGCTGAAATACCTCAGCTGCGTAACTGAATCCAAAATTGAGACTTGTGTATCAAAAAGTGCAACGTCAGTCGAAAATACTGCAAAATAGTTTGATTCTTCCTCAAGATTGAATTGATTGTAACCTGCATTGAGATAGATTTAGTGAAATGTTTGACATTTCACTTTCTATATGAGATCATCAGTTGTCTATGTCAAGTACCTTTCTTGTTGTTTGGTGTCTTGATGAGTTGTTTGGGTGAGACTCGAGGTAGGCACATCCCACAGCCTCAATGATGTTAAGGCCAATTAGATTTCATTCTCTGTTTGTTTCCTGAGGTAAACCAGTATTCGGCGCTACTGATGTGTGACTTGGAGCACGCTGATTTTTCTTTCTAACTTAACTGTAACACCATAGAGATAGAAAGGACTGCAGATGCTGGAAACAAGAGTCAAAACTTGTCCTGAAGAAGGGTTCCGAACACAAGCACTGAATTTCCTGCTTCCTCGAATGCTGTCTGACCTGCTGTACTCTTTTAGCTCCACATTTGTTTTAAACTAACACATTCAGTTTTCTGATATCAGTAAAGCAATCAACGCCACAACAGTCTACTGCATGAGTGAAAGCAAATCTGTCGCTGAGTGGAGTCCAATACCTGACATTTTTCCAGCTTTGGCATAGAATACAATGTTTGTTTTGATATCTTTGAATGAGTCTGGTTTGAAATGATTATTAGGGAAGTGCAGTTATGAAAAAGAGTCTCGCTGGACTTGAAATGTTAGCTGTTTCACTGTATGCAAAGCTACCAGACCTGCTGATTTTCTCCATTCTTAGGGTCTGTTTTAACTTTACTCGCTCATGATTCTGAAAACAATATAATCCTTACTGACGGTAGATACTCTGACAACATTGCATCTTTCACAATTATTTGTGTTTTCATGGCTCATTTGAGATGTTCAACACGATGGAAGGCACATATGTTTTAGGCAATTCAAAAACCAATGTAATTATGGCTTAGTTGCATTGTTTCCTTTTTGCTTAATATGTTGGAAGACAACTGTACTGCTTAATGTTTCCTTGAACATGAAATAGAGTTTTTTTTTGCTGAGCTGCAGATATTTTTTCTTGTTTAAGAAATAGTGTTACAAAAATGTCTTTTAAATTCTTCACTTCCACAGTGAAACTTCAGGCCTTTCACCTGAAATTTTTGTAAACCTTCCAAATGATACAGACCCTGACTGAATGCACATGCAGATATGATAGATGAGGTATAGGCAAAACCATCTTGATCTGTAGTGCTAGGGCATGACCAAGGATTCAGGATTGTGATCCTTCTATAGAAAAGCTTCCAAGACATGTGAGCATTTTAGATAGATTGGCTATAGGAATAGTGTCTGCAGGATTTCCTGTTGCTGGAGTGCCTAATGTTAAATAACAGGTTACAACTTCAAAATATTCCCTCCTCAATTTCCAATTGAAAATGCTGACCCAAAAAAAGACGACTAGGGCCCTCAAAAAGTTTTTTTTGTTTGCACATGCTTCTTTTTAGTTTTGCCTTCATCACCTTTTTGTGATGTTATTGGGAAGAAACAGTAAAAATTAAGCAAGAAGTATTCAGAATTGCATGCACTGTTAAATCATAGATCCTTTTACTTGCCTCCTAGACTCCCTAGCCTGGTATATGTGTATGGCAACTTTAACTGAAAAAAATACGCAATGCATTGCTTTTAATAGGCTACATGGAATCATTCTTCTCACGGTTAATAAGCATTGATAGGTTATTTGATCTTGGAGACATCATTGTCAGTTACAGTCCTGCTTTTGTTTTCTTCCTACATATAGGACAGTAGAACAGAAAATTGGTAGCCTCTAATTTTTCCTCTCTTATCTGAGGTTCCCAGTCTGCCTCAATACAGCTAGGAATCGAGAGCTGGGAATAATGCTTAAATCAAATTTGGTTATGTTAACCATTTTAATCATTTACTTTATTTTTAGTTTTTGTACTGATAATTAAAACAATCCCTGTGCCTCATTGAATATTACAATAAGTCTAAGCACAAGTTCAGCAAGATTCAATGGCATGTAGATTTGGTTTTGCAATCATGTAAAATGTCTAATCATGAATCAACAGGCCAACTTGCACTCCATTAATTTTTGTTCACCACAACGGTAAGAAAAGTCAGGAAGATTGAAGAACCAACTGCTGATTTGCTGTTCCCTAATTTGTATTCCTGCACAAATTAATGTGTATCTCCAACGAGCATATCTGTTGTTTAGTGTTGTATTTCCAGTTATTTCACATAGATTCTAGTATGCGAACAATCTCAACCATTACCAGACGTGGTAAATAAAAATTAGTATCAAACAAAAATGGAAGTTTTTGACTGTATACATGTACTGGCAAAGCACCTTTATTTCAAGTTGATTAAAGCATGTATGCCAAAATTCAAAATGAAGCATTCTGCATTACTATATACACAAAGGATAAGCTCCTAAAAGTATTTATATGAACGATGTAACGATCTATATATTGTGGCTATAATGGATGAATTTTAAGTAGTGTTATTAGGCGTAGATCAAAGTTTCTGAGCTATGTAATTTGCATAATTCAAACTTACTCCCTTATAGATACACCCTGTAAACAGCAGACAGATGTTCATTAAAATGCAAATTGTGGTACATTTTCTACAAAAAATGGGGAACACAATTTCTCTTTTTATTTTTAAGCCCTTGTTTTGTCCTTCAACTTTGAAAGCAAAACCCATGATCTTTCAAATTTGTGTCCATATTTATATCAAAGTTTGGTAAGTATGACTGAAAATAGGAATTGGATGTTGTGTTCAGCACAAAGATGAGAAAGCACTGAATCTGTAATTTAGTTCAAAAGGAATCAGTAGTGATTTGCAGACAAAATGCAGATGGCCCTGCAAGATTGCTTAAACATTCAGGCATCAGTAAAAGGCAAAGTTTATTTATCATTTACACTTAAAATGTCAGGGATTCCCACATCCGTTGTCTGCTTCCGTCAACAAGGGGTTTGGTTAAATTAGTTGTTTTGATGGCCTGTATGTAGTTCAGAATAACAATGATAGTATAGATTCAATTCCCATTCATTTAACACTTGGGGCTGCCTCGCCTCCATATCTCTTGAGAGTGGAAGAAAGTGAGAAACCACCTCTGTCAAGAACAACCAAGAAAATGGCACAGGATGCAGCATCATCAGAAATTGAGCCATTAGTTAATTTAATAACAGGTTTAATATTTGGTTCTAAAGAAGATTCATGAAATCTTAACTCTGCTTTCTCTCTGCAGCTACAATAGAGTTTCTAGCAATTTCTGTTTTTGTTTCAGATTTCCAGCAACTGCAGTTCTTCCTTCTGTTTTAAAAATTGGGTGAATGAGTTAAATATATCATGACTTCTCACCCTTAAATTTTGGGAGAATTCTTTAAAAGGAACAGGAAAGCAGAGAGAAAAAAAATTACTAAAAAAGCAAGTTACATTTTGATTATGTATATTGCTGCCCAAAGCATGAATTAAGAGTGTTTGTAGGTCAGATATAGGTAAGAATTGATGCAACATCGATTCTCAGCATATCCTGACTATCATGCAGTATACCGATTTTGCTACATCTTGAAATTGTCTCATCTGAAACCATTGTGTGATTTCATAACATGTTATATCATTACTCCTTTCTTAAAAAAAATCCTTAAAAACCTAAAAAGAATTATTTTTAAATTCCTTGGATTAATTGCATTCCATTATAATTAGGAAATTTAAAAGGAAAAACTTAATCTTTGATCAAAGATATCTTGTTAACAATGTCATAGTTGACCAGACAATTCCAACACATGTAGGAGTAAAAGTAGGCCTTTCGCTTATTAAGTCCAATCCACCATGAGATGAGATCATGGCTGATCTGAAAATCTTCAGCTCCAGTCTCCTACTTTATGCCTACGACCTGTGATTCCCTTACTGAATCAAAATTTGTCTGTGTCTATTTCATCCTTGACTATACTTAATGACTCTGCCTCTAAAGCCCTCTTTAGTAAAAAAGCATTCCACAGATTTGTCAAGTGTATTGCTTGCAATTACAGTGCATTAAGCTTCTTAATGGATCCACCAAAAAATTGCAAGCAATATTCTTCCACCGATTTGCTACCCTTTGAGAGCAGTGCCTTTTAATTTCTTTATTAAATGGTGACTCCTTACTCCAAGGAGTCTTTAGTTCTAGGCTGTCCCGTAAGGGGAAGCAAGCTCTTCACATCTTGCTTTTAAGAATCTATTTCTACATGGCCTCCACTCATTCTCCCAAAATCAAATGAATACTAAAGCAGTGCACTGAAACACTTACAAGAAAATCCAAAAACAACCCTAAATGAATGTTCTCTGGACTATCTTTAATGGCAGTATGTATTTCCTGAGATAAGGGGACCAAAATGTTTCACAGTATTCTAAGTGTAGCCTGACTACAGTGCTGAGTAAGTTTCTAAAACCAGCAAAATCTATACTCCCAAGCCGAAATCCAAGTTGCACGTTGTAAGTTAAGAGAGATGTACCCAAATCTAGCCAAAGGAATTTTTGAAAATTAGACCTTATATTAGAGAAAGACAGTAAATCGAATTCAACTTGTGTCGCTATTCCTCTTGGTAGTAAGAAGCTGAGACGTGGGGGAAATTTAGGTTCTATTAAAGTGCGAGAATATGCCAACCAATAACATAGCTCAGCTTTTTACTGAGAAAGAATTTGTACAATACTTAAGGGGCAGTACGGTGGCTCAGTGGTTGGCACTACAGCCTCACAGCGCCAGGGACCTAGGTTCAATTCCAGCCTCGATCGACTGTCTGTGTGGAGTTTGCACGTTCTGCCCGCGTCTGCGTGGATTTCCTCCGGGTGCTCCGGTTTCCTCCCACAGTCCAAAGATGTGCAGGCTAGGTGGATTGGCTTTGCTAAATTTCCTATTGTGTTCAGGGGTGCGTGGGTTATAAGGGGATGGGTGTGGGTGGGATGCTTCAGGGAGCGGTGTGGACTTGTTGGGCCGGAGGGCCTGTTTCTGCACTGTAGGGAATCTAATCTTTAAATGACAAGTTTGGTTTGATGATAAACTAGCCTTTCCTTCTCTTTAACCTGTTTTGTGCCTTTCAGTTTTATGTCAATTTTTGTAGTATTGTTCCAAATCAGTATAATTTCATATCGCAACTAATAGTGGATGGATTTTTTTCTGGACAAAGAAATAATTACACAGTAATACTATACTAGTTTAATAAAACACTTAAGTACCTGTTAAATTGATATTTCAGTTAATGATTCAAAATTACTTTCAAGCATCTGGATTCAACTTTTCAGTTAGTTGAATTACCAATTTTTTTTATTTACACAAAAGGTGTAATTGTACCAGGCAGCAAGCTATACTGTCTGTGAATAATGTGACTGCTTTCATTTCACTATTTCTTGCCTTGTATTTTGAGGCTTGGTAAAAGCTCATGCTGTGCACTCACTTTTTTCATTACTGCATCACAAACTCCATTGCCTTCTTGAGTAACATTCAGCAAATAGACTTGATCAGCATTTCATTTATGGCAAGATATATTCTGACAACAGGAAATCAGTATGGTGCTTAACAGCATATTTTTCTCAGCACTGAATTTTCCTGGATGTTGGCGAAAATATAAAGATGCTTCTTCAACATTCTGAGCGATGTTTAAACAATGTTTTATACAATAATGCAATTGGATTTGTCGCTGAATTGTTTTTTAATAGACCCTTTTTTTTGATATACCAGAGCTAACTTCAGAGAGAAAGGATACATTTTAACTTCCAGGGAAGTGTGTAAGTAAAGTGTAAATGTTAAAATTATTGATTTTTATATGAAATATATCTGGCCTTAACCAGTTAGTACGGTGTAGAGCTGGATGAACATCGCAGGCCAAGCAGCATCAGGGGAGCTGGAAAGCTGATGTTTCAGATCTGGACCCTTCTTCAGAAGTGTTTCAACTAGAAACGCTGCTTGGCCTGCGGTGTTCATCC
The DNA here is from genome assembly GCF_030684315.1 of Stegostoma tigrinum. Classification (NCBI taxonomy): domain Eukaryota; kingdom Metazoa; phylum Chordata; class Chondrichthyes; order Orectolobiformes; family Stegostomatidae; genus Stegostoma; species Stegostoma tigrinum. Next base: position 30,037,276 of record NC_081374.1, read on the forward strand.
AGCTCTACACCGTGTTATCTCAGATTCTCCAGCATCGGCAGTTCCTATTATCTCCTTCATCAGTTAGTTCCAGGTTTCAGAGACACTAGTTGAAAGTCAGCAACACCTATTTGCCAAAGTTGATACTTTTATTAGTGCAAGCATGTGGTTACTTATGGGCCTAGTTTTTAGATTAGATTAGATTCCCTACAGTTTGGAAACAGGCCTTTCGGCCCAACAAGTCCACACTGCCCTTTGGAGCATCCCACCCAAACCCATCCCCCTATAACCCATACACCCCTGAACACTATGGGGAATTTAACACGGCCAATCCACCCAGCCTGCACATCTTTGGACTGTGGGAGGAAACTGGAGCACCCAGAGGAAACCCACACAGGAACAGGGAGAACTTGCAAACTCCACACAGACGGTTGCCCGAGGCTGGAATCGAACCTGGGTCCCTGGTGCTGTGAGGCTGCAGTGCTAACCACTGAGCCACCAGGTAGGTTCTTTGGAAGGCATTAGTGAGCTCTTTTTGACTTGGCTTGAACATGGCTCGGAATTTAACTTGTGCACCATCAGTTTCCCAGACTGGAAAAAGTGAAAAGGTGGGTATTTCCAAACGGGTGTTTCTGCTCTGAATAAAAGCCAAATTGTTGTCTGAGTTCTGTACTTCAAATAGCTTCTGTGGATATAGTACCTTTGTTCACCTGGGAGGAGTTCATAGAAACAAGATCAGGACTGAAGGCCTGCTGTGTCTGTTAAACATCACATCAGATGAAATGACATCACCTGTCATGCCAGCAATGTCACGATGTGGTAGAATTGGTACATCCAAAGTGGGGGTGGTGCCAAGGGTAGGGACAAGCATACAGGAGATAGTATCCACATTATAAAATGGTGAAGGAAAGATAGAGGCTTAAGCTTCCTTCTCAGGAAAAAAAAACTACCTTTACAGGTTGAGATGATTTATGACTTTGAAAGTCACGACCGCCCTCAATGTTTTCTCAACCTGATCCATCCTAACTTCTTTTTTCCGAAGAAAGGTCTCGGCCTGAAACGTCAGCTTTCCTGCTCCTCTGATGCTGCTTGGCCTGTTGTGTTCATCCAGCTCTACTCCTTGTTATCTTAGATTCTCCAGCATCTGCAGTTCCTGCTATCTCCATCCTAACTTTTAACAAGATGTCAGGGATTTTACAGTTGGCTGACCAAAGTGTATAAGAGAAATGGAGCATTTGTTAGAATTGAGTATTGCAGAATCACTGAGGCGTTATGGTGCAGGAGGAGAATATTCAGCTCAATATATCTGGACTGGCACTCTGAATAAATGTCATAATTTAATGTCATTTTCTTGCCTTGTACCCATACACCTGCATATTATTTAAATACCAACAATCATCCAAGGCCTTCACCGTGGCTCAGTGCTTAGCACTGCTGCCTCACAGCACCAGGGACCCAGGTTCAATTCCACCTTCAGTTGACTGTCCATTCTCCCTGTGTTTGCACGGGTGTGAGTTCCCATCGGGTGCTCCAGTTTCCTCCCACAGTCCAAAAAATGTGCAGTCTAGGTGGATTGGCCATGCTAAATTGCCCATATAGTGTTTAGGGGCATGTAGATTTAGGAGGAGATGGGTCTGGGTGGGATGTTCTGAGGGTTGCTGTGGATTTGTTTTGCCAAAGGGCCTGTTTCCATTCTGTAGGGATTCTATAATTTATGTTCATGAATACCTGAATTGAGGCTCCAGGCAGTGCTTTCCAGACCATCGTGGTGTGAAATAATGCCTTCTCATCTCTTCTTTGCTTCTTTTGTAAAATCGCTTTAAAAACTATACCCTCTCATTCTTGTTCTTTTTTAAGATCAGCAACATTTTCCCCTATTTACTGTATTTATTTAGCCCCCTCATGATTCTGAAATCCACTATCAGATCTCTTAGCTGCCTTCTATCGGAGCAGAATAGCCCCAACCTTTGTAATTTATCATAACTGAAGTTTGTCATTCCTGGAACTATCCTTGTAGGTCTCTGCTGCTCTCTCTCTCTCGAAATGTGTTCACATCCTTTCTATGGTTTAGCATTCAGAACTGTAACAAAGACTCCCACTGAGGTTGAACAAGTATACAAGTACAGCATCATCTCTTAGCTCAAAACATTAGCTTGCTCTCTCTCCATAAATGGTGCCTGAACCCTGTGATTTCCAACATTTGGGTTTTCAGTCAAGCATCACTTCCTTGCTCTTGTACTTTTGGTCCTTATTGATAAAGCACAGGATACTGCATACTTTAATTGCTGTCAACACCTGTTCTGCTAAATTCACTGATTTTTGCACAAATAACTCAGATTGCTCAGCTTCTCCCCATCCATTAGAATTATACCCCATTGTCATATTGTCTGCCCATGTTTTTCCTACAAAATGTATATCAGTATACATTACTTTGCATTGAACTTTCATTTGTCACTTATCAGCCCACTCCATCAAGATGTCTCTGTTGTTTTGTAGTTCTATATTGTAAACCACGAGGAGGACAATGCTTCCAAGGTTTGTATTGCCCAGAAACTTTGAAATGGTCCCCTTCATACCAAAGTCTGGATCATTAATACGTAAACCAGGAAAAACAAGTGACCCAGTGCCAGTCCTTGAGGAACACCAGTACAAATTTTCATCCAGCCCCAAAAAATTCCAATGACCATTGGTCATTTTTTTTAAACCACTCAGCCAATTGTATATCCATGTGTGTTAATATTTCTCACAAGTCTGTTTTGTGGCATTATATTGAAAACCTACTGGAAGGCCACATACACAACATCAACAATATTACCCTCAATAATATTGAGGGTAATATGCCTCTTTTACATCTTCAAACAATTCCAGAAAGTTAGTAGTGGGGGCATCAGGGAAACTTTCCCTGTACATTACTGACAATACTGGAATATGTGATAAAATCAGATTCAACTCTGATTGGTTTTTCGTGCTTGGACATATTCCATAGTGAGATGAATGACATGTGCTGGTGTACATGAAGTTTGCTAACAACATCCCTTTCAAGTATAGGGAATTAAGAGTCCTATTTTGCCTAGGTCATGGAAAACCACATCCTGGTCGAAATTAGAAGATCCTCATGAAGTGAGCAAGACAAAAGTTTACTGCATATTGACAATGCTGCATGTTCACAATGCAGGCTACTATGATATGATAATGATTGGTACAGAGAGTTTGGGAAGGACCAAACGTTTGGTCCTACTCTGAGCTGTTCGTCCCACAAGTCTATATAACTAGGTGATTTTTATGGTACTCCTCTCTATCCCATTGTATACATAAATGTAGATTATTAATAATAAACATTTACCACAATCCACGTGGAGCTTTCACTAATCTGGAAAATCCATTCTTTTTGGGTGGAAGCCCGTTAGCTTTGATTCCCTTCATGCAAGTCTGGGTCTGTAATTCCCTTTGAACCACAGTGCCTTCTAGATTTCATTCATGGAGTGTGTCTTCCTGCCGAAGCAGCCAGTTGCTTCTTGAAATATCCTGAATCTCTGCTGCATACAATTTTTTCGAGTAAAATCTCAAACTGTTACTCAGTGACCATCCCCTTTCAGTAATGGCTTACATAGAGTCGTATGCACCGCATAAGCAATTGCATTTTTTGGATGGCATGCTGTTTGGAGGGTTGGTGCAGACTTGTGGGCTGAATGGTTTCTTTCTTCACCTGTAGAGATTCTATCATTCTAAAGCTATTGTTTTGAATACTGGATTTATGATATCTCTGCAACCCCTTCATATTTCTTGCGTTACTTCCGTTTCTGTATAGAATACATGGTTACTGCACTTTGTAAGAGTTTCACTACTGGCTACATGTTCCCTCTAAGCTGTGCAGCTGCACACGTGTCCAGGTGCAATAAAGTTCTGTGCGTGGTGATCAGCGTCAGTATGCCAGGATTGACTTCTGGTTCCTGAAGGTGATGCCACGTATGTACCTTGGAAGCTCACACGGCCAGAGTGGATGCTGACATCATTGATTTTAAAAATTACTTTAAGAAACTGCAATGTAGGTTTATGCTCAGCTGTATTCCAACTCAGGACCACTCCCAGTTAGGACTGCCTTGTAATGCAGTCTGTACCGATTTTGGAGTTACCAGTTCTCCATCTCTAGTGATGTGTGGTTTTTCCTCACGGAAATGATCTAGACCTTTGTGTTTCTGGAACTAGTCTTCAAAATTTGACCCATGAGAGACAAGGAATACCTCCTTCAATCTTCGCTCAAGGAGATTCTATGAGGAATGAAGAGTTGGTATTCAGTGATAAGCATATGCCCAGCACTTGCATTATCAGTCAGACCAGATAATCAATCAGTTCAGAACTGTTATGACGCATCTCTGGGGTGGTGGGGTGGGGGCAGCGGTGGAGACCCAAACCTGGGCTTCCTGCATCAGAGGTATGCACACCGCCACTTCACCGCAAGGTCAATATCAGTCAAGCTGATGTAGAAAGTTGAAGGTAAACTTCAGGTGCTAAGATAGGTGTCAATAGCCATTCTGAATTTCAGTGTTTGCAAAATCATCATGGGTCACATTTTTCACAACATGAGAGGCAAGAGAGGATTGTAGATGACAAAAGGAAAATATATGGTTAGACATACAAGTTTGATTTGGAAATAAGTATAACAATTAGGTATGACACACATTAATCCTAAAAGTCACTAATACAGCTGGCAGGAAAAGCCAGATTGGTTCAATGTGAAATTAAGGTATACTGAGAAGGGGATGTGGATGCAACACACAAATGCTATTAAACAGAAAGATATGAACAATAGTTGAAGCACTGAAAAGAAAGTCTTCAAAGAGACATGACAATACCACGTATAGGCATGAAAATAAGATTACTGGAGGAACACTAGAACCATCCAACTAATAAGACATGGCAAGAAGGTCCTTCTGAAAGAATACCATTAGAAACCAGTATAAGACAACACTCATAAGACAGAAATGAAATATCATCTTTACTGATAAACCTTGAAGAAAGGAAGATTGAAAAGGATGATGGAGAGAAGAAAACAATATTCAAAAGAATATAAAACATCATAAAAGTATATTAACCAGACACGAGCTCACAACTTCATGAAATAGTATTAATTGATGCAACAGCATATAGAGAAGGTTAACTACCACATTTGCTAAACTGGAACAATCTAAATAGGGCTAATTGATTTCTATTCTCAAGTATTTTTCGATACTTTTGAAAACTAATAAAGAACATCAATTCCAACACAAGTTCAAGATGATTCCTACTGGACTTGAAACATTAACTGTTCCTCTCTCCACAGATCCTGCCACACCTGCTGAGTTTCTCTAGCACTTGCTTTCCTTATATTTGAGATCTCCAGCTTTTATAGACATAAACATACAATATCTAATCTAACAAATACTATTTTATGTTTTGATAATTTAAGTTTTTTTTAAAATAACTGAACAGAATATATGCTCCTGCATACTCTATATAATCCAGAGAGTCAAGTTTGTGGGTAGGTGGGTGGGAGGTGCTCAAAAACAAAGTATAGGTGAATCAGTAAATATAACCTGTTTCTTTCCCTGGCCAGGTTAGACCATTACATCCATGACCTGCTGCTCGTCAACTCAGTTACATTTAACCACTCCTTCTCGACTCTGCCAGCAATTTTTTTCCCCCCTCACTGCTAGGGCAATGTGTGCACCGTTCCTTCTGACAGCACTCAGCAGTACTATAAATAATATTCCATTGCTCTGAGAATGCACTTTCCAATCCAATCACTTGTCTTTTTGATTTCACCCTGACTAATCCACACAAACAGTACTATCTAGCCAACTTCATTTCAACATTGTGCTAAAGTTATAGCGTTGCACAGAAGAAGCTAGTGCAACCAATTGTACTTGTGCTGGCACTGAAAAGGCTATTGAATTGGTCCCATTGCTCTACTAATTTCCCCTGGACCCTCGGCTTTTTTTGCATTTTCAAATAATTGTCTAAAGTTATGATTGAAACTACTTCTACTCTAGACCATCATAACTCACTGTTTCTTTAAAAAAAAAGTCTCATTATGATTACTTTGATTCCTCCATGAATTATCTTAAATTTCTGTCCTCTGGTTACCAGTCTAACTGCTAATGGAAACCACTTACAGACAGACATTCAATGATAACTGTTGATTACTTTGAATGCCTCGACTAAAATCAATCCTTAACCCTTTCTGCCCTAAACTGACCAATATCTGATTCTTTAGCTTCTCTGCAGAAAACTGAATTCCCTTTTTCTTGCCACTATTCTAGTAAATCCCCGTGCATTCTGTCAAGAATTAACATGCTTTTGAAAGCCTTGTGCTAAGAATTATTCACAGCACTCTACCTGAGCTCTAATCGTGCATTATAATGATTCATTGTAATGTTCTTGTTTTGGTATGTTAGGCCTCTATTAATGAGGCCAAGGAAGCAGTATACTTTTTTAAAACATATCGAAAAAAAAATGTTTGAGTCATCTGCAAACTTTGAAATTACGTTAAGATGCTATAATCGAGATCATGCATATGAAGTAGCAGTGGTTTTGGGAATATCTGTGTAAACAGCACTCCAATAAAAACAAAATATTCATCACTCTTCAGCTTTCTGTCTCATAATCAACTCCTTATCCATGCTGACACTTTAATCCCATGGCCTTCAGTTGTGCAGATAGGTAAAACTGCTGTTTAGGAGACCAAGTGTCTTTTGAAAGTCCAACTCCAAAACCATCATCAAGCCAATAATGCCATTGCTTGAATTATAATATTCAAAGTACTTTAAGTTTAATTACCTTGACTGGTTCTCAGTGATTCTATATCATGCCAAAGCCATATGTTTTCACCTATATTGGTTATTCATTGTGCTCAATTAATACACAAATTAAGATCCAACAAACTGATAGATGGTGTACCAATGACTACTGGTTGCAACTATGTCAACATATCCGACACCTTTTGATAAAGGAAGTACAAGTGGCATTTATGAAAGGATCAAAAAAGTCAACAGGTGCACCAAAGTAAACAGTTCCATTGAAAATAAATACAGTGGGAGGTGATCATCTGCTGCAATGAACAGATGGAAAGATTGGTACCTTGAGATATTCCCCAGAGAGAATGCTATCACCAGGAAAGCCTGCCTGTCGTGATAGGATTTTAGCACAATAATTGCTTCTCTTAACTGCAAAACTCTTAAGTGCCGATACTATAACCCCTTCCGACTCATCAAGCACAGGAAACCAACACTCCCATGGCATCTGCATAATTTCTTTATCTCTTTCTCAGGACGGGGATAATGTACCAGGATAGATTGAATGTAAAGGTTGTGACCATATCCAAGAACAAAGGCAACCACAGTATGTACAATGACTATATCAGTAATCATCGTCAGAAAATTATTTCCCATGTTGCCTGCATTAGACTTAGACCCTGCCAGAATGTATTTGCCCCAAAAGCCAGTGTGATTTCAGAACAGAAGATCCAAAATTGATATGATCTTCTCATTATGGAACTGAAAGGGCAATATTATGAATTTTTTTTAAAAGTCACAATATAATGCCTTCATCATTCTCTCAGACATTCAACCACATGAGCAGAGGTGGGCTAAGTAAGGGACTAGGGAAAATTTTCAGCCACTCACTGAAGTTGCCCTGTATAACCTCCTTTTACCATGGCATGATGCATAAGATCAATAATGAAAGCACAGCAGTGGAACTTCTTAAGATCTGCAGTGGTTTCAAACAGGGTTGAGTCATGCAACACGGCCTTGCATGGTAGCAGCAAAAAAAAAATACACATCTTTAAAGTTGTTCATAGAGGGTGTATACGAACACACTCCAACTGAAGGAATGCCATTCAGCCTTGCACATTGGATGTCTGAGACAACAGTGCACCAAATCTTCATCAGAAAGTAGTTTCCTGCTGAGAATGTTGTACAAACATTTTATATAGAAGAACATCATCAGTGGGAAATAAACAGACCCTTTCGTGGATGTAAAGTTTACTTTGACTATTAGCATCTGGAAGACAAATATCACTGTGCAGGATGTTGCAATTTATCAACACTGACAATGTGACACTGGAAGTTGTTAATAACTTCACATATCCAGGTTCTGCAATGACCGGCAGCAATGTAACTTAATTAATGCTGAAAATCAACACATACATGACAAAATGGCTGCAACCATTTTGTCCAGCTGAGAGAGTGTGGAACAATAGTGACCTAATGAAGAATAGCAGACACTGAGTTTATCAAGCTTGTGTCATCATCACAGTATTTAGAATGGTTAACCTTACAAGACATGCTAGACAGGAAAAGTGCAGAACAGATTCAGCTCTGTTGTCAAGTATAATGATAGGAAGGAGACCATACTGATGACCTGGCATCAACTTAGGCTCTGGAAACAACAATAGGTAACACAACCCTTCAACCATGCAACAGCCTCCTACTAATTGCTGGGGGCATGGTTCAGAATTGTGAGGGACAGTCCCACAGACCATCTAAACAATGCCACTCAGTATAATCATAGCTGATGTCAGCATCATAGTCCTGTTCTCTCACCATACCCCCTTGCCTTCTAAAAATCTCTCTTTTTTAAAACAAATAACTTTGCCTCTACAGCCTGTGATAAATTACTTCACATGCTCATCATCCTCGAAGAGAAGAAGTTTCTCCTAATCTCAGACCAAAATGGCCTACCATGTGTTCCAAGATTGTGGACCTTGGACTTTAACAATTTTAAGATGTTTATTTGTTTTCAAAATAGCAAAAGCAAAAACATAAAAACATTGTGTTTGCTTTATGGGAACAAACAGGGCCTCCTAGTTTCTCCAGCAATGAATTTAGAGTCAATAGATGATACTGCATCTAGCTTACATCCGTTAGAGTCAGATGTCAGAAAGAACCAGATGTCAGTTAAGTCCTATCTGGCTTTTTGCACCAGATGCTGCAGCACCCGTATCATGCGGACAATAATGTTCCTCCTGCTCACTGTCTTTATCTTCCTTTTTGGATGACTGTTGCTGCTGTCCCAGCTCTTCGGAATTCCTCACAGCCCTCTTTCCTTGTCTAGTTGCACAGAGCACAGCCTACAAACGATTGCATCTAGACAGTAATGCAAGCACCCCACAAAAATGATCCAACCCAGGGTATCCAGAAATCAATCGCCATCCCTTGCACTCACACCATCCTTAAGCCTCAGAGATAGTAAGAACTGCCAATGCTGGAGTCTGAGATAACACAGTGTGGAGCTGGAGGAACGCAGCTGGCCATGAAGCATCAGAGGAGCAGGAAAGCTGACGTTTCAGGTTGGGTCCCTTCCTCCAGGTCCACGCTGTGTTATCTTTAAGAACCAGTTGTGCACCTGCATGAACACTGTCAAATGCAGAGCTGACCTACACACAGTTCCCAAAATCTGCCCTATACATGGCAGACAGGGTAAAATTTAAGCCCCACTTTGCAGGCAGATCTTCAGGTGACTGTTTCTGGTTGAAGAATGGGCTGTATTGTATCTAGATATAGCAAGAACTGCAGATATTGGAGTCAGAGACAAAATAGTGTGGAGGTGGAGGAACACAGCAGGCCAGGCAGCATCAGCGGAACAGTAAAGTTGACATTTTGGGTCAGGATCCACCTCTGGAGAAGAGTCCTGACCCAAAACATCAACCTTCCCGTGCTGCCTGGCCTGCTGTGGTCCTCCAGTGCCACACTGTGTTGTCTCTGCATTGTATCTATGCTTGGCCCAATCAGGGGGTTGTGTGATGGACTCTCACGCATGTTTGCAGATGGAAGCCATTGTGCAATCCAGCCTTTAAAATGAAGCAGGAAAATGTGAATTCTCAAGGATATAGACATCATAGCAGCTCCCAAGTTCCTTGTTGCAGACTTCTAAGATGTGACACTTGATCCCAAATGACATGTACAATGGTGGAACAGAAGCAGTAAAAAAAGTCTTCAGTGTAATGATGTGGCACAGTCAGAATTTAGTGTCTAGTTTCTAGTGCCCTGCAGAGGAGATCCAGCTATGTCAGCAAAGTCTAATACCCAGGCTGCAAAAGCTAAATGAGATGAAGCAATTGCAAATTACATTGATAATAGACTTGAAACATTTGTGGGTTGAGTATTGAGAAAGCTCTAAAAAGGTCCCTAGTGGAGCCCTGGAAGCAGGCAGTTGCTGTGAGATCTAGCACACCTGTCACTTTGGCAGCCAGTGTGTTTGGGTGGTCATACGCTCCTTTGGTCACTGGTCCCACTCCAGTAGTTGCTGTAATCCAGGTACAGTGCCCAGGGACACACACAGTCTGCCACAGCAGTGTTTGTCACTCATAGAGGAAATAGTCACAAGAGGATTGCCTTTGTCCCTGCCCACAAAGTGGGGCTCCAATATCATCCTGCCTGCCATGCATGCAGCAAAACGTCAGGAACTGTGCAGGTCAGTTCTGAACTAACAGTGCTTGTCTAGGTGCACTACAGGCTCTTAAAGATGGTATGGGCGCTAGGGATGCTGGTTAATCCCTGGATAACAAAGTTGCTGGGAACTGCACATGATAAGTTTGGTGGTCGGGGTGGGATTGGAGAGCGGAATGCCATAGGGACAGGATGGAGAGTGAATGAGGCTTTGGTTAAAATGTGACGAGAAATCTCGCTGGCCTCATAACAAAATAAAAAAATCCTTTTTCAATAAAAACTCAACATAACATCTCACACTTGGTGAAAAAATGTAAGATTCTGTCCAGGGATGCGTCAAAGTTATCAGACAGGCATTTGTTGCATTTCAAAATCACAAAAAGCCAGCAGCAGTAACCAGGCCAAGCAGCAACTGTTGAGAAAGAAGCATAAAGTTAATTTTTCAGGCTGGTGACCAATCAAAATTAGTTCAAGCCTCCTTTCTTTGCATCTTTCTACTGTTAGTCCTCTTGACTGACCGAGTCCAGTTAACTGGACAAGAGCTAAAAATGAACTCTGCAACTTCCTTTGTGTGGCAGATTTGATTTTGTCTGGTTTCTGAACATCCACTCTGTTGCTAAAAATACCCAGTTCAAAGTTACACCCAAGAGACAATACATTTAATAAGAAACCAGTTTGAACACCAGGCTAGTGTAGACTATGACCAAATCAAACCTCTGCCAGAAACAGAAAGCAAAAATGACAAACTCGTACAAAAACTGAAAGAACTGTAGGTGTTGTGAATCAAATTGCTGGAAAAGCTCAGCTGGCCTGGCAGCATCTGTGAAGAGAAATCAGAGTTAACTTTGAGACCGGTGATCCTTCCCCAGAAGTTCTGGAAAGTTAACTCTTGATTTCTCCTCACAAATGCTGCAAGAGCTGTTGAGCTTTTCCAGCAATTGTTTTTGTCTCTGACAAACTCGTGTCATTTTCACCTCCTTCCTTAGCATTACTTGCTGTTTCAAATCATGGAAAAGGAACAAAAGTGTCTACGACTGTAAGTTCATATAAGCAGGTGTGCAGTAACTTAAAGAATGAACAAAAAATGTTTTTGTAATGCTTCTTTCAGATTGTCCTAAAGTACTTTACATTTAAAAGTATATTTTTCTGAATTATGCTCATTTGTGTTTTGTAGAGAAATATGGCCACCAATTTATGTACAGTAAGTCCAAGTAGATTAAAGGCCAGATGATCTGTTTTGTGTGCTTTTGCTTGAAGGATAAAAAACAAGGGAATAGAAACGGTTCCTGTGCTATTTATCAGTCTAGTGGCTTATGATCTTTAGAATCCATAGTGCACAGCAATCAGGACCTCAGTTCAGTGTTCCTCCTAAAAATATGGTGTCTCTGATACAGTAGTACATCTTCAGAGTTAAAAATCAATGGATGAAAAATTTGCTGTTAGTACACTTTCACACTCTCTGAACTGTGTAGCTTATGTGTGGGAATATACCTGTTAAGTTTCTGACAAGATGGCAAAGAGATGGCACAAAGAATATACGTTTTCCTTTAGATTACATATTGCATTGTAATGATTGACTATCCTACAAAGATGCTTCAGACTTCTTGATATTCAGTTATTGGTGAAAGACAGTGCAAATGAATTGTCAAGTATGTTGGCCAGTGATAGAATCTTACTAGGAATAAGCATGGAATAAATTAGTTACTAGATTTAATGCAGGCCATCACATGGGACTTGTAGCAGAAAGGCAATATTTCAGTCTCCCGGAGTGGCGAACTCAGGAGACAAAAGAGATTGATGTAGGATTCCTGGTCACTGCTGGTGTGATACCAGTTAGGTTCATTGAAGTGAGCTGAGGGACAGAGTATCAAGTGGGCCATTAATGTAATGGTAGCTCAGAGATGAGAGCAGCTGCAGTGTTCTCCTATGCCTACTGAAGGCACTCTGTCAAACTCTGCAGTTTTCCAGTTGCCTTCCAGGAAGATGTTTTTAAACCGGACACATTTTTTCCAGATTGATTGTCCTGGACTTGTTGATTCAGGCACTGAAAGCTTCACTGTTTCTTCTATCCCTGTCCTACCTACTGCCCCAGTCATCACTCACCTTTGACCTGGCTTTTCTCAGTGTCTTCAGCCTCTGGTGAGCACTCTTGCCAGCTCCTGGTGGTATTGATGCCAGTGAGGAGTAGTTGGCCTCTAATTCTCAGCAGTCAGGATTTCTACAGCTGGGATACTGAATCCTTAGAAGTCTCGATGGTAGCCACTTAGGCTGAAGGCTGGGTGTTTAGTAAGTTACACCTGCTCCATGGAACTGAAATGTTCCTCCTAGGGTCTTTGATTGGCTGCTGCAAATAACCCCTCATTGAGCCGATTAACTGCAGCTCTAAGTGTGGGAACTGAGTGTGTGACAGCCACTAGTACCTAAATGACTTATTCTTTTGGTTGTTTTCTTAAATACGTGCAGTGATGAATTACCAAGATCTCTAGGTAATTTAAGTTTCAATGGTAAGCCACAGCTGACTTCCTGAAATAACAGTCTGTAACTGCACTGTGTGAATTCTGTCCGATAAATGTTATGTAAGAGAAGGTGAGGAAGTGAGGGGATCAGATAATATCTTATAGCCTAGGATTCGATCTCAGTTAGTTTTGTTCATCAAGCAAGCCAAATCATATTACTGTTAGTGTTATACATGCAAAAGTTACAACATGTTTCAGTTTATTTTTCCAAGTTTCTCCTTGTATTATTTCTCGGTTAAGAAACAGTTGGCAGAATTCACAATAGTTTTGTATGTCATGACTATCAGGTTATCACAGAGTAAAAAGGCAAGAGCTCACAGGAGCTCAGCATAGCAATGTTCTGAATGATGTGGCAAATTGTTCATACAATGGCAAACATACTTTGAAAAATTGCAAAGCAAATTTAATAATTTATAATAAAATGAATTCTGTGCACAAAAAAACATTTTTAACAATTTAAAGTTGCATTCATTTTGTGAATTTCAAAATGGTGTATTAGTACTGTCAGAGCTGTCAATGCTGGTTATCTGTGTATTTACTCAGCACCTATCTAGTTCAGCTGTACAACTCGAGGGAAGCTATAGACTTCCCATTCATTTCTATGGCAATCTCTTTTATTAGGAGGATGATTATCATGAAATTTATGAATATACTGAAGGCAACCTACACTAAAATGGTACATTTATTTTGGTCCATATCCATCATAGTAAAGACATGTTTGTAAAATTTACCCAAAATATAACTTTATTTCACTATTTATGGATTGGGTAATGAAAATGACTTTCACTATTGAATCATTAACTGTCATATTGCTGCGATATATTGTATATTTTTGTATGCATTTCTATGAAAACCCCATCCTTTCCTTTAACATATATGTTTTAATATTATGCTCTAGGTAAGTGTAAAGGAATTAAAGAATGTATTTTACCATGCTGACAATTTTTTTTAAACCCAAAACGTATGCTCCCTACTTCTTTACAATGCTTCCATTTTACGACTAGGAAAAAGAAATCTCAGTTTGAATTTCTATTCAAAAAATTGCTGACTAGTTTATTAACTTCATAAATTGTAACTCTTTGTTACAAACTTCACAAATAGTCCAAATATCAGTGAGTGTTATAATAATTGTAAAGTTCTGCAATGTGAAGAGAATGCTGAATAGTTGAAAAGAATAGTGCTGGAGAAACTTAACACTTCTAGCAGCCCCTCTGGACAAAGAAACAGAGTTGACACCCTTGTGCCCAATGATGCTTCTTTGGCTTCGAAGAAGTCGTATTGAACTCAAAATGTTCACCCTGGTTCTTTCTGCACAGCTGCTGCCTAACATGCTACTTTCTTCCAATGCCTTATGTTTTTACTTCAATCAGTGTTTCATGCCATCCTGGAGCATTGTATTAAGTGTAAATGGTATGCAAAGATGAAGACCTAATCAGAACCAAAAAGTGAACAAAATACCATCAGTTTACTCTCAGCATAAGTACTGCAGTAAATCTAAATCTCAAATGTTTTAATTAAGCAAGATAACATCAGCTAATTTAAGTTAAGTTACATGGTGAGGAAGTACGGTTGTTGAAGTTTTTCTGAAGGTTCAAACACCCTTTTTACTTTGTTTTGGTGAGATGATTTAAAGTACAGTTTTGAGGTGCTGTCATTTCCATTTTAAGTATTAATGTCTTATTGGTGTTTATTTGTCCATTACAGCATTAGCTACCAAGCAAACATACGTCAGCTACAGTAATCATGCAATGTGAGTGAATGTGACACTCCTCAAGGGGCTTTTGAGATTTTGAAAGAAAGAATAATCTAAAAGACAGACATTTCATTAGTCCGGATGTCCACCTACAAAACCAAGAAGGGCCATTTCAAAGTAAAAGAGATGGTATCTAAGCGTAACATTCAATAGGAGACCCAAAAAGATCAAGATGACAGACTGCACGGAAGGAGGATGACAATTCCTGAATCACTGATTCTTGATGATTTGTCAACAAAATTAACTCCCTTTAAATCTTGTGAAGTTGTCTGTGATTGTGTCAGAGTTGTTTTTATTTCTATTGATTTTGAACTTACTCAATGTGTTGCAAAATAAAATATGTTTAATTGCTCACCAAATAGATGGCAAGTTAATGTATGTGACAAACTGACTGGGGAAACAAAAATGTCTGCTTTATGTCCTGACCAATCAAAAGTACAGTGCCTGGTTGTTTATGAATACTTAAATGGAAAGTGTAGAGCATGTTCACTTTTATACAAAAATTTCTAATAAAATAGTGTTTTGCAACTGATGGAGTTGTTTTTCAGTAAAAATGATTTTGCATTTGTGGTACTGGATATGTTTTGCTTGGTGATTAGAAAGTGGAAAGGGAAAACTAATGTAACTCAACTACAATTACATACAAGCTCACCAAGTTTGAAGCTTCATGAAATCTTCCAAAAGAACCATTTCTGAATTCTTTCAAAATTCTCAAACATATGTTGGTAGGGCCACTTGACACATCTGTACTCCAAACATCATAATACCTGAGAAACTGTTGTTTCAGTTAAAAATGAATAACTTTTACTGTATATATTTACTAAAACAAGTTTTTGTTTTCCTCTCAACTTAAAATTCAGGTAACATTGTTGTCTTCCCAAATGGTAGGAGTAAATTGACATCAACTATATGCTGTGACAACTCCGATTTAAATAAGACATTATGAATCTTATTCAAGAATTACTAGTTAGATTATTCAATAGGTGCATCCTTCATGGTTTTAGCAACAAAATATCATTTTGTCTGTTTTAATGCACATTACTTATCAATTATATTCGAACATAATATTTCCTAACCAAATTACAGTACATTTTGATAGCAATTACAATAATGCGAAACAAAAACACACATTTGAATTAGAGATTATAACCAATTATAAAAAATGTGAGCCTATCTTGTTACCTTTAGATTTTCCATTTCAATATCAGACGTCATGTTGATCACTCATTAAAAACTTAACTTGTGTGATGTAGTGCACGAAAATAAAATACATTCTATGGTGAACAACTTTGGTTAACAAATTAATTCCTCATTATAAACCACCAATTTCCTAGCAATTGAAACAATTCTTGTGAAGTGTACTGATCTTTTTTGTGCCTCAATGGCTAGATTTAAAAAGGACGTGAAATGCAGATGGAATCCTGAGCACAATTTACATTAGCAATACACTCTTATCAATAGCTTGAGTGCTTTACAAGCGATACTGATGATGGAGTTGGAACAGATACTGAGTTGGAAGTAAGTAATTGATGTGAGCAAGCCTGAAGAAAAAAAAGAGTGCAATTAAATTAGGATATAGTTACTTTTGTCTTCCAGCTAAATAATTGATGCAATTTAGGAGTAGACTTGCTGCGCACCAACAGCATAGAAGCAGTTCCAATGTCATGTTGATTCTGGTGCTGTAACGGCATCCCTACGCAAAGCAGGAGTTAGATCCTGATGTATGTTAATTCTCTTCCTAATGGCATTGTGGGTCAGCCTACAGCAGTGGTTCAAGAAGGCAGCTCACCGACACCTTTTCAAGGGCAACTAGGAATGGGCAAGAAATGCTGGCCAGCCAGTGACACCCACATCCCACAAATGGATAGAAAACAAAGGGACAAGAAACAATTTAACCTTGATGAAACTAGTTGTGGGCCTGCTATGTTTTGGAATAATTCATCTGTGAGCAGCTAAGCCTGAATTCCACAGAGATTGTTTTTAAAGCTTGCTTTATAAAAGCAAAACTACAACAGCAGAGTGAGGTTATAGACTGCTACCAGCTATTGTGTGCACTCCCTGTTGATTACTTTCCACCCTATACCTTCGGCTAGGTTGAGTGGCATCTGTAGCTTATTGATGATAATGGGAACTGCAGATGCTGGAGAATCCAAGATAATAAAATGTGAGGCTGGATGAACACAGCAGGCCCAGCAGCATCTCAGGAGCACAAGCTGAGCTCCTGAGATGCTGCTGGGCCTGCTGTGTTCATCCAGCCTCACATTTTATTATCTGTAGCTTATTGTTAGTTTCCAAATGAGGCCATTGGACCACTAGTTAATGGGACTGTGTTATCCTTATTAGGATTCAATTATAGTAGTCCCAAATGCTAGGTCACATTTCTAGTATGGGAGGACTGTTAGCAACTAAAAGTAATTTTAGAAGAGAATTTCAAAGGACAGGGTAAAATTAGAAAGAAATAAATCTATTTTTAATTGCACATGTAATGTAGTCAGAAAATTCTAAAGCCATTTTAAATTGTAGTTTGTTACTCAGCTGTTATCTTTAAGAAACCCACAAAAAGCAGTGAGATAAATGATCAGTTTCTTTAATGGAGCAATGTGTTGGCTAAGGCACCTCCCTGGTCTCTTTCAACTAATGAGCTGGGATTTTTACATCTACTTGAACAGACGAATGCTGAACTTCTAATTAGGCTTTTATACTTGAGTTACTGTAGGACCTGAACCAAATGTTTATGTTTGCACCTTTATTAAGGGTCATCACAAACTAATGCCAAGGTAATTTACTGTCCCCAGGTACTGCAGTTGCACATGTTTCTAAATTGGAATCGACTATCAGGTTTATTGAAGCGACTGCCTAAACATGGTCAAATTAGGCATAATGCCATTTCTAACTCATTGTTCGCGCTAAGGAAATTATGATGTTATCAATTACTTTCTATTTTATAAAAGTTCTTGAGGGAAATTGAAAGATTTATTGAATATTCTGTTTTTTAAAAATTACTTGATACCAATTATGTTGAGTTAATTTAGATTTCTGAGCCTCGGTTGTGAAATATCAATACTTCAGCAGTTCAACAAAATTGTTATATTCATACATATCATAAATCGTTACAATAATCTTTGAACATTGCTATTTTTTTAAACCTGACAATTTAGCACCATGAAATTATCTAGCTTTCTTCAAATCTTTGAGGACATGACAGCACAATCTCACAAGCCTTCATGAACTTTTCACTGGTGGGATTGTCAAATGCCTTTGGTCTCAGAATACAACCAATAGTTAATACAAGAAAGCTATTTCTCAATGTCACTTCTCGTCTCTTAATTACTGATGTAATTTTTCTGACTTTGTGAAGTTTCTTCTGAATTGCATGCAATATTGCATATTTGTGAATGTAATTGCAACCTGAAAATGAGCCAAGGATATGAAGATTATCTGAAAAGTAGCTTCATCAGTCCTATTAAGGATTATGTCAACCAAGGGCTGAGTGGAAATTCCAGGAAAAAATAATTCTGGGGCTTAGTAATAAGCCACAGAATGAAAGTCTCTTCTCATTAGACATCTGTAAAATGTATAATAAAACTTGTGTAGAGTAATCCTAACATTGGAATCATTTTGTAATAATGAAATAAGAATTTTTATTTACATGGCACGTTTCAGGAGCTCTGAAGTGCCCCAAACTGTTTCATAGATTATCGATGAAATATTGTAATTGTTGCAATGCAAAGAATTATAGCAGACAATTTTGCACAGGACAAACCTCCTACAAACATCAAAGAATAAACTATTTTGGCAACATTAGAAAACAAATATTATTAGTGCAACACCAGGTGTTCAATGTCAAATCCTTGACTGCATCCTGGAAATAAACTTCAACTTTCAGCCAGTTGACTCAGGAGGCAAGTCAAAACTGTTACTAATTCAGCTTATTGTATTATTCGCTACAAAAGCAATTTTTAGCTTTCCTCAGTTACAGGCAGGACAAATAGTAATACAAGTGATTTTCCCATTGACACTATTGAAACAAAAATGTTGTCATTAAAAAAAATCTCAAAACAGCAAATAATTATTTTAAATTATTCTGTTCTTATTTAATCTTTTCAATGGCCTTCTACTTCTCATCGTATTCTAATTAATTCACTGAAATTGCCAGCCCTGAATGAACAAGAGCTGCCAAGAGTGGATTTTCTTCTACTTTATAGGTTAGCCGTGATGTGTAGGCCCTGGGGTTGGTTTGGGGTGAACAAAGTCAGAAGTCACATGACACCAGGTTATAGTCCAACAGGTTTATTTGAAAATTACAAGCTTTTTGAGCACTGCCCATTCATCAGGTGCGGTGAGCACCCTGGTAACACAATGTGTAGGGGTCTTCCGAATGGTCCCGACCCGAAACATCAACTTTCCTGCTCCTCTAATGCTGCCTGACCAGCTGTGCTCCTCCAACTCTACACCGTTATCTTGGACTCCAGTATCAACAGTTCTTACTATCTCAGACTATAACCTGGTGTTGTGTGGGCATGCATAGATGAGATATGGGAGTGGGGTGGCAGTTGGGACAGGTAAGGAGCTGGTCATTCATCTTTGGAGAGTTGTATTTACTGACCTCGAGAAATAATCTGAAAGTATTATCAAGGTAAGATTCTCACTTTTGTCTGAAGTTTGATACAAACCTCTTGGTGTTTTTATCATCACTTCAGACAGACATCTTTAAAGCTGGAAGTGGAGATTAAAAGAAATCGGTTTGATCCTCAACTTCCGTAGAGCAGGTGTTTCTTTGTAATTGTTCCTGGTATGTTTCGGAGAAAGAAGCAGAACATGAAAGTGACAGTTTGGATCCTTGAGATACAAGGAGAGAGGGTAATTACTCACTATATTTAAAATGAAGACATATCAATACCTTTCTCTGGAAGTGACTGCATAAGATTCATCAAGACTTTGATTTTCACTCTCAGGCATAGTCATGCTGCTGTGTGTAAAAGTGCCTATAGGCTGATGTTACAGGCCCAGTGGGTGCAGATTTAAGATTTTGGGTAAGAATTTCATAAAGAGATGTGAGGGAAACATTTTATACAGATGTAGAAATAACTTGAAACTCATTGCCTGTAAGTGGAAACAGATGATCAATGATTTCCAAAGAAAACCGGAATTGGTAGGTGCAGGGAGATAAAGTTTGCGGGACTGATGGGGAGGGTGAGGGAATAGGACTGCTGGATGATTGCAGAAGGATGACATGGATTTTATTGACCAAAAATCTTCCTTTTGGGCCCTAATAACTCAATGGCATGATTTTAGAATTGGATTAGATGCAGAAAGGCTTTAAAATGATGATTCTAGGGTTCTCACTGCTATTCCCTTTATCTACAATTTTTGCTGTAGTTGGATAAATAAGTGGCGAACTTGCATGCAGCACTCCTGCTCTAGTCGGCCAGGAGTAGACATTTTCAGTGGAGACAGGCCGATTTGCTAAGGGTTGACCAATATGGCAAAAACAGAGCTCTCTTCAATGAAATGACCAAGGCATTGAAACCATTCAAGTGCACCAGCATCAAGAAATTTGCATGTCCTGTTTTAATTTACACTTGTACAAATTACAATTTTGGACTGGAAAGGACTGTAACTTTTCAACATGGTAAGCCTGACTTGGAAAATTAAAAATAAACCAAATTTTAGTAGCTATTTTTAAGCATTATAGCTGGGAGAGGAGAAGTTAATTTGTTACAAGACAACTGGCTGGCTGTTTGATTGCCTCAGTCTATTCTCTCCTGGTGTAAAACCAAACTGGGGAAATGGTATGTAATACCTTCAAGCCTGGCTCCATCTGTTGATTATCATAACACAACAATTTATTGCAAAAACCTATTTACAGAGTACATCGCATTGTCGTTTCATGCTTAGCTCCTCAATCCATCTGCTGAGTGAGTTAACACAGACGTCATGCAGACTCCATCCCCAACTGGACTAGCAGGTCACATGATTTCTCCCTTGGAGCTCATTTCTTAAAAAGGAACAACTACCACAGAGCCGTTTACTGACAAATCAAACACATCTACACATTTTGCCTTTGCCAAGCGCACCAGGCAACAATTGAACAATTGTGGTCTCACATGATGGGTCTAACACCTCATGGACTCTCAGTGCTCCTAAACAGTATAATTTTTTCCTTCCCTTCTGTTCCAGGAACCCAAGGCTGATATCCAAATAAACAATGGTAGGTCTTCCAATCTGTTCGTTTCACCATCCAGCCACCTCTTCTGGTGCTTTGAGCCCACTACCAGAGGGCAGATTGGTCTCCAGAATTTGTGCATTCCTGGGTAAAGCAGATAATGGAGCAATTGCTTGCAAATGCTGATCAAGAGATGGTTACCCTTGGAACATTAGCAACAATACGTTTGGATTCCCAAACCTTTTCAGACGTGCTGGATTCCCCAAAGGTAAACCAAACTTCAGTGTTCATGTAGGACATTTGGGCTGTGCTCAAAAGGAGAACTTCCTACACAAGCTACAATTGGGGTCATTTAAGAGACTGCTGGACATGCATATGGTCACAGAAATTTGAGGGTGCATACATGAGGATCAATGGTCGGCACAACATTGTGGGCTGAAGGGCCTGTTCTGTGCTGTACTGTTCTATGTTCTATGTTCTAATTAATGTGTGATTTTTAGTCATCAAAACAGAAGCAATATGCAAGTGAATACCAAATGGTTGAAGGTATAGGAATGAGAGAAAACCATTTAAACTTTTCGGCCTGCTCCACCACATAGTACAATCAAGACTGTTCAAACACTTCTATCACAGTACCACCATAACCCTTTATGACATTGGTAGTTAGTAGTCTCTATCTCTAAACTCAAAGACTGTAATTTCACAGTCCTACGAGCTAGAGAATTCCAAAGATTCACAACCCTCTGAGAGAATAAAAATCTAGTCACAATTTTAAGGGCATTTCGCTTATTTTTTTAAAAAATTGAACTCCTTGGTTCTCGACTCCCCAATTAGGTGAAATATCTTACTTGCATCTCACTTGTTTAGCCTGTTAAGAGAGCTTTGTAGATTTCAATAGGATTACTTCTCACTTTTCAAAATTCCAGACAATACAGGATCCATTCGCCCAATTGATTTTCTGAGGACAGTCCTGCCACTGCAGAAACAAATCTGGTGAATCTTCATTGCACTCCCTCTGTGGCAATTATATTTTGAAGTCATAGAGGTGTATAGTACAGAAAACAGCCCTTCGGCCCAATGTGGCTGTGCCAGTCAAAGACAAGCAGCTAACTGTCCTATCCCATTTTCCAATAATTGGTTCATAGATTTGCAAGTTTACATCTAAATACTTCTTAAATGTTAAGGAGTTCTGCCTCTACTACCCCTACAAGTGTGGAGTTTCAGGTTCCAAACACCATCCTAACATGCACTGCAAACCTCCTGGCTTTTAGCTTAAACCTAATCGCTAGGTTCTTGATCTCTCCAAAATGGGAGAGATCCTTCTCATCTACCCTGTCTGTACCCCTTACAGTTTTATATATCTCAATCATGCCCTCCCTCAGCCATCTTAGCTCCAAGGAAAATAACAAGTCAATCAAATCTTTCTTCATAACTAAACCTCTACCCCCAAGTAACAGTGATAATGGGAATTGCAGATGCTGGAGAATCCAAGATAACAAAGTGTGGAGCTGGATGAACACAGCAGGCCAAGCAGCATCTTAGGAGCACAAAAGCTGACGTTTCGGGCAAGGGTCTAGGCCTGAAACGTCAGCTTTTTGCTCCTGAGATGCTGCTTGGCCTGCTGTGTTCATCCAGCTCCACACTTTGTTATTCTGGACAGAAGCTGCCAGTCACAGAAATGTGACTAGTCGCCATATGACCACCCCCCCCTGTTTCCTACCATTCAGCCAATTTGCCAAATTCCCTTACAGCCTATGGGCTCTTACCTTCATCAACTTCCAATGTTGGTCCCTATCAAAAGCTTTATTTTTCCTGAGATAAGATAACCAAAAATTGTGCAATTACTCCAGGTGCGTTCCAACCAAACCTGGACATAATTGAAGTAAGATTTCACTACCCTGTGTTCAAAGCCTCTCGCAATAAGGCTAACATTTCAGAAACCTTCCTAAGCGTTTGCTGCACCTGCATATCAACCTTGAAATGACATTAACAAGGACACTTAGGTCCCTTTCCACATTTGCACTTTGCAGTTTCTTGCCATTTAAGGAATACTCTGAACATTTGTTACATCAACCAAAGTAGAAAGCTTCACATATTTCCATGTTATATTCCGTCTGCAACATTCTTGCAGAATTAATAATCCCGCTCAAATCCTCTTGAAACTGCATTCTATCTTGCCCACAACACTTCCCTGCTTAATTTTAGATTACCACAAACTCAGAAATATGACAGCTGATCTATTTTTTTCTTCATTTTTCTTTTCCATGCTATTTTCTATTTAACCTGATCAGAGGAGATTATTCCGTTCTACTGGAGTAGGTATGACTTGAAATTGGATCCCCTGGCTCAGACTGGTAGAGACACTACCAGTGCGCCACACGAGCCCACCCTGATCCCTGTTCTAACCACAGATGGATCTTATGCACTGCTGGGGAACAAGTATTGATCTTTCTCAGTCTGCCAATGTGAGAATGACCAATTTATTCCTCCTCTTTGTTTTCTGTCCCTTAACTACTTCTTAAAATCAGTCAGTACATTAACTCCTATAGCACTCGGGGCAGCACGGTGGCTCAGTGATTCGCACTGTTGCCTCACAGCACCAGGGACCCGGGTTTGACTCCGGCCCTCGGGTGATTGTGCAAACTCCACACAGACAGACATTCTCCTTGTGTCTGCATGGGTTTCCTCCAGGTGCTCCGGTTTGCTCCCGGTGCTGCGGTTTCCTCCCACGGTCCAAAGATGTGCTGGTTAGATGGATTGGTCATGCTAAATTACCCATAGTATTCAGGGATGTGTAGATTAGGTGGTTTGTGGGGGAATGCGTCTGGGTGGAACTCTGAGTGTCAGTGTGGACTTGTTGGGCCAAAGGGCCTGTTTCCACACTGTAGGGATTCTATGACGTGCATTAACGTTGCTTGACATTCTCCTGCAAGCAACTTCATAAAAAACTTTCCAAATATCCAAAAGTAATAGCCCCCATTGACGTACCAAATGTTAGTAACATCTTCAACGCCAACATTTTCCTTAAACATGATTTTCGACTCAGAGCCCAAACGGACTATGCCCAGTCAGATCACTTTTATACATCTTTTGTGAAGAGGAGTTAGATTATCCCAACTACTGATGAGGCTGATGGTATATCGTTGCTTCTTTTCTCCCTTGCTTCATTCTCAAATAGTGAGAAGACATTCACAAGGTTCCAATCTCTAGGAATCATTCCAGGAGAGTTGGAAGATTCCACTGACTTCCATAGCTACCAACTTCAAAACTGTGATGTAGAATATCAGCCCTAGACACATAGCAGCTCTCAGTCCATTAGTTTCTCTTGTACTGCTTTCTTAACAATGCCAATTCCCTTTAATTTCTCATTGCGTCTGGTTATTTAGATCTCCATTTCTGGGAGATTTATCGTAGCTTCCTTAGTGAAAACAAACCTAAAGTAACCATTTAGCTTTTCTGCCATTTCTCTAATCACCAATTTTAATTTTTCCTGACTCTGCCTGTAAAAGGATTCACATTGTTTTAGCCAACAGTTTTCTTTTTATATACCTGTCAAAGCTATTACTGCCCTTTTTTAAAAACATGTTTTTTGTTGGATTGTGTTATTATTCCATTTGCTTCCTTATCAGTTTTGTGGTCCTCTTTTGCTGTATTTTTGAGAAAAAAACTTCCCAATCCTCAGATTTATTATATTTCTGGCTACTTTATAGGCCTTTTCTTTTAATCTTATAGAATCCTTCACTTTCTTTGTCAGCTATTTATCAGCCATGGCTGACTGACTTTTTTTGCACCTTGAACAATTGAAAGTTGCTGAAGGCCTTAAAATAGTTCTTGAAAAAATATCTATCCATTGCCGATTCACAGTCATAGCTTTTAATATCCTCAAACCTGCTCAGCCAATTTGTGCCTCCTGTCTTCATGACTGATCCTTATTCCAATTTAAAACCCATGCTTCATTTTCAAATTTACTTTCTTTTTTAGGTGAGTGTGAATTGCCTCAAGGTTTTTGGGAGGGGTTTTCACTGCAAGACCAAGCTACTTTTCTCACCACATTGTACCAAACTCTTTTCATTAACGACTTACAAAACCCATTGGCATACTTATGTCTAGGCACACCTCACCGTGCACAATTCCTGGAATAACACCAATCCCTGGAGATCCCCACATTGTCACTCCACTTTGCAGGCAGCACCTTGCAGCCCTGCTGAATTGGGTGGTACAGAGGTGAGATGTCCTCTTTCTCAAGAGCAGCAGAGATCATGACACTACATCACGCTTTTCAGTTTACGGTTATCACCTGAACCTCAGCCCCCATTCGGAGGAATGCCCAGCACTGTAGGAAGAAAGTCAATGATCTTCTGTATTCTGCCAATGCAAATGCTGTAAACTTCTTTGATACCTCACACACTCTAGCTGAGACACAACCTCTCACAAATGGTGCTGTCAAGTCTAAATTGTGGAAAAGGTAGGTCATATCTGGCAGTAGGGGGAGGGGAAACTCATTCTGGTGGAAGAATAAGGGTGGAAAGGAGGGTGCAAGTTGGGTCAGATCCTATTGAGGCAAAAAATTGTTCTGTGGTGGAGGTGGGCCCTAGGATGAGTCCACTGTGTCAGGCCCAGGTCTGGGTTAACTACAGCTTATCGTTAAGGATGTGTGGGTAAGCACAAGGTCTTTGAATAGTTACTATGTATTCAAATGTACTTAATTTCTTCAGTACCATCCAATTTCTCCAGTTTAAATGAATACTCTGAGGGCTCATCAGAAAGAGTAGAGGAATTGCAAAGTGGAATCTTCAATTTCCCTTACAATTCCTTCAGAGTTTGGAGGATTCCATTGTGTCCCCTTGAGCAATTCCCATCCATGATAGAATACTAAAAATCCAGACCATTGTTCTTCTGACCCTCCCTTACTGATATACAGATCCCATCTTGTACTATAAGCACAGCTTCACCTCCTTTTTTACTTGTAGGCATTCTTTCTGAACTCTGAATACTCTTGAATATTCAGTTCCCAGTCCTAGTCACTATGCAGCCATGTGGTTGATATTATCATAACCACTTAGCTCTGTGCTTTTAGATCATTCTTGTGCAGGTGATTTGTGAATCCAGAGGAAGTCCTTAACTTTGTCATTTTGACATCATTCCCCATTCAAGGCATACTCAGTGCTCAGTTTTGTTTCCCTTGACTTCCATTCTTACTTCCCGACTTAACTTCTTACCAGTTTGAGTTACCCCTCAGGTTCCCACCTTCTTGACAAGTAAGCTTAAACAAACCTCAATAACCAGGATACATCTGTTTATGTTGATGCATATTTATTAAAGATTTCAGAAGGTAAATAAATATTTCCACTGCAAGATTTACCTGGCATTCATTTATATTTATAAACATTTTTAGTGTGAGTAACAACATAGCAGTTGTCATTAGAATAGCAGTAAAAGGGTATTAGAAAATTTGATCTGGAAACTGGAGTAAGAGTGCTTTCCAAGTTTGATAAAATGTCATGCTTATTGTCCCTCGGAAATAAAATTTCTGATCTTTAGAAGTTTCATAGAACATAGAACATAGAACAGAGAACAGTACAGCACAGAACAGGCCCTTCAGCCCACAATGTTGTGCCGACCATTGATCCTCATGTATGCACCCTCAAATTTCTGTGACCATATACATGTCCAGCAGTCTCTTAAATGACCCCAATGACCTTGCTTCCACAACTGCTGCTGGCAACGCATTCCATGCTCTCACAACTCTCTGCGTAAAGAACCTGCCTCTGACATCCCCTCTATACTTTCCACCAACCAGCTTAAAACTATGACCCCTCGTGTTAGCCATTTCTGCCCTGGGAAATAGTCTCTGGCTATCAACTCTATCTATGCCTCTCATTATCTTGTATACCTCAATTAGGTCCCCTCTCCTCCTCCTTTTCTCCAATGAAAAGAGACCGAGCTCAGTCAACCTCTCTTCATAAGATAAGCCCTCCAGTCCAGGCAGCATCCTGGTAAACCTCCTCTGAACCCTCTCCAAAGCATCCACATCTTTCCTACAATAGGGCGACCAGAACTGGACGCAGTATTCCAAGTGCAGTCTAACCAAAGTTTTATAGAGCTGCAACAAGATCTCACGACTCTTAAACTCAATCCCCCTGTTAATGAAAGCCAAAACACCATATGCTTTCTTAACAACCCTGTCCACTTGGGTGGCCATTTTAAGGGATCTATGTATCTGCACACCAAGATCCCTCTGTTCCTCCACGCTGCCAAGAATCCTATCCTTAATCTTGTACTCAGCTTTCAAATTCGACCTTCCAAAATGCATCACCTCGCATTTATCCAGGTTGAACTCCATCTGCCACCTCTCAGCCCATCTCTGCATCCTGTCAATGTCCCACTGCAGCCTACAACAGCCCTCTACACTGTCAACGACACCTCCGGCCTTTTTGCAGACGACACACTTGCTGACCCATCCTTCAATCCCCTCATCCAAGTCATTAATAAAAATTACAAACAGTAGAGGCCCAAGGACAGAGCCCTGTGGAACCCCACTCACCACTGACTTGCAGGCAGAATATTTCCCTTCTACTACCACTCGCTGTCTTCTGTTGGCCAGCCAATTCTGTATCCAAGCAGCTAAGTTCCCCTGTATTCCATTCCTCCTGACCTTCTGAATGAGCCTACCATGGGGAACCTTATCAAATGCCTTACTGAAGTCCATATACACCACATCCACAGCTCGACCCTCGTCAACTTTTCTAGTCACATCCTCAAAAAACTTGATAAGGTTTGTAAGGCATGACCTACCCCTCACAAAGCCGTGTTGACTGTATTTGATCAAGCCATGCTCTTCCAGATGGTCATAAATCCTATCCCTCAGAATCCTTTCTAACACCTTGCAGACGACAGACGTGAGACTTACTGGTCTATAATTGCCGGGGATTTCCCTATTTCCTTTCTTAAAGGGAGGAATTACATTTGCCTCTCTCCAGTCCTCAGGTACGACTCCAGTGGAGAGCGAGGATGCAAAGATCTTCGCAAGTGGCGAAGCAATTGCATTTCTCGCTTCCCAAAGCAGCCGGGGACAAATCTGGTCCGGGCCTGGTGACTTGTCAATCTTAATGTTTGACAAAATTTTCAGCACATCAGCTTCCTCTATCTCTATCCATTCCAGCATGCACACCTGCTCTTCAAAGGTTTCATTCACTACAAAGTTCGTTTCTTTCGTAAAGACAGAAGCAAAAAACTCATTTAGGGCTACCCCTACCTCCTCAGGCTCCACACACAAGTTCCCTATGCTATCCCTGATCGGCCCTACTCTTTCTTTGATCATTCTCTTATTCCTCATGTAAGTGTAAAATGCCTTTGTGTTTTCCCGGATTCCTTCTGCCAAGCCTTTCTCGTGCCCCCTTCTGGCTCTCCTCAGACCATTTTTGAGCTCCTTCCTTGCCCGCGTGTAATCCTCTCTAGCTGAACTTGACCCTAGCTTCCTCCACCTTATGTAAGCTACCTTCTTCCTTTTCACAAGAAGCTCCACCGCTCTCGTCATCCAAGGTTCCTTTATCTTACCCCTTCTTGCCTGTCTCAGAGGGACATATTTACTCATCACTCCCAACAACTGTTCCTTAAACAAACAGTCTCCACATGTCTATAGTTCCCTTACCATGGAACAACTGCTCCCAGTCCATGCTTCCTAACTCATGTCTAATCGCATCATAGTTTCCTCTTCCCCAATTAAATATCCTCCCCTTCTCCATAGCTATGTAGAATGTGAGGCAGTTATGGTCACTATCACCAAAATGCTCTCCCACCACAAGATCTGATACCTGCCCCGGCTCGTTTCCGAGCACCAAGTCTAGAATGGCCTCTCCCCTCGTCGGCCTGTCAACGTACTGCGTTAGGAAACCCTCCTGAACACACCTTACAAAAACAGCTCCATTCAAATCTTCTGCTCGAAGGAGATTCCAATCAATATTAGGAAAGTTAAAGTCACCCATTACTTTCCTTCACTTCCTTGAAAATAAAAGCAGAACATTCTAATTTTATCAAATATATACTCGATTCAAGTGACTGGCATTTCTTTTTAAAAATCAATTTTCAACCATCATCAATATCCAATTAGCACAAATTCACTGTGGGAGGAGTATCCAGATCAAAGCATGGACTTCCAAAGATTTTTTTTTAAAACAGGAAGGACAACACTAAAGCATTTCCATAATTTGAAGTTAACTCTCAGCCACTTTGCAGACCTTAAAATTCAATGTTGTTTTTTAACCTATGAACTGAATCTCTGATCCTTCAGACAGGCCCAATCTTGGTAACCAGGAATAAATATATCCCAACTGTGAGCTGATATCCTGACTGAAAATTACCAAAGATTCTCATGCATCATCTTCCAAACCCACAACCACTTTCATTTAGAAGGACAAGGGCAGCAGATAAATGGGAACACCACTACATTCAAGCTCCCATCCAAACCACTCACCAACCTGACCTGGACATATATCACCATTCCTTCATGGTCATTGGGTTAAAATTCTGAAATTCCATCCTTAATGGCATAGAGAGTCAACCCAGAGCAGCAGTTCAAGGAAGTAGCTCATTACCACCTTCTCAAGGGCAACTAGGGACAGGCAATAAATTCTGGCCAGCCAGCAACACTCACATCGCACAAATGAATAATACAAAAGAAATTCCTATTTCTGTTCACATGGTTTTTGGGAGCAAAGTTTTTGCAGATTGTTTTTTTATTTGCCATAGGCCCATGTTGTGCCTCAACACTCTCAATGCTCAGCTGCCATACTGGTTAGATCCTTAAGATTAGTTAAGTAGTGAGAAACTAGGATCAGAAACAACTGTTTAATTTAACTGTAATTCCTATTATTTAAATAAGATGATAAAGTGAGCAGAAGTGAAGTAAACTTGGTGGATAGATGTTCAAGAATGACAATAAGTAAGCAGGGGCAGGTATTTAAGGACGTAACTCATGACTCTAAGCTAAAAAAATTCCTTCTAGTAAAGAGGAAGGGGTCCAATAGAGGGATAAAGCAACCATGATGAACCAAAGTTAGGGAAAGTATTAATTTGAAAGAAAAAGCTTATAAAGGAGGTCTAAGTCAGTGATCATCTTGAAGATTCGGATATATTCAGAATCAAGCCAAGGAGGACTAAAAAGATAATGAAGACAAAGAAAATAAACAAGGGTAAAGTAGCAAGGAATGTAAAAATGAAAATAAGAGATTATCTAAATGCATAAAAAGACAAAAAAAGATCAATAGCCCCTAGGAATACGAATCTGGGGAGCCATTTTTGGGAAATAAGAAAATGGCAGAGGAGCGAAACAGATACTTTGCAGCAGTCTTTACAGTGGAAGATACTTCAGACATCCCTTTAATACTAAAGAATAATCGGGGTGGAATGGAAGACCATCAGCATCACTAGGGAAGAAGAATTAGACAAACTAACAGGGCTAAAGGGAGATAAGTCTGCTAGCCCTGAAAGCTTGCATCCTATGAGCCAAAAAGAGACGGCAACCGCATTAGTAGACTAAAGAAAAGAAAGTTCTGTTTGAATTACAGTAGAGAGAGGGAGATTGTTGGTTCGTGATTGACAAGGCTGTGGTGCATTAAAAAGTGCTTGAAGCTTACAGTCCACTCAGTAGGATATGATATTTGCAGCATTCACTATTCTTGATCATTTACACAAATTTCACTGTGTATGCAGCATTGCAAAAATTTCAATGTTTGGCTCCTGGCATTGGCTGCTGCAACTTTATTGTTCTACTGCTTTTGAGGAGTTTGTGCAAATGCTTTTGGTGTCCCCTGTGGATACAAAACATCTCTTCTACTCTGCACCTCAACCAAAGCTTCCAGTGCATCACTATAAAACCTAGGTTCTTGCTCCCACCATATTATGCCTTCCTCATGCTGCTCCCCCCACACAAAAAGAGTACAATTATCTGTAGAAAACGTCCAGCACACTTGGCATCATCGACACTTTAAGAATTGCAAACTGGCTTTAACAGCTGAGCCTTATTTTACTTGTGGTCTCTTCTACATCGGGGAAGCCATCAGGAGGCTTGGAGACCGCTTTGTGGAGCGCCTACACTCGGTTCATGGCAAACGACCTCCCAGTCCCAAACCATTTCAACTCTCCATCTCACTCCATGAACGACATGTCCATCCTGGGCCACAATGATGCCACCTGAAGGCTGGAGGGACAGCACCTCACTTTCTACCTGGGAACCCTGCAGCCCAGTAGTCTCAATGTGGACTTTACAAGTTTCAAAATCTCCCCACACCTGATCTCATACCAAGACCAGCCCATCTCCTCCACGCCAACTTGACCTGTCCTTTTTTTCCTCCCACCTATCCACTTCTCCCACCTCACTGACCAAGCCCCACCCCCACCTACTAGCCTCCACCCTGCCTCCTTGACCTGTCCATCTTCCCTTGCACCTTCCCTCCCCTCCCAACTCCCTGCCTACACTCACCTGTCCCGGCTTCATCCCTGCCTCCTTGACCTATCCGTCTTCTCTCCACCTATCTGCTCCTCTATCTACCTTCTATCATCACCTGCCAACCATTTTATTTATTTCAGAGCCTCCTTCTCCTCCCCCATTTCTAAAGGGCCGAGAACCGAAACATCAGCTTTCCTCCTTCTCTGATGCTGCCTGGCCTGCTGTGTTCATCCATCTCCACACCTTGTTATCTTAGACTCTAGCATTGGCACTTCCTACTGTCTTTAACTGATGCTTGCACCTTACAATTTTGCATGCCTTTCTGGAGATGTGTAGATTCAGTACATGCAGATTGCATGCTCAAAATCTGTTAATGAGCAGCGCTAAATTAATTATGCCAGAAAGAAAGGGAGTGACTTCATTGCACATCATATTCTTTGTCTGTTTTCACAGTTGTCCAATTTTAGCCAACATTAAATCTTCATACATTATTTATTTGACTCTACAGTATCTGCAGCTGTACCCTGACAAGCAATAAATGTCACACATAATTTTAAGTTCCTACCCATATAAACATACTAAAAATGTAATTGAACCGTTTACTTTGACATTCCAATGACTGTACTTCTAAATATGCAAATATCCAAAGAAGATCTAAGCAAACCTCCCAAGACAATTTTGAATAATCTTATGAAAAGGTTAAGCAAGAAAAATAGTACTTTGGAGAGGTTTTGATACACTGAACAATTAGATTCAAAGTCAATGGAGAAGCTTAGAACTACAGGAATAAAAGTATATTTCTACAAGACAATTAGATCTGTGTTTTATTATTTAGTAATGGTACGTGAGCACATATTGTCTATCCATGATTACCTTTATGAAGGCACCTTTAACCACAAGAGTCAATGGGGTACAAAAGCCGAAATCCCCTGAGCCCTTGTTGTTAACTATACCTGCCAGAATCCCTTTAACAAATCAAAATTTCGATCAGAATGATGCACTTTAAAAATTGTTCTATTTCTTGAGCCTCCTTTGAGAATTCTATGGTTATGGACACACAACAACCTTTACTTCCACTAGGTAACAGTTCAGTGGAACCAAAGCTATTCGCCACAGTTGGTAATATCTTTTCTACTCCAACAATTATATCTCCTTATGACAAAGCAAACTCCAGTTGTACTTTGTGTAATGGAGCCAAATAGATGCCCCAACCATTTCATTTATTAATAAAAAAAACTGAACTCCCATCAAACTCCCTGGAGGAAAAAAAAACTTAGCCTTTTTCCAGTCAAACCGATGGTGTTGCCCCAATATTTCTTAATATAGGTACAGGTTTGACTATCATATCTGGAGACAAAAGGATCACTTTCCCTTTGATGGAAAACCCTGAACACCGTTCATCTACCTTACATACTCCTTTGTAAACCATAGAATTCACTTCTGGCTTTTTATTATACTTAGAGCTACAATCTAGTGCATGTTTAGTTTTGAGTTCACTTCTCCAACTCATTTTTACCAACTTCTACAAACCACATCAGTTTATATTTTAACTTCCAATATTTGAATAAACATATCCCAACTTACCACAAAAACATTTCAGCATCAAACTTCACCCCTTGGAAGACTTGGCCTTTCCTGACCCATACTGTCCCAAACTTCTAGCTGTGTGCACTAAAACTGCAGTATTTGTAATTTAAATTCCCTTTCTTTCTCTTGACTCTCTAAGTCCTTTTGTTTTGAAATCTGAATATCATTTGAAATTTTCTCTTCTTCCTCCATTCAAAGTTTTCGTTTTATAAGTTCTAATTCTGATGGGAATTCCGTCTCCAATGTTCTTATTCCCAGTTGCCTTAGCTGCAAATGTACTGCCTTTTGAACTTCGAATTTTGTTGATTTTAAATGTAAAATGAAAAGTGGTAGAGAGTTATTTATAACCTGAAGTTAGTCAGGATTCATTTACTTTTGTTTTTACCTGGTTGTTAAAAATATTGTCAGATAAAAGGACATAACATTCAGTCTTCTGCTAATAAACATTGACCAAACCTGTTTCAAAAATGTCTCCCATTGAATAGATGTATCAACCCTTTGTTCTATAATGCGTCTTTCAAGTATTTCAATGACAGACCAGTTGTGTTGTCAGAAAATGCCGCTGATAATTCAGAGTACTCGAGTCAGATTGATGCACAGCAAGAAGACACATTGTGCTGCAGTAAAGAGCAGGTGGACAGTGAAAATGTTTCACTATTTACTGGTCCATTGCTATCAAGCTGCATCCCAGAGGCACATTTTTCAAATTACATGCACTTAAATGTTAGAATGCAGTCACCATCATTCATCAGCTGATCTGTGAAAATGTCACAGCTAGACCTTCTGAATCTTCGAGGTTCACTCAGTCTTTCTTTGGATACATTAGTTAGATCCTGTCTTTGCTTCTGAGCATGTGAGCTGCAGAGGCCAGCAGATAACAAACAAGAGAGAGGAAGTTGGCATTATCATTTCCTACCCTACTTGGGAAACAGTGAGGTTCAGAGGACCAGCATTGTTCTAACTTAATAAAACTAAATCTTTTTTTTGTCCCGATTATACAGAACTGCATCACATTATTGGATACTTTTGTCTATAAAACTCCTGGATTTATTTTGAATAACACACCTAAGGAATAAGTATACAACTCTGTACATTGAATTGTTATTGTTTCGAAGAAGTTTTCTGCCTCCCTCAGATGTGGAATGTTGACTGCTTTCCTTCCGATGCTGCCTGGCTTGCTGTGTTCTTCCAGCCTCCTGTTTGTCTACCCTGTATATTTATTTGTGATTTGTGTAATATTAAAAAAGGGTGCAAGTCATCTTTGTTATATCAAGCAATGTGTAATTTATGAACAATGTATACAATAATTTATTAAGTTCTGAATCACATATTAAAATCAAGAGCAAAACTATATGTAATGAAGCCAAAGTGTTTCAATGTATCGTTGGATGCTAGCAACAGCACCATCTCAGTTTAGTAATCATGAGGGAACTGTTGTTCTCAAAGCATTTTCTGTGATGAAACAAAACATATTGAAGACTTCCAGTGGGAATTAAATGCTAATTCTTCTACAACAGCATTCGACAGAATGGGGCAGAGGGCACTGCTGGATGCTCACGGGCACTTGCATTAGTAGAGGGTGTGTGCATTTTCAGTAGCAATTCTAATAAAATTACACTGAGATTTGTCAGAGAGCAATTTGAAGCTATTTGAAGCATCTACCTACTCCACCTCTTGCCAGCTGTTGAAAACATTAAAACAATCAGGAGTAATTTGAAGCTCGTTTTTCTTCAAATCCTTCTGGGAACGTATTTAACTGCCACTTGTTGCTGTTTCCTTTCTGAAGGTGAGGATGAGAGCTCTTTAGTTGGAGGCTTTCAAAACTACTAACAATAAAATCCACAATATAAAACGCTAAGATATTCTCATCTTTAGTACAGAATACAGGCAGAGAAATTTATAAAATATACTGATGATCAAATGAAAAATCATCCATCTTGTCATGATTTAGTGTACCATTTAGCACATCTTTAACGTCAAGCAACAGTCATCCAGAATGTGGAATTAAAAGCAGAATACAAATTTGAAACATTTTGCAATAGTAGTAAAATGATAGACTTATCATTCAAATATTTCTTTTCTGGCTGTGCATTCCTTAAATGCAAACATGCACCTGATTCTATTTTATTATAATTGTATGATTTATGCAGATATCAACTAAATCTGGTGATGACATTTTTCAAACTGCAACTATTAGCAGGCTCTAAAGGCATCTACTGGATGAAAGATTACAAATAAATGGAGATTGCCAATGTTAAATCTGTTCCTGTACTTCATATTCCACAAGGCAACATGACACTAAACTTCCAAAGAACATAGAACCAGAACAAAAACAAAAAAGGTTAATGATTGTAAATAAAAATAAACAAAAAAATTCAGGGTTTTGGAGTTGTCATCAGATTTCAGTAACAGAAAATTTAACAGGTGCTCGTTCTCTGCAATGTTCCACAAAAACAAAAAATCATATGGAGAGAGGGGTCCAACTTTAGACACGTTATGACATGCACCAACAGCAACAGCTGTGCCACCAACTTACATTTCGATAATATCTTCCTCTCTGATTCCACAAGGAAAACAGTCCAGAATAAAGATGGGAATATTCGAGATGGGTAGTGTGCTGCCGATCATTTGATTCCTGATCCCTTCACAGGAGAGCATCCTGATTCTCCATGGCCCAAGCAGTGGACTGGTAGCAGAGTCTACCCTTGACTTACTGTGCTGGGAATCCCAAAGTGAAGGCTAGCTCTTTTCACTTGATTGAAGTCTACTGACAACATTATTTAAGAAAGGCTGCAAGAAAAATCCATATAAAACTACAGACTAGTGAGCCTAACAACAGTGTTGGATCAGTTGTTGCAGGGGATTCTGAGAGACCAGATCTACATGCGTTTGACAAGGCCAGGTTGATTAGGCATAGTCAGCATGACTTCATGCATAGGAAATAGTGTCTCACAAATTTGTTTGAGTATTTGAAGACATAACCAAGATATGTAGATGAAGGCAGATTGGTAGACACGGACTTTAGCAAGGCCTTTGACAAGTTTCTGCCTTGTAGACTGATTGGTAAGGTTAGATCATACGGGAAGGGAAAGCTAGACAACTGACTACGAAACTGGCTTGACATTAGGAGACGGAGGTGGGTGGTAAAGGGTTGTTGTTTCGGCAGTGTGCCACAAGAATCAGTGCTTGAACCACTGTTGTGTCATTTATACAAATAATTTGGATAAGAATATAGGAAGTATGGTTAGTACATTTGCAGATGACACCAAAATTGGAAGCTTATCTAAAAGTACAATGGGATCTCAAGCAACTGGGCCAGTGGGTTAAGTAATGACAGATGGTGTTTAATTCCGGTAAGTGAAAGATGTTGCATTTTGGTAAGAAAAAACAGGGCAGGATTTTCACAGCTAATTGTAGGATCCTGGGGAATATTGACAAACAGAAATAGGGGTGCAGGAAATAATTCCTTGAAAGTGGCATCACTGGTAGAGAGAGTGTGGTAAAGCCAGTGTTTTGCACGCTTGCCTTCATTGGTCAGAGCATTGTGTGCAGGAGTTGGAGATGTCATGTTACAACTATACATAACATTGGTAACCTACATTTAGAGTAATGCATACAATTCTGGTCACTCTGTTACAGTAAGGATGTTATTAAACTGGAAAGGGTGCAAAAAAAAAATTTACAAGAATGTTACTGAGATTAGAAGGTTGAGTTGCAAAGGAGAGACTGGTTAGGCCGGAGGCTTTTTATCCCAGGAATGTTGGAGGCTGAGGGGTGACATTATAGAGGGTTATAAAATCATGAGGGGCACAGATAGTCAAAAAAGTGTTTCCCCTCGAGTAGGGAAGTCCAAAACCTGAGGGCAGAGTTTT
Source organism: Stegostoma tigrinum (assembly GCF_030684315.1). Lineage (NCBI taxonomy): Eukaryota > Metazoa > Chordata > Chondrichthyes > Orectolobiformes > Stegostomatidae > Stegostoma > Stegostoma tigrinum. The sequence continues at coordinate 30,074,023 of NC_081374.1, forward strand.
ACAGTTAGAGGCAAAATTTTTAAAACAGGCCTGAGGGGCAACTTTTTCAGGCAGGAGGGTGGCCCACATATGCAATGTGCTGCCAGAGAAGAGATGGTACAAGCAAGTACAATTATGACATTTAAAGACATTTGGACAGGTACCTGAATAGGAAAAGGTGTAAATAGATATAAACTAAAACATAGGCAAAGTGGGACAAGTTCAGTTTGGGAAACCTGATCGGCGTGAATGAATTGGGCTCACAGGCCTGTTGTTTCCATCCTGCAAGACTCTGACTCAGTCATTATGGAGAGTTTCTTCGGTTCGTAATTCTACTAGGTGTTGTGGAAAGTCAGCAACAATATGAGCCCGCTAACTCTGGCTGAGGGGGCAAGTGCAAAAAAGGTAAGGCCAAACAACACAAGACAGCGATGCCGGGAGCATCAGGTTGGTTCAGAGTGTATGAACTTAAACAGTCCAGAGATGCAGTTTGGTCCTGTGCATGAACTGGTATATATTCCTGTGCACTTTACAATGCTGCAGCATAAACAACAATAACTTATTGCACATCCAATGGTACAACTGACGTGCATAAGCATCCTGCAAGTGTTTTGAAGATGTGCCAAGAGTGCTCTGACAGGCTGGCATGTAGGTGGTTGCCAATGTTTATGAACGTATGTGGCCATTGCCTATAATACATGCCCATAGAATCATAGAATCCCGACAGTGTGGAAACAGGCTATTAGACCCATCAAGTCCACACCGACTCACTGAGCAGCATCTGACCTAGACCCACACTATTCCTGTAGTCCTTTATTTTCCATGGCTAATTCACTGAGCCTGCACATCTCTGGGCGCTATGGGCAATTTAGCATGGCCAATCCACCTAGCCTGCACATATTTAGACCATGGGAGGAAGCCAGAGCACCTGGCAGAAACCCACCTAGACGCAGGGACATTGTGCAAACTCCACACGGACAGTAACCAGAGGTTGGAATCGTACCCGGTCCCTGACGCGGAGGAGCAGCAGTGCTAACCACTATGCTAAGGTGTGATGTGAGATGTGGGTGCCTAGTTTCCAACACTGAGGCCATTTCTAGGAGGCAGCGAACTAAATCTGAGAGGTACCTACTTTAATGTTCACATTGGGTGTACTAGACATCTAGTTTGTTGAACACATTTGATAATCAGAACCTGCATATTAGTAAGATTAATTGGCCATCAACATTGATCCAAACAAGCCTCAATCCCTGTAAATTGATAACAGCTGTGAAAAGTGAAAAGCATAAGAGATGGAGCGAGATAATCTTGGTTTTAAGATGGGCCCCAGCAGGCTTGTCTGATTCTGCAACGCATTTTGTCGTTGTCCACCTTTTGCTCAGACCCCTCTCGGACCTTACCCCATGGCTGTCTCTCAGAACTGCGTGTTAACACCAAAGAATGGCTGATCCCTGAAGTGCAGGTTTTTCAATTATGTAAGTTTTCAAAAAGTGGAATAAGATTGTTTTTTTCCTTCCCTCACTGCTGCGAGAGAATAATGAGTGATTAAAAATACCTGCTGCAGAATATTCAAAACAAATTTCCCTTAGCTTTTCCAAATAACAGCAAAACACATTCCACTTTTTTCTGTGGAGTAATACGTACTTTCATTTTCAAATTCTACTTTTACATAACATGAAACAAAGAACTATCATGATTTGTATTTTTGGAATCAGTACTTAGACATTTGAAGCAATTCCAGCATATTAGGAATATAAATGGATCTCCATGCAACTATTGTGAGCCTCTGATCCCCAACTGATCTCATCAAAAGCTTAAATGTAATCACTACCTATTTCAGAGTCACAGTAGAACTGTGACATAAATTACGCCATTACAAACTAAGAAAACAATTTTCTCAGAGCAATATCTATACGGTAAACAATTTATTTCAATAACAACCCATGACATTTGCTCTAAATCATTTCAGATTCGAAAAGCAGTCATTTTAAATATGAATAAGAATCTATTACACTACTTGGGGTAGCTAATAACTTCAAACTTCAAAATGATTAAATATATTCAAACTTCAAATTTTACAAACATTGGGGAATAGATGCAAGGAAACTATGACAAAAAACTTTCACTTCATTGTTTGAAACCATGCAAAACAAAAATCCAAACAAATATTGAGCAATGGCTTTGTATTTTATTCCGAAAGAGTATAAGCCTTAGTTTCTGCGAGGAATTTCTACTGTTTAAAATTCACAATAAAGTTACACCACTCTTCATTAGTTTGGTTCAAACACTTCAGTAGTTATTTCTGATTAAGTTAGGAACAGGAATCGTCCATTAAGCTCCTGTGTTCTAGCATTCAATGAGACCATGGCTGATCATTTGCCTAAATCCATATGCCTGTCTTTGGCCCATATCTCTTAATGCCTTTGCTGAATAAAGCAACAATCTATTTCAGATTTAAAGTGAAAACCATTCAAGTTTCATTTAATGCGGCAATACACACACTGGGGGAGAATGCGCTTATTCACAGTCAATTAGTTGGATTCAATTATTGCCAGGAAAGTTACTACCTATGAGGTACTGAGATAGAAGGCAGGTAATGCTCTACCCACCAGGTGCCCTTTGGATCAAGAAATGGTTGTTCTTTGGGACAAACCTCATTCTTCAAATATTAAAAATAAAACAAAAAAAAAAGTAGATGCTGTAAATCAGGAACAAAAACAAAGTTGCTGGAAGAGCTCAGTAGGTCTGGCTGCATCTGTGAAGAAAAAAAAATACTGATTTAACATTTCGGGTCCAGTGACCCTTCCTCAGAACTGTTAATTTCAGAACCCGAAATGTTAGCTCTATTTTGTTCTTCTTCACAGATGCTGCTCGACCTGCTGAGCTCATTCTTTGAATGTCAGGCTTTGAAAATCACAGGGAAATCTCTTCTCGTTAAACAGGTTCGATATCCAGCTCTCAGACCTTAGTAAAAGCTTATATACCGACAGAGGAATGCAGACAATCCAGCTACGACCATTCCATTCACACACAGAAGTTATAAACTAATCACCTTAAGCTCAACAGACAAGGAAACTATTGCTTGCTTCCATGGGTTAGCATTTTTAAAATTAAAAAAAGTGAAGCCACATAGTATTGACAGAATGGAGCCTTACTTAACACAATAAAACAATTGACAGCAACCATATGATATCACAACTAGTTGTATAGAAGTTCCAGAATAGCAAGGTATGCACTGAAGACAGGCACAAGGGTCTGCATGAAAGGAGCTTGTTTTCATTCTCCAACACCACTGTAATCAATGTTAAATTAACCCAAGCAAAAAGTCAGCTTGTTGCTGTGCCTCATTGTTCTTTGTATTGAGGTTCTGGTTCAAGATGAAGACATTAATTAGGCAGCAAGGAGTTGCTGTGAAGGTTATAAAGGCGATTGATAAACCAGATGGAGGGATGTTTCAGTGGACTCTTTCAATCGTTAGCTTTTGATGCAGAGCTGTGTTTGCCAGCTTCTATCTCTTCTTCGCCGGATAGTAAAAGCAGCAGTGTTGGAGTTAGTTGTTTGAGGAGAGAATGCAGAAGATCAAGACAATTCTTTAGACAGTAACAGGGTTATATTGAAAGAATCCTCCAGAAATGGTCAAAACAGCCTTTTTTGCTACATTAACCAATATGCTGGACGCGATTTTGGGATCCAGGAGATGAATCGCTTTCTGTAAAATGCTATCTTTTGACAAAATTTTACATCTTACGAGTGGTTCAATTTAGCTTCTGTTAATGATGTGCCCAGAGTGTTGCTGGTGAAAGTTGGGTAATTTAATTAAAATGTCCAGGGAGGTTCTGTCTTGTTTCAGGTGCTCACTACCTGCCTTTGGTGTGATATGAATGTTCCTTGTCACACATCAGGTCAGGTCCGAGTAATGACCAGATCCGGTTACACATTACCATGGATTGCTTCATTACTGAAGAGTTGAAAATGGAACTGAACATAATGCAAACACCAGGAAAATTCTTTACTTCTGGTCTCTTGACAAAGTACATAAAACATGGTGAGGCCTGTACTGCCTATTTAACAACTCCTGCGACAATATCCTGGGGCTGAAATGATCAAAATCCAACAACCACAACCATCTTCCTGTTTGCACAGTATATATCCAACCAGGTATGAAATCAGAGATAGTAAGAACTGCAGATGCTGGAGTCAGAGAAACACCATGTGGAGCTAAAGGAACACAGCAGGTCAGACAGCGTCAGATGAGCAGGAAAGATAATGTTTTGGGTTGGGGCCCTTCTTCAGAAATTCAGTAAATCCCCAGTTTTAATTTACATTAATTCTTCTTGGATTCCTTGATGCTATAGTCATATAAATATTGCTAAGTGATCATAGGCAGTAATATACACCTTACCACTGAAATGCAGCATATTTTCAATTCTCAAACAAAGGAAAAAGACCTAATATGTCATGGCAGAACCCAATAAGCACGGTAATTGGTGTTGTTTGTTTGAAATTCTGCGATGAATGTTAGACTTTAAACAACAAATTATGTTTTAATCTGTCTCTAACTTAAAAGGTTTAAAAAAAATTGTTCATCTCTGCTCAGTAAGAAGCCCACATGATCCCTGCCATAGGATGTTATGAAACTTGAAAGGGTTCAGAAAATATGAACAAGGATGTTGCCAGGGTTGGAGATTTTGAGCTATCGGGAGAGGCTGAATAGGCTGGGGCTATTTTCCCTCGTCAGAGACCGAGGTGTAGAGGTTTATAAACTTCTGAGGGATATGGATAGGGTGAATGGCCAAGGTCATTTGCCCAGGGTAACGGAGTCAAAAACTAAAAAAGGACATAGAGAAAGGTTTAGAAGCGATCTAAGGAGCGGCTTTTTCTATGCAGATGGTGGTGTGTGCTTGGAATGAGCTGCCAGAGGAAGTGTGGAGGCTGGTACAATTACAATAGTTAAAAGACACCTGGATGGGTACATGGATAGGAAGGGTTTAAGAGTGATATGGGCCAAAACGCTGGCAAATGGGACTAGACTAATTTAGAATATCTGGCCTGCTTGGACAAGTTGGTCCAAAAGTGTCTGTTTCCATGCTGTACAGCTCTACAACTGACTGTTTTCTCCGGTTGATCTTAGGGTTCAAATTAAATTGTACTTAAAAATCAGGTTATAAGCTTTAATATTCGGACATAATGGAGAAAAACAAACAAACAACAAGTGCTCCTTTTGCATACTTGTGGACCAGTGAGAGTGAGGAAGCACACCACATGCACTACTGTGCCAAGTAAACATGACTGTTTTTGGGTTGGTGAACAAATAGAACTGGTAAAAAGTCAGAATGTATTTTCAAGATAACACTTACACCTTACTGGAAACCAAGCCCTGCTATTGTCGGCCTCATCCAAAATTTTAAAAGGTTTCTAACAACAAAGTTCTCCACTGTACCTACTTTTTTGGACCTGGGTGGACAGAAAGCACGAAACAGGTTTCTGTACTGATCAAGAATGGCTATTACACTTAATTTGGTTCCAGTTACAGGTAAACATTTATTGAAACAATGGCATATAACTCCACTCACCTCTGTCTCACACACACACACACACACACACACACACACACACACAGTGGGAAATGCTAAGACAGTTCATTGGTTCCTTGTTCACACAGTTGTTGAGATGTGCCTATGCTTCTTGAGCTGGTCAGAACATTTTCTCAGGACTTTTGACTGGAGGCTTCTGCTGGTTTGCAGAAGGCACAGGCTTATACATATTGAAGAGTCTTCGGCATACCAGTTAGAAGTCACAGTTTACAGAACTCCTGAAGGAACGATAAACTGATTTTCCTCAGGCTTAAAGTAGCCTATGGTACCAAGATCAAATGCACATTGGTGGAGAGCTGAAGGCTTCTCCACATCTTTTTCATAGCCCCAAGCTACCTGAAAACCAAATCAGTTTTTGCCAGGCAGAAGGCCTTTGTCATTGGTCAGTAGGCTAGTGACCAGTTGTCAACCAGTTTCTTGTTGGAACCATTATTACATAACCCTTCATTTCCAGCTCATCTGCAAACTACACCGATGCTGGCACAAGAAGTTGTGCCTCCTATGTAAAGTTTAGTTCATGCTGATTTCAGTTTGTCATAGAAATCTTAAGATATGAAATCTCAACATATGATCTATTGATCTCTGGGAAATTTACATCTTTTTAAAAGTCATCAGGTCATCAGCCTCTGTGGCAATAACAATACCTTCATTGACCACTTCAATTTGCTAATGCAGTTTTAATTAATCAGACCTTTTTTCCCCCCACTTGATAAAGATGGGATGTTAATGGAAAATCTTCCACATTGTAGAGTTTGTCTCATTGTTGCAGATGCACCAGAATAGCATGGTTAGAAATGTAGCTATTTCTGGAGCATAAGTCTTCTATGTTGTCAGGATTCATGACTTTTGCTGTATACTGTGCACTCAGTTTCTTGATGTGGTGGTAAGGACTTTAGGAAGAAGACAAAATCAATCATATTTGTCTGTTGACAAATAGCCTGGCCTTTTCCTTGCATTGCTAGGCTCCACCATCATTAAAAGGAGGGAGCTGCTCATGGAGGCTCCTCTTACCACTGGCTGTTTAATTGTTCACTAAGATTCACAGCTGAATGTATTTTTTTGCAATGTTTTAATAAGCTCCAACTAAATCTCACTAATGTCTCGGAGTTTGCAAAATGTGTAATGTGCGCAATTGTTTTAAGTCCAGAATCACGCCCGACCCACTATTTTTAAAAAAAGCACAGGTTTCTTTTACGTCAAGTGAATTTATATCCTGAAAGAGCCCCCACTTGTTCTGTTCCTAGCTGATTTTACTACCAGACAAGATAAAACACCAGGTGAAATCTAGCTTGATAGATAGACAATATTGTCTGTCTCTTATTTAATGAAGTAGTCTTTCACTGTAATACTAACAAGCAATGCTACAGTCTTGGTTTTAACAATAACATAAAAGATTAAGCAAAAGAAATGAAGCCAAGGTAGAATAAATTAAACTATTTATATTTCATACAATTTGAAAGATTTCAAAACACACTAAAATACATATGTCAACCAACCCAACACAACCACTCTGAAGCACTCAAATACCAGAGAAAATTCCCTTCTGTATTCCATCTACAGTGTTGAATTAACTGTTGCTTCTTTCAATTCATAGTCTTAAAAGTTGGATAGTCTTTGCTTGCTACGTAACCGAGTTTAGACTCACCAGTTTCAAATAACCCTTTCAACATTCTAAGCAATCGCATCTGGAAGTTCAATTAAAGCCCTTACATAGAGGTAAGTTATTTTCTAACTGTTCTGAACTATTTCCTTTCATCAGGAGAAATTGTGTTCCCACATCTAATTCTAATCAGGATGTCTGCAAAGTGAAACCAAAAGCTTTCCAAGCAAAAAGCTAAAAAAAAATCTGATTCTTATAAACTAAAACATGCTGGTGTTTTCAATGGTTAATCTATCCAATCATAAAAGTCTCACAATGCTAATAAATTTGCAATATCTCTACAGGAACTCCCCTTTCTCTCTCATGCTGGTTTAAAATAAAATTTGTCACGCTATAAACGCTGACAAGTTAACTATTAATCTCTTTCATGTACACAGACGTCCCAAACCCTCATGCCACGATTTTAAAATACAAACTGTTAAGTCACAATATTCAGTGAACGACAGCAAATATTTTCTCGTGCCCATCATTCATTTGTTGCGGGGGAAAAGAAACCATTAGTTTTAACCATCGGAAATACAGGTATTTGTAAGCTGGGTTCACTAACCTCACCTGTCTAATTTTCTGGTCAACATGCTTCTTGAGGGGATGATTATAAATTTGATCTTCAGATATTACAAGCTCCACTTCCATTAGCACCCAATGACTTTGGTCAATGTGACGACGAGGAGATGTGCTACAATTGATAACTCTATTACCACAGAATTGAGGTTTTCACTAAACTTCTGCACACAAGACTGGCCATGTTGGTCAGACACCTACTATCATAAAATAAATGAAAAGTGAAATTAGTGGGGTTTCCATAATGACCATGCAACTTCTAAATGCTACTCTGGTGATAAGATAAACATTAAAATCATAAGATTGTAAGCACAAAGTCAACTGTATAAAAGTGGATCTTAACTCAGTTGCTAATTCAATGCACTAACAAAGAAACTCTGGTTCCAGATGCTATTTATTTATTGGTTTGTTCATTTAAAAGTTGCACATTCCGATTCCAATGGTCAGAGAATAAGTCAGGCAGTAAAAGAGAAAGGAAATTTAAGAATGAGAATAGGCTTGTTGGCATTAGATATCTGGTCCAGGGAATATATATTTGATCTAAGCAAGTAAACAACTAAAAAAAACTAGAAAGGCATAGCAAAAGGATAGATGTACATACTTGAGCAAGTTTTGAACAAGAAATACAAAGGCTTGATGCTTACTTTTCCTGCCAATATCCTGATCATTGCTCAATAACCATTCAGGAGTAGACTGAGACACTAGTCAGGTCAATTTACGTGTTCATCGATCTGGTGTGAAGCAGGTAGAACTTGATTTCCTTAAAATGAATGTGTGAGTGATAATGGGAACTGCAGATGCTGGAGAATTCCAAGATAATAAAATGTGAGGCCGGATGAACACAGCAGGCCCAGCAGCATCTCAGGAGCACAAAAGCTGACGTTTCGGGCCTAGACCCTTCATCAGAGAGATGAAGATCATTTAACTCATTTTGTGATTGAAATTGCACATGGAACACAAATAGGTGCCTGGTTCAGTATTAAGGCATTCATAGAGGTTTAAAATGGCTAGTCATGTATGAAAAATACTGAAGTAGAAACTGCAACATTATTCAACTTGGCAAAACACCAAGAGGCTCAGGTGCAGGTTACAATTGTTTATTTGAGCAAATGCAAGTCTTAACCTTAATAGTCAAAAGCCAAACTGTTGGAGTGAAGGGGGAAAAGGGGGGAAACCCACCACAAGTCACATATTCAATTTCAAATCTGAATCAATTTACAAACATTTTAACCAGATGTCACTTAATTCCCATAGTTCATATTTGCTGCATTCATTTAAGGCCTTCCTTTTGTTTGCTGATTGTGTGGCCTTGCTGTATCCTATCTCTGTACATCTGTGATCCTTCAGTCTGTCCACATTTACTTTTCACCAAAAGAATTTCTAGCAAACTGCTTATCCCTAATTAACCCTTGACTAAGTGAAACTAGTTCAACCCACTTCAAACCATCAAATATGGGAAGATTGCAAAAAAAAATCAGCAAAATCAGTCCAGGATCCTCGTAGAAAACATGTTTAAAAAAAAAAGTCATGCTTCAGTCTCAGAAATACTGCTAAACTGTTTCACTTAAGACTTTGCAGAAGGGAATAAAAATATTTTCCTCTAAAGGTAAATGTCACTGTGTTTGTGATATTATTCCTATCTATACCTGTTAGCATGTCACAGTTGACCTTTTTAAAAGGATAAACAAAGAATGAAGTGTTACCATTAGACAATTCCACCCCAAGTCCTCCAGTATCGACTTGTTTGACATGAAGCTTCCAGCTGTATTTTAGTCATTCTTCAGCGATATTGTCATCAGAAATCATTTTCATCAACTGTCCAGATTGACGATACCACTGCAAATAGATGTGTCAACACTTGGGGATGAGGTGTACAATTAACCAGTGATACCTTGTGTAAAACAAAACACAGCCTGGTTTTTTTTTCCAGAAAGTGATGCTCCTCAGGATCGATGAAGATCTTGACAGCAAAACGGGAGAAGGAGAATGCTAACAAACAATGCTTGTCTCATTCAGGAAGGACGTTTTTTGAAAAAAGTCTTAGGTAATATCTTCGACAATAAAAAAAATTTTCCCCTTTCTTTGAAAGCAATCTTTCACTCTATGAAATTTAACAATCCAGTATTTTTTGCTGGTAGAATCTGCCTTGAACCCTATGAAAATTTAAATCTGAATATACCCCAGGTTTTTAAAAATGTACGCTATATTCCAGCTTCTCAGTTTCCCTTTTGAAAAGGAACACAGTTAGGTGTGTTCATGCCACATTTAAATGTTAAAAGTATGAATGGAGCATTAGAATAATTAAATACAATATAGCGATAGTTGAGTTCAAAAAAGCAACATAAATCTTTTTGACTGATTTATCCAGTCTTTTATTGAGAAACCTAGCTCAGCTCGATAATAAAACAAAACTTAATTTCATTTTATTAATCCAAAATCTGAAAAATAATAACCAAAAACTTGAGAGATGATTGTTTCTAATTAAAATTTGTGAAGAAAATTCAAAAATGTGCCCACCCTTGTTGGCTGTTACACAGTTGCCAAACTATGTTGCCAAATTCTGAACAAGTGCTGTCTACAAATTCACTAACGACACCACCATAATAGGACAGATAGCCAACAATGAGTCAAAATGCAGTAGGGAAAAAGAGGGTTTGATGATGTAGTGCAGTGAAAACAAACACACAAAGTCTATCTCTCAAGGTTAATAGGACAGATATCCAACAATGAGTCAAAATGCAGTAGGGAAAAAGAGGGTTTGATGATGTAGTGCAGTGAAAACAAACACACAAAGTCTATCTCTCAAGGTTAACAAAACTAAAGAGCTGACCACCAACTTCAGAATGAAAGGGGGAAGAACGTGCCCCCATCCACATCAAAAGAACCAATGTGGAGTTCCTTTGGAGTGACGATAACCGATGACCTGTTCTGGGCTTCCCACGTAAATATGACAGAGTCAAGAAGACACAACAACACCTCCTCTTCCTCAGACAGCTCAGGAAATTTGGCATGTCCATAAAGTTCCTCACCAACTTTTACAGATGTACCGTTGAAAGCATACTGTCCGGGTGCATAATGGCTTGGTACGGCAACTGGTGTGCCCAGGTCCATTAGAAACTACGGAAGGTGGTGTGCACAGTCCAGACCATCAGGGAATCCAACATTCCATCCATGGACTCTATTTACATGGCTCGTAGCTACAGAAAATGCAGCCAAAGACCCATCACACCCTGGTAATGATCGCCAACAACATTTTTCCATCAGGCGTAAGACACAGAAACCTGAACACACACACACACACACACACACACACACACGTTCAGGAACAGGGATAGTAGGAACTGCAGATGCTCGGAGAATCTGAGATAACAAGGTGTAGAGCTGGATGAACACAGCAGGCCAAGCAGCATCACAGGAACAGGAGAGATAACATTTCAGGCCTAGACCTGAAGAAGGGTCTCGGCCCGAAACGTCAGCTCTCCTGCTCCTATGACGCTGTTTGGCCTGCTGTGTTCATCCAGCTCTACACCTTGTTATCTCAGGTTCAGGAACAGCTTCAATCCAGCTGTTATCAGACTGATGAATCGACTGTAGCCTCAAATAATGTAAGCTGCAAAGTAACCCGTATGCCTCTAAGCCTTTTTGATCTGTATATCCTTTGCTTGCTGTGATCGGCTTATACCGCTCATAAACAAAGCTTTCCAATGTATTTCAGTGCACGTGACAATACAAAAAAAAAAATCAGCATTAACAAATGCTCCCAAAACAGAGAGCATAAAATATTAAAGGCAGCTCATGCTAGATAAAAAGTAGCGTAAACATTGTCAATGACATTGACATGAAGACAGAGAAGTACAAACACATGTGTAAAATAGTGGAGTGCCTACGTACGTGGAGGAGATGGTTCGCTTTAAAAAAAAACATTTGACTCTAGCAGGGCTGGTTTTCCAAAGCCTTAGAGATATTTGTCAGGTTCGATTTCATGCTCAGGCGACTGTCTGTGTGGAGTTTGCATATTCTCCCAGTGTCTGCGTGGGTTTCCTCCGGGTGCTCCGGTTTCCTCCCACAGTCCAAAGATGTGCAGGCTAGGTGGATTGGCCATGCTAAATTGCCCATAGTGTTCAGGGGCGTGGGGGATATAGGGGGATGTGTCTGGGTGAGATGCTTCAAGGGGTGGGGGTGGGCTTGTTGGGCCGGAGGGCCTGTTTCCACACTGTAGGGAATCTAATCTAAACTAAGACAAGGAAATGCTGCAGCAATAGACAAGTGCTTTTACAACATGTCTGCCTTGCCATTCCTCATGATCAGATACTCTGGCCATAACCCTTGCAATCTTACCTCCTTGAAGTCTCCTAGTCATCACCACCTCAATCCCTCATGCAAATCTCTGATTGAAAACCCCATCAAGGAGTTTGGTAATCACAATTTCCTGTCAGGGTCATATCGAAATTGGGATGTGACCCCATTTGTTCCAGTTGACACATTCAGACAGAAAACTACCAAACTGAACTATCAAACAAACCAGTTTCCACACAGGGAACCTGTGGGTGACATATTGTGTATGCTATGGAGTTAACCTTGGACGCAGCACAAGGGACCAATGACATCATGGTTCCTGGTGCTCCACCAATTCTGTGCACATATGCTCAGAAAGTTCAAATTTCTCCCCATCATCCCAGGAGTGAGAGGGAATAATGGATATAATGGGACAATTTTTTTATCAGTCAAAAGAGGTCAGACAGATTGGTTAACAAAAGTGGACAGTATAGCTTAATAGATGTCATATGATTATCAGTTCTGAATCAAATATTACTAGGAAAATTACACCTAGAACACACAAAGGAACTCCTATTTTCTCGTGACAGAATTTGACAGCAACATGCTAGATTGCACTTCAATAATGAATTCTAACATACTCCTGCCATTCCTGATCACTTTGTAATGAATCGTCAGTTCTCAAGCACCTGACAGCGAGCTGAGGTTCGAGCATTCACAGTGGAAGGAACTGATTGAAGTTAAAAGTAGCTGGAAATGCTTAAAAAAACAACAAAGATGTATTTATTTCTTTCTCCTTATCCTCAGGGAAGTGAACATAAAATGAACTAAGCATTCAATTATTAATGGGTGCTTTATATCAGCTTATCTTCAGTCCCACTTGACTTTTTTTCTGTTAATCCACAGGATGTGAGCATTACTGAATGGGTAAGTATTTGTTGCTCATCCCTAAGTGCCCTGAAGAAGTGGTCCAGGTGCCTTCTTGAATTGTTGCATTACATGTGGTGTCAGGATACCCACATTCCTGGCAGGAAAGGAGTTCCAGGATTTTGACTCAATGATAGTGAAGAAAAGGTGATATATTTTCCAGAGGTAATGGGAACTGCAGATGCTGGAGAATCCAAGATAATAAAATGTGAGGCTGGATGAACACAGCAGGCCAAGCAGCATCTCAGGAGCACAAAATATATTTTCCAGTCAGGATTGCTATGACTGTAGCTAATGTTATTACTTGACAATTCAGAAATTGGACTGAAAATTAAATTTCAGTTTTTATTTTAGTTTGCAAAGCACTGTTTTACTGAAAGGCACACAATGGTGCAGATCTGGTTTTAAACAACAAGTTAGAGATGATTTAATACCTATCTTGTTTCCTGATGCTCCTTCGCTTCCCCCGCTCCTGGCACCAAAAGATCCCTTAGATGTTTCTATTATTGCAAATCGGTTTATTTAACCACCAACAGTTGAGCTAGGTATGTCCAGTCCTTTTACGTTGGAAGCATGTTAAATTTCTTTATGTCAACTTTTGTTTCCAGCATTTCTACTTTATTATTTTGGTGTCCTTCTGCTGGTCCTCTAATACTAATATTTATTTCATCCACAGATTTTTTAATCCTCCAAATTCTTTGTAGATTTCTAAATGACCATCTCCCTCCTCTAATTGCCAATGTGAATTATCTTAGAGAAACAAAACTTCTGGAAGATACTTAACATTTAACTTTATAGATCATGTTTTGTTTTTCTTGTTGTTTTGTTTAACGAAGCAGTCTTTCACTAAAGCACAAGGATGCCCTGTTGCAGATTCAATTTTACCAATGAAAAACAGAAGCTAATTATGCACAAGAAAGAAAGATAAAATAGAATAAACCAAACTATTTACATATCACACAATTTGAGATTTCAAAATAGCACAAAAACACAATCCCACTCCATTGAAGCATAGAATCCCTACGGTGTGGAAACAGGCCTTTCGGCCCAACAAGTCCACACCAAACCTCAGTGCATCCCACCCAGCCCCATCCCCCTATAACCCACCTAATCTACACACCCTGAGCACTAGGGGCAATTTAGCTTAGCCTATCCGCCTAACCTGCACATCTTATTCTAACATCATCACCTTGCAGAACTTAAATATCAGAGGATTCCCTTAATCGTTATCTCTATAGGTCGGACCTAATTCTTTCTTTTAATTCCCAATCCTGAGAGTTGATAGCTGTTTCTTGATTACTGGTAACTGCGTTTAAACTTTGCACAGCACTAGACAGCCATTGCAGGATTCTAACCCAACAAACACTTCTAGTTTTGAACTTTCAAACTAAAACTCTTTACACTGAGGCCACGTATATTATGAGCTAACTCCTTTCTCTACAACAGATGTTCTTATTTGACACAGGATTTCTGCTAACTGATGGTAAACACTTTTTAACTCATGCAATTGTCTGCTAAACAAACAAAGCCCTGATATTTTGAAACATAATGCAAGGTGATATATTTCAATTCTTACTTTCTCTGATCTTTAAACTTTCACAATCTAAAGAATTCCCATTTTTAAACTTAGAGCCTTCTTTCCCACACCTCCTTATGCTGCTACAAAAAAAAACATGGCTTCAGAAACACACAAGAACAAATTGCTGGAGAAATTCAACAGATCTGTCAGCATTTGTGGAGAATGAATGGAGTTGATCTTTTGATTCAATGGCTGTTTTTCACAAGTTCAAGTTCTGAGTTCTGATGAAGGGTAACTGGACTCAAAACACTAACTCTGCTTTCTTTCTGCGTTGCAAGTTTCTCCAGCAATTTGTTTTTTTTTGTATTTTAGATCTTCAGTATTCAGAGTCCTTCGTTTTATGGCTCCAGAAAGACTGGCAAGTTATATTCCAAACCATTTCATACATACAGACCAAATCCACAAATCACCAGTTTAAAATCCAAATGTTAATATTAACGGTATAAACATAAATAATCACTTGACAGTGTAAACTTTAAACCAGGATCTGAAGCCTTTCCGTCTTACAAATTCTCAAGATCTGTATTTGATTATGCCAGAAGTTACAGATATTAAAGTTAAAAATCCTGTTTTATGTAAGCAAGAAGAATTTTTACGTAACTGAGGCTATCATGGAGACAGCAAGTCTCTGCTGCATCCTATGGCAACTCCTTGGCTAATCAGAATCTACCTGCCCAGTGAGTGTATTAAGTTTGGCAGGTAATGTACATCCATGTCAGTGATGCCCATGCAATCAGCATCTTTTGTATGCTGTACAGGATGGTGCCACCAGCTGCTGATGGCCCACAAATACGTCATGTATCCCCAGTCTGGAATTCCAAGATCTGTTTGAATTCTCTCATTTAGAGGTCCCCAACATCAGAGATACAAGTCTTTAGCCAGTTTGATTTATTCCACTTGTGATGAAGAAATGGTTGGATACACTAGACACGGTGAAGATTATGGGCACTGACAAAACTTTTGCAATAGCACTGAAGGCTGTGTTCCAGAACTTGCCACTCTCCTAGTCAAGCTGCTCCAGTGCCATTACAACACTGGTATCTAACCAACAAATGTTGAAAATTTCCCAGGTATGTATCATGAACAAAAAGCAGCCAATTATCACCCTAGTCTACTCGTGCTCATCAGTAAAGTGATGGAAGATGCCATTAGCAGTGCTATTTTGCAGCACCTGCTCAGCAATAATATACACAGTGACACCCAGTTTGAGGTCCGCCAGAGTCATTCAGGTCCTGAGTTCATTACAGTCCTGGTTCAAACATCAATGCAAGACCTGAATTTCAAAGGGAGGTGAGGTGAGATGAGGCAAGGCAAGGCGAGTGACTGTCTTGACATTAAGGCTGTGTTTGACCAAGTGTGGCATCAAGGTCTCTAAAGTAATTAATTACAATTGGAAACAGGTGAAAACATCTGTGCTGTATGAAGTCATATCTCACAAAAGTAAGATGGTTGTGGTCATTGCAGATTGGTGCATCTTAGATCCACACATTTCTGCAGAAGTTCAGCAGGGTAATGTTTTAGGCCTATTCATTTCAGGTGCTTCTTCAATTATCTTCTCTATATCATAAAGATCAGAAGTAGGAATGTTCACCGATGGTTATAGTGTTCCAGTTCTATTCACAACTCCTCAGATGCCAGAGAAAGACTTGAACAATCCTCATGCTTGGGCTGACAAGTGACTGGTAGCATTAATACCACACTTGTTCTGGGTAAGAACTATGTCGATCAAGATAGAATCTAACTATCAGCCAGTGATTTTGTATGATATTACCACTTCTGAATGCTCCATTATCAACAAGCTTAGGCTTACCATTAGGTAGATTTGAACTGGACTAGCAATAGAAGTACTGTGCCTACAAGACCAGGTCAAAACCTGGGAATCCTGCAATGAGTAACTCACCTCCTAATTCCCAAAAACCTGACTTTGGTCAAAGGCAGACAGAAGAGTGATCAAATACTTTCCATGCTTAGATGAATATTGCTTCAACAACTCTCAAGAAGCTTGACAGCTTTCTGCTTGATTGGGACCCCATCCAACGCTCACTCTATTCACCACCTATGCACAGTAAAAGCATGTGTACCTTCAATGAATGCTCTTTAGGACCTCACCAAGGCTCTTTAGATAGGACCTTCCACATTGCAACTGATGAAACCATAGATTTGTTGCCCTTATTCTTTCAGGAAGCAAACTTCTATCCAAACCACTCAACACAAGATGTGTGATTCATACATATATTAATATTGCTGAAAGGTGAAACTTTTTATCTTACACTCGTGTAGTCCATAGGCACACCATATTGACAGGGCCATGTTATAACATGGTTGACTTTATCAATAGTAAAACGTTCCATTAAATCAGTTTATAAAGCAACTATATTTCTCAGAACCGCAACCTAGTCATCTGTGCGAGGTACCTTGGATGTTGCTATGACACAATCTTGAAAACCCTTGTGATCCTGCTTCATTTCAAGGCCTGAATTCCTTATTACTATGGTTACTGGGAGACAAGGGCTACCCTCCACAGCCATGGCCAATGTCTTTATTGCATAACTTACTGACTGAGATGGAGCATAGATTCAACACTGCCTAATCTTTTACCGAAGCCATTGTAGGGAAAAATGGAAGGCTTCCCATAGATTGTTGGGGTGGAGGGGGGGGATGTTGGGAGTAGTGTGAATACCACATTATCCTAGCTCTGCTGTGCAAAATTGAACCAAGAAAGGAGGGGCGTGATGTGATCCTCTCTGAAGAATTGGGAGAATAGCAAAACACAGTCTTATGAGGATGAAAGATGCACAACAGTGAGCAGGAGGAATATTATCTCCAGCATGTTAGAGTGTTGCCATGTTGGTGCAACAAGCCAAGCAGGGCTTAATTGAAATATGCTAGCAATAGCTGGGGGTTGAGTGAAGTGGTCTTTCAATGGCAGTCAATTTTTGTTGCTTGAAGCACAAGCGGACCCCACTTACAGAAAGAAATATAGCTTTTTCCCTGCCACTACCCCCCAATTTTTCTTGTTGTTCAATAAAAGTTAAGATTTTTCAATGTTTATGAATAAAAAGATGTTATTCTATCATGGGCGTTAGAAAATAAAGTAGGTCTCCCTTAGACAAGGTCAAATCATGGTATCGTGCTGAGGACAGGTAGCCTTTGTGACTTGATTCTTGTAGCTGCAGGTACAATCATAGGTGAACATATATTTACAATGATAATATATTTACAAGTGTGAAGTTCTGTTTCTGATAAAGTGTCAGCCATGCTGCCTATGAGCTTTCAGAAGCTGTTTTTGTTTCCTCTCACGATACGCACTGCAAAGGATGATTTGTCACTGGTAGCAATTGACCTGATGCAAAAATAAGCTTTAAGTATGGGCTGGCAGCAAAACTCCAGAACGTCTCAGCAGTGGCAAGTAGTCCTGCCACTGATGAACGTATGATAGTATGCTTGCAAGGGTGTAAAGGATTGTGTGTAAAGCTGGTGTTGTGTGGTGTTTGACCTTATCCACCTTCGTCCAACACCAGCACCTCCACATTATAAGACGACAGGAGCATCTGAAAAACACACAAGATGACTTGCCAGAGTCCAGAGAGAAGCCCCTTGTGAAAATGCTCAAAAAGTGACACAGCCTTTTTTGTTAAAATTCAGGCATATGTGACTTTTCCAGTGACATTAGTTTTGTATATCACTGACAATCGTGACCGGACGAGAGAAAAAAAAATGAATTTCATGCAATCTTACAGTAGAACAACAGCAAGAAAACACCAATTTGAATAAATAGATTAATAAGAGTCACACTTAAAAATCACTCATATAATTGATACATTAAAATACAATTAAACAAATGATACTGCTTGAAGTGCTATATAGGAGCAAAATAATTCTTGCGAAATATAATGCCAAGCCTATTTTCCCCGCAAAATAACCTTGATATTTGATACAAAACAGCTTCTTGGATGCAGAAACTGTTATAAATAGCTTACATGAACAAAGATATCTCAATAAATAAAAACACCAAACCAAAAATACCCCAAATAATTTTTTGCACACTCATTAGTTGCTAATCATCCATTGCTTAAACTTTATTTAAAAAGAGAACAATAAGCACAATTCCAATGTCATGTAATAGACACAAAACATTCATTCTAGTAAACAGTTTGAATTTTATGACTATCTTATCTAATTTAAAATGGTAATTGATTGATTTAGTAAATAGATATTCAGCTTTCCCTCTCTACTGCACTACAGAGTCATTGACTTTCTTCTCAGAAAATCTGGGCCAGTATCCCAGCATAGATAGGAGTACAGCATGGAGACCCTGCAGAATCCTTATTGTAGAAGACGCTAAAGGAATTGCCTGGGAAATTAAAGACTCTGCTGAACAATTCTACTATGCTTGGAACCCTCCAAATGTCTCCCGTTAACTCGGGAAAGTTAGAGTTTCAGTTATATTAAATTAATATTTTCTGACTAAGTATTTTGGCTCTTCAATACATAATTCCTGAATTCAACAGACCCCATATTCAATACACGGTTACACCCTGCCAAATCTGGACCCCCACCCCATCCACCTCCCCAGACGTGAGACATAAATTCCCCCAGAATTAAGACTCACCATCCCCATTTCCCTATCCTCTGTTGTAAATCAATTTCTTCCACACATAGAAAATAGAACATAGAAAAGTACAGCACAGTACAGGCCCTTCGGCCCACGATGTTGTGCCATGGAATAATTCTAATCCAAAAATAAAATAACCTAACCTACATTCCCCTCAATTCACTGCTGTCCATGTGCATGTCCAGCAGTCGCTTAAATGTCACTAATGACTCCGCTTCCAGGACTTCCACTGGCAAACTATTCCATGTGCTCACAATTCTCTGGGTGAAGAGCCTCCCTCTGATGTCTCCTCTATACCTTCCTCCTAATACCTTAAAACTATGACCCCTCATGTCGACATATATGATACACCCTAAACATTACATCATTTACCTGGTCCCCTTGTCACCTTGCTCCCAAGCCACATGGTTCCCTACCCTGCTTTCACATGACCTACCTCCTACTCATCTGGCATCCTACAACCTGGTAACTGACATCCTCTCGAGCTGGTACCGTACATATCTTGCACTCAGCATCTTACCTTCACATTTATCTTAATTACTTATACGATAGGTGCCTTTCATTAAAAAAAGTACAGTTAATTTTGGCTATTACTGAGGAATCTGGCATAGTGGCATGGTGGGTCAGTGGTTAGCACTACTGCTTCACAGGGCCAGCAACCCATGTTTGATTCCAGCCTCAGGTGATTGTCTATGTGGAGTTTGCACATTTTTCATGTCTTCATGGGTTTCCTCCACAAGCCACAGATGTGCGTGTTAAGTGGATTGGCCACAGTAAAATTGCTGAGAGTTTTCAGGGATGTGTGGATTAGCCATCGAATATGTAGGGTTACAGGAATATGGTAGGGGGGTGGTCTGGATGGTATGCTCTTCAGAGGGTCAGTGTGGGCTGAATGGCTTGCTTCCATGTGTAGGGATTCTGTAAATCTACAGGCCTTATTAGTTTTCTTAAAATCAAGTCATTTTTGTTTGATTGGACCTCAGGGGATTTGGTCAGCGTGGTTGTATACTCATGATAGCTTTATGGTTTTACACCATTTTGAACCTTAAAAAAAATACAAGCAATATTATTGGACATGGAGGCAGGATCTAGTGAGCTCTTCCGTTTGACATTTGATTACAGGAGAAATAAAACAATATAAAACTATTCCTCTTCTCAATCCAAAACTATTGCTCACTTTCTAAGCTCTGAATCCGGTCAGTAAGAAAATATTTCAGGAATTAAGTTTTATTATAAGATAATTTGACTGTTAATTACTGATCATTATACATCAAGCAACATAAAAAGACAATGAATTTGCAAGACTGACAAGAAAAGAAAGCCCTTATACTGTATTACCTGACAGCTAAATTATATGACTAACAAATCAAATACAAAACCTGAAGTATCAGTACTGAGACGTTTTTCTTTTGTTGTCTTCAGAATATGTAATATGGTCCAGTTCCTACCATCGGAATATGCCTTTGCTCTTTACAGAATTATGCATGTTCAAGATAAGCTTAGCATGAACCTGGAGGCAAGGCCCAGATTGGCATGAGCGTGAAAGCCTTTGGAGGACCTTGCAGCAAATGGTGTGCGGCTCAGGAGTTCATCCAATTTAGGATCACATTATGAAAAAAAAAGAAAGTTTTAAACTTAAGCCACAAACAGAAATACTGCCTTGGATTCCACGGAAATGCTAAAAAAAAAATGCAGAAATGGACTTTCATCCTTTTGAGCCTGCTGTACGATTCAGCATGATCATGGGTGATTATCCAACTTAGTGCCTTGTCCTCACTTTCTGTCAATACCGTTTGATCCCTTTAGCCCTAAGTACTATATGGCTGAAGGTGATCTGCTGTGCAAATGAACAAAAGTTAAACAATTTTTTAACATGTAAAATCATACAAGATTAAGTGGCATTTAAAAACTGCAGGACAATTGATACACAACGAGCAGCCTAAAGCAGATATCCCAAATTAAGTGCAGAACATTACAGTGGCCCGGTGATTAGCACTCCTGCCTCAGTGCCAAGGACATGCCTCAAGCCGCTGTCTGTGTGGAGTTTGATATTCTCCCTGTGTCCTCTTGGTGCTTCAGTTTCCTCCCACTGTCAAAAGATATGCAGGTTAGGTGGAGTGGCCATGGGAGTTGTGGGGACAGGGTTGGGGTTGGGGTTGGGGTGCGTGGGCAGGGAAGTGATGTGTCTGGCTGTGACGGTCTTCAGAGAATTGCTGTGGACTTATTGGGCCTAATGGCCCATTTCCACACCATAGGGATTCTATGAAGTAGAAAAACTGGCAAAATGTGAAATAGCTTATGAGCAGCACAAAGACATTAGATACACTTGTAAAAGAAATTGTTAAGAGTCGAGTGCAAAACTAGAAATGTGAATAAAACATTGCAATTTTTAAGCTAATACAGTTTTAATAACAGTGTTTAAAAGTCTGATTCCATTACCCTGATAGTAATCCATCATTTACCTTGGAAATGAAGGACAATGAACTACTGATTAATTACTCATTAGTCATCTGCATCACCAGTCATCAATTGTTAGAGCCAAATAATATTTTAATTTATTTTTGTCTGGGAATCCTCCTCCATGCTACATCTAACAAGCCACTTTGATAGCAATGACAGAAAAATAGGAATCATCATAAACAAAATAAACAAAACCTGTTCCTGATATTAATTGGGCAGCTGTAGCAATGACAATGATGAATCTGCAATCATTCCATTTATTTCTCTGAAGAATTTTACTCCTCGGCTTTGATGCATAATGATAGCTGTGGGTCAAATGTGGTTAGAAAAATACCCGTTAATTAATTTACTTGTATTCAATCTTTTCAGTTTCTGAAAATTACCTCCTTTTTTTTAATAAAATGTGACTATGAGATTAGAGGCTGGATTTTCTTGATTGAGACAAGCAATGGGCATCATGACTTTTCCTAATACTGTAGTCCCTTCTCCATCCTGGAGTCACTTTACCATCCAATTTTCATGTTGGAGAGGTGAGCATGGCACCTCCAGACACAATCCAAAGCAGCAAAGCAGGCAGATGGCAAAACTGGCAGGTTTAAAAAGGGTCACCCCTATTTACTAGGGCATCAACCAAGTTGTATTTCACTCAGAGATAGTAAGAACTGCCGTTGCTGGAGTCAGAGATAACACAGCGTGGAGCTGGAGGAACACAGCAGACCAGGCAGCAGAGGAGCAGGACAGCTGACTTTTCGACTTGGGACCCTTCTTCAGAAATCTGACATGAAGGTCAGCTTTCCTGCTCCTCCGATGTTGCCTGGCCTGCTGTGTAATCTTATAGCCACATTGAATTTATGGCTTTTAGGCCCTATAGCCCTTACAAAATATAGCTCTTCATATCACCAATACTTCGTGACACCTCAATGCTCTCTATACTTCCTTTATCCCCTCTATGCCCACTCAACCAGTATACATCATGTACACAATGAGCCATAAAATAAGAATCAAGTTTTTGAAGTGGTCAGAAAATCTAAATAAAACTCTCAAAATTCCTTTGAAGAACATTGTCAGGTTTGTGTAAGCCTAAGGGGACAAACACAGGAAGTGAAAGACCCATTGAAGAAATCTTTAATCCTGTTGAAATAAACACACAGGCATCATCTGGTTCCCTGTTTAGTATACCTCCACTGATGCAGTTACCAGATGGCCTCGTTATGAATTCTTGACCGAGCTTCAAGACTGATTAATAAATTCAGCGCTATAGAAGTTGAAGGGATTGCAAAATTAGTTTGATTGACAAGTTAAAGAGATCATAGTTTGAGTTTGCTTTGCAGTGGTTTATCAAATGCTTATGGGCTACATTCTGCTATTTGCAGTTATTGTGTTGTGTCAAGCCCATCATGGCTCAGAGTGTGAATGAATACATACCCACCTACTTTTCATTAATTATGCAGTTAGAGCCTTTGGACACCTGTCTCAGAGGTGGAGATACTGGTCATTGCTAGGACATTCTGATGCCATGTTTGAAATTCACTTGCACATCACTTTAGATACTGCAAGCCAGGAATGGCCTTCACCATGTGAATCTTGAGATTCAACATTGAGTACATGGCCAAGAAGAAAGGGAAGCTTGCTCCCTGCTTCATGGACACAGTTCAATGTGTCGGTCAACAGGCCAGTGGGGAGAACTGCAGTCTTTTCACTAGCTGACTGTAAAAGGAATTTATGCCATCAGATCAAACCACTTAGACACAAATTGCAGCCTGGGTCAGTGCATTGTTAGGACCTTAATCCAGATGTCATTCTTGTCAAGGAGGCCAGGTGTTTTTTAAGCAAGCACCCAGGAAGAGGAGGAACCATGTACAGATGTCCCAGAAGTTTCCTCTCTGGGCATTCAAGAGATTCCAGAGCCCTGCACCTCCATCCTGTCTGTGATCCCCAACCCTCTGAAGTTGCAGACTAAAAAGGTGAGCCTTCATCTGGGCAGGACACTCAGTACATCTGGGCTCTCTAGCCACAAACACTCGCAATGTTGTCCACTCAAGTGACCCAGGCCAACAGGATCCGTTACAGAGTAGGCAATGAGGTAAATGACACTCTGGACTCATAGGTAGCATAGGCAGCACATCTGTAAATATCATCAGCAACTCACTCATTTATAATTATGGTTATCCACCCAGGAAATTCTGTCACTTGTCACGAGTTCTGTGGGTCCTTACATGGTTGATGTACCCAACTTTAGAGCCACATCTCTGACCACAAATTTTGCAGGCATTCCCAGGATATGGAATTAATCCTTGGCATTCCTTTCTCCAGTTCCTGTTCCATACTTCCACTTTCCAACAGGTGTTCTCAAAGAACCACGCCCCTTCCTGCTGAAGCTCCCACCATGTCAGTTTCATCTAAATTAGGGTCTCCCACAAATTGACATCTGTTACATTTCCTGAGGGAAGTCTTCAAGGAGCCTTTGAAACATTTCCTTTGTTCTCCTCTCATTTGAGTGCCTTCCTTAAGCTGCACAAAAGAAGATTTGCTTTGGCAACTGGAACTCTGGCATCCTAAGAGCATGACTGCCCCAGCAGGGCTGGTTTCAAATGACCATGGCCTTGATGTTAGTGCTATCAGCTCCTTCAAGAATGCTGATGTTAGTATGCCTGTCCTCCCAGCTGATGCAGAGAACCATTCTCAAAACAACATTGATGGTACTTCAAGGGTCTTGAGTTGGCATCTATACATGGTCAAATTATTGGAGCCATATAGATGAGTCAGAAGGCTGACTCTCTTAAACACAAGGATCTTAGTAAAGGCAGGGACATCACAGTTGTCAAAGATTTTCATCCTTAGGTGTCTGAAAGTGGTACTTGAAGATTGGATGTTGATGTGAGGATTCAACAGCACAGCAGCCTTGGATGAGATAACAAAGTGTGAAGCTGGATGAACACAGCAGGCCATGCAGCATCTCAGGAGCACATAGCTTTTGTGCTCCTGAGATGTTGCTTGGCCTGCTGTGTTCATCCAGCTTCACACTTTATTATCTTGGATTCTCCAGCATCTGTAGTTCCCATTATCTCTGATCACAATTTTAGCCTCGGATGAGAGGTATTAAATGTTCTACACTTGGGAAGATTTTTCTGGTGATTTTAATGGAGTGATGGATCAAAATATGACCTGGGACAGGTTGGTGAAGGATATGCATTCTTCCCTTCTTGTAGTTTGTGAATGTATACCCACACTCCATCACGTGATCCATTGTGATTTTTGTTGTCAGGCTTGGTTAGGTGGTTAGCATGTCAGATTTAGTCAGGAATGTCCTTTGGTGACATATGCTTTGCAGATTAATTTAAAAATATTTCTATATCATTCCAGGGTTGTGTACTTTGCTTCTGTATTTGTTTATTGCCACTCCCTAGTTGCCTTCCTTTCTTGAACTGCTGTAATCACTTGCTACAAGTAGACCTCCGATGTCACGAGAGTGAGAAAATCCAGGATTTTGACCAAAATTGAAGGAACAGCAATAGATTTATAAATTGTTGATTGGCTGCAGAGAACAATATTGCAACAAGGCATGTAACTGAAAGCGAACCATCACTTTGGCTTTGTGCCCAGATCCTTTTTCCAGGAATCAGCCAGCTGTACGACCCTTTTCTTGCCAGCATCATCTTTCCAGAAAGAAGCAATCATAATCATCATCATGATGATTAGCCTCTCTGCAAGTTCTTTTTCAGAGAAAAGATACACTTATTCTGTGTAGTGGTATCTGGTAGCAAGGCCGTCACAAGAATCTTGGAGTTTCTGCCTAGATGATGAATTGAAGTGGATTCATACCTTGAGCTGGCTCTTCAATACTCTCCAGATGATCTCTAGACCTTCATAATCGTCCTCAGTTTAAAAAAAAAACTGATATTTGTATTCAGTAAACCTGTCCTTCCTGATAACAGGAAATATTTATAATTTATAGCTTGACCAGCCATGTAAAACTGAATGTGTTGCTTAAATAGTTGCCATTTGGTAAGGAGCATTGCTGGATAATCCATAATCAAACATCTCTTTCAATATTTTCTTGAAAATCTATGGCTCGTTGAAATAGAGTGCAGGCCTTGTTTATCCTTTCTGTTACTTGGTTCATTGTTCTGGCTTTGATTGTACCTTCTTTGCTTCTACTGCACTTCACTTTTTTATGGCTGTATGCACGTGCGTGTGTGCACGTCTTCAATAGATAAAGGCTCGTAATAGCAGCTTTCATCCACCATCTAGAGTTCACACCAAATTTGAATTGACAATGTCACATCAGCTTAGGCGCTTAATTGAAGGAGGAAAAATTGTGGCTCTGAACGACCGTTGCACAAGAGGTTAAAATAAAAACACCCTTTAATGCTTAAGGCACTGTTATTTTTGAACAAGAAAGGCTGCACAATTAGAGTGACAGAATCCTTTCATGTCAATGTTAGTTTTAATGTGGAGGCGCCAGTGTTGGATGGGGCAGACAGAGTCAAAAATCACATGACACCAGGTTATAGTCCAACAGGTTCATTTGGAATCACAAACTTTTGTCTGGCCAAAGGGCTATGCTCTGAAAACGTGTGATTTCAAATAAACCTGTTGGACTATAACATGGTCTTGTGTGACTTCTAACAATAGGAGATAACACAATATCAGATGAACAGGAAAGTTGATGTTTTGGGTCAGGACTCTTCTTCAGAAGTGGGTCCCAACCTGAAACATCAACTTTCCTGCCCCTCTGATGCTACCGGAACTGCTGTGTTCCTCCAGCTCCACACTGTTATCTCCGACAGTTCTTACTATTTCCAAGTGACTTCCAACAATATTAGTTTTAAGTATGTAAAAATCCTTTTCAGCTAATTTGCTATATCTTAACTTTCAATGTCAAGAAGCATGCAGACATTTAAAAACAAATGCCAAGAGAGACAGTGGGCTTCTTTCTTTATATGGCTTGAATTTAAATAGACAGGAGCCAGAATACCTTCTTTCTACTTCAAATTGTTGATCTGTACTCACATTTACTTGTTGTTGGTTGTTTGAATGGTTTATGATATGAGGCTTTTGGAAACTCTTTTGAGTAATTACTGAGTGCTTATTACCATTCTGTCCCATGACATGATGTAGCAGCATTTACTGGTGATCTACTCCTACTGCACTGCGATACTTATACGCTCTTATGTCACATGAGCTAATACATAGATCACCTAAGACTGAAGAATGCAACACACTCACAATACAGTATTTGGCACCTACATACATTTATGTATTCCAATTATAGCTACTTGCCTGTCTGAGCTCAAGATTCAAACATTCTGCAGGACACTACCAACTGAATGTTGTTTTGTTGCAAGAGAACAGACCTCAGGAAGATTTGAGACTGAGCTTTATACATTAGGTCACATGCCTTGATATGGTGATGAAATCTTTCCCTTGAAGCTATATCACACATCTATTGCAAGAAATAACATGATACCTGAGGTCTGTGTTTACTGGTGTTGCTGTAGATAGTGTGAAAATAAGTGATTTACTACACTGACTTTATGACACAGACAGACAACTAAAGGTGGGACAGATATTATTGTATCAAATGGCTCATTTCATGATTTCATGTATCTGCTTTAAAAGGTTCAGGCCAATCAGATCGGGAATCTATGCCAAAATACAACATAATGTAAAGTGGATATTAATGCTGTTTGACCATTAGAAGAAACTGTTTCACACATTTCATGGTCAAGTATCAACAAGTTAACTAATATTTCTTTACAAGTTAATTTACACATGATTGGAGAGCTAAGTCACTTAGTGCAATAATAAATAGTCATGCAAGTTAAGTACCTCAACAATTAAAAATGAGCTATTTAACACTTGCCAATGAATGGACTTAAGTTCAATTGGTTGTAACTGAAACAAAATTATGCTAGTCATGCCAAGGTACATTTTAAACTTGATTAAGAGTACAGTGCAATGTAAAATCACTGAATTACCTTCAATTTGAGAAGAATTTCTAAATATAATCTTTTCTCTTGAACAAGATGCAATATTTGTAATAAGCACATAAACATTTTCAATTTATGAATTATTCTGGTGTTTTACTTTTTTTGGTGTAGAAGAATGAGACAGCTTGTCTTGAGATAGTAACTATTGCTAAGTGGTAAAATGTAGCTTGCTTTTTTTGGGGAGGGGGGTGTGGTGGTGGTGGTGGGGAGCAAAAATAGTTTCACCACCTTCCTTGGCCTTTAGTTAAAGGTTTTTATCCTACTGAAGGTAGTATCTGTAATATACTTAACAACAATTATAATCAAACAACTATCTACAGGAGAACATCAGTCATCTGAACCTGCTAATATACTAGCTATACCTATGCCATAATCTTGAGCTCCGGAGGTAATAGGATGATATAGTTGCTCTAGTTACATAGATCAAAAAGAATAATGCAAGTCAGGCCATCAAATCTGTGTAAATTATGTTTTTAACTTCTTAGAACCCAAATGAGAGCACAGGCTGACTTCATCTTCTTTTGACAAATCAAGGTAAGTATTTCTCAGGGCTATTTTATTGGAAAGAATGTGATAAAGAAACTCAGTAACAGCAACCCTTTTTGCATCTGGAACATTTAAAGTCTGCAGCCAAAATGGTAGCACAATCACCATGGTAACCCGGATGAAATTTTTCAGGAAGGAAAAACACCCACTGGGTGCATGTATAAACTTACCCAAACAGGTGAATTGAATTGCAGTTCTTATCTCAGGTTCAAAGTGGGTAGATGTGCAGAGTAACACCAGAAACAACAAAAGGGAGTTATGCAGATGGCTTAAAAGTAACCCAGGAAATTTTGATTTTTTTTTTTCTCATGCAACCAGGTGATAATGGAATGGTCTTTCTGGGCCCAGTTGAGGATCCACTCTGAGGACATTTGCTCTTTCCTTACAGACCTTAACTGCCAAACAACTCAGCACAGATGCCTTTCCACAACTAGTTAATTGCAATGAATTTCCATTAGCAGCTCAGCAGAGTGACTGATGTGACAGCCTAATTGTGGAGGATTAGCAATAACAAGAACATGAAATGAGGGCTAAAACAGTTGCCTGGCTAATTCCATGTCCATCTTGGACTATATTCATACTTCTGGGAAGAAATTACATTTCTGGGCAAAGAGAAATGCTTTTCTCTTTTTCTTGTTACATTGATTATTTATTAGAGAATTAGACTTACTTAACCTCAGTTTGTTGTCTTACATCTGATAATCCTTATTGTGTATTGTTTTTAAACACATCTTTGAGTTGACCATTTCTGCTTTCCATATCCCCTGTAGCCTTTTCTCAACTGGTTGAACACTAGTTATTGAGTGAAAATGCAACAACTTTCATCTGTAAAGAGTCTTAAAACACGGGAATGGACTAATGTGCCAGTCTTTTGATCATGTAACTTGAATTTAATTGACTTGCACTGCCAAAATAATCAATAAATAAGAGACTTTCTTTCCCTTTAACAATTTCTTGACACTGTTGTTCCCTATTGTAATAACATTCACAGTCAAAAGAAAGCTGCACCAACATTTTTCTCTTCGATCTTCATCATGCCCCTAAAGCTTTTGATACATGTTACAGAGGTGCTTTAAAGATTCAACTTCTTAATCACATTTACCTTTCTTCAAGGGTGAATATAGTCTGTGGAATGTCAAGAGATTACATGACCTTCAATGGCATTCTAACTAAGTGCCATCACTCAAGCCTGATATCTACACAATAGAATATTTCAGTAGATATTGACCAATAACAATCAGAAGTAAATGTTAAGCTTCATTATTCCTTTGTCAGGCTGGGGGATATTGAAGCCAATTCTCAAACAAAATTATCTCAGTTTAAGTCAATTGTATCATTGTAGAATTGTTCATGCAACTTTCCTGATAAATTAGTCTCATTATCACATAATGTAGTTGGCAATTTATTTCACCATAATAATAAATATTTGCTGAAAATAGCAATTATGTCTGGCAAACAAGCCATGAAATTGTCAAATAGATGTTGAATATAAACAAATCTATAGGTGTTGCCTATTTAAGATTGTTTCTCAGAATGCAGCCACTCTTGCCATATTCTCCAAGTGTTGTTATTAGGTTATGGCTGGGAACTCACTAGGTTTGTATCTAAATCCACCTAACTTCTGCATAAATGAAAATCATTGAAACTGTTTCAAAAATAAATGTTATCAAAATTCTGTGTAACTGGCGTACGTTCTGTCACACATGCACGTTTTAGCATTAGTATTTTAGATAAGAAAATGGCATGTAAAAGACAAGTGTGGATTAAATCAATCTAATGGATTTACTATTAATTCCTTCTGAGAATTCATGAAAGCCCAGGTTGAATGGAACAAACACATGAAAACTGCTTTCCCCCTCTAGGATTGACATCTTGTAACAGCTGCATAGCTGTTAGATCTCACAAATCTGGATAAATTCAGACCAGTACTATTGCATAGCTAATGCTCAACTGAGTAACAATGTCCATGTGTGGATATAAGGATAGAGCGCTAATCCTGTTTTTCTCTGAAATACAGTGCAGCTAGCTATCAGCTTTGTAATTAGACATCTATATCCTGATGGCTTATGTAAAAAGATGCCACCAACTGAACCAAAGTCCTGCTGTAGCCAACCAACAGGATGTCCCCTTGGTGATGTTTGCAACCAAAACCATGGTGTGAATGGACAATGAAGTTATCTTTATGCTTCTGTCGCCTTATTTGTCTTAGGTGTTTCAAATCAATTACTAGCTTCATGTTTCTTATTGTTCAAATTATAAAAATTAAAATTCAGGAGCCTACAGGTAAACAGTATTGTAATTATGAGAATCTCTTTAAAGATGTGCAGGGTTAATTTGGTTAATGTAAGGTTAATGTTTTATTTCGTTAGGATCAACTAGGTTAAATTATTATTATTGCCTATTTCTTAGCTGTGGCCTATTGCTGGTATTTTCTGCTAGCTCGACAAACACTTTTAAAATAAACTCTTGTCTGTGACTTTCAAAGAATATTTTAAATAATTGGTAGTTGTAACGTGAAGATCTGTCAGGCAGCAAATTACTGACAGCTACACTGAGCAGATGTGGGCCATCCAAATACAAGCAAAAAATCAAAAGTTACCTTTCACAGCTGAACCCCTTCACAGTTTACAAAAGACATACGATAGGAGAATTAAATAACAAGAATGAATAATATCTTAAAACCAAATGACAAGACCATCATTTCTATTACAGAAACAGCAAAAGCCATAATTTGCAATGACAGGACATCAAACAATTTTTGATTTTAGTCAGATTTGCCTTGCTCTTTAGGTTTTAAATTTTTTATGTGGCAAGTTTCAGAAAACGTGAATTGATAATGTCACTGTAAAAGAAACTTGGCATCTGGGATATCAGTGAACTGGTCAAATAATGGTGCACCTCCTTAGCCAAGTTGATTGAATGATTGGGAAAATAACAGAGGGAAGTCTAATAAGACAATGTAAATTAGAAGACATTAATCCAATGCCATGCCAAATTTTGAAGGAGAGATAGAGGGAGAAAGGGAGATTAGATTGTCAGATAGAAAACAGAGGAAAGTAAGATAAAGTATTAATTTTAAATTTGTGATCACCTAAGCTCATAAAATGACGTAGGTTTTGCAAAATAAAAACATAAGTTAGCTTAATTTCATGTTTCAGTTATTTAAAATATTATTTGCTACATTTAATTTGAGCCAATTATTTTTCCATTCTGGTTTTGTATTCATAGTCTAACTGTTGAATAACTATTAAACAAATCTAAATCAGAAATTGTTAAAAAAGCTCAACAGGTCTGGTAGCATCTGTGGAGAGAAAGCAGAGGTAACATTTGGGACCTGAAACATTAACTCTGTGTCCTCTCCAGAGATGCTGCCAGGCCTGCTGGGCTTTTCCAGAAATTTCTGTTTTTGTTTTTGATTTATAGATCCACAGTTCTTTTGGTTTTTATTCAACAGTGTTCATAGTTAATGCACTCACAGCCTCAGATGCCTTACACTCATCAGACCCTGACCTGATACTAATTGAATACCTCGACCCAAATCCGATATCACTATCTCCCCCAACCAGAATTTCAGCACCCAACCTTCTCAGCACTAATATCATACTTGGCTTTTGAAACCAGCTGTCACAGTGACTGTCAGGACCTTTAAATGTCAGATTATGGCAGCCAAATGCTGTGTAAAACAGGGGAGGCTTGATTTTCTCTGTTAAGTCTATGTTTCAAAAGAACTATTGGAATGGAACTATGTCTCCAGATTTCTGATGGAGACCTGAATGGAATGTCCTCTCAGAAATGTGGATCTCTCTTCTTTCGTAAAAAAAGGATTAGAATAGCAATTTGTGTGGGATTGCCACTCACTGGAAAATCTGGTCCAATGTTTGTGAACTTTTAGTTGTCCTTTCAGAATAAATAATAATAATGTGAGCCGTAGAAAATCAAAGTTGTAGCTTAAGTAAGCATGAATGTTTTGGTGAGGAGCTGAGTCAGAACTTGTTTAACAAAAAATCAATACTGTAATTGAAACTCATTTCTGATCCTGCTTTGCTGTATACAACCTGCCTCAAATTTACAAGTAATATAGCAATAAACACACACTTTAGGACTACTCCAACTTGCATACTTTATCTTTTCTTTTTATCTATTTTACCTTTTCTCTTGTTCTGACAGCTTTGGCTGAACTGATTAGTGAAAAAAGGTAAGATGATCCTTGAATGTTTTTTATGGACCTTCTTGGCAGGGAAAAGTAGATTGGGCAATTTTTTTTCTGTGTAGATACGAAAGCCCTGTCAAAGGACAGTTCATTGATCACAAGAGATTTCAATTACCTTAATACTGACTGATATAAAAGCAATTAATCAGGGTACATGTTTCTTGAGATAATGTGGGCTTGTATTCCTTGGCAGTTTACTGAACATCCTTAAAAGGTCAGAGGCTATTTTGCACTTAATCACAGAAAATGGAACTACTGTAGTTAATAACGTTGAAGCTAGAGAACATCAATGAGCCAGCATTCTTATCAACAAATTTGAAAAGGCCAAAACAGTGGTGAAAAGGACAATTCCAAAAATAATTTATTTTATTTAAGTTAATGAACAGTTGTTTAGACAGCACACGGAGGAATTTTAAGCCAATGCCTTGATCAACACTGTCGCAGGGGAAATTAAGGAAGTAGCATTAAAGTAAAGTTCATTAGAACCCAAAGTATAGAAAAAAAATCAACAGAGAGTTAAAGAATTTTCAAAATGTGAAGCGACAATGCAAATTCTATTTATGCCATTGTCTAATCTAATTAGGTAAGACTGCAAGTAGATGAATCAGGTGGAATAACTCCACAGAGTCCAGTATCCTGTTATCAATGCCCCTTTATTTATGTGTGCTTGGAATTTTGACTTTGATCTGGCTTCCTCAGAACCAGCTGTCTGAGTGAGCAGAACCTCTGACACTTCTGTTTAAATCTGTCTGGCAAGGTTCTCTGATTGGACCAGATTAACAAACCCAATCATAGAACTTATATCCTATGCCCTCTGCCTGGGTGACTTCATCACAATCACTACCTTCCTCCCCTTCTAGTCTGACGTGTTTTTTGACTTGTGTTCTCACACTGGGTCCGGTTCCTCTGACTCAAACTCAGATATTGGTGGCATCTGCTGGACTGGAGACCACCTCTTGTGCCCAGACCTTCTCGGAAGAAATTCATCCTTTTCCTCAGTAAAGTAGCAGGGCTGCGACATGTGCCGTGTCCATCTCAGACTCCAAGATGTCTTTGATGCTAGATGGAGGGGAGAACCCACCTTTGTCCTCTAAAGTAAAAGATGTCTCTCGTTTAGTGTAGACCGAATGACCACAGCAGGACAAACAGCATCAGAGGAGCAGGAAAGCTGACTTTTTTTGAAGAAGGGTCCATTCCAGACTCATCGGCTTTCCTGCTCCTCTGATGCTGCTTGGCTTGCTGTGTTCATCCAGCTCTACACCTTGTTGTCTCAGATTCCCCAGCATTGACAGTTCCTACTAGCTCTCCCGTTTGATGGAGTCTTACGTCCAACATTGGCGTTCCTGCTGATGTTTCACCATTCCCCAACCCACAGGTTCAGGAAGGTCAGATTTCACATTAGCAACTCTGCAGGGATTGTCCCTACAGTTACATGGGAAGTGGTTCAATAATCAAATAGGAACTGGGACATTTTGGTATTGAGTGAAGCTGTAGGCTGTTTCTTTAGAGATAGTAGGAACTGCAGATGCTGGTGAATTTGAGATAATAAGGTGTAGAGCTGGATGAATACTGCAGGCCAAGCAGCATCAGAGGAGCAGGAAGGCTGATGTTTCAGGCCTCGACCCTTCTTTAGAAATGACTTTAGGAAATATTCAACGCCCTGCTGGTAAATGATGGCCCATTGCCTGTGACCAACACTTCCAGGAGCCCGTGTATCGCAAAAGATGCTCGCAGCTTTTCTATTGTCATCCCCATGTTTGATGAATTAACTCAATGTTCATCCAACCACTTTGAGAAGGCAAGCACAATGATTAAGGACGTTGAGCCCATGAAAGGGCTTGTGTTTAACTGAGTCCAGGATTTACCTGGCCATTCCCATGAGCTGGCTGTAACTAATGTCCTTGTTGGCACTCTGAGCTCTGGCCCACCAACACAATTTTGGCTGCTTTCAATCCTGGCCACCAGACATAACTACTCACCAACATCTTCATTTTGGGCACCCTTGGATGACCCTGGTGGATTTCAGCCCGTAAATGGCAGCAACCTTTGCTTGGAGTCACTAAAAAATACTCCACAGAGACCAGTATCCCATCACCAAGTCACTCCTTATTTACACATGCATAGTGCTTGACAGTGGTCAAGAATAAGCAGAAATTCTGACTGAGATAGTGGGAACTGCAGATGCTGGAGAGTCCAAGATAATAAAATGTGAGGCTGGATGAACACAGCAGGCCAAGCAGCATCTCAGGAGCTCAAAAGCTGATGTTTCGGGCCTAGACCCTTCATCAGAGAGGGGGATGGGGTGAGGGTTCTGGAATAAATAGGGAGAGAGGTGGAGGCGGACCGAAGATGGAGAGAAAAGAAGATAGGTGGAGAGGAGAGTATGGGTGGGGAGGTAGGGAAGGGATAGGTCAGTCCAGGGAAGCCTGGTTTGCTTCAGGACATGGTCAAGCAGTTTCAAGGCTGAAGGGATTACAAGAGAGTTGCAATGGGAGAGAGATTCCCTGAGGTTGATCCGGAGGGAGGAGGGTAACTTCTTCAGGTTAGGCATCCCTGGAAGAGGCTTCGCAGTGAGGTTAAAATTCTATCAGAGATAATGGGAACTGCAGATGCTGGAGAATCCAAGATAATAAAATGTGAGGCTGGATGAACACAGCAGGCCAAGCAGCATCTCAGGAGCACAAAAGCCGACGTTTCGGGCCTAGACCCTTCATCAGAGAGGGTGATGGGGTGAGGGTCTCCCATTGCAACTCTCTTGTAATCTCTTCAGCCTTGAAACTGCTCGACCATGTCCTGAAGCAAACCAGGCTTCCCTGGGCAGACCTATCCCCTCCCTACCTCCCCACCTATACTCTCCTCTCCACCTATCTTCTTTTCTCTCCATCTTCGGTCCGTCTCCCTCTCTCTCCCGATTTATTCCAGAACCCTCTCCCCATCCCCCTCTCTGATGAAGGGTCTAGGCCCGAAACATCAGCTTTTGTGCTCCTGAGATGCTGCTTGGCCTGCTGTGTTCATCCAGCCTCACATTTTATTATCTTGGATTCTCCAGCACCTGCAGTTCCCATTATCACTAATACAATTTTAATCTCACTGCGAAGCCTCTTCCAGGGATGCCTAACCTGAAAAAGTTACCCTCCTCCCTCCGGACCAACCTCAGGGAATCTCATTCCCATTGCAACTCTCTTGTAATCTCTTCAGCCTTGAAACTGCTCGACCATGTCCTGAAGCAAACCAGGCTTCCCTGGACTGACCTATCCCCTCCCTACCTCCCCACCTATACTCTCCTCTCCACCTATCTTCTTTTCTCTCCATCTTCGGCCCGCCTCCCCCTCTCTCCCTATTTATTCCAGAACCCTCACCCCATCACCCTCTCTGATGAAGGTTCTAGGCCCGAAACGTCAGCTTTTGTGCTCCTGAAATGCTGCTTGGCCTGCTGTGTTCATCCAGCCTCACATTTTATTATCTCAGAAATTCTGACACTCCTGTTTAAACGTGTCAGTCAGGCCTCCTTGATTGGAATAGATTAACAGCCCCATTCAGGGAAAACCCGACTAACCTTATTACAGTCACTATATCAGAAATGTAATGAATTAGTTATAGTCTTAAAATTGAATATTTTTTGAAGAAAAGTATTGGTAAAAAGAATAAATGAAATAAATATTGAAGTAATAACCATGGTGTAAAACATTAATTATCCCTTTAATTTGAAAACAGCTACTGACCACGTGGGAAAAGAAGTGTCATAGTGACATCACATCAGGAATAATGGGAACCTAATAGGAAAGATGTCCTTTCTTATCATGCCTTAGAAATACTTATGTTTACTAAAAGCTGCTAGAGTTTACAAGAAAGCATAGTAATAATGGTGACTTTTCCAAGTTTTCGCAAGTGAACAGAGCACCCTGAATTGAAGATCAGCAACAGAACAGTGATGGCCTTGAAACTAATCTGATTAGCAGATCTGTCTGAAGACCATGACATGCAGCACAATCAGAGACCAATAATGACAGAGAATTCCAACAATGGAATTCTAACAAGCAGAGTTGGTAAAAGAGAATTGACCAATGTAGTTTATTTGAGTTTCCAGAAGACCTTTGATAAAGTGCTACATAAAAGGTTATTGCACAATATAGGATCTCAGGGTTTGGGGAACTGTATCAGCATTGAATGAGGATTGATTAACTTGTAGAAGACAGAAAGTCAGGATTAGTGGGTCTTTTTCAGTTTGGAGGGACATATTGACTGGATTACCAAAAGGATCAGTCCTAGGACCTCAAACATATACAATTGATATAAATTACT
Source organism: Stegostoma tigrinum (assembly GCF_030684315.1). Lineage (NCBI taxonomy): Eukaryota > Metazoa > Chordata > Chondrichthyes > Orectolobiformes > Stegostomatidae > Stegostoma > Stegostoma tigrinum. The sequence goes on from NC_081374.1 coordinate 30,110,724, forward strand.
TAGAGAAGTGTACTGCATCCAACTTTGCTGATGATCCAAAAATATGTGGGAAGGAATGTTTAGATGAAGACACAAGAAATCTGCAAGGGGCTTTAGATAAGTTGAGCACTGAGCAAAAAATGGAGTTTTATATAGCAAAGTTTTCAGTTATGCTTTTTGATAGGAGTCAAAAGGCAGAATATTAGTTAAATGAGAGAGGAACCAATAAAGTGTTACATAGGAATTTGTGTGTACTTGTGTATGAAACACAAAATATGTCATGTAGGTGCTGCCTTTAATGAGGAAGGCAAATAATTTTTGGCATTTATTGCTAGGAGGCGCGAATTTTAAATCAAGAAAATCATGTTACAATTGTACAGATTATTGGTGAGGCCACACCTAGAATACTGTGTATTGTTTGGTCCCAGTATTTAATTAAAGATTTATTGGCATTAGAGACAATTCAAAAAAGATTCACTAAACTGAGAGCTGTAAAGAAGGGAGTGAAAGGGACCTGGGGGGTAACTTTTTCACGCAGATGGTGGTGCATATATGGAATGACTTCCTGAGAAAATTGTGGAGGCTGGTACAATTCCAATATTTAAAAGGCATTTGGATTGCTACATGAATAGGAGGGATGTAGGCCAAATGTTGGCAAATAGGATTAGATTAATTTAAGATATCTGGTTAGCATGGGTATGTTAGACCAAAGGGTCAGTTTCCATACTCTATACCTCTATAACCTATGACCTATGACTTACCAAGGACAGCTAACCAGATTAGGCTTTTAATCATTAGAGTTTCAAAGAATGCAAGGTGATCTTAGAGAACCATTTGTATTTTTGAGGAGACTCGACAGGACAGATATTGAAAAGATGTTTCTATTAAAAATCTATCTCTAAGTATTTCTTTTTCACCAAGGTAGTGAGTTTCTGGGATTCTGTACCCAAGAGAGTTATGGAGCCTAGATCACCGAAAGTATTTAAAAAGATGTAGATCTTTTAATATATCGGGGGAGTTGTGGGCTTTGATAAGGTAACACAAAAGAAAGGTTGAAGCCATTTGAAGATCAGTTTTTATTGAATAATAGGCCAAGTTTGAGGAATTGAATGGCCTATCTCCTCTCCTATTTTTCATGGTCTTATGACATGAATGAACAATAAATTCTGTCCAAATTGACATACAAACTTCCTGGATTCTCCAGGGAACCAGGTAAACTGAAGACAAGTGATGTTATATTTCTGAAGAAGGATCCACCCGAAACGTTAACTTTCCTGCTCCACTGGTGCTGCCTGGTCTGCTGTGTTCCTCCAGCTCCACACTGTGTTATCTCTGAAGACAGGTGGTGTTGTCACAGAGGATGAAGAATTCAAAATCAGGTCACGCCAACAGGTAAACCATGCAAACAACAAAGGTATCAACTACCCATTTTCTAAGCCTCTCAGATGGCACAAATAAGGTCTCTTAAGCAATCATTAGTGAACATTCAAACCTCCAACCATAGGATGAAGGGTGTCACTTTAATGATAATGATTAAATAATTGACCACTCATCACTACCTCTATTTGTTAGTTTGTTTCAGATGACAAGACACATAGGTTATGAGGTAGAAATTACAGCAAACAACTAATATTTACGCATGCAGCTTATAATCTCAAAGCAGGTGAACTGACATGCAGTGTCACAATACTGTATACACATGGCACATGAGTCCTAAAAGGTGAACTCTCTTAAAGGCAAGGCATACATGCATCAAAGAAACTGTCATTGAAGTATTGGCCTAGGACACTCCTCTAAAGAACTCTTGTATGTGACGTTCTATGGGTGTGATGATAGATCTCCAACAACTACAATCATCTTATTTTGAGCTAGATATGTTTTCAAGCAGTTTAGAGTTTTCCCCTAATTCCATTTGATTCCAGTTTTGATGGGTGTTTTTAAATACTGCACTATCTTTAATGTTGCCTTGTGGTCAAGGACAGTGATTCTCAGTTCATCTCTCCAAGTTTGAACCGAGGCTACAATGAGTTAGAAATTGAGTGGGCCTGGTGAAACTCAAACTGAGTATCAGTGAGTTACTTACTGCTAATGCCACTTGATTGCACTGTTGATGACATTTTCTGTCACTTATTTGAGGATTGAGTATAGACTGACTGCAAAGTAATTGACTGTGTTTGATTTGTCCTTTCTTTGTGGACAGGGTGTACTTAGGCTGAAACAGATGGCAAAAATAGCAAAAGTGACACGAGAAAGAATGGCTTTTCATGCTATGAGTGGCTAAGGTAAGGAATGCACTGACTGACAGAATGTTGGAGGCAAGTTCAAATGAACATATGGAAAAAGGAATCAGTCTACCCAAAAAAAGAATATTTAGAATTACATTGAGAAAGTGGAAGAATGGTACCAAGTAAGTTGCTCATTTGGAAAGTTTGTGCAGACACAATGGGCTGAATGGATTGTTCCTGCACTGCAACAAATCTGTGATTCTGAAACCTTGAGCTGAGATCACATCAGAGATCCTTATCAACTGATATAAGTCGATGGGTTTAAAATTACAAAAGATCAGCATCCACTCTTGACATTTTCTTGTCTAATTTGTTCTACTTTTTTTCTAAAACATAATGGAGAAAGAAACTGGATTCTTAATTTGCAGGCGATGTTATTCCTGATGCTTGATCAATTTTTTTAAATATTCACTTGTTCAGCATTCAATGCTTCATATTTTGGTTAGAAATGGGAGCCACTTTTGATTTCTTTTTCTTAGCCAAAGCAAACTTTATTGAGTGTTGTTGCTTTTCCTTTGGAACACTGGCTGAGATCAACCAAGTTATCACTGGAGGTGAATTCAGATCCTTTGTGGCCTATATGATTCATTTTCTCATTGGGTAATTTTGGGCGTCCTTCCCTTCCCTGCTTTAAATGACTGAAGCAGTAACAATGTGTGTCTAGTTTATAATTAGGATCTGGTTCTGTCATACCATGTCATTAATGTTGGCAAATTGTTTGCAGAATTCACTGGGAAATTGTTTGTCATAAATGCTTTGAATGCTTAATTCCAATTAATGTATTCATTAAGCATAAACACAGAGCTCGGAGGCAATTTAAACAAAATGGTAAAATCTATTTAGTGGTCGCATAAGCGATAATGTGTGCCTCTGAAAAGACAAATCACGTATAAATTTATCAATCAAAATCAAAGGCTATTTTTATTAATTAGAAATAGCTTCTTTTTAATTCATTCATAGCCAGCAGGAAGACGTAATGAGTTGATTTAGTGTATTCTACAATAATGCTTGATTTATTTACTTAAAATTCAAATGTTCATATTAATAATAAATTAATTAAAACAATATTTTTTTTAAATGCTATATTTCAAGATCCCAAATAATTTAAATGAGTCTTTTGGCTTCCTTCATGACTGCAGCAATTTAATAAATGTTTTTGCATCTTTGTTTTATTCATCACTGACTACATCAGCACTTAATGTCCACTCCTAAATGATGAAGAAGGTTTTTGTGAGTTGTTGCCTTAAAATGCTGCAGTCCTTGGATGAAGGGCGCTCAAAATGCTTTTGGTGGTAAGGGAAGTTCCAGGATTTTGAGTCAATGACAAAGAAGGAGTGGAAAACTAGCTGCAATTCAGGATGGTGTGTAGTTTGGAGGGGAAACTGCAGGTTGTGTGCATATTGTCGACAGCCACTGGGAAGTCAGAGGTGATTACCAATCACAGGATTTCTAAACTCGCACCTCTTTTGTTGCCATTGGCCTGGATTTTAGCATCGCCAAACGATTGGTTCTGTAGCCTAGATGGGAGTTAGGTTCATGGGGACCATTTGGAATTCACATTGTAGCGGACTCCAAGGGAATTAATTGCCTGGAAAATTGAAGATTCTAGTCAGCCTACATCTAGAACTCTCCAGAAATATCTATTTAAATTGTGAAAATTGGAGGGCTCCACCGCATCAACAGTTACTCTGGAAAAGTTAAACTGTTAAGAACCTAGCCTTGATCTTAGTAGCTATTAAACTGATGCCTTAAGTTGCCATGTACACACGCATGCATGCGCGCACACCTAACTGAAACTTTCTTAGGTCTCTAACGCTGTCCAGACTGTGACGCAAAACCCTTGTCAGAGAGAGGCATTGCCTGCCACTTGCTATCTTACCTTTAGAAGAAACCTTATTTCAAGTTTCGACTATTTGTTTTTCATTACACTGCAGAATATAGGGGTTTTTTTAGGTTAATTTAATCATGCTCTTCCTTTTGACATTCTGCTTCAAGTAAAAGTTTATGGGCATTCAGGCACTGCTCATATTCAAACTGTTAATAATAATGCCGCGCAACATTTATTGGCAGATTTGTGAAGTGGAATGTTTTTATGCTGTAATTTTCTTTCTTAGAGATCTGGTGTATCTATTACAATGAAAAAAAAAGATAAAATAATGTCCACAGCTTTCAATCCCTCGTTGTGGATATTAAGGGACACCTAAGTGTGGTGCAGTGCATGACAGCCCGATATCTATATCAAGTGAAAAATACACAGGGAACAATATGTACATTGAAGCTGTAACTGTAAAGGCTATCATAAATTTTTTGATGCAAAAATTTCTGGTAATCTTAGCTGAAGTAGATGGGGAATGCTGATCTAGATGTGGTTTCCCATTTATTCCATTGTAGCCCAGTCAGCATTACATCCGAGTCTGGTAGTTTATTGCAGATAAAATCTAAATAAAATTGCTGGAAACATTCAATTGATCTGGCACCATCTGTAGAGACAGAACAGTGTTAATATTTCAGTTTGATAATCTTCTCTCAGAACTAATAAAAGATCAAAAATATAGTTGGTTTTGAGCGTAGAGAATGTGGAAAGTGGTGATGGAAAGGAATGAAGATATTGAAAATCGAATGACAAATGATATAGAAACATACTGAACCGTAGAAAATAGCAGTAGTCCATTCAGCTATTTGATCCTGGTCCACCATATATTGTGATCATAGCTGATTAGCCAACCCAACAGCCTTTTTCCCATTCCTCCCATATATTCTGATGCTTTCAGCCTTAAGTGCTATATCCTCCTCCTTATTGAAAACACACAATGTTTTTGCCCCAGATTTCTTTCTGTGGTAAAAACAAACATCCAGTCTCTGGGTAAAGAAATTTCTCATCAACTCAGGCCTAAATAGTTAACCCTGCATCTTTGGACGATGACGGTGATGACCTCCTCACTGTAAATATCCTTCCTGCATCTACCCTGTCTAGTCCTGTTAAAAGGTTATAGATTTCTGTGAGATGCCTCTCGTTCTTTAAACTCCAGTGAATATAATCTTGACTGATCCAACTCTTCTTCAAACATCACTCCCACCATTCCAGGAATCATTCTGGTAAATCTTTGCTCTATTAAGAACATTCTTCCTCAGATAAAGAAATCAAAATGGCACATAATATCCCAGGTGTGGTCTCACCAAGGCCCTATATAATTGCAGCAAGATATGCCTGATCCTATACGTGATATGATGGTTCCTGGATAAAGGAAGTGCTAACTGGACAATGGACAGATTTATTACTGTGTCTCTTAACAGTGTAGTGAATCTCTTGCAGTCAGATGATGTTTGATTTTTGACCTATAAGTAAAAAATGCTGAAATGTTAGGAATGCACATTCAGGACCAAATTAAATCCATATTTAAATTGAGATATCAGGGAGTTATTATACATAAGAAACTAAAATTGACAGATTAATCATCTGATTGTTCTTATCCAGAGAAAATCCCACTGAAAATCAAAACATTAGAATTTCCATTTGTATTCATTTGATCTTAGCAGCTATTCTTGAAAAGACATTATTCACAGCAGAAGTTGGACTGGAGTTAAGAAAAATTTGCAACTCAGAGTTTATAATCTTCTAGTTTATGAACATCTTACTGTTATGAATTTACCCAAGTGAAGAGGCTGGAAATGGATAAAACAAATAACTTACTGGATCTAGGCCCTAGTTTAGATAATTTCTTGCTTCTATGCAGTATACATAAGGAGAATTTATTTTCTGTAGAGAAAGGTGTTAATTATGTTATGTAAGTGCCAAAAAATACGTTATATAAAGATTGTCAATTGTGCCATTTTGTCTTCTTTTTAAAATTAAAGATTATAATTAGAAAAAACTGTTCCTTCAGTCTAACTTATCCACACTGGCCAGACATCCCAAACTGACCTAGCCCCGTTTGCCAGCATTTAGCCAATATTCTCTCAGCCACTTCTGTTCATGTACCCATCCAGATGCCTTTTAAAAGTTCCTCTGGCATCTCATTCTGTACACACACCACTTTCTGCAAGAAAAAAAGTTATCCCTCAGGTCCTTTTTAAATTTTTCCCCTCTCACCTTAAACCTATGCCTTCTAGTTTTGGACTCCATTGGGTTTCTATAGCCTCCAGGGCGATAAACCAAGATCTTGAAAATGGGATTAGTGTAGTCAGATTTTCATTGACTGATGCAAACATACTGAATAGTCTCTTTCTGTGTTGTTAATGAGTATATGAGGAAATATTTCAAAATTTTAAAAACCTCCATTCAGTCATTCTTTAGCTTTTCAAGTCTGTTCATTCATTTTTATTAGCTTTTATTATGATTCCATAAAAACAAATAACTTTTAATCTGTGTTTTGATTTCCCAGTGATTAACAAACGAATCAGATAACATAATTTTAAGGTTTTAACTTTTAAAAATAAAGTAAGAGCTACATTGAATAAATGTGGGAGTATAAATTGCTAACTGGATAAACTACAGAAAAAGATAACCTTCATTAATGTTTTAATCTGACCATTGCACACAACGGATTTTCTTTTTTAGGAGCAGTGAATTTGAAAGCATTATCCTAGCTAGGCACCAAGGAAGCTTCTTGAAACAATATGTAAATAGTCCACTTAGGGAAGGGATTGCACAGACCCTATTTAAGAATGATTCTGGTGAGGTTTTTGATGTTTCAGTGGGGAAGCATTTTGCAAATAATGATCACAATTCCGTAAGTTTTAAGATAGTTATGGATAAGGATAAGACTGGTCCTCGAGTGAAAGTGTTAAATTGAGGGATGTCTACTTACTACATGAACTGGAGAAATTAGATTTGAGGCGGCTTTTGAGGTCAAATCCACATCTAACTTGTGGGAGTCCTTTAAAGACCAGTTGATCAGAGTTCAGGACCAGCAGGTTCTTGTAAGGATGGAAGCTAAGGATGACAAGATTCAGGAAACCTAGATGACAAGAGATATTGAAAGTTTAGTTAAAGAAAAGGAAACGTCTGCAAGATTTGGGATTTGGAAGCCAAACAATGCTTTTAAGGAATATAAAGAATGCAGGAAAGAATTTAAACAAGGATTAGGAGAGCTTAAAGGGCCATGAAATATTCTTGGTAAGTAGAATTAAGGAAAATTTCAAAGCATTTCATACATATATTGGGAGCAAGAGGGTAGCTAGGGAAAGGGCAGGGCCACTCAAGATCAAAGGAGGAAATTTATGCATGGAGCTAGAGAAAGTGTTTTGGCTCCTTAATAGGTACTTCATGCTAGTATTCACAAGGAGATTAAAATAGGTATGTTGATATTCTAGATCAAATCAATGTTAAGAAAGAGGAGGTGTTCTTTATGTTGAAATCCTTAGAGTAAATGAGCCCCCAAAGCCCAATGGGATCTACATCAGAACATTGAAGGGGCAAAGCAGGACACTGCCGGTGCCTTGACAGAGATCTTTGTGTCCCCTTTAGCCATAGGTAAGGCCCAAGAAAACTGGAGAATGGCCAATGTTGTTCCATTATTTTAGAAGGACAACAAGAATAATCCAGGAAGTTGGATCCATGGTGAGTTGGTAAATTGGATACAAAGTTGACTGGTCATAGCCGACAGAGGTTGGTTGTGGCGATGTGTTTTTTTTCTGGCTGGAGATCTGTGACCAGTGATATTCTGCAAGGATCAATGCTAGGATCTTTGTTGTTAGTAACATCTGTGTAAATGACTTAGATGAAAATGCATGAGACCTGATTTAGTATTTTTTCAAAGGACATAGAAATTGGTAGAGCTGTGGATAGTGAGGAAGGATTTCAAAGGACACAGAAAGATAGTTGGAAAGTTGGGTGGATAAATGACAGATGGTGTGTAATCTAGACAAGTGTGATGTGCTGTATTTTGGGAGCTCAAATACAAGAGGAAAGTGCACAGTAAATGGCAGAACCATAAGGAGTATTGATATACAGAAGATCTTGGCTAAAAATCCATAGTTCCCTAAAGGTAGCAATATAAATGGATGAGGTGGTATGGAAGGTACACAGCATGCTTACCTTCATTGTTGGGACATTGGGTATAAAAGATGGCAAGTCATGTAGCAGCAGTATAAAACTTTAATTAGGCTACATTTAGAGTATTGTGTGCAGTTCAGTTTGCTATACTGTAAAAAGGATGTGGAGGTTTTGGAGAGGGTGCAAAAAAAATGTTTGTTATCTGGATTGAAGTGTATTAGCTACAAGAAGAGGATGGACAAAATTGGATTAATTTTGCTAGAGCTTTAGAAGCTGAGGAACAACCTGATAGATATATATAAAATTATGAGAGGTGTGGATAGGGGTACGTGCAAAGTCTTTTTCCCAGGGTGGAAGTGTCAAATACTAGTGAGCGTAGGTTTAAGGTGAGAGGGGGAGTGTTTAAAGGAGACACATAAGGGACTTTTCTTTTAACACAGGTTGTAGGTGCCTGGAATATGCTGCCATTGGAGATGGTAGAAGAAGTTACATTAGCAACATTTAAGAGGAATTAGGACAGACACGTGAACAGGCAGGGAACAGAGGGGTACAGTCAAGTGGGATTAGTCTACAATATCGTCATCAGCAATGCAGGCATGGTGGTCCAAAGGGCCTATTCCTGTGCTGTACTGTTGTATGTAAGACTTCCAGCATTATTCACTGTACTCCTTAGCAGATTCCTTAAATGTTATGGTGTTTGGAACACTTTGTCCCAAAGGTTGACATGCTAAAGAGAAGCTTTTATGAAGATCTAAAAAATCAGTACAAATAGTTCACTTTTGCATCCATGAGTTCTGTATCTCTTAAAAACTATAGACTTTTGTTTGCTTTTATTTATGGCCTTGTTTGCCTGCACTGTTACTTTTAAATGATTTGCATATGTGCATTCCCTTTGCTCCATGAATCCATTGACATTCTTACATTTCAGGTAATATGTGATCCCTGTATTTTTCCTTCCAAAATATGGAACAGCACAGTTAACAGTTTTGAAATTCATTTGCCAATTATAAGCCTATTCCAAATCCCATTGGTGCTAATTAGGCTCATACACTTATCTGTTATTGTATAAATATTATGCTAATGTTTGCATTATGTTGCAAATTAATATTTGAGGCTTAAATCCAGGATATCTTCATTGGCAGCCTTGCAAAAAAAGTGCTGGCAAGACATTTTATATGATTTTTGAAATTATATTAATGAGCTACAATACAACTATATTGCCATTTTCCAGTTGTTATGAGGCAATTTTCATTCCACACTGATGCAGTGGTGAAAGTGTAACTCTGGCACCTGATCTGATGCTTGAATAGAATAATGATTCCTTGAGAAAGTCATTTTAAACCAATTGGGAAAGACTTTATGCTCCAGTGCAGTATCTTTCAGGTGTTAAATACACTCTCAAGGCTCTCTCAATATTATACTGAAGGTCAGCTTGGATTATTTACTATTTACTACTTGGATTATTTAAATTCTGAAATGTGTCATCACTGCATACTATATATTTAAAGTAGTGTTTAATCATCTTAATGGATAATTGTTGATGTAGCATAAGTCCCAATGATTTCCTTGAGATGCTCATTGTTCTCTATGTATCTTGACTCATCTTTATTATCTACAAAATGTTTTGAGACATCCAGTGATAGTGAAAGTTGTTTTTTACACAAAAGTATGTCTTTCTTCTTTCTTGTATGTCACATCTGGCTCAAGAAAGTACAAACTCGCCGTCACTATGTTGATAAGTTTTCAAAAGGCTTTTTTTTCCTGTGACTTAATATGTGCCAACAGACACTCTGTACTCTCTGGTGGTAGAAACAGTTGATACAGTTACAGAATCACACAGCACAGAAACAGACCGTTCAGTCCAATCAGTCCATGCCGACCATAGTTCCAAACTAAACTAGTCCCACCCGCTTGCGCTTGGCCCATATCTCTCCAAATATTTCTTATTAATGCACTTATCAAAATGTCTTTAAAATGTTATAACTGTAACTGCACCCACCACTTTACATTGAAGTTCATTCCACACACAAACCACTTTCTGCTTTAAAACCCCTCATGTCTTTTCCTAAATCTTTCTCCACTCACCTTAAAAATATGGCCCCTTGTCTTGAAATCCCCTACTCTAAGGAAAAGAAGCCTGCCATTCACCTTGTCTATACCCCTTATTATTTTATAAACCTCTATAAGTTCAGCTGTCAACCTCCTGCACGTCTTCCTCCAAGTCCCAGCCTATCTAGCCTTTCCTTATAACTCAAACTCTCAATTCCTAGCAAAATCCTGGTAAATCTCTTCTGAACCCTCTTCAGCTTTATCATATCCTTCCTATAACAGGGGAACCAGAACTGGGTACAGTACTGCAGAAGGTGCCTCACTGTCATCTTGAGAAACATCAACATAACATCGCAACTCTTATACTCAAAGGTCTGAATTATGAAGGCAAACAATCTAAACACCTTCTAAATGACTGTCGGGAAGCCGGTGAGTCACTGTTTTTGAATCTTTAAAAAGATTACCTCAATCAGAAACACCTCGGAGCAGAGGTTTCTGGGAAGGGAGTGACTTTTTTTTCATCCCTCAGCTATATAACTGATCGTTGTGTAAACCAGAGACTCTACCCTTGTAGGGCCTCCCACCCATCCACCTCCTCTAACCTTATACACCAGGGACAAATCAAGGTAAGCTTCTCTTTTTTTTAACCTTCTGTTTAGGGGATTAGCAGGGATGGCAGTGCAGGTAGAGGAATGTTCCTCCTGCATGATGTATGAGGTGAGGGATGCCGTTAGTGTCCCATCCAAATACGTCTGCAGGAAGTGCACCCAACTCTTGCTCCTACAAGACCGCGTTAGGGAACTGGAGCGGGAGCTGGATGAACTTCAGATCATTCGGGAGGCAGAGTCAGTGATAGACAAGAGTTTCAGGGAAGTAGTTACTCCTAAGCGTGAAGAAAGCTGGGTGACTGTTAGAAGGGGGAAGAAGCAGTCAGTGCAGGGATCCCCTGTGGTCGTTCCCCTGAAAAACAAGTATATCGTTTTGGATACTGTTGGGGGCGGGGACTTACCAGGGCATGCAGTAGGGTGCAGGTCTCTGGCACAGAGTCTGTCCCTCTTGCACAGAATGGAAGGGGGGATAGGAAGAGAGTGATAGTCATTGGGGACTCAATAGTTAGAGGGACTGATAGAAGGTTTGTCGGGAACGAAAGAGACTCACGATTGGTGTGTTGCCTCCCAGGTACCAGGGTCTGTGATGTCTCGGATCGTGTCTTTGGGGTCCTGAGGGGAGAGGGTGACCAGCCCCAAGTTGTGGTCCACATAGGCACCAACGACATAGGTAGAAAGAGGGATAGGGATGTCAGGCAGGATTTCAGGGAGCTAGGGTGGAAGTTGAGAGCTAGAACAAACAGAGTGGCCATCTCTGGTTTGTTACCCGTGCCACGTAATAGCGAGGCAAAGAACAGGGAGAGATTTCAGCTGAACACGTGGCTGCAGGGATGGTGCAGGAGGGAGGGATTCAGGTACATGGACGATTGGGGCTCATTCTGGGGAAGGTGGGACCTCTACAAACAGGATGGTCTCCACTTGAACAAGAGGGGCACGAATATCCTGGGTGGGAAATTTGCTAGTGCTATTCGGGTGGATTTAAACTAGCTCAGAAGGGGGATGGGAAACTGAGGTGTAGTCCTAGTACACAGGAGGATGAGCGTAGGGAGGACATGGTCAGGACCTCACTGTCACAGGACTGTGCTGGCAGACAGCAAGCTGGATTGAAGTTTGCCTACTTTAATGCCAGGAGTATCTGGAGTAAGGTAGGTGAGCTTGCAGCTTGGATAGGTACCTGGGACTTCGATGTTGTGGCCATTTCGGAGACATGGATAGAGCAGGGTCAGGAATGGATGTTGCAGGTTCCAGGGTTTAGATCTTTCATTAAGGTCAGGGAAGGTGGTAAAAGAGGGGGAGGTGTGGCTTTGTTGGTCAAGGACAGTATAACGGCGGCTGAAAGAACCTTTGATAAGGACTCGTCTACTGAGGTGGTATGGGCTGAGGTTGCTGAGGAAGGTTTGTCGACTGAGTCAGAAGTATGGGTGGAAGTTAGGAACAGCAAGGGAGTAGTCATCTCACTGGGGGTTTTCTACAGACCCCCAAATAGCGGAAGAGAGATCGAAGAACTCATGGGCTGGCAGATTGTTGAAAAGTGCAAACGTGGCAGGGTTGTTGTTATGGGTGACTTCAACTTTCCCAATGTAGATTGGAACCTCCTTAGTGCAGATGGTTTGAATGGAGCTGTTTTTGTCAGGTGTGTTCAGAAGGGTTTCCTTACTCATTATGTGGATAGGCCGACGAGGGGGGAGGCGATTTTGGATTTGGTGCTCGGCAATGAGCCAGGACAGGTGTCAGATCTTGTGGTGGGGGAACACTTTGGCGACAGTGACCACAATAGCCTCACATTTGCCATAGCCATGGAAAGGGAAAGGAGCAGTTACCAGGGAAGATACTTAACTGGGGTAAAGGAAACTATGACGCCATCAGACAGGAGTTGGGAAGTACAGATTGGGAGCAATTGTTCCACAGGAAGGGCACAGCAGACATGTGGAGGCTGTTCAAGAGCAGTTGTTGCGAGTGCTGTATAAGTTTGTTCCTCTGAGACAGGCAAGAAGGGGTAAGATTAAAGAGCCTTTGATGACGGGTACAGAGGTGCTTCTTGTCAAAAAGGCAGCGTACGTAAGGTGGAGGAAGCAAGGGTCTAGCACAGCTTTAGAGGATTACAGGGTTGCTCGGAAGGAGCTGAAAAGTAGACTGAGGACAGACAGGAGGGGGCAAGAAAAAGGCATGGCAGGAAGGATTAGGGAGAACCCGAAGGCATTTTACTCATACGTGAGGAATAAGAGAATGATCAGGGAGAAGGTAGGGCCGATCAGGGATAGCGTAGGGAACTTCTGTGTGGAGTCTGAGCAGATAGGGGAAGCCCTAAATGAGTTTGTTGCTTTGGTTTTCACTAAGGAAAGGGACCTTGTTGTGAATGAGAACTTTGAGGAGCAGGAAAGCAGGCTTGAACAGATCAAGATTGAGGATTTTGATGTGCTGGAAATTTTGGCAAACATTAAGGTTGATAAGTCCCCAGGGCCAGACCAGATTTATCCTAGGTTGCTCCGGGAAGCGAGAAATGAGGTTGCTGAGCCGTTGGTGAAGATCTTTGCTTCCTCACTCTCCACGGGAGTCGTACCAGAAGATTGGAGGGAGGCAAATGTTGTTCCTCTTTTCAAGAAAGAGAATGGGGAAATCCCTGGTAATTACAGACCAGTCAGTCTTATGTCTGTGGTCAGCAAGGTTTTGGAAGGAATTCTGAGGGATAGGATTGATGACTATTTAGAAAAGCATAGCGTGATTAAAGGGAGTCAGCATGGCTTTGTGAGGGGCAGGTCATGCCTTACAAATCTTATTGAGTTCTTTGAGGAAGTCACGAGACAGGTTGACGAGGGTCAAGCAGTGGATGTGGTGTACATGGACTTCAGCAAGGCATTTGATAAGGTTCCCCACGGCAGACTCATTCATAAAGTCAGGAGGTATGGAATACAGTGTGATTTGGCTGTCTAGATTCAGAATTGTATCAGTGATAATGGGAACTGCAGATGCTGGAGAACCCAAGGTAACAAAGTGTGGAGCTGGATGAACACAGCAGACCAAGCAGCATCTCAGGAGCACAAAAGCTGACATTTCCGTCCTCTGATGAAGGGTCTAGGCCTGAAACATCAGCTTTTGTGCTCCTGAGATGCTGCTTGGCCTGCTGTGTTTATCCAGCTCCACACTTTGTTATCTTGGATTCAGAATTGGTTGGCTGACAGGAGGCAGAGAGTGGTTGTAGGTGGTAAGTATTCTGCCTGAAGGCCAGTGCTGAGTGGTGTCCTGCAGGGCACTGTTCTTGGGCCTCTGCTCTTTGTAGGTTTTATAAATGACTTGGATGAGCAGTTCGAGGGGTGGGTTAGTATGTTTGCTGATGACACAAAGGTTGGAGGTGCCGCTCATAGTATCGAGGGCTATTGCAGGCTTCAGCGAGACATTGACAGAATGCAGAGCTGGGCTGAGGAATGGCAGATGGAGTTCAACCTGGATAAATGCGAAGTGATGCATTTTGGAAGGTAGAACTTAAATGCTGAATATAGGATTAAAGGCAGGATTCTCGGCAGTGTGGAGGAACAGCGGGATCTTGGTGTTCAGCAAGGTATTTGATTTGATAAGGTTCCCCATGGTAGGCTCATTCAGAAGGTCAGGAGGAATGGGATACAGAATTGCCTGGCCAACAGAAGACAGTGAGTGGTAGTAGAAGGAAAATATTCTGCCTGGAAGTCAGTGATGAGTAGTGTTCCACAGGGCTCTGTCCTTGGGCCTCTACTGTTTGTAATTTTTATTAATGACTTGGATGAGGGGATTGAAGGATGGGTCAGCAAGTTTGCAGACGACACGAAGGTTGGAGGTGTCAAGGGACATGCACATGGGCAGCAGTGAATTGAGGGGAATGTAGGTTAGGTTATATTATTTTTGGATTAGGATTATTCCACGGCAAGACATTGTGGGCCGAAGGGCCTGTACTGTGCTGTACTTTTCTATGTTCTATACGTGATGCAAACTTGAAAGAATTATATACCTGAACACGTCGGTTTCTCTATTCTATAACACTGTGTAAAGCCTTTGTTTGCATTTAACCAAATTAAACTCGATTTGCCTTCAGTCCATTGACTCAGTTGATCAAGATCTCTTTGTAATTTTAGATAACCTTCTTCACTGTCCATTATACCACCAATTTTGGTGTCATCTGCAAACTTACTAACCATGCTTTCTGTATTAATGTTGGTCATCAGATTGTCAGGTGTTTACATATCTCTCTATTGCCTTTAAAACTCTCCAACTAAGAAATCACATAAGGAGCACACTTGAAATAATAATAATATTATGAAGGTGCAAGCTTGACTTACCTGATTAATTGGGAGACAGTATTATGAATCTGTCCTAAGAACAAGTTTGATTGAT
The DNA here is from genome assembly GCF_030684315.1 of Stegostoma tigrinum. Lineage (NCBI taxonomy): Eukaryota > Metazoa > Chordata > Chondrichthyes > Orectolobiformes > Stegostomatidae > Stegostoma > Stegostoma tigrinum. The sequence continues at coordinate 30,126,002 of NC_081374.1, forward strand.
ATGTTTGCCACAGCAAACAAATAATTCTCAGTTTGGGAGCTTTGATTAATTGTGGAATGATAGTTGTTCATCATCCTTTTGCCAGAAAAGTAAGAACATGATAATTGAGTCTGATGCATTACCTTCTTGATTTTCCATTTACTCAGAATGACATGGTTAAAGGCAAACAAAAGCATTCACTAATGCATAAATATGTTCCATTGACAACATATGGCCTAAGCTGCAAACGCTTCAGATAATTGCTTCTAAACGTCTGTTATTTTGACAGAGATAAAATGAATTTTTAGTATCATATGCTACCCACTTATACAGTTTGTTTTAATCTTCTTGTAATTCCTCCAGTATAGAGAAAAATCGCCAATAGTTTTCAGCCTGTGCTGTGCTCTGTTTAGTGTTCTATTTCACATCCGTTGGAGAGATCAGGAATACATGATAATATTCTTTACATTTTATCCTTTACACAAGTATGGCCAAACGGTGTCTTCCCTAGTGTTTCAGAATGCTTTTAGTTCAAAGGAAATAAGTCTACCTATCAAAACAGAATTTTCCATTGGATACAAGGCTTTAGTCATTGGGGAGGAAATAGCTGAGTGGTACTATCGCTGGACTGTTAATCCAGAGACCCAAATAATGTTCTGAGGATTTGGGTTCAAATCCTGCCATGGCAGATGGAGGAATTTAAATTAAAAAAGAAACAAACTAAAATTAAGAGTCTAATGATGACTGTGAATCCATTGCCAACTGTCAGGAAAAACCTACCTGGTTCACTAATGTCCTTTAGCGAAGGAAACTGCCATCATTACCTGGTCTGGCCTACATGTTACTCCACACCCACAGCAATGTTGTTGACTCTTAACTGCCCTCTGGATAATCAGGGATGGGCAATAAATGCTGCCTAGCCAGTAACACCCTCGTCCCATGAATGAATAAAGAAGAAAAAAGAGGTCATGTTGGATCATAATAAGTGGTCCAGAATATCAACATCTGGAGGCAGAAGAATGAGAAATATTCATCAACAATATTAATCTTCAATATCCACACATAAGAGCAGATCAGTAATTGCAATTGTACAAAAAGCCATTGTTTAAACTTGTGGATTACCAAAGTCACTTAGTAATGATCTTCTACTTAACTGCTTTTTTTGCTGATATTCTTCTGGCAGAATGGAACCCAAAGACTGAACCAAGAAGCCAACTCTAGCCCTCTACCCTCTTCATGGTATTATCTTTGTTCACTGTACCAGATATTCCTAGAGCTTCTCATGATGTTGTGCTGTTACTTTCCTCTCAGTTTGGAAATATTACTGGGCATTCTCCCCTACAATATCAAGTATTCCACCATTGTTTCCAAGGTTGGTTGTTGGGTGACGTGTCTGTGGCAGTGGTCAGCAACTGTGGATTGGAACCTGAGACTTCCATTTTAGAGACAGGGGTCAAGCAGGACTGCATCATCGTGCCTACACTGTTCACCATCTTTACTGGCTTCATCCTCCATCTCACTAGCCAAAACCTGCTCAAGCGAATTCAAATCATTTACTGTATGGATGTCAGGCTGTTCGATCTTATTTAGGTTCAAGGCTGAGAGCAAGGTCTCCACCACCTCCACCTCGGTGCTTCAATATGCTAATGACAATGCCATCACAGTACACTTTGTGGAAGATCTGCAACTCATCTTGAATGCTTTGCCAAAGCATATAAGCTCCTAGCCCTTACCCTGAACATAAAAAATAATCTGGTGCTCCATCAGCCCCCTTACAACAGTCCTTCCACCTCTCCGACAAAAAGGATTAATAACCATCCCCTTGAAAGTGTGGATCATTTCCCCTACCTCGACAACCTTTCCTCCTCCAAGGTTAATATTGCAGAAATACAACACCATGTCAGCTGTGCCAGTAGACCCTATGCCCGACTCAGAAGAAAGGCATTTGAAAACCATGACCTACAGTCCTAGGCTAAAGCTGTAATCTACAAACCCACATTCCTTCCCACATTGCTGTAAAGAGACTAAACACAGACTGCCCACAGTAGGCACCTTAAAGCACTGGAACAACTCCATCAGAGATCTCTGCAAAAATTCCTACAGATCACCTGGGAAGACTAGTGCGTTAACGCCAGCGTCTCTGTGGAGGACATAGCCAACATGACCACCATCATAATTCAACAGCAACTTTGATGGACCAGCCATGTCATCCGAATGCCCAATTCACGCTTCCCAAAATATTTCATGTGTTCACAGCTGAAGGAAGTTCAGCATGCCCCTGGTTGCCAAAAGAAATGCTTCAATGATAATATCTGGACCGACCTCAAGAAACTCCACATCAATATCAATAACTGGGAGGACATGGCAACAAACCAAAATCACTGGAGGAATAACATCCAACGAGGAGCTAAATGCCATGAAAATTATCTATGCTGCGCCTTTAAACAGAAGCGACTCTTGTGTAAGGACAGACAGAACACCAGGATGGCCCACCCACCCTCCCACACTGCAATAGAATCTGTGAACCTTTGATTGGCCTTTTCAGCCATCCTGAAGGCTCTCACATTGACATCCTTATGGCGTTCAATCATACTCAACCTGTGTGATCATCACAAAATCGACTGGCTAGCTTCAGAAATCAAGGGGCCACATATTGGTATGGAAATATAGGAAAGAGTAGTGCTCACAGTCATATTGAATACCCAAAGCAATGTTAATTCTCTAAAGACAGAAGTTGGAGAAACATGGTTTTAAAGGGATAGTTTTAAACAAAGTGGAGGAATCTTACTGGCTTTAAATTTTTCAGAGGTCCAAACCAAATTGAGATCCCAAGTCTTTGAAACAAACATCAGACATACTCAACAACATGAAAAACATCCTCAAATAGAAGCGCAAACAGTATCTTCAACTTTTAAAAAGATATTTTAATCAATATGCTTCAGTATGTTCTGACACACCACCGGAGATGGGTGGAGCTTGAGCTCAGGCTTTCTGGACAAAGGTAGGGATGCTACCAATGCACCCCAAAAGCCCTATAATGTCCAACTTGTATTTTCTAATTAACCTGTCAGAGATGTTATTACACATCCCTGGAGCAGGTGGAGCTTGAAACTGGGTGTCCTAGTCCAGAGGTAGGGGCACTATAACTACAGCACAAGAACTTCTTATTCCAACTTCGAGCCCTTACTTAACAATTTTAACCTGCACAAAACATAGGCATCTATTAAGAGGATAATTAATAGTTTCAGCTCAGGCACGCGTTATGCATTCATTCAAATTTCCTTTCAATGAATTTTATGGTAAGGAAAATTAGAAGAATTTTCATTTAATTTGATTTTGTAATTCATTACAGTAACCATCAATACACTATACAAATGATTTGGAAGCAAATAAAGTCATATTGTTGAGCATTAGAAATGATGAGCATAGATCTCCTATTCAACCTTTCGGATTGAAATACAGGTTGTAGAAATGATCCATTCATTGAAGTATCTTTTCTGGTTGGTTTTATTCTTAGTTGATGAAAATAATTTCATTTAAGTGATGCTTGAGACAAAGAATGCAGTTTTAACTGTTTGTTTTCTGCAATCAGTTATTACTTACAATTAATCACTCAAACAGCCATTGATATCTTGTAATTGGCGTATTATTGCTTTCTTTTGTTGCACCACTCCTCCACAATGCTTATGTTCATTGATATTGGTTTGATTTCTGAACTTGATGTAATACTGCAGACTCAATTAAGCAATGATGGTAACAAAGTGTGGAGCTGGATGAACACAGCAGGCCAAGCAGCATCTTAGGAGCACAAAAGCTGACATTTCGGGACTAGACCCTTCATCAGAAAAGGGGGATGGGGAGGGGATTCTGAAATAAATAGGGAGAGAGGGGGAGGCAGACTGAAGATGGATAGAGGAGAAGATAGGTGGAGAAGAGAGTATGGGTCGGGTGGTAGGGAGGGAATAGGTCAGTCCGGGGGGACGGACAGGTCAAGGGGGCGGGATGAGGTTAGTAGGTAGGAAATTGAGGTGCGGCTTGAGGTGGGAGGAGGGGATAGGTGAGAGGAAGAACAGGTCAGGCAGGCTGGGACGAGCTAGGCTGGTTTTGGGATGCTGTTGGTGGAGGGAAGATTTTGAAGCTGGTGAAATCCATATTGATACCATCGTGCTGCAGGGTTCCCAAGCGGAATATGAGTTGTTGTTCCTGCAACCTACGGGTTGGTATGGTATTTTGACGCTCCAGAAGTATATAAAATCAATTGTTACATACAGTTTGCTATTTCAAAGTTGTTATCTGTTTTAATTGTGTATAGAAAATTGACAGGATTGTTAGCTATCTAAGGAACTTCTTCACTTCCACGTTTTTAAGAAAATTTTTGTTAACATTTCCTGCAGAAATCTTTGCTAAATATTCTAATGGAAAGGCAAAGATGCCTGTGGATGAGGGAATTGAGTGTAATATTTCCAAATTCTCAGATGATACAAAACCAGGTGGGTGTTGAGGAGTATATAAAGATGATTTAGGGCAATTGTAGCTGTACAATATATGGCAAATGCATAATCACATGGTTAAATGTAAAGTTGACCAATTCTTGGTGGGATAAATAGAATGACAGAGGATTACTTACGTGCTGGTAGATTGAGAAAGGTTGATGAACAAACAGACCTGGCCATTGTATACCAGTTATTGAAAGCAAGCATATAGCAGTTAGGAAGGAAAATAGTATGTTCACATTCATCAGAAGAGGGTTTACCACAGTAGCAAGGAAAATTAATTGCAGCTATACAGGTAATTGGTCCAAAACAATTGGAGCATTGTGTACAAAATTGGTTTCCTTACTAAAGAAATGACAAACTTGCCACAGAATGAGTGCAGTGATTATTCACCAGACTGATTCCTGAGCTGACGGGTTTGTTACATGAGAAAAGATTGAGTTAACAAGGCTTGGGAGTTTTAAAAAGAATAGCTAGATTCTACTTGAAATGCATAACATTCTGATAGGTCTGGATGAGAAGATGATATTTCTTCTGGTTACACGGTCTAGAATAAGATGATGTTTCCCCTGATCTGAAGGAGGTCATTTGGAACTGAAATTAGGAGCAATTTATTCATTCAGTGGGTGACAAACCTGCAGAATTGTCTGCTGCTGAAAACCGTGACGGTGAATTCACTGGAAATATTTAATAAAGAAATAGATTTCTAGAAGCTAAAGTTGTCATGGGGCACGGGGTGTGAGCAGGAGTTTACGATTGAGATAGAGTTTCAGCCATGATCATATTCAATGGAGGAACTGGATTGATGAGCAAAATGGCTGACTCTTGCTCCTAGATAACAAAGTGTGAAGCTGGATGATGCTGCTTGGCCTGCTGTGTTCATCCAGCTTCACACTTTGTTATCTTGGATTCTCCAGCATCTGCAGTTCCCATTATCTCTGACTCTTGCTCCCATTTTTCGTTCATGTTGTGGTTCAGAAGAACAGCACTTTTCAATGGAAACACAGTGATGTAAATGTTGAGTTGGTGTAATATTGTAAAATAGTGAACCAGCAGCATTTATTTTCAGAAGGAATAAAAGTCGGACGAGGTATACAATTACCAGCTGATTTGATATAACCTGCTTTTTTCACAAACTTGAAATCTACCCAATGATTGCAAATTTGTTCTTTTTTCCATTTAATACTGGTTCAACTCTTCTGGGGTTAACTTTCTCAATCCATTCCCCCAATTAGCTGCCGTAAGGTCGGCCGAAGATTGGCAGGAAGCCATTTATGCATATACATTTTCTGCCAATCTTTCACCAAATTATAGCAGTCAGTCTGAAAGGAAATCTCCAAAATTTCAATTCTATTACTATTTCATTGAGCCATAGTGCAGTTACAATTGTGGATCTAGATCTTAAAAAGTTCAAATTTGGAAACCATAAAAGTGAAAGACATCAATTTGGATCGTCTAAGATTAGGGCTTCCTTTTAATCATTTTGACTGTTCATTCGTTTTTGCTGCATTGTTTATTCAAGCTTTAAGAAGTGGAATTTTCATTATGTAGCTCTATTTTGCTCATCAAAAGAAATGGCCTCATAATTTTAAGATCAAACACAACATTTTGTGTATCAAGATATCGAGGAAAGAAGTGATGTGGGGTGGGAGGGATGCTAATCAAAATCAAAGAGCAATACATCAAAAGATGTGCTAAATTTGATCTGAACATTTCACTCTATCCTGTTAGTTCTATTGCTGCAGCACAGAAGTAATGCTTCATATCTAGAACTGCTCAAGCTTGTTCTGACAACCTGCCTCATATATTGTCAGAGCTCGGATGGTAAAGTCTGTCAGCAATTTATTTCCATTACCCACAACCTGTCCCTGGACTATTGTTTAACGTAAAGTGTATTGCTCACTCTTCCTGGTGAGCAAGAAAAAACAGAGCGTGTTAAATAGAAATGTTATTTATTTTTTTAATATTTTTATTTTAATAAAGCAAAATTAGTGAAGACAGAATCAGTCTCAGTCAGGTGGAATTTTTGTGATAGTGTCTGTCTGAGTGTTTGACTAGAAGGATGGGGGTGGTATGTGAGATGTAGAATCAGGTGGAGTAGGTTGTCTGCTGCTGGAACTGATCCAAGACTCAAGCAATTTTCATTGTGATCTCATTAACGTTATCACATCATTTTCACGTACTTTGAGTAACTGAATTGTCAGACAAAATGAGAAAGTGTAGCTCAAGCCAGCCCAGGGATCCTTGTGAGCTAAGGGCTAATCATGTGAAAAAGGCAAGCAGGTCCAGTGGAGATTCATGAATGCACTTCCTGACCCCGTAAAAGTAATTTAGAAACCATTTTCTAACCTATGAGGACTAATGCTGAGGCTGCTCAGCCCCTGGTTGCAGTTGAAGGCAGCACAACTCCTTCCTAATGTGGCAGCATTGTACCATTTGCATTATACAGAGATAGTAGGAACTGCAGATGCTAGAATCTGAGATAACAAGGTGTAGAGCTGGATGAACTCAGCAGGCCAAGCAGCATCAGAGGAGCAGGAAAGATGTTATTTTGGGCCGAGACCCTTCTTCCGAAATGGGGGAGAGGAAGGGGATTCTGAAATAAATAGAAAGAGAGGGGGAGGCAGGTAGAAGATGGATAAAGGAGAAGATAGGTGGAGAGGAGACGGATAGGTCAAAGAGGCAGGTGTGGAGCCAGTAAAGGTGAGTGAGGGTGGGGATTTAGGGAGGGAATAGGTCAGCCCAGGGAGGACAGACAGGTCAAGAGGTCATGAGTCTAGTAGGCAGGAGATGGGGCTGGGGCTTGAGGTGAGAGGAGGGGATAGGTGGGAGGAAGGACAGTTTAGGGAGATGGGGACAAGCTGGGTTGGTTTTGGGATGAGGTTGGGGGAGGGGAGATTTTGCAGGGTTCCCAACCCTGCAGCCCAATGGTATCAATGTGGACTTCACAAGCTTCAAAATCTCTCCTCCCCCAACCATATCCCATCCCTACCTCTCTAACCTGTCCTGCCTCCCACTATCCCCCCCTCCCACCTCAAGCCCCACCTCCATCCCCTACCTACTAGCCTCATCCTTGACCTGTCCGTCCTCCCTGGACTGACCTATCCCCTCCCTTACTCCCCATCTACACTCACCTTTACTGGCTCCACCCCTGCCTCTTTGACCTGTCTGCCTCCTCTCCATCTATCTTCTCCTTTATCCATCTTCTATCTGCCTCCCCGTCTCTCCCTATTTATTTCAGAACGCCCTTCCCATTCCCCATTTCTGAAGATGGACCCAGGCCCGAAATGTCAGCTTTCCTACTCCTCTGATGCTGCTTGGCCAGCTGTGTTCATCCAGTTCGACACCTCGTTACCTTATATTATACAGATGTAATGTGCTATACAGCTGGAGCAGGCTATAATTTGGTCTCCTGTTTACACTGGGCTCTTGGCTGCTCATTTAGAGGACCTAACCAAAGTGGTGCTGGGGTGTAGGTGGAAACAGGAAAGTAAATGCTGAACTGCCTTTTCAAAAAAATTGGACTGACAGCTTGCTCTCACCCTGCAAAAAGGATATTAAAAAATACGCTGACGTGTTCAGCAATTTCATGGGAGAAAGACAGAAATGGTATTGTGTAGAAAGAGGCTATTTTCCCCATATAAATGTTGTTGGTATTTATTTGGAATTGTCTCTAGGGTTTGAAAATAGTTCATGTTTGCTTAAAGCATAACTAAGTACAATATCTAAGTATTCTAAGAGACTATGTTTAAATTTGTGTGACTCAGTTGAACTCTTCTAGATTGAAAACCATCCACATCACAGGATTTAGACATTTAACCTGAGAAAATACCATTCAGTTGCTCAATGATAGTGGTCTGGCCATTTAAAACAGATAACGGGAATGTTTCTCTCACTAGTTGTGAATCTTTGGAACACTGTCCCTTAAGTAAATGGTAAAGCAGTGTCTTTAAATATTTTTAAGGCAGAAGTGGCTAGATTCCTGGTGAATAAAGGGATGAAAGGTTATCAGGGTAGATATGAATGTGGATTTGAGGTTACAATGTGGAACACAATTTCCATATGATAAAATCTATCGAACCATATTGCAACATTTACAATGCATATTCACAGGAATTATACTGTGAGTCATTACCAGGCTATAGGAGACATTACTTTAACTATCACTCGCAATTCATAAATATATGATTTTCATATCTACTATCAAATAAGAACATTTGTCATAACCTACAGGTGTGTTAGAACATAGAACATAGAACATCGAACAGTACAACACAGAACAGGCCCTTCAGCCCACAATGTTGTGCCGACCATTGATCCTCATGTATGCATCCTCAAATTTCTGTGACCATATGCATGTCCAGCAGTCTCTTAAATGACCCCAATGACCTTGCTTCCACAACTGCTGCTGGCAACGCATTCCATGCTCTCACAACTCTCTGTGTAAAGAACCCGCCTCTGACATCCCCTCTATACTTTCCACCAACCAGCTCAAAACTATGACCCCTCGTGCTAGCCATTTCTGCCCTGGGAAATAGTCTCTGGCTATGAACTCTATCTATGCCTCTCATTATCTTGTATAACTCAATTAGGCCCCCTCTCCTCCTCCTTTTCTCCAATGAAAAGAGACCAAGCTCAGTCAACCTCTCTTCATAAGATAAGCCCTCCAATCCAGGCAGCATCCTGGTAAACCTCCTCTGAACCCTTTCCAAAGCATCCACATCTTTCCTATAATAGGGCGACCAGAACTGGACGCAGTATTCCAAGTGCGGTCTAACCAAAGTTTTATAGAGCTGCAACAAGATCTCACGACTCTTAAACTCAATCCCCCTGTTAATGAAAGTCAAAACACCATATGCTTTCTTAGCAACCCTGTCCACTTGGGTGGCCATTTTAAGGGATCTATGTATCTGCACACCAAGATCCCTCTGTTCCTCCACACTGCCAAGAATCCTATCCTTAATCCTGTACTCAGCTTTCAAATTCGACCTTCCAAAATGCATCACCTCGCATTTATCCAGGTTGAACTCCATCTGCCACCTCTCAGCCCATCTCTGCATCCTGTCAATGTCCCGCTGCAGCCTACAACAGCCCTCTATACTGTCAACGACACCTCCGACCTTTGTGTCGTCTGCAAACTTCCTGACCCATCCTTCAATCCCCTCATCCAAGTCATTAATAAAAATTACAAACAGTAGAGGCCCAAGGACAGAGCCCTGTGGAACACCACTCACCACTGACTTCCAGGCAGAATATTTTCCTTCTACTACCACTCGCTGTCTTCTGTTGGCCAGCCAATTCTGTATCCAGGCAGCTAAGTTCCCCTGTATCCCATTCCTCCTGACCTTCAGAATGAGCCTACCATGGAGAACCTTATCAAATGCCGTACTGAAGTCCATATGAACCACATCCACAGCTCGACCCTCATCAACCTTTCTAGTCACATCCTCAAAGAACTCGATAAGGTTTGTGAGGCATGACCTACCCCTCACAAAGCCGTGTTGACTGTATTTGATCAAGCCATGCTCTTCCAGATGGTCATAAATCCTATCCCTCAGAATCCTTTCTAACACCTTGCAGACGACAGACGTGAGACTTACTGGTCTGTAATTGCCAGGGATTTCCCTATTTCCTTTCTTGAAGAGAGGAATTACATTTGCCTCTCTCCAGTCCTTAGGTACGACTCCAGTGGAGAGCGAGGATGCAAAGATCTTCGCAAGTGGCGAAGCAATTGCATTTCTCGCTTCCCAAAGCAGCCGGGGACAAATCTGGTCCGGGCCTGGCGACTTGTCAATCTTAATGTTTGACAAAATTTTCAGCACATCAGCTTCCTCTATCTCTATCCATTCCAGCATGCACACCTGCTCTTCAAAGGTTTCATTCACTACAAAGTTCGTTTCTTTCGTAAAGACAGAAGCAAAAAACTCATTTAGGGCTTCCCCTACCTCCTCAGGCTCCACACACAAGTTCCCTATGCTATCCCTGATCGGCCCTACTCTTTCTTTGACCATTCTCTAATTCCTCACATTAGTGTAAAATGCCTTTGTGTTTTCCCGGATTCCTTCTGCCAAGCCTTTCTCGTGCCCCCTCCTGGCTCTCCTCAGACCATTTCTGAGCTCCTTCCTTGCCCGCGTGTAATCCTCTCTAGCTGAACTTGACCCTAGCTTCCTCCACCTTATGTAAGCTACCTTCTTCCTTTTCACAAGAAGCTCCACCGCTCTCGTCATCCAAGGTTCCTCTATCTTACCCCTTCTTGCCTGTCTCAGAGGGACATATTTACTCATCACTCCCAACAACTATTCCTTAAACAGTCTCCATATGTCTATAGTTCCCTTACCATGGAACAATTGCTCCCAGTCCATGCTTCCTAACTCATGTCTAATCGCGTCATAGTTTCCTCTTCCCCAATTAAATATCCTCCCATTTTGCCTAATCCTCTCCTTCTCCATAGCTATGTAGAATGTGAAGCAGTTATGGTCACTATCACCAAAATGCTCTCCCACCACAAGATCTGATACCTGCCCCGGCTCGTTTCGAGCACCAAGTCTAGAATGGCCTCTCCCCTCGTCGGCCTGTCAACGTACTGCATTAGGAAACCCTCCTGAACACACCTTACAAAAACATCTCCATTCAAATCTTCTGCTCGAAGGAGGTTCCAATCAATATTAGGAAAGTTAAAGTCACCCATTACAACAACCCTACTGCGTCCACACTTTTCCAAAATCTGTCAACCTATGCTTTCTTCAATCTCCCTGCTTCTATTGGGGAGCCTGTAGTAAACCCCTAACGAGGTGACTACTCCCTTGCTGTTCCTAATTTCCACCCACACTGACTCGGTAGGCAGATCTTCCTCGACAATGGAAGCTTCTGTAGCTGTGATACCCTCTCTGATTAGTAGTGCTACACCCTCTCCTTTTTTTCCCCCCTCCCTGTTCTTTTTAAATGTTCTAAACCCTGGAACATCCAGCAACCATTCCTGCCCATGAGAAACCCATGCCTCTGTTATGGCCACAACATCATAGCACCAGGTAATGATCCATGCTCTAAGTTCATCACTTTCATTCCTGATACTCCTTGCATTAAAGCAAACACACTTTAACTGATCCCTTGGTTCCTTCCCACTAGCTGGTCTACCTCTTGCTACTGCCTCACCTACATCAACTCTCACCTCTGGTATACAGCTCAGGTTCCCACCCCCCTGCCATACTAGTTTAAACCCTCTCGAACTACTCGATCAAACCTTCCACCCAGGACATTGGTCCCTTTCCAGTTCAGATGCAACCCGTCCTTCTTGTACAGGTCCCACCTTCCCCAGAAGGCATCCCAATTATCTACATATCTGAAGCCCTCCCTCCTACACCAGCTGCGTAGCCACGTGTTCAGCTGCGCTCGCTCCCTGTTCCTCACCTTGCTATCTTGTGGCACTGATGGTAAACCAGAGAACACTACTCTGTTCGTCCTGCTCGGCAGCTTCCATCCTAACTCCCTGAAATCACTTTTTATATCCTCAATCCTATTCCTGGCTATATCATTAGTGCCAATATGTAACACGATTTCTGGCTGTTCGCCCTCCCCTTTTAGAACCTTATACACCCGATTGGAGACGTCCCGGACGCTGGCACCAGGGAGGCAACATACCTTCCAGGAATCCCGATCCTGACCACAAAATCTCCTGTCAATTCCCCTAACTATCGAGTCCCCTACCACAAGTACTTTTCTATTCTGCCCCCTTCCCTTCTTTGCCACAGTGTCAGGCTCAGTGCCAGAGAACTGACTACTATGGCTTTCCTCTGGTAGGTCATCCCCCCCAGCAGTATCCAAAACGGTATACTTATTGCTGAGGGGAATGCCCACAGGGGATCTCTGCACTGTCTGTCTGTTCCCTTTCCTCCCCCTAACTGTAACCCATCTATCCTTGTCCTGAGCCTTAGGAGTGACCAACTCCCTGTAACTCCTCTCAATTAACCCCTCTGCCTCCCGAATGATCCGTAGTTCATCCAGCTCCAGCTCCATTTCCCTAACACGGTTTTCAAGGAGCTGTAGTTGGGTGCACTTCCCGCAGATGTAGCCAGCGGAGACGTGTGCCACATCTCCCAACTGCCACATTCTGCAGGAGGAGCAAGCAACTGCCCTAGCATCCACACCCCACTTATCTGAACACCCACTCAGTACTAAAGTAGAAAGCTTACGTCAAGTAATAATAACAAATTAATAACAAACTTATATTCAATAGAGAAAGTTTAGAATGAGCCTTACCTTATTAACTAGGTTAGCGGAGGAGGGTGGGTGGGAGACACTACAGTTGTAGAGTCTCGGGTTTAGCCGCCTTGCTGATATATATACTCACTGCTTACCTTCCCGGCTGCCCCTCTGGTCCTCGTCACTTCCTCCGCTGCTCCTGCTCCTTCTCTGAAAGAGGAAAAACATGTTGTTGTACATGTCTCTAAGCGACTTGTGTGTGTAGACTGAATGGGACGAGTGATTTGATTTTGGATCTATCGAGACAGGTGTGGTGATAAAGTAATGGGATTGGTTGTACACATTGCAGATTCACAACTTTGAGGAAGAACAAAAAAAACCTATGCAGGATACCTGACTAAAAAAAATCAGTTTCACAAAACGTTTATTAGATGGTGATAGTCCATGTGTCAATGATCAATTGTGCCCATGTTATTAACAACATTCTGCAATAGATCTTTACTAATTAACGATATGTTGATTACAATGAACAAACTTTGATGGTGGAGCTGTTCTTCTATTCAAAGATTTCTTGAAAATATTCTAGCCAGATCTCTAATTCTTTAAAACATTTGGCTTCTATTACCACCAAAAGAAATGAATATTATGGTAAATCTTTAATCACACCACTTTCCTTATTTTTATTATATCATAGTGAAGCAGACCATAATTCTAAATATCTTATCCAATTGAGAAGGAATGTCGATAAAAGGGATACTGTGGATGTAGTATATCTGGACTTCTGGAAGACATTTGATGATATGTCACACAAAAGGTTAATGCAGATGGGGTTAGGAGTAATTTATTAGCTTGGGTTGAAGATTGGCTAGCCAGCAGAAAGCAAAGAGTTAGGTTGAAAAAGGGATGGCACAGTGGCTCAATGGTTAGCACTATTGCCTCACAGCACCAGGGGCCTGGGTTCAATTTCACCCTCGGGCAACTGTCTGTGTGGAGTTTGCACATTCTCCCCATGTCTGCATGGGTTTCCTTCAGGTGATTCCGTTTCCTCCCACAGTCCAAAGATACACAGTTTAGGTGGATTGGCCATGCTAAATTGCCCACAGTGTTCTGGGATGTGTAGATTAGGTGGGTTACAGGGATATGGGTCTGGGTGGTCCAAGGGTTGGTGTGGACTTATTGGGTAAAGGGCCTGTTTCCACACTGTAGGGGTTATATGATAATTGGGCTTTTTTCTAATTGGCCATCTCTAACTACTGGGGTGTCTTTGGGCTCAGTCCTCAGTTTCCAACTATTTATAAGCTATATTAGTTACTTAGATGTGGGAACAGAAAGTATTTTCACTAAATTTTCAGAGCACACTACAATAGCTGGGAAAGTAAGTTGTAATAAAGAAATAAGAAATTTACAAATTACATTATTTTATGTGAATGTGACAAAATTTGGCAGGTGAACTTTAACACAGATAAGTGTGGGATTGTCTGTTTTCGGTAGAAGAATGGAAAGGCAATTTTTTACCTAAATGGAGAGAAATTTCAGAGAGCTTGGGCGCAGAAAAAATTGGGTGTCATTGTACAAGAATTGCTGGAAACTGGTGTGTAGATACTGCGGGTAATAAGGAAGGCAAACAAAATTTTGGTATATAATGCTAAAGGAATAGAGTATAAAAGCAGGAAACTATTACTGCAACTATATAGGTATATGAGGCTGCACCTGGAGTATTATTTTTGTGTAATTCTGGTCCCCTTATTTGAAAAGGCTTGCAGTTACATTGGAAGCAGTTTAGAGGAAGTTCATTGGATTGATTCCAGAGATGAGTGTTTTGCCTAATGAAGAGAAAGTGAGCAGTTTAGACCTATGCTCTCTAGAATTTAGAAGAATGAGTAGAGATCTAATTTGAGGTCTTTTAAATTCTAAAGAGGATTGACAAAGTGCATATAGAAAGCATATATTCTTATGTGAGGAAATCTAGAATGAGAAGTCATAGTTTTACAGTAATGGGTAACAGATTTAAAAGAGATGAGGACAAATTACTTCTTTCAAAGGGTTGCGAATCTGTGGATTGACTACCCCAGAGGGAAGTGAATATAGGGACATTGAATAAATTTTAAGCAATTTTTTAAATGAGTAATGGTTTGAAGGGATAAGGAGAATGAGCAAGAAAGTGGGGTTGATGCCAACGTGATATCAACCGACATCATATTAAGTGGCAGAGCAAGATCCGGGGGTTTAAATTCCTACTCCTGCTTCTAATTCTTACGTCATTATGTTGAGTTGAAGCCAAGACATTTAATTGTAGAATGTAAATGGATGTAAGCAATTCCTAAAAATATCAACCTAATAAATCACATAAGAAGATTTTGAAACATTTTGACCATTGGACTTTAATTAAGTTGTTATTGGCTCGATTGAAAATTAAGACCTTAACAACATTTCACCCAGTCATTAATCATTTGACTGTAGATTCAAGATCCCAACTCCCACCTCCATTATATTTTTCAAGTAAGAGAGTAATTTTAATTAGTTAACATAAAAAAAACTAGAAGACAATTTTCCTAGATATTTATACAAACTCAGAAATTGGAGAAAATATTCTCCATTGGCGCTAATAATTAATCACAAGTTCCAGAATGCTGACAGCTTTCCCAATGTGATGATGTATAGACTGAAATCTGGACACACTCAGCTCACTTTAAACATCCAAGAGTCACATTTTCTCAATTCGGCAGCCTGAGTTTGAGCCCTGGCCAAGGATTGAAACTTTATTGGGCTATTGTGGCACTGTCATAGTTTTCCTACCTCTGGGATCAAAGGCCTTGGTTAAAGTTCCACCAGACCCCAAAGATGATTAAACATAAGGTTGATTAAATATATTTTTTTTCCTGAACCTGGTGAGCATAACAGATTCAGTTATTCACTCAGCTCTATCGAGTTTTTGAAACTAAAAGGTGCTTTATATAGGCTAACTTCAGAACAGATATGCTTAAGTTTCATCTAAAAGTTATTTTGATACATTTAAATTCATTGCTTTGAAAGGAAAGTTATTTCTTCCATTATGCCTGTTCCCTCCACAGAACTTTTGAAATCCACTTCTGATAGAGCTCTGTTACATTTATCATCGTAACTAGACCTTCTCTGACCTTTTCTCTCTGATCTCCTTTTTAAAGGTTAATCAAATAAAATTCCATACTTTCTATTTTTCATTCTTGACTGGTTGCAGTACTTGTCTTGACATTTCCAACTTACTACTAATTTAGGAACTAGCATGCAGCACATATGATCCAATTTTGTCTCGGTCTTGATCAACATAAAATTGGATCTTACTCTGAAATATATATATTCATTAAGTTCTTTACTTAGAAGGTTCTGTTCAACATGAAGTGACTTACAAAGAAAAATAAATACTGGAAATATTGAACAGAGTTCATGTTTCTGGTCAATAACGTTTTGTCAGAACTGGAAAACTTTTGAGATGTAACTGCTTTAAATAAGTGCAGATGCAGGATTGAGGATGGGAAAGGAAAGAAAATAAAAGGCAACAGCAAGCAAAATAAAACAGTCCATGTTACAAGGAAAAGAGAAGTGGTAATAGAGTAAGAAAACAGCAAAACAGGTTTCATAGAGATATAAATGTTAATAGCAGAATCATTACGAACTTTCTAAATAAAATTTGGAGATATAGTTAAAATCTGACTGTGAGGGTGGAAGGGTGACTGAGAGACACAGGCAGAAGGGAATAAGAAATAGAAAGATCTCCTTCCAGCCCAGAAGCTGCCTGCAGTAAAAATAACACGGCCTAAACCTGAAGAAAACTTTCCTGCATCAGTTGCTGTAAGCTGTGATTTTTGATTGATAAACCAGAGACATTTTCCAAGTGTGTCTGCACTTCTTACAAACCTGCGGAAGCCTCCTGAGAAAGGCAATTGAACACCAACGGCCTGGTGTTAATTTTGGAACCAGGAAGCAACTCCACGGATCTGAATTTCCCATTTTTCTACTTCTGCCAATGATCCATCTTTCCTACTCGTTTGCTTGCATGTGCAAGGCAGAGTTTGAGGAGATTAGAGTTTTAGTTAACAATATGATTTACCGGTGTTATATATCTGTTTACCTGTTGTCAAAGTCTATGTAAATTATCATAATTCCTGTTTAGTGCAGAAACGCGGTTTGTGCTTTCTATCAACATTGGTCTGAAAGTCAGGTAAATTGAGGTACTGTCCATACTTTTAAAATTATTAACATTTGGTAGAACTGTGGGAATAGTGGAACTTGATTTGCAGTACACCACTTCAGCAGATTGTAACACATAATACGGTTGATCCTCAATATGTTTTAAAGTGAAGTAGCTCAATTTAAAGCACGGGAATTAAATTTAAATAAGAAAAATGATGAAGTCATAAGGGACAAATTGCCTGAGGTGAATTAGGAAAATGCATTAAAAAACATCCCTTTACATAAACAATGGAGAGTCTTTAAAGAACTATCGTATGACTTACAGTAACCACACATTCTTTAAGGTTCAGAAACTCAGTAAAAAGGTAATCAATCACGACTGACAGAGGAAGTGAAAGATTGCATAATATGAAAAGGAAAGGCTTATAAATTGTCCAAAATACTATTAAATTTGAGGATTGGAAAATCTTTAGAATACTGCAAAGAAGGACCAAGAAAACAATAAAGAAAGGGAAAGTAGAATATGAATGTAAATCTTCCAAAATACAAAGAAAAATGGATGGTAAGCTTGAACAAGTCCAGAAAATGGTTACATTCAGCCAATATAAACTTGGTTGCATTGAGGACACCAAGATCCTCTTGCATAGAAGCATTTTGCAGTTTCTTTCTGTTTAGAGAATAAAATGGCTTTCTATTCTTCTGACCAAATGGATAACCTCACATTTATACATGTTAAATGCTGCTTGCGAAATTTTGGCTCATTCACTTAACCTATCCATAACCATTTATGATTTTCTTATTTCTTCATAATGTACCCACTCCTCCCATTTTAATGTCACCTGCAAATGTGAATATAGCATATTCTTTCCGTGCATTCAATTCCTTTATATAAATTGTAAACAGTTAGGTCTGAGGACTGAACATGTGGTGCTCCACTAGTTACATCTTGCCAACCAGATAAAAGACACATTGATCATGACTCTATTTTCTGTTAGTTAGGCAAACCTCAATCCAAGCTAATATATTATCTCTAACCCTTTAAGAACTTACCCTATGTATTAAAATATTATGTGGCACCTTTTCAAATGCTTTCTGCATATGCAGATACACTACATCTACAGGACTCCCATTCCCGTTTTGCTTGCTACATTTTCAAAGAACTCTAGAAAATAAGTCAAACACAATTTATCCTTCTTAAAACCAATTGAGCCTGATGGATTGTGTTTGACTATGCAAATGTCCCTTTACTATTTCCTTAATAATGATTCAAACATATTCCTGACAGTAGATATTAAACCAACTGGTCTATAGTTTCTTACTTTTTACTTCCCTCTTTTTTTGAATAAAGATATTACTTTGACATTTTTCTGATTTACTGATACCTCTCCAGAATACGGAGGGTTTTGAAATATTTTAAACAATGCATTCACTATGTCTGCTGTTGCTTCCTTTAAGATCCTAGGGTGTAGGCCATTAACCTGGGGATTTGACTGCCTTTAATCTCAATAATTTGCTCATGCACTTTTTCCTTAGTGACTGTGATTGCTTTAAGTTCCTTCCTTTTTTAAAAAGATAACTCTGTATTACTTGTTAATACTGGAATAGTTTCAGCATCTTCCACCATGAAAACTGAGGCAAAGTATAAATTAGGATTTCTATTTTTATTTCCCAATTATTAACTTCCTATTCTCTTTCTCTGAGGAGTCAACATTCAATACAACTACTCTCATCCTTTTTATATACTTATAGAAGGTTTTACTATCTGATATTTTGTTCAAAATTTACCTTTGCTCTTTTTGTTACTTTTTGTTTAACTTACACTTTGACGGTTTATAATAGGAAGTAGATAAATGATGGAGTAACTATATAATTGCTTTGTGCCTGTTTTCACTGAAGAAGATGCAAGAAATCACCTAGAATTAGAGATCCAAGTAGTTAGGATAAATGAGGAGTTGAAGAAAGTTAGCATCAGTGAATAAGATGCTTGTAATGAAGCAATTAACCGGGCTGAAAGTTGTCCTGTCCCTGAGACTTCATAGCCTTGAAGGAGGTGGCTATAGGAATAATCAATGCATTGCCAATCATATGAAAAAAACATAATTATTCTTGCAGACTGGAAGCTAGCAACTGACACCTCATTTTTTTAATGAAACGAGCAAGAGGTAAAATGGAAACTTTATGATAAATAGACGCTTGGATAAAAATAACATGGTTGTCAGCATGAGATAACGGGAACTGCAGATGCTGGAGAATCCAAGATAACAAAGCGTGGAGCTGGATGAACACAGCAGGCCAAGCAGCATCTCAGGAGCACAAAAGCTGACATCCGAACTGTCAGCTTTTGTGCTCCTAAGATGCTGCTTGGCCTGCTGTGTTCATCCAGCTCCACACTTTGTTATCTTGGTTGTCAGCATGAATTTGCAACAGAAAATTATGTTAAATAAACTATTAGAATAAACAAAATTGAGAAAAGGGTGTCAATGGGTGGAATATATTTGTACTTTCAGAAGGGGTTTGATGAGGTTACTCACTGATGCTAACTTCCTTCAATTCCTCATTTATCCCAACCACTTGGATCTCTAATTCTAGGTGATTTCTTGCATCTTCCTCAGTGAAAACAGGCACAAAGCAATTATATAGCTACTCCATCATTTATCTACCCCCTATTAGAAACCGTCAAAGTGTTAGTTAAACAAAAAGTAACAAAAAGAGCAAAGGTAAATTTGTTTGTATCATTGAAGTACATGGTATAGGAGTTAATGAAGTGATTTGGATTAAGGAATGTGTAACTGGCAGAAAACAGAGATAAGGAATGAATGGGTCTTTTTCACATTGGCAGAATGTGACCAGTGGAGTACCACAAGGACCAGTACTTAGGATCTACCTCTTCACCTTATGTCAATAATTTGGATATGGGAACCAAGTGTAATATTTCTGGATTTGCAAGTGACATGAAGCTAAGTAGGAATGAGTTGTGAGGAATATTTGAAGCAGTTTCTGGAGGAGTCAAACAGGCTTAATGACTGAGCAAAAATACGGTGAATAGCCTATATTATGGAAAAATGTGTGCTTATTCAATTTGTAGGAGGAACAGATTTGCAAACCATTTCTTAAGTGGTGCCAGGTTAGAAAGTGGAGAAGGGGTCTGAGTCATTTTCAGTAAGTCACTGCAGGCACATCAAACTAATAGGAAGGTTAGTGGAATGTTAACCTTTATTGCAAAAGGATTTGAGCACAGGAGTAGATTAAATTGGATATTGACTTGATTAGAAGTACTTTGAGTGATGTGTGCAGTTTTTGTCTCCTTACTGCAGGGAAAGTATTATTGCTATAGAGGGAGTGCAATGTGGGCTCAACAGACTTGCTCCCAGGCTGGCAATTTTAACCTGTGAAGAGAGATTAGGCAAAAAGGACAAGAATTCTCTGGATGCCAAGCAGCATCAGAGGAGCAGGAAAGCTGATGTTTCGGGCCTAGACCCTTTTTCTTCATTTTTTCTGATGAAGGGTCTGGACCCAAAACATCAGCCTTCCTGCTCCTCTGATGCTGCTTGGTCTGCTGCGTTCATCCAGCTCTAAAACTTGTTATCTCAGATGCTCTGGCATCGGCAGTTCCTACTGTCTCTGTATTCTCTGGAGATTTGACGAATGAGAAATGGTCTCATTAAAACATACAAAATATTTAAAGGTATAGATAGACTTCATGCAGGTAAGATGATTTCCCTGACTGGGGAGTCTAGAATCAGGATTTACTATTTAAAAATGAGAGGATTTCCATTTAGTGCCAAGATGAGGAGAGTTGTTTTTTTACTTAGAATATAGTGTATCTTTGTTATTCACTTGGTGTGGTCTTTATGGCTCAAATGGCTTGCTTCCACACTGCAGGGATTCTATGAACTATGAACTTCTACAAAATTGACCAGTTTATAATTTAGAGAAATCCTTCTGCTTTAAATTAGATCTAATGAAAATCAATTAGTTCTATAGAACAGCCTCTGTCAAATAATATTCCCGTTAACGGCATCAGTTTTGTTATAGATGTCAGATGCTGAATTTCTTATGACTTTCTTCACTCTAACTTCTTGATGAAAGTGAAGCCTGTTTACAAATGGCATTTTTCATTCAGCAGAATTATTCATAGATTTTGCAATACAACTGAGGAGTTTTACGGAACCCATCTTCTTGCAAAATGGAAACATTCTTCTCACTTACTATGTTAACTTTTTGTCAGCAAAATATTCAGCATGATGGTTAAAAATTGATCTATCTAGTGACAGTTTTTCTAGCATTATGTTTCCTAATTTGATCCCAAAGTAGAAGATAAGGACTGTGCTGGATGTAATATTGGGTAGGACAAGCAAGATGCTTCCTTTACTCAGGCCTATAGCAGGCATTACATGTTTTGCATATGGAAAACGGGCCCTCACACCTGTTTGAAATTCTGTTCAATTCTTGGTTTGTCCTGACAGATCCAGTGTCATCACAGCCTTTATTCAGGGAAACAAGCCTTAAAATCTACAACAAAAAGGTTCGTTCAGAGATAGTAGGAACTCCAGATGCTGGAGAACCTGAGATAACAAGGTGTAGAGCTGGATGAACACAGCAGGCCAAGCAGCATGAGCGGAGCAGGAAAGCAGACGTTTTGGACCTAGACCCTCTATGGAAATTCCATTTCTAAAAAAGGGTCTAGGCCTAAAACGTCAGCTTTCCTGCTCTTCTGATGCTGCTTGGACTGCCATGTTCATCCAGTTCTACACCTTGTTATTTCAACGAAAAGTTTGTAGATTTTATTTGAACATGAAGTATGTGTTACTGAACACAGTCATCACTTCTGGTAGCAAAAGCATTTGTGTCCCATGCTTCCAAATCTCTAGGCATGTCACTTTTATTTGGATAAAACAGAGACTTTTGGTGTTTTTGACTTGGGCTGCAGCCAATATTGTTTTTAATGACACTACAAATAAAATGACTACTATCCATCTGTTAGGTGGAGTTCTAGGCTCCCTTGGCCCCACAACAAACTTGCTGTTGTGTCTAAGTAAATTTATGCAAAATAAAAGCTACTGGCAAAATGATTTCCATTTATGGAAATCCAAGTTCATTCTTACCATTTTTACTTTTACAATGACATGTTGAAAGATTAATTTTTCCAGTGTATAAGTTCAATATAAAATTCAATTAATATTAATATCAGGAACCTTGCCAATCATGAGATGCCTATAATCATACTGGTTTGGAACATCTACTGAATAATATTAAATATGGTTCTGGAAAAGAGCAAATTGTGTGAATATAAATCCGTACTATGGGACCTTTTAGATTGAGATTAATTTTTTTGTCTACAGCATTAAGACATCCGAAACAAAGGGGAAGGTTTTTCTGACTTTTGGTAGATGGAATTAAATTGAAAGAAAAATGAAGCCCAGTTCTTAATTTATTTTTTCTCTGGACTTATTACCTTGAGTTAGTCATTTTACTGATTTAAAAAACATCCCTATATACAAACATTTCTTGACCTCGTTTAGACATAGAGGGAACAAAACCTGGATCCATGGCACAAGACCCAGTTTCTGTTTTGTGCCGCCGACGGAACCCCGCCCACGGTCGACGCCGACGGAACCCCGCCCACGGCCGACGGAACCCCGCCCACGGCCGACGGAACCCCGCCCACGGCCGACGGCATCATCGCTCCGCCCACAACCTCCACAGCCTGCAACCCCAGAGAAGACAGCCACACTGAGCCCTGCCGCATCTTCACCATCCCCCCAGACCTCCCACTGACTGAGGACGAACGATCAGTCCTAAGCAAGGGGCTCACCTTTGTCCCCCTACAACCACACATCAACGAATACCAGTCACGGTCGGACATAGAGCAGTTTTTCCGCCGTCTTCGCCTGCATGCCTACTTCTTCAACCGGGAACCCAACCCTCCTTCCACTGACCCCTTCACCCGCTTCCAACACAAGTCCTCCTCCTGGACACCACCCCCAGGCCTCCTACACTCCCTCGACCTCTTCATCTCCAACTGCCGTCGAGACATCAACCGCCTCAACCTCTCCACCCCTCTCACCCACTCCAACCTCTCCCCCGCAGAACGGGCAGCCCTCCGCTCCCTCCGCTCCAACCCCAACCTCACCATCAAACCCGCAGACAAGGGTGGCGCAGTGGTAGTATGGCGTACTAACCTCTACATCGCCGAGGCCAGACGCCAACTCTCCGACACCACCTCCTACCGCCTCCTCGATCATGACCCCACACCCGAGCACCAAACCATCATCTCCAACACCATTCATGACCTCATCACCTCAGGGGACCTCCCACCCACAGCCTCCAACCTCATTGTTCCCCAACCCCGCACGGCCCGGTTCTATCTCCTTCCCAAAATCCACAAACCTGCCTGCCCTGGTCGACCCATCGTCTCAGCCTGCTCCTGCCCCACCGAACTCATCTCCACCTATCTGGACTCCATTTTCTCCCCTTTGGTCCAGGAACTCCCCACCTATGTCCGTGACACCACCGACGCCCTCCACCTCCTCCAGGACTTCCAATTCCCTGGCCCCCAACACCTCATTTTCACCATGGACGTCCAGTCCCTGTACACCTGCATTCCGCATGGAGATGGCCTCAAGGCCCTCCGCTTCTTCCTGTCCCGCAGGCCCGACCAGGCCCCCTCCACCGACACTCTCATCCGCCTAGCGGAACTCGTCCTCACACTCAACAACTTCTCTTTTGACTCCTCCCACTTCCTACAGACTAAGGGGGTGGCCATGGGCACCCGCATGGGCCCCAGCTATGCCTGCCTCTTTGTAGGTTACGTGGAACAGTCCATCTTCCGCACCTACACAGGCCCCAAACCCCACCTCTTCCTCCGGTACATTGATGACTGTATCGGCGCCGCCTCTTGCTCCCCAGAGGAGCTCGAACAGTTCATCCACTTCACCAACACCTTCCACCCCAACCTTCAGTTCACCTGGACCATCTCCAGCACATCCCTCACCTTCGTGGACCTCTCAGTCTCCATCTCAGGCAACCAGCTTGTAACTGATGTCCATTTCAAGCCCACCGACTCCCACAGCTACCTAGAATACACCTCCTCCCACCCACCCTCCTGCAAAAATTCCATCCCCTATTCCCAATTCCTCCGCCTCCGCCGCATCTGCTCCCACGATAAGACATTCCACTCCCGCACATCCCAGATGTCCAAGTTCTTTAAGGACCGCAACTTTCCCCCCACGGTGATTGAGAACACCCTTGACCGCGTCTCCCGCATTTCCCGCGTCACATCCCTCACACCCCGCCCTCGCCACAACCGCCTCAAGAGGATCCCCCTCGTTCTCACACACCACCCTACCAACCTCCGGATACAATGCATTATCCTCCGACACTTCCGCCATTTACAATCCGACCCCACCACCCAAGACATTTTTCCATCCCCTCCCCTGTCTGCTTTCCGGAGAGACCACTCTCTCCATGACTCCCTTGTTCGCTCCACACTGCCCTCCAACCCCACCACACCCGGCACCTTCCCCTGCAACCGCAGGAAATGCTACACTTGTCCCCACACCTCCTCCCTCACCCCCATCCCAGGCCCCAAGATGACATTCCACATTAAGCAGAGGTTCACCTGCACATCTGCCAATGTGGTATACTGCATCCACTGTACCCGGTGCGGCTTCCTCTACATTGGGGAAACCAAGCGGAGGCTTGGGGACCGCTTTGCAGAACACCTCCGCTCAGTTCGCAACAAACAACTGCACCTCCCAGTCGCAAACCATTTCCACTCCCCCTCCCATTCTCTTGATGACATGTCCATCATGGGCCTCCTGCACTGCCACAATGATGCCACCCGAAGGTTGCAGGAACAGCAACTCATATTCCGCCTGGGAACCCTGCAGCCATATGGTATCAATGTGGACTTCACCAGTTTCAAAATCTCCCCTTCCCCCACTGCATCCCTAAACCAGCCCAGTTCATCCCCTCCCCCCACTGCACCACACAACCAGCCCAGCTCTTCCCCCCCACCCACTGCATCCCAAAACCAGTCCAACCTGTCTCTGCCTCCCTAACCGGTTCTTCCTCTCACCCATCCCTTCCTCCCACCCCAAGCCGCACCCCCAGCTACCTACTAACCTCATCCCACCTCCTTGACCTGTCCGTCTTCCCTGGACTGACCTATCCCCTCCCTACCTCCCCACCTACACCCTCTCCACCTATCTTCTTTACTCTCCATCTTCAGTCCGCCTCCCCCTCTCTCCCTATTTATTCCAGTTCCCTCCCCCCATCCCCCTCTCTGATGAAGGGTCTAGGCCCGAAACGTCAGCTTTTGTGCTCCTGAGATGCTGCTTGGCCTGCTGTGTTCATCCAGCCTCACATTTTATTATCTGTTTTGTGCTGCCTTCTTCTAGAATAGCACTTTCTCAATGGCCCATGAGAGAAGCCATTTGGGAAGGTCAGCATTCTGGCTGTGTGACCTTGTACCGAAGGTATGCAATGGAAACAATAGGAACATCCAGGGGCATTTCTCTTACCTCAAAATAAACAAAAAACAGTGTGTGCTTCAACTTAGTTTTCCAGAATTCTACCAGATGTTGCAAGTTGACCTTAAAACTCAAACTCAGACTGTTGAAAACAGCATGCCGAATAGCTATAAAGTAGTTGTTGGTGGAACTAATTATATTTATAACATCACTCAGTTTGAAGTCTATTGCTCCACAGGTTCTTTGTGCCAAGAGAGATGGGCTCATTGTCTTGTTGCTAATCAGGGGAAAAACAAGTAAAGAGAGCATGTGGGTTTGCTGGCTTAATGGGCTTCCCTATGGTTTAGTGTGGTGTCACCTGCAAGCATCTAAATACTGAGATTTAACAGCAATGGATTCTGTTAGTATGAATTGGCTGCTTGCTCTCCTGGAAGCCGTCTTGATGCATTTAATCTTCACTAGTCCATTGTTGTTTCCTAACTACTTGTGGTGTCACATCATCAAAATAAGTCTCAGATTAACAGCTTGTTTATGGCTTTACTGCAAGGCCAAAGCAGCAGAATGCCAGCAATGAGGGCAATGCTCTCACTTGAAGCTTCACAAATAAGCCCATTGGGTGCTCAAGCTATAGCTTTGGTACCTGGAGCACTGCAGGGCAATATGCTCATTTGTCATGATCTGCTGCATCCTGTACAGTCTCCTATCCTTGTAAGCACTAATTTTGTCACTAGGCACATGATGAACAGTCAGAAGCAATGGGAGAAAAGGAAAAATTAGATCCACATACTGTCTGAGCTGTTTATGATGAATTCATTCTGCTGCAATTTCACTGAACACTACCCAAAATCCATATTCTAAAATCATTAGTGGATGTTAGTAAGGAAGATGTATTAGGAATTTTGAGAAACTTGAAGACTGATAATTACCCCGGGCCTGATGGGATTTATCCAAGGATTCTGTGGGCAGCAAGGGAAGAGATTGCAGGGTCTTTGGCGATTATCTTTTCGTCCTCACTGTCCATGAGTATAGTGCCATAAGATTGGAGAGTGGCAAACGTCACTCCCTTTTGCAAAAAAGGAAATAGGGAAATTACAGGCCAGTTAATCTTACTTCAGTGGTGGGCAAATTATTGGAAAGGTTCTGTGAGAAATAGGATTTATGATCACTTGGAAAGCATAGATTGATTTATGATAGTCAGCGTGGATTTGTGAGGGGTAGATCATGCCTCACAAACCTTATTGAATTCTTTGAAGAAGTGACCAAACACATGGATGAAGGTAGAGCAGTCGATGTAATATACATGGATTTAAGTAAGGTGTTTGATAAGGTTCCCCATTTAGGCTCATGCAGAAAGTAAGGAGGCATGGGATAGGGGAAAATGTGGCAGATTAGATTCAGAATTGGCTGACTCTTAGAAGACAAAAGGTGGTAGTGGACAGAAAATATTCAAAATGGTGCTCAGTTACAAGTGGTGTACCACAAGGATCTGCTCTGGGTCCTCTTCTATTTGTGATCTTTGTAAATGATTTGGATGTAGGATTGGAATGTTGGATTAGTAAATTTGTGGATGATACAAAGGTGGGCCGAGTTGTGGATAGCGTGTAGGGCTGTTCTTGGTTACAAAGGGACATTAATAGGATGCAGAGCTGGGCTGAGAAGTGAGAGATGAAGTTTAACCCTGAAAAGTGTGAAGTGATTCATTTTGGAAGGACAAATTTGAAAGCTGAATACAGGGTTAACACAAAGATTCTTGGCAGTGTGGAAGAGCAGACAGATTTTGGTGTTCATGTCCACAGTTCCCTGAAAGCTGCCACCCAGGTGGATAGAGTTGTTAAGAAGGCATATGGTGTGTTAGCTTTCATTAATAGGGGGATTGAATTCAAGAGCCGTGAAGTTATGCTCCAGCTATACAAAAGCTTGGTTCGGCCACATCTGAAGTCTTAGGTCCAGTTCAGGTCGCCTCCTTACAGGAAAGATGTGGAAACATTGGAAAAGGTGCAGAGGAGATTTACCAGGATGTTGCCTGGAATGGAGGGAAGGAAAAGTTGAGAGAGCTAGTGCTTTTCACTTTAGAACAATGAAGGATGAGAGCTGACTTGATAGAGGTGTACAAAATGATCAAAAGTGCAGATAGAGTCGGCAGCCAGAGATTTGTTTCCTAGGGCAGAGGTAGCTAATACGAGGGTACATAGTTTTAAAGTGAGTGGAGGTAGATATAGAGGAGACATCAGAGATAGGTTCGTTGCTCAGAGAGTGGTCGACATGGAATGCATTGCCAGAGATGATAGTGAAGTCGGTCTCTTTACGGGCATTTAAGAGGCTATTAGATAGGCATATGAATGATAGTATAAGGTAGGAGTGGAGGTTAGATAGGCCTTAGGTTTAGGGTAAATGTTTGGTGCAACATCATGGGCCAAAGGGCCTGGACTGTGCTGTAAATTTCAATGTTCTATGTTCTATTCCCCACCTTACTTAACCATCATAATATTCTCTTAGTCAAAATCCTGAAGGGAAAGTTACCACAAAACAATTAATCCCAACTAACATGGCCAAAGGAAATATTTGTGTTAATGGGAACTGCAAATGCTGGAGAATCCAAGATAATAAAGTGTGAAGCTGGATGAACACAGCAGGCCCAGCAGCATCTCAGGAGCACAAAAGCTGATGTTTCGGGCCTAGACCCTTCATCAGAGAGGGGGATGGGGTGAGGGTTCTGGAATAAATAGGGAGAGAGGGGGAGGCGGACCGAAGATGGAGAGAAAAGTAGATAGGTGGAGAGGAGAGTATAGGTGGGGAGGTGGGGAGGGGATAGGTCAGTCCAGGGAAGATGGACAGGTCAGGGAGGTGGGATGAGGTTAGTAGGTAGGAGATGGAGGTGCGCCTTGGGGTGGGAGGAAGGGATGAGTGAGAGGAAGAACAGGTTAGGGAGGCAGCGACAGGCTGGACTGGTTTTGGGATGCAGTGGGTGGAGGGGAAGAGCTGGGCTGGTTGTGTGGTGCAGTGGGGGGAGGGGACGAACTGGGCTGCCAATGTGGTATACTGCATCTATTGTACCTGGTGTGGCTTCCTCTACATTGGGGAAACCAAGCGGAGGCTTGGGGACCGCTTTGCAGAGCACCTCCGCTCGGTTCGCAATAAACAACTGCACCTCCCAGTTGCAAACCATTTCAACTCCCCCTCCCATTCTTTAGATGACATGTCCATCATGGGCCTCCTGCAGTGCTGCAATGATGCCACCTGAAGGTTGCAGGAACAAAAACTCATATTCCGCTTGGGAACCCTGCAGCCCAATGGTATCAATGTGGACTTCACCAGCTTCAAAATCTCCGCTTCCCCCACCGCATCCCAAAACCAGCCCAGTTCGTCCCCTCCCCCCACTGCACCACACAACCAGCCCAGCTCTTCCCCTCCACCCACTGCATCCCAAAACTAGTCCAACCTGTCTCTGCCTCCCTAACCTATTCTTCCTCTCACCCATCCCTTCCTCCCACCCCAAGCTGCACCTCCATCTCCTACTAACCTCATCCCACCTCCTTGACCTATCCATCTTCCCTGGACTGACCTATCCCCTCCCTACCTCCCCACCTATACTCTCCTCTCCACCTATCTTCTTTTCTCTCCATCTTCGGTCTGCCTCCCCCTCGCTCCCTATTTATTCCAGAACCCTCACCCCATCCCCCTCTCTGATGAAGGGTCTAGGCCCGATACGTCAGCTTTTGTGCTCCTGAGATGCTGCTGGGCCTGCTGTGTTCATCCAGCCTCACATTTTATTATCTTGGATTCTCCAGCATCTGCAGTTCCCATTATCACTTAAGAATAAGTGATGATCTTTCTTTATTTAATCAATGTCCTGCTCCTCTCAAAATCTACAGTCTAACAGTAGGGCTTGACTTGGCACAATGTTTGAAAGGAGAAAGGTATATGGGCAGAAATTGGCCTCATGTGAGTCTGTTGAGACGTTTGAGATGACTGGCACTTTAACAGATGGTTCTTCTCCTGTTTGAGTGGTCTTAGGCAGCAGATTTACATAAGTAAATGGGGATGCTGCATTTTTCATGGAGGCTTTGAGGACCTCTTGAAGCAGCTTCTAGTCTCCCTGGGAAACCATTTGCTTTGACATATCTCAGAGTTGGGAATTTGTTTTGCAAGTCCTGCATCAGGCATGCTGAAGTGTGGCTCACTCAGTGTGACTGGCTGACAGTGATGAGTTACTTGTGTTTTGAAACCCCGTCTTTTACAACTCACTTCTCTTTATATTTACCAAAATGCACTACCTCACAGTGTACCAATACACAATTGAACTTCATTTGCTTATTAAATGCTCTTTCTGCAAGTCATAATTATTATTTTTATTTGTTAGTTTCTAACCATGTAGAAGCAATAGTAAAGTTAGATTTACATGTTTAAAAATGTGCATCTCAAGAGGGTATTTGAGACCTCAGTGAACAGAATTTAAGTCACATTTGTGGTCTTTTAAGTGTAGAAATTCATTCAAAATGGATTTTTATTTTCCTACAACTCTATCTAGATCTCTAGCATCCTCAACTGTTCACTGCAGGGCACTGTTCAACTGATTAAACAAACCCCCTTCAGCAGTGCAGCTTAAAATCCAGATAGTAATAGAGTTTCACTCTCTCTGATGCACCCTTCAGTGATTTTTTTTTCAATAACAGAAACAATGAACTAGATGATGAATTAATTTCAGCAAAATGCAAATATTCTTCCAAACATTTTCACTCTAATATAATCATGATTGAATCACAACTTTCCCTGAAAACTTATTAGCAAAGCCTTTTTAATCACTAGCTTATTTTTTTTAATGTTGTTATCAATTTCACTTTCCTCATAAAATAGAGAGCAGATTAGTAAAAGGGGAACTTCAAAATATTTTTGTTTTTCATGAATATTACCATGTACCTCTCTGGTAGTTGCCACAAAACAATGACAACATCCCCATAATGTTTCTCTTGCAAGATATTCTGGCAGATATGGACAGGAGGACAAAACAAAGTCATAACACAGGGATCGGCAGTGAGCCCCTTATTGTTGTGATAGTCATAAATTAACGAGGTGAGAATTTGGAGGGGGTACGATTAGTATGTTTTCAGATGGCATAAAGATTGATTGGGTGGTTGACAGTGAGGAGGAAGGTTTTAGGGTTACAGGGGGATATTGACTGGTTGATCAGAAAGGCAGATCAGTGGCAGTTGGAGTTTAACCCTGATAAATGTGAGGTGATGCGCTTTGGTAGTAGGAATACGGCAAGGGAATATTCAAAGAATCGCAAGAAACTTTGAAACTCAGAGGAATGGGGAGTTCTTGGGGTTCTTGTCCAAAGTCCACTGCAGGTGGCAAGATTAGTTAATACAGTAGTTAAGAAAGCACTTACTTTTATCATGGCATAGATTAAAAATGCAGTGAGGTCATGTTAGTGTTGTACGAAACTTTGGTTAGGCCACAACTGGGATACTGTGTGCTGTTCTGGTCAACACACTACAGGAACGAGTCGATTGTGCTGGAGGGGGTGCAAAGGAGATTCACCAGAATGTTGGCTAGGGTGGAACATTTCATCTTTGAAGAGACACTGGATGAGCTTGGATTGTTTTCTTTGGAGTAGAGGAGGATCTTGATACAGGAGTATAACATTGTGAGGGGCATGAACAAGGTGAGTAGAAAGCAATAGTTTGCCTTAATTCAACGACAAGGGAGCATAACTTTAAAGTGGAAAAGTCCAGAGGTTTAGAGGGGATTTGAGGAAAAACATTTTTGCCTGTGGATGGTGGAAATCTGGAATACATTTCTGCAGAAGTTCCTCTGGGTAGTGTCTAAGGACCAACCACTTCAGAGGGTAGTTTAGGCAATAAACTTCACATTTAAAGAAAGTACTTAAATGAGCACTTGAAGTGTCATAACATTCAAGGCTATGGGTTTAGTGAAGAAAAGTGGGACTAGAATAGGTGGTAATGAAGGCCCTTTTCTGAACTGCATGATTCTAAGATAGGCTACAAGATGTAATGTGGCACAAAAAAGTAAACACACGTACAGATCACATTAACTCTTATGCAAATCAATTATTAGTGGGAGATAGAGAAGACACACGTGTCTCCATTAGAAGGATGTACGAGAGTCTAACTGATGTCAATCCAAAGTGCCCAATGCTTCACCCAGTGGTAGTATCCTCTTCTTGGTTTCATTCCCGATGCACAGGAAGATGGTTGTTGGAGATCAATCCTCTCAGCTCCAGGACAACTCTGCAGTGGTTCCTCAGGGTAGTGTCTAAGGCCCAATCATCTTCAGCTGCTTCATCAATGACCTTCCCTTCATCATAAGGTCAGAAGTGGGGATATTTGCTGATGATTTCACAATGTTCAATACCATTTGTGGCTCCTCAGATAATGAAGCACCCCATATTCAAATGAAACAAGATTTAGACAATATCCAGGCTTGGGCTGTCAAGTGGCAAGTAACATTCGCCAAGCTATGACCATCTCCAATAAGAGACAATCTAACCGCCACGCCTTGACATCCAATGGTGTTACCGTCACTGAATCCCAATTATCAACATCCTGGAGGTTACCATTAACCAAAACCGCAACTGGAATCATTACATAAACACAATGGCTATATGATCAGATCAGAGGCTTGGACAACTGTGGTGAGTAACTCATCTTCTGAATACCCAAGGCCTGTCCATTATCTACAAGGCACAAGCCAGGGCTGTAATGGACTGTGATGGAATGATGAATTCATCCCCATTTGCCTGAATGAGTGCAGCTCCACACAACACTAAAGAAGCTTGACACCATTCAGGTCAAAGCAACCCAATTGATAGCACCACATCCAAAAGCATCCATTCCCTGCTCCACCAATATTCGGTACCAGCAGTGTGCATTATCGGCAAGATGCATTGCAGAAATTCACCAATGATCCTTAGACAGCTCCTTTCAAATCTATGACCGTTCCTGTCCAGAAGGACAAATGCACCATATATGTGGGATCACTAACACCTTCAAGTTCTCATCCAAGCCACTCATCATCCTGACTTGGGAATATATTGCCATTCCTTCACTGTAGCAGGGTAAAAATCCTGGAATTCCCTCCCTAAGGACATCTTGAGCCAATCTACAGCATATGGACTACAGCGGTTCTAGAAGGAAGCTCACCACCATCTTCTCAAGGACACCTAGGGCTGGCAATAAATGATGGCACACACACACACAGACACACACACACACACACACACACATATATACATATATATTTCAATTAGAAATAAGGTGCGAGTCCAAAACAATTACAGTATAAACATGGGTATATGCATCAGTGTATGAAATGTTTGTGAACAGCAGTTAGTTGAAAGTTTAAGCTGGTGCAGTGAAAATCATGGTCGCGTTGATATTGATATTTGAGCAGTCAATTTCTGAACATTTTGGTTTTGTACGCTTATTAGAATTTGTTTGGAGTTCTTGGCATTTATCCTGTGCAGCCCATTTGATAAAGTAGGAAGCTGAATGTCAATGTCACTCTCTGTGGCATTAATAAGGCATTTAACAAGTCATAATCCCCCTTAATTGACAACTCACTAGTGCTTAGCGAGAAACTTTCCTCAATGTTTGGC
Source organism: Stegostoma tigrinum (assembly GCF_030684315.1). NCBI lineage: Eukaryota > Metazoa > Chordata > Chondrichthyes > Orectolobiformes > Stegostomatidae > Stegostoma > Stegostoma tigrinum. The sequence goes on from NC_081374.1 coordinate 30,158,935, forward strand.
CAACACATAAAAGATGCAGTGAGTTGCACACAGTGTTGAGTTAAACTTTGCCAGATGTTCTTGAGTGTTCTTCATATCCCACTTAGCTCAGACCCCCTTAAGATTCTGTTCTTTCTTTCTGATCAGCCAAATAACTTTCAGTTCATGTTGTTACATTGCTTCCTGCACCTAAAGGAGGTTGTCTCTGTTCGTTATTGAATACAAAAAGGTAACTGATTTAAGAGATGTCAATATTTTCATGGAATTTCCTTGCATGGAAATGGAAATGGAAATATATTTGTAAGGTGATTTGTGTCTGCTACACAGTTTTGTTCACCTATTCTGAGGAAGCCACCAGCCTGACTCAAAATAAGGCTAGATATTTGCGAATGTCACTGACTTGTAATAATTTAGGCTTTTCAAGCTGCGGCTCAAGAAAATGACCGACCATCTTACTCTCAAGGCCAATTAAAGTTGTCCAGCAAATGCTATTGTGGCTAATCATGTAGGCATTTCACAAATATTTGTGATTGAAGATGTTCCAATACACTTTGGAACTTACAACATAAGTTGCATTGTACATTTGGCTTGGGTTGGAAATGGCTGCTTGCTTTATTCTCCTCATCTCCTTACTCAACCCGCATTAGTCCAGTTCTGCTCTCATGTCTTCCCTTCACTTAACACATTTCAACTTTATTTTGTCTATGAAATCCACCAACTAGTTGTAAAAGTACTGAACTCTTGATTCAGCTTCCCTTTTGTGTCTCCAATCTATTAGGCACTGAACCAAATTCCATCGTTGGGCTGTTGATCATGTAGAAACTTGAGTGGGTGTATTAATGTATCAAATTACTCAAGCCCAACTACAATAAACCCAATTCACAAATATTAGTTTGCCTGAACAGTTTTTGCTAGATCTGCATCTTCTGGGAACTTTTAAACATAAACAGTGTTAATGTAACTTGAAAACCTAGCCTGTTCATTGTTTAACATTGATTCATTAACTGTAATTTATACAAATTACATTTTTAAAAAATCGTCTCGTTGATAATATAAGACTAAGAACTGCAATGCTGAAGTTGTGAAACAAACAAAAACAGGAAATGCTGGAGAAACTCAGCAGATGTAGCAGCAGCTGTGGAGAGAAAGCACAAGTCAACAGGAATGCAGGTGTATAGGGACTGGACGTCCATGGTGAAGATGAGGTGTTGGGGGCCAGGGAATTGGAAGTCCTGGAGGAGGTGGAGGGCATGGGTGGTGTCACGGACGTAGGTAGGGAGTTCCTGGGCCACAGGGGAGAAAATGGAGTCCAGATAGGTGGAGATGAGGTCAGTGGGGCAGGAACAGGCTGAGACGATGGGTCGACCAGGGCAGGCAGGTTTGTGGATTTTGGGAGGGAGATAGAAACGGGCCGTGCGGGGTTGGGGAACAATGAGGTTGGAGGCGGTGGGTGGGAGGTCCCCTGAGGTGATGAGGTCATGAATAGTGTTGGAGATGATGGTTTGGTGCTCGGGTGTGGGGTCATGATCGAGGGGGCGGTAGGAGGTGGTGTCGGAGAGTTGGCGTCTGGCCTCGGCGATGTAGAGGTCAGTGCGCCATGCTACCACTGCGCCACCCTTGTCTGCGGGTTTGATGGTGAGGTTGGGGTTGGAGCGGAGGGAGCGGAGGGCTGCCCATTCTGCGGGGAAGAGGTTGGAGTGGGTGAGAGGGGTGGAGAGGTTGAGGCGGTTAATGTCTCGACGGCAGTTGGAGATGCAGAGGTCGAGGGAGGGTAGGAGGCCTGGGGGTGGTGTCCAGGAGGAGGACTTGTGTTGGATGAAGGTGAAGGGGTCAGTGGAGGGAGGTTTAGGCTCCCGGTTGAAGAAGTAGGCATGGAGGCGAAGACGGCGGAAAAACTGCTCTATGTCCAATCGTGACTGGTATTGGTTGATGTGTGGTTGTAGGGGGACAAAGGTGAGCCCCTTACTGAGGACTGACCATTCGCCCTCAGTCAGTGGGAGGTCTGGGGGGAAGGTGAACATCTGGTTGGAGGAAGGTATAGAGGGGATGTCAGAGGCGAGTTCTTTACGCAGAGAGTTGTGAGAGCATGGAATGCGTTGCCAGCAGCAGTTGTGGAAGCAAGGTCATTGGGGTCATTTAAGAGACTGCTGGACATGTATACGGTCACAGAAATTTGAGGGTGCATACATGAGGATCAATGGTCGGCACAACATTGTGGGCTGAAGGGTCTGTTCTGTGCTGTACTGTTCTATGTTCTATGTTCTATTTCCATATTTAGACTGTCAACAGCGAGGAGAAGGTGGTAATAATGCTGATGGATGATATAGAGGGGTGTAGGAGTAAATGGATGGGTGGGCTCTCTACCTTTCCTGCCATCCCATTTCCATCATTTTCCAACTCTAAATTGCTGAACGTCATAACCATTTGCACTCTAACTCCCTACATGAATCTCACATCCAGTTTAAGCAGCTTCTTATGCACCAATATGACCCGTGATTAAGTTGCAAATGGAGATTTGCCATGGTTTTTACCACAGTGCATTAAATCCTTTGCATTCTCCTGATCATTTCATAGTTTTCAATACAGTCAGCTACACCATATTTTACTTCAGTTTTCCATTTTACTGAGACAACTCCTGCTTATATCAATTTGCCTATCAAATTATATATGTTTTTAAAATTCATTCATCGAATGTGGGAGACTTTAGCAAGGCCAGCAATTATTGCCCCTCTCTAGTTAACTAGAGACTTTTCTTCATTCATTCGCGGGATGAGGGCATTACTTGCTAGGCCAGCATTTATTGCCCATCTCTAATTAAGTTAAGAGTCAACCGCATTGATATGGGTCTGGAGTCACATGTGCATCAAACCAGGTAAGGATGGCAGTTTCTTTCCCTAACAGACATTAGTGAACCAGATAGGTTTTCCTAACAAACTGCAATGGCCATTAGAATTATTAACGCCAGATATTTATTGATTTTAATTGAAATTTTAAGTTCAAATTCCATCATCTGCAATGGTAAAATTTTCAAACCCTGGTCCCCACAACACTACAAGGATGCCTGGATTAAGAGTCCAGCGATAATACCACAAGGCCATTGCCTTTTTCTCACACCAATACATTGTCACTCCTGGAATCTTTTAAGTACCAATCCTTGTGCCCCTACTCCCCTACTAATACCATATGGCTGCATTCTTTTATAACTCTGAACAATGTCATCATAGGAACTAGATCAGCTGCTCATTTGCCATCTGCTAGCTGTCTGGCTGTCTGTTATCAAATCTTGGATGCTACAAATTCCTAAAAGAATAATTATACATAGTTTTTGGATAAATTTGCCTTCAAAGATTGAATTTTTTTTCAGACTTCAGAATTTATGTACCTTGAAGCTTGATGGTGTGACATAGCTTCAGTTCCAAGCTCCTTTCAGTTGATTGACTTGTCCAAAGAAATTGACTGAGATTCACTGAGATAGCTAAACACTGATTCCCATCAACCCCATGATTTAGTTGCGCTTCTGCAAAGTGGAAGATTTTTTATGAATTAACTATAAATTAAGTGTTCAGAAGAACAAAAAATAATCAGCTAATGATGTGGTAACAAGGTATAGAGCTGGATGAACACAGCAGGCCAAGCAGCATCAGAGGAGCAGGAAAGCTGACATTTCAGGCCTAGGTCCTTCTGCAGCTCCTACTATCTCAGCTAACGGTGTGCCTTGAAATAGGTTACTCATTATTTACTTCATTTCCATCAGATTCTCCTGGCCTCCTGCCAGATTTCAATGGAAACCTGAAGGAAATATCATTTTAGATGAGCATGTAATCTTTCCAGGGGTTCCACTCACCTCCTACAAGGGATTCCCAATGGGATCCTGTCATATGTCTATACTACAGGTACAAGTACAAACCAAAATTAATTTTAACATAACACTGGAGTAGGAAATAGCAGTACTTTTATGTTGCATACAGGGCAGGATATCTAATACTGAATGTTTGTAATCAAATGTTGCTTAACTATAAAATATGAGTTTCTAGTTATTCCCAATTACTTTAACTGGTAAACACATCATTGTAAAGATTAACAGATTATGCATTATCTTCTGTAAGAAAACTAAAACTACACCGATGATAATTTAAAGAATTTCTCACGTTTGCAAGTAGCTCTGAATTGAATAGATTGCTTCATCTGGAGTGCCACTTACAAACCTCTTAAGCCTTTTAAAGTGTCACAGCACATTTTGTTTGATCTGATTTTAAAAATATTGCTGTCCAAAAATGTGAAATGCTTAATAGATGGTCAGCCTTTGAACATGTGAAAGTTTTATTGAGCAAAACCAAGAAGGAAGGAAAGTAAAAATTATTTTACGTCCATTGTGAAATTACATAATGTTACAGGATTTTTGCTAGTGAACCAAAATAGAAAATATAACAAATTATAGCAAAGGATTGATATGACTGTGTATGAAATAGGAGGCCTATATTTTTGATACTCATGTAAGACCTGATCATCCTTGATCACATGTTCATAATTATAAAGGAGAATGACACAAAAGTGATAGATTTAATTGCATGGTATGCCAGATACATTAATTTTTATTTTTTGAAACAAATTCCTTTATTTTACTAATAGTAATAGCTTATAGATTAAAAGTAAGATTTGTTAAAATAGTGAATCAGGAAACTCTTCTGAACATCTTCCCCAAGGTACTCCAAATCAGAGATGTACTAAACATTTTTCTTGATTTATTCATGGGTTGTGGCAATCACTGATTAAACCAGCATTCAATGCCCATCCTAATTGCGAAGAGGGCAGTTAAGAGTCAATGACTTTGCTGTGTGTCTGCAGTCACATGTAGGCCAGACCGAGCAAATTCAGCAGTTTCCTTCTCCAAAGGATATAAGTGAACCAGGTGTTTTCTTGCCCCCAAACAAGGTTTTATAGTCATCATTAGATTCTCCATTCCAGATTATTTAAAAAAAAAGACTTCCATCATTTTCAATGGAAAGATTTGAAGTTATTTCCCTTGGCTCTTGGATGAATAATCTTAGCAATGATGCCACTTAGCCATTGACTCCCTATTAATAGCTCAATGTTGAGAAAAACATACAAGAAAAATAGGTAGATCAGGAAGGTAAACAACCAGAAGCAAACTCACAATGAGAGATGGAAATGTTTACGGGGTATTTGAACAATGGTTGATTCCTAGAAGTGGACTTTGGACCACTCAAAATGACATTTGCTGCAAAAATAACTTTGATAGGTATAGAAGTCTATGTGTAGAATTCATTTTTGGTAGAGATTTATTTGCCATGTGTTTTACACCTTATCTAATTTTGTCTTTCATTGATGTCCATATGAAGGGTTTGGGTTTGTTGTAAAATGAGTAGTTAATCTGGTATCAGACAGAACTTGAATTGTGGTCTCTTTAAGAAACAGAACACACTGGAAATAGTCAGCAATATGTGCTGAGAAAGACATAGTATCAGTTTTTCAGTTTGACATGTTTTCATTGGACCTTATCTCTGCTCATGTAAAAAAATTGAATTAATGGTATTTCACAGTTTTTCAAAACCCTCACTTAATAACATGCATGTAAGCAGTGACTATATTACAATCTGAAAACAAGGTAAATAAGGAGAGCCTTCTGCAGCCTTATCAATGTGATCTCTCTTAATCCTAAAGATTCCAAGATCACTGTGCTCCTCTACCTCAGGCCTTTTGTGCATTCCCAATTTTAATCCCTTCCCCATTATTCATGGTGTCTTGAGCTCTCTGGGCCTTAATCTCTGAAATTGCCTTTCTAAACCTCTCCAACTTTGCTTTTTTTTTCTGCTACTTTAACAAACTCCTTAAACCTAAATCTTTTGACAAGTTTCTGGACACTTTTTCTAAAATCGCTATATGTATTTTGATGTCAAATTTTGATTGATAATGCTCCTACGAAGACCTTTGGACATTTTGATATATTAAAGGCACTAGATAGAACATAGAACAGTACAGCACAGTAATGGGCCCTTCAGTCCACTATGTTGTGCTGAACATGACAGAAAATTAAACTAATCCAATCTGCCTGCCCTTGGTCCATATCCTTCCATTCCTTTCGAATTTGTCTGCTTACATGAAAGTCCCTTAAATGTCCCTATTGTACCAACAGCCAACAATGGGATACCCCCTCAGATCTCCTTTGAACTTTCCACCTGTCACCTTAAATACATGCCCCTCAAATCAGACGTTTGAATTCTCAGAAAAAGATTTAAATCATCAACCCTATCTATGCATTCTCATAAGTTAATAGACTTCTACCAAGTTTCCCCTCAGCCGCTGCCACTCCAGAAAAAAACAATCCAAGTTTTTCTAGCATGTCCTTGTGGCTCATACCCTCTAATCCAGGCAGCACCCTGGTAAACCTCTTCTGCACCCTTCCTAAAGCTTCCACATCCTTCCTGTAATATGGCAATCAGGACTGAATGCCTCTAAGGGTCGCCCAACCAGACAAATTCAAGTTACTGTGATATTTTAAAAGGTGGTATTCTAAAAGCTGTATTATATTCTAAACATTGAGTACTTCAGGAATCTAAGTTTAGCAAATTACCTAAGACTGATCTCAAGTGTTAGTTATTTAATGATTCATAAAAATCCTTCGATTTTTGTTTAGGTGTCTGGTAGCATAAACCTCAGCATCAAATTGAAATAAAAAATCACTTGCTAATAATAATTATAAAATGAGCCAGTATCAATGAACAAATTGAAAATAAGAGCAGTTGAAGATAACAAGGATGAAGCCCGAGTGGGGAAATCATTTGTTGTTTCAATTGATTTATTACTATTGAGAAGTGCTTAAAAATAGACAACTTTATTGGCAGCAGAACATTGCTTCCGCAAAAGCTATGGTTCAAAAAAAATAATGCTGATTGGTATAAAATGTATTATATTTTACTTGGTATGCACTAAATAATCATCTCCAATTGTGCGACCTCACAGCAATTGCTTCACAAAGTGTGGGTACTTTTGCTCTGAACACACAAACAAACACTGACTGATTTACTGGGTGTAAAAAATACACAAATATTTCATTAATGAATAAAGTTTCATTAATAATAATGTACACTTTTACGTACATTTGTAGTTAAAGAAAATCATATTTCTTGAACCCTTCCATGAAATGTTTAATATTTTATAAAGGAGAAGACACTATAAGAAATTAGTTAGTAAGGCCTGAAAATCAAACAACAATTTTCTTCAGAAATAAACAGATTGGAATTTGTTCAATACATTTTATTTCAGTAATCATTTCACGAGAGGAACCCTACCTGCATTTAATTAAATTTATATGCTTATAAATGTAGATAAATCAATACTTCATAACCTCATGTAATTAAATGAGTTATTCAATTAAACATTATTTTGCTCAGAGTTCCCATGCAATCAATCGTCTATTAAAAGACTGTTTTCATCCTCAACTTAATTTATTTTATGAATTTAAAACATGCCCTATCTTAATATAATGTAATATATGCGTGAAAATGTCATGTGATTAAAAATAAAGGTTTATGTTCTACAATGGGTCAGGAAAATTCATTATGGAAAGATTAATAAAGTCGTGAGAGCCTTTGACTCTGCTTTTGATAAAGTACACAGCAAAGGATACACATTTCTCTGTTTTATTTTAATGAATTGATCAATGGAAAATTTTGCCACATATTCCAATTTTCTTCCCTTGCAATCTTGGACTTAAATTTGCAGAGAAGCTCAATTAATGGGCAATGACAGGAACAACATTTGGAAAGAAGCGATCGTCCGAATTCATTGCTTCATTTACACAAAGGAGATTCTCAAGCTGGCAGACAATCATCTCTGAAAAAAGAAAATATAAATGGTTGGGTGGGAGTACTACAATCATCATGACAATAACAATCACTGCTTAAACTAAATCAAAGCAATTATTTTATTTGATATAGTAACTGTTTATGGATGCACTGTAAACAAAGTAGCAAAGGGAGCCAATGTAAGATTGCTTTGCAACCGAATGTTTTTTCAAGCTGTGAATAAATAGTGAATGCATCCTCGATGTAATATGACCCATATACCAACTAAGATCGCCAGCATTTTTGACTTGATCACTTTATTTCACCGCGAATTGAGAATTAAGTGAATGCTTATTTGCATAAATTTATGTCATTGGATTTGCATCCTGTAGAGATCAGTTTTCGGATATTGGCTATTTATTATTTTAATTAATGTTGTAAATGTAAGGTTGAAGGAGAGAATTCAATCCCAAGTAATGTCAAGGTATGTATTAGAGTTAGGACTGTAGGAACTTACAAACATAACAGTGCAACCTATATTTTCAGAATATGTTCAATATATTGAAATACACTGAAGTGCATTGCAGCCACTTCATTAAAAATAAACTGAGCCACAAAGGGTAATACCTAGGGTAGATAACTAACACGTTGGTAAGCAGATAGGTTTTAAAGAGTATCTTAATGTAAGGAAATGAGGTAAACAGGCAGAGAAGTGTCGGGGGTAATAGGGTGTAGAGCTGGATGAACACAGCAGGCCAAGCAGCATCAGAGGAGCAGGAAGGGTTCTGGGCCTGAAACGTCAGCCTTTCTGCTCCTTTGATGCTGCTGGGCTGCTGTGTTCCTCCAGCTCTACACCTTGTTATATCAGAGAAGTGCCAGGAATGTGTTATAAATATTGAGACTGAGGCAACTGAAGGCATGAGCACCAATGTTGGAGCAACTAAACTGGGGGATGCACAAGATGTCAGGATTGACTGAAATGAAATTTTTGGGGGATTTTGAGCTAGAGGAAATTACAGAGATAAAGAGAGGCACCACCAAGAAAGGGCTGAAAACAAAGATATGAATATTCAAATCAAGGCATTGCTTGCCAGGATCCAATTTGGTCAATGATAACAGAAGTAATAAATAGACAAGATTTGTCACAAATAAGAACAAGGGCAGCAGAGTTTGGAAAAGATCTACGGAGGATATAATACGAGAGACCATCAGCAGTGTATTCCATTTATCAAGTTGAAAGGTAATAAACCCATGAATGAGGCTTCAGCAGTAGATGAAATTTAAAATATGCAGAGTATTGGAAGTGCAGATAGGTGTTCTGAGTGAAAGTGTGAATAGGTGGTTGAGAGTTCAATCATTTCCAGGGCTTCTCAGAGTCTGGTTTGGTGTTAGCTGCCAGGGAGATAGCTGGAGTCAATAGCTAAGGAACTGAGTTTGAACTGGGGTGAGATGGCAGGACTAATGATCTTATCATATAATGAGGGAGATAATATTTAACTGGAGAACATTTACACTCATTCTGTCCTGGATATTAGATCAGGAGTCTAATTGTTTAGCAACAGTGCAGAAGCTGGGAGAGACGGTGGTGAGGCAGAGTTGGGTGTCATCAAGCTACATGTAAAATTGATGAGACTTTGAATTATGTAACTGAAGATATGGAAGAGGATTGTGCTCAGTTTGGTAATTTATTAACATAGAAAACTACAACATTAAGTACAGGGGAAGGATAAATGCAAAATTACATCATGCAGGGAAACATAATTAGATCAGTGATGGAGGAGAACCAGCCTCACCTTTGCATCAATTTCTAAAAGCTTCTATAATTCAAACAGAAAATACAGCTTCTGGAAAGGAATTCAAACTTTCTTTAGCTAAAAGGGTGTCACAACAAGATTTCACATTCTAAAACTTCTACTGTGTGTCACACATAGTCAAGAATGGGCTGACACTTTTAAGATGAGAAGTGACTCATCAATGTCAAATTACTCTAGAAAAGTAAAGTGTCTCAAAAAAAGGATAACAAGTCCAGCTCGCCTTTTCATGCATGTAGCATACAGAAGTAGCACATGTAATATCTCCATGATCAAAACAATGCTGTCAAGCCAAAAAAAAATTCTAAAGTAAGTCATTGAACTGTGAAATGGAAACCGGAAACACCATCCACGTTGAAGCAGCTCACTTGTTTGACACCCCGTGAACCACCTTAAACATTTACTCCTTCTATCACTGATGCAGAGTGGTAGCAGCATGTACCATTTATATAAGACACTGCAGTAATTCAACAAGGCTCCTTCAACAACATCTTCCAAAGCTCTGAATTCTCCCATCTAAAAGGAGAATCGCAGCAATTCAAGGGAACATCGCTCCAAGCCTTATACAAACTACATACTATCGCGACTTGGAACCATATTGCTGTTTCTTCACTCTCACTGTGCTAAAGTCTTGCATGTGCTGCCCAGAACAGCTTCTTTCCGAATGTTATTGGGCTTCTGAATGGACTGCTCATATTTAACCAATCCTTTTCTTGTGCAACTTCTTTCCAACTGCAACTTTGTATTCTTCGCTCTGTTCGAATGCCTTATGATCTTTGTATGCTTTGATCTGTCTGCAGTGCATGCAAAACAAAACTTTTCACTATACTTAGGTACATGAGAAAATAATAAAAAAAATTAAAACCAAATCAAATCAAATCATTCAGCACTGTGGTATCCATACACCATATTCATTGCATGGTCATGAAAATGGTTTACTACCTTCTTCTCAAGGGCAGTTGGAGATAGACAATAAAAGAGGGCCCAGCAATTCCACATCTTAAAATCATAGAATACACACATCACAGATAGAGGCCATTTGGCCCATCAAGTCTGCACTGACCCTCCAAAGAGCAAACCACTTACCTTCTCAAAGCCTCCAAACACTTGCAGAACACCATTTACAATGCTTAATTCATCTGGCCTGCACATCCATGGACATTACGGGGCAATGTGGTTAGGCTAGTGCACCAATGATAAAAGAAAATAAAGTCTACTAGAAATTATATTAGCAATCAATTTAAAATCATCAGTCAGGCCCACAATGAGGCTCAATTACACTGGTTAAAAGCAAAACAAATGCATCCGCCAATAGCTGTCCTCTCTGGGCTAAAGGAACATGACCCAAGCTGTGCACTTTTGTTGAATTAAACAATAACACTGGAAACAATAATTATGTGGCGCATTCTCCATGGCAATACCCCATAAACATTACAGTCAACTTTATAACCAATTAACATGATTGCTTATGCAATAAATATTGTGCAGTACAACTTATTGGCCCCTTTGAAATTTGATATCCTTGCACCTGTCCTGATGAGTGCAATGCAACATACTTAAATAGCATGTCTCTTTTCTCAGCCATACTCAAATAATGAAGGGACTAGACTGTTTATATGCTATTGTTATTTTAAATGAGTGGATTAAGACATCCAGCTTTCACAGTTCAGGTTTATATAAGGGTAGAAATATTTTGTACGTTTGGTGAGTGTTTTTTGCAAAGAATTGGGCACGTGTCGCATAGGTATCTGGCTTCTGTAGAGGATGTTGAGTCATTATTCTCTTTCAAGTAAGAGTGAGACATAAGCCTAGCTGGGTCAGAGAACACTTCATCCAAGAATAGGTTGTCTTTTATGTAAATCATTGCCAATCTGATTTCCTACATTAGTTTAGATGGCTTAAACATTTAGATCAGGGAGAAAACCAACATATATCAGAATGTCTGCAATAATTTTATTAATTTCTATCACGTACTGGCCATGAAAGTTGCACAAACTCCCGTTCTGCTACCTACTATCATCACCTATCTTTCCCCAGATGATCTCATTGTGGTCCTGTCATGCCCTCCTAGCACCATTACCCAGGTGTCAGTCTGCTTGATTTTCTTTTATCCATTATCTTCAATATTCACTATCTTCATCAATGGCAGTAGCGCGTGCCATCTATAAGATGAACTGCAGTAATTCACCGAGTCTTCTTCAGCAACATCTTCCAAACCAACAACTTTTTAATACATTGGAAGACAAAGGCAGCAGATACACAGGAGCACTCACCACCTGCAAATTCACATCCATGTCACACACAATCCTGATTCTGAATTATGTTGCTGTTAACTGTTACTGGGTCAAAATCCTAGAATTCCCTTCATAACAGCATTGTGGGTGCCCCTACACCATAAGGACTGCAGCAGTTGAAAACAGCAGCTCATAACCCCCATCTTATCTCGTACAGTTAGGGATTGGCGGTAGACTCTGGACTCCCAGCAGTGATTTAAAATTTTTTAAAAACTACTTTAGCTCTAAGAACAGTCTGATGCTGGGAATTCTGTAATGAATTACTCATCTCACCGACTCCTCAAAACCTGTTCACCAAAGGCACAAATCAAGAATGCGAAGGAAAATTCTTCACTCTTTTTATTTAATCATTTGTGGATATGGACATCGCTGGCTGGCCAGCATTTATTGCTCAGCTATAGTTGCTCTTGATAAGGTTGTGGTCAGCTGTTTTCTTGAATTGCTGCAATCCACCTGCTGTGGGTTGACCTGTGATGTCATTAGGGAGGGAATTCCAGGATTTTGACCCAGCGACAGTAAGGAATGGTGATATGTTTCTGAGTCAGGATGATGAGTGGCTTGGAGGTGGTATTGTTCCCACGTATCCGGCGTCCTTGTTCTTCTAGATGGAAGTGGTTGTGGGTTTAGAAGGTGCTGTCTGGGATCTTGGTGAATTTCTGCAATGCATCTTACAGATGGTCTGTACTGCTGCTACTGCACATCAGTGGTGCAGGGGGTGGATGCTTGTGGAGGTAATGCCAATCCAGCTGGCTGTTTTGTCCTAGAGTCTGCTAAGTGACTTTTCTTGAGTGTTGTTGGGGCTGCGCTCATCCAGGCAAATGGGAAATATTCCAACACACTCCTGATTTGTGCCTTGTAGATCATGGACGTGTTTTGGGGAGAGAGGAAGTGAGTGCAACTGGATGAGTGCAGCTCCAACAATACTCCAGAATCTCAGCATCATCTAGGAGTAAGCAGTTCACTTGTTTGGTGTTCCATCTAATACCTTCAAAATTCACTGTCTCTGTCTTCAATGTGCGGTCACAGCAGAGTGTAACCCCTGAAAGATGCATTCAAACAACTTAGCAAGGGTCCATACGCAATATTTTCTAAAACAACTGAAGTTCTATCAATCAGAAAAGTAAGGCTAACGGATACGTGGAATCACTACTTGCAACTTTTCAGCCAAACCACATCCCATCATGATTTGGAAATATATTGTGTTCCTCCATTGTCGCAGGGCCAAAGTCCTGGAATTCCCGCAAACAATATTGTAGTGGAACAAGATGTCAGCTCATCACCACCTATGAAGGGCAGAAATATATGGCTAACACATGTTAGCTTGATCAAGGATGAGTAAATTAAATAAAGAAAACTTAGATTTTTTTAATTATATGATCATAGGAAATGAGGGGATTTGTGGGATTCATTAAATAGTTCTTTCAAAACGTCAGCATTGACACAATAGGCTGAATACCCTCGCTTTCTGCTAAATGATTATATGAATCCTCACCATTCAAAATGGTTTTCTCATCTCCAATGGAAGGCAATGATTATGTGACCTCTTTATTTCAGAAAATATAACAAGGAACTTGAGTAACTGTCATGCTTACAAATGTGCTAAATTAACTTTAATGTTAAGACATTAATCAATATTCTACCAGAAGAAATTTTAAGCACTCCATTTAAATTTTTACAGAAAGCCCCTTTCAATAAGTGTTATGCCAGTTTTGCACCATACAATTAAAATAAAATTGGTTATAAATTTACTTTGTTATAAAGTGATTAAATGAAGCAACAATCAATTTCTAACCTTATTAATACATCAGCATTAGGATACTGCATTAAGCAAACTTGAGGAAGTTTCAAAGCAAATGCAAAGGGTAACCACAATATAGCTAAGAAAAATGTTACATTAATTAAATCTGGAATTATACAATCAAGTAAGTATGTGGAGTATTAAGAAGCCAAATTTATATTAACTTTGCAGCATAATTTATAAAATTCTTCTCATTTGCATGTCAACAGCAATTATGAATTTTTTTCTGATGCTCAGTCTCAACAGTTCATTCATTTTCTCAAGTTCCATCTTTGCATTTCATTTCCTGAAGATACTGCCCTATGCATAATGTTTGCCACAATGTGAGGATCCATGAAGGAGCAACGCTCTAAGAGCTTGTGATTTCAAATAAACCTGTTGGACTATAACCTAGTGTCATGTGACTTCTGACCCCATGCATAATATAACTGTGAAACAGATTTTTCCTTTATTACAGCCTACATTATGAGGCTTCCTCTTTTGAATATGCCTGTAACAGGGCCTGGCTAGCATTCTGCCCATTAATTTAAATGTATTAAAAGTTAAGCTGAATTCCATACTGACATGAAACATGTCCTGTCTAATTATTCTCCGTGTTATAGCCAGACAATCCACTGTATCCAAACACAATATCAGGACTAACGATTCATAATAGCTGAATCATAGTGCAACATTTAGCAAGGTAAATATACCCTTTACTCTCCAGATGAATCAAAGGCTGAATCAGATAATAAAAGACATATTTGGTTTACCTTATTTAATGCCATCTACTAAACTCTGACTGTTAATGCCAAAAAGCTTGTTACTGGTTATTATAGTAGATTAATATCAATTACATTTTTGTTTAACAGCAATTACAAGGTAATATATTTAACTTCCATTATCCCAGCACATACTCATGGGCTTACAGTTATGAATTACCACGAGTAGAAAATTTTGCAACTTTTTCCTAGCATTTTCTGACATCCTCTGTGTTTTTATGATTTCTTCCCTGGCTTGTCTCTGAACCAGATCATTGTTTTAGTCTCCTCCTAATTTTAGTTAATTTTGCACTTAATTGTGTTTTTTCTTATAATGCTGTTCTTTCACTCTGAAGTTAATATTATTGAAATTAACTTTTAGAAAACAATATACTCTCCACTTCACCTTTGATGTCGAACACCTTAATTTTTCTGAAACTTTCTTTCCAGCATCCAAAAGCATAACTTCTTTCTTAACATTCTACCTAGCATTTTTGACCTTGCTAAAATTCACCAAAGGAACTTACTTCAATTTTCACAAAACATGGTTTATGTTTCAAACCTGCTGATTTCGATGACTGATGTCGGTCTTAAGCATCTCAAACTAGTTCATGTTGCATGTGACCAGATCAATCAATGTGGTAAACTCAACTCAACAGATATTGACACTGCAGCTACTGTTTGGCTTCCGGCCAGGTAGAACAGTTTATTTTCCTGGAATCGTGCTTGGCTGGTATCCAAATTCTCTTGCCTAGGACAGATTTTTGTGTATGCCTAGATACATTTACGTACAGCTTTCATTTCAGAACTGAAGGCAAAGACTTCATTTCTTAATTATGAATGGCAATAATTTCTTCTGTGCTTTTTCTGTTCTCTTGCCAGACAAGTCAAGGGGAAATTCCTTTTATTAACTTGTGGCCAAAATAGCATAAAAATTATCCAAGTGTCTAATGGTTCCACTCAGAACTTTGTAAACCAGGTTTAGTAACATTATGGATTTTCCCTCAAACCTGAGTAGAATGGAACCATCCCCTAAGGGGAATATCCACCACTTCACTCCAGGTTTTTGTCAAATAAATCCAGATTTGCACTAACAATTGAGTGCGAATCAAACATTTGTTATGCACTGATGTTATGCTTGTAATGTAAGTAAGTTTTCTGATCACTGACGCATCATAATCTTGCCTCAGTCGACAATCATGCTTCAGATAGCATAGCGAATACTGGCCAATTTTCCTCTTTTGTGTTACAGAGATGCTGGATGTAAAATTTAACTTAGGCAGAGCACAAAAGAACTGATATCAAATCAAAATATTAACTTACATGGACAAGAAGATGAGACAGGATTATAATGGACAGCTAGGCTACTACTATTTGTATGCCTCTGCTGTATTTGAATTATAACATTGTAGAATCTAGTCGAAGGCTCCTTCTGCCATTTCAACAAATCTGTTAATTAAAAAAAGTTTGAGAGGATTAGATTAGGAACTGACTTTGTCTATGTAGTTTAGTAAGAGAGTTTGTTTCCAGCAGAGAATGTGGACAGCTCTACCTCAAACATTTAGATTGGTTTCTGCTGTCATTACGAGCAAAGCTGCTTCTGCCTCTACTACAGTGAACGTGTTATTGATGATGTACAGCCTCTTAACCTTGTGTTTTTTCCTTAATCCTCTTGTCTCCCTGTCTTTGTTAGATCAGCAGCACAGTGAAGTGAATGTGCTGTTAGACACCTCCAAATCTGTAACACTGATCAAATAGTTGCAACATTAAGTCACAGACCTTAGTATTAGCCCTTTAAAATAACGTAATAAGTTATTTTCATCTGTTGGAAACTAGTTCTTTGGTCAGCTATGATCCATTCTTCCCCAATTTCACAGATATTGATGTCTCCCCTTCAGTCATGCAACAAAATGTTGCACTTGCTGCACCTGCTGACACTACTAATTATGTGTTTCAATCACGAGCCACATTCTGGCCACAGGAGCTTTGGATCTTTCCAACAAAAATTACCCTACAATCCTGCCATCTTAAAGTTTTTCTTTCCCAGATATGACAAATTATTCCAGAATTCTGAAAATATCTGACAACATTTCGATCATTGAATTTTGACCCTCTCAAGAAGTATAAATTTCTCCGTCACCACTCGCACAATTTCGTTATTCGCAGGTGAAGGGACAGTTCTAATACAGATTCACTGGGCTCAAAACATTAGCTCTGTTTCTCTCTCAGCAAATACTGCCAGATCTGCTGAGTTTCTCCAGTACTTTTTGTTTTTGTTATTATTGATAGATTTGGTCATTCTCAAAACCACACATGTAGGGGGCCCAAGCTATGCCTGCCTCTTTGTAAGTTACGTGGAACAATCCCTCTTCCGCACCTACACAACCCTAAACCCCATCTCTTCCTCCGTTACTTTGATGACTGTATCAGCACCGTCTCATGCTCCCAACAGGAACTCGAACAGTTCATCTACTTCACTAAATTCTTCCACCCAACCTCAAGTTCACCTGGCCATCTCCAACACATCCCTCACCTTCCTGGGCCTCTCTGTCTCTATCTCAGGCAACCACCTACAAACCGATGTTCATTTCAAGCCCACCGACTCCCATAGCTACCGAGAATACACCTCCTCCCACCCACCTTCCTGCAAAAATTCCATTCCTTATTCCCAATTCCTTCTCCTCGCCACATCTGCTCCCAGAATGAGGCATTCCCCTCCAGTACATCCCAGCTGTCCTCGTTTTTCAAGGACCACAATGTCCCCCCTGCAGTGGTTCAGAACGCACTTGACCATGTCTCCCGCATTTCCCGCAACTCATCCCTCGCACCCCATCCCCACAATAACTGCCAAAAGGAATCCACCTCATCCTCAGATACCACCCCACCAACCTCCAGATACAACACATCATCCTCCAACACTTCTGCCATCTACAATCCGATCCCACCACCAAAGACATTTTTCCATCCTCACCCTTGTCTGCCTTCCAGAGAGACTACTGTCTCTGGGACTCCCTTGTCCGCTCCACACTCCCCTCCAACCCCACCACACCCAGCACTTTCCCCTGCAACCGCAGGAAGTGTTACACCTGCCCCTACATCTCCTACCTCACCCCCGTCCCAGGCCCCATGATGACTTTCCACATCAAACAGATGTTCCCCTGCACATCTGCCAATGTGTTATACTACATCTGCTACACCCGTTGTGGCTTCCTCTATATTGGGGAAACCAAGCGGAGGCTTGGGGGCCGCTTTGCAGAACACCTATGCTTGGTTCGCAATAAACAACTACACCTCCCAGTCGTGAACCATTTTAACTCCCCCTCCCATTCCTTGGATTACATGTCCACCCTGCGACTCCTGCAGTGCCATAATGACACCACCTGAATGTGCAGGAACAGCAACTCATATTCTGCTTGAGAACCCTGCAGCCCAATGATATCAATGTGGATTTCACAAGCTTCAAAATCTCCCCCCCAACTACTGCATCCCAAAACCAGCCCAGCTCGCCCCTGCCTCCCTAACCTGTTCTTCCTCTCATCTATCCCTTCCTCCCACCTCAAGCCGCACCTCCATTTCCTTCCTACTAACCTCATCCCGCCCCTTGACATGTCCGTCCTCCCCGGACTGACCTATCCCCTCCCCACCTCTTCACCCATGCTCCCCTCTCCACCTACCTTCTCCTGTATCCATCTTCGGTCCGCCTCCCCTTCTCTCCCTATTTATTTCAGAACCCTCTCCCCATCCCCCTTTTCTGATGAAGGGTCTAGGCCCAAAGCGTCAGCTTTTGTGCTCCTAAGGTACTGTTTGGCCTGCTGTGTTCATCCAGCTCCACATTTTGTTATCTTTTCTCTGTTTGTGTTTATTTTGCTATTTGCCATTGTCTTTCTAATGAGGCCCCATCAACAAGCTAAAGGAATATAGCCAGAGAAAAGTGTGCCCTGGGAGCAGTAAGATCCATGGCCTTCTCTTTACTTTGGCTTCAAGAAAAGCGTGAGATTTTGAAAAACCCTCTATATTGTTTTTGCAGATACTACAGAACCTTCTGACACTGTGAGCAGGATGGGCCTCTACCAGGATACAAGAGAAAATTGACTGCCCTCTGAAGCTTCACAATCTCAATCAGCAATTCCATGATAACAAGACTGCGCCATTTAGTTTAATGTTTTTGCCTCTAACAGACAGGTTTAGCAGGAACAGGGCTGCACTTTTTCCCCTACTCTGTTTCATCTAATTTTTCTATGTCCTGACCTATCCATTTCTTGCTACCATGAAAGGAGTGCATGTTCAGACATAATCGTTTGGGTCATTCCTCAACCAATAGAAACCAAAGTCAAAGTACGGTGTGTCCTGATCAGCAAGGTTCTGTAGGCTGATGATGATTCACTTCCTGTCCAGCCAAATCCAATGGCTCAATGATAGTCTATCCCATGCCTTTTGTGTTCTCTCTCACCATCAATGTTAAGAAAATTGTAATAATGAGTCAGGACATTGTGCCTCTAACTGCAATCAGATTCAATAAGATAACACTATAAACGGTCAGCAAATTCTGTTGTCTTGGATTTACAATGACAGACAAACTGCCTCTTGATGAAGCATATCGATTGGAAAATTATCTTTGGGTGAATAAGAAAAATGACAGAGAAACAAAAACGTCTTGACTTGCAGGAACAAATTCTTACCTAGTTGGCCTGTAGCCTCAGTACAATGCTACATGGCAGTGAATCTTGGACAGTCTTACACATACCAAAGAGAGGACACTCAATAACTTCCACCAACGTCACAAGGAAAGATGTGTCATCTTGAAGCAGTCCTTTCTGGAAGAAATGAATTGTGCATACTAGCGCTAATCAAGCCAGGAAGGCTTTTCTAGCTTTGGCATGTGTATGGAATGGAAATAGCTAAATCCCGATAGAAACATTGTACAAGGAGGTGGCCCCAGCCGATAGACCAGCAGGATGTTGTCAAGAAGATATCAATTCCCTCGATATCAAGCCCAACAAGTGGGAAAAGTGAGCTGATGATCAATACAAATGGTGTCACTAGCTGTTAGTAGGAATTCGCTGTTATAATATTTAAAAGTGTCTAAAGCTGACTCCAACCCTTCAAATAAAGTATCACCTAAGATCATCCAGCACCACTGACAAAGGACAATTTTATTTTGGGCACTTATAGTATACCTTGCCTTTTCAGACTTGGCTTGTTCAAACATCAAATGAAATGCAACAAAGAATCTCCTTGAGAGATAGCAAGAACTGTAGATGCTGGAGTCAGAGATAACACAGAATGGAGTTGGAGGAACACAACAGGGGCAGGAAAGCTAATGTTTCGGGTTGAGACCCTTCTGCAGAAATGGGGAGCAGGAAGACAGCTGGGAAATAAATACAGAGAGGAGGGGTGGGGTTGGGGAATGTAGTTGAGATGGTGACAGGTGAGTGCAGGTAGGAAGTGGTGTGGATTGGTCAGTGGAGTGGGTGGTCTGGATAGGTGAGAGAAGAGATGGGCAGGTTTGACCTCATCAAAATACTAACGTCATATTCTCAGCAAGTTTCATAGATGGAAAGATGCCAATTATAGTTTAAATAGTGTCAGAACAGGAAGCAAAGATGACCAGGGCATATCTATGAAGTGATTTGTGTTGTGCTTCATTTTAGGGAAAAATACATTATAAGTCAAAATTTCCTTCCACAATGTTTTTCCTGAATGATTCAGCCTGAGAGTAAAAATGAATATGTTATGGCTGTTAATCCAAGATCCAAGACTCAAGACCTAATTTGGTACCTGGGTCCAAACCCCACCATGGAGATGGTAGAATTTGAATTCAAAAATATCTGGAATTAAGAATCTAATGATGACCGTGAATCCATTGTCGATTACCAGGAAAAGTCCATCCGTTTCACTACAAGTGACTCCAGACACACAGAAAATATGGTGGATTCTTAACTGCCGTCTGGGCAATTAAGGAAGGGCAATAAATGCTACCTGGCCAGCAACGCCCTCATCCTGCTAATGAATAAAGAAAAAATATGTTTAATAAAATTAATGATGACAGATTAGAATGTCAGAAGGTAATGGTTTCTTCAGCATACACAATTGAGCACAAATATTAAAAGATTGTACGGAGTTCCATCTCATTAAAAGGCTCTTGTGAACAGTGAAACGTCAAGGAGTAACACTCAGATAATACTAGAACTCCTCACCAATTGAATTAGTGTATCAAAATACCAAATTAGCAATTTGAGACTATTTAGCCTTTCAGTTGAGTTCAAAGAGAATAAGCCTTTTGTTTTAATGATTATCAAGTTGAAGAAAATTAGAAGGCAATAAGTTCTGAACATGGCAGAACCTGCAGCAATGTGTCTACAGCTACTTAGTTGCATTTTTAATGAAACAATGAATGGAATTTACAGTCCATGAACCCTATTATGCCATGGAAGATCTAGACTATCATTTAATAGAAAAATAATTTTTCAGGCACTCTATACCAATAGAACTGGATATAGTCTTATTTTCCCTAGACAAGTAAAATTAAGTATTGAGGAAAACTTAAATAGCTTTGCCTCACATATGGGTTGAGGACCAGAAACTGTTGTCACAGTTTTAATGGCAAATTACCTAACCAGACCAATGCCTTGCTGGAGGGCAAGTATAATTCTAAGGTGTCACCTTCAAACTTGAATTGATGCAAGATGTCGTTATGTACTCCATGCTTTGTTCAGGATTTCTGCAGTTGTAGCCAGGTGAAATATTGAGGTGCCACCTGTAGATCAGGTGGCAATGTCAGCCATGTCAAATTCATATGATTGTGAGTGAAAATTACAGCCTCGTTGCTGAAATATTGGGGTGGAAGACAGCATATTTTCCGCCTAAGCTTTCGCCCAGGTTCATCAGTGTAATGGCCTTGGAGATGTGTGGTTTATGCCCTTGAAGATGCATGATTAATGCCTTGCATAGTGGCCTAGTGGTTAGTCCTGCTGCTTTACAGTGCCAGACACCCAGGTTTGATTCCACCCTCGGGTGACTGTATGGAGTTTGCACATTCTCCCCATGTCTGCATGGGTTTCCACTGAATGTTTTTCACAATAAACAACTGCACCTCCCAGTCGCGAACCATTTTAACTCCCCTTCCCATTCCTTAGACGGCACGTCCATCCTGGGCCTCCTGCAGTGCCACAATGATGCCACCCGAAGGTTTCAGAAACAGCAACTCATATTCCGCTTGGGAGCCCTGCAGCCCAATGGTATCAATGTGGACTTCACAAGCTTCAAAATCTCCCCCTCCCCCACTGCATCCCAAAACCAGCCCAGCTCATCCCCACCTCCCTAAACTGTTCTTCCTCTCACCTATCCCCTCCTCTCACCTCAAACCGCACCTCCATTTCCCACCTACCAACCTCATCCCGCCTCCTTGACCTGTCGGTCCTCCCCGGACTGACCTATTCCCTCCCCACCTCCCCACCTATACTCTCCTCTCCACCTATCTTCTCATCCATCCATCTTCCGTCCGCCTCCCCCTCTCTCCCTATTTATTTCAGAACGCTCTCCCCATGCCCCTTTTCTGATGAAGGGTCTAGGCCCGAAACGGCAGTTTTTGTGCTCCTGAGATGCTGCTTGGCCTGCTGTGTTCATCCAGCCTCACACTTTGTTATCTTGGATTCTCCAGCATCTGCAGTTCCCATTATCTCTTCCACTGAATGCTCTGGTTTCCTCCAACACTCCAAAGATGTGCAGATTATATGAATTAGCCATGGGAAATACAGGCATAGGGTAGGGGGATGATTCTGGATGGGAAGCACTTTGGATGGTCAGTGTGGACTAGATGAGCTGTGTGGCCTGCTTGCACTTTGTAAGAATCCTATGATTCATAAATGAGGAAATCGTAGACAGTTTAAAATATTGCATAACACCTGCGCAACTCCAGAATTGACCCCCAATTACCCAGCTGACCACTCAACTCCTCCTCAACTACTCAAGTAACACACCTCACCAGATATGACTGTACCCAATCACTTCCATGCCTCAAAATACTCTCCAACCCTGCAACTACCTCACTGAGCCCCCAGCTATGCTTGTAACCATCCAACTCTCCACCAATCAGCGCTGAATATAAATGTCACAGTGATCGAACCTGACTTGTCACCAACCAGTTTATCCTCCGCCACATGTCAACTCCTGTCTCCCAACCTGATTCACCGCCCTGACACTCCCATACACCTCTCAAATGGACCTAGGTGTTCTTTGAGATTTGACCCAACTAGCCTCAGAAGTGAGAACGTCTCCGTTCTGCAGGCCATACCCAATCCCACTACCCTGCGACCTGAATGTTCCCAACCACGCGCAACCTGCAGCTGAACTGCCTACATCCCAGCTACTCCTGGTCAAACCTGACTATCTTCCCAAACCCTTGAATATCTTCCTCCAACCACTCGATGGCCCAATTACCACACTATGTTGACTACATGAATACTCTCCAACAGCATCGTTGAATCGGATAAATATTTGTGTGAACCAATGCAGCATTGGAGTTGATCAGAGAATTCAGACCATTACACCAGGGAGTTATTCATCCTTTTTTTTTATCAACACAGTGATAGGTTTAAAGTGCCGGTATGTCTCTTTCAATTTTCTCTCACATTTTTCCTTGTCCAGCAATTGTGAACTGAGTGGTGCATGCCCATATTTCCTCAATTTATAACAACTTGCAAAAACCATCATTTCTATTATGTCATAGGCTGGGAAATAAGAGTACAAGGATGTGGAAACAACTGGCTGAACACACGTTTAAATAATGAAATACAATGAGCTCCAAACAATATCAGGTGCAATTTGTTTCTGTCAGAACTTGTCACAACAAACTCCTGGGCAAATGTCAGAAGGAATATGCGAAAGTAATGAAAACAATGGCAAATGTCTATCCCAATGCACCAGCTAAGAACTGAGAGAAAATGTAAGGAAATCGAAAAGGGCACTGCTAGGTTCAGGAGCATGTAAATAGAAAGCTTATTCGTTTGATGCCGATCTTTAAACCGAAAGGAAATTAATTGCGTGAGCTGTCAAAACCCCACTCTGTAGCTCATGTTGTAAATTGAAGGCTGGCCTAAAAAACAATGAATATGTTCATGATTAATAAATAATTAAATGGTTACTCATCAGCAGAAAAGCTAAAAGGGATACTTTAATACAGTATATCATTGCTCAAAATAATTAAAACAAATACTTTTTGCTAGTTTTATCATTGCTGCTTCTGCTGATCAGTCATATGAAAAATTGAGCTAACAGTGTTCTCTTGGTCTCCTTCACTGTTCTCTTAAACTACCTCAAGAATTTATAATGTGCTGAATTTTTGGGACAGTGTTTGTCAATGTAGTAGGAGGAAATTACACCGGAATAGGGAAGAAATTTAATTTAGTCAGTTAATTAGTCAATTACAACAACTCTATGGAAATCTTGAAGTTTACTAAGCGGATAAGGGTGCCATAAGGCTTCAGAGCCTTGACTGATACAGGGAGAAATCCAGCAAGAAAAAAGTCAATGTTATATGCCTGGTAACCATCCAGTGAGCCAGTGGGAAGTGACAACAGGAGTGGGCCAGTGTGGGCATTGTGAATCACAGGCAATAGAAGGGGAAATGGTGCCAGCACAGAGAAGGGAGTTGATGCCCAAATGTTGATATTTGAGTTCAATAAATACAGCAGGTGAAGAAAGGAGGGGAATTGAATAAAAGGGCCCAGACAGTGAGGAGCCATCTGCCATTGGCATAATTCACTCAGGCTTTGGAACCTCCAGTGAGAAGCTCGAGCAGAGAGGGAGATGCAGCCACAAGTTACAGGAGAGCAGCAACCTCAGAGTGAACAGGAGAACCTGCCTCAGAGTGAAGGTGCAGGGGAAAGGTGGAGAAGAGCAGACAAGCAGCCTCTTATGTGCAAAAAAGAGGCCACTCACCAGTACTAGATGCCCAACAAATGGCCGCCAACCATGATGCGGGAAAGTCATTGCCAAGCTCCTCCTCAACTGTCTCCGCCCTGTGGCTGAGGAACTCCTCCTGGAATTGCAATGCAGCTTCCGGCCATGGAAGACACAATGGACACGCACATGCATATGCACACATACACACAAACACTCACATAAAAACACACACACACACACACACACACACACACACACACACAGACACCCACACTCACACAAACACACAAACAGACAGAGAGGCACACTCACATCATCATCATTGGTTGGGTATCCAGGATATCAAACTTTCTCAGTCTGATTATGGTTAAATTTATCATCAAACAAACAGTTTGAAAAGTACTATATCACTGCCAGAAGTCTGCTTCCCAGCCTAGTTTTTTGGTACTTATTCACCCTTAAAAAGTCAAATTACTTTGGATGTCTTGTGACTGGCCTCTTTTTGTAAATGGTCAATCCGGTTCAATCAGGCTTTTACTGCTGTGTCACTGTTTTATTTTGCCAAAAAAAACTTTGCCTAATGGTGGATCTAAGAGGCTTTTATTAAGACTTATTGTTGGTTTTGGAGGTTTTTCTGCAGGTGTTTTCTGTTCAAAGATTTTTCTTCACAGTAGTTGTTCAGTTTTCTTGGTCTCTTAGATAAGTCACTTACTGAACATTTGATTGTCGGCTGATCTTAAAGTTGTACTGATATTGTTTTTAAAAAGTACATGTTTTAATTCTTCTCTAAACAACTGCATATCTGTTTCTTAATCTCCACATGCTGTCACAGTCTGTGGGGCAGTAGATCTTGTTGCTATCACTGCCTTTTCTTGAGTGGTTTTATGCCGATCCAAAAGTTCAAGATAGACTGGTCAAGGTCAATGCAAGGTCTTTAAGCTTGGATATTTTATAACAATCTCTTACATATGAAAACAAAAGGACATGCAACCAGAGATATACCAAGCTCTAATTTTACTGTCACACTGTTGAAGGGTTATTACATATTTCTACTGCCTAATGCTAGTGAGTATGTCCCACTTGTTTCACTCTTCCTAACTCTGTAATTAACTCCACCCACACTGTGCTATTTACTCCCAAGAAGAAGTGAATCCATCTCATCATCACAAGGTTGTTTGTGGTCCTAAAGCCCTTAGACAACATTTGGTTTAAGTTTAATCAATACCCAGTTTGGGAGTCTGTATAGTATTGACATTATTATTTCATATCATAATCCACACTGGCCATTTTTGACGGAGATAGAAATACAGAGCAGAAAATTATTGTCACACGTTGTCTTGGACAATGTGTATCCAAGTAGTTCCTTTCAGGTTCTGGTAAATGTAATTATGAGAAGGCTCAGCAATCGCAATTTGCTTAAATATGAATGTTTATGAAGTAATACTAAATTATTATAGTGATATGCTAAATGGAAGAGAAAAATAAAAATAAAACATCAAGCCTCATGCCCCTGTGCTCTATGGGAACCCTTTGATCGATGGCTGATCTGGGGGCTTAAGTCCGTTCCTGGCACTATTCACGACCCCGGCCTGAGGTGAAGACCAATGATTTCGAACAAAACAATTTCTTTCTAATGTCGTATAACAAACAGCCAGCACAAAGAAAGCAGATGCAGAAGACAAAACACAGCTACAGAAAGACAAGTTGGAGTTGCCGTTTTTTGCCTATAAGACTTATCGAAGATCATGAAGTTTGTCAAGTATCATCAACAAATTTTGGTCATTCGACCCATCCTATACAACCTATGTTCTCATGCAGCTGTCAAATATCAACATTAACTTTTTGCCCTTTGGCCCATTCTAATTGTGTGTGCTTTTATATTAAAAGTAGAGTGAAAATATTTATAAGAAAATATGGTCAATATATGATTAAAATTCTTTCTGAAAACTAGATTTCTTCTTCAAAATTTCTTTCTCAAAAAGAAATTGTGCAGTCTCTTCACTTTCACAAGTCCTTGACTAGTTTTTTTTTCTCTATAATTGCTTAACCGATATAATAATGAGTAAATTGCAGCAAATTGCAGTGCAATGGTTGCCTCAAGAAGGCATGTCAGTACAATAAATCAGGTGAGACTGATATTTACACCGATTTCTTTACCTGCTGAAATGGCAGACATGCTGTTTTAACAGATTGTAGCACCACTGCCGTTCCTGTTGCTGCACTCTCCCCGGCACCAAAGACAGCCGACATCCCTTGCAAGGCTGGAATTTGTCATCATCTCAAATAAGATTGGGCCCCAAGTAGCAGATTAACAATTGGCTGCTTTCAGTAAGATTGCACTCTTAAAGTCCCACTAAGACCGCCTCCAAGTTCCTGTTCTGGATTGGTGGTCAACATTGGGATCACAACCAACCTGGATAAATCTAGCCCTGTATTTTCATTAATTCCCCCACTTATTAGGATTGTATCTTAGCACATCATCGGAGAATAAAAAATGCATTGTAGATATAATATACTTGCATTCTCCACTAGAACTGCTGGCTTCTTAAAGTGAGAAGAAAATTCACAAATTTGTTGCTCACTCACTGTTGATGTATGTTCTGTGGTAGCACACCTATTGGGAGTTAGAGTAAGTTTCCCACATTGAATTAAATCAATTTTCAGTTAATTGCACTTGGCTAGCTTCTTCAGACACCAACCATTTCTTAACTACAATGAAATTGTAGGATTTAATTCATCAATACTGAAGCAAATCAATTTTAATTCTACTTCCAAAGGGGTTCAGAGTTCAATCAGTAAGCAGAACAAAACTGAGGTTTTTCCTTCAGCGTTTATTGCAGTTGCAATCTCATGAATCTGTGACCGAGAAGGGGAGGTTAAATGTAAAGAAAAATCCCTGATATTCACGTTATAAATAACAAGTAACAATTTAATTATTTAATCCTAACAGTGAACAAATTAACAGAACTACTAACAAACTGAGCATTTCCCCCACCTCCTAACTATTCTCTAATTGAACAAAATTCTACTGGACTGCTATGTGAATAAACACAAGTTCCACTTCTATCAAACGTGTCATAAGGAAAAAAAAAACTTAGTCTCTCAAAGTCCACACAAAATGTGTCTTCCAGCATTCTCTGCCTTCTCTACTGTCTCTCCTGTCATAAACACATTTCTTCCACAGTTCTCAAGTCATTAACACCTTTCTTTTGCTGACCCCACTGTCAGGGATGTTTTCTCTGTGAGGACTCTTAGTTAGAAGTGCTGTGGTACCTTTTATGAATAAAATGGTGCTTTCTTAGAGAGCTTAATGATTTCTTGTGCTAGCTAGGTGCTGATTTCTCAGATGCCGTTTCGTTTTCACACAGATTTGCAAAAACCCTCTCCTTATATACCTTGGATGACATATTACTTTTCTTAACATAGCATTGGCCCAAGGTTGTCAAACCATCTTATTTAAATTCAGTTGGATTTCAATCAGTAAGTGCATGGTTTAAATTAACTGCATGATTCCAGCTCATCGCCAAAATGTTAAACCAAGCCTAAAGTTTCCTATCACGCAGCCAATTGATGTCTGTTTCAATTTCAGAACTGACGGTACATCTTCAGCTGCTTAGACACATTTTCCACATAAATCTGTAAGTTTAGAGACACACTTTACCTTTTAATGGAGCCACACACTCTCTTCCCTTGTCTTTTTTTTTACAATCAAATTCTAGCTTCCTGCTTTCCAATTCGCAATTAGCTACACAATTTTGTCACATCTCTCCCTTTAAGGAAAAACATGAACCATCATCATGAAAAGATGGCTTTATTTATTTCAATCCTAGCATAATTGTCACGAGATACATTGGCCAGTAATCTAAAGTTACAATTTTCATACTAATTCTGCGTACATATATAACATTGAACCAGAGATAATGGGAACTGCAGTTGTTGGAGAATACAAGATAACAAAGTGTGGAGCTGGATGAACACAGCAGGCCAAGCAGCATCTTAGGAACACAAAAGCTGACATTTCAGGCCTAGGCCCTTCATCAGAAAAGCTTTTCTGATGAAGGTTTTAGGCCCGAAATGTCAGCTTTTGTGCTCCTAACATGCTGCTTGGCCTGCTGAGTTCATCCAGCTCCACACTTTGTTATAACACTGAACCAGTTCTATCTTACCTACATATTTTCTTTTAAAACTGAGATAATGCATCTGCAATAATATTTTTATAACATGAAATGTGTACAATCTGTAAATTAAAAGCCTGTAACATGAGACTCCGCTGAAACAGTCTGGTATTCTCGTTCATAAATCTTGCCAAAAAGGTGAGAGTGCTATGGTCTATATATACAACCATCTCTAACACATTGTTTGTAACTGAAACATTAAAAAGTTTTAAGGCCAGCACCAAACTCAATCACTCTTTTTCAATGGTGGAGTATTTTCTCTGGAGGATATTGACTTTCTTTGAAAAATAACCAATTGGCCTCTCAATTCCACCGTCATTGTCCTGCATCAGCACAGCTCCAACCCCTCCATTTTTGGTATTGATAGTGAATTTAAAGCCTTTCAAGAAATTTGGTGTGGCTAAAACTGGTGTGGTGGTTAACATGGTTTTTAAATTCTCAAATGTCTCCTGGTATTGTTCTATCCACTGAAATTTCATGCCTTTTTTTGGCAAATCCATCAGCAGTGCCACCATGCGATGAAAATTTAGTACAAATTTCTGGTAGAATCTGCTCAGTCCCAAAAATTGAAGCACTTCTTTCTTTGAAGATGGGCTCGGAAATTCCTTGATGACCTATGTCTTCACGTTTCTCGGGGTCATCCTTCCATGTCTGATATTCTTCCCCAAGAACATCACTTCTGCCGTCACGAATTCAGTTTTTGCTAAATTTATAACCAGTTTTGCCTGCTGTAGTCTTTCAAAGAGTTCTGCCAAATGCACCATGTGATCTTTTCATGAATAGCTAAAGATCATTAAGCCATCTATATAGATGACACAATTAGTCAATCCCACCACAGCTTGGTTCATAAGTCTTTGTAATGGAGAACTGCAGATGCTGGACATCTGAAACGAACAAAAACAGAAATGACAGGAGGAAATCAGCAGATCTGGCAGCGTCTGTGGAGCACCTGTTTTCTCCTGCCAGACCTGCTGAATTTCTCCAGCAATTTCTGTTTTTGTTTGTCTTTGATTATATCTCAGCTTTGAAAACTCAGCACTGTGTTCTGAGAAGGAGGAGAATTATTTGTCAGAAGTTTAAACATTATGGGTAATTCCCACGGAGCTAAAAGATTTGGGAGTGCCATAGAATCCCAACATGTTATTTTTTAAAATTGTATATTTGGTTTCTGCTAAAGACCAAAAGACCTGAGTCTTAGTTCTACACATTTGGCATCTAAGCTATTTATCATTGTGTTATATTAATGCTTTTAATGGGACTGAATCCATGTAGACTTACACTTCTTTCTTATATCATTACACTTTATGAATGCAGGAGTAAATTACTGCAGATGCTGGAATCTGCACTGAAAACAAAACTGCATCTTCTTGATTTGAGCAGTGGGAGCTATGAGAGCATGAGCCAGGGGGCAGCCAGGAAGCTAAGGTTTTCCTTATAAAAACTTGCCTTGTGAGTCAGCGGCCTTCTTGATTTGAGCAGCGGAAGTGGTGAGAGCACGAACCGGGAAGTGACCTATTACAGTTGGGCATTGGCTAAACCCGAAACACCCCACATATATTGCCTCCCACCCATCCTAGTCTTCTAATGAAAGAAAAAAGACTGTATGGAGGGTCAGAAAGTAAGGTAAGGTTTCTTTTTCTTTATTATTTTGGGAATCTGGAGTAGAGGGAATGGAAGCTAGGGCAGTTGCATGCTCATCTTGCAGGATGTGGAGGTAAGGGTCACCACTAATGTCCCTTCTAACTTCACCTGCGAGAAGTGCATCCATATCCAGCTCCTCACAAGCCACATTAGGGAACTGGAGATGGAGCTGGATGAATTCCAGATCATTCGGGAAGCTGAGGGGGTGATAGAGAGGAGTTATAAGAAGATGGTCACACCCAAAGTACAAGACAAAGATAGCTGGATGACTGTCAGGTGGGTGAAAGGGAATAGCATACAGTGCAGGAATTCCCTGTGGCCATTCCCCTCAGTAATAAGTATACTGCTTTGAATACTATTGGTGGGGGTCATAGCAGGGCAAAGCCATAGCACCTGGTCTCTGGCACTGAGCCTGGCTCTGTGGCTCAGAAGGGAACGGGGGGAGAATAGGAGAGCAATGGTGACAGAGGATTCAATGGTTAGGGAACAGACAGGAAACTCTGTGGTATTTTGCAAGACTCCCTGATGGTATGTTGCCTCCTGGGTGCCAGGGTCAGGGATGTCTCAGATGGAGTCTTTAGGATTCTTAAGGGGGAGGGAGAGCAGCCAGAAGTCATGGTACACATCGGTACCAATGACATAGCTAGGAAATGAGATGCAGATCTGAAAAGTGAATATAGGTAGTTAGGATGGAAGCTAAAAGCCAGGACGTGCAGAGTAGTAATCTCAAGATTGCCACTGGCGCTCCGGGATAGTGAGGCCAGGAATAGAGACTGACTGCAGCTGAACACATGACTACAGAGCTGGTGTAGGAGGGAGAGCTTCAGGTTTGTGGATCTTTGGGATACCTTCTGGGGAAGTGGGACCTGTACAGGAAGGATGGGTTGCACCTGAACTGGAGGAGCACCAAAATCCTGGGCGGGAGGTTTGCTAGCGCTCTTTCGGAGGGTTTAGATGAGTTTGGTAGAGGGATAGGAACAGGAGCTACAGATTTGAGGATCTGATAGCCGGTGTACAGGTAGATAGAGCGAGCAGAGAATCAGTGAGGAAGGATAAGCAGTTGATAGGACGCAGTGGCAGTCAGTGCGAAGGGTTGAGGTGTGTCTACTTCACTGCAAGAGGTGTCAGGAATAAGGGTGACAAACGTAAAGCATGGATCAGTACTTGAAACTATGATGTTGTGGCTATTACAGAGACTTGGGTAACACAGGGGCAGGAATAGTTGTTGGATGTTCCGTGGTATTGATGTTTCAAAAGAAATAGAGAGGGAGGTAAAAGAGGTGGGGGAGTGACATTGTTAATCAGGGATAGTAACACAGCTGCAGAAAGGGAAGTTGTGGAGGAGGGTTTGTCCGCTGAGTCAGTGTGGGTGGAAGTCAGAAACAGAAAAGGAGCAGCCACTTTATTGGGAATTTCCTGTAGAACCCCCAATAGCAACAGAGACACTGAGGAACAGATTGTTCGACTGATTTTGGAAAGGTGCAGAAGTATTGAGGTTGTCATCACGGGTGACTTCAACTTCCCTAATATAGACTGGAACGCCCTACATGCAAATAGTTTAGATGGAGCTGATTTTGCCAGGTGTGTCCAGGAAGGATTTCTGACTCAATATACAGATAGGCTGACTAGAGGGGAGGACATGTTGGATTTGGTGCTTGGCAACAGACTAGGCCAGGTGTCAGATCTCTCGATGGGAGAGCATTTTGGCAATAGTGATCACAACATGTACTATAGTCATGGAGAAGGATAAGAACAGACGGTACGGGAAAGTATTTAATTGGGGGAGGGAGAATTACAATGTTGTTAGGCAAGGACTATGGAGCACCAATTGGAATCTGATGTTCTCAGGGAAATGCTTGACAGAAATTAGGGAGCAGTTGGTACAAGTACTGGATAGGTTTGTTCAACTGAGGTAAGGAAAGGACGGTAAGTTGAAGATGGTTCTGACCCACTACCAAGGATATATTTCCCTCCCCACACTTATCTACCTTCCACAGGGACCAGTCTCTCTACGACTCCCTCATTGCCTCCACACTCCCCACCAGCCCTACCAACCCCAGCACCTTTCCCTGTAACCACATGAAGTGCTACAGCTGCCCCTACACCTCCCTGCTCAATCCCATCTCAGGCCCTAAGAAAACCTTCTACATTAAACAGATATTCACCTGCACATCCACTAATGTGGCATACTGTATCCGCTGTTCCAGATGTGACCTCCTCTACATTGGGGAAATCAAGAGGAGGCTTGGAGACTGTTTTGTGGAACACCTATGCTCGGTTTGTGGCAAACGACAACACCTCCCAGTCGTGAACCACTTCAACTCCCCCTCCCACTCCTTGGACGACATTGCCATCCTAGGCCTTCTCCAGTGCCACAATGATGCCACCCGAAGGCTAGAGGAACAGCTTCTCACATTCCGCCTGGGAACCCTGCAGCCCAATGGTCTTAATGTGGACTTTACAAGCTTCAAAATCTCCCCACCTCTGGCTTCATCCCAAGACCATCCCATCTTGTCCCTGCCTCCTTGACCTATCCATCTTTTCTCCCACCTGTCCGGCCTTCCCATCTCACCGACCAACACCACCACCCCCACTTCCTAACTATTAGCCGAATCCCCACCTCCTTGACCCGTCAGTGTTCCCTCCCACTAACCTGCCATCACTGACAAACCCTCATCCCAACTTTCTACCTACGCTCACCTTTACTGGCTTCATCCCCGCCTCTTTGACCTGTCCGTCTTCTCTCCACCTTTCCTCTCCTTTATCCACCTTCTATCATCGCCTCCCCCCTCTCTATTTATTTCAAAGCCCCCTTCCCATCCCCCATTACCCGAAATGTCAGCTTCCCTGCTCCTCTGATGCTGCCTGGCCTTCTGTGTTCATTCAGCTCTATACGTTGTTATCTCAGACTCCAGCATTAGCAGTTCCTATTATCTCTGAGTATGGTAGAGGAACCTTGGATAACAAGACATGTAGAACACCTAGTCAAGAGAAAGAAGGAAGCTTGCTTAAAATTGAGGATGAAAAGATTGGATAGGGCTCTAGAGGTCTACAAGTTATCCAGGAAAGAACCGAAGAATAGACTTAGGAGAGCTGGAAGGGAGTATTGTAAAACCTTGGCGAGTTGGATCAAGGAAAATCCTAAGACATTCTATGCTTATGTGAGGAATAAGAGGATGGCCAGAGTAAGGGGAGGGCCATTCAGGGATAGTGGAGGGAACTTGTGCATAGAGTCAGACGAGGTAGGGAAGGTCCTAAATGAATACTTTGTCTCAATATTCACCAATGAGAGGGACCTTGACGTTTGAGAAGACCGTATAAAACAAGCAGATATGCTCGAACAGGTTGATGTTAGGAAGGAGAATATGCCAGAAATTTTGAAAAAACATAAGGATAGACAAGTTCCCTGAACCAGACGGGATGTACCCAAGGTTTCTACGAGACGTCAGGGAAGAGATTGCTGCCCTTTTGACAATAATGTTTGTATCCTCACTGTCCACTGGAATAGTACCAGATGACTGGAGAGTGGCAAATGTCATTCCCTTGTTCAAGAATGGGAATAGGGATAATCCTGGAAATTATGGACCGGTCAGTCTTACTTCTGTGGTGGACTAATTATTGGAAAGAATCCTGAGAGATTGTATTTATGATTATTTGGAAAAGCACAGTTTGAATAGAAATAGCCAGCATGGCTTTGTAAGGGGCATGTCAAGCCTCACAAGCTTTATTGAATTCTTCGAAGATGTGACAAAACACATCGATGAAGGTAGAGCAGTGGATGTGATGTATATGGATTTTAGCAAGGCATTTGATAAGGATTCACATGGTAGGCCCATTCCGTAAGTAGGAAGGCATGGAATTCAGGGAAATTTGGCTGTCTGGATACAAAACTGGCTTTCCAATAGAAGACGGGCGTGGTAGTAGATGGTAAGTATTCAGCCTAGAGCTTAGTGACCAGTGGTATTCCGTAGGAATCTGACCTGGGACCTCTGCTCTTTGTGAACTTTATGAATGGCTTGGATGAAGAAGTGGAAGGGTGGGTTACTAAGTTTGCCATGACATGAAGGTTGGTGGAGTTATGGACAGTGTGGAGGACTGTTGTAGGTTGCAACGGGACATTGACAGGATACAGAGCTGGGCAGAGAAATGGTAGATGGAATTCAACCCAGAAAAGTGTGAAGTGTTTCACTTTGGAAGGTTGAATTTGAATGCAGAATACAGGGTTAATGGTAGGATTCTCAGCAGTCTGGAGGAACAGAGGGATCTTGGCGTCCGCTTCCATAGATCCCTCAAAATTGCTACCAAAGTTGATAGGATTTTAAAGAAGGTGTATGGTGTGTTGGCTTTCATTGGCAGGGGAATTGAGCTTATGAATCTTTAGGTTAAGGTGCAGCTCTATAAAACCCTGGTTAGACCACACGTGGAATACTATGTTCAGTTCTAGTCACCTCATTATGGGAAAGACGTGGAAGCTTTAGAGAGGGTGAACAGAAGATTTACCAGATGCTGCCTGGACTGGAGGGCAGGCCTATTGAGGAAAGGTTGAGTGAGCTAGGGCTTTTTTCTTTGGAACAAAGAAGGTTGAGAGGTGACTTGATAGAGGTGTATAAGATGATGAGAGGTTTAGATAGAGTGAATAGTCAAAGACTTTTTCCCATGGCAGAAATGACTATTATGAGGGAGCATAATTTTAAAGTGATTGGAGGAAGGTATAGGAGAGATGTCAGAGGCAGGTTCTTTACACAGAGAGTGGTGGGCATGTGGAATGCGTTGCCAGCAGTGGTTGTGGAGTCATATACTTTAGAGACTTGTAAGCGACGCTTGGATAGGCACGTGGAGGATAGTAAAATGTAAGGTATGCAGGGTAGTTTGACCTTAGTAGGATAATAGGTCGGCACAACATTATGGACCGAAGGGCCTGTACTGTGCTGTACAGCCCTATATTCTACATTCTATTGCAGTGGGCCAGACAGCGTCCATGGAGAGAGAGAAGGATAACATTTCGAGTCTGGGTGACTTTTTAGCAGAGCTGAAGTGAAATGTGAAGGGGCAGCATTTATACTATAGTTGAGGGGGTGGTATTTGGAGTGCTTATGGAGAGAGGATGTTGATAGCTCAGATTAAGTGATTAGATTGTGAGACTGGCAGAACGATGGTGTTTCTAACTTCCAGACTGGAAAGAACAGACAGTCCCACTGGGGTACATCCCACCATGACACAATACAATTATTCAATTTTCTGACACAGTGACACTTTTAAGAGTAACTCTGGTTCCATTTGCTCATAATGTTGGTTGGGAACCTGATACACACTGATTTGATATGATAGTTCCACTGTAGTCCAACAAGCTTCAGCTCTGCATTATTGAAGCTTACTCAGCCTTAAATCTAACTGCTGCAAGAATTCCCTTGGATTTTGATGGAACTTACTAATCAGGTTTTTTTTTCCAAATATTTGTTGCCTATTGAGTGAAGAATTTTTTTTCCAATATCTGTTTCAATATATATTTTTCACTATTTAGCTTGTTCTACTGGATTGACATATATAAAAATATGTTTTTATGCTCACTTTATTCATCATTTTTAACATTGCATATGTGGCAGTTCAGTCTTTCTTAGCTATTTTTCCTTGGGTGGCAGACCTTAAAGTTTGCTCATACTTCATTACTTTGAACTTGAGACAAGTTTTGTTGCTCTTCTTCAACTCTTTACAAAGCACAGCAATATGTTCTGAATTATGACCAATGGTATTGCTCAAAGTTTCCAGTTTCTGATCATACCTACAATGCCAACTACACTTCTTTTCCTTTCCTTAACTTTATTGAAAAAACCCGAAGCAAGTTGGTTGAAAGAATCAAAAAAATATGATCCAGATCTTCCAGTACCTGGATAACACAATTATTATGTGGAAATTGCCGGGGAATTTGAATCTTCTAAAGGGCAAACATTTGGTGCCTGGAGCCCTCCAAAAAACTCTTCATTTCGGACCTAGAGTTGGAGACCTCTGACAATTCTGACTCCCTTAGCTGAATAGTTACCCAGGAAAAATTAAAGCAATTAAAACTTCTCTGACTCCTGGATAACTGCACTATGAACACAACAGTCACTGATGTTAAATGGTGAAATACCCCCAACCCCAAAACCAATAACCAATGCACCACTCCTGAGGCACCTGATCCACTACTGCCAATTCTCATCACCCTGTCATATCCTGCTCTGGCTTCAATGTCCAACTCCAATCTACCCCATCACCCATGATACACCTTAACTCACTTAGCTGTCACCTAAACCCCTCATTCACCTGATACCTACCAAACATCTATCCCAGTGCCCACTTGACAAAATACCTGCTCACCTTGCAGGCATTGTCTCTACAGCTTGTCAATGAGACTGTAGGACCATTACATTTTATTTAGCCACTAAAATACAGTAGCTAGTGCTAGAAAAGAAGCATTGCTTCTGTGAAGGTTCATGCCATGCCCCTGTCTTGTTTACTGTATTTATGAATCAGACATCAGACTCAAAAAAAATCATGGTAAGTGGATAACCATTTGTTTGACCTGCTTCAGCAATGAGGATTCCAAATCAGGTTGGCAGACTTGGGCTATTTATTTCATTTTAATCTTGTAATGAATTGTATTGCAGTTCTGTGACCTCACTTAATTTTGTGAATATAGAACATGATTGTTAGGTGTTAGCTCTCACATATTCTCATTCCACAGCAGTTATGGTTCCCATAGTTTAGCAGTAGGCAATCCCAACCCTTTGCATATAGTACTGGCTGACCAGTCATTAGCAGGTGCACCAGATTCTTTGGATTCAAGAATATGCAAGTGAGGGAGAGAAACTCTGAATATTCTGAATGTGCTTTCTGGGATAATTGCTGCTGTCTTGATGATGCTTGTGGGGTACCAAGAGAATGTTGATTGATACTGACAGACATCTGGAGCATTGCCAGAGAAAGCAAGTTGAAAACATCCAGGAAAAATGTTGCATAGAGAGATGATTAGGTGAGAAAGATGTCATTGCCTCCAGAATTCCCTTTTTATATGAGTTGCTCCACATGTTAAAAACGTGTTTATCTTTGTAGGTTTAGGCCATGAGCTGGTTTGGATCATCAATAAAACTTCACAACCTGGTTCATTGAGGCCTCACATTCTCCCAATGTCCCTTCCTCTGACACTTTCATAAATGGCAAAGGTCGAATTCACTGAAGTATGGTCCAATCCTGTTGTAGTTACAGGAAGAAAATATCAGAACAACTAAACAGTTTCAGGGCCTTGAGATTTAATGGTCAAATAATATGTCAAATTGCCATTTGTAAGCATCTTAAAGCTTAAGATTGCAATCGCACTCTAACATCTAACTATCTATTTACTCTGTAACTGACCCGAGTAAAAACTAGCTGATAGAATTCTGCAGATCTTTATCAAATCCTGTTTCATACAGCTACAGGCAATTGACATTTTGTTCCAAGTGTTTTGTCTCAAGCAAACCTCAACTTATTATCTGGCTTTTACTACACTGGCTAGGATTTCTCTGCTTATGTGAATAACATATAAAAATATTCACTTCCATAAGTATTATACATTTAAAGTTCAATGTGTATCCCACATAATATGTTTGGCTGAACTGTGACATTTGCAGGAATAAATATCTGAATCCAACTATTAAGGTCCATTTCACATACCATGTGAATGAAAGATACAAGGAGAATATAAGAAATAACAGAATTTTGCTTCATTCATTATTTTGATAGATTTTTTTTAACATGAACCCTTGGTGGAGTGGTTGCGGACTGTTGACCATCTGGATTCCTGCCATGCTGTGGTATTTCAAATCAACGCTGTGTTCGAGATATCATAGGTTAGTTCTACCAAAGGCCCACTTTGATTGAGAGCTGCAACTCCAGCCAGATGAAGTGCTGATCGTTGATAGCCACAGTAGCAGCAAAGCCCGCACCAGGGCTGGACTCCAAAGAAGAATCAGAGTAGATTTGAATCTTTTCTGTTTCCTTCTCCATGGATGCTGCTTCACTGAATACCACATTGCTCCAGCATTTTTTGTTGCTTATTTTAGATCTCTTGCACCCACAGTACTTTGAATTTAACTTTCAGATAAAAGTATTAACATGTCTCTTTCAGAAATGTACACTTCACAGGAGTTCCGCTCTTCTGTTTGACAGGTTTTCTGTTTAAACCTTTCCTATTGTCTACCTTCATTGATTCCAGCTCCGTGTGAGTGCTTGATATGGGGTTTGTCAAAATTCACAGGCACATGTCCTTCCTTATTTACTGTCTCTGAATTATCTTATATGGATTCCAAATCAGACATTATTCGGGCTTCAATCCACCCAGGATCACAGGTGTTCTAAGACGTATGTCACTCCTCGGATAGCTGTTCTTGCTGCACTAAGTACCTTTCATCACCATGTGCACAATCTGGACCTCTCTCTCTCCATCGACACCGCCTCATGCTGTCTCAAAGCTGTCCTGGTCACCCGTTCCATTTAATTTTAGCCCCATTCAAAGTTTTAATGAGTTGCTCTTCCTCTTTTATTAAAAGTGTTAAGGAACACAAGCTCCACTAATTCACAGAAACCAGTTTCCAAGAAGTGCCTTATCAGACTTGACCCATTAACTCAGTTTCTCTCTCTACAGATGCTGCCAGGCCTGTTGTGTTTTGCTAGAGCTTCCTGTTTCCATTCTAGGGCTGGGTGGCTTAGCTGAGGAAGGGGAATAGTTTGCAAGTGTGGCAGTGTCAACTAGAAGGGAAGATGATCAACTAGGTGAGGGCTGGGGGTGGAATAGCTGTCATGCTCAGTGCTCTTTTCAATTTAAAATTCAGCTCTTTGACTCATAGATTTCAATTTCATTACATTGTCATGTCTTGCTGGCTTCATTGTTTATATTAATATAATAGAGGGGAGATCAAAATGTGAGGGTACAGTAGTAAAATTCTACATTCTAGACTTTAAAAATTGCTATAATACCTCAAGTAGAGGCAGTTCCAAGCAGTAACCTCTGTTTAGAGTAATAGAGCCATAGAGATATACAGCACAAACACTTTGGTTCAACTAATCCATGCTGACCAGATATTCAATATAAATCTCGTCCCATTTACCAACATCTGGCACATATCCCTCTAAACCTTTCCTATTCAAATATCGATCCAGATGCCTTTTAAACATTATAATTGTACCAGCCTCCACCATTTCTTCTGGGAGCTCATTCTATATATGCACCACCCTATGCCCCTCAGATTTCTTTTCTATTTTCCCTGTCACCTTAAACCTATATCTCCTAGTTTTGGATTCTCTGACCCTGGGGAAAAGGCCTTGCCTATTTAACTTATCCATGACCCTCGTGTTGTTATAAACTTCTATAAGGTCACCCTTCAGCCTCTGTCGCTTCAGGGAAAAGAACTCCAGCCAATTCAGCCTCCCCTTATAGCTGAAACCCTCCAACCCTGGCATCATCATTGTCAATCTTTTCTGAACCGCTTCTAGTTTCACGACATCCTTCCTATAGGAGGGAGAGCAAAATTGCAAGCAATTCTCCAAAAGTGGCTGAACCAATGTCTTGTACAGCCATAACATATCCTCCCAACTCCCATTCTCAATGCACTGACCAATTAAGACAAACATACCAAATGCCTTCTTCGTTATCCTGTCCACCTACGATCCACTTTTAAGGAAATATGAACTTACATTCCGAATCTCTTCATTTAGCAACACTCCCTCGGACTTTATAATGAGAGTATAAGTCCCACCCTGACTTGCTTTCTAAAATGCAGCAGTTCACATTTATCTAAATTAAACTGTCTTGTTAATGATGTCAGAACTGGAAGGGAGAATAGTTAGAGTAATGTTTGACCCATCGTTAGAATTTTGGTATAGTCATGAGGTCTCAATTTATCCCAAGAAATTATTTAACTCATGTATTTTATTCAAAAATTAAAATAAATTAAAACAGCTAGTAATTAAGGGAGCTCCTCAGTTGGAACAGCAGGTCATACAAAGTCCAGTTAACTCAGTTAGAGATCTAAACTATTTGGTTTGATTTGAAAACAGTGGGTAGAATCTTCCCAAACCATGAACAACATGGACAATGGCAAAGCTGTTGGTAAAATATGGTGAGAACTGGATAAGTTGGATCAAAGGATCTGTTTCCATGCTGCACATCTCTATAACTCTATGACTGTAAGCGAAAAACAAGGTCATTGATGTTGAGGAAAAAATTTATATTTATCCATCCAATGTTTTATTAGCAAGACAAAAATCTTGCTCGAGTGTGACTTGGTGCTGATTTGTAAGCATTTCAAAGTTCTTTGATCTTGCCTCAGTCTAAGGCAGTTTGTTGTCTCCCCACACTGTCGAGAGAAACTAGGCAGTGATAATTCTTGATAGAAAAGTCAGAGTGGGTACATGGCAGCTCCAGCTTGCTGCTTGGTCCTTCAGACCTCCACCTTAACTAGAGTTACCTAAAACCTCAGAACACATTCCATCAGCAGCAACAGCCACACCATCTGTTCACAAAGATTGACATCAGCAAAGCACCAACCTGACCACATTATCATGGCACATTTACAGTTCTCTTTTAATACAGTTCAGCATTTTAATTCTGCACTATGGGCCCCACCAACACCTTACATTGTAATACTGTTGGTACATAGGACAGGTACTCATCTCGAACATCAGACCAGAATTCAGCTTTTTGCTTGCTTTCTCAGCATTCACTAATTTTGCACCTACTTGAATAAAGTCATGGAGTTATAGAGCACGAAAAAAAGCCTTTGGCCTACAAAGTCGATGCCGGCCAACAAACACCAAACTGCCTTACTACGATTTGCCTGCAGTTGATCCATAGCTTACCAATCCTTTGCATCTTAAGTGCTTGTTCAGATGTCTCTTAAAGGTTACAAAAGTACCTGACTCCACCTCCCTTTCAGGCAGCTCATACCATATTTCTGCCACCCTCCGGGTGAAAGTAATTTTCCTCAGATGTTCTCTGAAACACTTGCTCTTCACTTTAAACTTACGCCTTCTGATCTTAGATACTACTGCCAAGGAGAAAAGCTTCTCACAATCTATCCCATCTCTGTCTCTCCTAAAAAATATTGTATACCTCAATCAGAATTATG
This sequence comes from Stegostoma tigrinum, assembly GCF_030684315.1. Classification (NCBI taxonomy): domain Eukaryota; kingdom Metazoa; phylum Chordata; class Chondrichthyes; order Orectolobiformes; family Stegostomatidae; genus Stegostoma; species Stegostoma tigrinum. The sequence goes on from NC_081374.1 coordinate 30,200,222, forward strand.
GTCACTATTCCCAAAATGTTCAACTCCTGACAGTTTATTCCCTAGTATTAGGTCTAGCAGTCCCCCATTTCTAAGTAAGACTTACCTACATTCTGGTACAAAGGCTCATCTGGATACACTTCAAAAATTCTATTCCTTCTAATCCTTTCACATGAAGGAAAGGATTGTTAATGTTAGCACAGTTGAGATTCCCTACTACGATAACCTAATCCTCTCACACCACACTGATTTGCCTGGTCCTCTTTCTCCCTCTGACGACTGAGAGTCTTGTAGTATAATCCCAGCAAGGTGATCAGCCCTTTGTTTTTCATTCTAAGCTCTAGTTAGATGCCCTCATTTGAAGAGCCTTCTAAGACATCCTCGGTCATTGCTGCAGGGATGGTCCTTTATCAATAATTCAATGTCCCCCCATTTAGTGCAATCAAATAGCCAGGCAACATATATTCTTTGGCAACAATAAATATTCATAGTAGAAAATGGTCAGACAGGTGGCTAGTCCTTTGTCAGTCAGGAAAGGTGGTGAGGTCCCCAAAATGAACATGTAAGAAATCCAGAGCATTGCGCATTGTTGTAATGTGGGTACAATGCCTCAGTTCAAGTGAGTGTGAGGTGGCATGGAGAAGATTCTTTGCACTTACCTTTGCAGGGTGGAGATGAAGATTAAAGGTCTTACAGCATTTCTGCATGTAATTCTTCATCCTGGACGCTGCCTCTGGCGCAAATGGTCACATTGGACAAGGCTAGCAACTTTTGTCATAATGTACAGGTAACAGGGTGTGAAGAGACGTAGTTGAGGTAACCCTGGGACTCAGGGGCCTTGTAATGCATATCTTCCAGAAATAGAAAACAATTTGGGCTCAGAACGTTAAGTCTGTTTCTCTCTCCACAGATGATGAAACTATTATGCTTTTCCATTAATAACTTTCTGTTATAATTACAGTAAGTCAACTATTTCTCTCTTGTCCCCTCAAAATGGATTGCAGTCTGCTGAGCTGCTGCCAGTGCTGTCACAATCACAAGCAAGAGATTATGGCCTTTCCCTCCTTATCAACTTTTTCGCTTAACATAAACAGGTTCCAGGATGCAACACAGAATCATGATCAAAAATTAAAGGGAGAATACATGAGATTCTTATCGTATCCTATGACTTGGATAGATAAATTCCTTCAAGTTGACCCCAGCATTGATAGTAGAACTGATTATTTAGTTTATTTATAGATATTTAAAAAGAAACTAAAGCTCTATTCAACACAATAATTGATGAAGTTAGTGTAACGATTTTAGGGAGAAACGCCTTGTAGTCTTGAGGAAATATCAACTCCTGTGAATGAAACAGAATCAGCCTTCTCCCTCGCTCTTGTTTCATGAATGAGATGTTATGTATGAATCCCATACAATCTTAGAGCATGTGATTCAGGCTTTCCCATTAATGTTTTTGAACCTTTTGAATCACTGGGGTGCAGCAGCTGGAGGAACAAGCACCATAACAGAATCTGCCAGATTTTTACCCACTAATTTAAATGGAAGGCAAGTTGAGCATACTTCCTTTATCCCATCTAATCTTATTCTCTGCCCAGTTAATCTGAACTGTCTCAGCACAGTATCAAGAAAATCTTCCATGTTGCATCTTTGTCACAACTAAAATTGAGCAGCAAAAAATTATTGCCTGTGTCTCTTGGGTTTTCTCATCCTGCAAAGGCATTTCTTTATCAAAGCAAAGAACGGCAAATGCTCTTTTCTGGATAAATATAATGGTTCTGGCTTAACCTACAGGTTTCCTGGTGGCGTAGTAGTAAACTTATTCTGACGCTTGACAATGAATGGAAATTACATTTTTGTCTGAATTCATTGCCATCAAAGTACCCTTTTGTTTAATTGAATTATTGAAGATTGACAAGTTTCTACTTTGAAACTGACTGACCTATATTTTAAGTTCAAGTACTTTTAAAAATAAGAATGGCTTGAAATTTTTCTTTTTTTTTGTTGTCCGAAAGGCAAGACCCCAAAAACAGTGGGTTTTTGATCTTGGTGTAAATGTTAGTACCTGCTATCTGGTTATTAATGGAACTGATTCAACCAAAGTTTGCAGGGTCAAGAAGGGACAACATCTAACTAAATAATAGCAAAAGCCATCCCTACTGAATAATGCTTGTGGTTGCAACCCAGCAGTTGAAGTGACATTTGGGTCACATTCATATGGTATTTGTAAGTAGGAGGATGCTAGCACTCATACTCTTCCCTTTGACTGGTTCTAAGCAACTAATTAGTTTGCAGTAGTGGATCTGAGCAAAAATCAGGCTCCTGTCTTAGCAACATGCAATTTACTGCATGGTAGCAATTAGGTACACATTACATTAATTTTTCATACGTTGTTTGAAAGACTTGAAGAAGCCAGAGACTATTTCCCAGGGCAGAAATGGCTAGCACGAGGGGTCATAGTTTTAAGCTGGTTGGTGGAAAGTATAGAGGGGATGTCAGAGGCAGGTTCTTTACGCAGAGAGTTGTGAGAGCATGGAATGCGTTGCCAGCAGCAGTTGTGGAAGCAAGGTCATTGGGGTCATTTAAGAGACTGCTGGACATGCATATGGTCACAGAAATTTGAGGGTGCATACATGAGGATCAATGGTCGGCACAACATTGTGGGCTGAAGGGCCTGTTCTGTGCTGTACTGTTCTATGTTCTATGTTCTATATGTTCTATGTTCTATGTTCTATGTTCTATGTTCTATGTTCTATGTTCTAAGATCTGTGGACATAGGTCAGCATTCCACAAGATGTTAAGATGTTTTGCCTTATCCTCACCCAAAACAGTATTACATCATCAAATTGAATGGATCCTAATCTAGTCTCCACCACTAACTTTTACAAACCTATGGCCTCATGACAAAATGCTGTAGGGCCTGGGGTTCAAACCCCACTGTTGCAGATCTTGGAATTTGAACTCAATAAAATAATCTGGAATTAAGAGTCTAGTCATGTTATTATGTAACCATTATCAATTGTTGGAGAAACTCGTACGGGTCACTCACTTTTCTTTAGAACAGGAACCTGACATCCTTACCTGGTCTTATATGTGACTCCAAACCCAGAGTAATAAATGCTGGATAGACAGCGACACCCACATACCATGAATGAATAAACAAATGGCTGTACATTGCACATATGTAACCAATTGAAGTCAGTAGAAAAGAAAATGGAGCATTTTGTAATATAGACTATTTACTCAGTAAAAGCCCATCTCATGCCCATATTCTTAACCAGCTTTACCACCCCTAAGCCTCACCTCTTATTGTTTGAAGTTTAAGAAGTATTCATCTAGAAGCTACTTCTAACATTTCACTTCATCCTTTTGTTTTTCTTGATTCTTCCTGATGAACATTTTTTCCATATATAGAATCAAAACACTTATCATTATGGATGAAATAACTTCAGTGGAATGTGACCAATTAAATTAAAATAATATTTGAATAAAGAAGACAGGTGGAGTTTTGAATGTTGCACAATGTGATTATTGACTAGAAAGTTGAAGAATTGTTTGAGATCGACAGGAGGGAGTTTCTAGCCATTGCGAGCAAAAGTCTCATTCTCAATAAAGCATTGAAAAGTGAGATGAGATTCTCACTAGCGAGTGACAAGAGGTGTATTTGCAAGCTTCAGTATACATTGACATCCTCATTATTACATCTACTCACCTTATTGATTTACAGTTTCCCATTTTCCCAATTTCCTGATTGAAATAGCTAGCAACAATTCCCAACATGATGTCAACCTAGTCACCTGCCATCCCTAGCCCCTGCTTGCTCCTCCAAATCTTCATAAGTATCCAACATCTCTCCCTGGGCAGTGGCCAGCTACAGAAGCTGCCTCCCCACTCCCCATCAGCCAAGTGTGTTGCCAATGAATGCTGCCCGACATGTCTTGGGCAAATAAGGCAGTTGTTGGCCGCTAGCAGTAGACCAGGCGCATTTACCACAACCTATGGTGAGTGTGAAATATGACAATTGGGCATATTTAGGAAGTTAGCATGAGCCCAGACTGAACACGAAAGGCAATGACCTAGTGGTATTATCTTTGGACTGTTAATCCAGAGGCTCAGACAATATTCTGGGGACCTGGGTTTGAAGCCTGCCATGGCGGATTGTGGAATTTGATTCAATAAGTATCTGGAATTAGGAGTCTAATGATGACTGTGATCCTATTGTCGATTATTGGAAAAACTCTTCTGGATCGCTAATGTCCTTTAGGGAAGGAAACTGCCATTTTTACCTGGCCTGGCCTACTCGTGACTCCAGACCCACAGCAATGCGGTTGACTCTGAGCTCCCTTCTGGGCGTTAGGGGCAATGAATGCTGCTTACACTGCAACACCCTCATCCCATGCATGAATAAAATAAAAGAATCCATGAAACCTGCCAAAATTGGCACCCAGCTGAGATTCATCCTCAAGAAATAAAATAGGAAGTGAATTACGACAGGATTCCTCTGAGGGAGTCATATGCTTGATCAGAAGCATTGCACAAATCGTTGCTTGAAATACTGCTGGTGTGCATTGACTAACTAGCTATACAATTAAGACTCCACATTTGAAAACGCTGACAAAAAATGGTAAATGTTTGAAATGCACAACACATAAAATGAAACATTTCAAGTTCAATGCTGAGAAGTGAAACCAAATTATACAACCAAAAAACTGGATAGAATATGTTACAAATCCCTTTCTTCACCTCAGCATCAGTGGGCATGCCTTGAGCTCATTTGACCATTATTCTTAAAATTGAATATTCTGACAAGAAAATAAAATAATATTCAAAGTTTTAACTCTAATTGCCAAAAATGTTATCATTACGTTCCATCCACTGCATTTTAGACACGTTTAATGATGGATAATTTCAGATATGGTTAAGTTAATTATTCAGAAGCAATGCTTGTTGCATACAATGTAGTCTGCAGTCACCATTTGAAAGCAGTTAAATTCTTTGAATGAATTATTTTGAAAGTCAAAACATGCTCATTTGTTTAACACATGGCATTTATTTATCTGTGAAAGCTATGAATGGTATTTTCTTGCAAAGAAATCTAGCATATCTAAGAAAAATACTTTCGGCAAGGTGTATTTGCAGTGTAATGAGCTGCAGATGGAAAAGAACTTGCAAAGCAGTGCCTAACAATTTAAAAAAAACTGGGTTACATCTTACATTTTCTCAGTGTTTATTTTCCTGAATTTCTTGAAGGATTCCTGATTGTGAGGCATGACATCCCATTTCTCACTGTATTTTACAAACTAGCCTCATTAACTACCTACCTAATACCTATGATGTGCCTCTATCACATGTCTTATCTTGTGTTTTTCCTGAAAGAATTCGCCATAGCCAGGATAACCCAGAATGACTGGCATTGCAGGTACTGGTGCCATCTTTAAAAGGCCATTTTATACCAGACAAGCCCTTTCAGTATGGAGATGCACTGCATAATCTCTCACTTTTACCCCAGGCATGGCAGACAAGGAAAAATTGGCATCCCATTGTGCAGGCAACGAGCTAGACGTCCTGCAGGTTGGTGTAGGAGTGGGACTTCCTTTTCCACTGAGGCCAGCAGTGAAGTCTGTGACACCAAATCATGCCAGCCTGGTCTGAGGTTGGCACCCAGGTTAGTGCAGTCGCAGCTGTCTGGAGGAATGCCCAATGACATAGAAAGAAAGCCAGTGATCTTGTTCACTCCAGCAGTCTAAGAACCATTATATTCTTTTTGATGTCTCACATTCACACCATCTCAGCTACTGTACCCACCTTCCACCAAGACAAGCTCCTCCATTCTCATTACTGCCTTACAACATCCTCCCTCACTTGCTGTCACATACTCCAACCCTCAACACCACTAATCCTTCATGTCCTATGTGCTGCCAACTCACTCATTCAGGACAACTTCCCACTGGCACTAAAAGTAACAGCTGTGTCACCCTCTTTCATTTCCCTTAACAGCTGCACCTCTCTCGTTCTGGAAGAAAAGAGACCACAATAGGCAGAAAGAGTCAAGACATGTGGTGGCTGCCTGAAATTTAGCTCCTCATCCCTTATAAGTTGAAGATCTTGACTCTGACCACCCGGAGTGGCTGCCTGACTGTGTCCAGGCTTTTGAATTGTTAGCAGAGTCTACCATTGTTCCATATGCTGCAATCCTCAACCAAAGATGTCTCCCTCTGGCTTGATTGAGGACTGCTGACAACTGTAGCAATCTCCTGGTTTTGTGTCCGTGCTGAATGGCTGGCAATACCGCAGTGCTTTGAGCCTGGCATCTATGGCTTAGGAGGAAAAAATTGCAGAATGTTGAAGCAAGGAAAGGAAGCTGTTTGCAGTCACTTGGTTTAAGGTGAGTGAACACTAAGAAAGCAATTGAGCAACCCAGAAATGCAATCTGCTCCAGTCCTTGAGCTGGCTGAATTTCCATGAGCAGACAATGTCTTTGCTGCAGCATTACAATGACGGTTGCAAGTATAGACTGAGGAGCAGCATTGAAGTTCAGTATCATGCTGTAACTGGATTGGTGGTGTGTCATGTGGGTTCCCAGAGGTTGGTACATGCTGGATGCTAATACCTGTGGATGTGGGGTACATGTGCCCGATACTAACAGAGCATACCTTCAGAAATAAGTGCCTGTTGTCCAACATGGAGACTTTGGAACAGCAAACTGAAGTTACCAGATAACTGGTCTAACCTCCACCCTGAGAGTTCTCAACATCCAGTTTGCTTGTGGTGCGTGACAGGATAAGAAGCAGAGAGGTGAGAGATGTGTAATAAATAAGGTCTTAATGAGCAATAAGCCCCCTTAATGGACTACGTACTGCTCTGTAGGGTGAATCTTGTGTCAATGCCCGAATTTAGTTAAATGATGCATTAAGTTGCTCCCAATGTTGTGATAGGCGGCAGGCTTCTCACACAATTCTGTCACATGCCTCACCATAGCGCATGTTGCTCAGGCCCCCAGAAGATTCCACCCACTGTGACTAATCATTGCAAAACTGGCTGAAAACTTTGACATAACTGGCACTACAAGCCATGCAATATTGGTACCAAAACATTCGATGACAGTACAAAGCAAGTAATCAGTTCTCAGAAAGAAGTACCTTCAGACCTCTGGTGTTCTTCTGCACAGTGGAAGATTATAATAAATGTGTATGCTACAAATTATATATTCATTTGAGAAAGGAGCAGCTATAAATCTTACCCAAAAATAAAGATAACTGACAATAAGTAGAAATCACAAGGTCAAAACACTGTCCAATATGTCAGGCAGGTAAATCAGGCACTGTCCAATATGCAGGTAAATTCTTTCATGGTTAACCGCATATTGTCCATCTGATAGCTCAGGTCAAAGCAAAATTGAAGAAAATAACAATTATTTTGGATTTACTCTGGGTATCAGTGACAGGCATAGAAGAAATACAAAGAGACACATTTAATATCAAATGCAATACAGATTGTAAACCTATTTGGTCTCTTTATCATTTTTCAAAATCAACCATGCAAGATAAATGCCTGTTCACAAAGTTGCAAGGATCTCATGAAATTGGTCTGACAGGTTCATTATCATGACACAGTCTGAAGTGCCATGAATTTGCGTGAGGAGCCTTATCTAGTGTGCAATGACATAGACATAACAGAAGCCTGGGAGATGCTCATACATAGCAACATACAAACAAGAAACGAGGACACTCAATCTCCTGAGCCTGCTCCACCTTTCAAAAAGATCATGACTGGTTAAATTTTAACCTGAATTCTATATTTCTCGATATCCATGATAATCTTTCAGCCCCTTGATAATCAACATTCTATCTGCTTCCACCTTAAAAATATTTCAAGATTCTGCATCCACTGCCTTATAAAGAAAGGAATTCCAAAGACTCACAACCCACTGAGAGAATAATATATATTTTCTTCTCTGTTTAAAATGGCGTTCCCTTATTTTGAAATAGCTCTAGATTTTCCCACAAGAGGGAACATCTATTCAACATCCACCTGGTCAAGTATCCTCAGGCCTCCTGTGTTCATCCAGCTTCACTCCATGTTATCTCGTATCCTCAGGATCTTGTGCGTTTCAACTAAGACAGTGCTGACTTGTCTAAATCTCAGAGGATACAGGCTTAATCTGTCGAGTCTTTCCTCTTCAGGCAATTGGTCATTCCAAGTATTAGTCTAGTAAACCTTCCCAGAACTGCTGCCAATGCATTAACATACTTCTGTAGGTACAGTGACCAGCACTGTACACAGTCCTTCAGATGTATTTTCACCAGTGCCTTGTATAACTGAAACATAATCTCCCCACCCATGAATTCATTTCCCCTTGCAATAGAACATAACATTATATTAGTCATCATGATTACTTCCTGCTAACTAGCCTCCTGTGATTCATGAACTAGGGCACCCAAATATCTCTGCATCTCAGAGCTGTTCAACATCTCACCATTTACTTTCCCACATTGCATTCCATTTGCAAGATTTTTGCTCATTCACTTAGCTATCTATATTCCTTTGTGGGCTCCTTATAGCCACTTCACAACTCAGTTTCCTATCTATAATTGTGTCTCAGCAAATGTATCTACTATACCTTCAATCCCTTCATCTATCCAAATAATTTATATAAATTGTAAAGAGTTGAGCCCCAACATTAACCCTTACGCTGTACCACTGTGGCATCCTGCTAGCCTGACAGAGACATTTATTCCTACTCTCTGTTTCCTGTTATCTAGCCAGTCTTTTATCATGCCAATAGTGACTCCCTGCACCATGAATTTTTACTGTTCCCTGTTCTAAGAACTTTAATAACAGCTTGGTGTGAACTGTTATGGTCTTACCCTTTTAGAATGCCTCAAGGGAAATATGAAGAAATTGTATGAAATTCTCATTACAAACATTGGCATACACAAAGTCCACAGTGAATCTTAACCAAGTAGTCACCTCTGAAGCTCAAGTGCGTCTTCTATGTATTCTTGTAGTTTCTATTTTTACAGCCTGTTTGTGGCTGAGGCAGGTCATTTACTTTGTCACCCTACGAGTTGGGATGACCTTAGTGAACCTCTTCTGGTTTCCTAAGGCCTTGTGAGACCCTGCAGGAACTGTTAGCAGGCTTAGAACTCTACTCTGTTGTTAAAACAACTTGAGCAGCTGGTGTCACTGGCAGTGGAGTTTGAGAGTTGCTTTCTACAGCAAACACACTGAGATGAATCCCTAGCTATGAAAGTCAGCCTTTCTCACCTCTGCAGGCACACTTATAGCTCTCTGCCAACACAAGATGGTTTATGAGCTGAAGAAACTTCAAGAACCCCAACACCCTTTCACTTTGACACCGATGCACCAAGCTCATAGATCAAAGCAATAGCGTGTAGATTTGTACACATCCCCAACAGGAACTGTCTAATCTACTGGATGTGGCTCTCCATAAGAGTTTCTGATCCTTTAGTGGTAAGCACCATGCACATAGATAAGGGGGAAATGGCAGTACTCATAGCCTGGATGAATTTCTCCACTGTCCAAGCTAGGACATGGACTCCTTCTGGAAACTCCATCAGGTTTCATGCACCTCACACTGAACTCTAGTATCATTTGCCTTACTGATGACTTCAAACGTACTTTAGCAGCCTGGGGCCCAAGCTTTTGTCTAGTTTCCCACACTCCATCCAGTGTCAATGGTCTTAGCTGTTACAGTTGCTGAGAACTAATCCAACTGAGAACTAGCATGAGCTGATCTAGAAAATAAGTTTAGTTCTGAACCGGTCCCAGTAGGAACTGATGTATATTCCAATTGGATCAGTTCCCGCGAGAGATGCCTGTGGAGATGATAGTACCACTTAAACACATTCAGGATGTGAGCAATTACTATCAATCGCTTTGTAATGCTAAATTGAATGTCGAAATAGAATCCCTTCAGTAGAAACAAGCTCCCAAAGAACTGCGGATGCTGGAAATCAAAAACAAAATCATAAATACCTTGGAATACTCAGCAGGTCTGAAAACATCTTTTGAGAGAAAGCCAAGGTAATGTTTTGTGTCCAGTGACCCTCCTCCAAACTGAATCCTACCTGAAACGTTAACTTAGCTTTCTCTCCACAGATGTTGCCAGCCCTACTGAGTTATCTCAGCAATTTGGTTTCTGTGCCACTTAACTGGGAAACAGATAAACTGAACGCTCAAGTTTTTCAGACAAAAATTTGATAGGTAGTGATGAAGAGTACATTGCAAAGTTTATTTTAATACAAATCAATATGAATGCAGCAAATTCAAAATTAAATGCAGACAATGCCATAAACTGCTAAATTGGTTTTCAACTCACATGTTTTTGCTTTGTTTTAACCATGTTACTGTTATAATGTATTTACAGCACTGAAACAGGCCATTCAACCCAACAGGTCCATGGTGGCATTTACATTCCACATGAAATTCCTGCTTCATTTAATCTCTTTAAATTACCAACAGAATCCTCATCCCCTTATTCACTTTTCTGACTTTCCATTAATTTCATTTTTGCTACTTGTTGCAACACCCCCCTATGCAATTTTCACATTCTAATCATTTTTGGGATAAATAAATGTGTTTTGAAACTTTCTATTAGATTTACTATTCACTTTTTCATAACTTTACATTTTAGCCTAGAGGGCCAAACATCTTGGCTACACCAAACCATTTCATCAATTTAAAGATTCCAACAGGTCACCCATCAGCCTTTTTCTTTTCAAAGAAGCCTAGTCTGTTCAGTTTTTCATTGTAGATATGATTTCCCAGTTCTGATAATATTCTGGTGTTATTACTTTGAGCAAAGTCATAATTTAAAACTCACAATCTACAAGAAAAGTGGGGATTTGTTTATATAGAAAAGGGAAAGAAGCAAACACTGGAAAATGCATAAATCAGTCAGTATCTGAAACAAAAATATTGCTTGATGTAATAGATTTGATAATTTTATGGCTTTATATTTCATGAAAGAGTGATCTAAAATTATAGTTGCTATTTCAATTACAGATAAACATCTCAGTGAATGGTCACCTCAACATGACAGAGAGACTTGCTGCCCCAAAAATCCCTTGAGATATGCAGACAGGAACTCGTTGCTCCCATAGAACCACACAGTTTGAACAAAGTGCAGTCTGTAAAAGTCCTCAACAGTGTAACAAGTGAAGGAAGACAGGGAGTTTCACTAGCTACATTGGTGGATAGAGGCAGTGGCACTTTGGCCCTGGTCATCATTTGATCGTCAACTCCTCCAGGTCATGTTGGCAAAGACAACACCCTAAATCTTCCCCATTCAAGTCAAGGGTGCACTTCTACCAAGATCCCTTGAAGATATAGCAGTTTAACCCTGTATGCAATCTGAAATAGATTGGACAACCAAAGTGACCTGATCATCAGGATCACAACTGAGCAGACCATCAGGGTTTAGAAGGTCTATTTCCAGTGCCACTACGCAATGCTTTCCTGCAAGGGTCTTGCATATAGTGGTGGTTTAGTGTATTCTCCAGAAAATGACCCTTCACACAAGTGTGGGCCTCAAGGGTGATGGAAGACACACTGCAAGGCCAAGACTCAGAGGAACATAAAAAACTGGAGGTGGAGGAAGAAGAGGTAAAGGATCTGGACATAGAACCCTGAGGTGCTCTAGTTGCACAGGAAAGTGACCAGGCACAATCTTAGGCTTCACAGTCTCGTCCTAAAGATTTTATTAGTCCTGATAGATTACTTACAAAGTACTAAGAAGCTGTTTCCCGTAGCTGGAGAGTCTAGAATTTGGGGTAATATTCTCAGAATAAATCCCATTTGGACTGAGAAGAGGAACAGAATTTTACTTTTTTGAGGCTAATTGTGGAAGCGGGCTTAAGAGCAAGAAGTATTTCTTCTCAAAAATGAGTGAGGGAGGTTTCCTCATAAGATTTTGTTCTTCTCAGCTCATTACATCTTCATGCACAGATGAAATGTCAACTTTAATGGGTAGTAGTCAGGAAATTGTGCTTCCTGCTGGGACATTACAGGCTGTAATTTCTTGGGTGTCACCTTTAAAAGGACATGGGCTGCAGATCACTCTCTATAACTTACTGGTATCACTCAACCTTTGCTCATCACCCCCATTGGCCCCTGGAGATTTCAGAGCTCAGAACCAAAGGAATGTCAAAGTTATATGATGCCTGCCTAGGGATCCTCTGAAAGGTGATCAGAAGAGAAAGAAAGTTATTTGCTCCCACGAGGAATGGCAACAAAAGGTCATCCTGACTGATGAAGGTAGCCTGAACAGAGATGTCTGTGAAGGTCAGCAACAGTGGATGGCTCAAGAAGGCCTAGGTCCAGTGTCGTAAAAGAAATGAATAATCTACTGCACTCTGCCAGGGATTATAATACTATTCAGCCAATGCGTATTGCCTGATGAGTGTGAGCATTGATAGGTTGCCAACACACAGGTCTGGCTATCACACACAAGGTTCAGTGACAGAATCTTTGCCTGATGCTTCATGTGCTATTAATGTCTGTCCAATTGGCTACCATGTAGCACTATTTGCATTGCAGCGGTATTGCCTCACAGACATGTGACACAAAAGAAGGTACAGTATTCCACAGTTCACCCACTATCAGGTCACTGACCCTTCTTCACAACCAGGAGAATGTTCACATCTGATACATTTTTACTAAGGGCTTGCAAAGCATAAGCAAAACTGCGAAAAATGCTTGAAGGTGAGAACCTCACAAGTATTTCAGGCACATACACTGTATATTGCTTTATTGATTTTCTTCAACTAAGGACATTTGATGACGCTGATCCAACTGTTAATCAGAATCCTTTATCAACTGACTTTCCCCCATACCACATTCTTCAAATGTACTATGCACATGGACCATCACAATTCTGGGATTTGACATTTATATCTGTATTTATCAGCATAAACAAAATACACATGCCATTGTTCATGCCTCTTAATACACCTCTCCTTCTGCAGGGCAACAATACACAGAACCTATGGGGGCACGATGCATGTCATGAGACTCCCAGCTATGTTCAAGTAGCAATCTATTAAGCCAGTGGGAGAATAAAGGGACCATGTTGTTCTGAAAGTGAGATACGATATTTACAGGCATTTTGTGAGAAAGCCTCCAAGCACCTGTTCTATCTGTGAACATATTAATGAGGATCAAAAGTAAGTCATTTGACCCTTGAGTCTACTCCATGACCAATAAGATGATGGTTCACCTGTTTGTGTTTCAAATTTCACACTCCCACATACGCCCGATAAAAGAAAACAAAGTTGCTGGAAAAACTCAGCAGGTCTGGCAGCATCTATGAAGAAAAAATCAGAGTTAATGTTTCGGGTCCAGTGGCCCTTCCTCAGAATAGGTTCAGACACAAAAAGTTAACTGATTTTTTTCTTCACAGATGCTGCCAGACCTGCTGAGCTTTTCCAGCAATTTTGTTTTCATTCCTGGTGTACAGCATCTGCGGTTCTTTTGGTTTTTACTCCTGATAACCTTTGCTTCCCTTGCTAAACAGCAATATATCTATCTTCACATTAAAAATAATCAATAATCCCATCTCAGCTGCTTTATGAGGCAGGGACTTCCGAAGTTGCACAAACCTTTGAGGCAAATGATTTTACTTCATCACATCCACCATTCATGAACTTTTACCCAATTCAATCAAATCACTTGTCGCTCTTTTAAATTCCGATGGGAATAAGATCAGCCTGTTCAACCTATCCTCAGGAGACAATCCATTCACTCCAGGCATCGATCTTATAAACATCCTCTCATGGAATTTTGCATGTTCTCCCTGTGTCTATGTGGCTTTCTGTCAGGTGCTCTGGTTTCCTCCCACATTCCAAAGATGTGCAGGTTAGGTGGATTGGCCATGCTAAATTAGGTCCAGAGATATGTGGTCTAGGTGGATTAAACTTCAGGGTAGGGTGGGGAATGGGTGTAGGTGGGATGATGTCAGAGGGTTGGTGCAGCCTGGACAGGCTGAATGGCCTATTTTCCCACTGTAGGTGTTCATGAAATGCCTCCCAATCATTTACATCCCTCCCTAAATAAGTAAACCGAAACTTCACATCGTACTCAAGGCATGATTTCACTAATTCCCACTATACAAAATAAAGCATTACATGCTTACTTTCATGTTGAATTCCTCTTGTAATAAAGGATAGCACTTCATCAGTCTTCTTTGCTCAATGTTATACCTGTGTAATGACTTTATGCACATGCATTAACAGATTTAAACCTCTCTGCACCCTAAAATTCTGTCATCTGTTGCCTTTTAAGTAATATTTCACTTTTCTTCTTCCTGCCAGATTGAACAACTTCACATCTTCCCACATTATACTGTATCCACCAGATTTTTGTCCACTCACTCATCCTAACTTCACAACATACCTTCTTATCTGTCTTTGTGTCACCTGCAAGTTTAATTGAATCCACTTCTGATAGAAAATAAAAATATAGGGGCAGACGAAGGGTTAAATCTTACAGTGGTCAGTAGAATGATGTACTGAATTATGGAATGTTGCAATAATCAATGAAATGCTGTACCTTAATAGAATGAGGTACTTGAGCATAGGTCAACGGAGTGTACAACAATGGTAGTATAACTAGGCTGGCTATTAATGGCAGCTTAATTAGGTTAATTAAAGCATGCAACATAGAAGCAAGGACTAGCATGATGTGATGGGGTCAACCCGAGGTGAAGGACCATTGTGCAGGTATAGTAATAAATAATCACTATCTTATAGATTAAGTTTGGAGTAGAAGAGACCATTGTGGCAGATGTAGTAACAAATAATCATTAACTTAGTTTGAAGAAGAAAAAGCCATTTTGGCAGAAACAGAAAGATAAGATCAATTAACAGCGTTGACTTACTGCCTAAGTGTAGAAAGATAACCCATACTGACACCATTGGGCATGCTGGCAACCTGAGAAAGAGAATGATAACTGAAAATGTATAGATAACAAGCCCTGAGGATCGGGGGCGATTGGAAAACCACTTTCTGATCGTCACAGCCTTCGTTTGCAAATGAAGGTTTACTTTCTTGAAGAAGTCTCTACGTTTCCTGATCATTTCTCCACCACTTTTCCCTCATTCCACATCACTGATATAAATTGTAAGAAGCTAAGGTCCCAGAACAGACCGCTGTGGAAACCCATTCATCACAAGGACATATGTACAGTTTGTTTTCTACCAGCCAGCCGGCCAGTACTTTTTCTGTACTAATATGCTGCCTCCCCACTACATGAGCTCTTACTTTTCATATAACCTTTGTGGAACCTAGCCATCTGCTTTCTGGAAATCCATGGACACTATGTCTACAGGCTTCTCCCTATTCATATTGAATCTTACTCCATTAAAGAACCCTAATAAATGGTTGAATATGATTTCCCTTTCAAAATCATGTTGGGTCTTCCAGATTACCTTGATATTTTTCCAACTGCACAGCAAAAACTTCCTTAATCATAGTTTTTAAAACCTTCCCCAAAACAGGCATCAAGTCTCTAGTTAACTCCTCATTTACAGCTCTCTGAAATGATTGTAGAATGGTGTAAGGTGAAGAAAGATGAAATATTTGATCATTTTGTCGGTCATCTTTGATTATCTACTATTAACTCATATTTTCAGTCTTCAGAGGAACAACACTCACTTTACTTACTCTTTTCCTTTTGAAACAATTGTGGAAACTCTTGCTAACTTTTTTTTTACATTTCATACTCTAAATTCTTTGTTTTGTTTCATTTTTAAATTAATTCTCTGCTGTTCTTTATATTCACTCAAATCATGAGACCTGCCTCTTGACTTGATTCATTTTATATTTCCTCTTTTAAGTTTGATTCTTTCCTTAACTTCTTCAGTTATCTACAGTTTGATGATTTTTTATTTTATTTCAATATAAAGTGTTTATTTTGTTAAGAATGTACTTACTCTGCATGTTCTGAAATGTCCCCTTAAATATCTGTCACAGTTTCTTTATTGGTCTAATCCCAACATTGCACAGCTAGCTCTGCACATAAAGCAGCAACATCTTAATAAAGCCTTAGGTGAGAGAGACAGCTCTTAAGATTAAAAAAAGTCTTTATGTTTTTCTCTGTAGCTTCTGGATCTCATTCATCAGGCCTTCTTCCCCACCCTCCACCAGCATGGAGCGGTAATCCATCTGTCCCCTCTAGCAGTCCTCTAAGTGTCAGAGACCTCAACTGTTTCTTTCTCATGAAGCTGCAAGGCAGGCAGTGCTGTGCTCACCTGCCCAATTAAATTCCACTGTCCACTCTTCTAAAAGCTCTGGGTGGGCATGGAAAAATGTGCCCAAGTGAAGTTATGAATTTTTGTATTCCTCCAGTTCAGAAGATGTGTACGATCAATGAGCATATTCAAGACGGGGATTGTCTCTGCACCTGAAAATGATTCAATCTGCAATAAAGGGACAGGATGGAATTGTGGATTTGATATAAAACTTTAACTAGGATCAAACTGAATAGCAGAGTGGGTTTGTTGAGCCACTAACCCTATTTCATATATTCTTATCTTCCAGCTGCTGTCAATATCTATATAGAGATAGAAACCTTACTCATTCATACTCAATGGACAAGAAATCTGTAACTCCATAAAATGTTGCTTCTTGAAGATTTCAATTAATATTTTGCACAAAATATCTTGTGTTGCTCCATGAAGGCAAAATATATACCCAAAATGACATTATTTGAATCTATTAGGGAATTTCAAAGATGTACATACTACAAGGAGTAAAAGCTGCCATTTGGTTATTAAATTTACTGTCACTAGGCTCCATGGAGCATTTGGAAACTGAGACATTTTACCAAGCCTTCCTCCAATTTTGTATTATTCTTTCTACTCTGCTCTTCTTTTTCAGATTTACAATAAAGTGACGATCATTTTTTAAGGGTAATACTCTATTTCTCACAGTAGCTAGGAATTCCTGTGTATGTCCACAAAAAAAATATTTTGAGTGTAACTTTCTATATTGACAGCATTAGAAATGGAATATTGGACCAATATCAATGAAGGGGAAGATGGGGTGATGTGTCTTACTGGAACTTGATCTGATAGTTCTAGTTTTGTTTAGCCAAAGAAGAGAGTTCTGCCTATATTAAATGGAATATCAATTCACTGCCAGAAATCTGAAGTTTCAAGCACTTAGTTTAGTTAATCATACTGAGATATAGGTCAGAAAAGAAAACACTAATCAAAGTTAACAACACAATCAAATCAAACGCTGAAATTGGAATCATTAATATTGCACAATTTGCTAATCCAAAGAGGTTTAAGACCTCCTCTTGAATTTTGAGTCACTATGTGCAACTTGAGAAACAGAAGTCTTATGATACATTTCAAAATGTTCATAATTTAATATCAGCTTTCTGCTCTTGATTAGTTAAGAGGTATACAATAACAACAATTGGAGCTTTGCCATGGGTTTTAAGCCTTTCTGACAATTTGCTGTCAGTTTTATAGAATTCCTACAGTGTGGAAGCAGGCCATTCAGCCCATCAAGCCCTCTGAGGAGCATCCCACCTGGACTCACCCAGACATTATGGGCAATTTAGCATGGCCAAACCACCTAACCTGAGTATCTTTTGACTATGGGAGGAAACCAGAGCACCCAGAGGAAACCCACACAGACACAGGGAGAACATACAAACTCCACACAGACAGTCACGCAAGACTGGATCCCTGGCACTGTGAGGCAGCAGTGCTAACCACTGAGCCACTGTGCCACATGACAGCTGATGTATGGAGGGAGCAACATTTATGCTGGACTGGGGTGGGGGCGTTGGAATGCTGGAGGAGAAAGGATGTTGATCATTCATGTTAAGTGATCGGAATGTGAAAATGGCAGAACAATGTTGTGTGTAACTTCCACTGGGATGGAGGGAAGGAAGAAGGTGACAGAGAAAGTAATGAACAATGCTAAAAGAAAGGGAAGGAATAGGTTCACAATTTGAGGGTATTGAACTCAATATTGAGCCCAGAAGGTTGTAAAGTGTCTGGTTTGAAGATGGGACGTTGTTCTTCCAGTTTTCACTGTGATTCGCTGGAGCATTGCGGCATGCCAAGGACAGGCAAGTGGGAATCTGAGCAAAACACTGTGTTAAAATGATCAACTATAGAAAGATTGGGGCCATGCTTGCGCACAGACCGAAGGTGTTCTGCGAAGTTGTCATGCAGTCTGCATTTGGGATGGTCAATATAGAATAGGCCACATTGGCTGAAGCAAATACAATACACAAGACTGGAGGAGGTAGAAGTGAAATGCTGCTTCAGCTGGAAAGACTGTTTAGGGCTTTGGTTGGTGAGCAGGGAGGAGGTGAGGGGGTAGGTGTCGCACCTTTTGCGGGTTACATGGGAAGGTACCGTGGGAAGAGGGTGTTATATTGGAGGGCAAGGAATGGATGACGGTGTCTCAGAGGGAATGATTCCAGCAAAATGCAGATGCGAGAGTGAGGAGAAGACATTTTTGGTGATGGAGCTCTGCTGGAATTGTCTGAAATGGCGGAGAACGATTCTTTGAATACAGAGATGGGTGGAATGAAAAATGAGAATGGGGAGGGCCTGACGAAGCTGTTGTGAGTGATGGGAAAGGGCAAAGGCAGGAGCATAGGTGATAGGTCAGACTGAACTGAAATTCTACAAATTTACACAATTTTTCAGCCTGGGAGCTGCAAGAGAAATGCCATGCATTAAGAAGATCTCTGCATACTGCCTTCATAGATCTCCTCAAGGCATTCATCCATGCAAAGAGAAGCAGTGAATTTAAACTGGAGAAAACAGTCGGATCTCGGAAGCACATAGGATCACAGAGACCTTGCTGTGCATTTCCATCAGTCCATTAAGGTAGCAGGACAGGTAGATATAGCGGCTATGAAGGCATTTAGGATGCTTGCTTTTATTAGTCGAGGTATAGAGTTTAAGTACAGCAAGGTGAGAGTGAAACTGTATAAGATAGTTAGGCCACAGGTGGAATATTGTGTGCAGTTACAATATTGTGTGCAGTTCTATAATCTACTTGGATGGATATGATTGCACTGGAGAGGATGAAGAGATTTACCAGGATGTTGCCGGGCTGGAGAGCTTTAGATGAAGAGAGTTCCAAAAGACTGGGGTTATCTTCATTGCGGATGAAGCATCTAGGCCCAAAATGTCAGCTTTTGTGCTCCTGAGATGCTGCTTGGCCTGATGTGTTCATCCAGCTCCACACCTTGTTATCTCTTATCTTCATTGCAGCAAGGGAGAATGAAGGGGTACGTGAATGAGATGATTAAAATTATGAGAGGCCTAAACAGATTCCCTTGATAGAGGGATCAATGACTACAGGACATAGATGTAAGGGCCAGGAGGTTTAGAGTGTATGTGAGGAATTTTTTTTCACCCAGAGGGAAGTGGGAATTTGGCACTCACTGCCTATTAAGTGTGGTAGATGAAGAAATGCTCATAAAATTTTAGATGCACACTTTTAAAGGTATACAAGGTTCCAGGCCAAGTGTTTGCAGGGCCAAGAGAGGAGTGGCCACTGAATTGCCCACCTTCCTGCCAACTATTCCAAACTGCAGGAAGTGCAACAGAGATTGCCAGACTCCTGGAGCTTCTCTGTGTTAGACATCAGCAAGTGTGGTTCAGATACAGACTCAGTTCATTGTCTTATAAGATGGAAGGCTCTAACATAATGGTTAAAGAGTAAAAATCCATACTTACATGTGCACTATGTTAAGATATTATATTCTCCAGATACAGCAAAAAATAATGGATTTTGCTTGACTATTTTCATCATGCTTTAAAGATAAATGTTTTGAATTAAGCTGTATTCATTTAACCTGTTTCTTGGCTATCCTGATTTTTTGAAAATTATCGGCACATATTTGAGCATGAGTGACAGGTTATCTTTGAAAACATGACAGTATAGTCAAGCAATAATTATCTGAATTTGTCACTTGTCTGTTGGAGTTTGAATTAGAACTCTGTGCCTTCTGTTTGTGAACTGATTTTTCTTTTGCAGATATTAAACTTGATGTAGATTTTCTGTCCCATCTTGTTCTAATTTGCATTTCAACCATTCACTTTTCCCAGTCGCCTCTGAAAAAAATCCTGTCATTAAACCAAACATACCTTCCTGTCATGTTAAGAATTATGTTGAATAATTAGTACTTGGATGTGCAGTTTATAGTCTTCAATTACATTGAACTGAATCTTTGCCCTTGAGTGGAAACATGCCATTCAAGGACAAGGAAAGATGAGGTGAAGTTCATTGCTAAGTGCATGGGTTGGCAGAGATAAATTTAAATTATTTCATCAAGAATCTTGAATCCTTAATAGGTTACCTTAGATTACATTTTCCCATGAGGTTTCCATGTGCAACAATGTGAGTTAAGCTAAAAGAATCTGAAGGCTTCTCCTTATAGATTGATAAATCATTAGGTTATACGTGTTTCGTAGAAAATTGACGTAAACCTCCAAACTGTTTTTTTGTTTCACTTGTTGAATAAGTATGTGAATTGAGTTGCATGGTCTTTGCTGGTTAACATAAGTTGAATTGGAACATGTTTAGATCAGTCCTCTCAAGAGGGTTATCACTTGTAATCAGTCTTTGTTCATCTTCTTTGCATGCCTAGCTTTATTTTATTGACAAATTTTCCTTGTTATGCTTAATCTTTCTAATGTTGGGCAATCATATTTACAAGCATTGTTTTGATCTGTGGACATTTTCCTACATGCTACTGTCTTGGATCATAATGTATATCCAAGCAGTTGCTTTCAAATTTGGTCAAGTATAATTAAGAGAAGATTTGACAACAGCAATTTGCTTAAATATGAATGATTATTAAATAAGAATAATGTTTATAATGGCAATAATAAAAGATTATAGTGAAAATAATAAATGGAAAGGAAAAGAGGAAAAAAAAGCAACAAGCCTTACGCCTTTCTAGGAAAATCAATGAGCTGGGGACCCCTTAATGTATGGCTGGTCTGGAGGTCGAGGTTTGTTCCTGGTTCTGTTCATGATTCCAAGCTGAGGTGAAGTCTCGTGATCTGGATGCAGTGTGACAAACAGCAAGCACAAAGAAAGCAGATGCAAAAGGCAAAACACAGCTACAGGAAAATAAGCTGCATGTGACACCTTCAGTTTGTCAAGGAATGTTCACAGAACTCAATCAAAGTTGTGCAGCTTGTCGAGTATCATTCTAAACTCCCCCAGTTAAAACTGTTTCCCATCATTTTGAGGGTCCTGAAATCGAGCTGCATCAGGGTGCCAGATTGAATCGCTTTTCATAATGCAGTTCATGCCTCTTCTATATTTGCAACAGGTTTGTTGTGAACTTCTCAGTTTTTGGAAAGTCTGGAAAAGAGGAGGAGGTGGTGGAGCACAGGGTGAGGTGGTTGGTTGTCTTGTTTGAGAATATTCCCTTATACCTTGTAGCTGTTTTGATGCTGCAGAAGTTATCAGTTTCAGTTTTGTAATTCCACTGTGTGCTCCAATTGATTTCAAAGGTGCAATGTTCATTCTCTGGTGCACAAAAGAATCTTCTTTAAGGTTATCTTTGTCACTGTTTCCAAAATCTTTCTAAGCCGTTCTTTGCCTTGCCCTGATCGGATAGCTTCCATTATGTAATACTTCCTGTACAGGCTTCAGAATGATGGGTTTGAATTTCTCGACAGGCTCAAACATGTTGGTATTCAGTTTGATATTGAAGCAATCTGTGTGAAAGAAAGCTAAAGGCTCTGACTGTGTCACAAATACTGTTCTGGTAAATGGAGAGGATACTGTAGACAGTGTCGGCAAGTCTGAGGCACATAAATTATGTCAGATGCAACTACCTCATTTCATAGCAGTAACATGACTTTTTAAAATATCTGAAAATAAAGTTGAGTTTGGATTGATTGCAAATGTCACAGATGGGTTAACTGACTGACCACATTGAGCATTACAAATCACAACATTTTTCATTAAAGGTGGATGCATTTTACTTTGTGGACCCTGCCTATTTGCAGTGGGACATTGCTTGTCGGTAGGAAAGGCATCCACATCTTTAATGAATTAATTTCGATTTGGACCAGCTTTAGCTTCCTAATGTACTATCATGTTTCCAACATTTTCTGCGTTGGAATGGAATGCAAACCCTGTTTTCTCTTGGCTTTCCTTTCCTCCCTCTACACTTGATTTGATCTCTCTTACTTCCCTACCCTTTTGAGAGCAGCACATTTTCCACATCTTGCATATGGCATCTGAGGGTATTCCATCTATTTTACTCCTATCTATTCCTGCTTTTAATAATGTCACAAACATTTCCTTTCTGGGTTTTTTTTTGTTTCATCTTCAAACCTACTATCTCTTCACCTTGTAGTCCCTGTTTACTGCTTGCTCGGGTCGGTTTCATTCTTTGCATACCAGCCTCCACACCCTCTAACTGTCCAAACAACAAACATGTCTGTCCCACTGTCTATCCCTGGGCTGGTCCTAATAGGGCTAACAAGGCACCTGCCATGCAGCCTGGACCACTTCACATTAGCTGGAACCTCATTCTGTCTGTGAGAGCTCTTGGTTCGGACCCAGAAACAGTGGAGAATACATACCCACTTGCGTAGCCAAATCCCTCAAATATTTTATACCTTCTGGTATACTCTACCATGATTCAACATCACCTTCCCAATCTATCGAGGAAGGATGCTTGTTTCCTATTGCTAGTGACAATGCATTCACAATGATCCAATTTGCCCTATGTTTCTAAAGACACTATTCACATGTGGATCAACACTTAGCACTGCCAGATTCCCTTGCTCTATGGCACTCAGCATAAGATGGATGGCTCCCTGGTCCCACGACGTCATCACCCGACTTCTGCTTTAAACATGATCTCAAATCTTGCAATTCAGACGTACAGTAATCTCTCATTGTTCTTGAATTTTGTGTGTTTTTGTGCTCCTACCTGTTTTGACTTAATCATTATTAGGGGTCGTGCTATGAATCCCTTTTCCGAGGATGGCTCCAGAGATGGTGCATCCCCTTCCCCATCTGTCCTTTCATACTCTGAATCAGATGAATACCAAATGTCCCCAAACCAATGATCAGGATCCCATCGTGAGGTTAATAACGTGCACACTTTGACTGGATCAACCTTCCAATTGTGTCCTTTTTGCTCTCCTTTTCTCTTGTAGCCTTGCCAGACAGCACATTATCTGCATCTGTTTCTCCTCTGCCTTCTCAGCTCTCTCTTGCGCTGTCTTAACTGCGTCTGTTACGATAAGGTTACACTGTTCTACAGCCATCAATGTGGCCTCAAACTGCATGTTTCTGACCTGGCACCCTTCCAATTCCCTACATGTAGAACACAAAGCTGTTAACAATATCCATCCCGTTGTCCTTGTTTCTGGGAAGTCTGCCTCATGCAAGAACTTGTGTACAGCAGCCTGTATGACTAACCTTTCATTCTCTCTTTTTCCAGTTATGTCCATTTCCCATTCTGGCAGGGGGACCCAACTTGTGCTAACAAGTTAGTTACAGACCCAAATCCAGAGTCTGCCACATTCTATCAGAGATAATGGGAACTGCAGATGCTGAGAATCCAAGGTAACAAAGTATGGGGCTGGATGAACACAGCAGGCCAAGCAGCATCTTAGGAACACAAAAGCTGTCGTTTCGGGCCTAGACCCTTCCTCAGAAATAAAGGGTCTAGGCCCGAAACGTCAGTTTTTGTGCTCCTAAGATGTTGCTTGGCCTGCTGTGTTCATCCAGCCCCACACTTTG
Source organism: Stegostoma tigrinum (assembly GCF_030684315.1). Taxonomy (NCBI): domain Eukaryota; kingdom Metazoa; phylum Chordata; class Chondrichthyes; order Orectolobiformes; family Stegostomatidae; genus Stegostoma; species Stegostoma tigrinum. Next base: position 30,223,985 of record NC_081374.1, read on the forward strand.
TTATCTGCCACATTCCATACACGATGTGATCCAAGACAGTTACCCAGTCTTTCTTAATCATACATTAATTCATACATTTATTGTAGGATATCAGCATTATACCTGACTGTAGAAAGGAGCCTTCCTAAATTCTCAGGTGTAATGTCACTTGCTATCATTATTGATTTCTTAAAAATCTTCATTAGATCAGGATGTTTGCAGTACATGTCAGTGCAACAAATTTAAAATACATATAATTTTCGACTTAACCAATCTCTTTCATGAGAAATATAGACTGTGTGATTTCTATGTATTTTAACACCACTTGTGTTAAATTTAGATTTTCAGATTTTGTAGCAAGAACTATGGGATTTCCTATGTGTCTGCAGGAATTAATAATTAACTGGTGAGTGTTTCTGTATTTTTAAAAATGATTTGTGATTTATTTTGGATATAATAGATTTTTATTTACCTTAAGAGAGTTTACCACCCAACAAGATAAACACTTCTGCCTCAAGATCTCTGTTAGAAATTCCTGGACTGTTTTTTTAAATACCTCAGGAAAATACCCATAGCTTAGAGAGAAAGACAGAGAGCATTTCAGTTCTCCTACGAATTGCAGAAAGTTCTATGAAGGTTTACATGTGTGAAAGTGCTTTTGAGAAAGAGTTAAGATGATTAACAATTGTTAATACTAGTTTATTTTAGAGTAAGGAGATAGGAATAGTCCCAGGCTGAAAGTATTTGGATCAAATGCTGAATAGGTTTATTTGAAGCAAACATTTTCTAGCTAAGGTGTATGAAAGCTCTAGGAAGGAGTTGAGATTTTCAAGAGTAGGTTTTGCAGATTGATTAAATCCATCAAGACGATGGAGAAATTAATTTTCTGGTGTGAATACAAGAGGTCCTTTTGTGTACTGCGCAGGGTATTGCAATTATCTGTAAAGAAGTCCTTTTAGGACCATTGAAATGATACTTCACTTTTTTTTAAAGTATTTAATTTTGTGTTATAAGTAGATATTTTGGTTTATTCTATTTTATGTTAATTCTTTCTGCTTAATATACTTCCATTTTGTTGTTAAAAGAAAAATCTACAACATTGTGTGTGTATGGTTTATTGAACAACTACCTCATTAAAACCAAAACCAAATACGACACATCAAGCTAGATTTCAGCTTGGGACCTGACTTGTCCATCATTAATATCAGCTGGGATGATAAAACATGTCACAAACTGTCTGGTTGGATTTCCAGTGTTTACATTGTATTGGAGTTTAAAGTATAACCTTAACATGGTCCGTTTGAATAACTGGAAGAAGTTCATTTAATCAGCACACAAGAGATACGAGTATTCTAGTCAGTCCCTGCTGAGTGCTCTGTCCTCATTTTACATAAGTTACAGGGTTGCACAGCTTTCATACAGTTCCTTAGCTCACATTAGCTGGGCCTGTCTTACATATACAGCTACACAATCTATCAAGGCTGAGCAAATACCATTCACAACCATGTGTCCTCATCTCATGCATGCAGGTCATCAGATCATGGTTCGTCTAACTGCTGAACTTGTAGCTGTATTACAATAGTCCACTGAGATTGCATTTACCAAGTTCACTCTAACTCAGCCTTAAAATGTAACTTCTACTGCTTTTTTAAGCAAATACAATACTTTCCGAACACATACATACTAAAACTATCTTTTTACCCTTAGGTTCCTGATTTGCGTGTGGCATATCTGTCCTACTTCAGACATAGGAACAGGAGGAAGCCATTCAGCAACTCAAGTCTGCTCCTTCATTCAATGAGTTAATAGCTTATCATGGCCTAACTCAATGCATCATGCTTTGGCCCTTATCCCTTAATGCCTTTGCTTCACAAAAATACATGTATCTCAGATTTAAAAGTAACTACTTATCCAGCATTCACTGCCATTTGTGGAAGAGAGTTCCAAACATCTACAATCTTTGTGTGTAGAAGTACTTCCTAGCATCTTCCCTTAACAGTCTGGTCATAGTCCTCAGACTATGTCCCCTAGTTCTAGAATCCCCAACCAATGAAAATAGCTTATCTTTATCTGCACTGTTTTTTCCTGTTAAATTCTTGAAGGCTTTGAACAGATCACCCCTTAAACTTCTACATTCTAGAGAAAACAGGCCTAATTTATAAAATCTGTCCTCATAACCTAATGCCTAAAGTCCAAATATCATTCCTGTAAATGCAGGTTGTACTCCCTCCAATGCCAGTATACCCTTCCATCGATGTGATGCCCAATTTTGCTCACGGTACTACCAGTGGGGTCCACCCAGAGTTTTGAGTAACTACAGCATAACTTTGTATTCTTGTACTCCAATCTTCCAGATATGAGTGCCAGCATTCTATGAGCTTTCTTGACTGCTTTCTGCACCTGTTTGCTACATTTTAAATAACTATATACCTGAACACCCAAGTCTCTTTGGACATTCACTACATTTAACTTCATACCATTTTGAAAGTACCCTGAACTATCCATTTTTGGTTCAAAATGGATAACCACATACTTGATTACACTGAATTCCATGTCCCACAGTTTTGCCCATTTACCTAGTCTATCATTGGAGTAAAGAAGAATGGGAGATGGCTTGATAGAGGTGTACAAGATGATGAGAGATATAGATACAGTGGATAGACCGAGACTTTCCCCAGGGCAGAAATGGCTATTACGAGGGGACATAATTTTAAGGTGATTGGAAGACGGTATAACAGAGATGTCAGAGGTAGGTTCTTTACACAGAGAGTGGTTGGAGCGTGGAATGCACTGCTGGCAGCGGTAGTGAAGTCAGATCCTTTAGAAACTTTTAAGCAACTCTTGGATAGGCACATAGAGGATAGTAACATGTAGGGTATGCAGGGTAGATTGATCTTAGTAGGATAATAGTTCAGCACAACGTTATGGGCTGGAGGGCCTGTACTGTGCTGTACTGTTCTACGTTCTTTTTTCTATCAATATTGCTTAGTAATTTTATATCATCATCTACACTGTCTACCATGCCACCCAACATTGTGTCATCAGCAATTTTGGTACATGACTTTCTATGCAATTATCTAAGGCATTAATAAATATTGTGGGTAACTGAGGCCTTAACACAGATCCTTGTGGACACCACTGATCACATCCTGCAAATTTGAATACCTACCTAGTATTCCTCTATTCCTTTTCTCTACTGCCTCTCACTCAATCAATTACCCAGCCATATCAGTAATATTCCCTCTGCTTCATGGGCTTCTACCTTAGTTAACAGTCTCTTATGTGGGGGTTTATCAAATGCCTTCTGAAATTCCATATAAACAAGATCCTTAAACATTCCCTTGCCCACTACTTTAGTCACCTCTTCAAAAGATTCAGTAAGGTTTGTCAGACATGTATCCATGCTCTCCCTAATCAACTGAAAAATTTCAAGGTGTTCAGTTACCCCACCCTTGATTACAAACTTCAACAATTTGCCCACCATCGATGTTAGACTAACTGGCTTGTAATCCTCTGGTTTGCCTCTATCACCTTGCTTGAAAAACAGAGTGACATGTGCAATTTCCTGATAAAAAGGAACAACTCCTGAATCTATGAAGCTCTGAACGATTATAGTTATTGTATCTACAATTTAATCCCCTGGTCCTTTTAACACCGTCAAGAGAAACTGTCAGGGTCTGAGGAATTGTCAATTTTAATTCTATGTATCGCATTACCAATGTTTTACTTACATTAATTTTATTTAGTCCCTGTTTCTGATCTACTATTGATTTCCATGGGACCGCTATAAAGCTATACTTCTGTTCACTATAAATATCTATGCTTGCCCCCTTTTTACATATGGAAACAACCCCGAGCACACTCCAGGAATTCATTACGTTGCTAACAGGTTCTTGTCTGCCTTTCCCAATCCATATTAAAGTTAAAATTCCCCATTAATACTGTACTGATTCTGCCACACATGTGTATAATTTCTATGTTTATACAATCAAGCACATCAGAGCTGCTACCAGGGTGACTGTGCACAGCATTAATTACAGTTTTTGATCCACTGCTGTTCCTCAGTTCCAACCAGTGGATGGTTTCCCCTTATTGTATACTCCCTCAGCATTGAAGTAATTTTGTTTCTAATCAGCAGGTTATTCCAGCTGGCCTACCATTTTCCCTGTCCATCAAAGAAATCTTATAACCCCGTATATTTAGTTCCCAATCCTGACCATCCTGAAGCCATGCTTGAGTAATGGCTGCTATATCATAATCTCCAATTTCAATTTATGCTGAAGCTCCCTTCAATAATTCCTTGCACTCCACAAATTTGCATACAGAACTTTTACTTGGGCCATATACTGTAACCAGTCCCTCAGCACAGATGCTTTATTCACCTGCTTATTATTTCTCTCTTCCAGTTTAATATATTTCTTATTGTTTTACTATTGTCTGCTGTAGCTGAATTAGTATTCCTGATTGTTTTGTTACTTTCTCTTATGTTTCTTGATTTCGAAATGGTATAGACTCCCCCGAGCCTCCTCCCACCCCACCAACCTCTATTTTCTAGTTTATAACCCTCGTGACCATCCTACTTAGCCTTCCCACTACGACATTGGTCCCAGGTTGGATCAGGTGAAGTCTATCCCACAGCACAGCCCCTCCTGTCCCAACACTGATGCCAATGCACCACAAAATGGACCTCTTTTTCCCACACCACTCCTTTAGCCACATGTTCACTTCCCTAATTTTCTTAGCTCTAAGCCAATTTGAACATGCTTTGAGTAATGATCCAGAGATAATAACCACTGTATGTTTACTTCTGTAATTTTCTTAGCTCAATGCCAATTTGAACATACTTTGGGTAATAATCCAGAGATAAGAAGCACTGAGATCCTGTTCTCTAATATTTTTTTCCTAATTCCTGGTATTCTCCAAGAAGTTGCTTACTCTTCCCTATGTTGTTGGTGCCAACTAGATGGAAACACACCTAAATACTTGTTCTAACAATGATGATGATTTCCATGATTTTCCTGTTTCATCCATGTTTGCAAAATCAGCAATTACACTATGTAACTGATAGATATGAAACACATTCATATCAAGTACAAGAAAAGCTCAAAATGAACATCACTGACAAATTTTAAAATAGTGAAACAGCCCTAATTTTGCTTTCAATTAAAACTTGGTACCAATGAAAATGACCTTCCATCATGCCTGTCTGAAAAAGGCCAGACAGGATTACCTGCGTTTTCAACAATTAGGTTTCCTTACATAATCGATACCTAACTCTGTGAGATGACGCCATTATTAAAAGAAATGTAAAAGTAAACGAGGTGAAAGCATAAATTCAGATATGCACTTCTTCATACCTAATTTTTAAAGCTAAGAGCCTTCTTACTTTTTTTGTGTAAACATTTAGCTAACCCATTGAGCTTCTTTCTCTTTCAACTGGCTTTGAAGCCATGAATTGTTCAAGTAATCAAGAATCAAATATTTCATGATTATTTTCAATTATAAAAATGGGTGAAAAACATTTATATTGAAAAAAACCAAATTGCTGCCTATAATTTCACTGATATGTGAATTTCTAACTAACTTATTTTCTTTCAATGTTTGACAAACATGGATTTATTTGCTGTGATTAATCCAAAAGCTTAAAGCATTCAATTTCAGGAGCTTAGACTAGTGAAGGTCAGAGACGATGCCTCTAAATTGGAATACTTGGAAGAGATAATATAGAAATAGAAGTTCCTAAAACAGATGATTTAATGAGCTGCAAATCAGTGTAGCGTCTGAACTAACTGAACAATTAATCTTCAAGTTCATGTGGTTTTCAATGATCAAGGTTTTTACTATATTTTGTATTCAAATCCTGAATTTCAAAGTGCTAGCTGGAATTGTACGAACTAAGTATGCATTGTATTCAGAGAATTTAATACTTACTATTTTATTAAACCTAGGGAATACTATAACATTGTTTGATTTAGATTATATTAATTTGTGCCAAATATTACTTACTTTAATGTGATTACTGATACTGAGTAATATAATGTAAAGTATATAGTCAAATAAACTAAATTCCTATTGCATTAATCATTCAGTTTTATTTTCCAGTTGGCAACTGTTAGTGAATCCTTGAAACATGTAGTTATTTATTAATTTCAAGGTGCTGTCTACACCAATGCTTGAATGGAATTGGTAACTTGCCTTGATATGCAAAGCAGACAGCAATCTGTTCACAAAGGAGTATGCTATGAATCATCAGTAAAATGACTGCCTGCGGTGTGTGTGCCTCATCGTAGAGGTCACATGACTATAGCCAACAAGGAAAGAAATTTGTGTACAATTGTATACATGCCACCCAAATGTTGTCCTTTATAGCCAAAACTTTGGATGTTTTATCATGTACATTTTGAATCGTCTAATCTGCCTACGCAGACACAACCATTATCACGCATCAGTAATTCATTATTCTTGTTGGTTTCTGTGTACGTATTGCATACATAGTCTTAATCATGTGCTGGTCTCTTAGTGTATTTATGCATGTTATCATTGGCTATTCACCTGGGTGTTGTTTCTTCACCAGGAAGTGTTATCCCCATGTCATCTCTTGCTGACATGGTATAAAGGTTCTTCCATTGCCGATGCTGGATTGCTTTTGATCTATGAGTCTGTTGGTTAGTCTGTGGTCTGTGCAGGTGATGAGTTTACATCTTCCTGATCAAGTACCTGTAGTGAAGCAATAGGTCCTCTAGCTGGGTATATGTGCCTGTATGATCAAAGTGACAACTTCTATATTTTGAATACAAGGTTTGAACTCTGACTGGTTTTCCATGCACATCTCCAGTCATAGTTTCACAGCCTTGTGGCCATTTTGTAACCAATGGCTTTCATCCATTTTATCTGATTTTTTTTAATCAGTCAGGCCTATTACTACTTTTAGTATCAGTAGTTCTTACTTGCTGTTGGATGAATAGTTTGTGTGTGGCATGACATTAGTCCTCATACTGGATCCCTTTCTATATTTCCATGTGTTTATCCACTTGAGGATTGTCTTGCATACATCTGTGTGGGACTTGTTGAGTTTCTTTATGGTTCCTTTGGTGAACTGCCTCAGCCTTTCCATTTGACTGGGAATTGTGTGGAGATGATGCATGGTGTTGAATTTCCTAATCATTTATGGAGTCACTACATTTTTCACTCATGAACTGAAGGTCATTACCAGCTAGCACAACGCTGTAACATTATGAACTGATGGCTTTTTAAATTTATTTTAAAACCTTAACTCCATTATTGTATTAGGTCCATAGCTCATTAATCTAGAGTTATATATTTTGTACTAATTCTACCATTTCTAACGTTGCTATTTTTTTATAAACTTTTTTTCCTTTTAAACTAGTGATAAAGTATCCAGAATAACATTTTCACAACCTGCAACATGTACAATCTTTAAATTAAATGTTTGTAACCTAAGACTCCAATGAAATTATCTGGTGTTTTTGTTTTTAAATCTATCCAGAAATGTCAAACAATTGCGGCCCGTATACACAGCCATCTCTGAAGCATTGTTTGTAACATAAGTATTAAAATGTTATAAGTCGATTACTAAACTCAATAAATGTTTTTCGATGGTAGAATTTTTTTTCTGGTGGATATTGAGTTTGTTGAAAGATAACTGATTGGCCTTTCAATTCACAAACATCCTTCTGTAACAATGCAGCTCCAAAGGGTTTGAAGAAATTTGGTGTGGCGAAGAATAATGCAATAGTTAACACGGCTTTTAAATTCTCAAATGCTTCCTGGCATTGCTCTGTCCACCGAAATTCCATGTTCCTTTTTAACAAATACATCAACAGTGCCATCATGCTACTACAGCTAGGTACAAACTTCTTGTGAAATCCACTCAATCCTAAAAATCATAGCACTTTCTGCTTTCTTCTTTCTTGGAAATGCCTTGATGGCCTTCTTCTTCATGTTTCTCAGTTTCATCCATCCATGTCCAACGTTAAGCCCTAAGAACATCACTCCTGCCTTTGTGAATTCTGTTTTTGCCAAGTTTATGACCACCTTTGCCTTCTGTTGCCTCTTAAAGAGCTGTGCCAAATGCCCCATGTGATCTTTCCATGATTGGCTGAAGATCACTAAGTCATCTATAGAGATGGCACAATTAACTAATCCTACCATAACCCTGTTTATAAGACTTTGAAAAGTAGCTGATGTGTTTTTCATTCTAAAGGGCATTATTTTTAATGGATACAGCTAATTTGGAATTACCAAATCAGAAACGTCTTTCACTCTCTCCGGCAATGGCACTTGCCAGTATCTGCGAAGTAACTCTAACTTTGTGATATAAGTGGCAGTCCTACTTTTTCCATACAGTCCACCAGCCCTGGAATTGGGTATGAGCCTGATGTGGTCATGGCATTGACCTTCCAATAATCTACACAGAGTCATTGACAAACATCAGGTTTGTGAGTCAAAGTGATTGGTTAACCCCACTTGCTTTGACTCAGCTCGATGATTTATTCTTGGAGCAATACTTCTACTTCCTTCCAAACCTGCACTGCTTTGAGAGGATTAAGCCTGTAGGGGTGTTGTTTTACTGGAACAGTATTACCCTTGTACTATGGCATTAGTCCTCCCCATTCTGTTTCTACATACGTCTTCATAGCTCTGCAACAAGTCTTTCAATTCAGTCCACTGTTCTTGGGACAGATAGCTCACACCCTATCCAATTCTTTAAGGACTTCTTCATTATTCCATTTATTCTGAGGCACATCAAAATCCACATCATCTGGATTTGATTCATCACTCTGAGCAGCAGTAACTAATATCTGTTTATCCATTTCCCTTTTTCTGTCATAGTAACGTTTTAGCATGTTCACATGATATACCTAATTTTTTTCCTATTTGGCATCTATACCAGATAATTCACCTGACCTAACTTCTTCTCAATCTGTTAGGGATCACTAAACCTGCTTTGAAGGGATCTCCGACCCCTGGTAACTGCACCAATACTTTATCCCCACAGCCAAATGTACAAATTTTAGATTTCTCATCTGTTTCTTGCTTCATTAAGTGCTGTGTCAACTTCAAATTTTGTCTAGCTATTTCACCCACTCTGTTAAATCCTTCTCTCACCTTAGATACATAAGCCAACTCTAAGGTCTCTAAATGAATTTTAAACATCTCAGATTTGCTGGCTAAACTCATCTCTACTACTTACATTTTCTGGAAGCCGCATACAAGGTCACACAATAACCTGTCCAAATAACCTAGGCAGCAGTTCCAGGAGGCAGCTCGCCACTACATTCTCAAAGGCAACTAAGGATGGTCAATAAAAATGCTGGTCAGCCAGTGACACTGACGTCCCACAAGTGATTTAAAAACAATCATCTTCCTACTCACAGATCACAGGCTTATTTTGTATGGAGGAAACCTTCATTATATCAAAAGATAAAAGGTCCAAAACATTTGAAATTATAAGCTACTTCAGATTTTTCAGACCATTTGGTTACAGCAATAATGAAAGAAGCTGTATATCATTGTGATTAACATTCGGCATTTATCTCGAACCAATAATACAGCAAAACAATGATAGAAACAGCCAAGTTCAAACAGGTGAAGTATCAAAAAGAGATTATTCTAACAGTGCTCATAAAATAATTATGATAATAATCAGAATAGATTGTGGAAGTGACACAAAATAAGAATAAAGCTGTAAAACCAAGGGTGTAATCTCCATTGTGTAAACTTTACAGGAAGGAATGTAGCCAGACCTGCAGTGTTACACAAGAAGCTCCTTGTTGAACTTCTTGATCAACTATTCCAAATAAATAATTTTACCTAACCTGTACCTCATGGAGGAAGCCCAATGAATTTAAATATTTTATGATAACTTCAGGTGTGTTTCTTCCTCAAACAATTAAATCCTTTTGCTTTTGAACAGAGTCAGCATTAGAATAGTTGGGTTATTTTTTAAAATGGAAATAATGATTAGGATAATGGTTTTCTTTGTTTCAAAATGAAAATAAAACTGAACCTCTTTGATGCATGTAAACACAAAATACAGAACATCTTGGAAATGCCCAGCTCCTCCAGAGGGAACACTGTTGCTGTCGTCACCAACAGCCTCAGCACTGACAGCATTACAGTTGTGCAGACTCAGGGTGCTTGACCCCTCGTTCTCCACCACATACAGTTCTAAAGATTAGAGGTGCTGTATTTAAGAGCAGAGCACAGATGACATTAACTCACAGGGACAAGAAGAATCGCAAGCCTTTACATGCATGATTTGTACACTGTCCTTCACTTATATCAATAAAATTACCCATTAAGTTTTTAATGGCATAAGTGATAATCGTTTATCAAATCTCACATCAAAACTTCAATGTTACCTTTTTGAAGACATAATTCTGTTATCGTACATTACAGTTCATGTTTTTGACCCAAACAACTGCTATCTAATCAACATCCACATATGATTTATATTGATCTGCTCAATATTGATTGCCATAGGGCTAAAATGCATGATTTGAAGTTAAGATTTTCATTCAATCTTTTGTAACTACTTTATATTTATAATTGAAGTTAAAATTATTCATAATTTGATCTGATAAACTGATATCTCTAAATGGATAATTACAAGGTGTAGTTAAAGATTGGAATATAAATTTTCACTTGATGGAACTTGAACGAGGGACTATTCAGGTTGACATAAAACTCCTCTTTGTAACATCCAGGATCGTAGCATACTAGTTTCAGCAAAAGTCAGTCAAAGGACTATGAGGCATTCATATATCCCACATGGGGAATATCTGAGCTCATAGGAACTGCAGATGCTGGAGAATCTGAGATAACAAAGTGTAGAACTGGATAAACACAGCAGGCCAAGCAGCATCAGAGGAGCTGGAAGGCTGATGTTTTGGGCCTAGACCCTTCATCAGCATTTCTGAGAAGTGGAGGGAACTTTACATGTTTTTTTTTAACTTTGTGTACCTGTCGTGCACTATCTACCATACAGACTTGGTGAAACACTGAATTCAGAGTCAAGGATGTCTAAGAGACTGGACATCAGGCACTACTGTATAGGCCTAGAATGGATAAACAAACATATTCAACAGTAGCAATAACATGTCCAAATAGCATTACTCCATTGTATCAGAGATAATGGGAACTGCAGATGCTGGAGAATCCAAGATAATAAAATGTGAGGCTGGATGAACACAGCAGGCCAAGCAGCATCTCAGGAGCACAAAAGCTGACGTTTCAGGCCAAAACCCTCTCTGATGAAGGGTCTAGGCCCGAAACGTCAGCTTTTGTGCTCCTGAGATGCTGCTTGGCCTGCTGTGTTCATCCAGCCTCACATTTTATTATCTAGCATTACTCCATTGTTGACTGCTCTTACAAAACCAATGATTGTAAAAATCCTCTTCAATCCTTGGATTCTGTTCCCTAGATCCATCTTGTGTGGTAGAGCAGTAACTTTTTCTCACTGCATCATACTAGCCTGTGTAATATTTTACACAATGTGATGTCCATTATTGTAAAGTAATAACATTGCTGTGATATATTATGTGCCAAGAAAATTCTTCAATCCTATGAGCAAACCTCTTGAAATCTTTTAATGAAACATTGATACTTGAAACATCATAAAACAGAACAGTACAGCACAGTACAGGCCGTTCGGCCCATGATGTTGTGCTGACGTATTATCCTACTGAGATCAATTTACCCTGCATACTATCATATTACTATCCTCCATGTGCTTATCCATGAGTCACTTAAAGGTCTCTAAAGCACCTGACTCCACTACCACTGCTGACAGCGCATTCCACACGCTCACCACTCGCATGGTGAAGAACCTACCTCTGACATCTCCCGTATACCTTGCTCCAATCACTTTAAAATTATGCCTCCTCGTGATAGTCAATTCCGCTCTGGGAAAAAGTCTCTGACTATCCATTCTACCAATGCCTCTCACCATCTTGTAATCCTCTATCAAGTTACCTCTCATTCTTCTTTGCCCCAATGAAAAAAGCCCTAGCTCCCTCAAACTTTCCTCATAAGAACTGCGCTCCAGTTCAGGCAGCATCCTGGTAAATCTCCTCTACACCCTCTCTAAAGCTACTACATCTATCCTGTAATGAGCTGACCAGAACTGAACAGAATGTCCCAAATGTGGTCTGACCAGACTTTTATGGAGCTGCAGCACAACCTCACATCTCTTCAAATCAATTCCCCTACCAATGAAAGCCAACACACCATCTACACATCTACACACTCACCTCATCTATTTTTTCTACTGAGGCTGCCTTGTGGGCTATAGTTGCAGCTGCCTCCAATTTCAGGAGACAGGATTTTAGCATATTCGGATTTTTATTTCAGCTGTTAATAATGAACAAAATTTCTTTTTAACATGAGGGAAGAACTAAAGAGCAAAATCCAATAGTCATGGTGAAAAGAAACATTCCAGATAAAGTTTATTGAAACTGTTGATAAATTACAAATGGGAAAACTAGGAAACGTTAGCTAAAATACAGACAATGAACTGAATCTTAAGTTCAGATGAATTTTAGCCACTATTCCAATCTGTAATGCTCCTGTAAAAAAATTCACAAATGTTCTTTATTGAGTTGTCATAAGAAACAAACTTCCGATTAAATCTCTAAATGCGGGTTTAAGAATTTGGCTAATTATTGTATAATGGTGAAATACAGTCTTATATGTCATTTAAAATCTCCATTGCTTTATGGTGTTCAGTATTTCCTTTAAGCATCAGGTTGTTAAGATTTCAGTGCACAATAAGGATGAGCTCAAACATCGTAAATTAATGACATTCTTCGCTCTTCATTATTACATCATCAAAACGTTGCTTATTCAGTGACTGCTTGCCAGCAATTCATTATGCATTAGACAGCTTTGATGACTAAAATTCATCCGCAATATTCATCCACCAAACTCTCCTTGAACACCTTTACCAAAATATTTATTTACTTTCCAATTGCCTTTTTGGATTTCTCCTTTGTGCAAAACTATAATCAAACAATTTCCATTTAGGAAAACAACAAGGAGTTAAATTTGCACCAGTTCAACTAAAATGCTGAAATTTAAGTAAGCAAGATTGTGAGATGTAGTAGCAAGAGTAGGTCAATTCAGCTCATTGCATCCATCATTCAATGAGATCATATCTAATCTATTAATCCTCAACTCCATTTTCCTGCCTTTTCCCCATTCTCTTATTGATTAATAATTTGCCCATCTCAGCTTCAAGTGTATCCTCAATGGTTCTCTGCAGTAAGGAATTTCATAGTTTCATTGTTTTCTGATGGAAGAAATTCCTTCTCATCTCTTTCTTTCTCTGAGATTATGCTATCTGGTCTAAGACTCTCACACAATGAGAAACAACTTCACCCATTCTACCCTGCCATGCCACTTAAGGATCTCGTATGTTTCAACAAGGTTTCCTTTAATTCTTCTAAGCTTCAATGAGCACAATCTCAATTTACTCAATCTGGCATGCAAGAAAATTCCTTCATGCTTGGAATCAATCCTGTGAACCTTCTCCGAAAGCATCCAATGTCAGTATATCTTTCTATAGATTAAGTGGGCCAGTATTTTAGGTGAGATCTAACTCGTGCCTTGTGTAGTTTTAGCAAGACTTCCCTATATTTATACTCCATTTACTTTGAAATAAATGCCAACAGTCCACTCCGCAATTATCTGCTGAACCTGTATATTAACATTTTGTGACTCGTGCATGAGGACATTCAAATCCCAAGTGCTGCAGCTTAGTCCAGTCCCTGGCCATTTAAATAACATACAGGCCTTTCCTTCTTCCTGTCAAAATGCGTAACCAAACATTTACCCATTTTCATTCCATCAGTCAAGTTTTTGCCCACTTACTTAACCAGCAGACTCTCTGTGTCATCTTCATCACTTGTATTTTCACCCATTTTTCTGTCACCCTCAACTCCATTTATGGCTTTTCCCCATACCCTTGATTCCCTTACTTATTAAAAATCTGTCTAACGCCAACTCAGAGGGGGAAAGGGACAGACTGAAGTGGAGAAGAAGGGGGGAATGTGGAATGGGGCTGGATGGGAAGAGCAGAACAGGAACAAGCGAAGTTTGTGGGATAGGGGAGCAGGCAGGGTGAGTGGAGAGTAGGGGCAGTGGGGCATGGACTATAATACATAACAGTTATAATGCAATATCACATTTTAATAACAAACCATAGTAATTAAAGCAGCCTGTACAACCTATACTTTTAACGCTATAATGATCACTGGAGTGATATGTCTACATTAAACAATCACACTTGTAACTGAGACTTGGAAAAAAAAACTTCTGTGATTTGTCTGGATTCATCCTTTCCTTCACTCAGCCCTCTTTCGCCCTCCCATTCTGCGCTTTCCCTAACACTGTGTTCTCTAGGCCCCTGCACTTCCCCCACTGATCACCTATGGTCCCCCAACACAAGCACTATATCTACTTCTTTCTCTGCCACTGCATGTCCCTCACTGCCCCAGCAGTCCTTCTGCCTTTCTCCTCACCCTTCCTATACCCCATCTTTCTCCTCCTCCTATTAGCTCCCGTCCCTCCCTTCTGCTCTCCTGCAAGCTATTAATTGTCCTACTCTCCCCAGCTGCCATTCCCAGTCTTCCATTAAGACCTGCTACAGTTTTGAGCATTTCAAAGCATGATTGAACTTTTTTTTTCCTAGTAAGGAAGTCTAACATTTTTACAGTTTTTGTGCATGTGAAATGTATCAATGTACAAACAAAAACTCTGATTTTCAGTCTTTTACTCTTCTATTGATAGTGGTCACGGATTTTTGTGTTCCTTTTTATTGCATATTGATCAATACTTCTGTATACAACAAGTTTTTGTTTCTCACTCCTAGAATTAAATAGTCCCAGCAGTCCACTTTATCAGAGATTTCTTTATTAAAGAAGTGTTTTTTTTATTACTACATACTTGCCCCAGAATTCAATATGCAGCAGTTTAATCACTCATCTCACACATTCAGATCAGGTACAAATGAAGACGAAGAAAGTTTTATGGTATTTAGCTATCTCAATCATTTTGGTGGTAAGCCGGTGGTTTCTTAGATGTAGGCGTCACTTTAAAGTTGAACATTCTTGTGAAGTGAAGGATTCTCAATAATCCTGTAAGTCCCACTGTGTGGATGGCAGGTTATTCAGCCCATTGAGTTCACACTGACTCTCAAAGGGCATCCACCCAGACCCATTCCCCTACCCTATCTCTGCAGCCCTACATTTCCTATGGTTAATCCATGCACACATCATTGAAAACTATGGACAATTTAGCATGGCCGGTTCATCTAACCTGTATGTCTAGGTGGACTGTGGGAAGAAACTAGAGCACTGGGAGGAAACTCATCCAGACATGGGAAGAATGCACAGATTCCACACAGACAGTCGCCCAAGGGTGGAATCAAACCCAAGAGCCCAGTGCTGTGAGACAGCAGTGCTAACCATTGAGCCACTGTGCTGCTGTAATATGCAGAAATTCTTGTCAAATTTCTGGAAGATTGGTTCTCAGTTTAATTTGAAATTGGAACAGTTTGAAGAGGAACTTCAAAACTCAGTTAGAACCTCCCACTGTCAATGACTATGGTTTACTATGTTGCCTGTTTGGATAACTTGGAGACGGGTTGATGGCTTATGTCAAAAATCTTTCTGGGAAGAGCTGTTGCTGATTTTACAAACAGGTAATAATAAAATTCTATCATCATGTGACTCTCAAAAGTTTTCAAACAAAAGGTGAGATGCCTGTTGATTCCAATTATTTTATGCTGTCATTGATGCCTTGAGATTCATTCTGCCTAGTTTAATGAGAGATTCCATGAAATGGAAGATCAACTCATTCACTTTCATCTCACATGTTGAATTTCAATGATTTATTTGTCTATGGTGCAAGAAAGACAGGTTACTTGAAATTCTATAGAATTTTGTTTAAGATTCGTACCAAATGAATGGATGCATGATTTACCTGGATGTCTTTTAATGTCAATTGGAATCATGCATTTATTTTAGATTCGGGACTGTTTGGAGTGCAAAAATTCCAAAGCTCCTATGATTCGTATTGACCATCATAATAGTCTGTTTGTAAACAAAATTTGAAATAACTGACTAGAAGTTCATAACGTACTGGAACATGACAACCTCACTTAACAATATGTACCAACTGGGATGCAAATTGTGGATTTAACCAATTGCATTTCAACATCCAAAGGATCATTAGCTGTCATTTCCACCACCATCAGACAAATATTCCCCTCCCTCCCTTGTCGGGGACTATCCCCTCCAGGACACCTTGGTCCACTTCTCTTCCACTCCCAACAGTTCCCCAGATGCCCATGCAATTGCAGAAGGTGAAACTTCTACACATTTACTTCCTTAATCCTCACTATCATGGAATAGTGTAGGTTAGATGGGCTTCAGATCGGTAATGACAGGTCGGCACAACATCGAGGGCTGAAGGGCCTGTACTGTGCTGTAATGTTCTATGTTCTATCTAAGGCCCCAGATACACTTTCCGGGTGAAGCAACAATTCACTTGCACTTCACTCAATGTAGTCTGCCGTATTCACTGCTCGCGATGTGGTCTGCTGTATACTGAGGAGACAAAACACAGACTAGGTGACAGAACACCTACTTTCTGTCTATAACAATGGCCCTGAGCTTCCTATTGCCTGCCTCTTCAATAAACCACAGTATTCCCTGGCCAACATTTCTACCTCAGGCTTGCTACAGTGCGCCAGCAAAGCTCACTTTGGAAGCTGGGAAAACAGCACCTCATTTTCTGCTTGCATCCCTGCAGCCTTCTGGATTCAATAAATTTTGGGCCAGAACACCTTCTCTAATGTACATATCTCAACCTCCCCACACACCAGCACTTTGTCAATACATGGGCTGCTAGCACAAAGAACCACTAACAGCCACTAACGGACACAATTAGCAGTTATTGATACCCCCGAGCTGATCTTTTCTCATGCCTTTGCCTATCCAGCTATTTTTGTCTCGTTCTGAGCTCCATCTAAGCCTATTGTTTAATCAACTCCCTTGCCCCCAACCCATCTTCAGCATAAGTAACAAATTTTTTCCAAGCTAAAATCAGTTCTGAAGAAAATTCACTGGACCTGAAATGTTGATTCCACTTTCTCTCCACAGATGCTGAGGTTTTCTAGCAATTTCTGTTTTGGTTCCATGTCTAGCATTTATGCTTTCTGCAGTTAAGTAGAGACAAATGAATACAGTTTGGAACTAATATCATAAATCATGATCAATTTAGTTATGCATTATACAACAACTTCACATTGATTAGGTTTCATCCTGACATTTTTAATCTATTGTTTTACATTGCATAATGGAACTGAATACATGCAGTCTCTCTAATTGCATAAAATGTCTGTAAATAACTTGGAGAATAAATTGAGCAGTGCCAAAATGATGTGAAGGGGTTTTGGTATACAATTACTCTGCAGTTATTCAAAGTGATCCAGGCAATACGCAAACTTTGCACAGCCTGCTGTATGATAGTAGTGAGGTTGTTGACATGCTCACCGAGCTTGTTTAATTTTGTTCAGACATTTCGTCATCATGCTAGGTGACATCATTAGTGGAGCCTCTGATGAAGCGATGTTATTCTCCTCTGCTTGGAATTTACAATGCTTGGTCCGCTGTGGTGAGGCGTGTCATTTCTGATTTTGATCTGTATGGATTTGTATATGGGGTCCAATTCTACATGTTTGTTTGATTGCATTATGGGTGGAGAACCATACTTCTTGGAATTCCCCATGCATGTCTATGTTTGGCTTGGACTACTATGGTTACCTTGTCCCAGTTAAACAGATGGACTTCATTATCTGAGTGTACCACAGATGCTTAACAGACGACAGGAGGACACAGAACTCTCTAACACATTGGCCACACTGCCATGCACCAAGGACATATCGGAACTGACAACAACATTCCTAAGACCACTAGGAATCATGGTGGCCCAAGACAAGCCCACAGCCGCTCTATGACAAACACTTACAAGGACTAAAGACACCACTCCCACAACATGCACAACCAGCATGATTTACCAAATATCATGCAACAACTGCCACAAACATTACATCGGACAGACAGGAAGGAAATTAGCCATCACAATACACGAACATCAGCTAGCAGCAAAATGGCTCAAAGAATTCTCCTTAATACCTGTATGTTCAGACAATGAAGACCATCAGTTTAACTGGGACAAAGTAACCATAGTAGCCCATGCCAAACATAGACCCGCATGAGCATTCCTGGAGACATGGCTCTCCACCCATAATGAAATCAACAAACGCATAGTTTTGGACCCAATATGCAAACCCATACAGATCTAAACCAGAAATGACACTACACACCATAACGGACCAAACTGTAGCCAAGTGGATTAGAATAACATCGCTTCATTGGAGACTCCACTGATGATGTCACCTAGCGTGATGACGAAATGTCTGAATGAGAACAGGCCACTCAGTTCACAAGTCAACAACCTCACCCACAACCTGAGCTACAGATCTTTGCCAAAACTTTAAATATGATAATAGTGACCCACATCTAGTGTAGCTGAGTGACTGCACAGGTGGCCCAGATAATAAAATGTGAGGCTGGATGAACACAGCAGGCCAAGCAGCATCTCAGGAGCACAAAAGCTGACGTTTCGGGCCTAGACCCTTCATCAGAGAGGGGGATGGGGTGAGGGTTCTGGAATAAATAGGGAGAGAGGGTGAGGCGGACCGACGATGGAGAGAAAAGAAGATAGGTGGAGAGAGTATAGGTGGGGAGGTAGGGAGGGGATAGGTCAGTCCAGGGAAGGCGGACAGGTCAAGGAGGTGGGATGAGGTTAGTAGGTAGATGGGGGTGCGGCTTGGGGTGGGAGGAAGGGATGGGTGAGAGGAAGAACAGGTTAGGGAGGCAGAGACAGGTTGGACTGGTTTAGGGAAAAACATCTGAATGGAAAATTCACAAATAGAACAAGGTGATCCAGGGTTAGTTGGAACAATATTCGTTGCATTTAATGGAATTAAATGTTCCCAATAAAAAAAAATCATTTATAAGATAACAAGGTGTCGAGCTGGATGATCACAGCTGGCCAAGCAGTATCAGAGGAGCAGGAAAGCTAACATTTTGGGCCTAGACTGGGGCTGGGCCCACAACGTCAGCTTTCCTGCTCCTCTGATGCTGCTAGACCTGCTGTGTTCATCCAGCTCTACACCTTGTTATCTCAGTATCACCGGCATCTGCAGTTCCTACTATCTCCAAAAATAAATTCCTTGGCTGATTCAAAAATCATATGGTTGCTTAATCATGTGACCACATAAAAGAATAAAGTGTTCTATGCATCTTTTCTCGTCCATTCAAAGAGAAAAAAGAAAGTACGTCTCCAGAAAGTATTCTTTTTTATATCACCAAGAAAATAGGGGTAAATGGAAACATTCTGCCAATTTTAACAAAACAAGATAAATTATCTTGCCAGAGTTCCAACACACTAGGAGATGATGATTAGCAGTCTTTATGTATTAACTAAATTAAGGAGTGGTAATAACTAGTTGTCTTTTAAAATAACAAAAGGCAGAAAAAGAGGGTAATTCCTGCATATACCTCAAGAAAATTTGAGATTGCAAATAAATGATCTTCCTGACCATGAGTGAAATGGACCTTTAGAGGGGGTAACTTTTCTGGATCATCTATGAAATGATAAAAGGTGCTACTGCATTTCATTGACATGTGATAATTATTAATTCCTAGTTCTCAAAATGTAATGCTTAATGTATAGTTGATGTTCACAGTGCTTGATTGGTTAAGTCTGCCTGTGGATCAGGGAAAGGTTAAAAAAAAATGCATAATGACTTGGAAACTAAAGTTCAAGCTTGAAGTAGACATTTTAGAACATTTTAAGTGTAATTTGCTCTGCATTGAAACAGTATGGTGTTTATATCGAATTGAGACATGAACCATCAATTAGGTGGCATTTGAAATTGTACAGATTCCTTCTATAACCTAAAATCATTGATTAGATTCCCTACAGTGTGGAAACAGGCCCTTCGCCCAACAAGTCCACACCACCCCTTGGAGCATCCCGCCCAGACCCATTCCCCTATAATCCACACGACCCTGAACACCACAGGCAATTTAACATGGCCGATCCACTCAGCCTGCACATCTTTGGGCTGTGGGAGGAAACCAGAGCACCTGGAGGAAACCCACACAGGCATGGGGAGAATGTGCGATCTCCACACAGACAGTTGCCCAAGGCTGGAATCAAACCCGGGTCCCTGGCACTGTGAGGCTGCAGTGCTAATCACTGCGCCACCGTTTTACTGTACATCACTGTACTATACATTTTCTCCCTCTGAAAAATGTTAATATCTTCAACATATACTGCTTCTATCTCTTTCTAAACACAACATAACATCTTTATTACCTCGGGGAACTATTTTGGTAAAGCACTGTTGCTATAATGATTGGCTCTAATATTTTCTTATTGAAGTATTAAGTACTTAATGAATTTCAAGTAAATGTTAAATTTAAAATAACTTACATTTTAACATAGGAAAACACCCCAAAAATGTTTCACATGAGCAACTATCAAACAAAATTTGACACCAAAACCTACAAGAAGATATTAGGGACATAGCCAAATATTTGGTGAAAAAGAAATGTTTTAAGAGATGTCTTAAAAACAAGCAGTGCGGGAGGTAGATAAACAAAGTGTTATAGGGAGGAAATTCCATTCTTCAATAATAACTTAAAGCCACATAGCACCCCACATTAGATAAGGAAGCAACTATTACCAAGTCACTAAAAGCATGCTGAAAGAAATGGAAGGTGGGCCTTAACTGAAAAGAGGCAATAACAAAGGAATAGATACGACGTTGAATTTCAAACTTGTGACCCACACATTTGGGAAGGTCTCTACTAATAACGGAGTGAAGGAAGTGGGAGAGGTAAGAGGTCAGAGTAGGATGATTACAGAATATTTTGGAAAAATTGTAAGATTGGAGAATGTCACAGAGATAGGGAGGGATGACAGCATGGACATAGTTGAATATGAGAATGATAATTTTGAAATGCAGATTAGGAACCACCAGCCAACCTGGCTAGCAAAACACATGATCAAGGTGAATGGGTCCTACTGTAAGTTAGGATAAAAATGCCAATCTCATGATAAAACAACATTTTTACCATAAAATAAATTGAAACCTACTGTAACACTTATACAGGATCTTACTGAATCAAATTAAAAGTCCCTGGGAGCATCTTAAAATGCAAATTATATGAATTGTCTGTTACAGTTTGCGAATTCTGAGTGGTTTTAGATGAAATGTGAATTTTGAAATTGGACATGTGAGATCTCAGCATGAAGATAACACATCACGTGAATAAATTTATGATATTCACTAATTTTGATTAATTATATTGTAAAAGTTAGATACCATTTAATTTATGAATGTGATTATATACTTTGTTGGGAATAACCTTGCTGAGCCAAATATCCCTGAAGAATGCATAATGATTTTATATTTTGCTTCACTTAACTTCTTGGACTTATCAATTTTTTATCATTCAATTTATATTTCCCCATCATCTATCATCTATTGACAAAATTTAAGTAAATCTAAATGAAAAAAAATGCTTTGAATTTTAGTTGTCCCTTCACTGTAACTCTGTCATTCGTTGGAGGCATCCATCTTTCCTTCAGAATATGTATAACAGCTTTGAAAACTCCTTTGAGACTGTGGGAAGATTGCTCTGTAAACTCATAATGCGGAAGTGAACTCTTGTCTTTTATAACATTATTCCATGCTCAAGAAATGTGAGTCACTCACTGCAGGTCGCATCAGTTTTCTCAGAAGGTCAAATGTTTCACTTAGAGACATTGATATGGACTGTTAAAAACAATTTGTAATGAATAGATTTTGATTGGCATGTGCTGCCATTGCTTGATCTGTGAGTACCATTACAGTCAGTAATAGTCAAAGTAATCAAATAATTGCGAGGAAGACCTTGCAGTTTGGGAATCACTTTGAAACTGTGTAAATAATACTGTAATAGAATTAGGATATTTCACATGAAGCATTACAACAGACATAAAAGATTAATCCATATTATGAACACAAACTACATGAGTTGACTCAGTCATTTTCGCTAGGCATCTTCACTGAAAGGTTTGGAGAAAGGTGCCCAATACATTTAAGGTATTTTGAACCTAGTATCTGAGCATGAGTAAGTCACTCAAGCATGTTTAACAATTTGTTTAAATCATGGCAGATCTAATTAGCAAGCTCATTTTTCACCCTTCGTCTATATCCCTTGATAATCTTATCCAACAGAAATCTACCGAGCTTAATCTCAAGTGTACGTTGTTAATGTGGTTGAAAATTTTTTTGAACATCCACATGCTATTTTGTTCTGGAATTCCTCAGTGGAGGAAATAGTTTCTCTAAATCACTCTATCAATTTCCTTTATTATTAAAAAAAAACTTAATTAGATCATTCCTTCATATGAAGGAATTCAAACCAAGTCTATCAAGTCTGTCCCCATTATTTAATGCATTTAAATTCTGGTCTTACTATGAACATATGTTGTACTTCAAAGCCAATATGTTTATGAGAGATTTGTTGCCAAAATCTATATGTATTATGCCAGATGGCTTTGAACCAAGACTCTACACAACAGAAAACATCACCTCTTTACTTTTGAATTTCAACCTTGTTGTGACAATGATCAACATTCCACTAATCTTTTGATTAGCCTTTGTACCTATCTTACATTTTACTGATGTATGTATTTACACACCTAAAACTCTTGCCTTCACAGTTCTTGGCTTCTCACCACTAGGAATAGAATACATTTGTTGCAGATCTTCATCATGCCCATGTTGAGCTTTAACTGCAATATTCTTGTTTGTATCCTTTGTGTTTTGGAACTGGGCAGTTGAAGGGCTAGCAGTGGGAGAGCATTTTGGTGATAAAGATCATACCAGGAGTAGTCTTAATGTAGTAATGTAATGTAATAATGAAGATGGACAAAAATAAACCAAGACTTAAGTTCTAACTTGTCAGAACCAGTGGGGTGATTGAATAGGGAGATTCAAGGCTTTCATAATAAACATTCCTACAAACAGAGGAATGAGATAATGAAATCTAGAGTCCCCTAGATGTCAAAGAATTTACAGGGAAAGGTAAAGCAGAAAAGGGTAGTTCATATCCAACAAAATTCAACATTACAGAAATTTGAGGCTAGTACAGAAATCAGAGAGGTTAAATCAAAAAGTAAATTAGAAAGGTAAGGGGAGAATTAATGAATTTTAACAAGCAAAACAAAAGTGAATCCAAATAAGGGTGGCATAGTGGCTCAGTGCTACCTCACTGTGCCAGGGACCCAGCCGTGATTCCAACCTTGAGCAACTGCCCATGTGGAGTTTGCACATTATACCTATATTTGTGTGGGTTTCCTCTGACAGTCAAAAGATGTGCAGGTTAGCTGGATTGGCCATGCTATATTGCCCATAGTGTTCAGGGATGCGTAGACTAGGTAGTAAATATTGAGTTATAGGGATAGGGTGGGGTGAGCATGGGATGCTGTTCAGAGGTTTGGTGAAGACTAGATAGGCCGAATGGCCTGGTTTCACAGTGTAGGGGTTCCATGATGTCAAGAAAGATTTTGCCTTTTGTTGATTCTCTCACCACATTCTGCCAGCTCAGTATCATGATAACAGTTCAAAGCCCTTAAGTACTATGGATATTTGTAAGTTTCATTTCCAAAGTGTGTTTTTATTCAAAAGAGAACTGCGAAACCAAAAAGATTATGAATCTAAGTTCAGTGCTGCCAGTCAAAGTGCTGTGTGAGAACCATGCAATATCGTGCTTCCAGGGAAATGTCAAACAGTGAGAGAGATGTAATGAAAAGTGATAATGTGGGGGCTGACTATCTCCTCCCTCTCAACAAAAAGCCACCTCTTGTGGATGTTTACTTTGTTTTGCCTTCCAGAAATAAACAAAAACAAAAAGGTTAATGCAACCAAGTGTGAATGGGAGAAGGTATTCTGGTGAACTGAGGTTCATGTGTACTAACCTGGGCAAGAATACTAATATAAGACAATAAAATGTGAGGCTGGATGAACACAGCAGGCCCAGCAGCATCTCAGGAGCACAAAAGCTGACGTTTCGTCCTAGACCCTTCATCAGAGATGGGGATGGGGTGAGGGTTCTGGAATAAATAGGGAGAGAGGGGGAGGTGGACCGAAGATGGAGAGAAAAGAAGATAGGTGGAGAGGAGAGTATAGGTGGGGAGGTGGGGAGGGGATAGGCCAGTCCAGGGAAGATGGACAGGTCAAGGAGGTGGGATGAGGTTAGTAGGTAGATGGGGGTGCGGCTTGGGGTGGGAGGAAGGTATGGGTGAGAGGAAGAACAGGTTAGGGAAGCAGAGACAGGTTGGGCTGGTTTTGGGATGCAGTGGGTGGAGGGGAAGAGCTGGGCTGGTTGTGTGGTGCAGTGGGGGAAGGGGACGAACTGGGCTGGTTTTAGGATGCAGTGGGGGAAGGGGAGATTTTGAAGCTGGTGAAGACCACATTGATACCATTGGGCTGCAGGGTTCCCAAGCGGAATATGAGTTGCTGTTCCTGCATCCTTCAGATGGCATCATTGTGGCACTGCAGGAGGCCCATGATGGACACGTCATCTAAAGAATGGGAGGAGGAGTGGAAATGGTTTGCGACTGGGTGGTGCAGTTGTTTATTGCGAACCGAGCGGAGGTGTTCTGCAAAGCGGTCCCCAAGCCTCCGCTTGGTTTCCCCAATGTAGAGGAAGTCACACCGGGTACAATGGATGCAGTATACCACATTGGCAGATGTGCAGGTGAACCTCTGCGTAATATGGAAAGTCATCTTGGAGCCTGGGATAGGGGTGAGGGAGGAGGTGTGGGGGCAAGTGTAGCATTTCCTGCGCTTGCAGGGGAAGGTGCCGGGTGTGGTGGGGTTGGAGGGCAGTGTGGAGTGAACGAGGGAGTCATGGAGAGAGTGGTGTCTCCAGAAAGCAGACAAGGGTGGGGATGGAAAACTGTCTTGGGTGGTGGGGTCGGATTGTAGATGTCGGAAGTGTCGGAGGATGATGCATTGTATCCGGAGGTTGGTGGGGTGGTGTGTGAGAATGAGGGGGATCCTCTTTGGGCGGTTGAGGCGGGGGCAGGGTGAGAGGGATGTGTTGCGGGAAATGCGGGAGACGCGGTCAAGGGCGTTCTCGACCACTGTGGGGGGAAAGTTGCGGTCCTTGAAGAATTTGGACATCTGGGATGTGCGGGAGTGGAATGCCTCATCGTGGGAGTGGATGTGGCGGAGGCGGAGGAATTGGGAATAGGGGATTGAATTTTTGCAGGAGGGTGGGTGGGAGGAGGTGTATTCTAGGTAGCTGTGGGAGTCGGTGGGCTTGAAATGGACATCAGTTACAAGCTGGATGCCTGAGATGGAGACTGAGAGGTCCAGGAAGGTGAGGGATGTGCTGGAGATGGCCCAGGTGAACTGAAGGTTGGGGTGGAAGGTATTGGTGAAGTGGATGAACAGTTCGAGCTCCTCTGGGGAGCAAGAGGCGGCGTCGATACAGTCATCAATGTACCGGAGGAAGAGGTGGGGTTTGGGGCCTGTGTAGGTGCGGAAGAGAGACTGTTCCACGTAACCTACAAAGAGGCAGGCATAGCTGGGGCCCATACGGGTGCCCATGGCCACCCCCTTTGTCTGTAGGAAGTGGGAGGAATCAAAAGAGAAGACTAATATGTTGTGAATGACACAGTCTGTGAAACACCAACTAATCAGCCCTTGTCTGGAATATTGTGTTTTTATTTCTCTTTTTTTTGTTCATCTCTAGGTGTTGCTTTCCTTTTCTTCATTCCCGGCCTCAGTGAAGACCTGGTGAGGTGTCCCCTCAGCCCAGCCTGGCCTGTGGCAATTTCTTGGTGGCCCATGTCTCTCAGTAGCCCATGCATGTCTCTTGGCCGAGCATTGCAGTATCTCAGTGTGCAAGTGGGTCCTGCCGGATATGTTCAGGGAGCAACAGGAGGAGAGCGGGAAGGCAGCAGCAGTGGTGGCATTGTGGGAATGCGAGCAGTGAGGCAAGTTCGCTGGTAGCTGTGGAGGGGGCTGAGGTCTACCAGAGAGCGAGCTGAGCAAAAAACTCATCAAATACTACTGCAGTTTTAACTTAATTCCTTTATTTTTATAGTTTATATTAAAAAAGGCTTTAATGTTAACTATAGCCTTATTTCTTTATTTACTACATATTCTATGAAGGTAATGCTTAACATTTTTAACTTTGTTTCTGTTGCTGCTTTGTACCTGGGTACCTTCATACCTAAGATGGTGCTGCGCGTGACAACATTATACACTTTTCACTGTACTCCTGTACTTCTGTACTTGAGCATTTGTGACAATAAAAGCTAAATCTAAATCTAAAATATAATTCCTTGAATATTACTTAGTCTTTAGCTTCAATACTTTTGTGGGAATGCTCTCCAAATGTTGTCAAAAGCCATTGATGTAATAAGGAATACTTTGCAGAGTTGGCAAGGCTGTGTTTGCCACTGTCATCTCCAGTGTCTAGGTCGACACTGGGTGGTCATTCCGGTTTCTTTCTTTTCTTTCGACTTTGTGGTAGCTTATTCATCAAAATGAATTAATAGACCTATTTCAAAGGATATTTAAGAGTCAACCACATTGCTGTAGGTCTGAAGTCACACATAGGCCAAACCAAAAAAAAGGTAGATTTCCTTCCCTAAAGGACATTAGTGAACCAGATGGGACTTTACAACAATGCACTATGGTTTCATGGTGATCATGTAATGAGGTTTTACCTCCAGATTTATTCATTGAACTTAAATTCTACAAATTACTGGAATGACAATTGAATGTGTATCCTGAAAAATTGTACTGGGGCCTCTGGATTATTTGTCCGGTGACATCCACTGATTTTGTGTTATTTTCAAACTTCGATATACAATTCTGTCTTCTTTTGCCCACGGCGTCAATCTGAGTATAGATTCCTGGAAAATCTTTGTCATATCCTTCCAAAGAATATTTCCTTTATCTTTATTCCAAATCCTCCATATCCCAATCAATTACTACTCGTGTCACAAGTTAGCTCTAATCCTGGGTATTTTCATTATTTATATAATATCATGAGAAACTTTATCAATGACATCAAAAATCCAGTTAATAATATTCATGGTCATTCCCATATCCCTCATACTATGTTGATCTCCTCAAAACAGTAACTAACTTATTCAGGCATCATCCTAACTCCACAAATTCCTGCTAAATTGTCTTCATCAGCTGATATTTGTTGAAATGCTCAGCCACCTTGCACTGAACCTTACATTTATTGGCCAGTTCTGAGTTGTGTTGTGTTCTTTGGGAGTGATTTCTGCTGTGAGGGCTATTCAGTTTTCTTACCAAACTCACCACATTACCAACTGACCCAGCCTCTTTGGTATCCTTCATGTCCAATTCCAGCCCCATTTTAGTATGCACCATTTTCAGAGCAGGCCACCTTTCAGTAATTATCCAATGAAAGACAGCATTTCTTGCATACAATTCATCTTCAAAAGGCTACTAAGCACTTGGACAAGTATTAATAATGAGCACTTGGACAAGTGTTGGCAATCTGGCAACGGCCCTCACTGACAATCATGGCATATACCTGTAGGTCATGCAGTCCATAGCATGTGGCTGACATAGCTAACGCTCTCTTGCACATGCAACCCCATTCTCTTGCCATCATTGTTGTTTAAATACCAGGCCATGCAATTTGCTTGCCTGTAGTATGTTGGGGAACAGCACATACAGCTAAGCAATCAGTAAAATTCAAACATGAACTTTTATTTACAGCAAACAAAAGTGAACACAGACAAAACCAAAAGAGGCTGAAATTCACCCTGACAGGTCAAACCAGATTTTGGCATGTTGACTAATGAATATTTTATAATCTGTGATTGATGCACTCAGCTCTTATTTATTGGAAGTGGGTGTGAATGAGATCCGATCTGGCTTATAATGCTTGATGCTGCTGAGATCTGTCATGGGCAACAAAAACTTTCCCCTCTCCAAGGTTGTTCCCCCAGTTCCTCAATATCCCAAACACTTGCTTCAATTGTGTAGAGCATAGCACACTGGGATAACACGACACACTCTGTCCAGACTGCGCTGAAGGCACCCCAAGCCAGTCTGAACAGCAGAGCTGCATCTTCAGCAGCACTGTATTCTTCTCTACCATGGCCCTGGTTGAGGCATGGTTGGCATTAAACCTGCATTCTACCTCAGTCAGGGGGAGCAGAATGGTGTCAATAGTTGGTTGCAGTAGATAGACATTGTTCCCCAGTAACCAGCCTTGAAGTATATCTGGACCCTCAAATGGAGCAGCTACATAAGAGCACCAATAGGCATACTCCTCCAGGATATGACAACAGACAACTGAACTTTAATTAAATGATATTTTTCTGTTGATGAGTTCTGCAGGTTTGTGATTTAGTGCCTTGTGTCTGCTGTTGATAGCAAACTGCACTTGTGGAATGAGATAGTAGGAACTGCTGAGGCTGGAGAATCTGAGATAACAAGGTGTGGAGCTGGACAAACACAGCAGGCCAAGCAGATGCCAGCGACATTGACGCTCAAAGTGACAATGACCTGCACAGGGAGAAGATAACTTCCTACTCTCGCAGCCCTCAGGTCCCACCATCCAGCCTGGTTCTGTCACTGTGTTAGAGTTTGTGCCCAGGAAATGGAATCCAGGCCTGAAAACCCTTGGCCTATGTTATACTCCATATTTCCCAACGGGATCTAACAGCAGCTTCTCCTTAAACTGGGTGCTCCTCATTCTACTTTGGGGGGGGAGGGTGTACGTGGTTGCTAAGGCTGCTCCTGGTCTTATGCTTGACCCTGTTCCTCCTGTATTCATCTTCTTAGGAAAGAAGCTAGAGTAACCATTATCCCACCACCTGTAGGGCCTAGAATTTTCAGTGGCAATGACCTAATATGGTAAACTGAAGGAGCAAAAGTTTTTCTTAGTTCTCAGAACAGTCATCGGAGTCATACCCTGCAGATGAGGGCTGAGCACGCGTCACTGTATGGTGAGACCCCATTTGCTTCACGCTTGAAATGGCTGTGGTTATGGACGGGAGGTACTTGGCATCCACTGAAAGATACTCCACTCCACACCCTTACCTCTGATGCCCCCAACATCAGCTTTACGTGATCCAACTCCATGATCTTTCACCACAAGCTATCTTACATCCTGGCCTTCATGGCTGCTGTACCACGGCTCTGACAAATCCCTGCAGTTCCCAGTGAATGTCAGTCTCGGATTTGCTGCCTGCTTCAGGCGGGAGGAGCCTTCTCAGTCAAGAGGTCTTCTTCATTGAGAGAGCTGTTAGACAGCACTTATTTGGCCTGGAAGACTTTCTTACTGGTGGTGTCAGCGGGTTTCTCACCCTTACAGATCCTTACCCCATTCTTAGAAGAATAAATTAAAGATATAGGATTATAATCAATGACAAATAAAATACCAATTCTTTTAGACAGAGTTGCACAATGTTGACTGAGCGAAGTGTAATATCAAACAGCACCTTCATCCTGTTTGGGTGTAGTCACATAACATGTTAGTGATTTAATTTGCACTTATCATATGTCCCCCAATATCTGTATCCAATGGGAATGGTCTCACAAACCTGTTATCAGTTCCAGTCTTCTTCCAATGTAATCCAAGAAACATTGAGGTTTACAATGACTGATATCATATGGAAATACATTGTGTTCTAGTGTTTCATATTTCAGTTTTGTTAAAAATACGTTCAAAAGCAGTGTTCCAATAACATTTATAAACCATTCAGATTTTTTTTTAATGGTTACAGGTACAATTAACTTTCTCAGTCATGTTATACCCTTTAAAAGGATTGCTAACTACCTGTTAATCTTAAAATCATAGTTAAAAGTAGCTCTAATTCTACTTACCTGGTCTAATAAGAATAGGGTTGTGTAGTAAACCGGTAGGGGTCTTTCTGAGTCAAACCAAAAGAAATCTTGCAGCAGAAATAAGTAGCAGATGATCAATAGTAATTGAAAGCCATTGTTGAAGGAAACAACTGATTCAATGGTTTACATGAGAGCCAAACAGAAACTTGACTCTGGATCTTGACCTCTCGCCTCCTCACAATTTGCACTCAGTGCAATAGTATGCAGTTTTACGACGTTAATATTTTCAAGAAAGAAAAGCTGCTGTAAAAACTTCAGTGCAAATGAATTGCTGCCACTTTCTGGTGAACAAGAATTGAGTTAGTATTGAAATTATCCACTGCATGTATTGTAGAACCAATAAATATTAAATAACACCAAACCAAATTGTTTTCATAATGATCTCTAGGCTCTAGATTGTTAGATATACAAGATATATAGTTTTAATATTCAAGAAGACACAAATGACACAGCATTTGTATACAATGTCATTTGTCTGCTGTCATTAAGATAAGAGAGTATATCACAAAATGTACGCATAGCACAGTTCTGATCAAACGTGAACATTTCTTGTCATATATTCTATTGGGGATGTGCAGCAGTTTAATTTTCCTCTAGGCTGCCTTCCAACATTTCAATGAGGTCAGTTGTAACAGAAAGTTGTTACTTGACACTGCTTGAACACAACTACTGAGAAATTGGTTAGATTGTCCCAAAGAAGTGCAACAGCAGAGCCAGCCACCTGTAAAAAGAAATCTGAGGTAAACAGCATCTATTTGCTGTAATTGATAGATGGGGAACTGATCTCTGTCTAAAATGAAACACACTGTAACTAAAATAAAGTTTTAGCTGTGGGAAGCAGTAACATTTGCTGTACCTCAGATAACGTAGGTCAAATGATATTCATAGGCACTTTGGTATTTTCTTCCTTGCTGGCATTCAAAGTAACAGGAAAAATCATTTGCATTTCTTTTCTAAATTCAGGTTCTTGGCAAAATTGGTTCGAAAGACCTCTTGTCAATTCTGTTGGTTGACCTATAAATCCCCAGGGACTGCGATAGAGAAGCGCTATTTCTATCACAATAATGAAGATACAGATTCTTGGCCCTGCAGTAACAGGAACGAGTTTTTCTCCCCTCCAGAAATAGATTTTGTTCTGTGGCAAAACTGATTGCATCATAACCTTTGTGTAATATAAGGAAAAACTGCATCATTACAAAATTAGTCACAGAAAGCACTTGATGGCTGTATCTTTAATACATATATATACTTATGATAAATATCCTTTTATGCACCGTTTACATTGATGCACAGTATGAGTCATGATCAAAATTGTTTGAATTGGGCAATAGGTGATATTTGTAAAATGACCCAATTTTCTTGGCTGCTAATTATGATTTTTTTTAAATGTCTACCTGTAATCCATGCACAAACTCATGCATAAAAATGGTTTTAATTTGGTAAACTCCAGCCTTTCTACTATTACACTGAGTTGCTATTTCCCCTTTCTTCAATTCTCATTTTGAAATTCCAATTTTGAAATTACCAAATTACTAAACATGATTTGCAGTTGTTGTCATTTCAAATTTGGAATGCAACTACAGTATCTGTGCAAGGGAAACAATTAATTTAAACATTAAAAGTTAAAGATAATCATTAGTAAGTTTTATTTGAAACACAGATTGATAAAAGTAGATCTTCTGATAGCAAAATTTCTAAAACAGACCCTTACTACTTAAGTACCTTATGCCTATTGAATAAATAATTTAAGAAAGAATACAATGAAATAACATAGTGCATATTATTATAACAGGGAAAAAAACTTAACTAGGAGTTTAATACCATAGTTTTAGTACATCATTTGCCAGAGAATGACAGTTACAAATTATAGATTCATCACTGAATTATAACATTAGGCTACAAGTTGGAAGCAAATAACTGGAGAAAGGGTATACATATCTATTAACGCCAAGTAGTAAGTTTCAGATATTTTACAGGTTCCAGGCTTGTCTTAGCCTTTAGAACTTAAATGCTGAGTCAGCAGTTTGTAGCTTCAAGTCCTGCCCCACATGGTTACATTATCTAGGCTGGCATTTCAATGCAACACTGAGGGAGTCCTTCATTGTCTGAGATGCTGCATTTAATGTAACATAAAGTCAAGGTTCTGGTTGCTCATACAAGTGGACGTTGAAGATACAATACACTATTTGAAGAAGAGTAATGGATTTCCAATAGTTTCTTGATGATTACTTATCCCTCAACCAGCTCCACTCAACAGCTGTTCTGCTCATTTATTTCATTAGTGGCTGCAATATTTCCTATGATATGAAAATGATGACACTTTCAAAATACTGTATTCCATGAAAAACTCTTTGAAGCATCCTGAGTTCATGAAAAGATGCAAGACACTTTATAGATGAATAACTTTCCTACTTTTTCACCTTTCAATGTATAGGTAATAGCATTTTCTATGTTTTAAAAACTCTATTTACAGTGTGGAAATGGTCCAAAGAATTGCCCACACCATGTTAAACCTCTAATTTGTAACCATGTTAACTTTTATCATAAAGTTATTCCTAGGATCATCAGAATATCCACAAGTTGACAGAAGAGAATTTAAAAGAATTAGTTTTGCACTTCGCTGGTCTTCAGTAACAACTTAGGTGAAGAATCAATAAAGTACTTCAGCAAGGATTTCTACTTGACAATTGTTCCTGTACAATTTGATGGCTGTAAAACACAATCACAATAAACCATTATTTCACAACGGCATTAATTCAATGATCTTTGTTTTCCTGTATTATATCTGATTACATTCCATTAGCCATTCTTATCTTCCAATTATTTTTCATTATGTGTCCGGGAAGATATGTTCCACTTAAGTACAGAATCACTTTCCACGCCAAAGTTTGCACCATATTTATGCATTTCACACTTCATCAGTTGACACTGTAATTGCACAGTGATCCTTTTATTTAATTAGTTCATTTATCTTCTTTGTTTTTAGTTATATCCAGTAATCTGTGTAGCACAGAATTCTTCACTTCGATTAATTCCCATCAATAGTTTCTAAACCAAGCTTTCAATCTCTGAAGTGTATTTGCAAAAGAATCCCTCTCTTTTCTTCTCTCTCTTGATTTGGAAGATTGGGTTTTATTCAAATGATTCATTCATTCATAGTCTGTAAGTGTATCTATCTTAATAGTTCCACTGTTTATCCAAACTGATGTGTTGCTGATTGACTACATGGCCGTAAATTGTGCTTACTTATGGGTGGGGAATGGGCAGGAAAGTTGATTTGACGAAGATGATCAGATCCAGTCAAAATGAATGATGAGTAGGTTTGAGGAGTCACATGGTCTATTCTTTCTCTTGTTTCTTATTTTTGAATGTTTTTATGTGTGACTCTAAAATGTCAAATCCTTTAGACAGAGGAAGTGTTGTATGATTTTTCTGTTGCCTTTTGCTTTGCTGTGATAGAACATAGAACATAGAACATAGAACAGTACAGCACAGAACAGGCCCTTCAGCCCACAATCTTGTGCCGACCATTGATCCTCATGTATGCACCCTCAAATTTCTGTGACCATATGCATGTCCAGCAGTCTCTTAAATGACCCCTATGACCTTGCTTCCACAACTGCTGCTGGCAACGCATTCCATGCTCTCACAACTCTCTGTGTAAAGAACCCGCTTCTGACATCCCCTCTATACTTTCCTCTAACCAGCTTAAAACTGTGACCCCTCGTGTTAGACATTTCTGCCCTAGGAAATAGTCTCTGGCTATCAACTCTATCTATGCCTCTCATTATCTTGTATACCTCAATAAGGTCCCCTTTCCTCTTCCTTTTCTCCAATGAAAAAAGTCCGAGCTCAGTCAACCTCTCTTCATAAGATAAGCCCTCCAGTCCAGGCAGCATCCTGGTAAACCTCCTCTGAACCCTCTCCAAAGCATCCACATCTTTCCTATAATAGGACGACCAGAACTGGACACAGTATTCCAAGCACGGTCTAACCAAAGTTTTATAGAGCTGCAACAAGATCTCACGACTCTTAAACTCAATCCCGCTGTTAATGAAAGCCAAAACACCGTATGCTTTCTTAACAATCCTGTCCACTTAGGTGGCCATTTTAAGGGATCTATGTATCTGCACACCAAGATCCCTCTGTTCCTCCACACTGCCAAGAATCCTATCCTTAATCCTGTAATAAGATTATTTTCTTCCACTCTAGTCAGTGCAATGTATCTTATCAAACAATAAATAAAAAAGTGGAGAAATCCTGCTATGTCATGAAAGGAGAGACATAAAACAAACCATGGTATGTATTATGGAAATGTCATTAAATAATAAATTGGTGTTACAATATGACTTTCTTTTCTGGTATTAACCAAATTGTAAGTTGATACATTAGGAAATATGTTTCCATATTCATCAATGCAACATTTTATATTGTGATCACTAGCCATTTTAATGTTTAATTACCTAATTACTGCTGAGTAATCACAGTAATTTGGTAAATGCCTTCGTGGTAGACTTTTTCGTTAGGAGGCTGAATCAGATTCAAGCCCAACAACCAGTCGATAGAGGAAATCAAACCATTCATTTACCTTTATTTTAATTTGTATGTTTCCAATCTTTGATAATTACAATAATACTTAGGATTAAAAATATTTTGAGGCTATTTATTGAATCTAAAATTTAACATAGTTTACAACCTTTAATTCAAAATATTTTCTCTAATTATGATTTATTAATATGGACAATACATGGAATGTAGTAAGAAAATTGAGTAACAAAGTATTGTTTTTTAACACAAGTTCAAACTACCTGTGTCCTCCCATGACTCCTAGTCAGCCACAGGCAATGCATAGCTACCCATTCCTTAGTGAACATGGCTGGCATTATGAGGCTGCTGGTGTTTGCAGTGATCTGCGGAGACGGCATGAGTCTCTTGAGTTATAAGTACTCACAAATGTCAAGATTGCTGGTCCATTGTCATTCAACCTTTTGCAGGTGGTCTGGACTCCATTAATTTCAGCACCCATTCATTTTCCAATCTGAGAAGCGTGTGGCTGCATTGACAACAGCTAATGCTGCTCCAGCAGCAGCTAAAGCATATTGCGGAGGACATCCTAGATCCTGAAATTTCAGCAGACGGGGATGCTGTAACTGCATGCAAAAACAGAAAGTGCCAGGGAAAATTAACAGGTCCATCAGCATCTGCAGTGAGAAGAATGGAGTTAATATTTCAAGTCCAACGATGTTGCATCAGAACTGTGGCTTCATATATTGTTCCATTGCAATGCAGATGTCTGGCAGTAAGAAAGAGCATCTGAGGGTGGGTGAAGTTCTGGACAACTGAAGAGCCTTCCAGGTAGCTGTCATGTACATGTAGTGTCCACACTGTCTGGCAGAATCAAGTTGTGCAAAGGCAATCTCTGAACATGTCAATTTCTCAAGCTGTTCTGTGCAATAGATCAAAGTCCTCACAGCTTGTCCCAGTTTTGCTGATAGAGGACTTGGTATTGTGTTTTTCTCCTCACCACTGGATTGGAGATGAATGTTAGATTGTATTCCTGCATGGAATGAAGAAGTTCATGGGGATGATCCCTTTTAATAGGCTTCATAACAGGTTGAATTGGCTTCCTGCTCCCGTGGGAAGGGAAACCAGAAATGCATTTAGCTTACCTAGGAATAAGTGACAGCAGGCAGAAATATGTTAGAATATGCATCCCCGTCTTTTTTTTCTCAATTCATCAATTTCCAAACCTGCAGCCACCTCTCCCCTTCTCCAACCCCCCTCCAACTCTTCCTTTAAAAGCTGACTAAAATCTTGCCCCCTCCCCCAAGTTTTTAGATTGATGAAAGATCACCAATCTGGATCAATCAATCAAATATACTCAGAACTTACGTGAAAAGATCTCTCGAGAATGAGAACATGAAAATCTATAGCACTACCTAAAGAAGGTCATGGCTTACCTTGTTAGCATTCCTGGCTTAAACATTCCACCAAACGAACAAATTAACTGATCATTCTTCTCATTGTTATTCATGAAGTTGTAGTGTAAGCTAAATGCTGTTTATCCATATAAGAAAGTACTGCGTACCAAAATGCCACGTGCCTTAAAGCACTTGAAACCTAGAAGGATAAGAACATCACCACATGCAAGTTCCCTTCTAAGTCACACAGTGTCCTGACTCAGGCTTATGTCATTGAGACTTCTCTGTCGTCTTTCAAATAGTGGGGTTCTTTCTACCCGAAAGTAATTCACTAATTCAGGAAGATAGCTCTCCTACCAACTTCTCAAGGGAAATTAAGATTGGGCACTAATTTCTGGTGCAGCCAATGTGGCCCATATCCTACAAAAGAATGATAAATTTAACATAGATAAGTGATAATGGGAACTGCAGATGCTGGAGAATCCAAGATAATGAAAAGTGAGGCTGGATGAACACAGCAGGCCCAGCAGGCCCATGCTGCTGGGCCTGCTGTGTTCATCCAGCCTCACATTTCATTATCTTAAATTTAACATAGTATCATTTAAAATCTTTGTTTTGAAAGCCTGGCATGTAGAAGTTAATATTTAAAGAATCAAATTTAATCAACAATTCCCTTTGATTCCCAGAGCAAAGTAAAACCTTGCTTTAAGTAGCTATTAAACAATACTTATTTATGCAAAATTGAGACACACTAATTAACTCTAACTTTATATTGATTTTGAAGAATAAATGTTTGATTCTAAATCACTGATCCGGTGAAGCTCAGAACAGAAGAGGTAATGCCCATCAAAATTTTAAATCTAATTTTAATATTTGGCATATGGTGCTATTTATTTGCTTCTATTCAATTTTTGAAATGACGTATTAAAATTCAGTGAATCTATCAGAAATTGCAAAATTGCCTTTCAATGACCCGTAGCATGCGCACAGCATAGAATCTGGTTTCTATTCTCCAATGTCATTTTTCTTAAGATTTTTATAATACCATGACAGGGTAATATACCTGGCCAGATCATTTGTCAGTTTCAACTCAGTTTGTTACATTTTCTGCAATTCAATTGTTCATATTACTGGGTTGTAAACAGGAAGGAAATTCAGAGTTAGGCTTATCAGTTCATTGAGCTGGATAATTGATAAATTGGTGAGGTCCATAAGGATGGCATTTCTGCCT
The DNA here is from genome assembly GCF_030684315.1 of Stegostoma tigrinum. Lineage (NCBI taxonomy): Eukaryota > Metazoa > Chordata > Chondrichthyes > Orectolobiformes > Stegostomatidae > Stegostoma > Stegostoma tigrinum. The sequence goes on from NC_081374.1 coordinate 30,261,183, forward strand.
TTGATTTTTCTCATCACCTGTGATCAATTACCAATTGCACGACCTGGCCTTGCACCAGTATATGCATGTGATTTGTCTTCACTTTTATATCTGCATATTCTTCATTCAGGTATTATATTTGTGACAGATATTTACAGTGTATTTGTCTTGAACATTGGCCTTTTACCGACCTTTTCTTCAAAGCAAACGCTTAACAAGATTATGAATATTCAATTCTTTAGAGTATACTATAAATGATGTTGAGTGTCATTAGCATTTTTGTCCTAGTTTGGCTATAAATATGCATTCATTTCAAGCTTGCACAGAACAAAAATCCAGTGCTCAAAAATACATCCTTGTATAAGTAACTATTATAGTTGGCCACCATATATTTTATGTATGTAATTAAATAACACTAACTGGCAATGATCAAGATTTCATGAAAGCATGTGTTGCCCCTGATTATATTATTTCCCAACATATTCCTGAAAATAGTCATACTTAAGTCAAAAAAAATTTTGATCACGATTTGCTGTCTTATCATTTTGGGAAGGCCACCGCAGCCAAATTCACCAAATGATAAGACATGGCCAAATATTATGCTGCCAGGGTTGGAGGGATTGAGATATAGGAGAAGCTCAATAGGCTGGGGCTATATTCCCTGAAGCATCAGAGGCTGAGGGATGACTTTATAGAAGTTAATAAAGTCATGAGGGGTTTGGATACAGTGAAGAGTCAAGGTCTTTTCCCATGGATAGGGGAGGCCAAAACTCAAAGGCAATGGTTTAAAGTAAAAGGGGAAATATTTAACTGGGGCCTAAGGGACAAGATTTTCATGCAGAAGGTGGTGCATGTATGGAATGAACTGCCAGAGGAAGTGGTGGAGACTGGTACAATAACAACACTTGAAAGGCATTTGGATGGGCACATGAATAGGAAGGGTTTAGAGAGATAGAGGCCAACTGCTGGTAAATGGGACTAGATTCATTTAGGATACCTGGTCGGCATGGACGAGTTCGGCTCAAGGGTCTGTTTCCATACTGTACAGTTCTGTGACTCTATGACTCCTGATGAGGTTTGCCTCCCAGGTCTGTTTCTGCCTCTTGACACTTCAGGAATGATAATGTAACATTGCAAAACTATCTTTAGATTGTTATTCTTGAGTTATCTTGCTCTCATTGAAATGTGTGTCTCACATGCATAGACTTTTTTGTGACTCCTCTAAGAGAAGCTATTAACCAACATTAAACTAGGATTGAGGGCATGTAAATATCAATAAGAATCTTTTTCGCCACAAGAGAAAGAAGTCTTTTATTTTCAGTGTAGATTGAATTCAAAGAGTGATTTAGAAATCTACCAACGGGATAATCATCGTTTATAGCTTTGCGAAGAAGTACTTGTATTTTGTGGACTGGATGACTCAATTAAGATCAAGATTTTACTGCATTCAACTTGCAAGTCAAATAACATAATACCTCAAAGTTTGAAATTTTCAAATCATATAATGCAGAAAGCGGCTGCTTGCTTATTGTGTTTGTGCTGGCTTTTCCAAAGTGCAATCCAGTCAGCCCCAATTGTTTGCTTCCCAACCTCACCTCCAACCATATCCCTGTATTTCTCTGTCCTTCAAGTACTTACGGAAGTACCTATACAAACTGCTATTGTAAGTGCATCGAACAGCAAATCCAAATCGTATCATTGTGTAAGAAATAGATTTTCCTTAAATTGCCATTTAATTTCCTGTTTAAATTTTGTCTCTGCAACTAGTGTAAACAGTCTGAGATAACAAGGTGTAGAGCTGGATGAACACAGTAGGCCAAGCAGCATCAGAGGAGCAGGAAAGCTGACGTTTCGGGCCTAGACCCTTCGTCAGCTTTCCTGCTCCTAAGATGCTACTTGGCCTGCTGAGTTCATCCAGCTCCACACCTTGCTATCTCGGACTCTCCAGCATCTGCAGTTCCTTATATCATTGTAAACAGTCATCCTTATTTCGTTAATGATTTGATTTTAAGAACTGCATCAAAATTTCCCAAACATTCCCTCCTGTAAGGAGAACAACACTAGCTGCTCCAATCATAATTGGAACCATTCCGCGAGCCATTCGAGTAAATCTGTGCAGTATACACAGATTTACATCCTTCCTAAGGTATGGTAGCCAGAAATGAACATCATTCTAAATATGCTTGCAAAAAACAATCAAACAAAGGGCTAAAATTCCAATACAGCCAATTTGCAAGTGCAGATGATGTTATGTATGATTACCCTGCGCCTATTCAAAGTGGTGCCTGCTCGTTTCCCTGATTATGGCAAGCACCCCAAAGGAAAGTACATTGGTGACCAGCTGAACACTTAGCATGGGGCCCAGGTCTGTGTAATGCTGGCGAGTTGATTTGCATTTATTAAAGCCTTCCTTCATATTTGAAGAGAAAGTTAATTCGAGTTGCAGCAGCTTTTGTATTGATTTCAGAAAGTGCTTATCATTAATTGAGCATCAGTTCAGACAGCATACCTCAGGATATCTGATTTGGAACTTCAGGCCTTCAGCCATGATGTGGAAAGGAGGAGAAAAGTCATATTTCAAAAACACCGTTCAGGTAACCGTGGAAATAGGTAACCATGGAAACCAATGTAAGGTACGTTTTAAAATGCTGTCTACCCACTATACCACTAATCTCATGCACAACTCAATGCACTGTACTGCCATCATTCACCCATCAGCAATCTGCAGCAATTACGAGTTAGGCCCATCATTTCAGCTTCACTCACCCTCACATCAATCACTCAAATGCTGACTAATGGCCTTCTTGACCTGGCAGTGCTGCACCAGAGACGTTTTGTCCTGCCTAAGGCTGTTAGCCATCAGAAACTTGACAGCTGACAGGAGTAATGCAGAGGCAATAGAAACCTAGGCTACAAAGTCAAGGAGATCAGTATTGGCTTGGTAAATGCTTTGTTTTAAGAGGGTGGATTTGGGATGTGGTTTGTGGGGAGAGGGTTTTTAAGGAGATTGGACACAAGGGGATGGCTTTCCAGCTGAACTTAGTTAGATTTTTGTTGATTCATTCAAGGGATCAGGGTGTCACTGGCTAAGCCACAATTTAGTGCCTATCCTTAACAACCAAAGAATCAAATGCTGTGGGGCGGAGTCACACGTAGACAAGACTGGGAAAGTTTGGCAGTTTCCTACCTTAAAGGACATTAGTGAACCAGGCAGGTTTTTCTCACACTCAACAGTAGATTCATGGTCATCATTTGGCTCCTAATTCCAGATTGTTTATTTTCATTACATTCAAATTCCACCATCTCTCATGGCAAGATTTGAACCCATGTCCTCAGATCATATCTGCGTCTCTGGATTAACAGTCAATTGATGATACCACTAGGCCATCACCGCCCCTTGAGATGGCGATAATTAAGAGAGGGACAGGACAGAAACTTTCTGGTCCAAAATTACAAAATCAGGCCCAGTTTTTTTTATTATTCCGATAATGTGGACACAGCTGGCTGGGCCAGCATCCATTGCTCATCCCCAGTTATTCTTGAGAAGGTGCTGGTCAGCTGCCTTTTGGAAATGCTGCAGTCTATATGGTGTACGTAGACTCACAATGCTGTTCAGAAGAGAAATGCAGGAATTTGACCCAATAACTCTGAAAGAAGAGTGATTGATGTCCAAATTAGGGTTGTGAATAGTTTGGAGGATATTTGGCATGTGGTGTTTCTTTCATGCATCTGCAGACTTTTCCTTCTACACATTAGTGGTTATCTGAGGAGCCTCGGTGAATTTCTGTAGGGCATTTTGTAAATGGTACACAATGGTATTATTGTGCATCAGGGATGGAAGTAATGCATGTTTGTGAATGTGGTGCCAATCCAACAGGCTGCTGTGTCCTGAATGGTGTCAAGCTTCTGTGGAGTGTTGTTGCAGCTGCTGTCATCCAACCCAATGGAAAATATTCCATCACATTCCTAACCTGGGCCTTGTAGATGATGGAAGCACTTTACAGAGTGAGGAGATCAGTTAATCACTGCTAATCACAATTCCCAATCTCTGACTCGCTGTTGTAAGCCTCACTATTTATAGGACACCCAGACCATTGTTCGAGGAACTGTGTTTGAGAATTTAAATCAGTGACAATGAAGGAACAGCAATATACTTCCAAGTCACAATGATGAGGAATTAGGAAGGGAAATTGCAGGTCCTGGTGTTCCCATGCATTTGCCACTTCTTCTGCGTGGCAGTGTTCTAATGTTTGTAAAGCGCTGTGGAAGAAATCTTGGTGAGTTACTGTATTGCAACTATTGATGGTACACACTGATGCCTCTGTTGGTCAGCGGTAATGTTGAAGGTTGTGGGTGGGACATCTGTCAAGTGATATAAAGCTTCTTGAGCGTTGTTGGAGCTGCACTCATCCAGGCAAGTGGGGAGTATTCCATCGCTGTCCTGGCTTGAGCATTAGAGGTTTCAAACACACTTTAGAGAGATAGGAGGTCAGTTGCTCGCTGCAGAAATTCCAGCCTCTTTTTGTGCTTGTAGCTGCAGTATGAATATGGGCTGGTCCAGTTCAGATTCGAGGTAGTAGTCAGTACTTCTGCCTCACAGCACTCGGAACCTGGGTTCAGTTCCAGCCTCAGGTAACTGTCTGTTTGGAATTTGCACATTCTCCCCATGTCTGTGTGGGTTTCCACCGTATGCTCTGATTTCCTCCCACAGTCCAAAGTTGCGCAGGTTAAGTGGACTGGCCATGCTAAATTGCTATATAGTGTCCGGGGATGAGCAAGCTAGCTGGATTAGCCACGGTAACTGCAGGGTTATGGGAATAGGGTAGGGGGAAAGGGGATGGGTCTTCATGGGGCGCTTTTCAAAAGGTCTGTGCAGGTTTGATGGGCTGAATGTCCTCTTTCTGTACTGCAGGGATTCCGTGAATGGTAACTGTCAGGATGTGGATAGTGGGAGATTCAGTGACTGTAACACTGTTGAATGTCAAAGTGTGATACTCCCTTATTGGAAATAGTCATTGCCTGATATGTATGTGGTGCAAATGTTGCTTCCCACCTGTCAGCATGAGATTTGATATTGTCTGGATCTAGCTGCAAATGGACATGGGCTACTTCGATAACTAAGGAGTCACAAATAGTTTGAAATATTGCCCAAGCACCAGCAAACATCTCCAGCCATGATCTTATGATGGAAGAAAGGTAATTGATAAAGTAGGTTGGGCCTAGAACACTACATAGCTCATAGAATCCCTACATTGTGGAAGCAGTTCATTCAGCCCATCGAGTCAACACTGACCCTCTGAAGAACGTCCCACCCAGTCCCAACCCCAGACCTCATCCCCATAACTCCACATATTACCATGTTTAATTCAGACCCTGGATATTACAGACAATTTAGCCTGGCCAATCCACCTAACCCGCACATCTTTGGATTGTGGGAGGAAACTGGAACATCCCGTGGAAACCCGCACAGATTCGGGGAGAATGTGCAAGCTTCACACACACTGTCCCTCAAGGCTGGAGTTGAACCTTTGTCCCTGGTGCTGTGGGGCAGCAGTGCTGAGGAACTCCTACAGCGTTGTCCCTAAACTGTGGTGATTGACCTCCAACAACCACAACCATCTTTCATTCCGTAAGTTATACCAGTCAAATTTTTTTTTCCACATTCCCACTGATTCCACTTTTGCTGGCGATCCTTAATGCCACACTCATTCAATTCGGCCTTGACATGAAAGGCAACGACTCACTCCTCTAGAATTCAATAATTTTACCATGATGAACTAAGACTGTAATGAGATCAGGAGCTAAGTGCCCTGATTGGAACTCAAACTGAGTGTCACTGAGAATGCTCTTGCTAAGCAGGTATTGTTTGATAGCACTGTTAGGTACACATCCCATCATCATACTGATGATGAAGCGTAAACCAATGGGGTGATAATTGAATAAGTTGGATTTGACCTGCTGTTATGTATGTAGGACATATCTAAACAGCTGTCCACATGGCTGGGTATGCGCCAGTTTGTAAATGGATTGGAACAACCTGGCTGGGGCTACAGAAAGTTCTGGAGCCCAAGGCCTTAGTAATATTGCCAGAAAGTTGTCAGGGCCCATGGCTTTTGAAGTATTTTTCAGTACCTTCGGCCAATTCTTGACATTATGTATTGAGCTGACCATAAGACCATAAGACATAGGAGTGGAAGTAAGGCCATTTGGCCCATCAAGTCCACTCCGCCATTTAAATCATGGCTGATGGGCATTTCAACTCCACTTCCCTGCACTCTCCCCGTAGCCCTTGATTCCTTCTGAGATCAAGAATTTGTCGATCTCTGCCTTGAAGGCATCCAACGTCCCGGCCTCCACTGCACTCCGTGGCAATGAATTCCATAAGCTCACCACTCCCTGGCTGAAGAATTGTCATCTCATTTCAGTTTTAAATTTAGCCCCTCTAATTTAAAGGTTGTGCCCACTGGTCCTAGTCTCCCCGCCTAACAGAAATAACTTCCTAGCGTCCACCCCTTCTAAGCCATATATTATCTTGTAAGTTTCTATTAGATCTCCCCTCAACCTTCTAAACTCTAGTGAGTACAATCCCAGGATCCTGAGCCGTTCATCATACGTTAAACCTACTATTCCAGGGATCATCCATGTGAATCTCCGCTGGACTCGCTCTAGGACTAGTATGTCCTTTTAGAGGTGTGGGGCCCAAAATTGGACACAATATTCTAAATGGGGCCTAACTAGAGCTTTATAAAGCCTCAGAAGCACATCGCTGCTTTTATATTCCAACCCTCTTGAGATAAACGACAACATTACATTCGCTTTCTCAATTACGGACTCTACCTGCAAGTTAACCTTTAGAGAATCCTGGACCAACACTCCCAGATCCCTTTGTACTTCTGATTTGTGAATTTTCTCACCATTTAGAAAATAGTCCATGCCTGTATTCTTTTTTCCAAAGTGCAAAACCTCACATTTATTTCATCAGCTATTTCCTGGACCACTCTCCTAAACTGTCTAAATCTTTCTGCAGCTTCCCCACCTCCTCAATACTACCTGCCTGTCCACCTATCTTTGTATCATCGGCAAACTTCACCAGAATGCCCCCAGTCCCTTCATCCAAATCATTAACGTATAAGGTGAACAGCTGCGGCCCCAACACTGAACCCTGCAGGAGACCACTCGTCACCGGTTGCCATTCCGAAAAAGAGTCTTTTATCCCAACTCTCTGCCTTCTGTCAGACAGCCAATCCTCAATGCAAGCCAGTAGTTCACCTTGAACACCATGGGCCCCCATTTGCTCAGCAGCCTCCCGTGAGGCACCATATCAAAGGCCTTTTGGAAGTCTAGATAGATAACATCCACTGGGTTTCCCTGGTCTAACATACTTGCTACCTCTTCAAAGAATTCTAACAGGTTTGTCAGGCATGACCTCCCCTTACTAAAACCATGCTGACTTGTTCTAATCTGACCCTGCACTTCCAGGAATTTAGAAATCTCATCCTTGACAATGGATTCTAGAATTTTACCAACTACAGAGGTTAGGCTCATCGGCCTATAATTTTCCATCTTTTGCCTTGATCCTTTCTTAAACAAGGGGGTTACAACAGCAACTTTCCAATCATCTGGGACTTTCCCTGACTCCCTTGACTTTTGAAAAATCACGACCAAATCCTCCACTATTTCCTCAGCCACCTCCCTCAGAACTCTAGGATGTAGCCCATCAGGGCCAGGAGATTTATCAATTTTTAGAGCTTTTAGCTTTTCTAGCACTTTCTCTTTTGTAATGCCTACCATACTCAACTCTGCCTCCTGGCTCTCCCTAATTGTTGGCAGACTACTCATGTCTTCCACTGTGCAGCCAGGATTTTTAAAGTTTCAGGTATAGCACCTGCATCAGTGGCATTATGGTGCTGAATTTTGCAGCCACTGCACCGTCAATGCTGTTTTATTGCTTTGCACCACCAATGGTATAATGTCCAACATTTCAACACCTAAAACTTTCTCCTTCAGTCATTAAGATCATACAAAATAGAAACAGGAGCAGGCAGTTCGGCCCTCAATTTTGCTCCACCGTTCAGTAGGGCCATGGCTACTTTGACATTCCTCACATCCACTTTCCTGCCCTTTCTCCATAACTCCTGATCCTCCTACTGATCAAGAATCTATTTCAAACATGTAAAGATTTAACACAATTCATAAAATCTTAAGCATGTTGCTTAACTTTTATGCAATCTAATTATCAGGGACCATAAACTCTTCAATTAATAGCCCAATGAAGAGGGACTTCACTGCTTTCCTCAATAGTATTATTATGTTTAAGAAATTTATTCAGCATTCTCTGTTTCTCGAATGTAGGATATGCTGATTTTTTTAGGCGTTCAGCATTTTCTTAGCCAACTATTCCAAGTTAATAAAATCAACCAAACCAATGAACAGACCTAAATAATGTAAAAAAGTGCATTTTAGTAATTTTTCTATTATACAACATTTAGCACATCACAGTTCTATGTGGTGTTTTTAAACTAATCAATTAAACTGCTAATATGCAATGAAATATTCATGTTTATTCATGTTTGCGAGTTAAAGCTGGTATTTAAAAATAATATTGAATTTCCTTCACTGCCTATAATAACCCAGACATTAAGGTCGCTCTATACTCTGGCATGTTTATATTTGCATCTGGTGTTTTTTTTAAAAATTGTGATTTTTACATGGATATCAACACAGATTATAATATGTGAATTAAATTTAGCAAAATAATTGATTTTTCTTGTATCTTTAGAAGCATATACGTCATATTGTATTTTGTTCTTGGTTATCAAAAATCTTCAACTTATCTTGAACAGCTAAACATTCCTAAGATGAACAAAATGATTGCGAACTAACTAAATAACTAAGATACATAATCAAATGGCCAACTCTACGATCATTGCACTTTAAATGTATATGCATGAGAATTGAAAACTAGAAATTGTAATATTTGCTCTTCACAAATACCTTTGGTGTTTTGTGAGATGGCTGGCCATGAATGTTGTCTGATAACTAAAGGTAGGTAATAAACATTGCTGTGCTAGTGTTCACATTACAAAATTGAACTTTGAAAACAAAATACTATTATAATAAACATAAAAGTGAACCAAATCAATTGACATCCAGCAGATTGAAAGACACAATTGCTGGGCTTGAATTTTTCATCTGACGACACAAAATTCAAATTAACTGAATGCTTTTTTTTAAAGGCAAGTTCTGTGATTGTTACATAAGAACATTAGAAATAGGAACAGGTGTCGGAAATTCTTCCCCTCAAGCCTGCCCTGCCATATTATAACATCATGTCTGATCTGTACAAGGCCTCAACTCCTCTTTCCTCCCATTTCAAAAATCTAACTCTCTCCACTTTAAATACTTAGTGATCTAGCCTCCACAACTCTCTCGGGTAGAGAATTCCAAACATTCACTGTTCTGAGAGAAGAAATTCCTTTTCATCTAAGTTTTAAATAAGCATCTTCTTGTTCTCTCACAGTTTTGCCTAGTTTGAGATTCTACTGCAAGTGGACTCATCCTCTGAACATTTACCTTTAAAGCTTCTTAGAATCTTGTATGTTTCAAGAAGATGATCCTCATTCTTCCAACTAATAAAGGTCCCACTGGCTTAACTGGTCTTGATAAGTGAGCACCTTCATCCTAGAAATCAGTCCAGTAATGTATTTTTGACTGGCTCCAATACCAATATCTCCTTTCTCAAATATGGGGAACAGCATTGTGCCTAGTCCAAGTGTGGTCTCACCAGCATCTTGGACAGTTGTAATACATTTGCTAAACTTCTCTATTTTTAAATTCTAACCATCTAGCAATAAAAACCAAAACTGTTAACTACTTGCTGCACCTATATTCTAACCTTTTGTGCTGTGTGCACCAAGATCACTTTGCATTGCACATTTTCTGACTATCTCTCAATTTAAATAATAGCCTGCTATTTGATTCTTTCTAACAAATACATGAACTAACACCTTTCTGTACGAAACCCTATCTGACAAGTTTTTGCCCACTTACTCAACCTATCTGCATCACCTTGCAGATTCCTTGCAACATGCTCGTGCACCTGTTTTTGTCTTGTCAAAAACTCACATTTTTGTATCATCTTTAAGTAGTGGAACATGATAAGTTATGTCATAACAATATTAATGGACTAACTGAGGCACTACAAGGAGAATTAGAGTTTAAATGGGTTCTGTCATGTTAATAATTCTCTTTCTCATGCTTGTTGGAATCACAATAATGATTCCTACAATTTTACGCAATACTTTTCTGATGTACAATGGAAGTCAGAACTTGTTTGACAGCAAACCAATTCTAGTTACTCAACCAGCATAACTCCATTTGCTTTGTGCTGTGATAACAAAGAAAAACAAAGTTGAACTGATCGACACACACTTTTCCTCATGTTGTACCTATTATGTTAGCATGTTCACATCATACTTGCCATAAAAATATTTATTACCTCTTCTGTGAAAAGATGTAATTTAGTTTAGAAATGACAGCGATTAAAATTTCAGTCTCTGCACAAACAATAAATGTTACTTTAGACCATAAGAACAGCATTAGATTTGGTTAACAACATTGTTTTTTTTTACTCTTGAAAGAACAGCCTCAATGAGTAGGATATCACTATTAGTTTGTCACAAAATTGATATGACAAGAGTTAGAGTTAGCCATTAGGTTATTGGGACATTATTAGATTATCCAAGTAGCTTATGATAATTTTAGTTTACTATTCTGATGATATATTGATCTCCCTTTCCTTAATAAACCATTTAGTTTAAATTCTAATCTTCTACCACAGAGGTTTACAGTTATCAGTTTTATTCCTCATTTTACTAATTAAGTAGTGCCGTGGTTGATACTAACTTAGTTGTTTCGAAGTTTAGCAAGATCAGAAAAACAAACAAAGCACCACTGGACTTCATTTTTAGATCAAACTGTAGTAACGCGAAATTATGCAAAATCAGTTTCAAACCTTGGTTATACTTACAGTATTTCAAGCATATCTGGTCACCACAGTATATTAAAAATTAATGTCTGGAGAAGGTGTTAAGGACAGTTACGAGGATGCTATCATTGACTCTTCACAGTCTGAGACCAGGCCATTTTGCCCATTGACTCCACACTAACCCTCCAAACAACATACCCACCCAGACCCATGTCACTACCCTATCCCCATAACCCCACATTTCACATGGCCAACTCACCAATGCCTGGACACAATGGGCAATTTAGCATGACCACAACCCCTAACTTGAACATCTATGGATTGTGGGAAGGACCCCATGCAGAGAGTTACCCAAGGGTGGAATCAAACTAAGGCCCATGGCATTGTGAGGCAGCAGTGCTAACTAAAGACCCCTTCCCCGACTTCCAACATATCCCATCTTCCTGGACACCAGCTCAAGGCCTCTGACCCTCCCTTGAACTCTTCATCTCCATCTGCTGGCATGACATCGATCACCTCAACCTCTCGACCCCTCTCACTTACTCCAAGCTCTCCTACTTTGAAAGTGCAGCCCTCTGCTCCAACCCTAACCTCACCATCAAACACACAGATAAGGGAGGCACAGTAGTGGTATGGCACACTGACCTTTACATTGCTGAGGCCAGGCACCAGCTCTCTGACACCTCCTCCTTCCACCCCAGTTGACCACGTCGCCACCCCTGACCACCAAAACATCAACTCTCAAACCATTCACAACCTCTTCACCTCAGGTGACCTTCCACCCACAGCCTCCAACCTCATTGTTCCTCCAACTCTGCACTATCCATTTATATCTCCTTCCCAAAATCCACAAACCTAACTGTTCCAGCTGACCCATTGCGTCTGCCTGTTCCTGCCCCACTGAACTTATCTCTGCTTACCTCAACTCTATTTTCTTCCCCGGCCCAGGAACTCCCCACATATGTCTGGGATGCCATCCACATCCTCCACCTCCTCCAAGACTTCCAATTCCCTGGCCCCCCAACACCTCACCTTCACGAAGGACACCCAATCCCTGTACATTTGCATTCTCCACATAGATGACCTAAAAGCCCTTCATTCCTTCCTCTCCCACAGGCCCAACCAGTCCCTCTCCACCAACACCCTCATCTGTGAAGAACTCGTCCTTAACCTTAAAATTTCTCCTTTAACTCCTCCCACTTCATACAGACTAAGGGAGTGGCCGTGGTCACCCGCATAAGCCCAGGCTACGCTTGCCTCTTTGCAGGGTATGTGGAACAGTCTCACTTCTTCTGGTACACTGGTCCTAACCTCCACCTCTTCCTCCATTACATTGATGCCTGTATCAGCACCACCTCGTGCTCCCACAAGGAGCTTGAATAGTTCATCAACTTAACTAACATCTTTCACCCCAACCTCAAATTTACCTGGACGATCTGCGATACCTCCCTCTCCTTTTTGGACCTCTCCATCCACATCTCTGGTGACTGTCTCAGCACCAACACCTATTTCAAGCCTACTGACTCCCACAGCTACCTAGACTACAACTCCTCTCACCCACCTTCCTGCAAGAATGCAATCCCCTACTGCCAATTCTTCCACCTACGCAGCATCTGCTCCCAAGATGGGGCGTTCCACTCCTGGACATCACAGATGTCCCCCTATTTCAAGGACTGTAACATGCCCCCTCCAGTGATTGAAAATTCCCTCAGACACATCTCTTGTGTTTCCTGCACATCCGTCCTCACATCCCCACCCTCCAACAAGAACAAAAACAGAATCCTGCTTGTCCCCACGTATCATCCCACTAGCCTTCAGTTTTACCATATCATTCTCCACCACTTCTGCCACCTGCAATTTTACCCCACAACCAAACATATATTTCCCTCCCCACCCCATCTACTTCCGTGGGGACCGGTCTCTCCACAATTCCCTTGTCCGCTCCACACTCCCCACTAACCCCATCACACTCGACACATTTCCCTTCAACTGCAGGAGGTGCTACAACAGCCCCTACATGTCTGCCCTCAATTCCATTCAAGGTCCAAAACAAATCTCCCACATCAGGCAGATATTCACCTGCACATCTGCTAATGCAGTCTGCTGTATCCGCTGCTCCTGATTTGACGTCCTCTACATCGGTGACACCAAGCAGAGGCTCGGACATCATTTTGTAGGACATCTGCTTTCTGTATGTGGCAAACCAACACTTTCCAGTCACAAAACATTTTAACTCCCCCTCCCACTCCTTGGATGACACGTCCATCCTGGACCTCCTCCAGTGTCACAATGACACCACCCGGAAGCTGGAGAAGCAGCACCTCATATTCCACCTCGGGAGCCTATAGCCCAATTCCCTAAATGTAGATTTTACCAGTTTCAAAATCTCATCACCCCGGCCTCATCCCATGACCAACCCACCCTCTCAGATCTGCATCCATGACCTGACACAACCTGCCTGTCTTCTCTCCCACTTATCCGCCCCTCCCACCTCACTGACCATTCTTAACCATTGCCTACATTCCTTCACCTATCACCATCACCGCCTACCTTCCCCAGCCCTAGCCATCCTCTATTTATTTCAGAGCCCCCTTGCCCAGCCCCATTTCTGAAGAAGGGTCCCAACCCGAAATATCAGGATGATTGTGCATACATATCGAAAAAGGATTGACATGTTGGATCTTTTTTCTTTTGAAAAGAGAACACTGAGGCTTAATTGAACAGAAGGCTTCAAAATTCTGAAAGGTTTTGATTGCATGTATGCATACAGAATGTTTCCTTTTGTAGGGAAGAGTGTAACTAAAGAAATTCAATATAAAATAGCTGTAAAAATACAATTGGAAATTCAAAGAATGCTAAGAATGTGGAACTTGTTATCATAAGGAGAATTTGAAGCAAATAGTATGGGCATATTCAAGGGAAACTGGAGAAGCATATGAAGGAAAATAAAATTTACGATTAAGATGGTAGATTTAGACGAGAAAAGATTGGTGGAGGCTCATGTGGAGCATATAAGTATATCAAAGCTGGAAAAAATATATTTGGGACTCATCATTTTCACAGCAGGTCACAAATCTTTATGTTTAATAGGAATTCACTGCAAATTCCCTGCTAAGGCCCGAGGTAAAAGTCACAATGGTGTAAATTAGACACCAACCTGCATATTTAAAGGGGAGATGTACATTACAGGCTTTGAACATGTAACTAAGCTGTCCATCAAGCAAATCTGAGTGAAATGCACAATAATCTAAACTTAAAGGAGCTTTCACTGAGCCACACGATAGGTCAATAGGGCACTCTTAAAGACAATACAGAGTTAATTCTCCAGATAAATTTCCATTAAGTTATTTCAGAAAGGAACACTGTAAACAAGGTAGTTGCTAAAAACAAAATAGATACCTGAGCAAGCATAATGTAGCAGGACCAGAACAATTAGGAGACAAAAATTCTAAATGTTTGCCTTACAAGCTACAATTTATTAAATATGTGTTTTTTTTAATGTCATACATTTCCTGCCAGATTTTCAGAAAAGAAAATCATGTTGCTATGACTGTGCTCTCAACACAGGTTTAAAGTAAATTCAGCATAAGCCCAATATTGATAATTAAAAGGCAAGAGGACAATGGCAAAAGTCTTTGATGGAGGTAATATATACAGAGGCATCCCTATGTTTAATTCAACAATTGCCAGGCATAGAAGTCACAATTAAAAGCATTCAATCATCATGACTTGAAGTTTTCATCTACTGAGGATGACAGAGAGGTTTGCTTGTTACAATGGCCGGAATGTCCGAAATTATTCATGTTTACAAATGTCATGAGGGCAATTACCATGACTTTGAACTGGAATTAGGAAAGTTAGATTATTTCTGAACAATGAGGGTGAGGGTAAGGTCAAAATAGTGACCAAACAACAGGTTATTGTAACTTTCGGGTTGCAATTGCTTCTGAGTAGATAAGGATTGCCTTTAACCTAAACTTGTAAAGAAGCTGATCTTTTCTGCTACGCTCTAAGATGGCAATCAATATAATCATTCTAAGTAACCTTCAGAAATGATCTTACTTGAAATCATAATTCTAATGCTAGCACTGCTCATCAAGATTGGCAAAAATTTCTGTCACTGTTCTCAACCATCAAATCATCTTCATATCCTGCTTGATTTATTGACCTTCAAAGTGTTTGACAGAATCGTTTAAGTAAAAAAATCTCTAGATTAATTTTCCCATCCTACAATCATTGAAGAACCCACACTCATTGAAGGATAATGGGATTTAGAAAATATTTTGTCAGAATTTAATATATAAGATTCATCTGGACGTATAATTATAAGGACAACATTATAATGATACTTGCCATGGTCAAATGACCATGAGTCCAAAACTGTATTCTAATTCATTTGTTGAGTGTGAGTGTTGCTGTCTGGCCAGCATTTATTGCCCATCCCCAATTGCTCTTGGGAAAACAGTGATGAGCTACCTTATCATAGAATCATAGAATCTCTACAGCATTGGAGCAGGCCATTCGGCCCATCGAGTCCACAACAACCCTCTGAGGAGCAGCCCACCCGGACCCACTCCCTACACCATCCCTGTATTTCCCACCCTGGACACTACGGGCAATTTAGCATAGCCAATCCGTGTAACCTGCGCATCTTTGGACTGTGGGAAGAAACCAGAGCATCCCAAGAAAACCCTTGCAAGGTACAGGGAGAATGTGCAAACTCCACACAGTCGCCAGAGGCTGGATTCAAACCTGGGTCCCTAGCACTAAGGTAGCAGTGCTAACCACTGAGCCATCATGCCTTCTTAAATCACTGCAGTCCAAGTGCTTGGGTTGACCACAATGACATTTTGGAGGGAATAGCAGGATTTTAACTCAGTGAAGTGACAGTGACAGTGAAAGAACAGCATTATATTTCCAAGTTAAGATGGGGAGTAGCTTGGAATGGAACAAGCAGGTGGTGGTTTTTCCATGTATCTGCTGTCCTTGTCCTTCCGGATGGAAGTGGTCATGAGTTTGGAAGATGCTGCCTGAGCATCTTTGTTGAATTTTCTGCAGTGTATCTTGTAGATAGTACACCTTACTGATACTGAGCTTTGTTGGTGGAGGGAGTCGATGCTTGTGAATGTATGGTCAAACAAGTAGGCTGCTTTGTCCTGGATCATGTCAAGATTTTTGAGTGTTGTTGGAGCTATAACCATCCAAGCAAGTGGGGCTTATTCCATCACACTCCTGACTTGTGCCTTGTAAATGACGGGAAGTAAATGATGGGAATTTTGGTGAGTCAGGAGGTGATTTACTTGCCATAGTATTCCTAGCCTCTGACAATTGAATGTTAAGAGGTGATGGTTAGATTGTCTCTTATTGGTGATGGTCATAACCTGACATTGTGTTGCATGAATGTTACTTGCCACTTGTCATTCCAAGTGTGGGTATTGTCCAGATCTTGTTGCATTTGAATATGGATTGTTACAGTACCTGAGGAGTCGCGAATGGTGCTGAACATTATGCAATCATTGGCAAACCTTCCCTTTTCTGACCTTATAATGGATGGAAGGTCATTGATGAAGTAGCTGAAGATGGTTGGGCTTAGGACACTACCCTGAGGAACACCTACAGAGCTGCCCTGGAGTTGAGATGACTGACCTCTAACAACCCTGGCCATCTTCCAATGTGCGAAGTATGACTGTAACCAGAAGAGAGTTTGCCCCCTGATACTCATTTACTCGGGGTCTTTGATGCCATAGATAGTCAAATGCAACCTTAATGTCAAGGGCTGTCACTCTCACCTCATCTAAATTATCCTAAATTCATCCACAGCCAGAGAAAAAGCACCATACCTGACAGGGATTCATTTGCATGTCTTCCAACCTGGTCTACTGCATCTGTTGCTCCCGATGTGATATCTTCTCCATTGGAGAGACCAAGCACAGATTTGGTGATAGATTTACAGATCATCTGTGCTCTGTACGCTCCAACCAACAACACCTTTCAGTTGCAGACCATTTCAACTCCCCTTTCCACTCCCTTGGAAACATGCCCAACCTGGGCCTCCACCAATGTTACAATGCGGCCACATGAAAACTGGAGAAAAAAACACCTTATATTCTGTCTTGAAGGCTACAGCCCAATGGCCTCAACATAGAATTCAATAGCTTCAAAACTCTCTTCCTATGTCTAGTCCTCCCTACCCATCTCTGCCTCCTTGACCTAACCCAACTTATCCATCTTCCCTCTCATCTATCCACCCCACCCTTCCCATTGACCAATCTGCACAACCCTCTACATGTATCCAGGTATCACGACCCCACCTATTTTGCCCAATCCCACCCCCCTTCCTCAATTTATTTCTGAGCTCCCTCACTTCTCCACAGTCCTGGTGAAGGATCCCCACCTGAAAAGTCAACTTTCCTGCTCCTCTGATGCTGCCTGATCTGCAGTATTCCTCCAGCTCCACATTGCATCAACTCTGACTTCCAGCATCTGCAGTAATTGCTAACGCTCTTCCCCAAGATACCCGCGTTCAAGCCCTACCTGCTCTAGAGATATGCAATAGCATCTCTGAATAGGCCAATTAGAAAATAATTAAACACAAACTTTAGGCCTCTTATAGTGCAACATTAATATCTTGGCTTCCAGTCCCACATACAATGGAGGTGTATCAAAATATGCCTAAATAAGTTGATTTCAAAATCATTTAAATCCAGTTTGTATTCATATTCAAATTCTCAAATATCTTTACCCCACCAGTTCAAGAAGGCAGCTCACCATCACCTTCTCAAGGGCAACTAGGGATGGGCAAAACATTCTGACCAGCCAACAACACCCATTGCCCATGAATGAATATGAAATAAACTACCCGCAGCCAATCTCTCCATTCTTGGTAGCTAAAATATTCTTATGCATGAGCAAAGGCAATTGCTCTACCTTTTTCCATATTGAGCATAAACATTGAAAATCTTAGGTAATCATGTATTCACTATGATCACATCTCCAAATGTATTTGAGGATGAAGTTCGTTTTATTCCATTGCTTTACAGTACTTGGAGAAAATCCATGTTGAGTATTGATTTGACTACCTAAATGTGGCTGTCGTTCCAAAAAAAGAGTAATGTTAATCATTTTGTAACCAGCAAATCTTTCGCTTTTTCTTTTGCAACAGAATAAACTTTTCTCATCTGCAACGCTGTTCTTTCCTGCATGTGTTTAGGGAGAGTGGAATGTGAGGCTTCATCATTGACTTTTGGATACACTCCATCATTTCAAATGACAGAGAGTCAAGTCAGTGACCTGAATCTTTGACTGAGACACATGTCCAATTATGAGAAGCCAATCTACACAGCCACTGATTAGAATTTAGTGTCTTGAAGAGTTCAGCAAAGTTAAAAGAAAAAAAAACCATGACATAATTTTTTTTAACTTGCACTGAAGTTACTTTAGTTAAGAGTACAGTTAACCTCCGCTGTTGTTGTCCAGTTTTGTTTCATGACATAGATGGCGGAAATATATGAAAATCAACATAATGTTCCTATTAGAAGTTTTCAACCATTTAGTTCAAGGGTAGATTCTCTTCCTGATTTGCATTAGAGATTGAGAAGCTTCCCTTAACTGCTCACGAAACAAGCAGAGATGTCCATTTCCATAGCTACAGTTTCCTGGAGCAGTTAGATTATTACCAGAGGATATAATTTGTGACATATCAGTCCATGTCAAGCATGAGTGACCATGGAAACTATGAAACTCATTCTATTGATATATTAGTCAATTCACAGTTATGATATGGACTAGCAAATTCTGGCTCAGAGGCAAGGAGACTACTTACTGCAGCACTTGTTAGCCACGATACCCTGTCAATTCTCCTTTAATTGTTGTGCCTGAGTAATTAAATACACCTACTTACAAATCAGGGCCATTTTCTCCAAAGCTTGACATTGCTGCCTGAAATTTATTTGAAAAGCAGAATTGCAGTATAACTAAATTACAATAATGAACAGATCATCTTGCAACTGATTATAGTTAAAGGGATTTGATTAAATGAAAGCTTTGTTCTGCAATTCTGTCTCTTAAATTCAGTGTCTTATCCTCAATTGCATCCTTCTAGGTGTTTTTATATGCATTTTTGTTTGGTTTGTGACTGTGCAGACTTCAAAATCTGCACTGATGACTATAGCCAATAACATCATTAATAGATTGAAAGAAACTCAAAATGCTCTCCATTTGTATTTGATGTAGTTTTGAGAGCTGTGAAGGTCACCAATTTAAGTTAAACTGCTGTGTCAATGCTATTGCATGAAATGTTTGACAGAATAATTCAGTTAAAGGGTTTTTAAAAATTCATTTGTGGTATGTGGGCATCGCTAGCTAGCCAGCACTTATTGCCTGTTCCTAGTTGCCTTTGGGAAGGTGGTGATGAACTGCCTTCTTGAACCATTGCAGTCCACCTGCTGTGGGATGGCCCACAATGCCTTTAGAGAGGGCATTCTAAAGTTTTGACCCAGCGACAGTGAAGGAACAGCGATATATGTCCAAGTCAGGATGGGGAGTGATTTGGAGAGGAAATTGAAAGTGGTGGTGTTCCCTTATATCTGCTGTCCTTGTCCTTCTAGATTAAACTGGTCGTAGGTTTAGAATGCACTGTTTGAAGATCTTTGGCAATCTTCTGCAGTGCATTTTATAGATAGTACACACTCCTGCTACTAAGCGTCGGTGGTGGAGGGAGTCGATGCCTTTGGATGCAATGCAGGCTGTTTTGTCCTGGATGGTAATGAACTTCTTGGGGCTGCACTCGTCCAGGTAACTGGGGAGTATTCCTTGTGCCTTGTAGATGGTTGACAAGCTTTGAGGAGTCAGGAGATGAGTTACTCACCACAGTATTCCTAGCTTCAGACCTGTTCTTGTAGCCACTATGCTTATGTAGCGAGTGCCGTTGAATTTCTGGTTAATGATAAGCCCCAGGATGTTGATAGTGAGGGGATTCAATGATGGAAACACCATTGAATGCCAAGGGGTGGTGGTTAGATTGTCTCTTATTGGTGATGGTCGTAGCCCGGCATTTGTGTAGTACAAATATTATTTGCCACTTGTCATCCCAAACGTGGATGTTGTCCAGATCTTGTTGCATTTGAACATGGATTGCATCATGTATTTTAATAATTGCTGTTTTGTGTTATTTGAAAACCTATTGGCTCATTTGTGTAGTAGGAAAATAATTGATTTTCTTATGTTTTCACTTCCATTTCCATGTCCATTATTGTGTTAATTCTGAAGCACAACTAGATTTTTATTTATTTCATTTAACAATTTTGTCTGTGGGCTCTTTAATGCGGTCACCCCGAGGTTAGCTTGCCCCAGCCTGAACCAAGAAGTCTGGGTATCAAAAAAATAATAATTTTGGGCCTCGTTAGTTTAAAAAGGGTGCATTGTCAGCTCAGATAATGGTCCTGGCACCTTTTATAAGCAGTTGACAGTTTAGAGGGAATTTTCATTTAATTTACTAAATTTGTTAGGAAGGAACAGTTTTGTTATGATAATTCTTTAATTAGATAGGAAAGAGTATTCAACCCATATTAATTATTGATGGCTCACTGAAACTAGAGGATGAGCGGACAACTGGTGCTGCGTGTGTCTTAGAGTCATACAGCACATAAGGTGGTTCTTGGTCCAATCAGTCCACGGCAAACATAATCCCAAAATAAACTAGTCCCACCTGCCTGCTTCTGGCTCATATACCCTCCAAACCTTTCCTATTCATTTACTTATCCAAATTTCTTTTAAACATAATTATACCCATTACCACTGCTTTCTTGGGAAGTTTATTCCATACTCGAACCACAGCTCTGTGTAAAATATTTCTCTTTACACCTTTTTAAAATCTTTGTCCTCTCACCTAGTCTTGAAAGTCACCATTCTAAAGGAAAAGACAACTACCATTAGCTCTATCTATACCTCTCATTATTCTATAAAATCCTATAAGGTTGCCTATCAACCTCTTATGCCCCAGTGAAAAAAGACCAAACCTATCCAGTCTTTCTTTACAACTTTCTTCAAACTTTCCATACCCAGCAACATCCTGGTGAATC
This sequence comes from Stegostoma tigrinum, assembly GCF_030684315.1. Lineage (NCBI taxonomy): Eukaryota > Metazoa > Chordata > Chondrichthyes > Orectolobiformes > Stegostomatidae > Stegostoma > Stegostoma tigrinum. The sequence goes on from NC_081374.1 coordinate 30,282,228, forward strand.
TCTTCTGAACCCCCTACAGCTTAATAATATCCTTCTTATAACTGGGTGACCAGAACTGGACACAGAGTTCCAGAAGAAGTCTCGCCAATGCCCTGTACAACCCGAACATGACTACTTCCCAACTCCTATACTCAAAGGAGGAGCAACGAAGGGTATCCCATTACGTTATGAAACTCTATAGCGGAAGTATTGGAGAACTCTTCCTTGAGTCATTGCCCAATCTCCATTTTGTCCATTTTTCATTTGAAGGAAATAGCTCCCTGATGACGACTACTAACTACAAGCTACATCTAATGGGGAATGCCTTCTTGCCCTGTGTACCTGTGATGTAGAATATTTTCAGGGTCTGGTAGTTAACACTGTGGCAATCACCCATTTGATTCCTTTCAACCAACGAAGACAAAACAACTACTCTTGACATCAGGATGACTATTATTCCCTTACTTGCCATCTTTCATTCTAAAGCCAAAACTTTGCACCTTCCCAAGCACTGATTTTATAATAGGAAACATATGGAACATCATGACCTTGATGATCATGTCAATCCTTACAACCTGTCTTATACCTTGCATTCTTTTATTTTCTAGCAATTTGCTAATGTTTGGAGAAGACTATTTACTACTGTAACAACAATTATATAGTATCACATTTTGCAAAACTAGGGAAAAATCAATTTTAAAGGAACTCTAATTTCTAACAGTACGTGGAGAAGTGGCATTCTTTATTTGCATTCAAAATGGCTAAATCAAATGCGCTGCAGTTTCTTCTTGGCATGGAGATTGAGAATTTCACTGAAGGGTACCTCTCTCTCCTACTAAAGTCTCCAACGAAACAAAGTCAAAGTCAATATTCTTTTTCTTGTTTGCCCTGTTCTAATACTTGAAGGAATGGCACCACAGCTTCTTTCCAAAATAGTGTGTCTTTTTCATGCATATTTATGGAAACATAAACAAAGAGACTATCATCATTTATTTGCATAGTCAGAGCAAATTTTTAAAGTGGTTTCTCCAGTTAGGCATTTAACAAAAACATGTTGATTGTTTATATGGCAATCCATCTGGTGTACTTATCTCAGAACAATCTTCAAGCAACGTTAGAAAGGACTGGAGATTAAAAATGTTTCCTTGGAATATTAATGTTTGATGTTTCATGCACCATTTTTATTCATTTTTCCACACTGTGCTTGAATAAACTCTACTCAATGTTATACAAAATTGCTCATTCAGATAATCTCAAAAGACACACAAGGGTAAGTTTTGTGGTGTTTCTTTTCCAGGATTAATTTTTTGCCTGACTGAATAATCAGGCACAGAAATCGGTGTTGATTGTATGAGCCATTAAATTAGTCTATTTACATCTGTGTTTAATTTTCCCATGCATGCTTCTTCAAGCAAAACTCCATATCAAATTTGGACTCTTGCAAACTTTATCTTCATGTCATTTCTGTAGTGGCATATAAATCAATGTGTATTCAAACTATGACTCACATCCTGTTTCTATAGAAGAGTAAACATAGGGTTGTCATGAAGGAGATTATAGAATGTTATTTAAAGGCCTTTATGACATCTTATTTAACATTTTATTCAGCTTGACTCATGGAGCAATTGATCCCCAGTTCTCAGTTTCACACCTCATGTATGATTTGAATACAAAATTTTCATAAATCATGCCTCCCTGAAATCTTTGAACGGATAATCACATGGGTACATTAGATGCATCCATATTTCAACATTTATTTGATAAATAACAATGGTATTTGCCTTCATTTATAATTTAACAACAGAGCACATCATATTTATCTATTTGGTGACTGTCCAAAGACCCATCTTTGTTTCTTAAATCTTTCCAAGAATAAAAAAAAGTCATTCCAGATATTCTCACGAGCAATCTATTTAATGATGTGGAGATCCTGGTATTGGACTGGAATGGATGAAGTTAGAAGTCACATGACACCAGGTACTAGTCCAACAGGCTTATTTGAAATCATAAGCTTTTGGAGCACTGCTCCTTCAGTGCTCTGAAAGCTTGAGATTTCATATAAACCTGTTGGACTATAACCTGGTATCATGTGACTTCTGACTTAGTCTATTTCATACAACGAGCCTTTGAAGAATCTGTGAATATCAGTCCTCATGATCCTTTGCACAGTTGGCATCCTTTCATTATTACCTAGATTTTACAGTAATGACAGTGAAGTTGTTTGTGTTCATCAGCTTTACCCCAATGAAATTACAACTTTTGAAGTCCACATATGCATGGTTAAAAATGGAAATCTAGATGTCGCTACCAGTGATTCTTTATTTTTAAATGAGCTGCAGTATTAAAGTATCCCCAGTGTTCATTCAAGTAGACAACATTGAACTAACAAGAGGTCCACTTTACCATTATTAGGCTTTATGTTAACAAATTAGTTGTTCAATGAGTTATAATTTTGTTTTCATTGGCATGCAAATCTCATTACTTCTGCTGTACCATTTCAAAGGCTATGAAAAAGCTATGCTTACATTGTAGATAACAAGGTGTAGAGCTGGATGAACACAACAGGCCAAACCAAATCAGAGGAGCAAGAAAGCTGACGTTTCAGGTCTGGACTCCTCTTCAGAAAAATCTTCAGATTGTAGACTTTTCTTTTACATTATGATTAAAGATATTTTAGAAGTAATTGTTTTTAAAACATATGATTTTTAGCTTCTTTCTTCATCCTATATGTATAATCGCTTGTTTTGCTTCCTGTAAGCTTTTAAATAAATGTGAAACAATTTATTGCATTTTACTTCCTGGTTTATTATGCACAAAGGTACTTCTTGGTTGCTCTTGAATTTCTGCTACATTCAGTGTGATGTCCCTACCAAATATACTTACCTTCCTCTTCTCTATCAACATTCAAATTAGACCATTTGCACTGTAACATCACTGGTCATTCCTCAGTGACTCCCAACAACAGCCTCCTTTTCCTACTGCACCTTTCTTTACAAACAGAGAAGACATAATAGGTGATAATGGGAACTGCAGATGCTGGAGAATCCAAGATAATAAACTGTGAAGCTGGATGAACACAGCAGGCCAAGCAGCATCTCAGGAGCACAAAAGCTGGCGTTTCAGGCCTAGGCCCTTCATCAGAGATGCCCATTTACCTCCTCCCTTTCCATCATCCAAGGCACAAATACTCCTTCGAGATGAAACATTGATTCATTTTACTTCTTTTATTTCTTTTTCATACTATTCACTGCTCACAATGTGGTATTTTATAAATTGGAGGGGCCAAAAGAAGACTGGTCAACTATTTTGTGGAAAACTTCTTTTCAATCTGTGAATGTAACCATGATCTTCCTGCCATTTTATTTCTTGAATTACTTTAATTCTTGTTCCGACTATGTACTTTCTGCCTTTGGCATGCATTAGTGTTCCAGTGCAAGTTCAAGGAAAGCACTTCATTTTTAGACATGGCACCTTAAAAACTTTTGATCACTTTGGAACAGCATTCACTTCAACTATTTTAGATCACAGTTTCTGTCCCTGTTGTTGTTCGTGTTTCTTTATGGATCTTCTCTTCTTTTTCCTGTTTCCTATAGTTCGTATTTGGATAAAAACTACCCTGTCATTCACTACTCCTCTAAGCATATCTATTATTTCTTTATTTCTCCCTTTACTACTCACTTTGGTTTCACAAAGTGAAACCTTTTGTTTTTATTTTCTCCAACCTTCCATTATATCACAGTTCTTTGCTTCTCTCATCCTCTCATCCACTCCACATTCATTTCCTTTAAATATATTACTTTACCTTGTTCTAGGGAAAGGTCATAGCTGGTGGCTCCTGCTACCTTGTTCATTCTCTTTTCAATGCGACGCCACTCTAGGGTGGAAGATTGTTCAAGGAGCCCACCAGCAAAGAAAAGGTTGCTCAACATCACATTGTCATTAACAGACTCAAGGCAGCATAAGGAATAAGAAGCCATACATTTGAAATCTGCCAGTTGGCTGATGTCTTTACTGTGAGTGGTGACCATTGTTGGCACTACACTTAGCACTTGAGGAAGTGGCTTCATAAATGTCTGGAGGGTCTTGTTGATCCCCAGTGAGGTGTGAAGGAGGTTTTGAGACGTCATGGGGGAAGGGGAGTCTATTGGGAGATTGCACCTTGGAAGGGGAAAACAAAGTGTAGAGCCGGATGAACACAGCAGGTCAAGCAGCATCAGAGGAGGAGGAAGCTTGACGTTTCGGGCCTAGGCTCTTCTTCAGAAATTCAGAGATTTTTGAAGAAGGGTCTAGGCCCAAAACTTCAGCCTTCCTGCTCCTCTGATGCTGCTAGACCTGCTGTGTTCATCCAGCTCTGTTATCCTAGATGCTCTAGCATCTGCAGTTCCTACTATCTCTGAAACAACCTTGGAAGGGGAAATCAGAGTCGAGCCTGTGGGAGGAGGCCAGTTGGTTTGAGTGATCCTTTCCTGCTGGTCAGTTGGCTGGACAGCTTGTTTGTGATGCAAAGTGATGTCCAAAATGTGGGTTCAATTCCTGCACCACCTGAGGTTACCATGAAGAACTGACTTTTGGAAGTGGATCGATCGAGATTCCATGCTGCTATCTCTCACCCCACTTCCCCACAATCTCCACCCAGTAACCATCTCCAGGAGACAATAGGAGGCTCTTGTCAGCTCTCAGGTTGGCAGGCAAGAACATGTTTCCTCCATTAAGTACAGCTCTTGGTGTCCTGATAAGCTTTATAGGCTGCACTGGTGTCATCAGCTGATCTGCAGCGGATCCAAAGGAGCATAAAATCTATTCATTTGTCAATTTTCCTTGAAAATACACAATTATTGACAATGGTTACTATGTTCGTAAATTAGCTTTTATTTTTGGTTTTTCTAGGACTTTACATGGCTACAGGAAAAAGTTGACTTGGTGAGAGTAGTTTATAGTGTGAATAGGTTGCAGCATGAAGGATAGGACAAGCTTGATAGACTGTGTGGCATTTCCCCGTCACGTTCGCAACAAAAGTGCAAAAGGAATCAACCAAATAATGCGAGCTTTTGGAAAAAACACAGGAATCTGCATAACCTGCATTGTAATTACGATGGAAGAGATTGCTGAGGAAAACAATGCCTAAATCTGAAAAAAAGGCTAAAATCAAAGGCCCAATCCAGACTCAAACACTAATTGTTTCTCTCTCCACATGCTGCTGGTTTTCCAGCGTTCTCAGGGTTTGTTTCAGATTTCCATAATCTGCAGTATTTTGCCTTTATTGAATTTACTAAATGGGCATTTCCTTACTTTCTCTTCTCTCACAGTTTAAATCCAGAATAACAACCATCAATTTCTACTTTTCTGTTATGCAAGTTACATGATTTAACAAGAAATGTGTCTTTTTGTAGCCTTTCAGGTCTTGAAATTGAATTCCAGTTTATTTTTGTATTCCCTTAGCCTTCTTATCTAATTTTGCCAAGCGCCTTGAACAGTTTCATTTCTGTTTGACAGGTCAGCTTCTCCAGTTTATCTTCATGAACCATATCCCTGCCATTTGGGATCAGCCTCATGAATCTCTTCTTTGCTGCCTCAAGAACTTGTAATATGCTCTTTGTAACTTGGCAGCTAGAGATGAACTCAATATTTAAGACTAAATGCTTGAGGATTTGATAATCACTTCCTCTGACTTACATTTTACTGTTTTGATTATGCGTTTCAGTAAACTACTGGCATTGCTGATTGTGACTAAATTGACTGAAAAGGCATTGTCATAGATTCAACACTGAATGGGCACCAAACATCCATGCCTGTTCAACTTCATCTTTAGCAATGTTAGCCTAATTCATGGACTGCATATGATCTGATTTCTCTCCTTAAAATGTGCATTAGTTCATACTTGATTCCATTAATTAAATTATCTTTGTCTTCTGGACATGTGGGAATATGTATTTTTTGTTGCTAATTGGAGAATTGGTTGTTTAATTATAGGATCAGACATAGAAGCTCTACACTGTGGCAACTCACATCTGTTTGCCACATTAACCTGGTAGTTGACTATAGCTTACAGAATTTATAATGCGACCTACATACTACTTCCATTGTACAACACACTGATAAAGTAACTCCTAATGCTACTGAACTGCTTTTACCTTTCTAAAAAAGAGTAAAGTTGTTTGAGATTTGAATTTAAGGGCACAATCAGCTCACAAAAAGAAGCCACAATACGTTTGGTGTAAATAGTTGCTACTTGGGGTGCCTTGCAGCTCTACAAAACACTGCCTCAGTTGCAATTTGAATGTTTCTAACCTGCAATTTCCAATAAAAATCCCTGTTATTTTGTTAGAGTCAATCATGCACAAATGATCTTGTCGTATCTGTTATGCGGTTAAGCAGTGCTACTGTACACTACCTTATTGCCTGTGACATCTGACAAATGAATACTTCTAAGTAACAATATTTTAAATAATTCTATATTTTCATGCATGCAATTGATTCTAACAAAGAAGCTATCAGTATATGGATTTGTAAAGAATCAATGTTATTTGTCTTTCTCCAGTCAAACAAGTATTCTGAAAATATAAATTCTTCCAAAATGATTTGTTCTATTAAATTTCTCCTGTAAATAAACTAATATCCCTTAGAAATCAACTTGTGCCATTTTAGTTACAGATTATTTTTCTTCATAATAGTTAATCTAAATTTTAATCTGACTATTTTGGATAAACTAACTCTGTTATAGTAAAATGGTAGAGGAAGAAATGGTAAGTATTCATCTGCTAATGCCATAGTAGCTGATTTTAACATTGATACAGCCATTCAAATACACAGTCTGCAAATTGTAAATCAGGGCAATATTTGCAGATTGGCGGTGATATAAAAGATTGTTTTTAAATATTACTACACACTGTGAGAAGAAAGATTTTGTGATGCTGTTCACTATTAAGTATGAACAGCTAAATAAATTCTGAGCTGAGGAACCATGCAAGTTGTTAATGGAATGGCATGGAAATTCTGGCAACATAAATGCCAATATGGCCAAAGCTCTCCAAGAAAATAAGCGCCACTTGCATTATTTTTCTAGTTTCTCTTTTATCTTCCATTATTCATCTCTGAGATTAAATCATCCACCAGATCCAACTCCTGCTGTCTCAACCTGATTCCTGCTCACTACCTGCTCATCAGCCAACTCCCCCAGCTTGTTATTGCTCATGGTTCCCTTGTCTAGTTGCTACCCCTCCTACACTGGTCCTCAAGAAATCAACCTCTGGAATGTCTATTCTTGAAAAATACTGCATCAAATCAATCAGACAGTTTCTCTCTGGTACCCTGGGAATTGTTCACTCCTTGCAGTTCCTTGCCTAACTTTCCCAGAGCCCCATGTCCAAATCCATCTATCAAGTCTGCATCACCACAGTACTAGTATGGCCCTAATCAAAGACACAGATGACATCCTAGTTGACTGTGGCAAAGCTAAACTGTTCCTGCTCATCATTCTTGACCTGTCTGCAGCTTCTGGCATAGTTGACCATACATTCATCTTCCACTCTCTTCCAGAGGTGTAGAATTCACTGCATTAGCTTCATTCCGGAGATAATGGGAACTGCAGATGCTGGAGAATTCCAAGATAATAAAATGTGAGGCTGGATGAACACAGCAGGCCAAGCAGCATCTCAGGAGCACAAAAGCTGACGTTTCGGGCCTAGACCCTTCATCAGAGAGGGGGATGGGGAGAGGGAACTGGAATAAATAGGGAGAGAGGGGGAGGCGGACCGAAGATGGAGAGTAAAGAAGATAGGTGGAGAGAGTGTAGGTGGGGAGGTAGGGAGGGGATAGGTCAGTCCAGGGAAGACGGACAGGTCAAGGAGGTGGGATGAGGTTAGTAGGTAGCTGGGGGTGCGGCTTGGGGTGGGAGGAAGGGATGGGTGAGAGGAAGAACCGGTTAGGGAGGCAGAGACAGGTTGGACTGGTTTTGGGATGCAGTGGGTGGGGGGGAAGAGCTGGGCTGGTTGTGTGGTGCAGTGGGGGGAGGGGACGAACTGGGCTGGTTTAGGGATGCAGTAGGGGAAGGGGAGATTTTGAAACTGGTGAAGTCCACATTGATACCATATGGCTGCAGGGTTCCCAGGCGGAATATGAGTTGCTGTTCCTGCAACCTTCGGGTGGCATCATTGTGGCAGTGCAGGAGGCCCATGATGGACATGTCATCAAGAGAATGGGAGGGGGAGTGGAAATGGTTTGCGACTGGGAGGTGCAGTTGTTTGTTGCGAACTGAGCAGAGGTGTTCTGCAAAGCGGTCCCCAAGCCTCCGCTTGGTTTCCCCAATGTAGAGGAAGCCGCACCGGGTACAGTGGATGCAGTATACCACATTGGCAGATGTGCAGGTGAACCTCTGCTTAATGTGGAATGTCATCTTGGGGCCTGGGATGGGGGTGAGGGAGGAGGTGTGGGGACAAGTGTAGCATTTCCTGCGGTTGCAGGGGAAGGTGCCGGGTGTGGTGGGGTTGGAGGGCAGTGTGGAGCGAACAAGGGAGTCACGGAAAGAGTGGTCTCTCCGGAAAGCAGTCAGGGGAGGGGATGGAAAAATGTCTTGGGTGGTGGGGTCAGATTGTAAATGGCGGAAGTGTCGGAGGATAATGCGTTGTATCCGGAGGTTGGTAGGGTGGTGTGTGAGAACGAGGGGGATCCTCTTTGGGCGGTTGTGGCGGGGGCGGGGTGTGAGGGATGTGTTGCGGGAAATGCGGGAGACGCGGTCAAGGGCGTTCTTGATCACTGTGGGGGGAAAGTTGCGGTCCTTAAAGAACTTGGACATCTGGGATGTGCGGGAGTGGAATGTCTTATCGTGGGAGCAGATGCGGCGGAGGCGGAGGAATTGGGAATAGGGGATGGAATTTTTGCAGGAGGGTGGGTGGGAGGAGGTGTATTCTAGGTAGCTGTGGGAATCGGTGGGCTTTCAAGCTTGGACACAAGTTACATCAGTATGATAATCATTGTTACAAAAACTGAGGGAATCCCTAAATAGTTGCTCTATCTCCTTCAAAATCCAGAGCTGTTCTCTTTAAATCTATATGACATAAACAAATTGGTCGAGGCTTAAAGCATTCTTCAGTGTTAACTCTTTCAGAAGCTAACACCTTAAACAACGGTTTCTCCCTTGTTGTAACCTTTCTCATTATATACATTGTCTTTTAGTTTTTCAGATTGCTCTTGGACATCCAGTACTGAAAAAAAATGACATTTACTCCAATTGAAATTTGGAAAAGTTGTTTCTTCACTCCCTCTGCATAATGAGGAATTAATGAGCAGGTAATCTATTACTGTCTAACAGTAGCCCACATTCTAGGTCAATATATATGTTGGGATTCCTATCATTCAACAAGATATTGGGGTTGCTCTTATTGGCAGCTGTGTAAAGAGGACCTGAGCCAGTCATTCAACTTGTAAGCCTGATGCTGAAGAAGGGTGCCTTAGAGCCATCCTGCAGGATATTAGCTAACCTGAGCAAATCATTTTTCACAATACATCACTCAATCTCATGTACAGACCAAATGTTATACTTTACTGGGCTAGCATGCTGGAAATAAAAATGTTATTCATGGAGTGATAATAAAATCTAATAATTCTATAAAAGTAAGTACATTTCCATAATTTACCTGATCTTCAGACCCAGAATGCAGAAAGCATGGATGAGGTTTCTGTACTAAACAAGAATTACAAGTTATCACAAGTAAATGGGCTTCAGATTTATTTAAATGAATTATTAGCATATGTCTCTCCCGTTTAATCTCTAATCCTGTCCTCCCCCATAGACCTCCCCCTGACATTAGTCTGTGTTCACACAGACTGTCTGTGTTCTTCTGAGGTGGCTCTTATGCTGAATAGAATGCTGCTTCTCCAAATGCTTTCAGTGGTTTGCAGAAGGTACAGGATGACTGGTTCACACTTATAACAGGTCTCTGACTTACTAACTAGAAGTCACTGCTTACAGCAACTGCCTGAGCTGGTGAAGGCCTGATGTTTACTCACTATCTTGTTCACAGCCCAAAGTCATTCAGTTATCTGAGAGCAAATCACAAACTTGTTGGCAGGCAGAAGGCCTTTGTTGCCATTAACTGGTTGCCAGTGCACAGGCTAATCAGCTACTTGTTGTCAGCTAAATCTCCATTTGTGCACTCCCCACAGTTCCAACTCACCTGCAAACTACACTTCAACTACTGCTTCAACAAAGACTGCCAGGTTACTTGCCTCCATAAACTGCAATAATCCTTCAGCAATTTGGATTTTTAAAACAGTTCTTTTTTTCATTTCAGTCCACAATTAAAAATACAGAAACATTATATGAAGACTAACACTATGGTCCTGAAAAGTCCCCAATCGAAAACAGATCATCCTAGCAGCATAAGCTATCTAAAAACTTTTTGCAACCAGCGAAACTAGCTGTTTCATACTGCTACTACACATTAGCAATATGAGTCATGCTTCCCATAGTGTGATGTTCCCATTAAGCTAAAAACGCTTTTTACTTACCACACAAAAGGAGTGATTTATTTCAATGTGTGAATCTCATGCGAGTGTGATGGTTCGTACGTAGTCCAGATGTGCAAAAGGCTGGTAGTTCATATTGAGTAACGTATTCCTTCGGCTGTTTGCAACAAAAAAGCTGCTGATCAAATCCGTCTAGCCCACACTTGCAAAACTGTGAGCTATTTGCTAAACAGTGGGTGGCAGCTGTACAGTAAGAATGACACCACTTGCAGTGATTGTCTCTGCTGGTACTTAACTGGAGACACTGCCAGAGATCATCATTGGAGCCCCATGAGAGGGAAAACTGGACGTCCTCAGAAGGTGCAGGCTAGAAGCAGACAAAGTGATGTCAATATAAAAGGTAGGGAGTTGCTTATCATCGGAATTCCCCTCCTTCTTAATCTGACTCCCTGCATGGTCACGTAGTTCCTGAAAATGAGGCACACACCACTAGTGGTGGTAGAGTCTCCACCCAACATCTCTACATCCAACTACACAACTTTCCTCCTCCATACTCACTTGCCTGGAAGGACCGTAGAAGTGACATGTATAAATAGAATATTATTTAAAGATTCCTATTTTTAAAAATGGAAAACAAAATATATCTCTTATTTTAACATATATTTGCACGTTAAGCAGATTTAGTTTGTCACAAACAAATGCATTCATGACTATAAAAAGGTGAATGCACATTTCATTATTGGAGTGATGGAATAAAATTGCAGTGATGATTAAGAACAGCTAATAAGAAGTTAATAGATTTTGATTCTAATTTATACCTGTAGAGAGTTAATAGGCCAACATAGGATAATAACAAATGGCTTAAACAGTATTTGATTAAAATCTTGATAGATTTTGAAATAATCAGGTTTCCAAACATCATTGAGCTGCTGTAGAGCTCTACAGTTGCACACTACCAGCAGATAACTTGATATTGCTTTTTGTGTTGTTACCTCGCAAAATTGGAATAGAGCAGCTTGAAATAACATTGGCACTTACATAAGCCTAAGTTGCTTTACCTCACAGACTGATACCACAGTTTCATGCACTAGTACACATGTCACCAAGCATTGATGAAACAAAATGCTTTTATGAAGGAACAACTCAACTGTATAAAATTGATTCCCCTTCATTTGTATCAAAAAACAAATTATAAACAAATGGTTTAAGAAAATGAATTGTTTATCGCAAACAGACATTTTCAGGGACTTACAAAACCTCATAGCAAAGTGAATGTTCTTCTCTTCCACATTTCTAGGTTTAATCATACTCAGACACAAGTTGAAAACATTTTGCTTTGGCCTATGGAAAATATTGCAGAGATCTTGAAAACTTGGAGCAATACCTGAAACAATAAAAGGAAAATTGTATCAAAAGTGTAATATAGTTTTGAAAGTGAATTTACCCTACCAATTCTGATGAATAGGGAGCCATCATATATTTAAAATTCATCTGACTAGTGGTGTTTATGCTTCACACATTTTCATGGTCAAGCAGAAATGTCACAGATTCTTCAGTTATCAGGCTTTAATAATAATAATAAATAAATAATAATAATCATCATAATAATAATAACAACAACAACTTATTAGATAAGCCAGGCAAAGTAAATTGGAGTTTTTCTCCAAAATTGAATGGAGAACCCACTGCGAAAATAACAATAAGGACAAAATAAAAAGACAAAATCAATATTCATAAGACTTAGGGAAGGGTGTCTGAGTTTGTTGAATTATTCAATGGGGTTATTCCGTGTGTAGCCGAGATGAATTGCGCACAAAAATCCAGGCCTTTCTCTGAGCCAGAAAGCCCAGGTTCAAGTCCCACCTGCTCCTGAGATATGCAGTAACATCTTTGAGCCGGTTGATAGGAAATACCTACGAAACTCCAGGTTCAGTCTCCCATCTAAACTAGCCAATCTCAGGGAAGTAAATCACAACTGTGCAGGGGAGGGGCAACAAAACAGTAGTCTCTTGCTAATATAATAAAATGTGAGGCTGGATGAACACAGCAGGCCAAGCAGCATCTCAGGAGCACAAAAGCTGACGTTTCGGGCCTAGACCCTCCATCAGAGAGGGGGATGGGGTGAGGGAACTGGAATAAATAGGGAGAGAGGGGGAGGTGGACTGATGCAATGAGAGAGAGATTCCCTGAGGTTGGTCCGGAGGGAGGTGGGTAACTTCAGTATGCTCCTAGATAACAAAGTGTGTGGCTGGATGAACACAGCAGGCCAAGCAGCATCTCAGGAGCACAAAAGCTGACGTTTCGGGCCTAGGCTCTTCATCAGAGACCCCTCTGAAGACGTGTCTAGGCCCGAAACATCAGCAGCTCTGATGAAGGGTCTAGGCCCGAAACGTCACCTTTGGTGCTCCTGAGATGCTGCTTGGCCTGCTGTGTTCATCCAGCTTCTCACTTTGTCACCTTTCAGAGAGATTATTTTTATAAAATTTGTTCATGGAATGCGGACACTGCTGGCTAAGCTGTTCCAAGGAAGGGTCACTTGACCTGAAACGTTAAATCTGATTTCTTCTGCTGCCAGACCTCCTGAGCTTTTCCAGCAATTTCTGCTTTTGTCTAAACCAGCAGTTGCTGCCTATGCCTAAACACCCATGTAAAGGTGATGGTGAGCTTCCATTGTTGAACTTTTGTAGATCTTCAGTGTAGGTATACCCACAGTACTGTTAAGAAAGGGACTCCAGGATTTTTTCTAGTAACACTGAAATAATGGAAAAATAGTTTCAAGTGAGGTTAGTCAGAGACTTTGATGGGAACTTAAAGGTGCTGGCATTCTCATGCATTTGCTGGTCTTACTGTCCTAGGTGGTAGAGGTCAGTGGTTTGAAAGGTATTATTGAAACCTTAGTGAGCTGAATTGCTGCAATGTATCTTGTGAATAGAGCACATTTCCATCATTGAGCATCTACAGTGATTGAAATGTTGAAGTAGTGAGGATGCTTCACAATTTGGTCCACCAAACCTGCTGTTCTTTACAGCGGATGCTGTAAATCAGGAACAAAAACAAAAACAAAATCTCCAGTTCTAAGGAAGGGTCACTGGACTCGAAACGTTAACTCTGTTTTCTCCTCCACTGGTGCTGCCAGACCTATTGAGCTTTTTTCAGCAACTTTGTTTTTGTTGCCACTGCTCTTAACAGTCCATGTATACTTAACAATTTCATGGGCCTTTCTCAATTTTCACTGCAGATTTCTCCACTGAACTCAAGGTATCAACTTTAGATGCTCCTATCAGAATGCCATTCGTCACTGAATGCTTTGTTGTAAAGGAAAAAGACACACGCTGTTACCATGAAGAAACTAAACAGCATGGAGGAAAGGATTATGAAAAGTCAATGACTGAATTAGAAGTACAGAATTATCAAAATATGTGGATTATCTCAGATTCTAATCTTATTAATTACAAACGGAGATTCTGGTGACATATAATTGATTTTTGAGTCATAATTTGAAATCTCTATCAATATCCTTTTCATACTTCAGTATAACAGAAGACTGCATTTCTTTCAAACATGAGAAAACTAAATGTCAGAAACTTAGTCTGAGTCCACTGCTTCACAATGCAATTTGTTTCTTTCATGATGAAACTTTGCACAGAATCAAGCCAAAATCAAGGAGAACTCAAAGATGCAGAAAAAAGCAGCAAACCTACCAACAGGCTAAATTGCGACGGTCAATATCAAGCTGTGTTCTGAAATGCAAAGACACTGGTCAAACCCAAGGCTTGGAAAAATGCAGCCATACTGATTGTTACAAAGTAGCTGGGACTTGACAGCAACCTTATTGACTGCATGCTTTAAATCAAGCTTGTGCTAGTGCCACCACTCTGGGTAGATCTAAAGACCCTCCCTACCCTCAGTACAGTGATAGCTGCAGGTCATGCTATAGTGGGCTTCCCATAACATAAATGTCATGCTCTCCCCTCTCACCGTCACCTTCTATAAATCCTCTTGCAAAATGTTGTCTTGGGAACTGGAAATAATTCTTATTTTTCCCTAAAGTTAGGTAGAATTCACGTCTGTACTGAAGCACAATCTATCTTACTCAACTTTCGTTCCAGCCTACCATTCCTGTCAAGCTGGAAGGACACTGAATGGTATGCTGGTTTTGACAGTTTGCTTGTTTTTCTTCTTTGGATATTTGAAGGTCACATCTCACAACAAATTAAAATGGTGTCTTCTATGCACCTGATTCCTCCAGGGATGGTCTGAGAAAAGAACAGTCTATTTCCCGCCCAAAGAGGAAAAATCCAGCCCACACAGAGAGTGCTCACAATATAGAATGAGGACATTCAGTTTATCAAGTCCAAACAATTGGACTTGAATGAAGGAAACTAGAAAGTTAAAAGCAAAGAATCATAGAATCCCTACTCTGTGGAAACAGGCCATTTGAACCAACAAGTCCACATCACCCCTCTAAAGAGCATCCCACCCAGATCCATTCCCCCATGCCTGTATTTCCCAAATATCTAACCTACCTAACCAAACATCCCCGGATACTATTGGCAATTTAGCATGGCCAATCCTCTTAAACCTGCACATCTTTGGACTGCGGGAAGAATCCAGAGCACCCAGAGGAAACCCACTAGACACAGGGCAAATGTGCATACTCCACACAGATGGTCGCCCAAGGGTGGAATCGAACCCAGGTCCCTGGCGTTGTGAGGCAACAGTATTAACCACTGAGTCACCTAAAACTATACATCACCTTAAAACTTCAGACTAAGTTATAATAATGTTGGGTTGTGTCAAAAAAAGGAAATCAATATATACATGTCAATGGCAACAGGTTTGTACCAGTCCGTAAATCTGTTGCAAGATTGAAATCATGAGCTGAGAAGAGATCATGTATTACAATGCCAGAAGAATGTAGGAGCAAGAATTGGCTATTTGTATTTTATCTCTCTTCTACCATTTGAATAGATACAGATGATATGTTTCAAAACAATTTGTTGTCTTTTATCCACATTCTTAATATCATTGTAAATATGCTTGATATCATCAGTTACATCATCATCATTTATATGTGTTACATTGAACAACAATACTTTCATTATTGAAGTTGATTGCTTCTTGCATGTGTGGACTAATCTATTATGCATTTCAATGTGGCTCTGGAGCCTTATTGTAGATGTGCTGAACTTTTCACAGAGTAAACAAGGATGAATTGTCTGATGTTGTTGCAAGTGCCCAGGCTTTTCTGGTTTATATTCTTGTCTTTAGCTGCTGGTCCTCTTACCTGTTTGAAGGAAACAATGCCATTATTTGAGGTTGCTCCCAAGCAGTTGTTTCTTATGCATTATTTACCCAGTCTGTATTGGACATGCCACATTTTGTGAAGCTCACATTCAAGGAATATTTGAACCTTAATCTCAGTCTACATTATAAGAGGTGACCAAGTTCAAATTGTGAGTATATGACTGCCTTAGGAAAACATTGTCAGTCATGCATTTTGCATTCCATGTGAGCTGGTCTCTGTTGATGCAGCACTTTATGAGCAGCAAATTTGTTTCACACTTCATACTTAAATTTCCCCACAATCTATTGTGTAAAGAGAAAGGTGCTGAGTTTTGTCCAGCAATTCTATTTGCCACGACATTGTCAACAGAGGCATGTTTCTGATATATATCAAGTTATCTACTATCTTCAGGGTTCTGTCACTGATAGATTTAGCAGGCGGGATATTGTCATAATGTGGTGATAATGGATTGAGTACCTCAGTCTTCCTTGAGTTGATGGCTAGCCTTTGCCATCAATCATATTTCAAAAGAGTCAAATGTTCTTTGAAGGCCAAGTTCACAGTGTGACATGAGGACACAGTCGTCAGCGAACAGCAATTCTCCTGTTATCATTTTATTGATGCTTTCGGCCATCTCAATTTGAAGAGATCTGTTCTGACTTAGGTATTTTAGATTTATGGCACTAACAGGGCATTTAGGTTTGGCTAAGACTTTCCAGAAGTCAATTATTTTCTGTGTTGTAAGACCTCTGTCAGACGAACAAAATCCCATGTTTGTAGCATTTCTCTGGTGATGGTCTTATCCCATGTGCTTTTGTCATTTCTGAACCCACCTTGATTTTCTGCCAGTACACAGTCTTTCGTACTCACCACTTTGTTCAGAAGAACTTCTGCTAAAATCCTTTTAGCTATCACAAACAGTAAGATTTCTGTCTGATTGTTGCACAGATTTTTGGTTTTGTTTTCCTTTGTATAATTGAGCAGTTGTGGTATCCTTGAACTCTTGAAGGAGGTCTTGTTGATCCCATATTCAATAACATAATGTTGAGTTTGTTGGTTAGATTTGATTTCCCAATTTTGTATACATCACCTGGGATTCTGTCTGACCCTACAGTTTTCTTTGAGGACAAGCAACTGATGATTTTATCAACCTGCACAATATGGGGTTTTCTGCCCAGTTTTATACATTTGAACCTTTTTGGAAGCTTCCCTGTAGCTACTCTATTTGAACAGTTAACTGCTAAAGTGCTCAACCAAGTGTTCTTTGCTAACTTCCCTGTCCAGTGGGAGAACAGCATCTTCATTGGTGTTGAGAACAGGTAAGGCATGTGAAACAGGATCAACATAGTACTGTATCTCTGTGTAAACTTAGGGTGGAGGATTGAAATGTTTCAGATTGAAATGAGCTCAGGATAAGTATGCCACGATATTAAACTTCCTGATGCTGACGTTCTCCAGTACACCATTCCAAACCCGATAGTCAGCATCTTCCTTTGTATCTTGAATAGAATGAAAGCTCCATCAGCCATCATTTAAGTATTCACCAACCAAAATATTCAGATAAATACCCTGTTGACCTGCTGTATATGTCAGTCAAGAACAATTACAGCTATGCTGGTTATCTCAGCTAACCAACAAATTATCCAGTTATCAATTATTATTATTATTTTTCAACCCATCATCTCTATTTCTCTCTCCATAGACGTTACGGGCCTGTTAGAACATAGAATATAGGACAATACAGCGCAGAACAGGCCCTTGGGCCCTCGATGTTTCACCAACCTGTGAGCTAATCTAAGCCCATCCCCCACACTATCCCATCATCATCCATATGCTTATCCAAGGACTGTTTAAATGTCCCTAAAGTGGCTGAGTTAACTATATTGGCAGGCAGGGCATTCCACGCCCCTACCACTCTCTGAGTAAAGAACCTGCCTCTGACATCTGTCTTAAATCTATCACCCCTCAATTTGTAGCTATGCCCCCTTGTACAAGCTGACGTCATCATCCTCAGAAAAAGACCCTCACTGTCCACCCTATTTAATCCTCTGATCATCTTGTATGTCTCTATTAAATCCCCTCTTAGCCTCCCTCTCTCCAATGAGAACAGCCCCAAGTCCATCAGCCTTTCTTCATAGGACCTTCACTCCAGACCAGGCAACATCTGGTAAATCTCCTCTGCAACTTTTCCAATACTTCCACATCCTTCCTGTAATGGACCAACCAGAACTGCACGCAATATTCCAAGTGAGGCCACGCTAGCGTTTTGTACAGTTGCAGCATGACATCACGGCTCCAGAACTCAATCCCTCTACCAATAAAACCTAACACACTGTAAGCCTTCTTAATAGCACTATCAACCTGAGTGGCAACTTTCAGGGATCTATGTAAATGGACACCAAGATCCCACTGCACATCCACACTACCAAGAATCTTTCCATTGACACAGTATTCTGTCATCCTATTATTCTTCCCAAAGTGAATCACCTCACATTTATCCGAATTGAACTCCATTTGCCACCTTACAGCCCAATTCTGCAGTTTATCCAAGTGTCCCTGCAACCTGCAACATTCTTCTACACTGTTCACCACTCTAACGACTTTAGTGTCATCTGCAAACTTACTAAACCATCCACCTATTCCTGCCTCCAAGCCATTTATTAAAATGACAAACAGCAGTGGTCCCAAAACAGATCCTTGAGGCACACCACTAGTAACCGGACTCTAGGCTGAATATTTTCCATCAACCACCACTCGTTGCCTTCTTACAGAAAGCCAGTTTCTAATCCAAACTGCTAAATCTCCCTCAATCCCATGCCTCCGTATTTTCTCCAATAGCCTACCATGTGGAACCTTATCAAAGGCTTTATTGAAGTCCATGTACACCACGTCAACTGCCCTACCTTCATCCACATGCTTGGTCACCTTCTCAAAAAACTCAATGAGGTTTGTGAGACACGACCTGCCCTTGACGAATCCATGTTGACCATCTCCAATCAAATTGTTGTTTGCTAGATGATTATAAATCCTATCTCTTATAATCCTTTCCAAAACTTTTCCTACAACAGACATAAGGCTCACTGTTTTCAGAAATTTCTGCTTTTGGCTTTAGTTTGATGTTTGCTTAAGGGAATGAATTATTCAAATAAAACAGGGTATCAAATGAAAAAATAAAGGCATCTGAGTTATTTATTGTTGTTATGATGTGCAGAGAGAATGATCATTTTTAAAAGAAATTGGAATTCCCAGTGTCCAACTTAAAATAATTGTTTGACAAATCTTCACCCTTTAATACATTTATTGTAACACAAACTAAATGTAACATTGACAAACACCACTGCAGTTGGCCAGGTGTTTTCTAAACTACAGAAAAGATCCTCCATCAAACATTTATAACAACCAAAAATCTCCTTTGTACTTTACTGACTCCCTTAAATGGATTATTTATCCTCACAGAAGCAATCCAAAGAAACTCATAGCTCCTATCAACTTGTTTGTATTGAGGTAGAGTATCTAAATAAATCAGTCAACACCCACAACTCACTTCCACCAAAGAGTTTATTCATGTTACACCAATGGGAAGAAACCTCTGGAGATCCAGAAGCCTATTCCCTGAACAAATGAAAGATGTAATTTATTTTCATTTGTTTTCAGCCTGCCTTTATCTATTACAAGCTAAATTGTATTATTAATTGATTACATACACATCCAATCAGGGAAATCATGTGACTATAGGATCCATGATGGACAACTTTAGGTCTTCTCATAATCTCGCAATGTTTACCAGATATCCCTATCACCATCTGTGGGCTTTCCCAAATCACCTTATTAAACTACAATCCAATATGGTTGACTTCTGTATCTGTTATTCAATCCTGCCAGCCAGCAGGACGGGGGCATCTCTCTCCTGTCTAAAGCTGTTATCCAGAGGAGTTCAGTTAAATTTCTTTCAGATTAGTTTCTTATTTGCATTTATAATTTCAGTACAGTGGCATAAGTATATAGTATGTAGTGACAATTGCCTAAGGAATCTTAATTATTGTAGGATCAAGCTTTTTTCTTTTAATCTTTACTAAATAACAAACTTTGAGCCAGCTGGTAAAGGGGCCTCTATCAAGCTTTCCTAAGGGTGTTCCTTATCAAAACAGTCTCTGTGTCTAAAGTTGATTTTCCAGGGATCCAATTAAATTGATTAATGTTGAATATATCAAAATTACTATTACATACATACACATGTGAGCGTATATGTGATTAAATTAATCTAAAGGGTCTTAATTAATGTGAGTCAATCTTCTCTCTTTCTATCCCATATTAAATAGCAAACTTTAAATTTGCTTGCAAGATTGGCTTCTAAGAGTGCTTCCCTTATCAAAACTGTGTCAATGTAAGCCACGGCCACGTTTCTGCTTCTTCTTAATAAGTCCCAGTTGTGTGATTTCTATGAGACACTTTATTATCTTAACTGGTTGCTATGAGTATGAAGGCCATGTTTCTGACTGTGTAAATTACAGCTTCAGCTTACAATCATCTTTGACCATTTTTATATCAACTAAGAGCCAAGGGGAGCCCTACATTTATAAAGGGAAGGGAAGAATAAGAATGGCAGTGATGAGGGAAATGTGTGTGTCTGGGCAGGAATGTAAAGTGTCAGTTTCAGATTGACAGTCGTCTCCTTATTTAAATTTATTCCTTACTGTTTTTATTCCATTTTTGGCCTATCACTTGCTTTGTTTTTGTTCTTAGTTGAGTAACTACTAACCTCTGAACTTATCTTAATGGTAAGCAATGAATTGGAGATCCATCCCTCTAAGGCCAGGCAAGTCTTCCAGTATGGTTCAAATCCTCATCAACCTGAAACTTCCAACATAAACGTAAGCTCCCATCCATATTTTTGCATGGACATTATCATCAAACATAGCTGCCTCTCCTGCTTATCTCTCTCTTTCACTTGGATACTGGCAGTCCGACCTGTCTTTGAAACTCAAAGACACTTTAAGAGAATGTAGTAAATTCCTACAATTACTTCCTGCTCAAAGTTCGACTCCATGGCAACATGAATCATGGAGGTCTTGTATCACATAGATATATTGATTTTAAGTCTCCAATGCTGTTCTTTCTTTAAATTAACTAGAAATTTTAAAACACAACAATTTACAAAACGTAACCTGGCTGATATCTTCCTAAGACTTTGGAGACAAATAATCTGCCCATTGGCCATACAAATGCTTTAAGCATTGTCTCCAGGTATGAACACCTTGCTCCATCTTCTCAGTAAAAGGGGCTGGCCCATGCTTTAATCTTTAACAGCCAAATCACCCGCACTGCAGAACAGGTCACATAACTCCTTTACTCTTCCAATTTACAAGCTTATAGAACTTCAAATTTGGAACAATATGAATAACTAGCAGTGAAGGGTAATGCAGGATGGACTTGGGCATGCTATCCCAAAATGAAGGAAGCCACTGGGTTTGCCAAGTGCCAAAGATGGCAGCTTAAAAGCCATATCTCAGTTCTGTAAGACTTCGTTCCATTTGTTTTGTTAAATAGTAAGCCCTCTATTTCCGACCCCTTACACTCTATTAGCTACAAACACTCTCCTTGACCATTATCTCATTCATAACAATCATTCCTCCTGCCCAGGCCAATATCTCTTTCTACGAGAAACTTATTTTCCCCATGCTTCGAATGATCTCTTGCTGAGTTAATGACAACTAATATCCTTCACCCACCACACTTTGCTGTTGTATCTCCATGATGTTAGGAATCAAGTTGAAATGAAATAAAATAAAAATCTACATATCTCTTAAAGCTTTCACCATAATAAACAACCTTCCTATTTATGGAGATCCTCAATTTACCTGACTTTCAGTCCCAGATTGATAGAAAACATTGAATAGGTATTGAACAAAAATATATTTTTTTTACGGACAGAGAGGAAAGACTAGATGGACAGTATAGCAGTCATTGTTCCAAGATATTGTTGATCTTTATGATTCTTCCACTGGCCAGCACATTGCCTCAGTCATTTTTCTCTGATTGCTTTCATTAATTGATGAAAGACATAAGGTCATTGATTCCCTTATAAAAGATGTACGACTTATCAGTTAAAATTTATAGCATACAATAATGGTTGCACCTGAGCGAGAAAGGACTGAACACTTTTTTCTCTCTCTCTCTGTAACTTGCTCCTGGCTTCAAGCTGTTCATTATCTGATAACTAATCAGGCATTTGTTGGCAGGCAATTAGGTCTCCATCATTGATAACTGATCATTAGTTCATAGGCCAATCAACTTCTCATTGTCAGCAAAACCTACATCAGAGCATTCCCTTATCTCCAAATTGTCTGCTATTCTGCAATTATGGGGAGGCGAGGGCCGAGCGATATTTTTGCTAGACTGTTAATCCAGAGACCTAGATAATGTTCTGATGACCAAGGTTCAAAGCCTGCCATGGCAATGGTGGAATTTGAATTCAATAAAATATCTGGAATGAAGAATCTAATGATGACCATGAATTCATTGTTGATTGTCAGAAAAATTCATCTGGTTCGCTAATACCCTTTAGGTAAGGAAACTGCCATCCTTACCTGATCTGGCCTACATGTGACTCCAGATCCACAGCAATGTGGTTGACTCTGAGCTGCCTTCTGGGCAACTTGGGATGGCAATAAATGCTGCTTAGCCAGTGGCGCCCTGATCCCATTAATGAATAAAAGAACTCCAACTTGTTTAAACATGATAGCGAACAGGAATGTCGGGTTACTTGGCATCAATACTGCGGACACTCTTTCAAAGACTTTTTTTTGTGACAGCTCTCTCTCCTTTCAGTTCACAGTCTTTGAAAGCAAAACATATAAAAGGCATGGTCCTCAGAAGAATTCAAACATTAATATAAAGTAGCAAGAAATAAAAAATAAACTGTAAAAACTTAGTGAAAAGGAAAGCTTTAACAAATACAAACATAGTTCATCACAAGAGATGATGGGAACTGCAGATGTTGGAGAATCTGAGATAACAAAGTTTGGAGCTGGATGCACACAGCAGGACAAGCAGCATCTTAGGAGCTGTGCAGGAAGTCTTCAAGCAGGAAGCTACAAAACTCTCCCGCAAATAATTAAAACCCAAGCAATTAGTGAGATATAATAACCAAAAGGCATTAGTATTTGTAAATGAATGGAGCTGAAAGTTGACAAGTTCCTGGCATCTGATGACCTAGATCTGATAATGCTTTAAGACTGTGGCTGCAGAGATAGTGGATGCATTTGTGATCATTTTTCAAAATTCTATTTGTTATGGAACAGCGTTTTCAGATTAGAAGTTTCATTTTCACAATGCAGCAGCGTGTTCGACACAAGTTATTTTAATTAAGAGTACATTAGATATTTGCATACAGTTAGAGAGGTCACGAGATTGGCAGGCTAGGACTGAGATTTGCAGATGATGGCATTTTAATCCAAATACCCCTTTTTTCATCCAAAATGCTTTTTTCTTAAAAAAAAACTGCATGTGTCATGTATGTTTTGAATTACACAAGTTGATCAAATTCTAAACACATCGCTATTAGTCTTGGCCTGCAGCAGGTGGTGAACCAACAAGAGGGAAAACATACTGGACCCCATTTCTCACCAATCTGCTGGCTGCAGAATCTTCTGTCCATGACAGTATCAGAAGAAATGGCCACTGTACAGTCCTTGTGGAGACAAGGTCCTATCTTTACACTGAATATGCTCTCTATTATGTGATTTGATAGTACCACAACACCAAATTTTGAACAGATCTAACAACTTAAGACTGGGCACTGATGAGGCAGAGTGGGCTATCAGTATCAGCAGAATTGTACTCCAATAGACTCTGCCATCTCAAGGCTCAGCACATCTCTTACATCAACATTACCATCAAATGAGAGGACTGACCTTTGTTTGATGAAGAATGCAGGAGGACATGGCAGGAGTAAGACCGGGCATTTCCAAAAATGATGTCAACCCAATGAAGCTACAAAATAGCAAGACAAGGATAAGCCATCACACAGACAACAGATTTTCTGCCACATCCAGTTGTAAATAGTGGTGCATAATTAAACAAATCATTGAGAAAGTTCAATCTGTTTCCCCGATCTCAAAACATGTTGGAGGCCAGATCATCAGTGCACAAGACAAGTTGTAGCATTTGCAACAACCTTCAATCCAAAGCTCTGATTAGATGATCCATTTTGGTCTCCTGTGGATGGTCTTAAGCTTCACAGATGTCAGACTTTAGCCAAATCTATTCACTCCAAATGATATCAAGAAATGGCTGAAGGTACTGGATACTGCAAAAGGTGAATATGTTCCAGCAGTAGTGCTGAAGGCTTGTACTCTAGAAATTGCAACATATCTACCCAAACTGTTCTAGTGTAACAATAACACCAGAATTTCTCTGACAATGTGGAACGTCGGGTATTTCTTGTACACTAAAAGCGTACCAAATGCAACCCAGCTAATTACTGCTGCATCAGTCCACTCTCAATCATCACTTAAGTGTTGTGAGGGGAGGGCGTCAACAGTCCTATCAAGCAGCACCTGCTCTGCAATAACCTGCTCGGTGATGCCCAGTTTGGGTTCCAGCAAGGTTGCGCACCTCCTGACCTTATTACAGTCTTGGTTCAAACATGGACAAAAAGCTGAATTCCAATGGCAAGGTGAGAATGACAAACCCTGACATCAAGCCGTGTTTGAACAAGTATGACATCAATGAGCCCTAGCAAAATTGGAATGAAAGGGAATCAGGGTGGAAACTCTCCACCCTTTGAAATCACAACTGGCACAAAGGAAGATTATTGTTGCTGTTGGAAACAAATTATTACAGCTCCAGGACATTTCTGCAGGAGTTCCTTACGATTGTGTTCTAATCCCAACTATCTTCATCAATCACCTTCCTTCCATCATAGTGACAGAAGTACCACTTCTGAAGCAGTCCGTATCCAAATGAAGCAACATCTGGACAAAATCCAGGCTTGGGCTGACAAGTGGCAAGTTATATATGTGCCATACAAGTACCAGGCAATGGTGATCTCCAATAAAACAGAATCTCCTTCTTGTTGCGTGGAATCTTGATGAGGCCATTTTGTGTGCTGTTTTGGTTCCCTTACCTGTTTTTTTTACTTCTGTTGTTTCCAATGTCTGGAAGTATGCATGGTTTTAATTAAAATGTTTTAAGGGCTAGACAGAATAGATACTGAAAGGATGCTTTCCTTGACTGGAAGTGTCTAGAGCCAGAAGATTTAATGGAAATAAATCCGGTTTCCAGTTGAGATATGGAGGGATCTCTGAACTCAAAGGATAGTGAATTTTAAGAGTTCTCTACTCCAGAAGACTGGTGAAACTCAGTCATTGAGCATGTTCAAGATAAAGATTGTTATATTTCTACATGCTAATGACAGCAATGGAAATAGAAATATTGCAGTAAAATGGTATTGAGGCCAATGGCCATTCATGATCTAGATACACAGAGCACAAAAGTAAATGAATGTCTGACACCAGCTCATAAGTTCCTATGTCAACAAATAGCTTTTGAAACTACTAGAACAGATTTTGTCATTTCTCACAAACAAAGGCAAGCAAAACTTTTGCTTTCAATTCTTACAGAGCAATCTTTTCAGATAACATCTCCAGATGCTTGATCTACCATTGAAGAAGGTTAATAACCAACTTAAAGATTTCTTTTTGAAATCTCACATTGCAGGATAAGATCCTTTCTCCAAACCAAATTCAAATGGCCGTGCTTCATTTGGGTTTCCTCCATGTGAGAGCCAAGTCCACTGCAATTCCATGCCTTCAATAGAATTAGGATCTGTTAGATGGCACTTTTTAACCTGGGTCCCTCGCATCATTTTTAAAAGGCCTCAAAATCTCAAGTCTTTGAAAAGCCAGCCCCATGTGTTCATATCTTAAAGTTAAGAGCATCAACCTTTGGTAGGTTAAAGCTCAACTATTAAAACTTTTATATAATTCATATTATATTGTAAATGCACTTTCTGCTGGTTCATTGTTTCTTTTCAAGCTGTTATTCAACTTTGAGAACCAAATGGAACTAATCATTAATGCACCTATCAAAATTTCAAATGACAGAATATTGCAAAGTTATTGGTAGCTACATCTACGATCAGTCTGTCACTTCTAAATAAGATTTGTTGGTGTCTAAGCTGAATAATATGGAACCATGTAATTTGGTGTTTGTCTTTCATTCTGATTATCCTTTATTCCTGTAACAGCATGTGAAAAACATTGCACAGTTAAAGCAACTGAATAAGGGAATATAGGATTTTCTAATATCAATTTAGCTTGGTTCCATATAAACATGTTAATATTGAAACTATTCACAAACAAATTATGAAAGGCCATTTGTTGCCAATGCAAGTTCTGATGTTTTAAAATCATAAATTTAGTATTCATGCAGTATTATAGATCCAATGTAGCATTGCTTTTATTATGTATTCACAGAATGGGGCATCACTGGCTAGACCAGCATTTATTATCTGTCCCTACTTGCCCAGAAGCAATTAAGAGTCAACCACATTGCTGTAAGTCTGGAGTCACATGTAGGCCAGGCCAGGTAAGGATGGCACTTTCGTTCCCAAAAGGACAATAGTGAACCAGATGTTTTATTTTTGATAATCAACAACGGATTCATGGTTGTCGTTAGACTCTTAATTCCAGATTTTAATTGAATTCATATTCCACCATCTGCTGTAGCGCGATTTAAACCTGGATCCCTAGAATGTTGCTTGAGTCTTTAAAGTAACGGTCCAGTGATAATACCACTGAGACGTCAGCTGAACGAATGAATATCCTCTATTGTCAGGTACATTCAACGCATAATACAGTGAAAAATTTGCACCATCACTCAAACAAAAACACCATTCTCAGAATAAAATTTTAAAAGAAATATGGTTAAAAGCAAAAGAGAAATCAATGCAATTGATTTTTAAATGCCCTTTGAAATAACCTAGAAAGTCATTCTAATTCTGGAAAGTGTGTCTAGTTATTACAAAATCTAAACAAAAAAATTATTCCCGATAGACCACTGGCATTGATACAAGGGCAAGGTCAACACAACCATGTCAAGCCTGCAAAAACCCTCCATACAAACATCAAAACTTGGAAATCTGTCACAAAGGCTAGACAAACAACAGCCTTACAAAGTTATATCCATTGAATATATCCAAAAGACAATGTTTCAGGCACCATGATTACCCTCGCTGGGTAAGTCCTGTCCTGCCAGCAAAGCAGACCCATTCGAGGTGGCTGCAGTGCATAGTTGGGAATCTTCGTCATTGATTCCAGACCCCGTGAAATCTTATGTTATCAGATCAAGCTTTGGCACAGAGGCCTATTAATGATTGCCAGTTTTCACCTCATCTTATGAATCAGTTCTCCTCCATGCTGAACACTATTTGGAGGAAATGCAGGCTGTCAAGTGCATAGAATATAGTCTGAATGAGTGGTTTCAATGACCATCACCAAGAATGGTTCAACACCATTACTGTATGAGTTCAATTAGTATGAAAGCACATAGCTAGCAGACTGCGTTGTTGATAGTTGGTGAGAGAATCAACAAGAGGGAAAAATATATTTGACCTCGAGTGTAAGCTGGGACAAAAATCCCTATCAGTTTATGGACATACTCTGGACTTAAAACCTCTGAAGGCAGAAATTACATTGGATTAAATTCATTGAACCTTTGGTACTCCAGAAACCATGGGCTGCAACTGAGCCAGGAAAAGGCTTGCTGGGACGGACTGGGTAATATACAAATCCAGGGGCAGACGTCTGGAATAGGGGTTAGTTTACATAAACATTCATGCCCCAGTTTAAAAATAGAAGCCAGACTGCAGGGAGCAAACAACTTCCGGCCCTCTGGAGCCTGCAGAGGTACAAAGCCATAGAATTTTCCAGACAATTGGACACAGAAATACTGAACATTCCACACCATTGTGCTACATTCAAACCTGTTTCATATATGGATGTAAAGAAATTCACACCACTATTCAAACCCGAACGGATACTCCATTCAAGGGAAATGCCAGACATTCCAAAACCATCAAAACCATTCACCTCAATCAAAAAATCATTCACACATCACACAAAAAATCATAGCGCTACTCCAGTGCTAAGGAAGCCCATTCAGTCCCGAGAGGAGGAACAATAGCTCAACTGATTTGGTGGGAGATAAGGGAGCCTGCACTTGGGTATAACTGGAGACCTCCAAGCCAGAATGGCAGTGAGTGAAGGAAGAAGAGATGGAGATAAAGGAAGAGAGAAAGAGAAAGAGAGTGATGCCAGCACTGTGATACCAGCAACACCCCCAACTCCAACATGGTGTGTGCGTGCTCTGAGACAGGTTCACCAAGGAAAGTCCGAGAGCCTGAGTGTGAAGCAGGCTCAGCTCGTGAAGGAAAACAGCCCTTGCAACCACTGAATACCAGCAACTGGCCACGAGCCTCTACTCAACGTCTAGAGGCAACCGAAGGCATCCAGAGACACAAGACACCAACAGGGGTAATGCAAGCAACATCCGCCACCATCCAAGACAACACCCGCTTGCAAGGACCACCAGAAAACAAAGAAAGCCCAAGGTATTCACCTGTCTTGTCCCAGGCATCAAATCACATCAGCAGACACCACTAGACTGACAATTATTGGTACTTGTGGCCTTTCAAGGAGTCCCAACTACAGACAAGAGCCAGTCAAAATCGTGTTTTCACACTAGGGGTGAGTCTAAGGTCATAGAGACCTCTAAACCAGCTTGGCTAGTCATAGATAGGGGTAGGTGGAGTTTGGGGCTAATGGTGTAGGACACCCCTCAGGAAGGGAAGTGGAATAGGTCTCTGTCTTTCCACCCACCACACCACACCCCCACCTTTTTAACATCAATAACAGTATTCCACTGTATTGATACACCCAATGTATTAAGTCTTGACTGTAAGGCTTAACTCAGGGTTCAGTTAACAGGGAGATGGGTTTCAGAGTTAGGCGGGTTTTAATTTTGATATTCATTTTCTTGTTTGCTATAAATATGTACTAAATTTTGTTTATTTGTTCAATAAAATCAGAGTTTCTTTGCCTCTGAAACATCTGTCTTCTGTGTTTTCCACCACACCACGTTTCATACATAAACCCAATGTCAGAACCAGGGAGCCGGTAAACAATAAGCCAGGAGGCACTCCCTACATATTCTCACCAGTTTATGTGTCATTCATGCACCGACCTGCCCTTAGTAGTATTTGTAGATGTAATCACTGCATGTCTTTTGAAGACAAATTTGTAACTTTACTTTGAGGAAAGTCTCCCTGCTGTTTGGTACTACTACTGTGCTAAATTGGATGGATATTGAACAGATCTAGTATCTGAAAACGTAGCCTCTCTAAGGGTCATCAGCAGTGTCAGAGTTATATTTGTCACAATATGTAAACTCCCCATGCTACCGTTACCATCAAGTTAAGGTTTTAGCACTGGCTCAAAGAAAGGTGCAAGAGGTCACACCAAGAGCAGCATCAAGCCTACCCAAAGTGAGGTGTCAATCTCGTGAAGCTGCCACATAGCACTACTTGCAGGCCAAGCAGCACATGAAGCAAGTGACAGACAAAGGAATTTCACAGTTAACATATCAGATGTAAGCTCAATAGTTTTGCCACATCCAGTCATGAATGGTGGTGGACAATTAAGCAGCTATTGGGACCAGAAATCTCCATGGATGTCCTTCTCAGAGTACTTAAATACTTAATTACCTTATCTAAGAGGACAATAAATTTCATGAATCTCTTTCAAAGGGGAACTCTTCCTACCTGTATCAAGTAATTCCTCCATAACTACATATGAATGTTCTGTTATATCGTGTATTTCCACCGTGAGAGACAGTGACTTGGTGCAAACAAATACTTTCCTCTTCACAGTAAATTGGATTTCTGAGCCAAGTAGTCTTTCTGCTTGGATCTTGTCTTGAATATCTGGATGTTAGCCTGACTTCCACAAAGTCATACATTGTTCATCTTCATTTTGTGCAAGCAAATTTTTGTTCTCAATCTTCAGATTGGACTGCAATGAAGTATCTAAATTCATTTCTTCAATTGTTTGATTAGATTGGTGTCTTCATTTAGCCTCTATGGTTATCATACATCATCATGAGGCATTTTTCCATCATCAGTCATGGGACTAGAGAAGTGTTGCTTACTTAACATTTTCTCTGTCACTGCCATAAATATGTCAAAGCTAAAGCACTGACTTCCTCTTGAACTGTGTCATGTCATCAATTAAATCTGCATAATTTGTTTTTTGGACAGTTTTGCTGTCTGAACATTTTCAGATAATTATTCCTCAATGGGTTTTGTAATGCCAGCTTTTGCTTTTGCTCATAGACTCTACTAGTTTGTCATCTGAAGGATATTCAGTGATAATAGGAATGGAAAACATTCCATCGGTTCTGTATACCCATATTTTCTTTCTGTTGACAGAATGAAGTGATTTTCTGATGTCAACATAGATAATGTCATTTGATAATTTTTACTTTTCAAGTTTTGCCATGAGCCTAAGAAGTTCGATAAAACCTTCTACCATATGGCCCTTGGTTGGTTGGAAGACAACAGTTTGGTCTTGGGCCAGTTATTCTTTGACTTGATTCTCTCAAATCGACCTGGCAAAGCTCGGTTTCTCTTGGCATGTTCAATGTTTCCTGATGCTTGTTGAACTCTTCCAGCCTCTTCAAGGATGTCGAGGTTGAGATATGTGTTCAAGCTAAAAAATATGAAACAATGCTCATTGCGAGTTGTAAGTGCTGTGTTTATTTTTTAGCACCTTTCCATCTCAGCCTTTTTTTTTGAAATTTTAAAGTCAGGCTTTGCTCCTTCTTCAGTGCAGTTTTTAAACTTTGGTCACACATTTTCTAAAAGTTTTGTTCCAGGTTGCACCTCCATCTTGCTTCCCTATGGAACCTGTATGTACCAGGTGTAAAGGCCAGAAGAAATAGGAACAGGACTAGGTGGTTTGGCCCCTTAAGCCTGCCCTGCTATTTAAAAGGATCATGGTTGATCCTACATTCCTCACATTCACTCTCCTGTATTACCTTGCTCTCTGTAGCAAGGAGTTCAAACAACTCACAACCTTTAGGGAATAGGAATTCCTCCCCATCTTAACCTTAAATTTACACCCCTGTATTCTGAGACAATGCCATCAGGCCTGAGAGGTTCCCATGAGGGGAAACATCCCCTCAGTGTTTAAACTGCCAAGGGGCTTAAGAATCCTTTATGTTTCAATGAGATCACCTCTAATTTTCTAAATTCGAGTAAGTATGTTCTAAACCAGTTTAACCTTTGCTCATTAGCTTTTCCTTGATTCCGATTAGATACTAGTACATTAGCTAGGTAGACACTGTCACTAACTCAATTGGGAGTTATGCATGATGCACATGTGCTCTTCGAGATCCAGGCTAATTGCGCCAACTGTGTCAAGACGCAAGACTATATAATATTATCAGAAACATAATGAAGCTTTTGACGTTAACCATTTTAGAACTGTTTGTTCATATGACATATTCTTCACTGAACCATTATCTGTACAGTGTGATTCAACAAGTATGTCTATGTTGGGAAGTTGTTTGACTAGTTTGTTAGATAACTCACCCAATTTGGCACAAGTCCCCTGTAAGGAGAACTATGCAGTTATTGCATTCGGTGTCAGGATTGATGCTGAGTAGTCTGTCTGAACGTATACATTTTCCTTAACATCTTTGCAATTTGATCCATCTAATGGCTTGCTAGCCCAGTTCAAAAATCAGTTAAGAGGTAACCACATGTTGTCACAACCAGCTAAGTAAGACAGATTTCATTCCCAAAAGAATATTCATGAACTAATTGGTTTTATATTAAGCAATGTCATGGGAAGGATCTAGGTCCGAAACATCAGCTTTCCTGCTCCTAAGATGCTGCTTGGCCTGCTGCATTCATCCAGCTCCACATCTTGTTATCTCGGATTCTCCAGCATCTGCAGTTCCTATTATCCTGGGTGGGAAATTTGCTAGTGCTATTCGGGTAGATTTAAACTAGCTCAGAAGGGGGATGGGAAACTGAGGTGTCGTCCTAGTACACAGCAGGATGAGCGTAGAGAGGACATGGTCAGGACCTCACTGTCACAGGAGTGTGCTGTCGGACAGCAAGCTGGATTGAAGTGTGTCTACTTTAATGCCAGGAGTATCCGGAATAAGGTAGGTGAGCTTGCAGGATGGATAGGTACCTGGGAATTTGATGTTGTGGCCATTTCAGAGACATGGATATAGCGGGGTCATGAATGGATGTTGCAGGTTCCAGGGTTTAGATCTTTCATTAAGGTCAGGGAAAGTGGTAAAAGAGGGGGAGGTGTGGCTTTGTTGGTCAAGGACAGTATAACGGTGGCTAAAAGAACTTTTGATGAGGACTCGTCTACTGAGGTGGTATGGGCTGAGGTTGCCGAGGAAGGTTTATCTACTGAGTCAGTATGGGTGGAAGTTAGGAACAGCAAGGGAGCAGTCACCTCACTGGGGGTTTTCTACAGACCCCCAAATAGCAGAAGAGAGATCGAAGAACTCATGGACCGGCAGATTGTTGAAAAGTGCAAACGTGGCAGGGTTGTTGTTATGGGTGACTTCAACTTTCCCAATATAGATTGGAACCTCCTTAGTGCAGATGGTTTGGATGGAGCTGTTTTTATCAGGTGTGTTCAGGAGGGTTTCCTTACCCAGTATGTGGATAGGCCGACGAGGGGGGAGGCCATTTTGGATTTGGTGCTCGGCAATGAGCCAGGACAGGTGTCAGAGTTCGTGGTGGGAGAACACTTTGGCGACAGTGACCACAACAGTCTCACATTTACCATAGCCATGGAAAGGGAAAGGAGCAGTTACCAGGGGAAGATATTTAACTGGGGTAAAGGAAACTATGACACTATCAGACAGGAGTTGGGAAGTACAGATTGGGAGCGAGTGTTTCACAGGAAGGGCACAGCAGACATGTGGAGGCTGTTCAAGGAGCAGTTGTTGCGAGTGATGTATAAATTTGTTCCTCTGAGACAGGTAAGAAGAGGTAAGATTAAGGAGCCTTGGATGACGTGTACAGAGGTGCTTCTTGTCAAAAAGAGAAAGGCAGCGTACATAAGGTGGAGGAAGCAAGGGTCTAGCACAGCTTTAGGGGATTACAGGCTTGCTCGGAAGGAGCTGAAAAGTGGACTGGGGAGGGACAGGAGGGGGCACGAAAAAGCCTTGGAAGGAAGGATTAGGGAGAACCTGAAGGCATTTTACTCATACATGAGGAATAAGAGAATGATCAAGGAGAAGGTAGGGCCGATCAGGGATAGCGTAAGGAACTGGTGCGTGGAGACTGAGCAGATAGGGGAAGCCCTAAATGAGTTTTTTGCTTTGGTTTTCACTAAGGAAAGGGATCTTGTTGTGAATGAGAACTTGGAGGAGCAGGAAAACAGGCTTGAACAGATCAAGATTGAAGAAGTTGATGTGCTGGAAATTTTGGCAAACATTAAGATTGATAAGTCCCCAGGGCCAGACTAGATTTATCCTGGGTTGCTCCGGAAAGCGAGAAAGGAGGTTGCTAAGCTGCGGTCGAAGATCTTTGCTTCCTCACTCTCCATTGGAGTCATACCGGAAGATTGGAGGGAGGCAAATGTTGTTCCTCTTTTTAAGAAAGGGAATAAGGAAATCCCTGGAAATTACAGACCAGTCAGTCTTATGTCTGTGGTCAGCAAGGTTTTGGAAAGAATTCTGAGGGATAGGATTTATGACTATTTGGAAAAGCATAGCGTGATTAAAGGGAGTCAGCATGGCTTTGTGAGGGTAAGGTCATGCCTCACAAATCTTATTGAGTTCTTTGAGGAAGTCACGAGACAGGCTGACGAGGGTCGAGCAGTGGATGTGGTGTACATGGACTTCAGCAAGGCATTTGATAAGGTTCCCCATGGCAGGCTCATTCATAAAGTCAGGAGGTATGGGATACAGGGTGATTTGGCTGTCTGCATTCAGAATTGGTTGTCTGACAGGAGACAGAAAGTGGTTGTAGATGGCAAGTATTCTGCCTGGAGGTCAGTGATGAGTGGTGTCCTGCACAGCTCTGTTCTTGGGCCTCTGCTCTTTGTAGTTTTTATAAATGACTTGGATGAGGAGGTTGAGGGGTGGGTTAGTATGTTTGCTGATGACACAAAGGTTGGAGGTGCCATTGATAGTATCGAGGGCTATTGCAGGCTTCAGCAAGACATTGACAGTATGCAGAGCTGGGCTGAGAAATGGCAGATGAAGTTCAACCTGGATAAATGCGAAGTGATACATTTTGGAAGGTCGAACTTAAATTCTGAATATAGGATTAAAGGCAGGATTCTCGGCAGTGTGGATGAACAGCGGGATCTTGGTGTTCAAGTGCATAGCTCCCTCAAAGTTGCCACCCAAGTGGATAAGGTTGTTAAGAATGCATATGGTGTATTGGCTTTCATTAACAGGGGGATCGAATTTGAGAGCCGCGAGGTTATGCTGCAGCTCTAAAAAAACCCTGGTGAGACCACACTGGGAATATTGTGTCCAGTTCTGGTCGCCCTATTATAGAAAAGATGTGGAGGCTTTGGAGGGGGTGCAAAGGAGGTTTACCAGGATGCTGCCTGGACTGGAGGGCTTGTCTTACGAGGAGAGGTTGACTGAGCTTGGACTTTTCTCTCTGGAGAGAAGGAGGAAGAGAGATGACCTGATCGAGGTGTACAAGGTAATGAGAGGCATGGATAGAGTCGATAGCAAGAGACTTTTCCCCAGGGCAGGATTGACTGCCACAAGGGGTAATAGTTTTAAGGTGTTAGGAGGAAGGCATAGAGGAGATGTCAGAGAAGGATTCTTCACCCAGACAGTTGTGAGCGCATGGAATAGTTTACCAGTAGTAGTCGTGGAAGCAGAGTCGTTAGTGACATTTAAGCAACTACTGGACATGCACATGGACAGCAGTGAATTGAGGGGAATGTAGGTTAGGTTATTTTATTTTTGGATTAGGAATATTCCACCGCACAACATCGTGGGCCAAAGGGCCTGTACTGTGCTGTACTTTTCTATGTTCTATATTAGCTTTAGTTCTATATTTATTAACTGAATAAATTTGAATCCCTGTCATCAAGGCATTCGTCTGGACATCCAGATTACTAGGTGCAACATTACTCCTATACAACTGCCTTCCATCAGAATTATATAGTGCAATTAAATAAAGATCAATAATGGTGGCTTTTCCATATTCAAAAGAGAAAGAAACAAGCAATATACTTTTGAATTATTCCTTAACTCAATGTAATAATGGCTGTTGCATTGAAGATGAAATTTAATAAATGGAACATAAAACTCAGTGGGCATTTCAGAATTCATCATATTATAACATCAAATCTAAAGTATTACTGGGCCTTGTATTGATTTGAATGGATAGTTACAACAGGGCTTCAGGCACAGATTAAAATTTCTATAAGATTCAGCCTTTGACAGCAACGTCTTAAATGGGGCATTGCTGTTTAATGAGCACAAGGGAAGTTACAATGTTGTTTGCTTAGTTTATAGGCAACAAATGCCATTTGAAAAATAGCTATGAAAAGTTTTATATCTTTAAAACATTATAGGACACATTTTCAATTTAAGCTGAAATGTCTGATAAGCATCCCTCTGATCCTCACTGTCTTTATACACATTGGTTTGTTTTTGTTTTCGTTGCTTGAGGTTTTTTTCATTTCTGTCAAGACATGCTTAGACTGTGGCATACATTTCTTAATAGATGCAAAATTTTGAATCCTTTCTAATGCCTAATGTTCACGTATGAGATCTTTCAAAAGGGAACACTACTGACAGAAATTAATCGGGTCAGAGAAACAAAACTTTTAGAAAATCACTTCAATGTAAACAGACAAATTGAATAAAATCTTAACTGCTGAAAGTCTGAAAGGTTGGGATAATTTAAGAGACTGAGGGGCAAGTGATATGAAATAGCAACAAAACCCTATTTAACCTAGTTCGGGTCTTGATGGAGGTGGGAGGAACAGGTATTCGACATGTGGGATTCTAATAGTTTACTCAATACTCAAACATGAGCAATTGTCCTCATGATTTCAGCTCTTGTTCTCTTTTTAATTTATATTGGCTTGGTGAAATCAGAAATTTAAGAGAAGGAAGAACGATTAATCCATTAATACAGGTTCAGTGCTCCTTGTCAGTCAGGTAGAGCAGGAGTACATCCTCCCAGTACAACAAGCTACTCTCTAAAAATCCGCCACACCTTACAAAATTGGAGCAGCCTTATCCCGATCTGTAGTAACTGCCCATGATTGAAACATCCTTCAATTATCTTCAGAATCTCTACTTCATCCATCACATTAAACTCTCTTCAGACAATGGCTCCCATCACTTTTATTATAACTGCCTCCCCATTATTTAAAGGACCCTTCACCATCACTATCATCCACCTAACTAGACTTATTGTTCTCACCAGCTGCAGGACAGTCATAAAACATACACTTCCAAGCTTCATTAATGTCCTTAAGGGAAAGAAACTGCCATCTCTGCTCGACCCAAAGGAATGTGTTTGACTCTGAATGACCCTATGGACATTTTGGGGTGGGCAATAAGTGCTGACCTAGCCAGCAATGCCTCCATCCTGTGAATGAATTTTTAAAAAAGCCTCCCAATATCCCTCTTTTCTCTTCTCCTTTCTGCCATGTGAAATGCTTTTCTGAGTTAAATCTGGCTGCATGAGTTTGCAAATCCCCAGTTTTCCCATTAATTAACTGTAATCCTATATTAAGGGTCCTCTCCAGATTTTCTATCTCATCTGCAGACCTTGCCTTCTGCCTAGGCCTTTCAACTGAAGGTATTTGTGCATGTTATAAATAGGATAATGGTGTTGGTGTTGTTAACAAATATTTTTCAAACACCCTGTGATTGCATGTCTAGGTCAACACAAAGATAATCCTGATAGTAGATCTTGCTACAAAAAAGACATGTACAGAGTAGACAAGCCTTCGTTTTCCTGAGTGAAAATACTTTGGATACGTCTGTGTTTTTTTAACTGAGATATCACAAACCTCAAGACTTTCTTCCACCATGCAATCTGCCCTGTTCCCTGACAACTGATTATCTGATTAGATAGATTGCAGTAGCTTGTTGAGAAGAGACAATGAATTAGCTTTAGTTATCTGTTCATATGCTGTCTCACATATTTAACCATTGCACTCAAACATCAAAGGAAAATTAATCTTCCATGTAATAGGACATGAAGAATAACCAAAAGTGTATTAGAAGGATATTCAATTTAAAAGGGGCAACATTTTAACAAAACGATTAAGGGCAGCATTTCTCTTCTATAACTAAGTATCAGAGAAGCAGGAGATACTTCTACCCAGAGATAGGTTGAGCTTCCACATGTGATTAGACACAGTAACACCGAAGGAATGGTGATGTATTTGCAAGGCAGGATGGTGATTACCTTGGAGGGGAATTTGCAGGTGGTGGTATTCCCACGTACCTGCCAAACTTGCTCCTCTCAACTCATTGTATGGCATGACCTTCCAGAAGAACAAGTTTGGCAGATACTTGGGAACACCGCCACCTGCAAATTCCCCTCCAAGCCAGTCACCATCCTTATTTGGAAATACACCACCATTCCTTTGGTTTCACTGTGTCAATATCCTGTAGCTCCCTTCTTAATAGCACTGTGGACACTGTGAACATCCACATCTGTTAGCTTTTTATCAAAGTTTTGCATGGGACAAGGATGCAAGTACAAAAGTTGGCCTTTTG
Organism: Stegostoma tigrinum; assembly: GCF_030684315.1. Taxonomy (NCBI): domain Eukaryota; kingdom Metazoa; phylum Chordata; class Chondrichthyes; order Orectolobiformes; family Stegostomatidae; genus Stegostoma; species Stegostoma tigrinum. The sequence goes on from NC_081374.1 coordinate 30,319,771, forward strand.
AGTTGTACCTCCCTTTGAGATCAGGCCTATTGATATTTAAAAGTAAGAAACTTGCAGCACAGACAAAAGCAATTTGTCCAATCATACCAACATTGGCTCTTTGAACAAACATTTGTGCTTATTCAAACCATCATGTTCCAGTGTCTGTCCAACTCCTGTTGCTAATTATTTCTGAAATTAACCTCTACCATTGTAAGTTGAAAAACCTAAATCTAAAGAACCCAGAGTAAAAAGAATTCTCCTCATATCTCATGTACAGTATTTCTTATCGCCTTAAAGCTACAACCACTAATTATAGACGTAGTCACCAGAAAGAGGTAGCTGTTATGTTTAGCTTTATTTCCTTTCTTGGAAGATTGAGGCATTCCAGGCATTGTTTAGATTTCCTAGGAGCCTTACTTCATGCCCATTTACCAGAAACATAAACACACAGACTCGAAATAACTGAGTTCCTACCAAACATTTACACTTCAGCTGGGTTACCATCCATTCTGGCTACCTTGTTAATCTCCTTTACTCTTCATTGCAAGCAAGACTCTTCCATGAAAATAACTGAACTGAATCCCAATGTGAATTTAAAGCATCCTAAATCATGATGGATATCAGTTTTACAATTTGACAGATCCGAGAGAAATGTCATGATCAAAACCGAACCCTCTCTAAATGGCCATCATCAATCTGATAAATGCTTTTCAATGTCAATGGGGATCCTGGACCACATTGGATGCCTGCAGAGGTACGCATAGGGTGAACGCATTTTTCACAATGAAATTACTTTCTCTGTTCTCTGCAATGGTCTGTAATATGACAACTTCCCTGTCAGAACTGGCATCAAGCAAGGCAACATATTTGCACTGTCCCTTTTCTCCACCTTCATAGTGGTCATCTTAAACATCATTAAGAACATTGTTTCATAAGGAGCAAGTCGATTGCAGTTTCAATAGAAAGCTTTCCAATCTCCAAAGACAATATAGACAAAAGCTTCATGCGTTCCGATATTAGCTATGTAATATGTGTAGGACTGCATTTAACTTGTAAGTATGAAAGATGACCTACAGGTCACCCTTTAAAGAGATGCATCAAACTGCAGATTGTATTTGAATACCTATAAAAAAAGGATCATCTTCCAGTCAAAGCTAGAGCTCTCAGAAAATTTTTCCAACATCGTATAGGAACAGGTCTAGCTCATTCAACTTGATGAGGCTGCTCCATCATTCTATATAACCATGGCTAATCAATCACTTCAATGCACATTGCTCTAATATATCCATTTAGAACATTGGTATTTACAAATCTGTCAATCTCTATTTTAAACAAATTCAATGACTGAGCTCCCACAGCATTCTGGGTTGCAAAGTACCAAAGACTCTCAACCTTCTGAATGGTAAGAGTTCTCCACATCTGTGTTCTAATTTCCCCCCAGTTGTTAAAATATGCCCTTATTCCCCCTAATTGTTAAAATATGCTGTTAGATCTGGACTTCACAGCCAGGGAAAACATCTGGTTTTCTAAATTTTAATAACATTATGTCACATTGTTTGAAACTCTGGAAAAAAAACTGGCCTGTATTCTCCAATCTCTCTTCATAGGACAGAAACAAACAATATTCCTAACAAATGGGGTCAATGTATTGATTCTTATTGTACCCCTCTAGTCAGAGCCTGGCAACGTTGTAATGAGCCATTTGTTATTACACCCCGCTGTTTGCCTGCTAGCCGATCCTGAATCCATGCCAGTATATTATCTCATTATTTTTGCAAACCAACCTCCTGTCGGGGACTTTATCAAAAATTTTCTGAAAACCCGAGTGTACTACATTCACTGACTCCCCTTTATTAATTCTGCAAGTAACATCTTTAAAGAACTCTAACAGATTTCATCAAACAAAATTCCCAAACACAAATGCATGCTAACTTTTCCCCTCAGATCATTATTTTCCAAGTGCCTATTTTTCACATCCTTGATAATAGCTTCCAGTGTTGTCTGCGCTGTAGATGTCAGGCTGATTGGTCAATAACTCCTTATTTGTATCTCCCTCCCTTCTTAAATAATAGGGTGACATTTCCAATCTTCCAACGTGCCAGATCCATTCCAGAGTTTTTAGAATTTTTAAAAATAATTTCCAATGCATCCATTATCTCCATAGCAACTTCTTTTACAATTCTGAGATGTAGAATATCAGGTAAAAGGATCTTATCAAACTTCAGGCCTATTTGATGTTCTCCAACAGAACTTTATTTGACATTCAAATTACTTTTAAGTCCTCATTTTGCATAGTGCTTTGGATCTCTAATTCTGGGAGACTTCTTGTATCTTTCCTAGTGAAGATTTCCTACATATCATCTGGATGAGCCATCGTATGAACATGAACATCCTCCAGGAAGCAGCATCCTGAGCATTGAGATGACCAACCTGACACCGTAATTTGTTCATGGTCTTTGTGTGGTCAAAAATCACAGGACAGCCAGAGGAAACATTTCAAAGATTCCTGAAAGACAAGTTGAAGAGGTTTGGTTTTGACCACAACATTTGGACAACCCATAATTGATAAACCCTGCTCTACAAATGTGGTAAACAGTTAGAGGGGCTGCCAATATATGTACCATAAGGACTATTTGTTTTCCTCTATATATTCATCAAAACCCCTAGTTCATGTTTTGAAACATGGATTTTAGATTTCCACTACTCTATAAGTAGGATGGCCAGAAGGGTATGGTTCGCTAATCCAGTCCAGTAAACAAACTGAATAACAGTGAGTTACTTACAGTTTATCTTTGCTTTTGAGCATGATCTTGAGTTTCTGTTTCAAAGCCAAATATAAACAATACTGCTCAGGTCATTCTGGATGTTTTGGAGAATTTCTTTGTTTAAAGCTCATAAATCTGGAGTTGGTTGTTCTAGGAATATTTTACATTTTCAGCAAGATCTTAAAACACAAAACGAATGTAAAGACATTCTTGCAGTTTGCTTTAAAAATGTCTATCCCCCTTATTCATTTACAAACTGCAAGTATCAACCTAAAGGCCAAAATACCATAAGACATAGGAGCAGAAATTAGACCATTCAGCCCATCGGGTCTGCTCTGCCAATCAATCATGGCTGATAAGTTTCTTAACCCAATTCTCCCGCTTTCTCCCTGTAACCGTTGGTCCATTTGATAATCAATAATCTATCTATATCCGTCTTAAATATACACAATGACCTGCCTCCACAGCCTCCTATGGCAGTGAATTCCTTAGATTCACCATTGTCTGGCTGAAGAAAGTTCTCCTTACCTGTTTTAAAAGATCTTCCCTTTACTCTAAGCCTGTGCACTTGTATCCTAGTCTCTCCTGTCAATAGAAACATTTTCCCAACATCCACTTCCTCCAGGCCATTCAGTATACTAAGTTTCAATTAGATCCACCCTCATCTTTCTAAACTCCATAGAGTATATACCCAGAGTCTTCAAACGCTTTTCATATGTTAAGTTTTTCATCCCTGGGTCCATTCTTGTGAATCTCCTCTGAACCTGCACCAGGGTTAATACATCCTTCCTGAGATATGGGACCCAAAACACTGCACAACACACCAACTATGGCCTGACCAGAGCCTTGTAGAGCCTCAGAAGTACATCTCTGCTTTTATATTCAAGCTCTCTCAAAATAAATGCCAAGGTTGCATTTGCCTGCTGAACTACTGACTCAACCTGCAAGTTTACCTTGACAGAATCCTGGACTAGAACTCCCAAGTCTCTTTGTAATTCAGCCTTCTGAATTTTCTCCCCATTTAGAAAATAGTCCATGTTTCTATTCTTCTCACCAAAGTGCATGACCTCACTCTTTCCCATGTTGTACTCCATCTGCCACTTCTTTGACCACTCTCCTAACCTGTCCAAATCCTTCTGCAGATCCCCTGCCTCCTCAATGCTATCTGCCCTTCTACCTATCTTTGTATCATCTGCAAAGTTAGCCAGAATGTCCATGGTTCCTTTATCTAGATCATTAATGCATAAAGTGAAAAGTTGTGGCCCCAACACTGACCCTTGTGGAACAACACTTGTCACTGGCTATCATCCGGAAAAAGGCCGTTTTAAACTCACTCTTTGCTTTTTGCCAGAAGCCAATCTTCTATACATGCTAGTACTTTGCCTCTAAACTGTGGGCCCTTATCTTACTCAGTAGCCTCCTGTGCGGCACCTTGTCAAAGGCCTTCTTGAAGTCCAGGTAGACAACATCCATTGGCTCTCCTTGGTCTACCCTGCTCAATACTTCCTCAAAGAATTCTGACAGATTCTGACAGTCTCCCATTCATGGAGCCATGCTGACTTTGCCCTATTTTACCATGTACTTCCAAGTTGCCTCACATAACAAATCAGCAAACATAAAAAATAGTTTTTTAAAACATTGAATAATCAATCAGATGAATATTGGACAAATAAGAAAAGTTTTGTTATAAGATAAAAATATGAATTTACTTCTCTTATCTGATATTCTCTGATCCACCCAAAGATCTCCCATTTTATGACACATCCTATTTCATTCCTTACAGTACAATTTCAAAATTCATTTTTTTTATAAAGTCAGCTTTTAATAACAAGCTAATGAGTGGTTCATTGTTTTTAGAGGGAATAGTTGTTAGTCACTAATGGAATCTGCATTTCAGTGAACATTACTGGAATGTTATCAGCAATGTGAAAGAAAAACCTGTGGCATCTAGCAGTTGTTGAGCATAGAACAATGATCTTTATATAAGTCACCATATTGACGATTTAGTCTCAGCACTGATTTTTAGATAATATTGCATATCAAGATAGGTTTATTTTAAAAAAGTAGTATAGATAGAGGCATTAGTAATTATTGCACTGCAGCTTTTTTAGTAGAGTTATTTACAGTTATTGCAAAACCCTATATTTATATTGTGCTCCTAAGATGCTGCTTGGCCTGCTGTGTTCATCCAGCTCCACACTTTGTTACCCCTATATTTATGACTGGATTCTTAGGTATTCAAATGTGGATTTTAGTGAGGGTTCAACCATAACCCATGAGTAACAATGTTACAGCTGATAGAATTCACTTGCAGCTTTAGCTTCCCTTAATTGTGCAGTGAATTACAACTTTGTCAGAGTATATACTTTCTTTGTGAAATATGTCATAAAGTATGTTAAGTGTTTTGAAATATCAGCAGCAAAGCACGGAGTTTCTATTGACACTGGTATATTAGCCACTAATTGATCATGAAATACATTTCAGCTCCTCTCCCCGTCAGCATTCTGAAGTGTCCAATCCATTTGTGGTGACTTGGCCTGCTCTTCTATCACCCCTTTTCAAAAGCATTTCTCCTTACAAGTTACTTTCAACATTATGGCTCCATTCTAGCAGTAATTTATACTTAGTTCTTATAATTTAGTACACTGTTTGTATTGTTCAGAATATGTCCTCTCTACATAAGTGAAACAAAATGCACACTAGGTGACTGTTTTGCAGAGCACCTCAGTTCTGACTTCAAGCATGACCCTGACCTTCTGGTTACTTGCCATTTTAACTCAATATATAAACGGATCTCACGTTCATATTTCTGTCATCGGCATGCTGCAGTGTTTCAGCAACCATTAATGTAAGCGTGAGGAGCAAAATCTCATCTTCTTATTTGGTACTGTATGCTCATCTGGATTCATTGTTGAGTTCAATAACTTCAGAAAACTCTGTCCTCTGTTTGATTGTCAGTTTTCTGAATGCCAGTCTGTATTTTCTATTCATGCTTTCGCTTTCAGATGTGACTGTTGTTATTCTGCCATTAACCTCAACTTTGGACCAATGTTTTGTTTCTTTATTTTAAACATTATTCCTCCCCTTTGATGTCTTTCATATTTAATCTCCCTGTCCTCCACCCTATCCCAAACCTTTCCATTTGTTCTTCCTCCTCCCCGTTTCCCTTTCAAGTGCCTAAAATCAATCACATTTTGACTTCTCTTCAATTCTGAAGTAGTCATACTCAATATACTTCAGCTTCTCTTTTTTTCACTTCAAATGTTGAGTTATTCCAGCATTGTTTCCGTTTCAGAATCCCAGCATCCACTGTATTTTATATTCAAAACAGCCAAGGATGTGTTAGCCAATGAGTTGGGGGCTTGTTGGACTTATACCAGAGGTCAATCTATCTTGAAACAAGCAAAGTGAGATACTCAGTCTGTTTATACAATGTACTCCAGCAAATAATCCACAGAAAGTATTTAAAATTATACCTAACAAAATTCAAGACCAAAACCACAGCAGCATCTCTTGATGGAAGCAGGGTCACTTCAACAGCAAAATGTATGGCTGGGAGACAGTTACAAAAAGATGATGTGCAGAAAGTCACCCCGAGTCACTTGCAGTGGTGTACTCTTCAAACATGATTGAGAAGAATTTCTCAAGCATTTCCACTTTGGACAGATTTAAAGATGGTGCGGTATAAAGGCAAAAACATGTCACACATGACCAAATATAAAGGTATCTTAATCTGTTGTCTCAAACTTCAGATGTTGTTCAGGTGGCAACATATTTTTGTTGTTACTTAATGTTAACTCATTCAAGGAGCACACACCTAAACTATTGCATAATGTCAGAATTAAATAAAAACCATTAAAAGTCCTTTCATAAATTTCATTCAAATCACCTTACCATTGCCTACTTGCCAAAAATGAATGCAAATGATGCTGGGCCTGGAAACAGCACCACTATTTTCAATTAGTTGAAATATTGCAAAAAAAGATTTGTGAAGCAACTGATGAGGCAAGTCACATTGTGTGCCTTTCTATAGAAAACTTTTAAAATGTGGTGTGCAATTTTTGATGAGAAAGCCTGACATTATTTTGTTTAAGAGCATTTAATTATAATTTGCATCCTATAAATGCTGCAAACCAAAGAACAGCATCACTGGGGTTCTGTAGATGCCTTTATATAAAATCCAAAGTAACTGTGGTAGATCTTGTACATTTTGAATAATGTTAGAAAGACAATCCTTTTATGATCATTTGAATTTTCCTATTAGCCCCATGGACTGTATTGCATCAATACTTATATGATTAGAAGGGTTTAATCAGATGGACAGAAGAACCATGAACAAATCGAAGGATATACTTAATGAAATTTAATACATACACCTCATTCGTGAGCTCATATTACTTTCAGTTCATTTTCATTAATGGATCCTATAGGAATCAATGACAAGTAATCAATTTCCTCAAACAGATCATGTTGTACAAGAGTAGGCTATTCAGTCCTAGGACCTTGCTCTGCTATTCATTTAGATCATGGCTGATTGGTTCCATATTACTCAACCCATTTACCTAACAAATTCCAATAATATCAATTTTGAATTTTTCCATTGGCAGTGTTGGAGGAAAAAATCCCAGAATTCCACCATTTTATATGCTAACAAGTGTTTCCTGACTGCTTAGGTACATTAAGATTAGGCCCACTTATGTTGAATTTTCCACCAGGGTAAATGGTTAATTTCCACCTACTCGCATCAAATTATTTAATTATTTTAAAAATCTTAATTGGATTTGCCCTTAATCTTTGATACTTAATAGAATCCCTACAGTGTAGGAGCAGGCCTTTTGACCCATTCAGTCCACACCAACGCTCTGACGAGCATTCCATTCAGACCAATACCTCTACCTACCCTTGCAACCCTGCATTCATTCAAGCCCGCACACCCCTGGACACTTTGGGAAATTTAGCAAGACCAATCCACCTAACCTGCACATCTTTGGACTGTGGGAAGAAACCCACACAGACACTGGGAGAATGTGCAAACAGCACATAGACAGTTGACCAACGCTGGAATCGTACCCAGGTGCTGTGAGGCAGTCGTGTTTACCCACTGAGAAACCATGCCACCCTATCTATCAGAGATACTGATCACTGCCAACTGTTTTCCAACTTACACCGAAGGGAAAATAATCTTAGGTTGGGCCAACTGAAATCATATTACCCTGGCATTATACTGAAATGTAACTTAAACTGATATCTTTTACTATTTGTAAGATGTTGTGCAATCATTTGTCTATGTAATTTTGGAGGAAAAATATTTATTCAACGAAAGACAATTGTGCAAAACTCCAGATAGGTTTGTAAAAATTAAGAATTAGCACTACAAATCCATGTATATGTACATTATAGAATCCCTACAATGTGGGAGCAGGCCATTTGCATAATCATATCCACACTGCCCCTCTGAGCAGCAACCCATCCAGAACCCCAACCCCATAACCCTGCATTTTCCATGGCCAATCCACTTGCCTGTGGGACGAAGCCAGAGCACCTGGCGGAAACCTACAGGGAGAATGTGCAAACTCCACATAGACAGTCAGCCGAGGCTGGAATTGAACCTTGCTACTGTGAAGCAGTAGTACTAACCACTGAGCTGCACCATCAGTTTGGGGTAGTAATCACTGCAAACTATTTTCCAGACTGCACTCCTGTGGACAAGACTTCTCACTAGTAGCCTCCTCACAAAAAATTATGTTGATCTGTGATCCCCTAAAACATTTTTTTTTGTTAATATTCAGTAGAGCGTCTACGCATATGCAAGAAAGAATTATCTAATAGAGAGGTTTAAGTGATACATTAACGAACAGAAGTGAATCCTGACTGTTTGGAAGTGTTATCCATACTCTACTCCTCAGCCATCAGATTTCATTCTCAAAACCATTTACCAGCTGAAAGGATTTCAATAATGCAAATGCTGCTTCAGTGTTATACAGGATATTATTCTATTATATAGTAGGCGTTGTCAGTGCAGAAGTGTGCCTTTTTGCTTGATGCATGAAGATGCTCCCACAACACCATCAGTGTTTAGAGTGTTTTTGTCACAGATTTACAGAGGTATGAACAGCTGTTTTATTAGTCAGGAAAGCTGAGTCCAATATACATACATATATTTATATATCAGTTATAAATGAACAAGCCTCATGTCAATGGAGAAATATAGCCTTACAAACTTCTTATAGAAAAAGCGACAATTACCTCATCAATCATAAATAATACTCAATCTGTGTAGGGAAGCAGTCACGTAATCCTATTCTTTGGGCTATGAAAGAGCAAGACTTTAGTTTGGCAGTGAATATTTTCCACATTATAAAAACTGAATTGAATTAATTTAGAACATTTGCTCTTGAAATAGCCAGCTGGAGATCTGTTCAGTTTACTTTCTCAAAATTTAAACCTTCAAATATTAGAATAATTCCATTAACATGGATCCACATCACCTAGATGTTAATCATCAAATTGTTCACTGAGAATAAAGTCACATTTATGTAGTGATTAAAAAAGCACAAATTCTTTCAAACCTCTTTATGAAGCAATTTCCAATGTTATGTCTTCAGGTCTTCATCAAAGGAACCCATTTTTAAAAGGTACCTTTTAAAAAGAGTTCCTTCTAAAATGAGATCAATTTTTTTTAACGGATTTATTATTGTGATTTACTGACGTAGTTAGTTATGATAAAAGAAACAGAAGAACTGCATATTTTGGAAATCAGAAACAAAATCAAAAATGGCTGGAAAAACTCAGGTGGTCTGGCAGCATCTGTGGCGAGAAATCAGAACTAGCATATTGGGTCTACTGACCCTACTTAGGATGGATGGTAGTTTGGAAAAAAGCTGTTTTTTGTACAGAAAATAGGGAGGAGGTGAGGAGTAAACAATAGGTAGAGATTGAGGCCAAAGAGAGAAAAGAACGGTTGGACAGACAAAAGGATGGATAATGGTCAGGCCAAGAGAATGAATAGCTGTTAATAGGAATTATTAGTGGCTATCAATGGGTATCATGTAATAGAAGACCATGTGATAACAAGGCCTGATGAGTAGGAGTTGGGGTAAGGACTAGGGAGGAGCTGCCGCAAGCCCTAAAATTGTTAAACTTGATATTGAATCCAAAATGCTGTTGTGTACCCAAGTGGAAAATAAGGTACTGTTCTTTAAGCCTGAAACAGAGACAGTGGCCAGCGAACAAAATGGTGCGTTGAACTTGTGGGCAACTGGAAGCGCAGGGTCATTTTTGCAGACAGAATGTAGGTGTTCTACAAAGTGATCACTTAGTCTATGTTTCATTTCCCCAATGTAGAGGAGACAACATTTTGAGCAGTGAATCTGGCTAGATTGAGTGAAGTGCAGGTAAAGTTCTGTTTCACACTTGGATACTGAGTAGTGAGGAAGTAAATGGGCAGGTATTACATCCTCTGCTGTTGCAGGGGAAGGTACAGTGAGGCTGTGGGGTACGTTGGGAGTGAAGGAGGACTGCGGCAGGATGTACTAGAGGGAATGGTCCCTGCGGAAGGCTGACCAGGGAGGGAAGGGGAATATATAGTGGCATCTAGTAGGAGGAGGCAGAAATGGCTAATAACGATCCTTTGGTTTTGAGGCTGTTGGATGTTAGGTGAGGACAAGGGGGATTCTATTGCTGTTGTGGGAGGGAGCAGAAAGGGTGAGGGTTAAAGTGTGAAAGATGAGTTAGACCTGGCTGAGGGCCCTGTTAACAGCGTTGGGGACTCCTCGGATGAGGAAGAAGGTGGAAATTTCTGAGTCTCCCTTGATGAATTGGACATCATCAGAACAGATGCAGAGATGGAGGAACTGGCAGAATGGAATAGAGTCCTTACAGGAAGCAGGGTGTGAAGATGTACAGACAAGGTAACTGTGGGAGCTAGTCAGTTTGTAGTGGATACGGGTGGCCAGCCTATCCCCAGAAATGGAAATAAGGATGTTGAAGAAGGGAAGGGAGGAGTCAGAGACGGAAGTGGGGTGGAAATTGGAAGAAAAATATATAAACATTGTGCTTTAGTGGCAATCTGATGTGATCAATTTACCAGAAAGAGAGTGGAGGGTGGGGACAGGAATAGGATGAGAGGACTTCCAACCTCTTCAGTATTCAAGGACCCAAACGCACTTCCCAGGTGAAGCAGCATTTTACCCACACTTTACTCAATCTAGCCGACTCCATTCACTGCTCAAAATGTGCGCTCATCAACATTGAGGAAACAAAGTGTGGTCTGGGTGACTACTTTAGGTTGAGAGAATCATTGGAGAGAGGGGATATTCAGATTGTGCTTTAGTGGCAATTTCACTGGACCAGTAATCTACACACCAAGCTAGTGTTCTAGGGGCACCAGTTCAAATCTCACCACAGCAAATGGTAAAATGAGAATTAAATATGAGAAAAAGCTGTTGATTGTCAGTGAAAAATCTATCGGGTTCACTAGTATACTTTAGGAAAGGAAATCTGCCATCTTTGCCATTGGTCTGGCCTACTTGTGAGTCAATACCCATGGAAATGTAATTGATCCAAAGCTACCCTCCGCATAATTAGGCACAAGGAAGAAATGCTGGCTTATCCAGTAATGCCCACATCCCATGAGAAAATAAAAGTAAATTTGGTTCTATCCTTGTATTGATAACAGACTGCTGTGTCTTAGATGATATAAAATCCTCGTGTCCATCTCAAGGTGAGTATGCTATGTTACACACCAGAGGTTCAGCATGACATGCACTGCTGGAGGTAATTCAAATGATCATTCAATTACAATATTTACTGAGACCTGGCCTGCTCCCTCAGCTAGATTTCCAACTCCGCATAGCACTATTTTGAAGATGAACAGATGTGCTATTTCTAGTGTCCAGTTCAACAATTATCGCCCAATCAAAATAACGACAATACCATGTAGCTTTTATGAGAGCTTGCTGAATGGAAATGTGCTGCTGTTACATTACAACAGAATCATGGATTAGACCAGACCCCCTCAAATTATTTTAGGGTAGCCTAGACCCTAACTTTGCCTGGTGATCACATACTGTCTTGCATCCAACTTCTACATTGATATGTGCATGATTTGCTTATTCAAATATGATATTGCAACAGGCACCTCAGTACCTCCAACTATTTGAATTCACCAGTAGTTCTGTACAATGAAACCTCTCCCAACACTTCCCCCACCACACCCCCAGATGCTGTCACAATTTTTTTTCAGCAATTCATTTCAATAATATCTAAAAATCTAGATTGAGCTCTTTTCCTTTTGTTCTCTTTCATTTTTCACCCCTTGGAAACTTCCTTCATATTAAAACAAAATATTGTATTACAAAATCTTTCCCATTGTTTCATTTCAATCCTGGTACGTTAAGGACAACAGGAGTTCACACAAAACTAGCCCAATCTAATGAATTTCAAAACTCACACCCAAGACATCCCAATTCATCTGCTTCTGTTGTGAAAGACATCAGTTTTTGATGATGAACTCTGACGGTTGGTGAAAGGGTGTTCTCAAAGCAAGGCAAGTGCAGTTCACAGCACCATTCACCAGGGAGAGTCAGCAACAGCATTGTATCCCACTGCCCATGCTGCTTTCTATTCTTTATCACGGGGAAGGAAATGAAGAGCTGTACCAGGGTAAAATGGTTCTTGAACATCCTGGACTCATTTATGTATTGTGGATCGGGAAATGCCACGCAGATCCCAGTTTCTCCTTGAAATAAACTCGACATTTAAACTTTGTGAGCAGATAACCTTTGGGGAATAATGTAATTTAATTCAAAGAAATCCTAAACTCTCACATCCACATTGATGATGCTTCATTTCATGCCCTTCCAAATTGTGGCATGTAGGCTTCACAAGCAGGTCATTGTTGTGCGTCCACACGGAGCTCTGAGGAGACTCAGACCTCAAGCAGTTGTACTTTGCACTACCAAAGTTTTCATGTTACACTGAGTGCAGAATTCTGCAGATACCCAGAACAATAAGAACCTTGAACAAAAGCCACCACCACTGAAAAAGCAAAGGCTCTATTCTGCATCACAGCTTATGCCCTTGCATATTTACATTTCAGTGTGTGGACTTTTTTTTTCCTTTATTCATTTGATTAAGGGCATTGCTGGCTAGGCAGCATTTGACAATTTACATTAAATTATTAAATCCAGGTATTTATTGAATTCATATTCCGCCATGTGAAATGGCAAAATTTGAACCTGTGTCCTCAGAAGATTACGAAATGTGAGGCTGGATGAACACAGCAGGCCAAGCAGCATCTCAGGAGCACAAAAGCTGACGTTTCGGGCCTAGACCCTTCATCAGAGAGGGGGATGGGGAGAGGGAACTGGAATAAATAGGGAGAGAGGGGGAGGCGGACCGAAGATGGAGAGAAAAGAAGATAGGTAGGGAGAGTATAGGTGGGAGGTAGGGAGGGGATAGGTCAGTCCAGGGAAGACGGACAGGTCAAGGAGGTGGGATGAGGTTCGTAGGTAGGAGATGGAGGTGCGGCTTGGGGTGGGAGGAAGGGATGGGTGAGAGGAAGAACAGGTTAGGGAGGCAGAGACAGGTTGGACTGGTTTTGGGATGCAGTGGGTGGAGGGGAAGAGCTGGGCTGGTTGTGTTGTGCAGTGGGGGGAGGGGACGAACTGGGCTGGTTTTGGGATGCGGTGGGGGAAGGGGAGATTTTGAAGCTGGTGAAGTCCACATTGATACCATTGGGCTGCAGGGTTCCCAAGCGGAATATGAGTTGCTGTTCCTGCAACCTTTGGGTGGCATCATTGTGGCACTGCAGGAGGCACATGATGGACATGTCATCTAAAGAATGGGAGGAGGAGTGGAAATGGTTTGCGACTGGGAGGTGCAGTTGTTTATTGCGAACCGAGCAGAGGTGTTCTGCAAAGCGGTCCCCAAGCCTCCGCTTGGTTTCCCCAATGTAGAGGAAGCCACACCGGGTACAGTGGATGCAGTATACCACATTGACAGATGTGCAGGTGAACCTCTGCTTAATGTGGAAAGTCATCTTGGGGCCTGGGATAGGGGTGAGGGAGGAGGTGTGGGGGCAAGTGTAGCATTTCCTGCGGTTGCAGGGGAAGGTGCCGGGTGTGGTGGGGTTGGAGGGCAGTGTGGAGCGAACAAGGGAGTCACGGAGAGAGTGGTCTCTCCGGAAAGCAGACAGGGGTGGGGATGGAAAAATGTCTTGGGTGGTGGGGTCGGATTGTAGATGGCGGAAGTGTCGGAGGATGATGCGTTGTATCCGGAGGTTGGTGGGGTGGTGTGTGAGAACGAGGGGGATCCTCTTTGGGCGGTTGTGGCGGGGGCGGGGTGTGAGGGATGTGTTGCGGGAAATGCGGGAGACGCGGTCAAGGGCGTTCTCGACCACTGTGGGGGGAAAGTTGCGGTCCTTGAAGAACTTGGACATCTGGGATGTGCGGGAGTGGAATGCCTCATCGTGGGAGCATCACCCTCCTCAGAAGAAGATTATCTAGGTCTCTGGATTAACAGTCCAGCAATAATAGCTCTAGGCCATTACCTCCCTCTAGATGTAGTAGATGCAAACTGTTGACTCCCAGTGCCTGCTATGAAATGGTCTTGTGTAATGGGAACTTCAGGTTCAGCTTTAGATGCCTTGTTCTCATTACAGTTAGCTAGCCAATGTAACAAGAAAGAAAATGCTGTCTACAATGAAATGCTCAATTGCTTGAAACTGTAATTTTTTAAATGCATTCTTGGACAATGAACAAAGTACAAATTGAAGCCCATTTGTAGCTTTACATTATTGAATCAGTGGAAACATGATTACCATAACTGTCACTTGCAGCTCCTCCAATGTCAAGATTTTTAACCCACTCATGGACTAAAAATCATGCGTCTACCTTGTATGCAGAGACAACCATTTTGTTCAGTTACTGAAAAGTTAATTTGCAGTCTAATATGGGAAGTTTCACCATTTATGCCTTCAGAAGGACATATGGAAAACATTTCTTGACGTCAAGAATCTGTTTTCTTTCATTCTCACCACATTACTGATGGCATACCAGGAAGGTGAAAATAATCTCAAAGTTTATGTTGACTAGGTAAACATTATTTTTACTCTTCACGTGAATGGCTTTCAACCTTTATAGTAATGAAGAATAATAAATCTTTGTAATGAACCTCTTTCTATTTCAAACACTCAAAATCAGCATTAAAGACTCACAGGATTTTAGCACACCAAATTGAGTGTATGGGAATGTAACTGTCCTTGGACGAGTCCATATAGAGTCATAGAGCTGTACAGCACAGAAACAGATCCTGTGGTCCAACTCGTCCATGCTGACCAGATAATTTAACTTAATCTAGTCACATTTGCCAGTATTTGGCCCAAATATCTCTAAACAATTCCTTTTCATGTACTCAAACAGATGCTTTTAAATGTTGCAATTGTACCAGCCTCTACGATTTCCAGTGACAGCTCCTTCCTCCACCCTCTGTAAAAATATAGCCCCTTAGGGCCCTTTTAAATCTTTCCCCTCTCACCTCTAGTCTCGGACTCTTCCACCCATGCGGAAAAGACATTGTCTATTTATCCTATCCACATCCCTCATGATTTTATAAACTTCTATAAGGTCACCCCTCAGCCTCCAATGCTCCACTGAAAATAGTCCCAGCCTATCAGCCTCACCCTATAGCTCAAACCCTCTAAACATGGCAATATCCTTATAAATCTTTTCTGAACGCCTTCCAACTAATTGAAGTAGCACATTCATTACTCACTTTTTTGAAAAAGAAACATTCAATAATATGTCAAATACATTCCAGTTCAACAAAATAATTCAAGTTGTGAAGAACATATTGTTAATAAGTTTGGTAGTTGTACAATTCATTTTCAAGCTTATTTAATTTTGCTAGAATGGAGACTGATGAGGAGCAGAAATATTCATTTGTTTAATCATTAGAAAAAGCTTCCGTTTATGATAGTTCAGTGAAAATTATACAAATGTGCGTTGGTACTTATGCTTCCCTGTGTATTTTAGGCATTGTTTGCAAGCACAGTGACTGCATATTGTGTTAACCAAGACTCATCTACAGCCAAAACAATCTGCTTAAAAGTTGTTCTTTCTGTGCTGATGAAGTCATACAAAATATTCAGTATGGTGAGCTAGAAACTGAACCAATTTTCCTGTTTATTAGCCAGAAGCTGTTTGAAAGCTTTATTTTCTCTGGTGGTAAAACTGCGTGTTTTATTCCTTTGTGTGTTAGTGTCAGACAGTTCTTAATCCTCGTATGTCAAGACTGACTGATTGTTGAATTAAAATAACATGAATATGTTAACTAATGCACTTGGAGAGGAATTAACATTGTCTTTTTTATTAATGCATTATCAAGGAAAAATCAATAGAAATGTACAACATAACAGGTTTGTTCAAATTCAGGTTTAACATGAAATAAAATGCTTTACTCAAGACATTAATTATGGTGTTATGATTCTATTTCACTTTCTGATATTAAATATATGTTTGTTAATATCTTGAATTCATCTATTTGTCGGTGAATAGTAGGGCTGAGGAATGGAATGCATTCTCACTTCAGAGAGTATATGATGTTTACATAAGGATGAAAAGGATGATTAAATCAGGCTTATGATTGATATACATACATAAAATTTGGATTCTGCATTAATATTATGTCAACCTAAATCACATTTTGTTTATGTTTGAAACATAAATAATATATTACAGAGTGTTCTGTTGAAATAAAACTCTTACTGAATCAGTGTAATTTGTTACTAATCTTATAATCGTTAAATCTCTCCAAATACTTTATGCAAAGCAATTTTGCTCTCCTCTCCAGAGCAGCTATCAGATGTTTCAGTGTATGTTTCCCTCCAGTACCTCTGTCAGACTTGTGGTTGAAGACAATCCTGTACTTGGCAGTAAACTTAATACTATTGATTCTTTTTCTGATGCAATGCTGTGTTCATTTGTTGTGAGTGATTGGATTTTTAGCTGCTTGGCAACCTCCAAGATGGTTAAAGCTGAGTGATGGATAAAACCACTGAATAAGGCAAGGGCTAAGCACCCTGGCCTTTGGAGTATCCAGCTCAAACATCCAAATTTTTACAGATTAATTTGTAGAAGTATTAAGATAATTTCTTTTTCTGGTAATGCGGTGTGGTTAACATATAACTGCAAATTGAGACATGACTGCAGCTTGACTACACACAGGAACTAGAGTATAGAGGGAAAGTATTACAATGATTCTGATTGTCAGTTTGTTTGATTCTACTTCGAAGGAAAGTTTAGAATTCTATATTAAGTATGAGGGAGATTTTATTTGATGGTTATCCCAATAATTGCTGCAGAGAAATTTCCATAAGTACTTTGACTGAAAACTGGAGAGATTTATTGGTTAAGAAAGTAGTCAACATTGATTCTAAGCATAATAGCTAATTTTAAGATTTATTTCATATTTAGGTGCATGAAAAATGCAGTTTTGTTAATATATGAAATGAAGGCAAAATCAAAATTTGTCCATTCTTTGATGTACCTGAAGCTGAAACCACATGTGATGTAATACTCAGCATTAAAACGACAACCTGACTTGAAGAAGTTATAAACATAACTGGAGCAGGAATAGAAAATATATGCATTTGATTCATTTAGCTATAATTTCTGGCAGTTCTTTGAAATTCATATTATTCCAAAAAGAATAATTACAAGATGCATTTACAAAGCACGTTTAGGGCAGGAAAATGTTGGAAAGAAAATAATGAAGATTGCATGTGGAAGGAGCTACTTAGAAGTATGATCAAATGTTTGGTGTATTTTTAAAGAAGGAATAATAGAGGGTTTATAGATTGATTTCCAGAGCGTGGTGTCGCGACAACTGAAATGATAGCACTGAATTGAAGGTAAAGGAAGAGAGAGAATAGACAAAAACTTAAATTAGAATGTGTAAGAAAGTAATCAGGGGATATTGTTCTGGAGAAGATTCTGAAGATATCTGTTTATGGTTAAGGGAGTTTACCAAGACGCTGGTGGAGTGATGTGATGCTGTATGGAGGAACTGAGCTACATAAAAATTTGGATAGAAGGAACAAAACGTTGGATATGAATTTGAATTAGGAGCAAAAGTGGGTCATTCAGGCCATGAGCCTGCTTTGCCATTTATTAAGGTCATGGCTGATCTGTTTCTGATACAAACTCCACATTCCCACCAGCCTGATTAACCCTCAGTTCCTTTGCTTATGCACAATGTATCCACCTTAGCCTTAAAAATATATATTGACACACCTATAATGCCTTGAGAAGCAGAGAGTTCCAAATGTTGCACTAGCTTTCAAAGAGAACCTTTACCCCACGTGTCTATTTTAGTGGGCAAACTAATTTTTAAATTGCTCTGAAGTCACCCACTGGAAGAAACATCTTCTCCACATCCACGTTGCCAAAAGCCTTCAGAATTAAATGTATTTCAAGTAAGTCACTCTCACTCTCCTAAACTCCAGTTGAAGCAAGCCCAGTGTCTCCAACATTTCCTCACAGCGCAGCCCAATCATTCTGCGTAGGAATGTAGTAAACCTTCTCTGAGCTGCCTCCAACACATTCACATCTTTTGTAAGGTATAAGACAAAACTGCACTCAAAAATTGAGGTGTGCTCTCACCGTTGCCTTGTAAAACCAAAACATAACAACTTTGCTTTTATTCCTCTTGTAATAAAGGATAATTTTCCATTAGCCATTAACCTATTAATTATAAGCCATAATTACTTGCATTAAATTTTTGTCATTCCTGAACTAGCACACCTGGATCCATCTCAAACTTTACAGCGGTTCTCTGTTTAGATAATACTCTGCTTTTTAATTTTTCCTGCCAAAGTAAACAACTTTACAGCTTCCCACATTATACTCCATCTGCCAGACTTTTGCCTAGTTACTCACCAATCCATACCTATCTGCAATGTCACTGTGTCCTCTTTGCAAATACTTTCTTACTTATCTTTGTGTCATCTGTGAATTTAGTTACCATGCCTTTATTCCCCTCACTGAAGTAATTAATATAAACTGTAAAGGGTAGGGCTTTGAGGGATTCTCGTTGTTCAAAGGCTGCAGAGCAGTTGAGTTGAATCAGGAAGAATAATGCAGTATCACTATTACTGAGAATGTTGTTGGGGCTTTGGTTAAAGCCTTTTTTGGTTCTAGTGTAAAAGCAAAAGCTGTGTGAAAGGATTCAAAGAGCAGATATTAGTACGTCAAATATGGTGGATGGGAGAAAATCATGGCTGTATGAACTGCTTCTTTTTTTGAGCTTTTCTTTTAAGAGCTGCAGGTGATTTTCTTAAATTCTTGGAGCAGTAATTACTGTAATAAAAGCTCTTGCCTTGTTTTGGAACTTAGGAAAAAAAGATTAAAACAATGGGCCTTTAAAAACAGGAGAAAAGACAGACTGCAGGAGTCCACGTGACAGTTTGAAAAACGGAGCAATGAACTTTCACAGCTGACTGCCTGTCCTACGAAATTACAAACATCTCTGGACATGGGAATTGGATCTAAGAAAAAATAAACAAACAGCTGACCTTGGAGAAATGATATTATTGGGAACTGCTCACAGCTGGGAATCAGATAAGTGTTTCTTCAGTCATATAAAACATGAGTCTTAATCTGTTTTTATTTTGTAAGCCTACAATAGTGAGAAGAACAGATTTTTCTACATTTGTTTTATTGAGATTTATCTCTTGATTGAACTTATTTTTAATATAAAACATAGATACTAAGTTATCTTAGAGCAGTGTTTTTAGAGCAGTAAGACTGTGCTATTTTCTGGGTCCGTAGATTGTTAAAGTGCTTCAGTGTTTACTTGGAGAAGAATATGGAAACTACTGAACTTGGAAAAATAAATAGTGAACGTTCTCGGGACACGGTGTTCAAAACCCACCACGGTAAATGGTGGAAATTAAATTAAGTAAAATAAATCTGGAATTAATGATCTAAATGACAACCATGAATCCATTTTCAATTGTCAGAGAAACACACCTGTTTCACAACTGTCCCTTAGGGAAGAAAATCTGTCATTCTTAACTGGTCTGGCCTACGTGTAACTATAGATCCACAGCAATGTGATTGACTTTGAACTGCCTCTGGGCAATTAAGGATGGACAACAAATGCTGGCTTAGCCAGAAATGCCCATATTGCTTGAGGGAACACCAAAAAAAACTATCATCAATAGCCACGGTTGGCCAGCTTATTTAAGAAAGTTGGTCAGGAAAACCTGGGAACTATAGACCGGTTAGCTTGATGTTAGTAGTGTGTAAGTTGTTGGAGTGAATCCTGAGGGACAGAATTTATGTGCATTTGGAGAGACAAATGGATAGGGTTCATCAGCATGGTTCTGTGTGGAGGAAATCATGTCTCACTAACTCAACTGAGTTTTTTGAAGAAGTGACAAGGAAGATTGATGAGGGCAGAATGGTGGAGATTGTCGACATGGGTTTTAGTAAGGGATTTCACAAGGTTCCGCATAGTAGACTGGTTAGCAAGGCTAGATCACATGGAATATGGAGAAAACTAGCTATTTGGACACAAAAGTGGCTCAAAGGTGGGTGACAGAAGTTGGTGGTGGAGGGTTGCTTTTTGGACTGGAGGCCTGTGTTCAATGGTGTGCTGTAAGGATTGCTGCTAGGTTCAATGTTTTCTGTTATTTATATAAATGATTTGGAAGTGAATATAGGAGGGGTGGTTCGTAAGTGTGCAGATGACACCAATATTTTGATTTAGTGGACAGCAAAGAAGGTCACCTCAGAGTACAAAGGGACCTTGATCAGGTGGGCCAATGGGCTGAGAAGTGGCAAATGGAGTTCAGTTTAGGTACATTTAACGTGCTGTATTTTGGTAGGACAAATCAAGGCAAGGTATGTACAGTTAATGGCAAGGCCCCAGAGAGTGTTGCCAAACAAAGAGACCTTGGGGTGCAGGATCATTGTTCTTTCAAAGCAAATTCATTGGTAGATAGGTTAGTGAAGAATGCATTTGATATGCTTGCCTTTATTGAGTATAGGAGGTGGGAGGTCATGTTGCACTGTACAGGACATTGGATAGACCACTTTTGAAATATTGTATTCAATTCTGGTTTCCATGCTATCAGAAAGTTGTTCAAACCTTGATACTTTATATTAAGAGTAGTTGTTTTTACCTTCGAAATTAATATAAATATTGCATGAATATTCATACATTAGCTTTAAAGCTGAAGGAATTCAATGTTTTTAATTAGAATTACCCAACAAATAATCTCTGTTATCAATATTGCCAATGTATTGCCAATATGGAAACAATAGCAGATTTTACTGAGCACCAATCGAAATGGTGGCTGGACTGAGTTTCCAGCCACATTGATATTAGGACTAGCCAATTATAGTGCACATAAACAAACAAATTCCTCTATGAAAGTCCAATAATGACTCAGTTAATAGTTCTCAAAAAGGCAGAGTTTTTTTTATTTGCCCATATGCTCGTAACATTCATGATTAGCCTTACTGTCCGTCATTAAAAAGCAATGTAATCATAGGAAGCAATATGTTGTATTCAGTTGTACTAACCTCCATTAGCTTTGTGATGCAAAATTATGGGTTTCAGACTACATACTAGCCATTCATTGTGGGAATGATTTGATTTTTTTGTAAATACTATAAGCAGTGATTTTTATCCCTGCTTGATCGATAGTTCCAT
Organism: Stegostoma tigrinum; assembly: GCF_030684315.1. Lineage (NCBI taxonomy): Eukaryota > Metazoa > Chordata > Chondrichthyes > Orectolobiformes > Stegostomatidae > Stegostoma > Stegostoma tigrinum. The sequence continues at coordinate 30,341,238 of NC_081374.1, forward strand.
TCAAATGAAAACTGGTAAGAAACAACTTGTTGTTGATCTAATATTGCTCTGTTCAAAGTGTTGGAAAAAAGTATTAATATCTCCAACCGAGTGCAAAAATGTTTGGTACTAGTTGTAAGATAATCTGCCTGCTAGTCTCTCACCATTCTAGATCAACAACAGAATCAAAGTGCTTAGCCAAATAGCTTGAAACTTTAAAAATGAAGAATAAAACTTAACATAATAAAGAATTTGAGAATTAGCTTACTGGCATTGAATCTACTTATCTACTTATAACATCAACGTATCTACTTATAGCATCAAGATCAGGCATCCCTTCTCGCTATAGTTTTGTGAGCAGCGTGCAGTTAGCTTTGCAGGTCCAATGCAATCTGTCAGTGGATTCATGAATTAATTTATCCATCAGGGGTCTAGTCAGTCAGCAGTTGGATCTGCCCATTAAAACCGGGCTTTAAATTTAGCACCAGCAGAATGAATGCTAGAACACTCTCGTTGCGCAATCATATCCACTGGTCCTGCTGTGTGAATCCATGAGTTGGGTGCCAAAGAGATCGGATATGTAATAAATGAGGCAAAGAGCAGAAAAATGTATGAGCAAAGTGCTGGGAGGCTTTGCAGGCACCATGCATATCAATCTACAAATCACTTTTACTCAAAATAGCAATACCCAGTCCATGATCTCAATCCATGACACTTTAAAGGCTACATAAAAGCCAGAAGGCTACAATACATTTTGTCCTTCCTGTTTCATTTTCTGCCTTTAGTTTAACCATATGAATGAAGTGATATGTATTTATAGATATCTGCAAAGATTCTGTTCTATCAGGTGTGTCACGTTAAGTGCTGATCATTTCAAAGTCAATAATTGTATTTCAGGTAATCATTACGTTCAATACGTTGACATAACCCAGACGGAGACATGAAATACAATTCTTTACCATTACCCTGTCAAAGGCTTGGAGGAGTGTCATATTATTTAAACAATATTCTTGCTAAATTTGGTAATGTACAGTTTCAAACTTAAACATTTAGAATTTTCAATACCAGTCTGCGTTTGGCACATGAAGAGATTGGAAGTGCTGGGAGGCTCCACACAGATACCTGAAGCTGGAATTGAGCTAAATTTAAAACTCAGTTTTAACGGGCAGATCCAATTGCTGACTGACTAGACCCCTGATGGATAAATTAATTCACGAATCCACTGACTGATTGCATTGGATCTGCAAAGCTAACTGCACACTGCTCACAAAACTATAACGAGAAGGGATGCCTGATCTTGTTGCTCTAAGTAGATAGCTTACAGTGTTTAAGCCTTCGGACTGTAAGCAGATACTGGCCTTGAATGACTATTTCGGGACCCCCTTAATGACGGCAGAACCCATGATTTCATTGAGTACTATCACTCCCTCACATTTTAGACATGACCAGTTGATCGATGCAGAAACAGTGTGTTTATCAGTTACATGCTGATAGGGTGAGAGCGATGTGGTATTGTGCCATACAGTGGGATGCTCACCTCCTTGACCAAGGAATGCTATTAAGTATCCCAAGCTGCCTGGCTTTGTATCCACATTAAACCACAAGGCAAGACAGAAATACTATGAATCTTTAAAGTTCAGCTGAGGGAGAAATGTTCAAAATGGTAAGGCATGCAGGGCTACTGTTGGTATCCAGATAGGTGCAAAATGAGTACGTGAGCATCAAGGCAGCAAGTGTGCAACCCTGACCCACAGTTAGTCCAGTCTGAGCTTGGTACCTGTCCCTGCACACAAGTTGGTCTTGCAGCAGCATTCAGATTAGAGGTGCTTGGGTGCTCCCAAGTGCAGCATTAAAGTGCAGAATTGTGAATAAGTGAATCAGAGTTGTGCAATGATGCTTGTATGTTTCACATGTCAACGTCCATACAAATGTGGTATGTACAGTTACTGTCCGAGGGGTGTGCCCTGATAATGTTGGTGCTGTGTGTCTAGGGTGGAGATCCAAATCCAGTCTGAAGTCCCCAAGTACCCACTTTGATTTTCTATTCAGAGGGTGTGAAAATGGAACACTGCACATCAATGAAGCAAGATTATGTCATAATGAGAGTGATAATCCAAGGTAAAAGGCCTCTCACCTCCCACTAGCCTAAATCTTGTCTCAACATTCAGGACCTGGTAGAAAAAGGCAACGTTTCGGTCTTGACATCTCACTTAATTTTCCCACATTTCTCAACATAGCCCATGTTGTTTAGGACTTTGGAGCATTCTGTCCATATGTCTACAGTTTATCACGAAACTCATATTACATAGTAATTATTTTTGTTGACAGTTTATCCTTAAGCAAAAGGATATGTGAACATCACAGTAGCTACAATCGCCAAAATTTAATGAAGGATTTACTGGAGTTTAAGAAAAGTCTGGAACTAATACTTTCAAAAGTCACACAATGTCCTGCATTCATCCTAAATGCTTTTATGTCCACTGTTATGATCATAGCTGATGCCCTTACTAGTTAAGTCAGATGCCAGTCTGAAATCTGGCTTAATAGATTTTTTTTATTGCTGTTTACACAAGGAAGGTATCTCACTGAAATATAAGATGGCAATGCTGCAGGTTAGGTTTTAACAATAAAACAGATGTTCATTAGACAAAAGAAATAAGATAATGTAAAATAAACCAAACTAATTGTATATATCTCATGTTTAGAGATTTTTTTTAAACTGACAGTGAAATATAATATTAATCTCAACAGCAAATCGTCTTCTCTATCACACATTGAATCTGAATTAGTTGTGGCTTCAGTCCTCTTGCCTGGAGAATCTGATAGTCTCTTCATGTGCCAAACGCAGACTTTGTCAACTTCACATAACTCCTCCAGGCGTTAATTAAACACTTCTGGTCTGAAAATTTTAAAATAAGTTCCTTACTCTTGGGTGTCTTTTCTTTCAATAGTTCAAAACTATCTCACCTTATCAGGAGTAATTATTTTGCATGTTGTGTTAGTCAGGGCTTTTGCAAATCTCAACTAAAACACAAGAGCTTCCTGCAAGCTATAGCTGTTTCCCTTAATCAGAAGAACAAGCCCCATAGCTTGCAACTCAAGGCCTAATACACAATTGTTAAGTGAATAAGTGAATCAGAGTTTGCTTATAAATAAACTCTCCTAATGAAAACAAAACCCATTATCCTCCAAGAACTATCTCTCTGAGACTGATTTTGCAAAAAAACAAGCCCAAGGCTACAGGAATACTTTAAAGATACTCAGCAAACACCCTGAAACACACAGATCAAGACCCACATGCCACAAGATCAAATTGAATCTCTAAAATAAATTATATTAAAACATAACACAGTGGCTCAATGGTTAGCACATGTGCCTCACAGTGCTGGCGACAAGGGTTCAATTCCAGCTTCAGGTATTTGTGTGGAGTTTGCACATTCTCCCCGTGTCTATGTGGGTTTCCTCAGGAGCTAAATTGCTCAAAGTAACCAGGGATATGCAGGCTAGGTAGATTAGCCATGAGAAATTTGGTGTTATGGGAATGGGGTGTCGTGGGGGTGGAGGATTCCGAGTGGGATGCTCTTTGGAGAGTAGGTGTGGACTCAATGGGCCGAATGGCCTGCTTCCACACTGTAGGGATTCTATAATTTGATGATTCTATAAATAAAGCACACATTACATCATACCACAGTTTTTAATAAAAATGGTTTGAAATTTGTAACATTTTCTTACATGAATTGGCTTGATGAAAAAAGAATTTTTGCAGGTATGTTGCACATTCTTAAAAAATTCAATGTCCTAAACTGCAGCTTTGCAAAGTGCTATCATGGCTATGGGAGGAAGGCAAGGCAAATAGCCAAAAACATGCCTGGACAGGAAGCGGTGATTAATTTTTAACATCTTGCAAGATGGAGAGTTATGTTTGCGCTTTGATGAAAACACTTCTCGTGGTATTGAGTTTCAAGTAGAATAGAACCACAGAGTCAAAAAAGGGACATAGCATTAGAATTGGTTACAGAGCTAAGTTAAATCAAGGCCATGAAATAATTTACAAATTGAAACGTTTTAAAAACAACATGCTGGGAATTAGACAGTTTCGGCAGGCAGCTACATTGACGATTGTCAATTACAGGATTTATTCTGGGATTAAATGTAAGAACCAGTGTTCTGGATGTGATGAGCTTGTATATGTTGAATTCAAGAATGCTGGCAAGAAGACCATCTGAAAATATGAAGAAAGCCTAGATGTTGGCTTCACTAGTGATGCACTAATTTTCCGAACAAATATGCAGTGATGTGGGTGTGTGATAAATATACTTTATTCAAGCTGATCCCTTTGGATGAAAGGGGATTTTGATTCATTTAAGAGGCCTCATGCTTTTAACATGCCAAAGCTGTAATGCTAGTCAAGTGTGGAAAGAACATTATTATAAGTACGTATAGGAAGGATGTTCTTAAACTGAGGGGGTGCAGCAAAGAATTACAAGGATGTTGCTGGGGCTGTAGGGTTTCAGATCTAGAGAGACAGTGAATAGGCTGGGGCTTCTTTCCCTGCAGCGTTGGAAACTGAGGGGTGACCTTACAGAGGTTTATAAAACTATGAGGGACATGGAGTGAATAGCCAAGATTTTTTTTAAGATGGAGGAGTCCAATTCTAGAGGTCATGGGTTTAAGATGAGAGGGGAAAGATATAAAAAGGACCTGAGGAGTTAACTTTTTCATACAGAGGGTGGTGTGAGTATGGAACGAGCTGCCAGAGGAAGTGGTGGAGGCTGGTACAATCACAACATTTAAAAGGCAACTCAATGGCATATGATGAGGAAGGGTTGAGAGAGATATGGGCCAAATGCTGGCAAATGGAATAAGTCAGGCTGGGTTGTCTGGTTGGCTCAGGTGAATTGGACTGAAGGGTCTGTGTATGTGTTGTATGATTCTAGCTTACGTAAGGGATTAGTCGGTTTGATGTCGTTTCTAAAAATAAATTTAGTATTGTTGCGCCAAAAGAAGAGAGAATGGTTCTAATTTAGTGGACTGCAAATAGATGTAGAAATTTAAATATCATATTATGAGTGGGTACACTACAAGGAGATCATATGTCATATTTAATTCTTTTCAGCTCAGTAAGTGGAAGGATGATGCCTTATAGATCACTGTTATCTGTATATACGAGTAAGGGAATTGTAAAAAAATGTGCTCTGCTGGGGCAGCTTGGTGGTCATGTAGGGGCACGGCCATTGTGAGGTACCTTCAAATAATGGAGAAAGTAATATAAAGATCAGAGGGATAAGGCTGAATGGCCCTCCTTATACTCTATCAACATCACAGAATGATACATCGTCCACTAATTGTATGATTTAAACAAGGTCAATAGTTCTTAATGATTTAACAAGGTGCCAGAAAAATGGAGAAGAACAGAGCAGGTAAGCAAAAAGTATTTTCCAATCAATAATGCAATTTGCTGTGCCATGTCTAACACCAAACACAAGGCTGTACACCGCAATTTTTTTTCTTTAATTAAGTCTTATATCTATGGATAGAGAATCTCCATAAATAATGAAACAGAATATTTTTATGTTTGATTTAGAAATAACTCAGTGGGAATGAATGGTTACTATTGGCAGGTGCTCTCTACTGATTCACAAGAATGGAAAATAGAAATAATGAGAGTAGCCTCAAGAACCGGTACCATGTAAGGATTCATAATGGTGACTTTTTAAATTAGTGGCATTATTTACACATTTACGGAGATTAAATCAATTAAGCTAATCAAGTAGATAAAAAGCATATGGAGAAAACAGAAAGCATCCAGTGAGTAGCACTGACACCCTTCACTGTTGCTATGCTGGGGTGTTATAATGTGCATGGCCTCAGGCACTGTCTGGAAGTCAAGGTGCCAGAAAGTCTGATCGATAGTTCTCCAATACACAATCCTCAGGCAGTCGGTAACTAGCTCCCTTGAACCTTTGTGGCCTCTTTGAACTTAGTTTCTCTGTTCTCTGTTGCTGATATCTGCTGGCTGTGGATTAATTTAGTTTGGCGTTTCTTTCTGCCAGGCCCAATTTCTCCAGCCGTGGGTCAATTAAGAATGTCCAATTTTGGGCCTTGGTTGACTGACCACAAAGCTGATATCAAAGAATTGTTTGATACTGTATGTACACTATCAATTAAGAGTTTAATCAAATAGAAATTTTATTCCTAGAAAGAATAAAAACTAACCTTTAGATGAAAATGGACAAAGGGACAACAGTTATTCTGATCCTTCCGTTGTCCTGTGTTCTTTACTTCAAATGATTCAGACAAGTGATTAACTAAACAGATTTCCAGTTCCCAAATAGGGTTTATCAACAGTAAAAGGGCTATGTTCTTTAGATATAAGATGTACTAGTAGAAATTGACTGAAGACCAAGGGAAGAGTTTGCAAATACTTCATCGTGAGAGAAGGATGCTTCTTTTATAACTTTAAGGAGATGGATACACACTGTGCCGTCCTCAATTCTGATGGGGTTTTTTTGTCCATTTCACTAATGCATCATATCCAAATTGCTACTTAGCAAACATAATAAACAATTTCTTACAAATTGCCCCTGTTTGGTAATTGTGGTCACAAGTCCCCAAAATCTAACAGGTTAAAAAGAAATACCAGTGACAGAAATGTTGTGAAATGGGAATTAGAATGTAAAATGAGCAGCATGCAGTGTTTCAAAATCTGTTAATGTATTATACAGCAACAAATTGTATTCCTGTAGCACCTTCAAACAATATAAAGCATCCAAAGGTGTTTCACAGGAAGGCATAAATAAAGTTTGACATGGAGCTGCATAAGGAGGTATTAAGAGAGTTGACCAAAAGCTTGACGAAAGAGATAAAATATAAGCAATGTTAAAACAGAAAGAGAAGCAGCTAGATGAACTGACTTAGGGAGAAAATTCTAAGGTTTAGATCCCAGGCAGCTGAAAATGCCATCATCAGTGAAGGAAAGTGGAGTGATTAAGGTTACAGTCGTGCTAATTGATACCTAACTTAGAGGGACCCAGAGATTGAAGGATGTTACAGGCCAAAATCATGGAGGAATTTGTAACAAGGAGAAGAATTTTAAAGCCAGGTATTGTTAGACTGGGAGCCAATATAAATCAGAAAACTGGGAGGTAACTGATGAAGAGGACACCAAAGCTTTAGATTAGGTCAATTCACGAAAGAAGACCGGAAGACAAGTGAGCTTGGGAATAATCAACTATGAAAGCAACAAAGCTACTGCCCAAAGGTATTAACAACAGATGAGCTGCGGCAAGATAGAAGACTGGAGATATTATGGAGGTGAAGGTAAGATGTTTGGTTTGAAGTTCATCTCCAGGTCAAATTGAAAGCAAGTTTGCAAATAGCCTGGTTTAAATTGAAGTATTTGCCAGGAGAGTGAGGAACTCTTGGCTATGGAAATGATTTGTGGCAGGTACTGAAGACCATGGATTTCAATATTCCCAATATTTTATTGGAGAAAATCGCAAGTTATTCAGTAGTGGATATTTGACAGTGGAGGCGTTGAAAGATGTGACAGTGGAGCAGAATTGGATGTCATTATCTTAAATATGAAATCTGACATAGGTTTTAGAAGATGCTATCAGGAGGGGGACAGAATGTGTTTGAAAAGCTATGACCCTTCTGCGGTTCTCTTGAGATAATATATGAATAATATATATTAAGTGTTGGTACTAGGAAATTCATAGCTTTAATGATTGTCAATATACCAAATATATTTGGGGCAGCACGGTGGCTCAGTGGTTAGCACTGCAGCCTCACAGCTCCAGAGACCCGGTTCGATTCCAGCCTCAGGCGACTGTCTGTGTGGAGTTTGTGCGTTCTCCCCGTGTCTACGTGGGTTTCCTCCAGGTGCTCCGGTTTCATTCCACAGACCAAAGATGTGCAGGCTAGGTGGATTGGCCATGCTAAATTGCCCGTAGTGTTCAGGGGTCTGTGGATTATAGGTAGATGGGTCTGGGTGGGATGCTTCAAGGGGTGGTGTGGACTTGTTGGGCTGAAAGGCCTGTTTCCACACTGTAGGTAATCTAATCTATGTTTTTGGACACTTCATGAAATAATACTGTAATTTACATGTTTTTCAAAAAACCACATTGAAATATTAGTAAAGAATTAAACAGCACAACTCATCATCATCATCTAGCAGAATAATAAATGAGGGCCAAATCTTCACTTACGATTTGAAACTAATCCCATAGTTAACAACAGACACTTGAGGAAGCTGTTACAAGTCAGACCTATATCAATTTCTGCAGGTACACAAGTTTAAATTCTGCACAGATTGTGGCAGATTCATTAGTCCGAAAGGGAATATAGATTATTAATACAACATTACATGGATGAATACATACATTTAGCAAGAAAACAAAAAAGAAAGTAGATAGTGGCAGTAAGTTTGAGATTTGTAGTCACGTGTAGGGAGCCTGTCACTTTTGGTATTGATTTACTTTTTGAGAATGATAACACATTAAAAAGGTCAGAGCTTACTGGAATGGAATGCACATTACTGATTAGATTTTGGTCTGTCAGGGCCGACCAATATGGCATTTCCTCAACCAGTGAAATTTAACAATCGAGAAATAAACTGGAATAACAGAGAAGGCAGATGGTTTGCAGGTATGGATGGAGTTAAAAGAAGGAAAGAAAAAATGGATTAAGAGAAAGAAAAGAGTCAAAAGGGAAATGTAAATAAAAATATTAGCAACATTTCACCATCAGCATTAACGCCAAGCCAAGTTTCAATTTTTCACTTTCTGGGCTCAGCCAGCCATTCTTTTTGTCCCCTTTTCAGTTGCACACAATCACTGATGGTCAAGGCTGTGTCCTTATTAGGTGACAAATCTTAGTGAGTGCTCTACCTAGCACTGGTGGGTTTCTTCAGAGTGGCCAGGCAGTAGAAGCATTGTTCAAGCATTCCAATGCTAATCCAAATCATATTACGTGCCACAATATGGCTCTTGCTGCAAGCTACCCATGTACGTCTGGGTTGTGCTCTATCGTGAAGTGGTCAGCAGATAGCTTTCTCCAAGAATACACTAACTGGTTTATGGTGATGATTCCAACACATAGTACAGTGAATTGTTAGACAATGAAGGCACCAGTCAGGACACAAGGCATCTGCATGATCCATGCAGGCACACACACCAGCTTTGCATTGGCAGGGTGGCTGCCTTTTGGCTACAATCCATTTTAGAATCCCAGCTGCAACATTGGCATCTATCTGACTATCTGGAAAATTGCTGGATTCTGCCCTGTTCATAAAAGGGAGAACAATTCATATTTGGCTATTATCATCCAACCAGACAACATGCGATCATTGTTGAAGTTTTGGAAGGTATAATTTAAAATTTATCATTCAACACTTTCTCAGCAATAACCTGTTCACTGAAGGTCAGTTTGGGTTTCATGAAGGCCAATGAATCCAACAGTCAGTACAGCCTTTGTCCAACATGTCAAAACAACTAAATTCTAAAGGTGAGGTAAAGATCACTATCCCTGACACTATAGAGCCTTGGTAAAATTGAAGCCAATGGGAGTCGGGGAGCCTGTCCGTTATTTGGAGTGATGCTTAGCATTGTTTATAGCTATTGGAGGTCAAGCATTTCAGCTACAAGACATTGTCAGAGCAGTTCCTCGAAGTAACATCCTAGGCTCACCATCTTCAGTTGCTTCATCAATGACACCCCTGCCCCAACCCATTTGTTATAAGGTCAGAAGTGGGGATATTTGCTAATGTTTGGCATGACATTTCACAACATTCTCAACTCTTCAGGTACTGAAGCAGCTCATATCCGCATGCAGCTAGGATTGGAAGTATTCCGACTTGGGATGACAAGAATCAAGTAACATTCCTGCCACCCAAGTTCCTGGAAATGATTATGTTCCAACTGTAGCTAATCTAACTACCTCCCCATAACATTCAAAATTCACTATTAAATCCTTACCATTAACAACTTTTGGATTACCATTTACCAAAAGCTTAACTTAGCAGGCATACAAGTATGAGGATTACAATAGACAAATAGAGGCCAAGAATTCTACAAGTAACGTGCCTCCCCACTCCCAAAGCCAGTTGAACATCTAGAATGCACAATTAAAACTGAAAGAACTGAGGATGCTGTAATTCAGGAACAAAACCAGAAGTTTCTGGCAATGCTCAGCAGGTCTGGCAGCACCTGTTAAGAAAAAAATCTGAGTTTACGTTTTGGGTTCAGAACTGAGGAGTTCTGAAGAAGGGCCAACAGACCTGAAAAGTTAACTTTGATTACATTTTCACAGATGCTACTAAAGACCTGCTGAGCTTTTCTAGCAACTTATGTTTTTGATCTAGAAGGCATAAATCCCACTGAGATACAACACTGTGTGCCCACTTGGCAAATTGATAATACTGCCGAGATCAGACAAGTGGCAGACAAAGCCCTGTAGTCACAACAAGCTAGCACACACTCAGCAGGCTGAAAGGCCTCTTTCTGTCCTTTAAATATCTATGATATTATGATTTGTGTTTTTGGTATTTCAACTAATAAACTGTAACAGAAATTTATCGCATACAAAATAATAACGTCTCGTCATGTTTTGTGTTTGCTTGCTGAACCCACATTGAAATGCAGAGCTTCATTATCGCGGAATGAGAAGAAAAAGCTGTGCACCAATATGATTTTGTCTCATTGAAAATAGCAACATTTTAAAATGGAGCACTTGGTTTCCTTATTTCCTACTATACAGATACATTTTAACAATATTAATAGCTTCTTATATTGTTTTTCTCTTTTTAGTTAAGCCCTTTCAAGACAAAACATATACAAGAAAGTAACAACAACCCCAATGTTTTAGAGTGTTTCTATTATCCAGGAAAATAAGTGTCTTCCAAAAACAAATTGGTTACAATTTTTAAAAAAAGTCATGTCACCAGCAAAAGCTAGATCTCAGCAAATTGTTTCTTCTTTTACATGGCCACCTTGAAGTTCTCAATGATATTACCCCTGCTAATATCAGCCATGGTTCAACTGGCGCATGCATTTCTGAGTCAGAAAATCAGGAGCTCAATTCCCATCCCATTCCATATATTTGTGCACTTTATTAGGTCAAGGCAAGACTGATGGAGTGCTGCCCTGTCAGAGGTTCCAACATTTTTGGAAGCAACAAATAACTAAGATTCTGTCTATTCTCGGATAGACTTACAGATTCCCTATCAAAGACCAGAGGAGGTCCTCCCTTTTGGGCAATACCCATTACCCATCAAATGTTCATAAAACTAATTATAGGATGATGAGAAGATTTTTTGTTCTTGGATATCTTGGCTGTCACATTTCCATCATCAGAATAGGACATAAATAATAAAACAGTACAGGACAGGGATAACCCCATCAGTCCACCATGTCGGTGTTCACCATTACACCATTCTGAACTAATCCTATCTACCAGTACGTAGTCCATATCTCTCAATTTCCTATCTGTTCTTGTGTCTATCTAAACACTTTTTAAATGTTACTAACACATCTGCTTTCCTGCTCCTCTGATGCTCCTTGGCCTGCTGTGTTCATCCATCTCTACACCTTAGTATCTCTGCTTCTCATGTCACCCTTCAGCCTCCGATGCTGTAGCGAAAATAATGCAGATTTGTCCAGCCTTTCCTTATACATTATACATTCCAATCTCTTCTGCAACTCTCCAAGGCATCCACATCCTTTCTATTGTGTGACATTCAGAACTACACATGATACGCCAAATATGGCCTCACTAAAGCTCTAAACAGCTGTAACTTGAATTGCCAACTTTTATACTTATTGCTCCAATCGATGAAGGCAAGAAAGCCATGCACCTTATTTCCAACCACCTTATCTACTTGCACTGCCACTCTCAGGGAGCTTTGAACTTACACCCCAAGATCCTCTGTATATCATTACCTCCTAAGATTCCGGCTACTTACTGCAAACCTTCTTCTAACGTTTCAACTTCTAAAATGCATCACCTCACACTTGCCTGGAATGCACTCTATCTGCTACTTCTATATCCAACTTTCTAGCTAAAGTCATGCGGTATCCTTTGACAACCTTCCTCACTATCGGTAACTCCTTCAATTTTTATGTCATCTGCAAACTTGCATATCAGACACAATTTTCATCCAAGTTATTCATTTATATTACTAACAACAGAGGTCCCAGTACTGATCCTTGCAGAACACCACTCGTCACAGACCTTCAGTCAGAAAAAAACACCTCTCCACAACTAACCTCTGCTTTCTATGACCAAGCCAATTTTCAATCCAACTTACCAACTCACTGTTAATCCCATGTGGCTCAATTTTCTGGAATAGCCTATGACGAGGGGCCTTGTTGAAAGCTTTAGTAAAATGTAGGTAAAGAGTATCTGCTGCTCTAACCTCAATCATTTTCTTCACTTTCTGAAAAAAAATCACTCAAATTTGTGAGACAAGAACCAGCCCCCACACACAAAACCACATGCTGATTTTTTTAAATAAGTCCAGTCTTGTCCAAAGGTGAGTAAATCCCAAGTACATTCTCCCATAATTTCCCTACCACTGACATACGAATCAATAGCCTGTAATTTCCTGGAATAGCACTGTTGCCCTTTTTAAACAAGGACCAACATGAATTATTCTCCAGCGTTCTTGGCTGTGGCCAAAGAGATCTCTGTCAAGGCCACAGCAATGTCCTCACTTACCTCCCTACATATCCTGGGATAGATCCCATCAGGTCCCAGGGACTTATCTACCTTCATGATTTTCAGGGCAACCTTCTTAACATCAACATGTCCTAAAATATTAACATATCTTCCATAATCTTACCGTCATCCATGTCCTTCTACTTGGTGACTACCGATGCAAAGGATTCATTAAAGACCTCACTCACTTCATAAGTAAAATCCTTCCTTTGTCCTTGAGTGGGCTTCTCTTTTCCTTGCGACCCTCTTGCTCCTGTTATGTGTATAAAATGCCTTGAGATTCTCTTTAACCTTCTTTGCCCAGGACAATTTGTGGCCCTTTTTCGGCCTCCTTATCTTAGTTATGTTCTTTCCTTTATATCCTTCAAGGGCCTTGTCAGACTTTGATTTCTTAAACCATATGCTTCCTCTTTCTTTTTGACTAAACTTGCAAAATCTATTGTCATCCAGTGTCCCAAATTTCATTACCTTTATCTTTCATCCTCACAAGAACATGTTGGTCCTGAACTCTGATTAACTGGCTTTTCAAGCTCACCCACATGTTAGATCTGGATTTCCTTTAAACAGCAACCCCAATCTAATTTCTCCAGTTCCTGCCTAACATTGTCATAATTATTCCCCTACCCATCACCAAAAACTGCCCTCCTCCCACCATGAATTTAATACTTCACTTGAGGACCAGACTTGTCCTTATCTATAACGATCTTAGGACTTACGGAATTATGATCACTGTTCCCAAAATGCGTACCCCCTGAAACTTCAATCATTAAGCCAAGCTCATTTCCTAGTACAAGGTCTAGTACAGTGCCTTCCCTACTTAGACTATCAGAAGATTGTTTCAAGGAACTCTTGTATGGGCCTAACAAACTCTGCCCCATCAAGCCCTGAGCATGAAGGGAGTCCCAATCAATATTGGGAAAGTTAAAAACTCTCACTACAAAATTCCTGCTGGGATGCATTAATATCTTTCCATGATCTGCCTATGTATATGTACCTCTATCTGCTGCCATCTATTGAAAGCCATATAGTTATAACCTCATCCATTATGGTTGCACCTTACTTAGTCCTGAATTCTACCCATCAGAAGAGACAGGGCAACACCACAGTATTGTAATGTCTGGGTCTCCAAACATTGATCAGCATGGTCATTTCCATTGTGATATTCACTACATAAACAGATTATGTACAGTTATTACATGTACAAGGAAAGAGTCCAAATATAATATGATATTATTACCAACTGAAGCTGAAGATATGCTATTGCCAGTTTTCACCTGGCTCCAACTCAAAGTTTCCTGCTCGGTTAGAAACACAGAGAATGCTGTAGGAAGAGATAGTAGGAACTGCCGATGCTGGAGAATCTGAGAATAACAAGGTGTAGAGCTGGTTGAACACAGCAGGCCAAGCAGCAGAGGAGCAGGAAAGCTGACGTTTCAAGTTGAGACCCTTCAGAAATGATGAAGGGCCTTGACCCAAAACGTCAGCTTTCCTGCTCCTCTGATACTGCCTGGCCTGCTGTGTTGATGCAGCTCTGCACCTTGTTATCTCGAATGCTGTAGTGCCTGGTAGTATCTGTGGTGAGAGAAATAGAGAGTTAATGTTTAGTGTCTGGTATGACTCTCCTTCAGAAGGCAGACTGGAGTGTCTCAGCTTCTGCATCATTAAAAGAAATCCAACAAAATCAGCCAAGACAAGACAACAAAGCAGTCTTCAGGTTTCTTCAAGCTCCGCTACAGGCATTGAGAAAACATGCTTGGAAAGAAGAAGCTTGAAATTCCTTGCGGGACACAGGTGTCAATGTTATGTAGAACCAAGCACTCTATTTGAACGTAGGATTTTGTATTCCATTAATTTAGCCTTAGTCCATGTGTTAAGTATTATGATTGGTTCTTTTTCTCTTACAGCCTGTCTTGAAGTTTACTGATCACAGGAGAGTTTCTGAAAAAGGGTCCTGACCTGAAACGTCAACTTTCCTGCTCCTCTGATGCTGCCTGGCCTGCTGTGCTCCTCCAACCCCACACTGTTTTCTCTGACTCCAGCACTGGCAGTTCTTACTATCTCGCAGGAGATATTCCATGTGGAGTGGTGCCCGAAGCACTGAGTCTTCCAGACTCTGCTGCCCTCTGGGACAAACATGACTTTGGCAAAGCATGACATAAAATGAGATGTGAAAGGTCAGACAGTCAATCAAGGTCCTCCACATCCAGACAGTAAATCAATGTCCCTTGTACACTGGTGTTTGAGAAATTTTTGTGCAGTCCTCGCGCACTTCTGCATGCTGCCTACTGCAGTCAACTCCCTGTATTTAATCTCAGTCAGCTACAATAAAGATTTTTGACTCTTTTCAGCATACAGCCATCACATTCAAATAAAACATAGAACTAGTCAAAATTGAGGAGCCAATTACAATGTTTTATTCAGTAAGAGAAAGTGTTAATTTATTGCTGCTTATCCTAAAAAAAGGTAATATCAAATGCATGTGTAAACTCCAGAATAGAGTTGAAAAAGGGGAAAGACTGATACAGAAAGATCAACAATTAGAAGTTGAAAAGCCCCTTGTTTGAGATGTATTTTTAGCAAGGACAGAATTTGTAGATATTTTTGATAAAGTGTGAAGCTGGATGAACACAGCAGGCCCGGCAGCATCTCAGGAACATAAAAGCTGACGTTGCGGGCCTAGACCCTTCATCAGAGAGGGGGATGGGGAGATGGAACTGGAATAAATAGAGAGAGAGGGGGAGGTGGACTGAAGATGGAGAGAAAAGAAGGTAGATGGAGAGGAGATTGTAGGTGGTGAGGTAGGGAGGGGATAGGTCAGTCCAGGGAAGACAGACAGGTCAAGGAGGCGGGTAGATATTTTTGTTTTCTTGATGAGTAGCATTTTGCTGTTTTAGAAAATACTAATTTTCAAAGTGGATTATTCCAGAAAAGTATATATCAAATCAAACTTACAGATCAGAGGGGCTGGTTTCAGTCATTTTGGTGACATATTAGCTTCATTTCAGATTGATTTCCACATAATAATGGTTTTATGAACTGGTTGAATCTGATTAAAATGAATACTGCAGCCACTTTAGCTCTGTTTCTCCCTTTGTTTAAGCATTTCAGGGCATGAAAGATCCCAGATATTAAAAATCGGATGTTGAAAGTTGAAAATCGATAGTCCATAAATTTCTCCTATTTGTTCATGGTGAGAATGAAGTCTTACATAATATTAGAAAACAGAACAACAACCATCACACACATTCTGCACTCTCTCTTCATTCCTAACCTGAGTTCAAAACCTGCTTTCAGAATGACAGTCAGACTGATCCTTGGGCTGCGCCAATTTTTGAGTTTCAATTCTTCTGCCCAGTTCAATAAGTGATGTACCAGAGTCATGCATATTTACAAAGTTTGATTTCTAGTGGCCAGGAGATGATAATCTGGTTTTTGCCTCCAATATGATACCTCTACCTTGCATCCTGTATTTGGGTCTCATTGAGCTTCACACAGCTTGCTTGAGGTTTGCAACTTGGTTCTTTTCCATTGATCTCCCAGAGTTACTGCCTACTGATACGATTCAAGTGAACGTTTTTGGGCCATTTCAACCCTTAGTGGTTTAATGTCATTGTGGGGCCACCAAACCTGTCTCAGCTCCTAGCCTCCTTGCTCCTTGTTGCTGGCTTCCTCCAGACTTTCTAGCTTTTCTGGACTGTCCTTTTCTGGTTGGCAGTGATGTCTTGCTTCCAACAAAATTGTACACCAGGAAAAACTCTATCCCTGACTTTAACAGTGGGGTAAATGTCTTGCTTACTATCAGACCTCTAACAATTTCTCTCTCTAAGTAAACCTTAAGCAGCAATGTATCTTCGAGTAGATGCATAATTAACCTTTAAGAGTCTTCTCAACATGTTATTAATGTATCATGGTATGTAACTTAATGGTATAAAGCTAACAGTCACCATCCTACTGAGAACTGTACACTTGCAGCATGACACCAAAATTGACATTTTGAAGGATATGTGCGAATGTGCATCTGAGTTGCTTAGCTTAAACCCTAATATACAAATGCTTGTGATTGAAATGTACCTATGGAGACCAGGTTCCACAGTAAAACAGTGTGAAATTCCTCAGTACTACATGACCCATGTTTCATCTTTATGTTACAAGAGATAACATAATTATCATAGCATAACAGTGACAGATCAGCCGCCTCTGGTGCCATTGTATATCATGGTCTCATATCACATCTTGGTGGCTGGTCAGGTTGTAATGACAGCGTGGTTGTAAGTAATAATAACTACCTATAAACGAATACAAGATAACAAAAAGTGTGAGGCTGGATGAACACAGCAGGCCAAGTAGCATCTCAGGAGCACAAAAGCTGACGTTTCTGGCCAAGACTCTGATGAAGGGTCTAGGCCCGAAACGTCAGCTTTTGTGCTCCTGAGATGCTGCTTGGCCTGCTGTGTTCATCCAGCTTCACACTTTGTTATCTTGGATTCTCCAGCATCTGCAGTTCCCATTATCACTTACCTATAAAAGAATCCTCACTGAAGATTAGACAAGCCTGGCTTGTAAACCATTCAGACCACCAAATGTGTTACATTTACGTGACTACAGATCCTACCAGGAGGTAGATAAAGGTTCTGCCTATTTTTAACATGGAATCCCTCTAAATCTTTCACAAAGGTTTAAAAACAGAAGCTTCAGCCAGCTTCCCAACACAAAAGTTAAAGTGCAGCAGTTAAAATACTTTGTATTGGTTTAAAAGCTAAAGGCTTCTTACAGACTTAAACTCCTTTGACCGTCAATGCTAATTAGTCTAACTTAAGTGGTAGGGAAACTTCTGGAAACAATTATTCGGGCTGGAGTTAGTAGTATTAGAGAATAAAGTGAGTTGATTTGGATGACTTAGCCTGCATTTCTAAAGGTGAACTCATGTTTGAAGATATTTGAACAGATAACAGAAAGGTCAATGAGAGTAACACTTGATGTGGTATACATGGGTTTCCAGAAGGAGTTGGATACAGTGCCATATGACAGGCACATGAGGAAAGTAATAGGCCATGGTATGAAAGGTAAAGTAGCAAAACAGATACACAATTGGCTGAGTGATATGAAACAGAGTAATGTCAATGGATAATTTTTGATCTTGAGGAAGGTTTGTCATGGAGTAGCCCAGGGGTCAATATTGAGATCCTTGTTTCTCTTGATATATATTATTGACGTGGGTATTGATGTGTGGGGCACAATTTAAAAGTTTGCGGGTGATGCTAAACATGGAAGAACTGTAAACTGTGAGGAGAACAGTGTGGAAGTGCAAAAGGGCATTGACAAGTTGGTAGAGTGGGAAGACATGTGCAAAATGAAGTTCAAGGCAGAGAGGTGTGTAGGGAGTGCTACCTGTTTCTGACATTGGGTTCATGTAGTGAAATGTGGTGTGGTGGAAAACACAGGAGGCAGATGCCTCAGAGGCATAGAAAACATTGATTTTATTAGAGAAAACAAAAACAAGCAAAATTTAACATTTACAGAAAACAAGAAAGACAGGTTTTAATATTCTATCTCTGACTGTGCAGGTAAAATAGATATGGTGGGTGACTGTTACTTATGCTAATAGGGAGGAGAGGGAGAAAAAGAGAGAGGGAGAGAGAGAGAGAGAGATTACCTGCTGATCCAGAGTCCCCTTCCACTTCCCCTCCTGAGGGGTGCCCTTCACCTTGAGCCCTGAACCCCATCTGGATGGAGCAGTTAGGGAGAAGGTGCTCCCACATGTAAAGGAGAAACAGAAGGAAAGGGCATAAATTTGCAAACAAAGCAAGGGTGATGGGTGTCTTTAGGATACAGAATACCTTCCCTGGAAAATGTGATGCAGGCAGGTACAATTGAAGCGGACATTGGATGATAATTTGGATAGAAATGTCGTGTCGAAAATCTGGGGAAAAGCCAGGAGATTGACACTAGATAATGGAGCTGGTGTAGGCACAATGGAGCTGGTGTAGGCACAATGGGCACAATAGGCACATGGATATCACTGGCTAGATGAGCAGTTTATTGCCTTCCCCTGTCGCCATTGAGATGGTGGTGGGCTGCCTTCTGAACCACTGCAGTCCATACAATGTAATAGACCCACAATGTTTTCAGGGAAGGAATTCCAGGAATTTGGAAGAATGAGAGTGATCTCATTGATTCTTAGGATTCTTAACGGGTCGGCAGGGTAATGCCGAGAGGATGGTTCCCCTCTTGTGGGATTCTAGGATTAGAGGGCATATACACAGAATGTAGTGATACCACTGTAAAACTGAGATAAGGAGGAATTTCTTCTTTTAGAGCGTTGTGTTTCTTTCGAACTCCTTGCCACAGGCAGCAATGTGGACAGCGTCCTTGTATATATTTAATGCTGTTACAGGACAAGGGCAGGAAAATGGAGGTGAAGAGTGTCAGATCAGACATAGTCCTATGGCAGGACAGAATCAAGGGGCCGAATAGCCTACTCCTGTTACTTATTTCTTATGGGTTTTGGCTGAATCACATTGAAGTCAGGATGGTGAGTGACTGGGAGAGAAACTTACAGGTGGTGTTGTTACCATAGATTTGCTGCCCATGTTAGACTATAAAGGCATAGGAAATAGGAACAGGAGTAGGCTATTTTACCTCTTTAGCCTGCTCTGCCATAAAATATTATTATTCATGAACTAACGTTCCTCAAATCATGTTGTTCTAGATGGTAGTGGTTCAAAAGATGTTGTTTAAAGATCTTTGGTGAATTTCTGTAGTCCATCTTAAGATAGTACAACTATTGAGTGTCAGTGGTAGAGAGAGCAGATGTTTCTAAGTGTGCTGACCATCATGTCAGCTGTTCTATCCTGAATGGTGTTGATCTTCTTGAATATTGTTGGAGCTGCCCTTCCAGGAAGGTCAGGAGTATTCTATCGCACTCTTGACTTGTGTATGTAGAAAGTGCGTAGGCTTTAGTTGGCTGGAGGAGGGTTACCTAGTGTAGTGTTCCCAACCTCTGACCTGCTCTGCAAATCCAGTTTGGTTTCTGACCAATGTTGATAGTGAGGGTAAAGCCATTGATTGTCAAGGAGTGGCAGTAAGATTGTTTTTAATTGGAGACGGTCATTGTCTGGCATTTATGGGGCATGAATGTTACAGGCCAATTATCAGCCCAGCCCTGGATGTTAATAGTTCTGAGTTAACTATACATTCCACCTATTCAAATAAACAGTATTTTAAGCATTTAAAAAGTGAATTTCTACCCTACAGATAGACATTTACCATGGCGCAGTGGTCTATTGGCTCCACCAATTTATCTCCTTCAAATTGGTGCCCTTAGTGTGAATTCCCTCTAGTGGCTGAAATTAGCCATTACAGATTTTCATCTCTGAAAGGGACATTCGGCAATGTTTTTAGACTGCCATATGAAAATAAAGTAAAATATAAGCAAGAAAAAGGGAAAATAAAAGGACAAAACAGAAAATAAGTAACAAAAAGGAACAACTAAGACTTCCATTTTACTTCAATGAAACATAAAGCCACAGATTTTCAACAATGCAAACATTTGACTATAGTTTGGGCTGTTAGTGACCTCCCCATGAATTCACAGCTATTTATGCAAATATGCTGAATTACATGACAAAATAAGTCCTAGATGATTCCATGAAGAGATAATTTAAAATATTACTTGCTACTGGCAAGGATGGGCTTCACTGAATAAACAACTCTTTCTGAGGATGATTAAAAAAAATCCAGAGAAGATTGTTGAGTATTTGAGGACTAGCTGAAAGCATGAATCATTTTCAACATTAATAGGTTCCAACTCATATTGTTTGGACAGAAACTCCAAGAGTCAATTGATGGCTTTGTCGCCCATGATGCAGCAAAAGACATGAGTGTGATAGCTCAGAAGAAGAACACACAGACAAGTTAATCAGGTCAGCTACTCAAGTCCAAGTTTTCCAGAAAGATATTCTGGGCAAGATAAAAGGGTCATGGCATTGATATCTTGCTGGAGTTGGATGCCACCATGAAGCTATTGTAGCAGGCCAACATCAATTCAGTGGTTTTGATGCAGACCGTATAATTACTACTGTCCCAGAAGTTGCCTGATGCTTTCTCACATGCACCGATTTTGCCCACATGCCACCAAAAGGCATACACGCAGAGACTTTGGTTTCTAAAGCCAAACCAGGCCCTGGGGGAGAAAACAAGCCCTGGTGACCAGTACTGTCAGCATGGAAAGTCATCCAGATGTATACAAATATATAAATGAAGTGAATAGCCAACAAATCAAAAATCAACTTTTAGAAGATGACCAGGCCTTTCCTATTATTAACTTCACACACTGTGTCAATGTTACGAGAAGAGCAGAACCTTTTAATACCATTGATATCATACGTTCCTAAAAGGGAATTCGATACATCATAGAAGTGAAAATTGATGCAGAGGCTAATGTTAATGTTTATCACTATGCTATCGAAAATACATGCACCTCAACAAGTCATATTCCTTGGTAAAACCAAAGAAGGAGCATCTGAAGGGAAAAGTGGATTGTAACCCTGAACTGTGGCACAATCACATTGCAGTACCAACATGCAAACTCAAGTGTTAAGGTAGCGCTATCGTGCTGAAATTATGCCCAAATTTGCAGTAAAACCGGCATATTCCTAAAAATCCCCATGATACTTCCAAGGGACATGCTCAAGATGTCATCAAATTGTGGAATGGGTCAAAATAATATCAGCTCTCTGTCTCCAATTTACTGAGGTCTGTTCTTTTGCAGCATTATATACGGAGGGAAGAATACAAATTTACATCCAAATTGCTTAGGTTGAGCCTAGAAATGCAATTGCCTGTGATAGCAGTTGCTGTCATACAAGTTGATTGAATTCTTCATGCAATGCAACTCATGTCTCATCATTAAGGTATAAGAACTAACACCAAGTATCACAGTATGATATGGTAGAACATCAGTATATAGTGCAAAATCATATCACTGTGTCATGACACTGTTGTCTGCCTCCTAGTTTCTGACCCCATGGTTTCTTCCAACAGCCCAAACAACTATACCCTTTATGTTTGGCACCCTGCCATACTGTTGTGGACAGACCAAACTCCCTCAAAGTATGTTAAGAATATTGCCTATACCCTATTTAGTTTTTTTTTATTTTTTAAAAGGTAAGTGTAAAGGCGTTATGTTCCAGATACGATTCAATTGGTCAAACTACCAGATTGGAAGCAAAACATACTTTATTCAAATGCTATAGTTAAAACACAAAAAAAAGTCATTGGAATAACTTTTCCTATTAATCAGTAACTGTTCCAATATAGTGACATCCCATAAATATACGCTTGACAAAATGCAAATTCAGAAAAACAGAGATAACAATGTGTGGAGCTGGATGAACACAGCAGGCCAAACAGTGTCTTAGGAGCAGGAAAGCTGGCGTTTTGGGCCTAGATCCTTCATCATTTTTTTCTGATGAAGGGTCTAGGCCCGAAACGTCAGCTTTCCTGCTCCTAAAGTGCTGCTTGGCCTGCTGTGTTCATCCAGCTCCACACATTGTTATCTTGGATTCTCCAGCATCTGCAGTTCCTATTATCTCTGATACAAGTTCAGAAAAACAGATTGTTTCACATGCAACTCCAGCAACAGAAAGACACCAAAAGAAAACCCTGAGACAGTGTAATAGGGACAGATATCCTGCAGCTTCTAAAACCTACTGTAATCCCAGCAACAACTACTGAAAGCTAGAAATAAAAGTCCTGGTTCTGTGGCAGCTTGACCACAGCCATTCAGCGTGTTTCTATTGTTCCAATTTTTAAAAAGTCCCAAGGGCTCACAAGCTGCTAATTTTATGTGTTTCAGTAGACAGCTCGGATCCTTTGCCCTAAACGATCTCTTCAGGACAAACAAAATACTTCTCTTAAAGCCATAGCAGCATCACAATACTCTTCTACCTCTACTTGTAACTTTTCTGTTGAGCCCTTTTTGTATTGAATCCCATTTATATTTAAGTTTTCAGGTCAGCCTTGGTTAGCTTTGCTTGTATCAGCTGGTGTGCCTTATGTGAGCAAGCTTGGTCAACTGGGTCTCCTACACCTTAACTGGAAGACAACAATAACAGCACCAAAAAAGCCTTGCAGGAGCAGAAATGAAGGAGACTTACAATGAACTAGGTAATCTGGACGTCTGTAACCTTTATTATGTCGAAGTGAAGTAACGTATAGGTGATGAAGGAGCCAGCTTACTGACAAAGTACGTTCTTACCAAGAAGATGTCTATCCAACAGTTATAATCTTCATATATTCCACACTTTTATCACTTTTCCCCAAACAATATTTTGACCATGAATTAAATTCCAGTGGACTAGGATGTTAATACATGTTAATGAATGGAAAAAATGCTCTCTGAGGTCAGGAAAGCCAATCCACCCAATAGCTTCTGAAAACTTGATACCAAAACTATAACTCATTGTCAGGGTCCTCCATTTAGAATTCCTGTCCAATTAAAATCCAGATTGGGTCTTTCTAAACACTTCAGGTTGGCATGAAAAGTTCAGCCTAATTTTCCAGTTGAGGCCAGATCAGAGTTTTGTAAATGTTTATCATAATGTCTCGTTGGTACTCTATGGTTCTACTTACATGATCCCACATATCTTTCACAACTTTCCCAAAACTGCCTTACTACTTTTAATGATTGATACAAAAAAGTCTCTCCAGGTCTGAATGTTTCTGCATTGGATGTGGAACCATATTCCGTTTTATATTTCTTCTCATCATTCTTCCGGCAAAAAACATAGCACTTTACAGTTTCTTGCATTAAGTGTCAACCCTCAGGTGTTGTCCCGATCCAGCATCCTCTTTATGTCCTCTTGGCGTCTATTGCTAACCTCTTCACAGCCCTCAATACTTCCAAGTTTTATGTCATCAGAAAATTTTGAAATTCTGCCCTGCATATCTAAATCTTAAGTTACTTTTATATATATAATCAATGATCTTAGTATTAACATCAGGGAATCTCATGCTACATCAAAGGGAAAATATTTACCACTACTTTGTTTCCTTTCACTTGGTCAAAATCAATAACAATGCTGCAACTCTCACTTTTATTCTATTTATGTCAAAGTTGCTGGCAAGTCAATTCAGTGGCGCTTCATCAAATATTCTTTTTCAAAGTCCATAATGATTCATACATACAGGACTCAAAACACTAACAGAAATCACTGACAGTACAGAAAAAAGGTAAATCTCAACAGTGTACCATTTAGTGTAGCTTGAGAGACAATCAAAAGCAGATACATTGAGCTATCTCATATGAATAAGTTAGTTGTATCATGTGCTGTCACTCACAATGACAGCAGATATAAGACATTGGCTATATAACAGTTAAAAATGTTGAATCTGCAAACCTTCAACACATAAGCGACAAAAATGTTGGAAATTTTTATATGTTTCTCATAAGATATTACCTCATCCATTTTCAGACAGTGAGGTGCAGTTAAGGTAACCTTGTTTAAAATAATTCATCAGATGAGCAAAATATGGAATTCCATTTCCAAAAAGTTGTTACCAGTCACTTTCACTCGCGCATTTATTCTAATTTCCACTTATGAGATTGCAGAGAATCAGCTCCTATTTGATATTTGAAGATAAAGTTCATTATTTTTCTCATACCACAGAGCCTTGTTATGGTTATGCATCATGGCCCCCATAATCCCTTGGGCATATGAATGTAGAGGTTATTTGCATTCACACAATGGTACTTTCCCAATGATTGTGGAGTCTGTGCCTATGCTTGGGCTGCACCTGATTTTTTATTTCATTACAGACATGGTGATGATTATAACTGTAGTGACAGCCCCGTCTCTCCCAATGAATATATTAATTAGAAAGTGTTCCAGGGATAATTACATGCCATGTGGAATTTGCATCTCAATTTTCATAAGCAAATTGCAGACAGCATTAAGATTTATCTGAACCTATCCATAATTATGCCCAAATATTAAAGCAGGTTTGCTGTGCTACAAACAGAGAGCTTTTTCCAAGGCAGAGCTGAACAAAAATGAAGGTGTCTGAGACAAGTCTTAACTGTATTGTGAATCCATATTCTTGAGCCCTGTATTTGATATGCCTCTTGCACAAGAATAATGCATGATTATTACTTTTTAGAGATTTCTCAGCAAAAAAATTATGCAATTGTACTTGGAGTTCCACTTTATAGACCACTATAAAGCCAATATTTTTTTAAAAATTAATGCTGTTTTGAATGGCATTGAAGCAATTCATGTTATTAATGTCTTGAACAGATGATATACCAGAAGTAGGACAATGAAATGCAGTGGTAATGAATATCTCCACTAATACTTTTATATAACTTACCTTCACAAATTTTCAGAACAGGAGTACTCAATATTAATCAAGTACAGCATTATTTTTAAATTTCAGTCAATGAAATATGGTAAGGCGATTCTGACACCATAATGAGTTTTCACTGTTGCTCTAGCTTAGTCATATACAGATGCCACATGGTTGGCTCATTCGTCCACCTCTGCTCCTAATTCCTAAGGGAGATTTCTTGCAGGCAGCAGGTCTAATTGAATTGCATACAGCTGCATAGACAACTGTGTCCCAAGTCATCAGGCAACATCACAGTATGCACTAGGGACAGAATTTTCAATCTCCAGTGGGGTCAGGAGAAGAGGCAGGCAGGTCAACAGTTGAACTCCACAGAACAGCAGGCCAGTTCGCCAGCCCATTCTGTACTCACATCATTTTTTACAAAGACAATGTCAGTGGCAGATGGTCAATTGCAGTAATTAAGGAACCTATGGGTGCTGCCTTGCGTTTGACCAGAAACCTATCAAAAAGAAGTGAAGGAGGTCTCACATTTGATCCTGACATTGAGACCTGATATTAGATGGAAAATCCCACCTTAGCTGTCAAGATGATGGAATATGGGAACATGGGCAGATTGTAGAGGAAGATTAGAGGATCTGACAAAATGGGTGAGGAATCAATTGTTCCCGATTTTGTGAAGCATTGAGCACACATTTGTAGCCATTAGCGTGAGTATTGTTACGGAATCCACCACTGATAATTGTGATACTTTTAAGGATGGCTTCCAGTCACTATCAACTACCTTGGTAGAAAGAAGCATCCAAAATAGTCTCTGAGAAATGTCTTGTTAGAAGGGATGATATCTAGCAATCCAAACTTTAGTATGTAGAGTAGAATATAGAATATCCTTTTATTGTCATTTGTACTACAATGCAGAAGTGTAGGAAAACAGTGAAAAGTTTTACAAAGGCTACCTTTTAATGGTGCCATCTTCAATACATCTCAGTAAATAAAAGTGATCTTACGCAAAAAGGGTTAAAGGAAAGCATAAGCATTACCTACAGACGTAGTTACAACAGTGAAAAGGTTTAAAATTACTGTCTGATAACAGCAGCTCAGCATGTGGCGCCAGGCCCGAGTCCAGCAATTGTCCCACATCACTCCAGCCTCCAATCCGCTCCTCAGCAGCAACCAGGTAAGTCATGCTGTACCTCCATCGCTCTGGGACTCCATCCCCCCCCCCCCCCCCCCCAAAACAGGGGGACGCAGGTCCTCTATTGCAGTCTCAGACTGCCTGCTCCCACACACATTGTTTGTTGCCATGGGCTGCCTGCTCCAGCTCACAATGCTGGTTTACGCTTGCTGCTTGCATAATACTCTGGGGCGACTTCCCCATATGTTAATTGGGGTCTTTCCCACACGCTGCTCTGGGGCTCCCAACCCATGCGCCGCTGCAGGGCTCGTTGCTCACAGCATTCCGGGGCCTGAGGGCTCACTTTGCTCTCTGGTCCTGAGGGAAGAGAAAAAGCAAACAAAAATGGAAAAAGAACAGGTGAAGCAGAGGAGCTCTGACAGGACCGTCTTACTTTGCCGCCATCTTGCTGAATAACGCATACTGGCAATCTTCTGTAGCTAATTGGAAAGTATAATTCTGGTTTTAATCAGGTTGGGAGTGGTAATAATCTACTGAGCGAGGTTACCAATTGCATACATCATGTCGATGTTCTCTGATTCGATGAATGCAGTCAGACAGCAAGCACCAGGCCCTTGGGCGATACAGGTCAGAAACATGTCCTGGTGCTTCTACCTATCAATACCAAGATTTCCTGAGGCACCCAAATTCCTATGCGGTTCTGCTAGAAATGAAGAGCAGTAACTGGAACCTGGTTTTCCTTGGAACCAAAGCCTAATGAAGAATTTACCATGGAGAGTCCTGGGCAGTTTACTGAGCAGAAACAGTCAGTTTTCTCTTACTTCCAAAAAAAAAGGACACTCAAGCTCAGCAGATGATCAGCGAATAGATTACTTTAAACAGTGGGAAAACACTGTGTTGAAATATTATTGAAATATTAAGAATGCAGCAGTAAACTTCTAATTTTTTTTATCTATCCACACTAACTGATACTACACTTTGTAAATCATACTAATTTTTGACCAGAGATAATAGGAACTGCAGATGCTGGAGAATCTGAGATAACAAAGTATAGAGCTGGATGAACACAGCAGGCCAAGTAGCATCATAGGAGCAGGAGAGCTGACATATTGGGCCTAGACCCTTTTTTTTTCTGAAGGAGGGCCTAGGCCTGAAACATCAGCTCTCCTGCTCCTATGATGTTGCTTGGTCTGCTGTGTTCATCCAGCTCGACACCTTGTTATCCCTAATTTTTGACCAAGTCAGATCACAGGCTTAAATTGTAGAGCACCGGGCTATGTAAATTAAGTTCACATACACTTAGGCATGTGCTCTGTTTCAATTTATGAGAAGAACTTCAATGAGTTTTTCGTGGACTTTTCTATACCAATTCTGGATTAAATTATTTCAAGTTATCTGGTCATCTTGTAGTTGTTGTTTATCATTCATACCACCAGTCACTGTGTTTTCACAGTGGCATTTCTTGTTAATGCTCTTAACTGCTTATCCCATGAAGACTGAAAGAAAATCAGGAGATGGGACCAAGCTAATACATTTTTATATTTAGAATTGTCACAGCTAAATTTTGTACAGTTGAGAGGTGAGCAAGTGAAACGGCAAAGGCCAGAAAACAAAAATTATTGGAATTTGTTTTGTGTTGCATTCACAGCACAAAAGCTAGTCACGCAATCCAGCCAGTTTATGCCAGTGTGTATGCTCTACAAGAACTTCCTCCTATCCATTTACTTCATCTTAACTTATCAACACATACATTTATTTTTTTCTCTGTCATGCACTTATCTTGTTTCTCCTTAAATGCATCTGTGACACTCAGCTTAATTATTCCACTTGTTGCACATTCTTTGTTCTTACCAGTCCAGAGTAAAAACATTTCTTCTGAATTTGTCTGTGCGTGTATTGTTAGTTATCACACTGATTCTTCAACACGTGGTGCTGAACGAGCAGAGATTTCTTCTTGCTAAATGTTTGGAAAAGTGAAGCTATTGTCTTTGGTAACCACCACAAGCACTGCTCAATAGCCACTGAGCTATCCTTACCCCTGGTCATTTCTGAGGCTTAACCTGACTGTCCACAACCTTGTTGATTATTTTAAATCTGGGACTAGCTCCAATTACATATCAGCTCCATCACCACAGCAACTAATTTTCACATTTTTAAAATTCATTTTCAGGTTGTAGGTGTCAATGGCAAGGCCAGTATTTATTGCTTCTTTTATTAAGTGGTTTGATGCCACACTGAGAGCCAAGGCTCTTAAAGATTAGATTTCCAAGTAACACTAATGCATTAGTACTAAGTACTGTTATGCGTGGTAATCAATGTTATGCTAGGCCACCGCTCATAGTTACATTATTCAGTGTTAAACCATTTTCTTTGTGTGTTCATGTCCATGTGCTCTCAACACTCTCACTCCTTCTTGAGTGGTCTAACTCCATTCACACTGTGGAATGTGCGCTCAGCTTTGTACACCTTCATAATATCATCGCAAGGTTGCCTCAGGATTCTGAAACCATTTCACAACAACCCATCCCTGAACTTTTCTACTCCAATCATAAGCATTGATTTAGATTTAAATGCATTCTCAAAATTACCTATCTAGATTACTTCATCCTACGATGCTTACTATACATTTTGCCCTTATCTTTCTTTCCCCTTCCTTCGTTCCTCGACTTTGACAAATAGAACAGGGAAGTTTATGACCGGGGTGGCACGGTGACATAGTCATTAGCACTACTGCCTCATAGTGCCAGAGATCCAGGTTTGATTCCAGCCTTGGGTGTCTGAATGAGTGGAGTTTGCATATTCTCCCAAGGTCTGTGTGGGTTTCCTCCAGGTGCTCTAGTTTCCTCCCACGGTCCAACAATGTGCAGGTTAGTTGGATAAGCCATGCTAAATTGCTCTGTAATGTCCAGGGATGTGTAGGTGGATTAGCCATGATAAATGTGGGATTAAGGTGGGATGCTCTTTGGAGGGTCTATCCAGGTTTGTCAGGCCGAATGGCTTCTTTCTGCACTAGGGATGTCTACGATAATTACAGAAACACTTGGGGTAAAGTTTATGACTTCACTTGTTCTCTGCTGTCTTTCATAAGATAGGGGTTCAATTGATCTGGTGGCCTGACCACATGCCCTAATTGGGTGCTACAAACCAAGGGAAGCACGGCTGCTTTACAGTACAGCATGGGTGGTGTCGGATTTTGTTTCAGTTGAGAATGAGCTTCTTTTTGTAACAATGGTAACTGGGTTGGCTGTTGCAACGAGATAAGGTGATAACATTTGAAACGGATAGGGTCTTCAGTTGTGTTGAAATGGTTTGGACATTTGGCTTATGCAATTGTGGTCTGACAATACCCTTCTTCTAAAGGCACCTTATCCAGACCAGCTAACTATGATGCAACATAGGCAACAGTTGTTGTACTAATATTCATTGTGAGTCTGCATCTGCGTACCCTGAGATTGCTTCTCAGAAAGAAGGCCAATCTGAATCATCCTACTTTTATATCTTGGAATCAAGTTTCTTGACAACAGAGAAAGTTGTGTTTTTAATCTGTAACCCCACCAGCAGTTCTCACAGTGACAGCCCTGAGGAGAGTGGAGCGGAGCAGTAAATTAACCAAGCAGCAGAAAATTCTGGATTTTTTTCTTTCGCAGAGTTTCCAAAGTAGGAAGTGCTCATTCTGCCTCTCCACTGGGCTGCAGGTACCTATGTAAACTTTGAAATGTTGAAAGCCCAATGTCATTGAAAATGCTTTCAAAAGCTTATTATTAAATGAGGGCCATTTTATTAAAAAATAATATATGGGATGCAATGAATGGTAAAAGTCTCTCATGGAGCTCTTATAACTACGTTTTAAGCACAAATCATTAGTAGTAATTAAACATGATGGGGTAAATGTGACATTCATAATCGAATAGATTTGTGCCCAAACAGGTCCAAGGTCTGTCATGAAACTCAGTAAGAAGGAGATTCTCACACAGTTCATTACTGCGCATAACACAAATTACAGCTAATGATGCAGTTGTGAAAGTATATTGAGATCTCTGACCACCAAACGGGGAGAGTTTCCAATTATTCATTACTGTGTATAGCACATGTTTTACATTTGATAGCGATCTGTCTAATTATATTGAGATCTCTGCCCACCGAGGAGCCTCATGAACTCCTGTGTGGCATGTGATTTGCTAAAGCGCCCTTGGCGAATCCATTGAAGACTGTCATTTCACAATGGATAAGAAATTAACAGTCAGTCATCAAAATCCTCCACAAACGCTGCTTGTGTTCAAATTAAGTCCTCATGGCCTTGTCTGAGCTCCAGGTCGTACTTGGGTGTAATATATGTGCACAATAATGCACTCAGGATCCTTCTTCTATGATGAGATTAAGTTTGTTTTACAAAGGTGTATTTTTGCTTCAAATAAATCATTATCACTTGTGATTACATCACCCATGGTTCTGGGAAGGCCATCTTCCGTTATCTGATACATGCCTTGGTCTTATCAACTCTTGTATGAGAGTTCCACAAATGTGAAGCCAAAGCATTGTCCAGGAAGAGATATTTTTGCAATTCTTCATCCATCAAGGAGACTAAGACTTACAATCAGTCTCAATAGTGACATTGAGACCCAAAGAGCAAGGAGAAAATTTTTCAGAGTCATGTAACTATTAAAGTCCTTTTCACAATTACACAATATCAGGTTTCCATACACAGTAATACCTCTGAACTGTAATAGACGTTTTAGAATCATCGAGTCACATAGCAAGGAAACGGACCTTTCAGTCCAACCAGTTCATGATGACCATGTTCCCAAACTAAACTATTCCCACCTCCCTGTGTTTGGCCTATATCCCTCCACACCCTTCCTATTCATGAACTTATCTAAATATATTTTAAATGTTGTAACTGTACCTGCAGCCACCACTTTCTCTGGTAGTTCATTTCATACACTAACTACGCTGTGCAAAAAGGTTGCCCTTCAACTCCATTTTAAATCTTTCTCCTCTCAACTTAAATACATGTCCCCAAGTTTTGACTCCCCGCACCTGAGAGAAAAGACCCTTGTCATTCACCTTATTTATGCCTCTCAAGTTCTTATAAGCCTCAATAATGTAACCCCTCAACCTCCTACACTTCAATGAAAAAGCCCTAGCCTTTCCACTCTATTTTTATTTCTCAACCCATCTACTCCATTAACATCCTCATTCATCTCTTCTGAGTCTCTCCAACTTAATAATATTTTTTCTGTAACAGGGAACCAGAATTGGACACAGTACACCAAAAGAGTTCTCAGCAATGTCCTGTAGAACTTCAACATGACATCCCAACTCCTATATTCAATGGTGTGAGCAAAGAAGGCAAGCATTCCAAATGCCTTCTTAACCATTCATTTTACCGATTATAACACGGTGTGAAGCTGGACGAACACAGCAGGACAAGCAGCAGAGGAGCAGGAAAGTTTGACCCTTCTTCAGAAATGCTTTTTCATTTCCATTTCTGTTCATCCAGCTTCACACCATGTTATCTCAGATTCTCCAGCATCAGCAGTTCCTACTATCTCTAACAGTTTACCTGTTATGCTAATTTCAAAGAATTATGTACCTGAACCCTTAAGCCTCTCTTTTCCAGACGGCCCAGGGCCCTACCATTAATTGTCTAAGTTCTGTATAGTTTGTATTATCAAAATACAATATCTCACATTTATCCAAATTAAACTTCACCTGCCATTCTTCAGCCTAATAACCCAATTGATCAAGTTCTCTTTGTAATCTTAGATAGCCTTCTTCACTATCCACCATACCACCAATTTTGGCATCATTTGCAAACTTGCTAGCCATGCCTCCTATATTCTCATCCAAATCATTTATACGAATGACAAACAAAAGTGAACGCAGTGTTTATCCCTGTGGAACGTTGCTAGTCACAAGCCTCCAGGCCAAACAACAAAACTTTATCATTACCCTCTGACTCCTAATGACAAGATAATTTTGTATCTAATTGGCAAGCTCAACCTGAATCCCACGTGATCTAACTTTACTCATTAGTATACCATCAGGAACCTTGCCAGAGACTTTGCTAAAATCTAAGTAGGCAACATTTACAGGTCTGTCATCATCAATCTTTTTGGTTACTTCATTAAAAAACTCAATCATGTTTGTGAGACATGATTTTTCCTCACATAAAACCATGCTGACTATCCATAATCAATCCTTACTTCATCAAATGCTTGTAAATCCTATCTTTCAGAATCACTTGCAACAAATTTACCCACCACCAATATCAGGCTCACAGGCCTATCATTTCCAGGCTTTTTCTTACTGCCTTTCTTAAACAATGGTACAACACTAGCCACCTGCCAGTCCTCTGGTACTTCACCTGTGTTTATAGGTGATACAAATATTTCTGTTAGGGTCCCCACAATTTCCTCCTTAACTTCCCACAATGCCCTGCATTTCAGTTGATCGTGTCCTAGAGATTTACCCACCTTTATATTTACTGAGACACCCAGCACTTCCTCTCAGTAATGTGAACTATTTCCAAAACATCAATATTTAATTCCTTGAGTTCTCCAGCCTCCACTTCTTCCTCCACAGTAAAAACTAAGCACTGAATATTCATTTAATATCTCTATCTCCTGAAGCTCAACAAAAAGATGAACTTGTAGATCTTTAAGGGATCCTACTCTCTGTAGTTGCTGTCTTGCTCTTAATGTATTTGTAGAATCTTTTTTGATTAACGTTAAGCTTATCTTCCAAGGCTATCTCATATGTCCTGTTTGCCTTCCTGATTTCCTTCTTAAGAATGCCTTGACACTGTTTATATCCTTCAAAAGTTTTGTTGATCCCGGTTGTTTATACCTGATAAATGATTTTTTTTTATTCTTGACAAGAACTGCAATATCTTTATTCATCCACATTCCTCAGTCTTACCAGCCTTTTTGATATCCTTCCAGCTGTTCCTGAGAAAGAATATCCCCTTTACCAATGACTGAGACCTCAGTGGTATAAAGTGTGAGCTATGATAGATTGCAATGACCTAAGACAACTAAGGAGGTGAGTCAGCATGTCCTTAATTTTCTGAAAGGTCTCATATTGCTGTACATCCTGAGACCATGTAATGACTTTGATTGACAGAATTCTTGAGAAATCTCCAAAAGAGGCGAGGTGAGGTAGCTAATTGAATCACTATTCCCAGAAGCTGCTGCAGATTGCACATTGATGTTGGAGTCAGGAAGTCTCTGATCATTTTGTTTTTCAAGGGATCAGTTCAGATCCCACTCATACTTAAGTAAAGTTACATTTATCATTTAACATAATGCCTGTTGACTGTAAACAGTTCAAGACATATGTAACCTTATATCCATGGATCTGGGTAACATCAGCATATCATCACATGTATCATACAAGTGGAATATGATGTTATCTAGCCCAAATTCTTGGACATATTGCCATAAGACCAGAAGGCCATAATGTATAGGAGCAGAATTAAACATTCAGCCAATCAGATCTGCCCACCATTCAATCATAGCTGATGTTTCTCAACCTCATTCTCCTGTAACCTTTGATCTCCTTATTAATCATGATCCTATCTATCTCTGCCTTAAATATGTTCAATAACTTTGTCTCAAACTTTTCGCGATAATGAGTTCGACATACTTACCACATTCTGGTTGAAGGCATTCCTTCTCATCTCAGTTCTAATACTTGTGGCTTTCTAAATCCAGTGTTAAAAGGCAATTTTCAAAGCTTAGCTAAGTTCCTACACTCAGCAGGAGATGGAGGGTAAAATGTGCAAGGTGATTCAATGTTAACACTACTGCCTCACGGTACCAGTGACCTGGGCTCAATGCCAGTTTCAAGCATCTGTCTACTTGGAGTTTGCACATTCTCGTTGTGTCTGCATGGGTTTCCTCCAGGTGTTTAGTTTTTACCCACAGTCCAGAGTTATGTAGGTTAGGTGGATTCACTATTCTAAATTGCCCTGTTGCGTCCAGGGATATGCAGGCGAGAAGGATTAACCATGGGAAATTCAGGTTTACGGAGATGGGGTAGGATGTTTTTTGGAGGGTTGGTGTTGACTTGATGGGCTGACTGGCCTGCTTCCATGTCTTAGTGGTTCTATGATGATTCTCACTCAATAAGGAAAATTGTTGGTTACTCAAAATGTCTGCTTTTTCCTCATATGTCTAATGTTTGGAAGTCAGTAAGGCATGCAATACATTTTTTAAAAGTTTAAAAAAATTAGTAGCACTGGCTGCAGACAGCTTTAAATCAGGTGGGAAGCAGTTCATCCCCACTAACCATCGGGCATAAGCTGAGATAACCATGACTCTGGCCCTGGTGTCTTGCTTAACTTTGGTGGATAACCATTTATGTAGTTAACATCTGATAAATCTAATTCAGAAAAGTAATACTTGTTTTTCCTAGTCACCTGTTCATCATGTAAAGAAGCCCTAATGGAATTTAAACTGATGACATCAAAATATTGCTCCACCCACAGTCCAAGTCTTCTTTTAGCCTGGGTCCTTCTAACAGGTACACTGGAGACTCGGCACATTTTGATACACATTTTATATTTTGTGATGACTCCAGGATTAGCAGGGCTTGATCTCTGATGATACCCAAGTGAGGTGCAACAAAATCATTCATCATTAGAAGGCAAAAGACAACCCTCCTGCCACCTTGTTAGTTCAATCTTTCCTGACCATCATAGCCTCTCAATTATGGTACCTTCTTTGTAAGTGTTCCTTTAAACATTCTTTCATCTTTTATATTTTATCATGATAGTTTTTTTGATATGAACTATGTTTTAAAAGTCAACAAATCATAATAATAACATAATGCTAAAACATTCTCGTCAAAGCTGGGGGAGTCTTCTGTTTCGCACTTACACCTGCTGGTCAGAGCATGATTCTGCAACAAGGTTTTAAACAGGGAATTGTACAGAGTGAAATGTGCTTTCAGCTGAAAAGTATGATAATATTCCACCGAAAAATCCCAATATGGTAAATGGTGAAACTTGAATTCAATTAAAAAGTCTGTTCCACAAAGGAGATCCTATTAGGGTGCCATCTACAGATACCCAGTGAATTACAAACGTTACAGTGATACGAACTCAAAGAGTGTTGTTGAGAGGAGAGATGCAAATATATGTAAAGTTTAAGAATCAAGGAAGCTGATGTTGTTAAGACACAAATAAGCCATGATTTAATTTCATGGGGGAACAGACTTAAGCCTCTGAATGACTTCTGGTTCTAGATTTTCTCACAAGAGGAACCAATCCTTCGTTATCTTCCCTGTCAAGATCCCTAGGATCTTAAACTTTTCAATCAAATTACTGCTTACTCTTCCAAACTGCAATAGATGCAAACCTAGCCTATGCAAGCTTTTCTCATAACATGATTCACCCATTCCAGATATTAGTTTAACAAACCTTTTCTGAACTGCCTTCAAAGTATGGTTTAGAAGGGGTGGACGCTAGGAAGTTGTTTCTGTTAGGCGGGGAGACTAGGACCCATGGGCACAGCCTTAAAATTAGAGGGGATAAATTTAAAACTGAAATGAGATGACATTTCTTCAGCCAGAGAGAGTGTAGTGGGCTTGTGGAATTCATTGCCACGGAATGCAGTGGAGGCCGGGATGTTGGATGCCTTCAAGGCAGAGATCGACAAATTCTTGATCTCAGAAGGAATCAAGCGCTACAGGGAGAGTGCAGGGAAGTGGAGTTGAAATGCCCATCAGCCATGATTTAAATGGTGCAGTGGACTTGATGGGCCGATTGGCCTTACTTCCACTCCTATGTCTTATGGTCTTGTGTATTTATATCCTTCCTTAAATAAAGAGACCAATATGCTCTCTTCTCTCCCTCAAGCTGAATGTACAATTTAATCATGTTATTGTTGCTACTAGTTTGTGGCGTCTTCACTTTGACATCAGTAATTAGATCCAGCTTAATGCACAATACCATGTCTGGTAAGTGCTGCTGCTTGCATGGCTCCAGAACATGCCTTTCTCAGAAACCATCCCCAGAACATTCACTCAACTTCTGAATTAGGCAACCTTGGTATATCTGATTTTTTCCACTCCAGTTGTAATTTAAAATCTCCAATGACTATCATCATCATATATTTCTGCCAAGCTCCCATTTTTTTCCTCCCTGTATACTTCATTCTACCTGTGGTTACTGTTAAGGACCTGTTCACAACTCTCACAAGTGATTCTCTTTATCATTTCTCAACTTTATCCAAATATTGTAGTGTTACCATCATTAATCAACAGAGCCCCTGATGGCCCCTCACTTTTTGAGGTTACTGTACTTCTTAAATATCATCATGTGTTCTTCCCATGGTTTGGTTTGATTCTGTCATCTTGTAGCCATGTCTCTGTATAGTCAATCAGATTAGATATAGTTACTGATTTTGTTTTGAATGTTATATGCATTCAGATACAATGTCTTTACTTACATCATTTTTTTGTAATTTCTAGCCTTCTTTATTGCCTTAATCTTGGATTTATACTTTCTACCTCTTACTGTCAAGGTCTGTTTATCATTTCCCACATTACTATCGTTTGTCTTCTCTTGTCTTTGCTCTATGTTTCACCAAATTTTTGTCAAATTTGATCCCTTGTCCCCTCTGTTTACTTTAAAATTTCTCTACATCCCTAGTCATGTGGCCAGATCACTCTGCCTAGTACAGCTTATCTATAGACTGCACTAACAGTATAGCCCCTACTTTCCCCCGTAGTGGGACCACTAGGTCGCATATCCTTCTTTTGAGACACACATCAGTTTCTCCAATCCTACTTATTTTGAAACTGAGCAATAAACTCAGTTGAAAGTGTCTTTTTGATTTCCAAACATACATGCATTTTCAACAAATGATCTACAATGTTTGAATAAACATACCATCGAAACGTTAGCTTGCTCCCTCTCCATAGATGCTGCCTGATCCGTGGTAATTTCCAGCACTTTTGTTTTTCAGATAAGCACTCCAGCAGTTTAGTTCTACAGTCTGCTTTTACCTGGAGAGGTCCCCAGTTCAGATTGGACCTGGTGAGATCCAACTGATTGTGTTACTCAATCTATGTTTTGCAGATGCACCTGCAAATACTCCCAACACAAACATTTTTTAAACTTTGCTCATAGCATATGGGCACCTCTGACCGGCCAGCATTAATTAAGCATCCCTAATCTCCACTTGAATTGACTGGTTTGCTAGCACCATTTCAGAGGGCAGTTAAGGATCAACCACATTACAATGGATCTGGAATCACATGTACACCGGTCCACATAAGAGTGACATATTTCCTTCCCTAAAGGGCATTAACAAAAAACAAGTTTATTTTTTAAATGACAATGGCTGCCACTAAACTAGCATTTCTTTTTAATTCCAGATTTTGTTGAATTCAAATTTCACAATCTTCCATCGGCGGGATTTGATCTCTGAATTCTGAGGAAGGGTCGAAATTTGAAATGTTAACTCTGATTTCTCCCTACAGAGTCTGCCAGGCCTGCTGAGTTTTTCCAGTGACTTCTGTTTTTGTCCCCAAAGCATTAGTCTGGGTCTTTGGATTACTGGTTCACTGAAATTACCAACCCACTACCAGCTTCCTAAAACTTGTTCTTAACACTTTAGTTCCTAGTTCTAATATATTACAATAGAGATACAATCTATAACAATAATGTAAAACGGACTTTAATTGCTTTATAATAATTCAGTAAACTTAGTAATACATTATTGAATTATTGATTTGATTTCGAACTGGGCCCAGATAAATAACAGCAGACTGTGCCGGGCTTTAGTGTATATTTCTGCAATTGAATTATGACTGTTAATGTAATTCTTATGTATCATGACCAGGAAACTGCAACTGAAATCTGTAGATATCAGATAGCACATTTTGATTCAGCTGTATCTCTGTTCTGCAGTTACATTTAGAAAATAAGGAAGTAGATGTTAGACTTAAAGAGATTATTCCAGGGGTCACAAATGTAAACAGGCAGAAAAGTGAAATTATTCCAGGTTGTTAAACATTGGATAATCAATGTGTCTGTGTGCTTTAGTGTGTATTTAGGGTTGAGGAGTAAATAATAAACCCTATATTTTCCTTGCAATAAAACTGTGTTTTCTATTTTAAAACATATTACAAATTAAGTTTTGAAGCATTGCATGGAAAACACAATCTGGCCTGCAATCAATCGAGTAATTCTTAATTTTTAATTACTATAAAGGGCAATGATTAATTAATTCTAATTTTAGTCTTTTCTGGTCCCATTAGTTTTAACCTTAAACATGTTATAAATTAAGTTTTGAAATTTAAAAGTTGAATAGTTACTGGGGATTTGTTTTGCTTCAGCAGCAATGTTAATTATTTTCAAGACCGACTAGCCTCAAAGAATTATGTTTTCTTTCAAATAATTGAGAGGACAAGAGAGCCATGTTGCTTCTTTTTTGACAAATCTGTTTTTGTAAAGAAAGGAATAGAAGCATCTTGAAAAGATTTGAGAGTGACATTCATTTTGAAGACAATAATGTAAAATTGTTGCATATGTGAAAATCTATGGATTAATCAAGGATAGACTGTGGGAACTTGTTAAAAACAAGCATTGCTCAACAAATTTGATAGATTTTTTGAAGAACAGGCTAAAATGGTCTTACTTTCTAGACATCATTGTCCCAATTTGTCAATCTTTTATATCTGGGTGATTTTCATTTAGAGACAGAAGAATATTCTTAAACTTTGATGGAAATAATGAGAGCTTGAGATTGAAAAATTAGAGCAGAGATGCAAAGAGATTTGGATATCCTAGCAGATGAATCACATGTTAGTGTCCACAAACAGCAAGTAGTCTGGAAAGCTAATATATTGTTATGTTTTATTGTGAGGGGAACTGAATGTAACAGGAAGGAGGTTATGCTTCAAATGTGCAGGGCATTGTTGGCACTGAATCTAAAGTATTGTGTACTGTACTGGTCACTGTACATATGGAAGAATGTTAATGAGTTGGAAGCAGGTCAGAAACGGTTTACTAAACTAATACCTGGAATGAGCAGATTGGCATATGAATAAAGTTTAGACAGACTATACCTGTATCCTCTGGAGTTTAGGAGAGTTATTAAATTAAATACAGGAGAATTGAAACATACGAGATCCTGGAGGGACAACAAAGTGTGGAGTTGGATGAACACTGCAGGCCAAGCAGGATCTTAGGAGCACAAAAGCTGACGTTTTGGGCCTAGACCCTTCATCAGAAAAGCGGGTGGGGGGGAAGAGGGTTCTGAAATAAATAGGGAGACAGGAGGAGGCGGATTGAAGATGGATAGTGGAGAAGTTAGGTGGAGAGGAGACAGACAAATTAAAGAGGTGGGATTGGAGCCAGTAGAGATGAAAGTAGGTAGGGAGGTAGGGATGGGATAGGTCAGTCTGGGAAGGACAAACAGGTGAAGAAGGCAGGATGAGGTTAGTAGGTAGGAAATGGAGGTGCAGCTTGAGGTGGGAGGAGGGGATAGGTGAGAGGAAGAACAGGTTAGGGAGGCGGAGACGAACTGGGCTGGTTTTGGGTTGCAGTAGGAGGAGGGGGGATTTTGAAGCTTGTGAAATCCACATTGATACCATTGGGCTGCAGGGCTCCCAAGCAGAATATGAGTTGCTGTTCCTGCAACCTTCGGGGTGGCATCATTCTGGCACTGCAGGAGGCCCAGGATGAACATGTCGATAAGGAATGGGAGGGGGAGTTGAAATGGCTCGCGACTAGGAGGTGCAGTTGTTTATTGCGAACTGAGCGTAGGTGTTCTGTAAAGTGAGCCTCCGCTTGGTTTCCCCAATGTAGAAGAGGCCACAACGGGTACAATGGATGCAGTATACCACATTGGCGGATGTGCAGGTGAACATCTGCTTAATATAGAAAGTCATCTTGGGCCCTGGGATGGGGGTGAGGGAGGAGGTATGGGGGCAGGTGGAGCACTTCCTGCGGTTGCAGGGGAAAGTGCCGGGTGTGGTGGGGCTGGAGGGGACTGTAGAGCGGACAAGGGAGTCATGGAGAGAGTGGTCCCTCTGGAAAGCAGACAAAGGTGGGGATGGAAAACTGTCTTTGGTGGTGGAATCAGATTGCAGATGGCGGAAGTGTCGGAGGATGATGCGTTGGATCCGGACGTTGGTGGGGTGGTATGTGAGGACAAGGGGGATTCTCTTTTGGCGGTTATTGCAGGGATGGGGTGTGAGGGATGAGAAGTGGGAAATGTGGGAGACATGGTCGAGGGGGTTCTCAACCACTGCAGGGGGGTGGGTATCGGGGGTGGGGGAGTTTGTGGTCCTTGAAAAATGAAGACTTCTCGGATTCTCCAGCATCTGCAGTTCCCATTATCTCAGATCCTGGAGGGAATTGACTGAGTGGTTGTGGAAAAGACGTTTCCTTTTGTGGGAGACTTTATAACTACATGTCATAGTTTTAAATTAGGTAGTCATCGATTTAAAATAGAGATGAGAAAATATTTCCCATCTTTCACTGGGTTGTAACTCATAGAGATGTACAACATGGAAACAGACACTTCGGTCCAAATTGTTCATGCCAATCAGATATCCTAAATTAATCTAGTCCCATTTGCCAGCTTTTGGCCTATATCCCTCTAAACCCTTCCTATTCCTATATCCATCAGATGCCTTTTAAATGTTGTAATTGTACCCGCCTCCTCCACTTCCTCGGGCAACTTATTCCATACACACACCACCCTCTGAGAAAAAGTTGCCCCTTAGGTCCCTTTAAAATCTTTCCCCTCACACCCTAATCCTATGCCCTCTAGTTTGGACTCTCACACCCCAGAAAAGACCTTGTCTATTTACCCTACCCATGATTTTATGAACCTCTATAAAGGTCATTCCTCAACCACTGATGCTCCAAGTAAAAGACCCCCAGCCTATTCAGCCTCTCCTTATAGCTCAAATCCTCCAACCCTGGCAACATCTTTGTAAATCTTTTCTGAACTCTTTCAAGTTTCATAACATCCTTTCTATAGCAGGGAGAACAGAATTGCATGCAGTATTCCAAAAATGGCCTAACCAATGTCCTGTACAGCTGTAAAGTAACCTGCCAACTCCTACACTCAATGCATTGACCAGAAAGGCAAGCATACCAAATGCCTTCTTCACTATTCGGTCTACCTGTGAATTCACTTTCAAGAAACTATGAAACTGCACTCCAAGGTTTTTTTGTTCAGTAACTCTCCCCAGGACCGTACAATTAAGTGTATAAGTCAGTGTATAAGTCTTTCCAAAATGCAGCACCTCAAACTTATCCAAATTAAACTTTATCTGCCTCTCCTTGGCCCATTGGCCCATCTGATCAATGTTCCTTTGTACTCTGAGGTAACCTTCTTCACTGTTCATAACACCTCCAATGTTGGTGTCATCTGCAAACTTAGTAATCGTACCTCCTATGTTCACATCCAAATTATTTATATAAAAGATGAAAAGCAGTGGACCTAGCACCAATCCTTGTGGCAGACCACTGATCACAGGACTTCAGTCAGAAGAACAACCCTCCACTACCACACGCTCTTTCCTACTTTCAAGCCAGTTCTATATCCAAATGGCAAGTTCTCTCTGTAGTCCATGTAATCTAACCTTGCTACCATGGGGAGCTTCGTTGAACGCCATACTGACACCCATTTGGATCATGTCCACTGCTCGGCCCTCACCAATGCTCTTGTTATTTCTTCAAAAAACTCTACAGGTTGAGAACAGAACAGCCATGATTTTATCGAACAGCAGAGCAGGTTCAAGGGCCAAGTGGCCTACTCTTGTTCCTCGTTCTTCTATTTGAAACATAGGAAATCCAGAAAACAGTAAGGAGAACTGTGAAGGAATTTAGCAGAATATAAATTAGTGGAAAGGACAAAACCATGGCAAGTGTAAATTATTATGCACATGTGAGCAATGTATTTTAGGAGATAAAGGATATGTGGGCATATTTATTTTTGCTAAATTTGTTTTGCATATTGATATGTTGTGTATTTGTTCACAGAAATATTAAAACTACAGAACATACTTTTTTTTTCTTTTTACTGGAGCAAAGAAATTAACAAATATTGAAAAACTCAATGATACAATTTTGAGGGACTTGCAGGAGCAAAGGGGCCTCAGGTCCCTAAAGAATGATACCAGGAATGAGAGATTTGAAATACAAGGAATGATTAGAGAAATTGAGTTTATTCTTCATGGAGCGTAGAAGATTAGCAGTGACTTTGAGGTTCTCAAAATTATGAGCAGTTTTGACAAGGTAAAGAAAGATCTTTTATTTCCACTTGTTGGCATGCCAGTAAGTAAAGGTCGCACTTTCATGATTGTCGGCAAGAGATCTCGGAGTGAGTTGAGGAGAAACTTCTTTATTCAGAGAGTTGGCAGGATGTGAATGCACTATCTGGGAGAGTGGTGGAGGAGTATTCTATAGGACGTTTCAAAATGCAGCCGGAAATATATTTGAATGTGATGAATGTCAAGGACTATGGAGATAAGACTGGAGAATGGGACTGGCTCTTTTGGGAGTCACAAAAGACATGTTACACCGAATGGCCTCCTTCACTGTAAAACTCATGGATCTAGAATGCAGTATGGAATCTAAGCCCCTAGTTGTAGGATAAATGTCATTGTATTTTGACAGGTAAGAGTCAGTTATAATATGTTCTTAAAATTATATGTCGAATAGTAAGACAGAATAGGGGAAATTATAATATTGATTTGTACTTTTATTTCATGCAGGCTTCCACAGTCTGAAATTCCGGTTGATAAAACCCAATAAAAAGCAAAATATAACAAGATAAAGCAAATGATTTATATGAATGTGTCATTATCACTCATATTCCATTGTTTTCCATACAGGCAGTTATTGGTAGAAAATATTAGAAGTCACTTTTGAAAGACTTTTCTCTATGCGTAATTTTAATGCAGTTTATAACCATTCACTTGAAATGGATGAACAAATTTACTAAACTGTGGACAGATGAAATTTTATCTAAATGTAATTAGCAGGTTTTTATTGTATTATTGTAAGAGTTTCACCTAAATAACTTTAAATTCCTCCTTCAAGTCCTTTGGAGTACCACAAAGGGAATGTGTGAAGTGACTT
The DNA here is from genome assembly GCF_030684315.1 of Stegostoma tigrinum. Classification (NCBI taxonomy): domain Eukaryota; kingdom Metazoa; phylum Chordata; class Chondrichthyes; order Orectolobiformes; family Stegostomatidae; genus Stegostoma; species Stegostoma tigrinum. Next base: position 30,384,527 of record NC_081374.1, read on the forward strand.
TCTCATCTTATGTGGCTCTTGAATCAGTAAAAGCGCTTAAATCTGTGCACACTTCAGATATGCAGATAATGATACCCTGACAATCACAAATTTTACCATCAAAAGCAATGTTTACTAAATCAGAGTTAAACAAGGCATTCATTTTCGATTCCAGAAGTACCTCAGAGAGCAGTAACATTGCGTAAAGGCATCAACCCATGAAAGTATTCATAAAATCAATTTTCTGTATCAATGTTTAAATAAGCATGATGAACAAGGAATGAAATAAATACTGAAACATTAATAAATCTTTAATGTCACTTCCCATGAATCAACAAATAGTACAGTGCAACTCACTAAATCATCAAAAACAACTCACAAAACAAACATATTGGAAAACCTTCATCTCAACGATGATGAAAGCATATTAATTTATACCTTGTTGGGAAAATGAGAAAATGAGGATTAATTTTGTTTAATTTTGTTAAAAGAAACTTCTTGCTGCATAAACAGATTGAAATCTTTACATTCTGCCAATATAAAATGGGCAACATTGAATCAGATAACTGATTTACAACCTGCCCAGGTTTTTACAGGTCGAAAGTCCGGTTCATTACGAGATGAAAGCTCACTTACTCTAGAGTTGGCGAATAGACAATGGGATGCAGATATCCCAGAGAGACCTGGCAAGAGAAATCATTTGTGATAAATTGAATGGGGGTGGAGAATTTGATACTCAGGAGTAGTGAGGAACCCAATATGGCAATGGCACATGTTGGTTTTGTGGGACCTGGAAAAGTGGAACCACATGGCTCTACAATGAATAAATAAAAAGTGAGCTGTGGCTCCACTTCAGCCAGACAGCATGCTGTCATTGTCATTGTCCTAAAATAGCAACCTGGGAAATATATATATATATCCGACAAATCCAAAAGTTTAGGGCTTTATGAAGGGGAGTGCTCTGGCCATGTACCAGAATGTTCTTTAGATGTTAGTGTTAGATGGATTACTATTCGGAATTTACATCTAAAATATATGAATTCTTCCATCCCACTCAAGGCCGGTAGCAACAATAGAAATCTATCCCTTGGTGTGCAGGAAATGAAATGAAGTGATAAATGTAACTGTGAGATGAATACATTTAAAAATAGAAACATAGAAACAAAGAAAATAGGAACAGGAATAAGCCATTCAGCCTTTCAACCATTCTGTACCATTCAATATGACCATGGCTGATCATCCTACTCAGTAACCTGGTCCAACTTTTGATCCCTTTTGACCAAAGAACAATATCTATGACCTTTGTGAAAAAATTTAATGTTCGGCTTCAACTGTTTTCAGTGGCAGAGAATTATGCAGGCTCACTATTTAATGAATGAAGATATTTCTCCTCATCTTAATCCTAAATAGCCCATCCTGTATCCTTGGACTGCAACCTTGGTTTGGAACTCCCTGGTCATTGGGAACATCCTTCCCACATTTAACCTGACTGTCTAGAATCTACCAGTTTGCTAATCTTACACTAAATATAAATCCCACACTACAAACCTTTTATTCTGGCACCATTTTCCTTCCAGTATCTTAATCTTAGCAACAACCCTTTCTTCACTGATATGTCTTACAGATTGTGTAGTGTAGGGCCAACTGAAACTATTTAAACTTTAACAGCACTATTTACATCTATAAACATCAACCTAGTCAAAGAAACAATTGGCACACTGCTAAATGAATCAAGCAAGCAGGCAACCCAGGATACCAACAATATCAATAAGGACACCACCATGAAACTATTAGATCTCTGCCTCACAACCCACTTCACTTCAATGACAAAGTATACAAACAAATCAATGGAACACTAAAGGGATTCCTAATATCAGGACTGATTGCAGAAGCAGTAGTGCAACATTTAGAACTGGCAGCGCTCCTCACTATACCACCCAAACTCTGGGTCTGATATGTAGATGACACCTTCATGATTATTATACACATGCACAAAACTTGAGGAAACCCACCCACACATAAACAACATCCTTATCAGGATAAAACTTCATGAAAGAAGAATAGAACAACCGAATACTCTTCCTTGAAGTAACGGTGGAACGCAAAAACATGGGGAACTCCAGACTAGTTTATATAGAAAGACCACACATACAGACCAGATACTCAATTACACTAGCAACCACCCCAACACCCATAAATGGAGTTGCATCAGAACACTACTTAAACCAGCCATAACACATTACAGCAACCCAGAACTACACAAAGCAGGACCGGAACACCTATACAGAGTCTTCAAAAGAAATGGATACCCGAAAAGCACAATCAACTCTCACCTCCATGACAGACCACAACAGGAAGACACAACATAACCAGACTCACTAATCACCCTACTGCACAGCAAGGACATTTCAGAGATGATCACAAGGCTACTCAGACCCCTGGGTACCTGAGTAGCCCACAAACCGACAACCACCCTTCAACTGCTACTGACGAACATAAAGGATCCCACACCCAAAACCAGCAAAACTGGGGTAATATACAAAATACCATGCAAGGACTGAGAGAAACACTACATAGGCCAAACTGGAAGGAAATTGACAATATGGATTCATGAACGCCAACTAGCCACTGAGGGGCACGACCAATTCTCACTCATCTCACTACGCACGGACAATGAGGGACACAAATTTGACTGGGACAACACATCCATAATCACATAAGCCAAACAGAGACACCAGAGAATTCCTAGAGGCCTGGTTTTCCAACTGGAACTCCATCAACAAACACATTGAATTAGACCCTGTGTATAAACCACTGACCCTAGAAAACCGAGACACATAAATAACAAGTGGGACAGAATTTTGACACTTCACTGGAGGCGCACTGACAATGTTATCTAGCAGTGTGATGAAACGTTTGCAAACAAACCTCTTGGCTCGGCAGGCATGTTGGCAACATCATTCACAAACCAAGATACAAATCCTCTTGAAAAGTCTTCACCACCTTAAGCTTTCAATAATGTAAAGCACTACCTCCTCTTTTTCATTAAACAAAAAAGTCTTTTGGATGCATGAATAAACAAATTGTATATGTATTTATATGTACAGAACTAAATTTTGTTAAATATAGCACATGTAGATATCTGATGACCAATCATCTTTACATTCCTGGGAATAAAGAACGTGTAAAAGGTGATAAAGTTGATAATTAACACGCGTTAATGTTTAAAAAGATTTTGATCAAAATGTTAGTCTCAAGCATGGAAGCTATGTTGTGAAATGAGAGTAAGCTTCATTAAGGAAACGAATCTATTTGTTACAGATTGTTAGTAGTCAGCTACTATATCTAAATTAATTCTAATGTATATACCTATACAGATTTGGCAGATCGACAGACTTTCAGAAGACGTTCAAGGTCACACCTGTTGGGATGCAGAAATGTGCCAAAATATTTCATTTTCTAGTGCAAGTGTACGTGTGTTTGTGTGTTCAGTGGTGACTTACACTTCACCTCCACCAATGAGAAAGTTCAGTGGATTGACCTCCAATCTGCAAGTTAAGAACCAACCAGCAGCATCTCGACGATTTATGGGCCACAACATTGAAGCCCTGCCCTGGGCAGAAGTGGACCTTTGTGGTGTTCTCTGTAAGGGACTTCATCTGCATTCACAAGGTGGGACAGCAACAGATTTCAGGGAAACAACAGCCCGAATTGCCCAGAGGTTCAGCAGTGCAGTGAGCCATGTGACTGCCTGTGTGCCTCTATGGACAGGTTGGCAGCTGCCACGGAGGGCCAGGCCCATTACCCACAAAATGTGGGAGATCCACATACAGCTACACTCCAGCGTCCAACCAATGGTCTTCAGAACTGAAAGCATGGCCACAGGCTGATAAGGAACCTGTTGGGCACTCCAGATGGCCCTTCCTTGCAAGGACACAGGGTGATGATGCCAACAGGCACCTGGCTGATTGGGAAGACACACACAGTCCCCTTCAAAACTCTCTACTCAGGACACTCCAGAGGGGGCTGGATCTTCCATCTCCACACTGCCAGCACCCTCTAACTGTTGTTGCAAAGTTGGATCAAGTATTTGTGGATTTGAAGGCAGGATGTTAGAATTTGATGTTTGTAAAATTATGAGAGGGAAGATTGTGAGGTCCCTTTAAATGATGACATGCTTTTTTCTAGGCTTGGAGATTTTAAAAAATGTTCAGGTCAACAGAGAGGTCCTGACATTGAAACATTTTTTAAAAGGCTGATTCTTAGAAACCCAGGAAGTAGTCTTGTTAACAAGGCAACCAGTTTGAATATCAACCAATTAATTTAAACCAGGCTCCTGGAGACTAAAAACCAATAAAATTAAATCTGATGAGTTTGATAACCTCGGACCAATCTTAATGTTAAAAATATTGATTGGTCATTAAATGTATAAAAGAAGAGGGCATTCAAAAATCCATGTGAGACCAACTGCTGTCTATTAAGAGAACCACTGCCAACTGCCAACAGCCTTCAACTCTAAAGAAAGACAAACTCACTGGTTCTCATAGAAATCTCTAAACTCTCAGAGTAAGCACAATCTAAATAAAGGTACTATGACACTCCTAGCTAATATTCCTGCCACAAGAATTGATGAAGAAAGGTGTTCCTGACAGAGGAATTTTATGGAAAATGGAATTCCTGACTGGACAACAGTGGAGAAGGCAAAGAACTTTCTGGAAGACATACCTTGGCTGTAATTTTGAGAGACTAATTTTTAATTTTTTTTTCTTATTACTTTTGTTTATATAAGTGGGACTTGTATTTTGTGGAGCAGAATATCATTAGAATTTTGTGTTATTCATGACTAATTAGTATTTAAGGGGAGAACATATGGTTTATTAGTATTTCTGTTAATTTGTTTACTGTTAGAGTTAGATAAATGAATTGTTACTTGTTGATTATAAAGTGAGTATCAGAGATTTCTTTCATTTAACCACTCTGTTATAATAGATTTGGGGTTTAGATGCAGGTTTCACCACTTTTCACAATTCCCTTAACAGATTACGACACAAGGTGAGCTTCCTTCAGGGTGGGGGAGGTGGGTCGACCCATGCTTCATAACACCATTCACTCCGAAGAGGGTGTACTTGCACCTGGAAAGATGACTCTTAGCATGCCCAGCCGTCCACTAACAAATTTGCCTAGGTCACCTGAACAAACCTTTAAGGTTAATAGGTGAGCAGGCTTCCTCCACCCAGCTATGGATCCAGAGTATAATGTGATGTAGTGGAAAGATGAAGAAGAAAAATTATTGATTTATTTGATGTCACAGGTGACAAAACACAATGTGTTTTTTGGCACGTTATAAATTACAGCACATTGATCTTTCATTGTGTGGTCTCTAATGTAACTGTTCAGCATGAGGCATGACATTATCTCCACAAAGAATGGATTTGATGTCTGTGTTGAGGATCTGTTGCAGCATCTGGAAGCAAGGTAAGCAGAACATATGCTGGGCAATGGGTTCTGTTAACACCATTTTCCAACATTCTTTCACTGGCTTCTGTGTAAGAGAGGGGTGGATCTGAATGAGTTGATCAGTATATTCCAGGGCAGAGAGGTGCTTAGCAAAAAGGGGCAATGTGTAAGGTTGTCTAAGGATTGGGGATCCCACAGTTCTTTGACTTGCACAATGCATGGTTCTGAATATAATGTAGGTTCTCTTCAAATGCTTTCACATTGCTGTGTCTTGTAGCCCCTTCACACACAGGTCGAAGCTCTTATCCTGTTTACTCCAAGTGGGTCACAGCTATTTTCTTCCCCATTGACCTCTTGATTTTCAGCATTGTGGAAGGCTGAGTCCTCCTCAGTCAGTGCCTTCCAGCCTTTGGCTGGATGCATTGATAAGCACCCAAACATCCAAATCCCCTTCCTGGTGGCCCTTCATGTAAATCCAACAGGCTTCACACTTCCCAGCTCCAAGGTGTCTATGTTAGCTTGGACCTGCCGACCTATCCATTGTAGACCCTGGCATTTGAGGTGACCATGTCAAGTGCAGTCATACACTTCCCCTCACTTGAAGCCATGGGCAAACCCAGCTCCTAGATGATCCTACTGCCATCTGTGTTCTTCTGTATCTCACATGATGGTACTTTTGTTTCTCTTCATAACTATCACACCGCTTCCTCCTTGGTTGAAAACTGCTCAAGGAAAAGCTGCCTGGTTGTGTGACTACACTAATTAGCATGACAAGGAAGGCATGGATGGTGCAAGGATGGAGTTAGAGACTAAGTGAGTAAGCACTAGGAGAACAATCAAGCAGTGCCTGGATGCAACCTGGTCCTGTTAGATGGGTGTCTATACTTGTGAACCAAGCATCCAAACTGCAGTCTTCAAATCCTGGTTGCTAGTGCACCCTGAGATTGCAGACTATCCTTCCTCACCAAGCTGGTAAATGTTTTGGAGCGGGGCCATTTTAATTGTGAGGCATTCACAAATGCCAGATGTCAGTGTCCATGGAGGAAGGGTGAGTGGCTCATGACTGAGAGGAAGCAACATGAAGATGGAGAGTGAAGTCAGGAACAGGAAGACTGAAATGGAGGGCCATTGTTCAGATAAGCTCATAACATAAGCAAAGTGTAAATGGCAAAAGCACTTGAGATCTAACTGGTTATAAGAAGTGGAAGGTGAGACAGATTGTTCAACAAACAAACTGTAAAATTAAATCCAGTAGGTTGGATTTGCAGCTAGACACAAAAGGTAATTCATGATTACTGTTGGAATACAATTATCAGAACAGAAATTTATTTTCCAGTGGGATCTTAAATACCAGAAAATGCAAAACTAGGCATTGCTTACACAAGTTTCTTTTTCTGAGAATTGGGTCAGAAATTGATAGTAGAGGAAACCTTATGTCTTCTTTACATACAAAGAACAAGAAAGGCTGCAAGAAACTCTTCAGAAAGGGAATTATATTAAGATTTGTATTTGTTTGTTGGCAAGAGAGACAGGGAAAATAACAGAAAATCAGCAGAGCACATCTTGACAAAAAAGGAAATGTGGTCTTCCTCTATTAGTAGCTACAATCAGTCAAATGTCCTTAGGTTACCAATTAATCACTTGTCAGGACCTTCGCGAAAGTACAACCAAGACAGCAAAAAAAAGTTTGTATAATGAATTCACTTGTTAAAGATTTCCCAGCAATAGATCTTAAGGCTCCAATATAAATAGTACAAAACATCTACTTGTTTTGTTTAATCTGCCAGTGCAAAATTTAATGGCATCTTCTTTGTGAAAATATGAAATGTCAGTTTTTATCTACATCTTAACTCACATGGCTTTGATGTTATCCAGCAAATTGTAGAATCATGTCTCACACTGAACACAGTTGTGACATTTGTGGATTTTGCAAGCACTTAATTTAATAACTTGCTTGTTGCAAACAGCCAAATGAATATGTTTCTTGCTTTGATCTGCCTGTCTTTGGGGCATACACCCAGACACCACGCTGGCACCAAAACTCATATACAGTATTGTTAATTTGTGTGCTAGGCAGAATGCACAATGCTAGATAACCCTGAGTGAGCAAAGAATTACAGTGTAGGATTATCAATCAGGCTCAGAGGGTATAACAGTTGTGCATGCTTGAATCTGCATATATTAATTCTTCATGTACAGGAAGACTATTTACACACGTTGTACCTATTCTAACTTTAGAATTTAGGTGACAATCATTGGCTGGCTCATTTCTCAGGGCAGTGCCTTGACATTATAGGTCAAACTGTCTGGTCTAAAATGAAAATAAGGCTTGATATTTAGCTGTTAGTCTTTGTCAATGCCTCTACCAACCAGTGTCCACATGCCTACCAACCAGGACTGTACGCTTGCATAGTATAAATGTTGATTTCCCTCTTAGTAAAACATTGTAAAGCGCTTCGTAGAAATGTTACAAAAAAATCTTTGATAGAGAGCCATTTGCAAAGCTGTTAGAGCAGCAAGTTTGTATAAATACAGCTTATTAACGGAGACTAGTTAGATGGAGAGGTTAAGGGAGAGAACTCCTTGTTTTGGCATCTTGATAGACAAAGACATGGCTGGCAATGTTGAAATGAATAAAATCAAGAATCTATATGAAGCCAAATTTTAAGAAACAGTTACTGAACGTAGATGTTCATTCTTCCAGGCTGATCATTATCTACCCCTTTGTCTGTCCATCTGTTCTTCTCTCTCTCTCTTGGTGGGCCCTATCTCCACCTAATCTCTATCATTTACTCCTTACGGTGTCCTACCACCCTATCTTCTGCATAACAGAAATAACTTTTCTCTAGCTAACAACAGGTCTGAGGAAAGGTCACTGGACCTGAAACATTAACTCTGATTTTTCTCCACAGATGCTGCCAGACCTAAGGAGCTTTTCCAGCAATTTCTTTTTTTGTTTCAGTTAAATGTGTCTATGCTTTCTGAAGGCATTATCTGCCAGTTGTACAAAGCAAGCAGAACTAAGTAATCCACATTTGCTCTTGGGTAACCAAAGTACCATAATGATGGTGGCTGAAAGTGAGTAACATAGAAACACATACAAGGGGAAAATATATTATGACACTGAAAGGTTGCTTTGAATTACATTATTTAATGACCTGCATTTGAATAGTTGCTGCTGGAGCTGACACACCAGATTGTGGAGTCACTTAATCCTGTGCATGCAACTTTGGAAAGTGGTCAGGTTTTTGTAGGGGAGTGCTGAAACAGATGTTCACTATCATATTCTTCAATATTCATAACATGGAACAATGGTTGCACTTTATATTGTCACTGGGACAGGGGTACAGAATGCAGATCTCAACCACACAAGCCATATTTACCATTTGGGAGCAGCACAAACACAATGTAACAAACAGCTAAATTGCCACATGGTGTTGTGTATGTTCTCATTGCTTTAGGGAGGCTTTAGGCTAATGTAGGCTCCTCATAAAAGCTATTTATACTATTTCACAGAGTTAGTTTGAGATTTTTCTGTACCGCTTGCTTTTGGTTATTGTAAACCTTCGCAAAGCCAGGTCACACATGCTCAGAAAATGGAGTTAGCTCCCTCCATTGAGCATTTTGTAATTAAAATGTCATTGTTTAATTTTAAATAGTACCTGCTTTTATTCTTGCATATTTCAGAAAACAGACGTCAGCTATCTGTTAATGATACACTAATATTATGCTACAATAATATTCTCAATTGTCTCATAAAGCAAGTGCTGTATACAGAATTGACCTATTGATAATCCCAACAATTACTCTGATGGACAGTGAAATAATTCATGCAGCAGATGGCATCATGAGGGACCATGATGAGTTGACAAATGATCATCCAATGATGGCAAATTTGAAGATTTTAGTGGATGTAACCTTTTCACCACTGGCCCATTTAATGTTTACCACGGTCACTTTCTTAGAAGCATAATTACAGTAATCAGGAGGTGGCACTCCTTCTAATTAAGCCTGAACATTAGAACAAATTAAGGCTGTAATGAAACAGATGGTTCTTTGATATTTATAAATCCACTATCTTATCTATGTATCCACATAATCCTTTTAAAAATAATGATACTGTGTTTCAAATTTCGCAAAAGTATTGGTCCATAAGTAACTTTTGTAAAGATGGTGAAACTGGTGTGTGCATTATTATGTAAAATCACTTCTTATTTCTACGTACAACTGGTAACAGGTCCTGCCAATGCCACCTCTATATAGTTCAGAAATCCAGAGGTTGCAGCTAGTGGTACCTATTTTATAATGTGATGCCCAGCACTGGCACTATGATATATTCTAATGCCGAAGCACCAAACACTGGATGGTTGCGGCTGATATAGAATGCTGCAATCATTCTCCTTTCTATGCTAGTCCAAGGGGATGTTTGGCAGCCTATAGTCAAAGATGAAACATGAACAAATCTCAGCAGGCAGGGGATAACAAGATAACATTAATTACATAATGAATAACAATATACTGCTGCCTTCATTCATTGGAATGTTAACTATTACCAACAAAAGGCATAGAAGACATGAGGTTTGCAGTCAGGAAAATACACTAGAGTACCACTGATTGTCCATGCGGAGCATGGCATTCTCAGAATGGGCAGTGTTCAGCGTAGTACAAACATTAACACTTTCAGAATGAATACCTTAGCTGACAACATCCTGCTTCCAGTTAAGCTTTGTTGCTGCTTTTGCAGGTGAAATTAACATGGAATCTGTGATCTGACATGAATTAATTTTTTTACTCATTGTCACTACAATATCCATTGAAAACATTAAGCCTTGCTGAATGAGATGTAACATTTTGATTCAATGTGCAATCAGTCAATCTTCTGCAAAATTAAAATGGAGTGACAAATCTCAATGTGTCCACAATAATTTACAATATGACATACATTCTTTGCTTCCAAAATGACTTTCCAGTGGGAACAAAAGCACTAAAGACTCTAGGGTTAATCTCCTTTTGTCACAGGAATTATCTGAAAGCATGAAGCAATCAATTATTGCATGGCTACCTCACATCTGTAGTCCTTCATATCCTGGATTATAACTTTCAGTTATACTGCCTGGGAAAATGGCAAAAAAATGGAGCAAAAGGAAAAGGCCACAAAGGATAGAATTTCATTGAACTTTATGGCAAGTCTCCAGTGAAGACCTTGTAAAAAGATTTGGACAATACACAGGCTTGGTCTGACAAATGGCAAGTAACATTCACTCCACACAAATGCCAGGCTATGATCATCACCAATAAGAGACAATCTAACCACTGTCCCTTGACATTCAATGGTGTCACCATCACTGAATCCACCACATTCAACATCCTGGGGATTGCCATTGACCAGAGGCTTAACTAGACTCGCCACGTTATCACAGTGACTACAAGAGCAGGCCACGAGCTAGGAACACTACGACGGTAACTCACCTCCTGACTCCTCCAAGCCTGTCCATCATCTACAAGGCGCAAGCCAGGAGCATGATGGAATACTGCCCACTTGCCTAGTGGAGTGTAGCCCCAGCAACTATTAAGAAGCTTGACACCACCCAAGGCAAAGCAGCCTGCTTGATTAGCACTACTTCCATAAACATTCGTACCCTCCATCACTGACGCTCGGTAGTAGCAGTATGTACTACCTACAAGATGCACTGCAGGCCTTCAAAGATCCTCAGATAGTGCCTTCCCAACCCACAGCCACTTCCATCTAGAAGGACAAGAGCAGCAGACATGTGTGAACACCACCACCTCCAAGTTTCCCTCCATGCCACTCACCATCCTGATTTGAAAATATATCACTGTTCTTTTACCGTCACTGGGTCAAAATACTGGAATTCCCTGCCTAATAGCATTGTGGGTTAACCCACAGCAGGAGGACTGCAGCAGTTTAAGAATGCAGCTCACCACCACCTTCTCAAGAGTAACTAGGGATGGGCAAGAAAAGCTGGCCAGCCAGCAACATTTCACAAACGAATAGAAAAAAAAATGAGTGTCCTTCTTGCTGATCAGTCAGAAATTTTAAGTGGTGCCAATTGGACGGCCTGACTGATGTCATTACAATTAATTCTTTTTAGTGACCAGTATATATCTAAGATTGATATAAATAGATTCTTAATTGGAAAGTGAATCAAGGGTAATGGGGAAGGGCATGAATTTGGAAATGATGACTGTCATGGCCCTATTGAATGGCAGCAGGCTTGAGGGGCTGAACAGCCATCTTGAAACCTATTTCTAATGCTCTTATGGTCAATTATTCAACATTGAAGAGTTGCTTTCCATCTGACTGAAATTTTGAGCCTGGGAGAAGGAGATTAGGAGCAGTGAGAAATGCTCACAGATCAGAGATAGGGGAAGGTGCAAGGTTTCCATTGTTAGCCTTTTTGGCCCCCTCTAATTGATGTAAACACATTCTCTGCCCCTAGCCAAAACCTCAATTTCCATCTTTGTTCTCAACTCTAAGTGTGGTCGTGTCACTGGCTACCCAACATGTTGGTGTTGTTGGGACTAGACAGGTGCAAACCAATTAACACTCCATAGGACGTTCAATAGCTACAGGGCTCCATATCAGAAGGAAACATTCCCTGCCATGAAACAGGAAATGCCACCATCTCAAAAATCCTAAGCCAAATATGTGCATAAGGTGAGGGGTGGGGTAGAGGTGTAGTTCTGGTTGGGCCTGGCTGGATGGACTGTGTTCGCTCTGTAGGGATCCCATGATTCTATGTTTTAGGTTAAGTTGATCATCTACTCATATCCTAAGCATTGTCTCTCCAAACGGATTTTATGGATCTCCCAGCAGCATTCTGATCCTGCTCCAACCTAATATCTTAGAGAGATAGTAAGAACTGCCAATGCTGGAGTCAGGTGATAGCACAGTATGGAACTGTAGGAATACAGCAGGCCAGGCAGCATCAGAGCAGTAGGAAAGTTGACATTTTGGGTTAGGACCCTTCTGCTCATTTCTGAAGTAGGATCCTGACCAAAAATGTCAACTTTCCTACTCCTCTGATGCTGCTTGACCTGCTGTGTTCCTCCAGGTCCATAGTGTTATCCCATCCTTTTAGACGATAGCTTTGTTGTACTATTCTGACAGGTCACCAGTATCATCTTAATGGTTGGGTAAAAAGGCCATCAGAAATTAAAATAATACATTTTATAGGAAGAGAAAAGTATCCTCACAATGAATGAAGCATTAAATAAACTTTAAATGTTAATTTTCTCCCAAATCTTTGATAGTACTTATGTTGGGTGACGATCAGGTAACATTCAAAAACTGTCAATAATAAAGGAGTTTGAAAAGCATGTAAATGTATTAATCGAACCGTTATTTCATTGTAATACCTTACCAGCAAGAATAGTCATACAGTACTGAAGCTTTCCTTTCCAGATGAGCATCAGTTCGCTTTGTGCATTGATCCATCTAACAACCTATAAATAGAAAAAAACTCATTGGGTTGATCTGAATAATTGCTACTCTAGAGAGGTACTGGAACATGCCCAGCACCTGTGGAACCAGCGTCTGTAGAGTCTGTATAAACATTTATATATGTTTCCTTGATGTAATAGGAATGCTGTTTTGTTCAGTCCACTAGGCTGGAGCACAATCAGAATGCTGCTGGGAGATACATAAAATCCCTTTGGAGGGACAACGCATGGGATATTGAGCAGATGATCAGCCTAACCTAAAACATAGAATCATGGAATCCCTACAGAGTGAATGCAGTCCATCCAGCCAGGCCCAATCAGACTCACACCGCACCTCCACACCCCCACACCTTATCCCTGTAATGCTCTGTATTCCATGGCTAAACCACCCAGCCTGCAAATTCCTGGACACTACAGGCAATTTAGCATAGCCAATCTACATAACCTGCACATCTTTGGGCTGTGGGAAGAAACTGGAGTAACTGACGAAATCCTTGCTGACACAGAGAGAATGCGTAAACTCCACACAGACACAGTCATTCACACGAGGGTGGAATCAAACCCGGGTCTCTGATACTATGAAGCAGCAGTGCTAACCACTGAGCCACAGTGCTGCCCATACCTTTCTAATTTCTATATGATAATTTTGGCCCCTCTGTTGATCAATTGTGCTGCACTGACCATTCCTGGAAGGCTTTTAGTAAACTGGTCAATATTGTGCAGTCATCATTTGTGGTCAATCATTTGTGCTCCACGTACCTTAAATATTCACAAGCACAGGCATGATTTCTACTCATGATAAATAGCAAACATGTCTAGAAGGGGTTCAGTTAAATATTGTATGTCCAACTACTCACTCAATCAAGAGCTCAACATCTAGCTTAGTGGTATATACAGAATTTAAGGGATTTCTCTGATCGCAGGGAGAAAACAACAGCAAGAGCTAAAAGCCTGTAGCACTGACTGTTCAAGGTCCCTGCTGAGAGTGTAATCACATAGAATTATCCTGTAGTTTCAGTGCGGCTGCAAAGCAGCCAAATAATGAATCAAGTAAACATTGAATGTCACTGAACTATGCAACATTTCTCATCTAGGTCCCCAGCGTTTCTGCCGAGAATTCTTAAAAACAGAAACACAAACAGAACATAATGGAAGTACTCAGCAGGTCTGGCAGCATCTGTGAAGAGAGCTGCCCACATACAACAGGCATCTTCAACAATTATAGATATCGTGACATTCTGTCAAGGAGTATCAAGCACAAAATAATATCTCAGGCAAGGATGGAGGTAGTTCGTATTTGGCAACAGTGTGTATTGGATATTTCTGTTTGTAACTTGCAGCAGCATGGGATGATCAGGTAGAAGTGATATAGTGTTATTGGGATCGATAATTAATTTCAGGAAAACAGGTTGTGTTCAGACGATAGTACTTGTTTGCTGAAATGAAGGGTCTGAAAATGTGAATATTGAAGAGTATCTTATGCACCGGCCACCATAGCGAGATCAAATGGACTGATGGTGAAACAGTTTGGAATTTGAGAAGCATGAGATTGTGGCCAGCACAGTGGCTCATTGGTTGGCACTGCTGCCTCACAGCACCTGTGACCTGGGTTCGATTCCACCCTCGGGTGACTCTCTGTATGGAGTTTGCACATTCTCCCCATGTCTGCATGGGTTTCGTCTGGGTGCTCCAGTTTCCTCCCACAGTCCAAAGATGTGAAGGCTAGTTGGATTGGCCATGCTAAATTGCCCATAGTGTTCAGGGATGTGGAGCTTAGGTGGGGAGAGGGGAATGGGTCAGTGTGGATTTGTTGGGCCAAAAGGCCTGTTTCTACATTGTAGGGATTCTATGATCTAATATTTGTTCTTACTCATTGTCTCTTTAGCAATGTCTGTAAGACCAATGTAACCTGTGGCTAGTTGCTAACATGCAATAACTCCCTTTTGAATAGAAGAGTCTCTGTTTAAACGATTAGTGGTTTTCCTCTCGCACACTAGATTAAACAGGCCTTGTGGTTCCCTACACTGAAACAGGATAATCGCAGCAAAATGGAGAGGTGCACACTTGGTTCTTCTCACAGGGCAGCATGGTGGCTCAGTGGTTAGCACTGCAAACTCACAGCATCAGGGACCCAAGCTCAATTCCAGCCTCAGGCGACTGTGCAGAGTTTGCACATTCTCCCTGTGTCTGCATGGGGTTCCTCCCACAGTCCAAAGATGTGCAGGCTAGGTGGATCAGCCAAGCTAAATTGCCCATAGTGTTCAGGGGTGTGTGGGTTATAGGGGGATTTGTCTGGGTGGGATGCTTCAAGGGGCGGCGTGGACTTATTGGGTCAAAGGGCCCGTTTCCACACTGTAGGGAATCTTAAAAAAAAAAGTAGTTGCGCAGATTTGGTTTCACTGCATATACAATAAACTTTGCCCTCCGTAATACATGGGACAATGCTGGGCTTGACTGTAGATCTTATTTCTTGCAAGTTACTTGCAGCAAACTGGATTCTAAGTAGTTAAATGTTTATCAAGCAGGCACCTGACCTTGGAATGAGTGTTGTGAATGATGAAGAGTCTAGGCCCGAAACGCCAGCTTTTGTGCTCCTGAGATGCTGCTTGGCCTGCTGTGTTCATCCAGCTCCACACTTTGCTATCTCCGATTCTCCAGCATCTGCAGTTTCCATTATCTCTGTTACCAGCTCAGTGCCTTGTTTACATTTATTTAACTCAAGAGAGGGACTACACTGAAAGACAGCAGTATTCCACAAAAACAAAGTCACCCAATCTGTACTTGGTCTCAACAAGTTAGAAAATTTCATGAACAACACAAACAGCATGTTAAATTGAAAAGAAAGTACAAGTTAGTTGTTTCATCTTGGAGTGTTTATGCTCAGGATGGCAGAAAGCAGTGGTATTCTGGTGCAATGTCTTGTGTTAGCACCCCGTGTATGGCACTACTAAATGAAAACCGATACACTGCTCATCATGTTATCATGCGATGTGACTCATGGGGACCAATCATTAACAGCCTGTATTTCCAGGGGAATGCTGCCATCAATCCTCCTTTCTATGCTCATTTAAGAGGTAGTTTCATAGCCTGTGGAAGAAGATGAACTACAAATAGGTCTCAGCGGAAATGGCTTACATCTTTCATGACAAGATATATTGCAATAACTATATACAGGTTGCATTAACTCAAATGCATAGTAACTGTTATTAATAAGGAGGCCTGGCCAGACTCCAACTAATTCTCCACCCAGAAGGCGTATGACCGTGCACTGGGTGGAGCTCAGCTTAGCTCCAACATTAGCACTTCCAGAGTCGCTACTTTATACAACAGAAAGGAGGAGGTAGACAGGTAGGTTTTGCTCATGCTTTGCAATGGGAAAAGGCTGCAAGCACAGGAGGGTGCAGAGAGGACTGAGGAATACACTAGAATGCTGAAAGAATCCCTACAGCATGGAAGCAGGCTCTCAGTCCAGGGAATTCACAGCAGCTTTTCGAACAACATCTCAACTGCACCCACTTCCCTACCCAATCCCTATAACCCTGCATTTCCGATGGTTTATCCATCAAGCCCGCACATCCCTGGGCACTTCGGACAATTTAATATGGTAATTCCGCCTAAACTGCACATCTTTGAACTGTAGGAGGAAACCAGAGCACCCTGAAAGGAATTTGAGGAGAGACTAGAAGTTTGGGAAACGGGATGGTCATGCTTGAGGTCCATGAGAACAATGGGAAGAGTACTCATTGTTATTGGAAGCAGTCACACGGAAATGTTTTGCCTTTCATGTTTAATATTTCTAGCATTTTTGTTTTATATCAGATTTCCAGTTTACTTGCTGTATTGGTATACAGCTAGATGAGTCATCTTCATCAGAGAATTCAATTCCGGCTGCGGAATCTACAGTCTATGTTGCAGCGATAATCAAATTTTATACTTGAATTGACATAATCACAGTTGTGGTGTCTTCAAGAAGCAGAAGAAAATGACCATCCAGTGTTTGTTTCTGTGTTGCAGAGGTGCCTCCTTGTGTATGAATCAAGCCGCTGCACTGACTCAGGGCTGCACCATTCTCGCCTCTTAAACAGAAAAATGCAGTTCCAGACAATGTGTGCATTTTTTAAAAAGAGTAGGCTGGACGCTTTTTCTGACTTTAGATTCCCTTTGTTGCCTAATATTTTGTTATTTTCAGAATTTAAAAATGACATACACTGTTTACTTTCAATGTTTATTGGATCAAATTACAACATCCCTTTCAAAATGTTTGCGTGTTTGTATCTGCTGGATATTTTCAGGCCTTTCTGAAGTCTGATTGAATATATGTTTGTCTGTGAACAACCATGAAACTAGAGTCCAATAGCCAAGCATTTAATCACATCAAATTGTTTTGATTATTAATATCATGTACCTGACAAGGTGTTAAACAGGCAATCTAAATTGTTTTGGGAATTATGGAACAATATTAAATAAGGTACTTTGCTTTGGATATATTAAGTCAATGCTCCACTTTATGCTTATATTTAGAAGTTTTGAGGAAACTGTTTTATCTGGCATTCTCTACATAATTAGATCTTTCTTTTGAGTGATTCAAAAGAATGATTTAATGCTAAGATTTAATTCAACATTTGAGCACACATTGTCATATAATTATTCCAAGATTGTAGGATTACAGTCACAGTCACATGGATAGACTCGAGACGCTTTGGTTGTTTTTAACACTATGGAGGGTTTTGATTGAGAAAATAAATAAAATGTTTCCAAATGGGTGAACAGCTGACAATAAGATAATTAGCAAACAAAATTAGAGGTGCCATGAGTAAAATTGTTTTATACATCAAGGTGTTAGGAATTGGAATGTATTATCTGAGAAAGAGTGGGTGCAGATTCAATATTAGATTTTCAAACAGTAAGTGCTTGAAGAGGGTCGAAGAACAGGAATATAGAGAAAGTGCAGGGAACTATGATCAGATTACTTGTTGGCAGTTATGGTGTAGACTTAATTTGTTAAATGGCTACTCTGTGTACTGTATGTTCCAATGATTTTATGAACACTTGCACTTGTACTGAACAACAATGTAGCAAAGGATAGAACATTTTTAATTCTGTCTTACATAACATTGTGTCAATGTTGCAGATAATAGGCACTACTAAATTCATGCTGAGGAGGATTAAATGTTGCTCCAACTGAACTCATCATTACGGTATACCATTTGACCAACAGTAGATTGTATCATTTACGTCCAGCAATTACTTGCCAAGTTGCCAGAATGTAACAATGCAAAGCAAAAGCTGCAGGTGCTGATTGAGATTAGCAGAAATTCAGACAGAATGCAATTTCTCTTCTGCTGTTCCTGAGTAACACATGATCTGCCCATTTTATCAAGATTCAGCCAAATAACAACAGGACATGTAAACAGACGGAATGAAACTACTTGCAACAGTCAGCTTCACTTTTAATCTGGATATAACCAGAATAACTGTAATATTTGTATCATCATTGTTGGCCATTCTTCTGTTGTCAGAATCACATCTACATAAGTTCACAGGTTTCTGCTATGAATCTTTATGTGACTGAAATGCTAATCCTTGACCCTGAATTAGGCACCTGGGTCGCTCTGGATTGTGGGACCCGGAGTGCAGGATTTACTTGATTGCTAGCCATGTACAGTGGCCCAAGGAAGTAGCTCACTATCACCTTTTCAAGTGCATTCAGATAAAGGCAATAAATGCTGGCTGAGCCAGGGAAGTCCACATCCCATGAACACAACATATATAAATAATGTCAGCTTTACAGGATGCCACCATTGATTGAACAAGTGAGGCTTTTCCGAATTTATTGTGAGCTGTATTTCAAATTCCTTTCATTGGTCAAGCAATTTAAGGAATGATACATTTACCTTCTTCCACTTGGAATTTTATGTGTTGCAATGTCTTGGTTCAAGTTGAATGCTGTCGATCACCAAACTAGTTGATCATCCATTTTGCATACATCAGTCTCTTGTGCGGATTCAATGGTACAGACTTAATGCACATGAAATCAATCATTATATCTTCTATGATAATGGGAACTGCAGATGCTGGAGAATCCAAGACAACAAAGTGTGGAGCTGGATGCTGTTTTTATCCAGCTCCACACTTTGTTATCATTAGATCTTCTGCTTGTTTACAATTAATTATTTAATAGGTACTTTCCAATAAAGAGATCCAAAAGTATTTTGGAGCAAATGTCAGTTCATTTCCAAGATTGGTAGAAAATAGTAAAAGCTGTTTGCCATATCTGCAGGCATATTGGATGCAATTAATTGGATTCAAAAAAGCTACCAGTTGTTAGTGTCTGTTTTGAATTGTTTACTAGTTTTATGTGTTATTTTTTGGTTGTGCAATTCTTCAGTTGTTTGCTTTCAAAAGAAGGCTTCATCATTTATGTCTCATTATTTACTCTCATTAGGAAAGCAAACAAATGTTTTCCAAGACTTTCATACCACACCATGTTAAACATACAATGTTGGCCTACAAATAGTGACTTCCATCTCTGTAATTGCATTCAACTCTACAATCCTCCAGTCGAATTTAATTGCTGAACCATTTGTGGTCACCCCTTACAATTGTCTCGGCCCAAAAATCTACTATTACATTCCTACATTTCTCCACCACCCTTTCTGCTTTTGGATATTTTAAAATCAACCTGCTCAGCCATATTACAATGCACCTGTGAAGCATCTGGGAATTGTACCCAGGCCTCCTGGCCGAGAGACAGAATCATGAGCATTGTGCACAAAATATCTTCACTCTCCTCTTTAAAGATGCACCCAGAAACCTAACTTTTTATAGAGCCATGGAGTCATAAAGCATGGAAACAGAACCTTTGGTCAAACCAGTACATGCTGAACATAATGCCAAACTAAACCAGTCCCACTTGCCTGCTCCTGACCCACATCCCTCCAAACCTTTCCCAATCATGTATTTATTTATGCGTCTTTTAAACATTTAAACTATGCCCACATCCATCACTTCCACAGGAAGTTTATTCTACAAATGAGCCGCCCTCTGTGCAAAAAAAAAGCCTCATGTCTTTTTTAAAAATCACTCCCTCTCACCTTAAAAATATGTCTTCTAGCCTTGAAATACCACATCCTGGGGAAGGGACGCCTACAATTAACCATACGTATACCAAGCATAATTTTATAAACCTCTAAGGTCATCTTTCAACCTCCAACCTCTAGTGAAGAAAGTCCCAGCCTATCCATTGTTTCTTTATAACTCAAATCTTCCATATCCAGCAACATCCAGGTCAATCTCATCTGAACCCTCTCTAGCTTAAAAATATTCTTTCTATAACAGGGATAAATCTGGTCTAATATCATCTGAATTGCTTTGTGTTTCTGTTGTTTCTTTTTTTTAAAATAAGCTATCAATTCATTACAGCTGAAATGCCCAGCTATTCCTGTGAGAAACCTTAGCAATTAATGAAGAAATGAAGAATATGTACAGAGTTCATCGTTGTACTGAAATAACAATCAAATGTAACAAAATTTCATAAATAACCTAATTGATTGTTCTCAAAATATGTACTTGATTGATGACAATGGATACAAAAGCAATAAGTCACCTGGAGAATCATGGGCAATAGCTATTCTGAGGCAGTGACTCATATAATTGCCTTTTGTCTTTATGGATTTCACATCACTGTTTCTATATCTATTATATCTAATAACACCCTTATAAAGACCAGGTTTTTCTGATTTAATGGGATAAATAGACTAATTTGCAATGTAAGTAATGATGTCTGATTTATATACCCATTGATGGGGTTAGTTACAACCTTGATTTCCATAACTGTGTTTCTCTTACACAATTTACAATAACCTTCCTTTCAAACGACCTTTGTATTCAAGTTCAGCTCATCGAATGCCAGTTTATAAAGTCCTGAATTATTTTGCACACAATTCAGTAAATTTCTGTTGAGTTAATTCTGATAAATGCAACAGTACCTAATTTAAAATAACACAAGAAAAAAATTATGAATATGTTGAGTTCTTACAAGATAACACCCTAAGACTCGGCTGAAATAGAGGAACAACATCAAAAGCCAACTCTCAAAATCTATCCACAGGAGCTTGGAAATGCCAAAGCAAGGCTTAGGAGAAAATGCCTTCTACCTCTCATAGGAAGTTGATCTGTGCTTGATCCATATTTACATTTTGGAGCCTAAAGGTTTAAAAAAAATGAGTTTAAAAGGTATTAGATTTCAAGGGCAAGATTTTGCATTTTGAATCAGGACCATAATATCAGAGTCAAGTGTGGGCCCTGAAATATGTACTCTATTGGGAACACTAACCTCACGTTGATTTTGACTTGTTTTCAGTCACCAAAATGTATGCTTGCCATTCAATTAAGGATCACCTGCTCTCACATCTGGGGTGCTAACAGGAGGCTTTACACCAGTGAATGAGTTACGTGCTACCATCATAAGTAAGTGAAAGAGAAGGTGTGTTTATGTTAAGGTGCATTCCTGGCAACTTTAACAAAATTGAACAGAAGTGTTCTAGAAGAAACCAAGCCACCTTTGTGGTGTGAGATACTCTTGCATGACAACCTGCTGCCAGACAAGCAAGGAAGGCCTCAGAGTTTTGTTGGTAACCCGATGAAGTCTGACTAAAATAATCAGATTTGATTTGATTTATTATTGTCACAGAGTCATGGAGATGTATAGCATGGAAACAGATCCTTTGGTCTAACTCTTCCATGCCAAATAGATATCTCATAAATCTAGCCCAATTTGCCAGCATTTGGCCCACATCCCTCAAAACCCTTCCTTTTCATATATCCATCCATGTGGCTTTTAAGTGTTATCATCATACCAGCCTCCACCATTTGCTCTGGCAGCTTATTCCTTATAATGCATCACCCTCTGCATGAAAACATTGCCCCCTCAGGACACATTTAATTCTTTTCCCTCTCACCCTAAATCTATGCTCTCTAGTTTTGGACTCCCTAACCCTGGGGAAAAGACCTTGCCTTATTACTCCATCTATACTCCTTATGATTTTATAAAACTCTGTAAGGTCACCCCTCAGTCTCTAACACTCCAGGGAGAAAATAGCCCCAGCCTATTCAGCCTCTCCCTATAGCTCAAATTCTCCAACCCTGGCAATATCCTTGTAAATTTTTTCAGAACTCTTTCTAGTTTCACAACATTCTTCTTATAGGATGGAGACCAGAATTGCATGCCGTACTCCAACAGTGGCCTAACCAATGCCCTGTGCAACCACAACATGCCTTCCCAACTCCTATACTCAATGCACTGATCAGAAAAGGTAAGCATACCAAACACCACCTTCACTATCCTATTTACCCGTGATCCCATTTTCAAGGTGTACTGAGATACAGTGTAGAGTAACCAAAAAAGTAACCAGACAAAACATACCTTATTACAACTCTAATATGTGAGAAGTTCATTCCGAATTCTTGTAACAATGGGAAAGAAGCTGTTCATAAATCTGTTGGTATGTGTTTTCAAACTTTTGTACTTTTTGCCCAATGTAGGAGGATGGAAGAGCATACAACCAGGGTTGGAGGGGCCTTTAATTATGATGTCGGTTTTTCTGAGGGAACAGTAAGTGTAGGCGGAGTCATTGGAAGAAAGGCAATTATTATGATGGACTGGGATGTGCTCAGAATTCTCAGTAATTTTTTGAAATTGAAGAATTAAAAGAATTGAAGATAAAATATACAACTTTATTCCATGATTCTACATCTGAATGAACCAATTTAACATGACAAAAATTCAATTTTAAGGAACTAAGATCAAGTTATTAAAGTACCTTATAATTTTTATTTTAACTTTACAAAAATTACCATTGTCAAAGCTTATTAAACATGCTTTCATTCAGCTTTTTCAAAAGGGCTGGTTTAATTTTTAAGTCTTTCCTGAAAGTTGAGAGAAATTCACAGAAACATTCAAGAAACACTGGGGTGAATTAATCTTGCTTTCACTGCAATGTTCATAAAACTAATACAAAAGCTCATGGAAGCTGAATTTTCACTAAACGTAAACTGTGCTTAGAATTCTGCAATCTTTGCAGTAGTTCCACTGATCGTGGGTGTTTTTTTTTCCCAAAAAAAGCCCATGAGCAAGCAGAAACTCCACATCTTTGTTTTCTAAAAGAAAATTAACTTTAACACATATTGTCTGACAGTAAACAATTTCATTTGAACATTAAATTTGAGTGCATATCCTTGGAAATTAATGGGGAAAACTTACTGAGTGTCAGTAATTCATTGTGTATTTTCAGAAATGCAGTCATTTATTTTGAAGGCACGTTAGTGTTATTTCAGTCATGTGTTCTTGTAGACCCCTTATTTTTCATTGAGCACCATGATTTCTCCACAATTATCTGTTGACTGTTAGCCATACTGCTTATATTTTGAATGTTGATTTTGAAATGTAGGGATAGATTTTATGCAGGATTATGGGCTCTGAACCCATTGATGTAAAAGACAGATGGGCTTGATAGGCAAAGCAAGTTTGAAATTTTGCTGGGATGGGTTGGGCAAACATGTGGTGGTTGAAAAGGCTGTGGTTAAAAACCTGGCAGTGATAGTAGAAATCCCTGAAATGGCTTAAGGCTCTCAACTGGCCCATGACTGAGTTTGATATGTCCTGCTGTTGAATCACTCTGGCAGGTTGGGATGGGAAGGCTTAAAGATATATATTACTGCAACGGCATCAAATTTTAAGCCTCCCGCCTGCCACTCAGTCCTAGGCAGTGTTGAGAAATTTAAGCTACAGAACTGAAATTCCAGCAAATGTTCTTCTGTATTCAGTCATGAAATGTGGGCATTGCTGGCTGGGCCAGCATAATTGCCATCACTGGGTGCCTTTGCAAAGGTAATGGTGAACAGCCTTCTTGAACTGCTACAATCTATTTGGTGCAGGTACACTCAGTGTTGTTAAGTAACAAGTTCCAGGATTTTATCCTAGACACAGTGAACGAAAGGTAATGCATTTTCAAGTCAAAATGGCAAGTGGCTTGGAGGACCATTGATGGGTAGTGGTGTTCCCAATAATTTGCTGCTAAGTTAGTCATAATTTTTTGAATCAAAATGATTGCTGTAAAAGTATTTCTTAGCTAGGAACCATCCTGTTTAAATTTCTCCTGAGAAGGATTGGAGTAATGTTCTTCTTTAGCAATATTTTATTTACAGCTAACAAAGTCTCTTCTGATATGTACCTCTCAATTAAACATTGAAGTCAAACCCATTTTATTTTCCTGTTTCAATTGCAGTAATGAATAACAATAGTGTGACCAATCTTCTGGTGGCAATGTGCATGAACTTAAATGAACCCATTTTCGAAATAAATCTGATATTCCACAAATTATTAAATGAGTTTGTCAAGATACCCTTAAGAATGCAGACAAGCTAATACTTATGACTTGGCCACGCAGCTTGGTGTTGTCAGCAAATTTTGTAATATGGATGGTCAAAGCATCTGCCCACTTCACATCAGTCATGAATAGATTGAATGGTAAAGAATTGAGAAGTTAAGTTATTTCTTGTCATCAGTACCTTGTCCATTTATCACCACTACTTTCTATTGCCAAGTCAGTTTTTAATCTGGTCAAACAACCTATCTCAATTTTTTTTCAGAACTTTAGAATGCCTTGTCTACTTCATGAATAAACCAAATAAAAAGGTATTAGCTCCATGATTTTATTTATAATTTAGTCTTCTGTTTAAAACATATATTTTACTTTAATTCAACTGATAACTCATCCTGGTTTACCCTGAGCTTTTGTAATGTTTTTTTAAAAAATCAAGAACGTGCTCTTGTGCTTTTGCTTTTCTAATCTAGAATTCTTTTCTGTGGTTTCTGCAGTTTTGATATGATCCACATTTCATTGGCAATTTATTCTATTCACAGTGTGCATATCTGTTTGCCAATAGCCAGTACATTGAGGATGTTGCCACCTGAGTAGCCAGTACATTTTTCTGCTATTTTGCTTCTGGATTATTAGTATTGCTATGCTTTTATTTTCAGATTTGCATCTGAAATCAATTTTGCTTTCTGTTACTATTATACAGAATAACATAGTAAAAGTACTCCCATATGTCTCTGCTGAATTTTCCATTGGTATTTTTAGATTATTATGACAATCTATTCATTGCCCAATTTGTTTGGTTGGTATTGAAGTTGAATGAGGAATTCTTGAACAACTGCTGGTCAAATTACAACTCAAATAGCCTGTTACAAACTGTTTTTAATCCTCAATTCTGGATTTCACAGATGTTCCATGACTTGTCAGTGCATGGTTAAAGTCACTGATGCTTGTGAACAATGGGAAAAGCTTCTTCCGTGAAACCAAAAATGTACAACAATGTAATAAGAAACAGCTGCTCCATCATCTTTTCTCTCCAAGTGTGCCTTCACTGCTCGGCTGGTGATAGTCACCTTTGATAAAAAAACTTTTCAAGTGGCCTGCACTTCATTCAATCTCAGCTACCAGCCTTTGTTGTGAGATATTAACATTTGGCGCGTAATTGCATTCGGATATTCTTCGGGGAGATGCGTTACTGCCAACCCTTGTAATAGCATTAAGGATGGACTGTTAATAAACCTTTGACAGAAGAGGCACATGCTTGAGCAACAAGAAGCAGTTTACTAACTAAGAGTAAGGTAACAGGTTATATTAGCTTATTAATAATATTAAGTTAAGATAAGAGACTTTGTCAACTCCTAAGCGATAGTAACTAGTCCGACGACGGGTCCACACACCACAGGTGGGGCACGTGGCGTTTGATGAGGCAAGTGCGTGGAATGTGCAGATTTTTACATGGTCCTTCCATTAATTGCATTTGACCTCCACCTAAGCCTGCCAGAGATGATTACAATTTTTGGGACCTTCACAGATGCTTTTTCTCCAGTTTGGGTGATCTTAGGCAAGTGATTCCCTTGAGCCAGCTAGGTGAGTACACTTTTTCAGGGATTCTTTGATGATGTTCTCAATGTGTTTCTTCTGTCTTCCGGGTGACCACTGGCTGTAATGAAGCTTGGGAGTACAGACCATGTTTTGAAGTCAGGTTTTGGATATATGAATGATATGGCCTACTCTCTGCAGCTGATGGACCATAACTACTGTCTTGATGCTAGGACATTGACCTGAGAGAGGATTTTAATATTGGGAGTACCTCATCTGTTTTTAGAGTTCAAGGATTTGTTCTGAATCAGACCAAACTCCCTCAAAATATATTAAGAAGATAGCCTAAGCCCTAACTTTTCCTTATTTTAAAAGCTGATGTAATTCAAATGGTCAAACTACCTGGTTTGTAGCAAACCATGCTTTATTTATACACTATGGTTAAAATAGAACAAAAGAATGGGAAGATTGGATGGAGCACTCTACTGGAAAAATTAACAGAATAAGATGATTATTTAACTACAAAAAAAACTGCTCCAATACAGTAACATCCTAAAAGCACATCCCATGAATCCCTTGGCAAAGGCAAATTCAGTAAAATAGATTACCTCACATGCAACACTTGCAGCAGGAAGTGAACTCCCAGCTTTTAGTTGTGATAGACAGAGGAAAAACAGTTTCTATGACTAGCTTCAAGACCCCAGCAGCAACTGCTACTGAAAACTGAAACTACAAATCCTGTCTGAGAGCTTGACCCCATCTATTCAGGCTGCTTCTATTGTTCCAACTTTTAAATAAAAACACCCAAGGCCTCAAAAGCTGTTTATTCTATTGGATTCAAATAGATAGCCCAGCAACTTTGTCCTAAAACCTCTCTTCAACAAAATACAAAATACACTTCTTACAGCAACAGTATCACTGGTGATTTTGCAGTGTCATTGTTGATGATGTTTCTCTAGGAAGTTGGTGGCTACTGTACATTGTTCACGTCTCCAATACATTCACAAGGATAGGTCACATTGCTGCCCTATACACCATGAGCTTGGTTCCAAGTTCAAGATCTTGATCATCAAACACTGTCTCCAGTCTGCTTACGCAACCTATGGCCATCTGTGGAACAATAAACCGTGGAACTGCGAATGCCACAAAACTTGCTGGAAAAGTTTTTCTGAAGAAGGGCCACAAGACACAAAATGTTAACTCAGCTTCTCTCCCTACAGATGCTTCCAGACCTGCTGAGATTTTCCAGCAATTTCTAATTTTTATTTGTAGAACAATGTTGAGTTTCATCATTGATGTCTACGTTGGATAACAGTGACACTCATCCCTGTATCAGTCTTGAATTGTACTGGATGTTCACTGTTATAGATTAACTCTGTCACAGCTCCTTCACATTGATCATGTATTTTTCCTAGGAACGGCTGCAGTTTTGCTCCTAAAACAGAGGAGCATGTCATCATTGAGGATGCATATTCTAATGGAAGTGTATTGCAGTGGTCCAAAATGTTTCTCATAGTGCTTTTTCTAAAGTATTGACAATTTTGCAGATGAAACCAGCCTTGTTTCTGTTGTTTGATTTTTTTAATGCGTTTTCTCACATTGTTGTGAAAATGTCTCACTTTCCTGCATGTGTTAAAGCTGATGTTTTTGTTTCCGTTTTTTGCTGCACATCTAGATAGTGACATCTAACATGAACAGATTTGAATGGTGTTTGTGTTCCTTTGTTGTGTGATTGTCAGGAGCGTCTTTACTTTTTGAAGTTGACAGATTCTGATATCTTCCAGATTAAATGTTTCCTGATGTTTCCACAGATTTTAATGTATGTGTGTTTTTTTTAAAAAACTGAATCTCAGCATCTAACACAACCTGGAAAGCCTTTTTTCTTTGCAAAATCTTCTTGATTAAAACTAAACTGAAAGAGATTAATCAAAAATTTTGAAGACAATTCTGTCCTTAATTAGTTCTGGCTGTAATGCTTCAAAGTCATGAGATTCAAACAATGTATAAAAGGTAATTTATAAAGTTGTCAACTGATTAAGCTGTATGCTTTCAGTAAATCTTGCTCATAACCAATCTGATTGGTTATTAAGACAAAGTATTTGTTGAATCCTTTTAAGACATCATAAGATAACAGTATCTTTGCATGTTAATAATATTGTCAGATAACTGTGACACAGAATAAAATAAAGTATTAACTTATTCTGCTTGTGATTTGATGTATCATCTCGAAACAATTCTGAATCTTATGAATTCTCTATCTTACGCCTATCTAGTAAAACAAAAGATTGCAAAAGCTTATTTTAAACATGCAAGAGAGAAGCAAGAAGCAACTTTGAACCACTGGAAGATGAGGGTGGCGACGTAGTAATGAGGGACGAAGAAATAGCAGAGGAATCTGTTGCTACAGCTTTGTATGATAATACATTTCACAGATCCACCAAACTCTGGCTGAAGGCGGCTGCGGAGGTCAGTCATTGAGTATATTTAAGACAGAGTTAGATAGGTTCTTGATTAGCAAGGGGAATCGAAGGAGAAGGCACAAGAATGGAGTTGAGAAACACATGAGCCATGATCCAATGGTGGGGCAGGCCCAATGGACAGAAAAGCTTAATTTTGCTCCCATTTTGCTCGCTAATTTTGTCCTGAACCATCCCCACCCACCACCACCCTCCTCCGCTTGGCCGAGCTTGGCCTTACCCTCAACAACTTCTTTTTCAACTCATCTCATTTTCTTCAAATAAGAGGGGCTGCCATGGGTATCCGCATGGGCCCGAGTTATACCTGCCCCTTCATGGGGTATGTGGAATATTCCTTGTTCTAGTCCTATTCTGGCCCTTACCCACAACTCTTTCTCCGATACATCAATGATATAATTAGTACTGCTTCCCTCTCTCGTCAAGAATTGGAAAACTTCAATTTTGCCTCCAATTTCCACCTTGTCCTCACTTTCATCTGCTATCTCTGACTCATCCGTCCCCTTCCTTGACATTTCTGTTTCCATTTCTGGGGATAGACTGGCCACTAATATCCATTACAAACCCATGACTCCCACTGCTACATGGACTATACATCCTCACAACCCACTTCCTGTAAAGGCTACATCCCATTCTCTCAGTTCCTCCATCTCCATTGCATGTGTTCAGATGAGGCCAAATACGACAAGGGAGCATCCAAAATGTCCACCTTCTTCCTCAACTGAGGATTCCCCAGCTCCGTTGTCGACAGAGCCCTCAATCTGGTCCAACCCATCTCCCTCACTTCTGTCCTCACCCCTTCTCTTCCCTCCCGCAACAGCAGTAGGGTTCCCCTTATCCTCACCTACCATCCCATCTGCATCCACATCCAGAAGATCATCAGACACCATTTCCGCCACCTCCAGCAAGATGCCACCATCAGACACATATTCCCCAACCCTCCCTTGTCCACCTTCCGCAGGGACTGTTCTGTCCGGGACACCCTGGTCCATACTTCCTTCACCCCCAACACCTCCCCACAGCCCTACGTCACCTTCCCCTGTAACTGGTGAAGGTGCAACACCTGCACATTTACCTCCTCCCTCCCCAGTATCCAAGGGCCCAAACATACCTTCCAGGTGAAGCAACACTTCACTTGCACTTCCAAGATTCTAGTACTGCATTCGCTGCTCACAATTTGGTCTCCTCTACATTGGGGAAATGAAGCGTAAACTTGGGAACATCTACATTCTGCTCCCAAAAAAGACCCTGGACTACCTGTTGCCTGCCACTTCAATGCACCACCTTGCTCCCTGGCCAACATCTCTGTCTCCGGCTTGCTACAGTGTTTCAGTGAAGCCTAGTGCAAGCTGGAGGAACAACACCTCATTTTCCACTAGGGGACCCTACAGCCCTCCAGACTCAATATTGAGTTCAATAATTTTAGGGCCCAAACTCCCTTATGTTTCAGCACCCCCAGCCCAGACACCAGGGCTTGTTACAACAGAGCCTGCCACTCCACACCAACCCCACCCCCCCATTAGTCATTAACAGTCCCCATTAACAACTATTCACCCTCCCAGCCTGATCGTTAGCAACACCTTTGTCTTCCAATGGTCTCTCTCTCTTTGGGTTCTATTCTATCATTTACTCCCTTCCCCACCCACCTTCCTATTTTCTGCATTATAAACTGACACTTTCCCAGCCACCATCAGTTCCGAGAAGGTTCACTGGACCTGAAATGTTAACTCTGTTTTCTCCTCCACAGATGCTGCCAGGAACTTTGTTTTTGAACTTGTTCACCAAGATTATTGGTGTAATATTTAAGCCTTTTATACTTCACTGGCTTACATGTTCAAACATTACTGAAAGCATCAGAGCGGTTTTCAAATAAATTGCACCAATCCTGGCAGCCACAATCCACTTCCCCTTGAAGAGGTGCAAACTGCCATTAAGTAGTATGAACTACTCATGTTACCAGGCCTCCTGTAGTGTAGCCAGTGCTGGCAAAATGCAGCAATCACAAATAACAAGATAACAGTGTGGAGCTGGATGAACACAGCAGGCCAAGCAGCAGCTCAGGAGCACAAAAGCTGACGTTTCGGGCCTAGACCCTTCATCAGGACCTCCCTGATGAAGGGTCTAGGCCCGAAACATCAGCTTTTGTGCTCCTGAGATGCTGCTTGACCTGCTGTGTTCATCCAGCTCCATACTTTGTTATCTTGGATTCTCCAGCATCTGCAGTTCCCATTATCACATCACAAATAACAAGCAGTGTGAATTTACCGATAGAAATGCAATAAAGAGGTATGGAGCTGATTGTGCTCCAGATTCCCAGCATCTGTTTTCATGTTTTGTCCAATTTAACATCAAATTACAGAGTAGAAATATGTCTATCAGCCCAACTGATCGATGCCAATGTTTATGTTTCACATGAGACTCTTCCCTTTCTTTTTGTGCAGCCTTCTCCAGTAATTCTTTGGTCCTTTCTCTCCCTTATGTTCTTATCTATCTTGTCCTTAAATGAGTCTATATTGCTCATATTAATCTGGGTCCCAACAAATTCCCAACAATTCTGGATTTTGAAAGTTCTTTTGAACTCTCCCTTCGATTTATTAGTGGCTCACTTACATTTATAACAGCTCATTTTGGATTCCCTCACAATTGTAAAGATACTTATTAACTCAATAACTTTTTTTTGGGAGGCAAGAAACCTGACTGTGCAATCTTTCCTGGACTTTATACAGTATGTTTTTAGCATCTCGCATAACTCTATGTATTTTGTAATGTAGAAACCAGTTATATGCACCATGTTCTAAATCTAATCTAACCAAAGGCCTATGTACAAGTCTACCACAAATTTTTTTTTCTGTTTTTCATTCAATTCTTCTAAAGGCAAACCATGTGCTTTGTTTGCAGTTTCTGTTTAACCTGTATTTTAATTAAGTGAACTAAAAATGAGCTATAAGCATAATGAGATGAAGTACATAAGTATAAACGGAGACACAAGAATGAGTGAATTATTTTCACTATGCCACACAATGGATTAAAACAGACGTTCTGACAGATATATAATTAATAACATCTCAGTGAGAAGGCTGCAGAAATCTCACTAGATAATTTTTGCATTTCATTTGGCAAATTTAATTATCATTATGTTAAGGAAATATTGACATCAACGTAAACATTATTTTGATCCATTGATGAAAATTGTAACCAGGCAAGCAAACTGGATTAGTGGTACAAAGCTTGGATTAAGTTATTTAATAGACAGGAATTCCACACCCACCCACGTCAGCAAAGAAATTTAAACTGACTGGAATAAATCTGGAAATTAATCCACTATCAATAATAGTGACCATGAAAGTACTGGATTGTTGTAAAAAAACTCATCTAGTCCATGAATGCCCTTTAAGGTAAGAAATTTCCTTCCCTTAACAATGTGGTTTATGTATGATTCCATATTCACAGAAATGTGGCTAATCCCCAATTGCCCTCTGAATGATCTAGCAAGACATTCAGTTGTATGCAAGAAGGTAACTCCTCGCCACTCTCTCAAGAATAATTAGGGCTATGTAATAACTAAACACAGCAGCTATGGTCATATAGTTTGAATGAATTTAAAAAATAATTCTTATCCCCCTTCACACGTAGGAAACATTGGAAAACAAGAACTGGAACATCCTTCTCAAAACAGTTTTTAAATCCCATGCATCATTGTCACAGGCAAAGAATGTTAAAATTTAATCTTAATAAGGGTTTTACAATTCCACAATTCTGAAGGATTTTTGCAGTTCTAGAAATTGTCTCTTAATTCTGTCATTAGGATACCTTTTGCCTGGGTGCAGTGCAGATTCAATTCTTTGAAGGTCCCGTCAAAAGCAAACAAAATCAGGCTACATTTAAGAAATATATATATAGCTACAGAAATTTAATGTTCCAGATTTTGCAGTGATAATGCTTTTGAAATGGTCAACGTCACTGTAATTACTTCACTGAAACTGATAATAATTCTATGGGTCTGCACACAAACAGAACATCATAAAAATCCAGAAATTATTGTCATTGACTCTATGCTTCTCCAATGGATGCATTATTGAAATATCTTCGAAAGACCCCAGTTCTAAAGTAATCCCTCGATAAAATTTAAATGATTGGTCTCTCTGATCATAAAACTTTCACAAAACAAACAAATTTGCAATATTGCTGCAGGAGGATCCCAGTCACCTACTCTTTGAGATATACTGGTTTAAAATCATAATTCCAGAAATACAGAATTGATAAAACTTTCCACATGTACACTGTTGTTATAGATTAATCTTCATCACTTATGAACTCTCTCACTGACCATGAAAGGCTAATTGTATGTTTGTGAATGTCACATTTATCTAATGTGATTAAGAAATCTGCACTTTTTAAAAATGCTGTTTATAATATTTTACTTCTTCCCTCAGTTCATTCATAATCATTTATTTTCCTGTCAGAAAATGTAAACTGGAACAGAAAGCTAATTAATGCTTTAAATTTCCTGGTTTGATGTCTGCGAGAGCTCTTCACTTTGATTGGTTGCTCAGCTCAGCTGCTGCCATCATTGTTGCAGTACCCTTTATGTGATGTTATCACTAGACATGTCAGATCATAGATTAAAATCTGGTTTTGCAGATCATTTGTTTTTAATTGAATGTGATAGTATTTCACTGAAAACATAACCTGGTAATCCTGCAGATTTGCAATTAACAGGAAAACAGAAGTTTATTGAACAAAAAAAAGGAATGTAAAATAAGGTCAGGTTCTGGAATATGTCTGGTCTGGAATTTTCAAACTAAAACACTTACACTAAGGTAATCTGTTTCCTAATTTTTCAAGTGAAACGGGTTTCCAGGAGAGACTACTCTTCCATGTGATACTAGCCAGGTCTTCTGAGAACTGCCCAATTAAAAAGCTTTCCAATCTATGGGTTTGTTTTTCTCAAGCAACAACCAATTATTGATTCTTCTAAATTGAATGTAAACTAATGTCTGTCAATGATTGGTCTCTATGATCATAAAACTTTCACAAAACAAAAATTTGCATTATTGCTGCAGGAGGCCCCAATTACCTGCTATCGGAGATATCCTGGCTTAAAATCATGACTCCAGAATTACAGAGATGCTAAGTCTTAAATGTCTTCATACACACATATACCAAAATCCACATATTACAAGTTCAAAAATTCAAACTTTAAAATAAATGACTATGATATAAATACATACATAATTTCATAGACCTTATGTCACAACTTGTGGATCCTCTAACTTTGTGTCAAATTTAAACATTGAATGAGGTCTTTGCAGATTTTACTTGTGATTCTACAATTTACTGACTGTTAGCTTTAAGAGTTCTATGTTAAGTTCTTAGCTTTGTGTCAAACTTAAACAGCTATTAGGAAAGGAAAATTTGCGCAATGCAGATTACTGTACCTTTTTGGGCTGCTTTGCCAGAGCTCCAGAGCCATTGCTTTGCTGCTGAACAAAAGAATCCACTCCATTACATATTTTGGATTTTCATTCAAGCTCCACTCACAAAACATAGAACTCCTAAAGCTAACAATCAGCAAATTGTAGAACCCCAGGAAAAATCTGCTAACACCTCATCTAATGTTTATCTTCCTGAAAGCACTAGTTGGGTATTAATTCTATTCAAGTTCAAAAACCATCCATACCTATAATCTTAGCCTCTAGATTCATAAGAGGCTTATACAAACAAGATTTAAAAAGCATTTAGCTGTCTAAGGGAGCAGTAAAACAGCCAAGGGATACAAATAATTGGCACAACAATGAAATATGGAAACAAAGTTTTACAAGGTATATTAAAATTAATAACTAAAAAGATACATTGAGGACTATATTCTTATATCTGTAGACTTCTTTATTTGATAGGGTGGATTAAAACATACTTGTTTAGTACATTCAGCATTTATGGAACAACTATCTGCATTTACTTCCCTGTAACATCATAAACAGTTGTTGATACACTTCATAGGACATTACCAGATAAATATTAAGAGCAAACTAAAGAAAGTGTTGAAATATGTGACCAAAATTTTGATCAAAAAGGTAGGCTTTAAACAGGATTTTAAAGCAGGAAAGGGAGGTGGAAGGACAATGTGATTTGAAAGTTCAATTCCAGGGCTTTGGCTCAAGAGCATATTTCATGTAATTGGCTATACAGATATAGCTCATGCTTATGTCAAGGAGATTATTCCTAGAATTATGGTGGGTAGTGACAGCTAACATATTTTTCAGGATGTCTTGGATGTTTTCTTACTGAGCTGTAACTAGCTTACATTCTCTGTAGAGACTTTAATCAGAGAATGAAATATAAGCTAATCTTGTTTGAAAGGGTAGCTGCATTTACACAGGATAAGTACAGTCTACATTGTTAATTCTCTGCTGTGAACATCATCTGGAACAAAGAATACGAGCTCACTTATATTTGGGTTGCACTGATAATTGTACTCCTAGAACAAAAGCAGCAAACCGAGTAACAAAGATTTGAAATCATGCAAATTATAAAGATGAATTGATTGAAGAAGAGAATTTGATGGATTGGCAAGTCAGCACATTGTGGTATTAGAAGTATTGCGTTCATTAACTTCAACGGGCAAGTATCGCTTTCACTTGTATTTATATACCAATAAATGAAACTTTCAACTACGTGATCACATTTCTGCATCTGTGGAAGCAGTGTCTGTTTAATTAGATGCAAAGGACAGGAATCCCATGCGTGAAGTGTTTGCATTATCCACACAGTTAAACAACTATCAACTATCCATGCTCTCACAACTCTCTGTGTAAAGAACCCGCCTCTGATATCCCCTCTATACTTTCCACCAACCAGCTTAAAACTATGACCCCTCGTGCTAGCCACTTCTGCCCTGGGAAATAGTCTCTGGCTATCAACTCTATCTATGCCTCTCATTATCTTGTATACCTCAATTAAGTCCCCTCTTCTCCTCCTTTTCTCCAATGAAAAGAGACCAAGCTCAGTCAACCTCTCTTCATAAGATAAGCCCTCCAGTCCAGGCAGCATCCTGGTAAACCTCCTCTGAACCCTCTCCAAAGCATCCACATCTTTCCTATAATACGGCAACCAGAACTGGATGCAGTATTCCAAGTGCGGTCTAACCAAAGCTTTATAGAGCTGCAACAAATGTTTGTCGACTGAGGATGTAGGAAACTTCAGAAAGTCACCAGATTACTTAGTGAATCTACATCTGTCTCACTTACCAGCACTAGGCCCATTGCCTTATTTTTTTACTGAATTTAACTTTTGTCATCTGCAAACAGATGTTGGCAAACAGGACATTTATAAAAATTCTAAATTAGTAACATCTTCATCACCTCAAAATCAAACGGAAAGTCCTGCAAAAAGAAAAAATTTCAGATAAATGGAAATCCACCAGCACGGAAAAGTTTAAAAAATATATACTAAAACGCAGAACAAAGGTGAAGACAATATTCCTAGGTGAGGTAAAAGAGCCAGCATCGATTCTGGATCATCAACTAGAAAGGAAAAAGATTTGATAGATTATTTAAACTGAACACAGGAGGAGCTGTTTCAACATTGACAGGTGGATTGCCATGCAGATGCTTGTGAAGTTAAGAGCAGCTAATTAAATTTGGGGTAACATGGCTCAGTGGTTAACACTGCTGCCTCACAGCACCAGGGAACAGAGTTCCATTCCACCCTCAGGTGACTATCTGTGTGGAGTTTGCACATTCTCCCAATGGTTGTGTGGGTCTCCTCTGGGTGGTCTGATTTCCTCCCACAGTCCAAGGATATGTAGGCTAGGTGGATTGGACATGCTAAATTGCCATGGCATTCAGGAATGTGTAGATAAGGGGATGGGGATGTTCTGAGAGCCAGTGTTGACTTGTTGGGCCAAAGGGCCTATACCCACACTGGTGATTCTATGATCAAATTCCACGTATGCCCAAATCTTTAAGTGCATGGGTAAATCACCATGAAACTCAGAAACAAAGGATAAGATGTTAGGGAGACACTCACTATTTCCCTATTCTCTACTGAAGAAACATCTAGAAGGTTGAAGTTGTCCTTTATTCATCCAGCTCTACACCCTGATATGCGTATTTTTTTTAATATGTTAGCCTGTAACACATATCACAGAGTTGCGTTATATTGAGTCAGATACCAGGAAGTTCATTAAATAACTAGCTATACTAATATGGTATGTTATATTTACATGTACAGTCTAGATTACATGCCAAATTAGATAATAATTATATTTTCTGGGAATTTGCACAGATATGTAAGGATTTTGAGAAAATTTTGGAAGAAATGGAATATTGATTGGAGCATTTTCTGGATTGAGTATAGGTTAGCCTGTGGCTTTATCAAAGAAATAAGCCAATACAGTTTAATTTGTGCTGCAAACCATCTGCCGCTTACAGAAATAAAAATATCAAGTGAATATAAAGAAAAGGCAAGTAAAGCCTTTGGAGGAGATAAGCTATGATGTTTTTGGCCTTTAAGTTATTTAAAGTTTTGGAAGCTTCATTGCTACTTTTTGTCTTTCTGGACTTGGTGTCTGTTTAACAGACATAAGCAGTCAGTAAGGAAGACACTCAGAGGCTACAAGTTTCCTCCTTTTATCATGTAAGTTCCTGACAACCTGATAAAGCTTCCAAATAGCATTATTTTTGAAAACCTTGTGAAAACTGAAAAGTTTCTCAAAGCCTCAGAAACAGGTTAATTACAACTAAAATGTTTGCTGTAGTCTATGGTTGTCAGCAACTCAATTTTGCTAACACAAAACCTGGCCGACAGTGTGAAGTCATTATATCCCATTGTTTGATAACAAGGTGTAGAGCTGAGTGAACACAGCAGGCCAAACAGCAGAGGAACAGGAAGGCTGATGTTTTGGGCCTAGACCTTCTGGGTCTAGGCCCGAAATGTCAGTTCCCTGGTCCTCTGATGCTGTTTGGCCTGTGTTCACCCAGCTCTACACCTTGTTATTTCAGGTTCTTCAGCATCTGCAGTTCCTACTATCTCTGAAAAATATCCCATTCTTTGTCTCTGTGGAGACACAATTATACTTATGGTGTGACTGGTGGAGGAGTCAGGCTTGATAATCAGTGCATTCCTCTTGTTGCCGTCATAAGACTGGTGCAGGACGTATAGGGATCTTGGATGTGAACAATGGGAAATTGGAGGTGGCAGAATTGTAATCAATAAAAGGATAAAAGTTTAGATACTAGGCTTCTCATGTTATTGAACACAATAGGCATGGCTATACCTTTCCTACAAATTTAGCGAGATCTGGAAAGGGGGTGTGCGAGAGAGACGGAAAGCAATATACTGGAAGTTAAAAGTAGCAAGTGGTGACTTGATTGAAATATATAAGGACCCGAGTAGTCTCAACAGGGCAGCTAAAGGTGACAATGTCTGATGGGGAGTGGTATTTCACTAGATGGGTAAATCCATATACTCAACAAATGTTTTGGGGACCTAGGTTTGAATTTTGCCACGGCAGATAGTGAAATTTGAATTCAATAATAGAAAAATCTAGAATTAAAAATCATGAAACCATTGTCTCTTGTCAGAAATAAACACATCTACCTCACTCATGTCCTTAACAGAAGGAAATCAACTGTCCTCACCTGGTCTGGCGTACATGTGGCTCCAGGCCCAAAGCAATATGGTTGACCCCCAGCAGTTTTCTGAAATGGCTCAGCAAGCCATTCAGCTGCATCACTCGCATCAAAGTCACAAAAAGGAAATGGGATCGGACAAACCGCCTAGCATCAAACTCGGCACCAGAAAACAGCCCTGTCTACTCTGCAAAGTGCTCCTATGAACACCTGGGGGTTAGTGCCAAAATTAGGAGAGCTGACTCACAGACTAGTGCAGCAGCAGCCTGACAGACATACTTACAGAAATGCACTTTATCGTCAATGTCCCAGACACCACTATCACTATCCCTGGATATATTCTGAACTATCGGTATGACCCAGCAGAGACAGGATACAATCGGGAGGGATTTGCTCTCAGAGTCCTCAACATTGACTCTGGACCCATGAAATCTCATCAATTCATCTTAAACATAGGCAAGGAAACATCCTGCTGATTACTATGCACCGTCCTCCCTTGGCTGATGAATCATGTTAAATGACACTTGGAGGAAGCACTGAGGGCACAAAATGTATTCTGGAGGTGGCCCACAACCAAGAGTGGCTCAGCAGTAATACTGATTGAGCTGTTGGACTGGGTCTGTGGCAAGAAGCAAGGGAACCAACATGGGGGTAAAACATACTCAACCTCATTCTTACTAATCTGCTGGCTGGAAATGAATCAGTCCATGACAACATTGGTAGGAGTGACAACCACAAAGCCCCTGTGGGGATGTCATCCTGCCTCTGCATTGAGACTAATCTCCATCATGTTGTATGGCACTATTACAGTGCTAAATGGGACAGATCCAGCAACTCCAGACTTGGTTTCCATGAGGCACTGTGGACCAACAACAGAAGCGGATTGTAATCCAGCGTAAACTGTAACCTCGTGGTCCTACATACCCACCACTCCATCATTACCATCAAGTCTGGTTCAGTGGATGGTGCAGGACGGCATGCCAGGAGCAGATGAAAATGAGATGTCAACTTGGTGAAGCTATCAAAAAGGACTACTGTCACACCGAACAATATAAGCAACAAACGATAGACCGAGTTAAGTGATCCCACGACCAATCAGGCCTAAGCCCTGGAGTCCTGCCACATTCAGTTGTGAATGGTGTTGGACAATTAAACAACCCACTCAAGGAGGAGCTTCACAATTATCCCCATCCTCATTGATGGAAGAGCCCAGCACATCAGTGCATAAGATAAGGCGAAAGCATTTGCAGAAATTTTCAACCAAAAGTGCTAACTTGGGCTTCATCCAATGGCCCCCAATATTGCAGATATCAGTTTTTAATCATTTCAATTCACTCCACGTGATATCAAAAAATGATTGGAAGCATTGGGTACTACAAAGACTTTGGGCCCTGACAACATTCCACCAATAGTATTGATGACTTGTGCTCTAGAACATGCCATTCATCTAGCCAAGCTGTATCAGTACAGTTACAAGAGATAATGGGAACTGCAGATGCCAGAGAATCTAAGATAATAAAGTGTGAAGCTGGATGAACACAGCAGGCCCAGCAGCATCTCAGGAGCACAAAAGCTGATGTTTCGGGCCTAGACCCTTCATCAGAGAGGGGGATGGGGTGAGGGTTCTGGAATAAATAGGGAGAGAGGGGGAGGCGGACCGAAGATGGAGAGAAAAGAAGATAGGTGGAGAGGAGAGTATAGGTGGGGAGGTAGGGAGGGGATAGGTCAGTCCAGGGAAGACGGACGGGTCAAGAAGGTGGGATGAGGTTAGTAGGTAGGAAATGGAGGTACGGCTTGAGGTGGGAGGAAGGGATGGGTGAGAGGAAGAACAGGTTAGGGAGGCAGAGACAGGCTGCGCTGGTTTTGGGATGCAGTGGGGTAGGGGACGAACTGGGCTGGTTTTGGGATGCGGTGAGGGAAGGGGAGATTTTGAAGCTGGTGAAGTCCACATTGATACCATTGGGCTGTAGGGTTCCCAAGTGGAATATGAGTTGCTGTTCCTGCAACCTTCGGTGGCATCATTGTGGCACTGCAGGAGGTCCATGATGGACTTTTGCAGGACTTCTGTCTCCATCTCAGGCAACCAGCTTGTAACTGATGTCTGTTTCAAGCCCAGCAACTCCCACAGCAACCTAGAATGCACCTCCTCCTACCTACCCTCCTGCAAAAATTCCATCCCCTATTCCCAATTCCTCCACCTCCGCTGCATCTGCTCCCACGATGAGGCATTCCACTCCCGCACATCCCAGATGTCCAAGTTCTTCAAGGACCGCAACTTTCTCCACACAGTGGTCGAGAATGCCCTTGACCGCGTCTCCCGCATTTCCCGCAACACATCCCTCACACCCTGCCCCCGCCACAACCGCCCAAAGAGGATCCCCCTCATTCTCACACACCACCCCACCAACCTCCAGATACAACGCATCATCCTCCGACACTTCTGCCATCTACAATCCGACCCCACCACCCAAGACATTTTTCTATCCCCACCCTTGTCTGCTTTCCGGAGAGACCACTGTCTCCATGACTCCCTTGTTCGCGCCACACTGCCCTCCAACCCCACCACACCTGGCACCTTCCCCTGCAACCGCAGGAAGTGCTACACTTGCCCCCACACCTCCACCCTCACCCCTATCCCAGGCCCCAAGATGACTTCCCATATTAAGCAGAGGTTCAACTGCACATCTGCCAATGTGGTATACTGTATCCATTGCACCTGGTGTGGCTACCTCTACATTGGGGAAACCAAGCGGAGGCTTGGGGACTGCTTTGCAGAACACCTCCGCTCGGTTCGCAATAAACAACTGCACCTCCCAGTCACGAACATTTCAACTCCCCCTCCCATTCTTTAGATGACATGTCCATCATGCGCCTCCTGCAGTGCCACAATGATGCCACCCGAAGGTTGCAGGAACAGCAACTCATATTCCACTTGGGAACCCTACAGCCCAATGGTATCAATGTGGACTTCACCAGCTTCAAAATCTCCCCTTCCCTCACCGCATCCCAAAACCAGTCCAGCCCGCCCCCTCCCCCCACCCCCCACTGCATCACACAACCAGCCCAGCCTGTCTCTGCCTCCCTTAACCTGTTCTTCCTCTCACCCATCCCTTCCTCCCACCCCAAGCCACACCTCCATTTCCTACCTACTAACCTCATCCCACCTTCTTGACCTGTCCATCTTCCCTGGACTGACCTATCCCCTCCCTACCTCCCCACCTATACTCTCCTCTCCACCGATCTTCTTTTCTCTCCATCTTCGGTCCGCCTCCCCCTCTCTCCCTATTTATTCCAGAACCCTCTCCCCATCCCCCTCTCTGATGAAGGGTTTAGGCCCGAAACGTCAGCTTTTGTGCTCCTGAGATTCTGCTGGGCCTGCTGTGTTCATCCAGCTTCACACTTTATTATCTCAGTACAGTTACAACACTGGCATCTACTCTATGATGTCAAAAATTGACCTGGTAGGTCCTGTACACAAAAAAGTCAGGCAAACCCAATCTAGCCAATTACTACCCCAATAGTCTACTCTCAATCATCAGAGAAGTGAAGGAAGGTGTCATCAACACTCCTATCAAGCAGCTCCTACTCAGCAATAAACTGCTCAGTGATGCCCAGTTTGGGTTCTGCCAGGGCCACTCAGCTACTGACTTCATTACAGCCTTAGTTCAAATACGGACAAAAGGGCTAAATTCCAGAGGTGAGGTGAGAGTGGCAACCTGTGACATCCATGTCACATTTCATCGAGTATGGTATCTAGGAGATCAAGCAATACTATCGGGGGCAAACTCATTGCTGGTTAGGGTCAAACCTCGTCCATAGGAATGTGATCATGTTTGTTGGAGGGCATCTCAGCTCTAGGATATCTCTGCAGGATTTCCTCAGGGTAATGTTCGAGGTCCAACCATTTTCAACTGCTTCATCAATGATCTTCCCTCCTTTATAAAGGTCAGAAGTGAGGATGTTTGCCATTGATTAGTGTTCAGCACCAGTCATGACTCCTTAGTTACTCAATTGGACTCACCATAAAAACAGTGGCTACAATAAGAGGTTAGAGGCTAGGCATACTGGTGCAAACTCATTCCCTTACTGCCTGAAGCCTTTCAACCATCTACAAACGACAATTCAGGAGTGTAATGGAATAATTCCCACTTGCCTGGATAGTTGGAGTTCCAACAACACTCAAGAAGCTTGACACCATCTCGGACAGAGCAGCCCACTTGATTGGCATCACATCCAAAAGCATCTACTCATTCTACCTCCGATGCCCAGCAGCAGCAGTGTGTACTGTTTAAAAGATGCACTGCAGAAATCCACCAAACATCCTTAGATAGAACCTTTCAAATACATGGCCACTTCCATCTAGAGGGTCAAGGCAGCAAATACATGGGAGCAGCACCACTTGCATGTTCCCTTGCTGTTCCTTCACTGTTGCTGGGTCAAAATCCTGGAATTCCCTCCCTAAGGGCATGGTGGGTGAACCCATGGCATGTGGACTGCAGCAGTTCAAGAGGGCAGTTCGCCACCATCTTCTAGAGGGCAACTAGGGATAGGCAAAAAATGCTGGCCAACCAGTGACACCCACATCCCACAAGTGAAGAAAGAAAAATGTTCTGCTGTGTAATGCAAGTTTAGAACTAGTGATCACTGGTGATTGAGGTTTCCAATTTAATTCAAGGATGAGGTTTTTGTTTTGTTCTGAGCAAAAATTCTCTTCCTGAAAAGATAATGGAAACAGCATAACTAATTACGTTTTTAAGGCAGAGGTAGAGAGATTTTTGTTAAGCAAGGAGCTGAAAAATTATCATTGTTAGGTGGGAATGCAAATTTGAGGTTACAAACCAAGATCAGCCATGATCTTATTCAATGATGGAGGATTGGGAGGCTCCCCTTCTGAGTTTCTATATTCTTACATTTGTATTCCAGACTGGGTTACAAGCCTTAACTAAGACTAAATTGATGTATTTGTCAAAGGAGTACAGAAGATAGGAAGACAGAAATAAATGACATATTGGCACACCATTTGGAATTGGTGCATGTGAAAGGGAAACCTGGCACTGCTACTTAGGATTGACTTACAATAAAAAACACAGTTTGAGCAAGAAAAGAAATGAAGCAGTTAGAACTGAAAATTTGAAAATCTTGAACTTGACAGGAAAAGGAAGCATATATCAGGGACCAAAAAAAGGAGACAGGTGGGGAATACTTGCTTCATACATGTGACTAATCAAGTAGTGAGGCTTCATTGTCAGGGCATTGCCCCGAAAATTCTGCCGTGTGTTTAAGAACCTCAATGAGATAGGAAGGAAAATGCAATTGATTCATTAATTCAATTATTCAATGAAAGGAATATTTTATAGGTCTCAGGAGAATGCGTATTGAACCCAAAAGAGAAAACATGCGTCATGCAAGCTTAATAAAGTTGGTATACATCAACTCTTTGTGGCAAAAAGATCAAAAAATATTTCTGATTTCATAGGTTTGAAGGAATTATTCAATCGTCTTCCTGCCACAAACATTTTAAAATCTGATCTTCAGGCATCTTTGACATCCAAACCACCCAGGCTTAGGTTAGAATAAGCAATAGTAAAACAGTTGAGTCAGATTTACTGTTTACAATTGAACCTAATATAAAAATGATGATATCAAAAGGCGATGTGCAATTCTACCTGGTTATAACATTGAATAATTGTGTCTTACAGGAACACAACTAACATCTCTGATATGATTTGAAGGAACGAAACATCCTCCATGACAATTGTGTAAAGAATTTAATAACTAGACAAAATCTTCCAGGAAGATGTTGTATAAGTAGATTAATAGCTCAATGGATTAACTGACACCATGAGATAAATTCTGCCTATAAGGATATGACACTGTACTTCAGAGAAGCTAACTAGTGTATATGTTTACAACAAGCTGAGTTGCAGGCACTCATGCTAAATTGCAGTTCACCAATATTAATTTGCACATACTCTTTTGTATAGCCTGATGCCTCACAAGAGACTACCATGTAACTCATGTATTTTTTGATTGCAGCTGACAGTAATATTGATAACAGCCTGCATCCTGATTTGATGAACTTTAAGTTTATCCCTTTTCCTTTTGTTTTCCATGGAGCTCAGCAACTGAACATATTAACAAAAAATGTGCTACTTCTAATAAAAAGAACTTTATTTAATTTTAAAAATTATTTAAAAATATAAGCAGAACATTAATTATGTTGTTCTACACAAAAGCTATTTGAAGTATTCACATTACAAACTTTGGAAAAAATACATTTAACTCTTTGAACCCACCAGCCAATCCCCAGTGAAGGGTCACCTTTAAACACTAAAGCAGGTCCAACAATACTCCAACAACACTCAACAATGTCCAAGTCTAACTGTGCACTTGATCGACTCCAATTCACAAACAATTCGCTTGCTCCACCACTGAGATTCA
Source organism: Stegostoma tigrinum (assembly GCF_030684315.1). Taxonomy (NCBI): domain Eukaryota; kingdom Metazoa; phylum Chordata; class Chondrichthyes; order Orectolobiformes; family Stegostomatidae; genus Stegostoma; species Stegostoma tigrinum. The sequence continues at coordinate 30,428,891 of NC_081374.1, forward strand.
GTAGCAGCACTATGTGTCATGATTGCACCTTGCAAGCCCAAGACCACTACCAGCTAGAAGGTCAAGGACAGCAGATACATGGAACACCACCCCAAAAAGTTGTCCTTCAAGCACTATCCCGACTTGAAAATATATCTTTATGACATAGGAGCCACTGTGTCAAATCCCTGAAGTGCCCCCCTAACAATGTTGTTAGGGTATCCACACCAAATGTACTGCAGTAGTTCAAGAAAGCAGCTCATCCACACCATCTCAAGAGTGACTAGGGATGGACATTAAGTGGTCCACCCAGTAATGCCCGCCATGAGTGAAATAAAAATAACTTCTTGTTCAGCTGGTGTTGATGTAATTGCTTTCCTTTATGTACATACATTCAATGCTACTTAGTGGGTGTCTCTTGCTGAGACTCTTAAACGAGCTGCTAACTCAATGCAGTTACTGTTTGTTCCTTAAATTTGTGTCTTCAACAGCCATTAGGATATCTTGCTTTCTAATACCTCAACAGCCTTCTGTTCTCTTTCTGGCTTCTAAGATACCCAGACCTTCTTTTCAGCCCAGTCTTCTTTGGGGCCGTTAATATACCTCTGCAGTTAAGGAGTCCCTCTGTCTGAATGAACCTGTGCACTGCTCAATTTCCAACTTTTTCTGGGCTATCCTGACTTTATGGGTTATTGGACTCCTGCTGCTTGGTAACAGCAGTTTTCTTTCTACCTCTACCTTTTTTTCTGATGATCTGAACTGTTCACCTTGAGAGTTTAAAAGCCTTACTTAAATGCACGTAGTTCAAAAATCCACACGACACCAGATTATAATCCAACAGGTACATTTGAAAACACAAGTTCTCAGAGTCTCACTCCTTCTTCAGGTGTCAGTGAGAGAGGTGGTATCAGACTTAGGATTTATAAGCGAAAGATCAAAGGGTTATAGAACAGATACAAATGTATTGAACAAACCTAAAATGACTGCTCAATCTTTAATCAGTTAGAAAGGAGATGCAGGTTTCAATCGATTAATATGGATTTCCTAGAATTTCTTTCAAGTCACTGGTCCAAGATAACTAAAGGTTTTATCAGAATACCTGACATCTCAGGTCAGACATTGTATTTTAGGTGTGAAGCCTGGTTTAGAATCTGGTCTGTATCAACTGGGAGTCAGACTACTTTTATTTCCAAAGTAGGAATTTATAAAATGCCACATTGACTGTCTACAAATTGTATGCTTTTTGAACAAAATAGAAGGTATCCAGATCTTAAATGCACGTAAAGAGCAAATTCCTGACCAATACCACTCACTAGAACAAATCTAAAGTGGGACTAAAACCATGCTCTCTCTTTCTTAACATAAAATAAAAAAAAAATTTCAACTCAAAATTACAAATTGTTCTTAAAGTTTTGCTCACGGGCTTTCAAGCAATAATAATATATGTACATTCAGCAAAATATAATTTAATTTACTGGGTATTGGATCTATTCTGTTTCTCAAAACTAAATCTCAATTCTGTCAAAACATAGTGTGAGCAACCTTCCCCACTTGATATCAATAACTTAGACTTTTAACAATAAGCAGGATTGGTGTTAGTGGATCTACCCAAGCTTTCTCAGATGATCCCTATGGACATGAACACAACATATACAATGCTATCAACAAAACAGATTTCGTCATACATACCAATATTAAATAACTGATGTTAATAAGTATATAGATGACATTAGTATGTAACACTAAATTACTGGAAAGTGCTGCCTGAGAAGAGAGAAACCTGGATGGGAGGGGTAAAGGGATCTTTTCGTATAAAGAGATATATACAAATGATGATGCTCAAACTGAGATGTGAGTCTGACTTCGATGGAAGAGAAAACCTCATACTGGAACAAACATATAATTAGACATGCCTAATTTACTATACCAGAGAGCTGTAATTAGTAGCCTGCAATGTACAGATGTAAATAAAGGAATGCTACAGTACTTCAGGAGTGGAAAAATCTTAACTTAAAATGAGAAGGCAATAAACATATGAATAGATATCCACACCCCAGACATAAAGACCAGTATATCAAAGTACGGGAAGCAATATTACTTTAAATTGCAATCTAAAGAAGCCCTGCCCATAAAATTCAATCTTATATTTAAATCCTATATTTTCCTCAACAATTATTGTTTCCCTTTTTTGCCACTCTTTGTCAAAAATGCTTTAATATTTTCCTTTCTCCCACTAAGAATGTTTGAATGCTAATTTTTATTTTCTTTCACACTGATGCTGACTGATCTTGTATCTATTTCTAATAATTGTGAACTTAGCTCAACTACTTCCTCAATTTGTTGTTTTATATGCATTCTATTTGCCCTTTCAAAAATGTGACAGTACTGTTAATAAGGATACATAAAAAATAATTTCTGAATAGTACTAAACAGAATCAGAAGTATCAGCACTTTTCTATTGTACCCTACAACTGCATATCTCTCACAGTGGGTGTTTGATTGACTTGACACACACACACTTCATCTTCAGGCACTTACTCCCTGCTATCAAATTGTCCTGCTTGATGTGAAGAAAGTTATTGTAGGTTTCCACTCATTATAAGATTGCTGTGACTTACACAATATAAATTGTTATCAACTGCAATGATGACAATGTGGAACATTGCCTTGCAGCAATGACCTGGTGTGTGATGAATGGAAGTATCTGATTTAGTAGTGTTGTTGAAAATGAATATATCGACTTTTTCAAGCTTGCATATTGCCTTGACAGAACTTGCCTTACATATAAGCCTAATGCTAAAAGCTACTTACTTGTAAGTATAATATGAAGTTAATTTTAAAAAAACACAATTACTTGGTTTTATTAGGATACAATGATTAAACAATTGGGTTTCTCTTAATCATACTTCGTACTTTCTACCTAACAATGTTTCTCAATGATAGGGAGGTAAATAGAGAATTTGAATAAGGATTCACTGGAAATACAATTTTTTAAAAAATTGAAAATAAAATCCCTGAAGTGGAATGTAATTATTGTTGGAGCTGATTAATTGTTCAGATGAAGCCAGGAAGAAACAATGAATAAGGAGGTAATTTGCATCTCAAAGAATACACTGCTTTTCTTTGGCATGGCATAAACTTTGTAACCTGTTCAAATTGTAATCCCCACGAAAGCAAACCAATTCATAAACAGCAGCCTGTCCTTATGTGAAAAGGCAAACCGCTCGATCTCTGTGCAGCTGCACCTGAATATCATTTTTAGTTTGTAATTACCTCAAAAACACAAGCCTCAGCTGAAATAATTGCAACTAAATATGGGGTCCTAGCCAATTGGATGAATAATGCAGGAAAAGGATCCTCTAGCCCACCGGATGGGACAATAATTGTCCAATTATTAGAGCTGATTGGCATGAATTAAAATGCAAAACTAAGGGATTAAAAGATAAATAATTTAAAATGGGCTTCTTCACAAAAGAGAAGCACTATGGCTCAAACCAACTGCTGTATGAGGGATTATGCAATTCAAGAACTGGACAGAAAGAGCAGGGTAGTATTTGCAAAGTTGCACCTGTGTTTGCAGCAGCCAAGCCTTTGAATTCTGGTCATGTTAGACAGTAACATGTTTTATCAAAGAAGTAGAATTGTCCCCATTCCATATAATTAGTTCATAAATCCAACTGTGTAAATTTGCAAAGTCTTTTACATGCATTCACCACATGCTGATTTGATTCCTGGGGCATCACTTAAGAGTGGAACACCAAGGCACAATCCAACTGATTATAATTTATAGGCAATTAAGCTAATATTAGTTACCTGATAGAAATGGAAGAGTAGAATCTGACTTCTAAGCAGCTGGCAAACTGTGACAGGAGTGAATAATCTGTCACAATTTTGGGGACAGGTCTCATTTGGAGCTGATCGTGATTCACTGGTTTTAGGCAACTGAACAGTGTCTGGACATCAGGCCAGAGAAGCTCTTCTCGTAAGAGCACTTTGGGCATCTCTACCGCTAAGGGTTACAATGGATCAAGAAGGCAGCTCAACACCACTTTTTCAAGGATAATTAGCAATAGGCAATAAATGCTTGTCAAAAGACATCCATTGGCCATGAATCAATTAAAAATAATGAGTCAGATGCCTATTCTGCAGGCTGCAGCTCTGGATCTGTTTGGTGGGTGGGATTTAGGAGGAGAGGAGACTGGTAGTATATAGAACATAGAATATAGAACATTGCAGCACAGTACAGGCCCTTCGGCCCTCGATGTTGTGCCGACCTGTCATATCGAACTCAAGCCCATCTAACCTACACTATTCCATGTACATCCATATACTTGTCCAATGACGACTTAAATGTACCTAAAGTTGACGGATCTACTACCGTTGCAGGCAAAACGTTCCATTCCCTTACTACTCTCTGAGTAAAGAAACTACCTCTGACATCTGTCCTATATCTTTCACCCCTCAATTTAAAGCTGTGCCCCCTCGTGCTCACCGTCACCATCCTAGAAAAAAGGCTCTCCCTATCCACCCTATCTAACCCTCTGATATCGAACTGGACAGGATTTTAAAAATGTATTTATTTGTGAGGCGTGGGCATCACTGGCTAGTTATTACCAGTCCCACGTTGCTCTTGAGGAGGTGGGAGTGAGCTGCATTTTGAACTGCTGTACTTCATGTGTGTAGATAGACAATAGACAGTAGGTGCAAGAGTAGGCCATTTCGCCCTTCGAGCCAGCACCACCATTCATTATGATCATGGCTGATCATCCATAATCAGTATCCTGTTCCTGCCTTATCCCCATAACCCTTGATTTCACTATCTTTAAGAGCCCTATCCATCTCTTTCTTGAAACTATCCAGAGACTTGGCCGCCACTGCCTTCTGGGGCAGAGCATTCCACATATCCACCACTCTCTGGGTGAAGAAGTTTCTCCTCAACTCAATTCTAAATGGCCTACCCCTTATTTTTAAACTGTGTCCTCTGGTTCTAGACTCCCCCCATCACTGGGAACATACTTGCTGCCTCCGGATTGTCCAATCCCTTAATAATCTTATATGTCTCAGTCAGATCCCCTCTCATCCTCCTAAACGCAAGTGTATACAAACCCAGTCGCTCCAATCTTTCAACATATGATAGTCCCGCCATTCCGGGAACTGACCTCGTGAACCTACGCTGCAAGTCCTCAATAGCAGAACATCCTTCCTCCAATTTGGAGACCAAAACTGCACACAATACTCCAGGTGCGGTCTCACCAGGGCCCTGTACAGCTGCAGGAGGACCTCTTTGCTCCTATACTCAATTCCTCTTGTTATGAAGGCCAGCATGCCATTAGCTTTCTTCACTGCCTGCTGTACCTCCATGTTTGCTTTCATTGACTGATGTACAAGAACACCCAGATCTCATTGAACTTCCCCTTTACCTAACTTGACTCCATTTAGATAGTAATCTGCCTTCCTGTTCTTGCCACCAAAGTGGATAACCTCACATTCATCAAAATTAAACTGCATCTGCCATGCCTCCGTCCACTCACCTAGCCTGTCCAAGTCACCCTGTATTCTCATGACATCTTCCTCACATTTCACCCTGCCACCCAGCTTTGTTTCATCAGCAAATTTGCTGATATTACTTTTAATGCCTTCATCTATATCATTAATGTGTATTGTAAATAGCTGTGGTCCCAGCACCGAACCTTGTGGAACGCCATTGGTCACTGTCTGCCATTCCGAAAGGGACCCGTTTATCACTACGCTTCTCTTCCTGTCAGCCAGCCAATTTTCAATCCAAGCCAGTATTTTGCCCCCAGTACCATGTGCCCTAATTTTGCTCACTAATCTCCTATGTGGGATTTTATCAAAGCCTTTCTGAAAGTCCAGGTATACTATATCCACTGGCTCTCTCTTGTCCATCTTCAGAGTTACATCCTCAAAAAGCTCCAGAAGATTAGTCAAGCACAATTTCCCCTTCGTAAATCCATGCTGACTCTGACCTATCCTGTTACTGCTATCCAAATGATTCATAATTTCATCTTTTATAATTGACTCCAGCATCTTTCCCGCCACTGACGTCAGGCTAACTGGTCTATAAATCCCTGTTTTCTCTCTCCCTCCTTTCTTGAAAAGTGGGACAACATTAGCCATCCTCCAATCCCCAGGAACTGATCCTGAGTCTATAGAACATTGGAAAATAATTACCAATGCATCCACGATTTGTCGAGCCACCTCCTTAAGTACGCTTGGATGCCGACAATCAGGTCCCAGGGACTTATCAGCCTTCAGACCTAACAATGTATGCAACACCATTTCCTGCCTAATATAAATACCCTTCAGTTCATTAATTACCCTCGGTCCTTCAGCCACTATAACATCTGGGAGATTGTTTGTGTCTTCCCTCGTGAAGACAGATCTAAAGTACCTATTCAACTCTTCTGCCATTTCCTTGTTCCCCATAATAAATACCCCGTTTCTGTCTTCACGGGCCCAATTTTAGTCTCAACCATTTTTTTTCTTTTCACATACCTAAAAAAGCTTTTACTATCCTCCTTTATATTTTAGGCCAGTGTGCTTTCGTATCTCATTTTTTCTCCACGTATTGCCTTTTTAGTTATCTTCTGTTGCTCTTTAAAATTTTCCCAGTCCTCCTGCTTCCCGCTCATCTTTGCTATGTTATACTTCTTCTCTTTTATCTTCATACAGTCCTTAACTTCCCTTGTCAGCCACGGCCGCCCCTGCCTCCCCTTAGGATCTTCCTTCCTCTTTGGAATGAACTGACCCTGCACCTTCTACATTATACCCAGAAATACCTGCCATTGTTGTTCCACTGCCATCCCTGCTAGGGTATTGAGCCACTGAACTTTGGCCAGCTCCTCCCTCATAGCTCCACAGTTCCCTTTGTTCAACTGCAATACTGACACTTCCGATTCTCCCTTCTCCCTCTCAAATTGCAGATTAAAACTTAGCATATTATGGTCACTACCTCCTAATGGCTCCTTTACTTTGAGGTCCCTGATCAAATCCGGTTCATTGCACAACACCAGATCCAGAATTGCCTTCTCCCTGGTAGGCTCCAGTACCAGGCGTTCTAAGAATCCATCTCTGGGGCACTCCACAAACTCCCTTTCTTGGGGTCCAGGACCCTCCTGATTTTCCTAGTCTACCTGCATGTTGAAATCCCCCATTATAACTGTTGTAATACCTTTGCGACAGGCCAATTTCAACTCCTGATTCAACTTATACCCTACATCCTGGCTACTGTTTGGGGGCCTGCAGATAACTCTCATTATGGTCTTTCTACCCTTAGAATTTCTCAGCTCTATTCACACTGACTCTACATCTCCTGATTCTATGTCCCCCCTTGCAAGGGACTGAATATCATTCCTCACCAACAGGGCCACCTCACCCCCTCTGCCCACCAGTCTGTCCTTTCGATAGCATGTATAGCCTTGAATATTTATTTCCCAGGCCCTGTCCACTTGAAGCCACGTCTCAATTATCCCCACAACATCGTACCCACCAATTTCCAACTGAGCCTCAAGCTCATCCACTGTATTTCTTTTGCTTCGTGCATTCATATATAATATTTTTAATTTGTTACTCCTCTCACCCTTCTTATCAATCCCTATTTCACCTGACCATTCTGTATGAACCCTTCTTGAGTTTTCTGCTCGGTTGATTCTGTTGTCTTACCTCATCTCTCTTATTTTCACTTTCCCTTTAACGTCCTTCTTACATTTCCAGTTTGGCCCCTCCCCCTCACTACTTAGTTTAAACACACCTGCGTTGCAGTGGCAAACCTGCCTGCCAGAATTCTGGCACCCCACCTATTAAGGTGCAACCCGTCCCTCTTGTATAATTTATCCTTACCGCAAAACATACCCCAGTGATCCAAGAATTTGAATCCTTGTTTTCTGCACCAGTTCCTCAGCCACACATTCAAGTCCATTATCTCCCTGTTCCTACCCTCTCCAGCCGCAGGAACTGGAAGCAAACTGGAGATTACCACCCTGGAAGTCCTGCTTTTCAGCCTTCTTCCGAGTTCTATGAAGTCCCGCTGCAGAATGTCCCTCTTCTTCTTCCCGACATAATTTGTGCCAACATGCACCACCACCTTTGGCTCTTCATCTTCACCCTTGACGATTCTCTGCACTCTGTCAGTGATGTCCTTGATCCTGGCACCCGGAAGGCAACACACCATCCTCAAATCCCGCCTGTTGCCGCAGAAACCCCTTTCGGCCCCTCTCATTATGGAGTCTCCTATTACCAAAGCTCTGCATGATGTCTGCCTTGTCGACACTGCCTCCACGCCAATTTTCGATTGGCAGACCTGTCCGTCTCTCGGACTTGCATTGTCGTCTGTCTTGACAGTTTCCAAGAGATTCAAGCTGTTCACGAGACGTACTTCCCCTAGGGCCTCTTGTACTTGAATTATCTCTTCCTTCCTTGTCATCATCTCCCTTCTCTCTTCTGATTTCCTCGGTGTAATGACCTCGCTGAAGGTCCTGTCCAGATAAACCCACAATGCCCTTAAGGAGGGTATTCAAAGATTTTCTCCCAGTGACAGTGAAGAGATGGTGAACAGAAGGCACTGGATAAATTCAATTCTGGCAAAACCTGCGGAGAGAGAAACATAATTAATGTTTCAAATTTCATAAAACTCATTTGGAACTAAGTGCATTATGATACTACTTTCTTGAACAGAAGAGCATTATAATGCATCTGTATAATTACACAATGCTGGTCAATGGTCAAGTTATCTTTGATGAACAGATCCTATGTTGAATCACTGCATTAGAAACACACCAACATTACAATACTGCACTGAAGAGTGATATCTGAAGGTGTAAAACCATTTGCACTTACCTTTCAGAATGTACAAAGCATTTCAAAAGACTTTTCAGCTTCATTGTGAACTCTCAAACCTGCTAATCTTTGAATGAGCTTTCAAATAACACACCATCAGATGAAAGTGATGTGTAGGAGAAAATCTGATTTAATTCCTCATATAAACTAGGGAGCCCAATAACAGCAGTGACAGGAGTGCATTTTGCAAACTAAATGCATTCAACATGAACATAAGTCAGAGGAAAATGATGCATGAAATAATTCCACAGCGGTCAGTATCTCCTCACCAAGTCACCCTTTATTTACAAGTGCACTGTACATGGCCTTTGACCTGCTAGCTTAAAGACCCTAGACTGAGGAGACCTTATGAATCTCCTGTCAGCCAGAGCTCCCTGATTGACCCAGGTTAATAATGCCAATTAGGGAACTAGTGTTCTATAAAGGTCCACAGGGCTAATCTCATTCTAATCACTAATATCAGATTTACTCCAAACTACATTTCAAAGCGTAGGCATTCACACCAAAGGTACCTGCTTCATCCGACAAAAACCTGGCCTTCAAGTCAGGTGAACAACTGATGGTTCTCTTCACTGTCATATCACTGTATTGCTGGGTAGCTTCAAGTCAGAAAGTAAAGTTTGGGAACAAAGTGTACTTATCAGTGGGGCATAATATGGGAAATAGTGTTCTATGAAAATCAATGCTGAGATAATTGTTCACATTTTGAATTAATAATTTGGACTTTGGAATCAAGAACAAAGGGTGGAATTTCATAATAGACCTCCTTCTTTAATTCATTTTTGGGACATGGGTGTCACTGACTGCCCAGCATTTATTGGCCATCCATAGTTGTCATTGAGAAGGTGGTAGTAAGCTACTTCTTGAACCATTGCTGCATGCATACTGTGAGTTGACCCAAAATGCCCTTAGAGATTTCCAGAATTTTGACTCAGAGACAATGAAGAAAGTGCAATACATTTCCAAGTCAGGATTATGAATGGTTTGGGGGGGAACATGTGTGCCCAAAAATCTGTACCTGTGTCCTTCTAGATGGAAGTGGTCGTGGATTTGGAAGGTCCTGTCTAAGAATCTTTGGTAAATTTGTGCTGTGCATCTTGTAGATAGTACACAGTGTTGCTATTGCCCAGAGGAAGTTGAGGGAGTCGTGCCTTTTGAACATAATGCCAATCAAGACAGTTACTTTGTCTTGGATGGTGTCAAATTTCTTTAGTGTTGTTCGAATTTCACCAGCCCAGGCAAGTGGGGAGCATTCCATCGCACTCTTGTCTTGCGCATTGTAAATGGTGGTCAGGCTTTGGGGAGTGAAGTCAGCAGTGAGCACTGGGAACAGATTAGCAGCGACTTGGTGAGGGTGGTTAGTTGGGATGTAGCTAACAACCAATAAACTGTATGGCACGATGGTAAAGCAGCAACTAGGATGAATAATTGTTTTGTAAGGGAGTGTGAGCCAGGCTGGATCATTGCCATGATCAGCCTGGCTTGTGGTGCCAGTATTTTGCTGCTTAGGGGCAGACCACCTGAGCGGGCGCACAGTGGCCTTTGTAAAGATGGTGCTGGCTTTAGGGGAGCTAGTTTTTTTGTCGGATATCTGGTGAGTTTTGATATGTTGCAAGGTACTTGATAAGATGGGACTAGAACTGGATGGGTGGGATGCCATAGGGGCTGGGTAGAAAGGTAATACATGAAACAAGCTTGGTAAGATACAACAAAAAAAAAACTCATTCGGCTTTGTGGTGAGAAACTTTCCAAAAAAGAACTGGATGCAACTCGTATTTGGCCATAAAAATATAACATTCAGCCCAGTATTTCAAAATTATAAATGCCAACAAGTTTGACGAAGTGTCAAAACTGAGGAGAAGTGCAACCAATTACAGGAGGTCATTCAGAAAAACTTAAGTGAATGAAAAAATAATTGGGAAATGAAATTCAACACAGGTATGAGGTAGTGCCGTCTGGTAAAAAGAATAGGGAGGCCACTTATTATTTGGAAGATGCAAATCACAATAGGGTAGAAGAAAAATCAGATCATAAGTACAAATAAACCAGTACTTAGTTAGCAAAACTGATGGAAACAAACCAAACCAGTCTTTTTTTTTGAGTAAAATTCGGGTTATGCTCTGTTAAACCTTGGTTAGACCACCCTTAAGAGTAATGAGTGTAGCACTGGCCATCAGATTATGTATGATATTTAAAAGTAGGCAGAAAGAAAATTGACAGGATGATACCAGAAATGTGTAAGTATATATTTTGGGAAAGGATTGACAGGCTGGCTCTCTTTTCCATTTGAAAAAGGTTGAGGTGTAATCTCATAGAGTCTTTAATATTATCATAGCTTTTGATAGGGTAGATGGAGAAAGCAAGCGCTTTCTCTGACTTTAACTAGAGGTCACCAATATAAAGATAATAACCAAGAAAATCAATAAAGAATAACCAATAAAGAATTGTTGTTATCCAAAAAATGGTGAGACTGTGGACCCACTACCAGCAGGAGTGGTTGAAGTGAACATTAAAGATGTATCTGTGGAGAAACTAGACAAGCATATGAGGGAGGAAAAATGGTTATGATATGAGATGCAAGCTTCAGATTATGATGAATAAAATGTGTGAGGGAGCTTGAGAAAGACAAACTCCAACACTGACTAATTTAAACAAGTGGCCTGTTTCTGTGCCCTGCATATACCCTATGTCTGAAATAACAGTTTGCTTCTGTTGCATTTTATAAATAGCCACCTAACATACACTTTCTAAGTAGTGAAATAGAAATACTTAAGTAAAAGATCACATGGTACTTCTACATAATACATAACATGAAACATCATACAATGATTATTGATTCAAGAGAGTGCAGATGATACAAAATTAGGTGGTATTGTTGATAGTGAGGAAAGTTATCAAAAAGTACAGAGGGATCCTGATCAGATGGGGAAGTAGACGGAGGATTGGCAAATGCAACTCAAAACAGATAAATGTGAGGTTCTGCACTTTGGAAAGTCATACCAAGTTAGGACTTATACAGTTAATGGTAATGTCTTGAGGAGTCTTGTGGAACGGGGGATCCAGGAATTCAAGTACATAGTTCATTTTTAAGCAGCGTAACAGGTGGACAAGGTGGTGAAGAAAGCATTTAGCATGCGGGCCTCCATTGTTTGAGACATTGAGTATAGGAGTTGGGATGTTGTTTCAGTTGTATAAGTCATTGGTGAAGTGGCATTTGGAGTTTTGTGTATAGTTTTGGTCACCTTGTGATAGGAAAGACATGGGTAAACTGGAAAGCGTGCAAAGAAGACTTATGAGGATATTACCAGGATTAACAGGCCTGAGTTATAGGCAGAGGTTGACCAGGATAGGAAGTTATTCTTTGGAATGTAGCAGAATGAGGGTTGACCTTACTGAGGTATATAAAATCTTGGGGTCACAAAAAGGATGAATGTACATAGTCTTTTTCCCAGGGATGGGAAATTGAAAACTAGAGGGCATAGGTTTAAGGTGAGAGGGGATAGATTTAAGAAAGACCTGGTGGACAACTTGTTCATGCAGAGAGTGATGCGTGTATGGAATGGGCTGCTGGAGAAAGTGATTGAGGCAAGTACAATAACAACATTAAAAAAAACGTTTGGATGTATACATGGATGGGAAAGGTTCAGAGGAATATGGACCAAGTGCAAGTAATTGGAACTAGCTGAGTAGGCACTTTGGCCAGCAAGGACCGGTTTGGGCTGAAGTGCCTGTTCCCATGCTGTATTACTCTATGACTCTATGGCTGAGTCATTGCTCTAACATTTAACTTTTAAGAAAAACTTTGCATGCAATTTTTTTTTGCAATTCACAGCAACAAAATTGTTAAATGACAAAAGCAGAAACAAACTTCAATTTGCAGTTTCCCATGTTCCCCAGTGAAGTCAGTTTCAGGCTCAGTCCCCAAGTGAAGCAATTAAACTGTGTAATTCGCATAGCAAAACCATTATTTACAATAGTGCCGATCACAGGTAAACATGAATTCCCCCTCACTTCAGTTTATGAGACTCCTTCTTTGTTATATTTGGTGTTTCTTTTGACTTTGACCTCCTTCTTACAATTTGCATTTCTCTTTCTGTCTTTCCCTCCACAGCAATTGGTTTTCTCTTCCTTCTGTAGTTTATGTTTCTCTATTTCTAATGCCCAAGTTGGTAGTTTTCTCTTCTCCCCCCTTCCTGGTCATTCTCAAAAAACTCAAAGTTTCTAGGTGACTATTGTTGACCTCAAATGCCATAATCTTCTCACTGGCAGTGAAGGAATGAGTTTCTGTAGAGCAGGAGGACCTCTCGGGCTTTGCCAGGCAAAGTTCAGCAGTTGCTCAAACCAAGGACACAGAGAATGTATCTCCTGTGTTGTCAACAGCAGTGTTGAGGATTCTTGAAAAATGTAACTCCAACCATAATGTGTTTACGTGACTTCTACTAACTATTCTTGTGCCACACTACTAATCCATCTTTTGAAGCTCTCGGTCTTACCCAGTATTACAAGCATCACAGAGTTATTCAGTCCTAGACAGGGTACAATTTTGCACAGGTTTACATTGGCATGATGTGGTTGAATACTAATTTAATCCAATAAGGTTAGCCAGTGCATTTCTGAGTCTCAGTTCGCAAAAACTTATTTTAAGTCTTGATTATAAGAACAAATTCCTAACTGATATGGGACACTTCCCAGAATCCACGATATAGTAACAAAAACATGAACCACAGCAGATTCTAACAAAGCGACAAGCCATTTTTGGAGCAAAGAGTAACAGTCAGAGCCCAGAAAAGAGACCCAAGACATTGAGTCTTACAGAATTTCAGTAAGTGTCTATATTGCATACAGACCTAAAGGATTCAAGGAGACAGTTCACTATTCTGAAATAACAAGGTGTAAATCTGGATGAACACAGCAGGCCAAGTAGCATCAGAGAAGCAGGAAGGCCGATATTCCAGGCTTGGCCTGCTGTGTTCATCCAGCTTTATACCTTTTTGACTCAGATTCTCCAGCATCTGTAGTTCCTACTAGCACTATTTTGAAGGTCACATGTGGATTTACATTGAATGCTGACCTTTCCAGCAATGTCCACTTTATACAAGTTAATAAAATCAATACATGATCAAGGAAGAAAGATGCATTTCAACAGTAAAGTGATGGCAGTGTGCGGTATGTGAAGCATAGATGACAGCATTAATCTTTCGTATGTAACTTAAACCATTCAATTCTTCTAATTATTCAGCCATTCTCCACTTTTGTCCCAAATGATCGACGAGAATTGCTTTTAACTGCAAAGTAGATCAATGATGCATCACAGTCTCTGCTTTTCACATTAATAAGTCAAATAATTTTAAAATGTCACAACATCACAATGAATCTTCTAATGTGGGTTATGCAACACGTGCAAGAGGATCAAAGATTAAAGGTTTGCTAAATGCCTGTAAAATTGGTAATTTCAAGACTTTGCCGCAGAAAGTAGATCCAAGGTATCTTAGATATTTAGTGGTCTTGAATCTGCTTGGAAATACTACCAATATAAGTTTTGTATTTTTGTGTTAAGCATTTAAAGCTAAATTATTAAGGATAATGCTAATAATGAAGGTGCAAGATAATAATATTTTGTCTTTGTATCATTTTATAATAGAGAATTTATTTGCTTACAAAAGTTCAGAATAGACATCTACCAGTGTAGAGGCAAGTAGAGTAGGGAAGTATTAAGTGTCTTTGTTCAGAAGGCAATTCAATCAAAAGTTGCTTCGGTGTCTGAATACTTTATTGAAAAATATTAATTTATACAGATTAACACAGTGGAAAAGTCAATTTAACTCACCTTGTGAAATGAATTTCTAAGCATGAAAGATAGAAAGTGCATAGGAATTGGTAACATCTAAACATTAAAAACTCACAAGACAATAGATTTGTTTAATTCAAAAGTACACACTTCCAAGAATGTATATAGTGTAAAAGTTGTTTCCATATAAAAAAAATAGTCAGGCTTACTAAACTTCAGTTCATGGTGGCTATCAAACGTTTTGTAAATTGTGCCAACGTTCAATGTTTTACCTTTTATCTAAATTATTTTGTGTATCAGCTGAACAATAATTACTGTTTGTCTGATAAATTCATTGGTAATTTTTGTCTTATTGTGTATGAAATGAACATAATCTGAATAGCCCGTACAGCACCTGTACTTATAAAAAACGGAAAACAAAACTTTTAAAACACCACCAGAGATGCAGTTAAGATGGTTTTGCACAAATATCCGGAATGCATGGGAACACTGATGTGGCCATGTCAGATAATGGATTATGATTTACCCCTATGTCATTCAACCAACTTGTTTTGAACATGTAATAATGTCATTGAGATACTATATTCAGATGGAAAAGCCAAGCATGGGCTTTTAAAGAAAATTGCTGACTTTTATACAGCATTGTGAATTTTGTGTATTATCCCTCTCCAGCGTATCTTTTCATCATCAAGATGGAGTGATCTAGTGAAGGTTAATGATAAAGACCAAAAGAAAATATATGTACACCATGGGAACAGATTATTCAGGTACATTCCAAGATTGCTTGGTATTGTTAGTATATAGGGGTTAAATAGTTCTTTTTCCTATAACAGTGAGCAAATCTTCAAGGAAAGCTTGCACCAAATGAACCTTGTACAGCATAAATGGTCGATGTCAGCAGTTTCTCCAGGTGAGCCTTGGTGCTATTATCGATAGAGTCTTCTAGAAAGATCTTGGAGTCACAAGGGAGGTCAGAGGGTTTGGAGTAGACAGGTTTTGATCAGGAATGAGACAAAGAACAAAGGATTAGGATTGTACAACTTGTTTTAAAATGCTTGACTGAAACAAGATTGGAATTTGAATAAGATGATGCTTATGAGATGAAAATGATATAACAATATTAAACTTTTCTGCATTTTTCATGAATATTCTAACTAGAACATGCACTTCTTACATTCGCTTGAATGAATGAGAGTAAAACTTTGCTCAGACTGCTGCAGTCACTTATTAGAAGTTACCATAGCATTATGGATTACAAATTTGCAGATTCTTAAGGAATTGAATAAAATAACATGGAGACAGATACCTCTCATACCCATACGTTGCACAGCTATGAGGATAAAATTACTGTAACTGACTGTTTGTCTGATAATGGACAGAGCTGTTCTCATGGACAATGTGAGGCCATTGATTCCAAGGACAACTAAGGCCAGAAGTGGGTATAGAAGTTACATTTTATCAGAAGGGTCCAGTGGATGGAGAAATTGGATTACATAAGATTAGCAGGGAAAGCAAATGGAAAGTAAAATAGCTAGCCTAATGTACTGGATGAAAGGCAGAAGATTAACCCCACGAATTAGGGCTGTGAAGTACAAAGACAAAAAGCTGTATAAACTCACCCAGTGGCTTCAGGAGTGAATGTACACCTAGAAAGAGGTTGCAAACTAATGAAAGGATTATATTAATAAGAAAGGAAGAGCATAAAACAACAGCCCAGAAATAGAGTAAAGGCAAGATTGACAGTTACCTTACCAAAGGCAAGACATTTAATACATACAAGGAATAACACTGGGAACAAAAGCCCACATGGCCTGGAAGACCTAGGGGCACGAGCAAACTGGAAGACAAACTATTTAAAAAATGCTGAACAATGAACATAACAATGCTGTAGAGAATTTGAAGTACGCACAGAGTTGCCAGATAGAGGTCAACCTGCCCTACCATGTAAATGGATATCCTCAGCAAAGATGTCTCCTGATGAGGTTGAAGGCCAAATCAAGGCTTTGGAAAATAAGAGGTTTTAAAGAAAAACTTTTGAAGAGACAAAGATATGAGTAAATTCACTGACAGCAGGAAAAGCAGTTTTGTTTTTGTTTGGCTGTGCTAACCAGAATTGCTTGGAAATGTAGATCAATTGATATTAAAATTGCACTTCTGCAGGGAGATCTATCAAGTGAGAAGTGTTTCTTCATGCTCCAAAAGAGGCATCAAACACAGTAGGGAATGTCTGGAAGTTAATTGAATGTCTATATCACCTAAATGATACCTCTAGAATTCAACATTTCTCTGTAAAGTCTGCCATATCAAACTTGGGTTTTCTTCAGTTTAAAGCAAATTCTTCCATGCTTCATTGACTTTCGGGTCACTGAAAGAAAGCTCTCTTAAAGTGTGGACTTGGATCCGATGGTTTTCTTCTGGCGTATAATCTGGGTATGTGACATTAGCAGGAAAGGTACAGACGTTTTACAGGCAGCAGACTAACAATGGTTACATAATGTCCATACAACTGAGGGAGTCGTAAGAAGGAAATGCAAAGTCCCATCTCGTTGTATGGTAGTAATTAACTGAGACGTGTCTACTGGCGAATGTCATAATAGACCACTCTTAACCCTGATTGCATCAAGCTCAAAAATTAATCTTCCAAGTTCAAAAATAACTTATCTAGAAAAATTGTGAAACTTCCAGACCACCTGAATTTGTGAAGGTAGAGATCGCGGAGATATGGAGTAATGGTAAATATAACTAACCTTTATACGTTCATTTCTGTGATAATGGAATAAAATTTGATTAGAGATGTTGTAGCAAGTAATGATTCTAATCGGTCAATGCTGAAGACTGCAATAAGCACTATTGAATATGATGAAGCCATAAGAATTAGTGAAGAAAGGCAGAAAATTCTAGGCCCTCAAAGTTAACAGACCAGTTATCCTAGCTTTCCCAATGGTTTTTATAGCAATCTATGTTACTACTGTAACTTATACTTGACATCATTGTGCAATAAACTACACATTTAAAGTTCTAGCAATGATTTGTAGCTCAGGTTGTTGGTGTGGTCGTTGATATGCTCGCCGAGCAAGCAAACTACATATTGTTTAAGACACAAGCCTCTTTTCATTGGGAGATAGTAAGAACTGTCAATGCTGGAGTCAGAGATAACACAGTGTGGAGCTGGAGGAACATTGCAGGCAAGGGTCCTGAGACAAAATGTCATCTTTTCTGCTCCTCTGATGCTGCCTGACTGCTGTGTTCTTCCAGCTCTACATTGTGTTACCTATTCCCATTGGACTACCTAGGGATTCTCCTCTACCACAAGGCAGGCCTTCTAGACCAGTCAGAACAAGAGTATGGTGGCGGCAGTCTCCCTAGTCAGATGTTGGCAATGGTTGGCATTGCATGTTCATACGACAGTTTGGCTTGATAGGCCAATCAAATTACTCATGGAAATTCTCATCTAACAATAACGGTAAGGTAAAGCATTCATGATATAATTGAAACTATCACACAGTGTGCTAATTAAAACTAAATTCAATTAGATTGCTGATGCTTCAAGAAGAAGTATACAGCACTCCATATTCCCTGACTTTGCAGTAGAGTTAAGAATCAATTCTTCACTACTGGGGTGGAAACAAATTCTGTTCATTGGTATGGTGAACTGTTCCCTGTACATGGTGTCCAAGTATTCCTGATGTAGCCATTGAGGCAAAATTCAAAATGAAGGACCTATGCTGTCATCACAGTAAATTTTCTACTACATGATTTACTGAGGAAATTCAAAGGTCAAGAAATGCATCATCTTCCCAGCAGCACAAGCCGTGAAGACATTTTGCACACATTTCAGAGATAAACAAAATTGGACAAAATAATGATCCTGGTTCTTTTTTCTCCGATCACTAAACATAATAACTGTCTGTAGTGAAAGATAAATACATTTTCATGCATGTAATAACAGCTATCAGCAGTTGGATATTTTCTAAATCGAAAGATTTGTATTTTCTATTTGCATACAAAAAAATCAATGAACATCCAAAGCTCAGAAATGAAACATCCCCTTGAAAAAGTTGTTTGCATCCTCCTTGCAAATCATTCCCACAAAATTTTGGATTATTCACAAACTTGGAAATGTTATCTTTGTGACTCTCTTGTGGAATAGCGACAGTGTCTCTACCCCCATACCAGGAGGCCCAGGTTGAAGTCCTACCTGCTCCAGAGAATAACACCTCTGAACAGTTAATTTTGAAAAAATATGTTGGATTTCACATCCATATCTTTGATAAACAATGAATAACGGGTCCCAAGCATTGCTCCTTGTGGAACACCATTACGCACTGTCTGGCAAACGACAATAACCAATTATTCCTACTCTTTCTGCTTGATAATTGATCTGCAATCCATGCCACTGTATTATCCCAAATGCTATACACTTTAATTTTGTTATCAACCTCCTGCGTGTTATACTTTAAGCAACGTCTTCTGTAAATCCAAATGCAATATATTCTCTAGTTCCCAGTCATTACAAGACCCCAGACAATGTTTGTCCATTTGTTATGCTTGCAGAGGGAAAATACAAAATGCAAAGCTTACAGATGAGAAGGGATAAACTGGCGTTTTTTTATTCAGCTGCTTACTCAGTTGGTCCCAATAAATCTAATTTAAAAATAAGCCCCTTCCTTATTGGTAGCTCTCTCTCAGACCCAGACGAGCATATGTTCTAAACAGTAGTCAATTTAATCAGGCCTTCTTGAATTTAAAAGATGAATGATTTTATTAATCACTACATGCAACAAGAAATATTAGCACAACACATCCATACGTGGGAAATAAGAGATGATCTCAAAAAGCCAAGTTAAAATATATAATTATGGATTAGTGTCTCAATTATTCATGAATATTCAATAATTGAATGTTATCGTCATTGCAGTGGATACTATAGGTTGACTTGATATTGGTAGGTGAATAGTCAGCTTCACTATTCTTAGTTTTGCAAATTGGTTTAAATTCCACAGTTCAGTGACTTTTGACAGTCATTAAATTGCAGTATTAAGGTTGGAAGAGAGTCCTTTGTTGTCTTGATTCCTTTTTAACTGGTTTGCAGTACTCTGTGTGAGACGATCTTTACCTGAAGAACATGAGTAACTAGAAGATAGTTCTTTGAATATGGCATTCACAGAATACTGGTGTTCAAACTCAAGATGCTATGCACAAAAGCATTCAGGCCCACTAACCCACTTCAAAAGAGTTGAGAATGGACTTTTAGTCCCTGTCCTTGAGTATTCCTGGAGGATAAAACAGACAGGTTTGCAGGAGTTAACTTGCTGCATTTCGTATTAAATCTCTCCCTGTTTGAAGCTTCTCTGCCAATTTCCCTGCAACGTATCATTGGTTTCACCCAAGACTTTTCCAAACAGTCATTGAATTTAAACCCACAGATTTTCTGTAGCTGTCTTTCTTTTAAAAACAACACATTTTGCAATTAAACTGAAGTATTACACAAATACTTTAGGGCTCTGATTTATCATAGCATCCTTCATCAACTGTCCTCAAGAAAATGTTTGTCAAACAAAATTTTGCCTTCATAAATCCATGTGACTCCATCCAATCAGACAATTATTTTCTAAATATCTAGTAATCACATCTTTTATAACAGATTTTAGTGATTTCCAGACTGCTGGCATCAGGCTAACAGTTTATCGGTTTATCTCTTCCTCCTTGCTCAAACGGTGAAGTTATGTTTGCAACCTTCCAGCTACAGGCCCCATTGCAGCATTAATAGAACTTCGAAAGAAGATCACCACCAACATTCCCTCTAATTGTTTTACCAGCTGGGTGGGCTTCTGAGGCCCTTGTGCAACTCTGGCTTCCAGAGGCAGAAGTAAATGCTGTGATTGTTGTATCAACACTAATCGCCAAGCTGACACTGGTCAACAGAGTGGACCTGTGTGTTCACAGCTTTGCAGCTTAGACAGAACATTCGTTGTTACTCCATCCATTTTCTCTATAATGATCTCGCTGAACACTCTTTTTACATTTAGATCGGATCAAGATTGGGTCAAGTGAATTTATCAACTTTCACAATATAGCTACAGAAAGTCTTCGGATTTAAATACAATGACTGATTCTGTCCTTGGTGTCAAGACAGCACTACATTATTCTTCCTTTTTTGCCTAAATCTTTCTAAATTTTGATCATCCTCTATTAATTATTTCCCACTCTTCACTTACAACTTCAACTCTATAACGGCAATTAAATTTCAGTTCCACACTCTCATTAGATCTTGGAACTTAATTATACAAGAGACTTTTTGAATCATCTGCTGTGAAGACAGTCACAAGTAATTTGTTTGCTTCTCCGCCATTTCTCTTTTTCCTATTATATACTGTCCTGTCTACCTGCAATGGACTTGTCATATTTTTGTTAATTTTATATTTTTTCCTTTTCTCATTCCTACAGGCACTTTTCCAATCTTTGTTCATGTTCCTTGCTACTTTACATTCATGGCCTACTTTTTCTTTCTTTATCGATTACTTGGTCCTCCTTCACTAAACTCTAAAATTCTCCCAGTCTTTAGGGCAAATTTTACAAGCCTTGAACTTTGATTGAATATTATTGATAACTTCCATTGCTGGTCATGACTTGCTCAGTTTTCATGTTGGGTATGTTTGCTGTAAAGGAATATGTAATGTTGGTTTTGAAAACCAAGCATGAATTCTTTAAATTACTTTAAATACAGGCTATTGACATCTGATATCAGCCCATTTAATGTTTTTTTTTCCAAAACACCAAAGCCAAATTCCTCCTTATACCTTCATAAATTCTCTTGTTCAGATATAAGATCTCATATTCAGATTGAACTACATCTTCATCAAACTTAATAGCATATTCAATCATACTATGGTCACTATTTGCTAAAGGTTTGTTTACAACAAGGTTATTAATTTATGCTTTCCTATTGGATATGCTGCACCTAAGATAGCCTGTGCCCTAATTGATTTGCCGACTATGCCTCAAACACATCCCAGGAATACTTCCCCCACAACTTTGGTACTTATTGAATTTATTCAGTCTAAATTTAGACTAAAGTCACCCATGATTACCACATTCTTCTAGCTGCATTTTTCTTTCATTTCCAATTTGTACTGTGCTGCCCATGCCCATGCTCATTTAGTGGCCTCCTAACAAGGCTTGCTGCCTTTTTGTCTTAGCTTCACTCAATCGAATTCTACAACCTGCTCTTCTAATTGGAAATCATCTGTCACTAATGTACTGTCCTTGGTATCAACACCATACGACAATGTTTTCCTTTATGCCTATCTCTCCTATATGGCAAAGAACTACTAATATTCCTTTCCCTCTCTACACTTACAGCATAATCATAATTAAATCATACGTTTTACTTGATCAGTACAAGCAAAGCACATATTTTGGGAATACTGTGTGCATTCAGAAATAATTTAATTCAAATTAATAGTTCTCAGTAATTTGACCATGGTTGATTCTAAGAATTGCTTCTTCTGAATCATAGAAACCCCTCAGTTTGGAAGTAGGCCATTCAGCCCATTGAGTCCACACCAACCCTCCAAACAACATCCCACCAGTCCTACCCTAACCCTGCAACCCTGCATTTACCATGGTTAATCCATCTAGCCTGCACATCCCTGGGCACTATGGAGCAAAGTAGCATGATCAGTCCACCAAACCTGCACACCGTTGGACTGTGGGTGGAAACCAGAGCATTCAGAGGAAACCCATGCAGACATGGGAAGAATGTGCAAACTCCACACAGACAGTCATCCAAGGGTGAAATCAAACCCAGATCACTGGAGCTATGAGGCAGCAGTGCTAACTACTGAGCCACCGTGCTAACTTATTTCTGCTTTCCACTTTCAGGTGCAGCTTTCCTACTTCCCAGACCACCTTTGATCTTACTCGACATGAAGTCCCTTATAGACTCCCACACACTCCATTAAAGGTAGCTTAAATTCTTCTTAATAGCATTTACAAATCTCCCTATGGCAATATTAATCCCAGTCCAGAAGCAATTAGTCTGTTACCCTTGTGTAGATCCCACCTTCCTCAGAACTGTTCCCAAGTGTTCCAGAACCTAAAGACTTCCCTCTGGCACCATTTTTCCAGCCAATTCTCCCCACTGACCAATGGTCAGACAGAAAAGATGTTAACACAAACAGCAAAACAAAATTTCACATAATTTGCAAACATTATCCTTTTATAGATTTTCACTCCCTAAGAAATATCATTCCTATCTCAACTCTTTAAGGTCTTACATAAGTGATACCTCCATACTTTTCCTTGGATTCCTAAGACAGTTTTATGATTTTTTTATTTCAGAAACTGTTAGGATGAACTTTTTACAAGTCTTGTAGCATAAAAGTTGCTTCAGTTCAGATAGCTGAAACACTTGTATACACTCTGACACTCTGGATGCTGCACAGGTTAACACATATCTACCAGGTGACTGAATTGACAAATTGATTCATTAGCACAGAGGAAACTGTTCTCTCTTCTGATCTGAAGACAAAAGCTACGCAATTTGTATCTGGTCCATCATAAACTCGGCACTATGAACATTCTATCCATTAACAGTATAGATGTTATCCCAATCACTTTACTGTAATATATGACTGCTTGGAAATGATATATTTAGTTCACTATTCCAAATTTCTTTCTAACCGTTTAAGAAAAAAAGCTACCTCCACAGAAATGACCAAAACACATCTGCCTCAATTTTAAAATCCTTTCCCAAATGACAACAATATTATGTTATGCAATTTATAGCGCAGTTGTCTTTGATTAGAGAGAAGCTGGTGAAGCATTCACCAGTGTTACGGTCTTCCCCATTGTTTAGGGTATCATTTGCTGGACACAAACCATTTTATGGCCACTGCATTTAAAATCTGGAGTTATATTGAAAATGTAAAGGATATCATCTCTGAACATGTGCTTGTTGGTGTGGTCTTGCACATCATGCTCATAAATGTCTACTCTCCTAGCAACAATCATGTGGCATTTACTTAGCAAGAGAGGGAAGAAGTAATGACCATGTACCTTATAAAGTTTTAGATAATATTTGTAGCTCAGGTTGTCAATGAGGTTGTAGACATTCTGACCGAGCTAGTACGTTTGGTTGCAAACATTTTGTCACCCTGCTAGGTGACCCTGTTGGTGCACCCCCGCTGAATCTTCCATTTTCTGACCCGCTTGTTATTTCTGTGCCTTGATTTGCTGGGATGATTGGTATTACTTCTGGTTCAGTTTCACAGTGGTTTGTACACAGGGCCTAATTCAACATGTTTGTTGATAGAGTTCTGGTTGGAATACCAGGCTTCCAGGAATTTATTGGCGTGTGTCTATTTGATTTGTGCTTTTATGGATGTGTTATCCCATTCAAATTCATGTTCCTCATTGTCTGTGTGCAGTGAGACAAATGAGATTGGTGGCTCATGTATCCGTATGGTCAATTTTCTCCCAGTCTTGCCAATTTAGTGTTTCTCGCAGTTGATGCATGGTATTTTGTATATTACATTGGTTTAGCTGGTTTTGCGTGTAGGATTCTGTATGTTTGTCAGTATCTGTCTTCAGGTCGTTGTTAGTTTGTGGACTACTTTGACACCCAGGGGTCTGAGTAGTCTTGTGGCCATCTCTGAAATGTCCTTGATGTACGGTAGGGTGATTAGTGAGTCTGGTCATGTTGTGTCTTCCTGTCATGTTGTATCTCAGAGGTAATGGCAGGCCCTGCTTTTACGGTATCCACTTTTTTTGAAGACTCTGTATAGGTGCTCCTTTTCTGCTTTGCCTAGTTCTGGGCTGCTGCAATGTGCTGTGGCTGGTGAAGCTCCGTTTGTGAGCATTGGGGCGATTGCTAGGGTAACTGAGTATCTGGTCCATATGTGTGGTTTTTCCATCTACGCTAGTCTGGAGCTCTTCGTTGTTTTTGTGTTCTACCATTATGTCCAAGAAAGGTAGTTGGTTGTTGTTCTCTCCTTCTTTTGTGAATTTTATCCCAGTGAGGATGTTGTTTATGTGTCAGTGGATTCCTCCTAGTTTTGTGTGTTTAATAGTTATAAAAGGTGTCATCTACATATTGTAAGCAAGGTTGGAGTTGTATAGTAGGGTGCGATGTGCGTTCTAACCTTTGCATTACTGCTTCTGCAATCAGTCCTGATATTGTGGATCCTATTGGCGTTCCGTTTGCTTGTATATGCTGTTGTTGAAGGCGTTGCAAGCCTTTTGCAAGCCTTATTTCTTTTTTGCAAGGGGAAAGAAGAAGAACTTCAAAAGGACGGGTGTGGGGCTGTAGCTTCTCTCACCCCTACTTACCCACTTTGCGAACTCACTTCCCTGTGGCCCCTAGTCGTTGCTCCTTGGTCTTGCTTCTGAGGTTCCAGGACTTTGCTCCCTATCATTTCTCTCCATTCTTGACCCAGTTTCCTCCGACTACTGTTACTCACCTCACTGACCTAAACATAAGCTGTTTTCAACCTGACTTTGATGTTGATTTGCTCACTATGAACCAATCAGCAGCGATCATATGAGAGAACCAGCCTGTGACTGAAGATGGGATTCTCATTTTTTTTCTGCTACAGAGACATGAAGACAGCGCTGCCACATACTGATCTTCTTGAAGACTGAAGTCATGAAATAACGTTGATCATTCTCGCATCAGTGGAAGTGGATACTTGTCCGGAATGATAGATATGATAATATCCATAATGTCACTGCATAATCTAAGCTCACCATTTTTTCACTGTACAATGACGAGGTTCAATATACAGAGATGATTTTGTTTATTCAATCATGCTATCTTCTTCTAGTTATTTTAGGCCCTGTAATAAAACTTTGTGGATTGCAAATGACAAGCATCTTAAATGTTACAAAAATTTCAAAACTGAAGTGTCAATACAAGGAGCTTGACAGTATCCGTTAATCTCCCCAAACTCTGCAAAAGTAGGATACTGGTAAGTACCATCTGCTTCAATCAATCACATTAATGCGCTCCAGTCGAGTCTCAAGTTTAAAGCCATTTTGTCACTATAAGGCTGCTACCTTAGGCTACCTTGGATGTGAAGCGTGATCCATCAAACATTGACTCTTGACTCCAAGGGGAGTTAAATCCTAAACAATTACACAGCAGGAATCTTTAGTTGCATGTTCATGTCTTCAATTTGAAACAAATTAATTCCTACATATTGTTCATTTATGAATATCAAAAAGGCGAGTACAGTTCACTGCAAATTCAAATACCTCACCTAAGTAATGCAATATAAATGCATTTCTGAAATCATGCTAATTAACTTAAATTATACTGCTTAAGAGTGAATATATTTGAGGTATATCTGTTGGCTCAACTGAACAAAATCCACAAACTGACTTGCATTTTAATTATGGCATCTCAGGAAAATAAAGACATTAAAAATAAAAGCTAAAATGAACCACATATCTCTTGAATTAAATGAAAAGGATGTAAGGAGAGTTAAGCTGGAGTGGAGTTGAACATGAAAGTAACAAATTATACAAATGTCCAACCATACTGGCATAGAATCATAGAAACTGGGCCTTCAGCCCCCTAACGTCTATGCCAACCAACAAAGATCAAAGTACACTATTACCATTCACTTGCCTTTGATCCATAGCCTATTATGCCCTGGCATTTTAGATTCATTGGCACAGGATGAAGGAAGCAATAGCTGTCAGTACATTACATATTGAGCTGATGCCCAAAGAATGTTGCCTGCAAATAACTCTGTAGTATCTCTGTTTCTATCATATAAGCTTTCTGTAGCTTTATACAATTCCTTACTTCCATTTTCAGAGGCTATACATCTCTAAAAAATTAAAAGGCGTACTATTTGATTTTCTTTCCATTCTAGCATCACTAATATCAAATGAGAAAATATCATGGGCAGCTGAGGTGTAAATTCTTGATTTGTGCAAGTAACATTCAGAGGCACCTGCTGGCACGACAAATATTGAAAATTGAGCTTAATTAATTCAGTCATGAGAAATCAACCAGTAGATTTTGTTTCCAAGCTGTATAAGCATTTGGATATGTTTACTTTCATCATACCATTATTTTGAACAATTCAACCCATAGAAAATAACCCCCATGTGCATCTCATTCCTGAAGAATATGCAGTGATGGTTGGAAAATTCCAGCCTCAAAATATCTAAAAATGTATTGATGATATTGCTTTCTCCATTTCTTTCATCATTACATGTCTCCTCTCCTTATGCAAGTCTTAAAATGAAATTAATCAGTGTTGTAAAGAATGAAAGGCATTTAAAAATTGATTTGTTTGGTGTCAGAGCTGGTGCAGGCAGAACCTGAATGAGGCCCAGCACCATTATGTGACCAGAATGAATGGAGATATTATATTGCATAGTGATTAGCCATGTCCAAAAACAGCCTGCAATATCTCTAATGTATTAGACCGAGGAATATCTACCTCAAATGCAAATAGCAGACTGTCTTCAAAATGGCCTTTGGGTTGGCACAAGAAGTGTCAGGCCCCACATTTTGGAAAGTGCCCCAGAGAGAAGGGGATGAGGGGATATTGAATAGATACTACTGAAAACCTACTGCTGAATCCTATGTTTCTATGTTCCCATGCACTAGTCACTTCATAAAAGGGTTATGGCAGCAAGGTTGTAGGCTTGTAAGCTGGATAGCCAGACTGAAAAAAATTGACCTCCTGACACTGGCTAGCCAAACATCGGTACTTATAAGCATGTGCACTCAGTTCATAATGTGACCTCCAACGTATGAGTAGTTTCTCCTTTCGCTGAGATCATTGGCCTTCCTGGTCTAACTGTTTCATATTTTGCTTTATGCCCCACCTCCTGCCAGTCATCCAGGCTGAAATCACAGACTGAACTTTCAGCAATCCCAGAACAAAAACTCTGTCGACTGGTCAACAACTGAAGCACAACTCAAACAGACATTAATGGTGTACCAAGCTGTATGATTTTATCTAGCTAGTTTAGTTGGCAGCTAACGGGGCACTCATGTGCAGACTTGTACTTTAAACCATTCTTTTCTTAACTTTAAAAAATTAAACTGATTTTTTTTCAATTTATAATGATACTATAAATTGAAAAACTGAGGCAGACTTGAGATCCCTCCTGCACCAGGATGATTGACATTTATTCCAATATTAATTTGGTATTAATTTTCTTACATTACTGTACTTTTTAAAATGCTATTCCACTGTACACTTATTTCTGCCAATGTCATTACATTTACTATTTAGTTTTATATTTAAGCAATTAGTAAATCAATAGATGTTGTTGGTTATGTTATCACTGACATCACCTGCTTATAACTAGGCAGTATTCCCTTCCACGTTGTTGCAGCAAGAAACAAAGCATGAAGAATTGGAGACTTATGAGAAGAACCTGCACATCTCTATAATAGGGGAATTGTTTGGGATCCAGGGCCAAAGAACAATCTTGACTACAGTACATGCATTCACAACTAACCACAAAGTTAATGCGGCTTTCTTGGTATTAAACTCCTTTGAAGCAGTGCAGACAAGCAGTTTAATAACCACTGGCATACAGAGAGACTTACCAGGATTTAGAAGTTGTAGCCAAACTCAGTTCAAATTGAGCCAAGAGCGACTGGCATCAAAGAAACATCCAGATGCAGGATCAACATTGGATTAGAAACAGCAAAGCTGCCCATGGGCTACGGCAGCAGCTAGAAGTAAATGCTGTAAAATGTAAATTATGTGCCCAGTAAAATTTCTAATATGGAATTCAGTATTCGGAGTGTTGTTTTTTCTTTGCTTATTATTTGGGGGCAATTAAAAATAAAATTTCCTAAACAGCATCTCTGAATTATTGTTTCTTTAAGCAGTGAGACCTCTGAGTGAGATGGCCTGGTTAATTAAGTGAGATGGATGTTCTGAAAAGTTCTTCCTTTTGAGATCACCTCATTCTGCATGTCACTCTCATCTCCCTTCCTATAATTCTAATTCAGCTTTGATATTTGAAACTACAGAAAAGCAACTGAAGCCTTTCTTCATTGCATTGCTGAGTACTCATCTGGTCAAGTCAATTTCAAATCAAGTTTGCCAACATTCAGAGCTGACAAACTCAAACATTCCCATTTGACACAACTTGTAATGTTCCACTCAGTCAGCTGAAAATGCAGTCTAAAGGGTGAAAATGTAAGGATAATAGATTAAACACAACTTTGTTGGTCAGAAAATGCTGCCAATTCTATTGGAGTTTGAGAATGGTGAGGCCTATATTCCAATCCCCATAGCAGAACAATATTAATTTTCTTAATGTTCTTTTGTGCCTGCATCAACATTAATGTTTGATTTGCTGAAACATATTTCTTCTCCAAACAAAGCAATATTTCTCTTTATCTCCACATCCCCTCATCACCTTCTGTTGTTTCTGGAAGCTTGAAGGAGCAATATTCCACATTCTTTCATGCTGTTGATTGAAACCAGCCCACAATGTATGCAAGAAGTCAATTATACTAATCTAGCCTACGTAGTAGATAGCAGGTATCATCACCAAGAGAGACCTCGACTCTTGATCACCTAAACGAGCACAGGAAAGGACACTGCTGATAGTTTCTGTGTCAGACTTCTGGCCACAAAGTGCATATCATGCATGTGTGTCGCAACAGGAGTGTGAAGTTGTGACCCTGGACAGCTATTTATTTGTTACTTTTGTTCCGAAGCATAATCAGTCAGCCTGATTTAACTCAGACTTCTCGGTCAACTTTTGGTAATTGCAGTCCCCTTCAGGCAGACGGGCACAAGGAGTATACTGCTGGTGGTGTGAATTGTGGAGGCAGTTCCCTGGGAGTAGATTTCAAATCTTGCAAGTTGTATAACACAGCAATTTTCAAAAAAAAAAGCAATTATTTCAACACAAACTATTCTCAGTGTTTACTCAAAACTTTACAAGCATGACAACTGTGCTCTAGCTTCCTTCAGGGTCAACATTGTTTGATTATACATCTCCCAGGCACCAATCCATATTTTTAATCTGATTTTACATATCTTTTCACAGGTTAAGGAAGATAAATTTAACAATCCAAACCCTTAGAACTTTATTATGAAACAGCTCCATTATAAAGGCAACTTCAGACTAGAACAAGCTATTTTGGTGTAGTTTCATGTGGTCTACTGGAGGATAATTGTTTCTAATGATGTAAGAGATTATACAGAACACTGAGCTCCCACCCTTAAGAATCAGATATACTCCTGCTCAGTTTCTTCTATTTTTTTTAAACACATCTATGGCATTTCATTGTGAAGCATATCCAGTCTCTGCTGTGCAAGTTCATCAAATTAAAATAGCTGAAGTACTTTAGAGTTCCTTCAGCAGCATGGTTTCTAAGAGAAACTCGGTCGTTTATAAAACAAGCCAGGCTAGAAGCATTTAAATCAAGTAATAAGTCCCCAGAATACTAGTAAGTAATATCCAGTCACATTGTCTTCACAAAAATGGATTATATATGGATTATCTCACGACCAGTTTTTACAAAAAAGTCATTCCATGCTTGGAATCATGGCATGGTTACAGAGCAGAGGAAACCATTTCTTGTGTAATTTATAGCACAGGTGGCTGACTTTCAGTCGATTGATTCCACCATCCATTCTCCACTCTCCTCTC
The DNA here is from genome assembly GCF_030684315.1 of Stegostoma tigrinum. NCBI lineage: Eukaryota > Metazoa > Chordata > Chondrichthyes > Orectolobiformes > Stegostomatidae > Stegostoma > Stegostoma tigrinum. The sequence continues at coordinate 30,459,165 of NC_081374.1, forward strand.
AAGGCCCTGAAAGTCTATTTCCATCTTTTGAATGATTAATCATCTCTGATTTCACCATCTTCTGGGTTAGGATATTCACATTCTTCATCCCCCACTGCAAAAGAAAAGTTATTCCTTACAATTCCTCTGTATCCCTTGACCCTAGCCCAAAATGTGTGCTCCCTAATCCTTGCACTGTTAGGTAGTAGGAACAGTTTGCCCTTGTCTTATTGACCAAACATGTCATATAGGGGTAGTCTGTACCTGGCTATGTAAGATGACCTGTACCTGTACACACTAAGCCCATGCCTGCTTACAAGATAGCAGACAGAAGCCAAGCACAACTAAGCAGTCTGCTTCCACAGTGAAATACCAGGGTACCTTTGAACAGACCTGCTAGGAGGTCAGTAAAAGAACGCTGTATGTTCTCATCTGAGACAGCTGTGATAAAAGGATGCCTTAGGACAGATAACTGACCAATTTCAGCTTTATTAATGAAAGGATAATTGTCTCATTAAATGAATAACATCAAATGCTAGGTTAAGTCACTAAGTAGCCATAAGAATGACAGCTAAAGTTACTTTGTAGTAAATAGTTGCTTCTTTGAAGCTACATGCAATATTAAATAGTTTTTAGTTAAAAATGTTCTAATCATAGAAGTTGGTTTCAATACGTACCAACACTTGAGCCTAGATGTGAAGGTTAACTAATCTTAGGAGTTGCTTTTTCTTATTCCCTGAAGAAGATAGATTGCTCACAAACCGTAAATTACAAAATGCTACTAGTAGAAGTAGTTGTACAATGTTACCCTGTATAATTAACTTTATAAAAGAAATTAACCTTATAGCAATTAGTTAAAATTAACTGACTTCTTTATTTTAACATTATGTAATTGCAACATGGAAAATATTAGAGGAATGGCTGAATTTGATAAAATAAAGTGCTCGTAGTACAATGAATAAGAATTCACACTGACTTTGGAGATGAGAAGCCTGAGGCAGCTCTGAAGGAGTGTAGCCAGTAAATTTTTGGAATGTGAATGAATAGAATGCATGGAAAGATCCAATGGCCTAGTGATTACAAAATGCCATAAAACCATGGGAACCTGTCCATTGGAAAGCCTATCATTGATTAGGTGAGCTGCAGGTTTGGGTGTATGGATTAAGAGGGAAGGACAGTGACTACACTGTATTTGATCATTGTAACAAAGTGTAAAAAATCCTGCATTTTCACTCTAAAAATCAGAGTGTGTCGCTGATCTCCCTTCTGATTTGAGGAAGATTCTTTGGCCCTCTTCCTGTGTTGACCATTTTCTACTTGAACAAACATCGTCCTCATGCCTGAAACCTGCCTGCCTCCTGAACTTTTGTCCCCAGACTTGGGAGTGGGGTTAGGGATGTGGGGGTGTAAGGTAGAAAACTACTTGTCATAATGTTGTAAATGTTAATTAAACCTCCAATTAATCTCCTTTACTCCTACAAGGATTACTGCAGCATTTCTACTCTTACCCTACGACTAAAATTCTCCATCACAGGAACTATTCTGGGTAAATCACCTGAGAACATTTTCAAGAATCCTCATATCCTTTCTAAAGTGCAAGACAAATGGGCCCAAAACTCTAGTAATGGCTAACTAAAGCTGTACAGAAGTTTCAGTACAATATCATGGCTTTTAGATTTAATGCCTGTTAGTATAAATTTACAATACAATATGTTTTGCTAACTATTTTCTCAATATCCCCAACACTTTCAAAGAACTCTTTGCAAGCATCCCCAAATTCCTCATCATTATGCACAATTTAGAAATATGCCATTAAATCTGCATTGTCTCTCCCAAACCATGCTGCCAAAATGCATGACCGCCTATGTATTAAAATTTGTTTGTCTGTTGTGCTAACCGACCAAAGTCCTGTTTCAGCTAATTAGTACACACTTTACTCCACCAAACCTAGATGTGTGACAATCAGAAAACATTGTTCTTATCCCAATATCCAAATCATTCAGTGGATCTAATACTGATCCTTCGGATGATTGTCTACTATCACTATTTGCTATGACTTACCATTTTCTGTCCCCATGCTTTTCTAAAATAAATCTCAGTTGACAGTGATCCTGCAATTCCATGAGCCACAAGTTTGTTAATCACTTTTTATGGTACTTTGTCACACACTTCGTTAAAATTCATAGAGGCAACAAGCTTTGTATTCTGTTCAATAAACTTCTCAATTACTTCAAAAAAATTTGAAGTCTTTTGCAAGTTTATATTGCTTAACTTTACTCAAAATTTAGCTCAGTATTTCTAGTATCATGTCAATCAGAGAGCAGTCAAGCAATACCCTACCAGTGATGACTGGATGGAGCTAAACAATGATACTGCCCCGAAAGATAGCCATTGCAATTAGATTTCTTGAATGATGAAACATGCCAAAGAAACTCAGGACTAAACTACTCTAAAATATGCCCTATATGATCAAGTTTACAATTTTGGAACATGGTGGGATTTCTCTGCATTAGGTATCACTTCATGAGATTATTTTGCGTACTTGCCACAGAAAATGTTTCAATTTACCAATGAGATTTTATTCTATCTTTTGCACAAAACAGATTCAATTTAAATTAAGCTATAATTAACCAGCAAGTTGTGACTATTAAGTCTAAATTACACATGGAACAGCAGATACAACAGTTACAGGCAATTATATCATTCTTGGCACATATGGCATCATATGCTTTTCTGATGAAGGGTCTAGGCCCGAAACGTCAGCTTTTGTGCTCCTAAGATGCTGCTTGGCCTGCTGTGTTCATCCAGCTCCACACTTTGTTATCTCTGACATCATATGCAACTACTTAGTCTTTTTCCTCCAGAATGTCAGACCTTTTACTTTTGTCACTCAGTGTTTAGCCATTGAGTTCACCCACAATTGTATTTCTGGTCTTTCAGAGTTTCCTGAAGACTGTCATCACACAAACAGCAATTCATCTGTGTCCTTCCTTAACTAGGTTCACCACACATGGCACATATTCCTCAAGGCCTCTTTTAACAAATTTAATTCAAATATCTTATTGGTTCTGATAAAATGGAAGTAGAAAAGTAGAAACGTCCAAATCATGATCTCTGCTTTCATGTTCTGTCTTCAACTTTTAATGTATTACTCAAACAGCTCTTTGTGAATACGTCTTCCCTGTTCTTCCCCGGTCCAGTTTCTTTGTCTCTGGCCACAGGGTATCTGTCTTTACTTTCCTTCTGTTTGTGCTGCTTCCAATTCAAGGCTTACTGGGGCTCATGATTGGTCCAGTTTTGGGAATTATCCTACACAATTGCAAATGATTGTTTACAATTGTGTGTTTTTGTTTACAAACCTTCTAAAAAAAAAGTTCCTTAGATTTCTAAAATCAATTCCAAACTTCCTTCACTACTTCAAGGTCAAGGGTTGCCACAAATTTTAAAAAGTTTCTATTATTAAAAATTTGTTACAAAAAAGTTTACATACAGAGAAACAATTCACTCCTCAGGAAAAATCAAGAACAATGGCATATATTTTTAGAACTGAAGCTAAGCCATTTTAGTTGGGAAATCACAAAGCACTTTTACAAACTAACAGAAATGTGAAATTCTTTCCCCCCGTTGAGTATTGATAAAAACAATAAATTTTGACCATATTATGTCAGGTGTACTATGAAGAAAATCATACTCTATTCAAATTACAGTTCCTAACAAAATACATTATATTTTTTCCAAGACATTTTAACTAATTTTTAAATAATGGTGAGCTGACAATGGTCTGGATACAAAACTAAAAGATGGCAACTGAGGATCACTGTTTTTGCATGAAAAGTGTTAATTTACCAAAGGGAACACTATTTAAAAGCAGGAATCAGTATTTTGGCTGAATATTTAAATACAATACTTTGTTTCCGTTTTCAACAGACTGTTCTAATTTGCCAAGACCAATATTATTGAACACTTTTATGATGAAAGCTACTATGAATAAAAAGAAAAAAAGGTCATAAAGCCAGAATTGAATATGAACCTAACAAGAAAATGTAAACTTTTAAAAATGAACTATAAGGTAATTTCATTGGAGGTTTCAAAATTGTTAATAGGTTTGATGGGATCAATGTGAAGAAAACCTTTAAGTACACATTTCCATTATTATATCCAACAAGTAATCCAAGAGAAATGTCTTTACTCAGAGTGGTGAGTGAAACTTGTTATCGTAGAATGGTTCAGTTGAATAACTTAGATGTTGTAAGTGGAATCCAGATAGGTGTTAAGAAAGAGATGGTAAAAAAAAAGTCATGATAAACTATAACATAATAAATAGACTGGAAGGCAGTCACTTCAGAATATAAAACACCAACATATTTATTAATTGTGTGACATATTCTGTTTAACTGCTTTAAATTCTAACTCCAAGAGATTTAAAAGATTTAAATGGTTTTTAGTAACCTAATGGTTATAGTAGGTCCAGTAATTCTGCTGTTGGCAATTGTTTACTAGTTTCCCATCCAGTTGCTTGTTCTGGTATCTGATTTGCAGAGGCGCTGCTGTCAAAGTAAATCACATTTCCTTGACGTTAGGACAATAATTCTGTCGTACGTTTCCATCACCACTGATTGCCAGTCACTTTTGTCATAAGGCTTATGGTTTGAATAACACACATTCATGAGGAATGTACAAAAAGGGTTTTCAGTTGAAATAAAGTGACTTAAACCAAATAGAGCAAGACGATAATCACAAAAGGGATGACAGTTAAACTTAATGGCATCCTCCAGTAACATTCCATCAAGTTTGTTCATTTTGACCTTTCTAGAAATAAGTATGGAGAGCCAAATCTTACTTTTCTTTTGGCTAAGTGCCAGTTATGTTGGGTTTTTCTTTTGAGGTTTATATGTGGTGAAGCCAAAAGGGTTTTCTCGCTGAATGCTGCCAAGCTCACTTCATTGACTTCTCACCCCATTCTTATAATGCCTGTCCCCAACAATTCTAGCCCCATTCCAAGCTCTGACATCACTAATCCCGCATGACCTTTAAGCTGCCTACTCACTCACTCACTTGGACAGCATCCAAGTAACAATCATGTCACCAACTTTTACCTTCGATAAAAGCTACCCCTCTCCTGTTCCAGAAGGAAAGCAAATCACAGAAGGGCAGGAAGAGTTAAGAACAGATGGTGGGCTCCTTGCTATTTGGCTCTTACTCTTTATATGGAGACCATCCTGACTGACCGCCCTATGTGGCTGACTGACTGTCCCCAAGTCCCTGGGCTGATATCAGGAGTTACTCTTGATTTACTGTGCCAGGGCAGCCTGGCTGTAATGATTCTGTGATTCTGAGATTCTGTGACTTGCCCAGAATCTTTCTGCCAGCCAAGTTCCCTCTCCTTGGCCTGAATCTCCCCTTGGAGGGGGCCAGGTATGATGGAGGTGGGAGGTCCAGCCGCCTTTGCAATGCCCTGACTGAAAACTGTTCATGGTCCCTCCTCCAGTTGGGTATTACCTTGAACTGCTCTATCTCTTTGTGATGAGGGGGCACCTGGTCTGCTATCAAGGTTACCTACCACCCAGTCTCTGGGGACCAATGGCTTGGAACTGGAGTGCAGGCAGTGTGTGCCTCTCCAGGTGACAGTCAGGGTGTCGGACCTGGTTCTTCATGGCAGCTACTGACATGTCCATGGAGAGAGGTAAATTGTTGCTCTGCATTGCAGTTGTTCTGGGCAATGAGGGCCATTGTGTCACAGATACCTGTCTACTCTTCCTGTCACTGTGAGGCACTCACCAAATTTTGTTTTCCCACACTCTGTACCAGCAAGGTGTCAGTATTTGGTAAAAGTGCAGGGCGTAGTCTAACTGGTGTATCTCTGAGGCTTGAGCACACTTGTTCTCAGAGGTTAATGATGTAGCCAAATGTTTCTACACAGACATCATGGGAAGGCTGGCAGTACTTGCCAAACTACTAAGACAGAGCCATGTTCAGTAGTTAAAAGTGGTATGCAAATGAATGACACTGATGACAGCATTCATGTGAAAGCCAGTGGAATGGTTCTTACCCATTTGGCAGTTGTCAGATGTCTCTACATTCCCACTACAATGATCCCACTCTTCTTCTGTGAGTACAAGGATTATCTCTATTTTGGGGATGAGGAGTTGAATGCCTGGGACCCCTACACATACAGCCTCACCATCTTCAGGGTTTCTCATCCTGAAATGACAGATATTGGGTGGGGTGAGGTGGGAGGGGAATAGGTGAGAAAGGTGGGTTCACCGTTGTTGCTGGTGCATGTAGTGGATAGATGGTGAGGTGTTCTGAGGTACTAAGGAGCTGCATGAAGGGCATGAACAGCATGCAGGGTTAATGGTGTGGGAAGGAAAACAAGAGCAAGTGAGGGAAAGAGTTATACATAATAGTGAGAGTGGTAAAATGTGAGCCTTGGCGGGAGGTCGATACATTGGCAGAGGTAGCTTTTGAGGTGGGAGACATCAGAGTTACACCTACTTCTGGCAGAGGGGAGAAGGCCATTTCCCTTCTTTCTGCATTGCTGGCCATTCCTCTTTAGCCTGGAGACCACAGAGTTGGGTGGTGAGCTCTGGTTAGATGGATTGACCATGCTAAATTGCTCATAGTATACTCATGGGTAACAAAGGGTTGCAACGGGGGAGGGTATTTGTAGACTGAGTCTGGGTGGGATGCTCTTTAGAGGGTCAGTGTGGTCTCGATAGGCCAAATCACCTGCTTCCACATGATAGAAACTCTATGATGCTCTGACCTAGGTGGTAGTGTCTGGTATCCTGGCCTCTGCTGCCTGTCCATTGGGAAGGGGCCTCCTCTCTGCGCCACCTCATCGATCAGGGTTTCCGGGTCTCTCTTGGAAAACCGAGGTGCCATCTTCTCTTTGTCCTTTGACAAGCTGGGCAGTTTTGGAATGTCAGTGTTAATTTGGGTTGGCAGATACCTGCTGAGTAGCAAGTTGCTCCAGGATAGCCACATGCTAAGATGGGGTGGAAAATTGACATTACAGATGTCTTATGGGCAGGGTAGGTGATTTAATGTGGTGAGTTTGGCAAGGTGTGGCGAGAGGACCGCTGGCAAAAAAAAACAGAACTCTGACCAAACTACCATGAGATTCAGACCACAGTTGAAGCAGAAGCTGTCAAGCCTGAGTACAAGATCAATGTTTAAAACTAGGTCCTCTAGGTGGCTCAGTGCTTTACTATGCTGTCATTCAGGTGAATGCAAAAAAAGAACATTGTGTTTCTTTCTTGTATTGAAGTTACAAGTTGTTTAACAGATCAGAGGAGCACTCTTGAAGGTTTCTTGACATATTTTGAAAGAAAATGCACAAGTTATAACATCGAGATGTTTTTTATTTTTTGCTTCTGTTGAGATTTTGTCACAAAGTGAGAAATTAACATTCACCACCTGTGAAAATAAATTTCTTTTATATACCTCTTCTCTGCATTGAACAACAGAAAAGTACCCTCCCTAAGTGGGAGACTTATTTTTTAAACTTCCTATTACAAAATTCAAAAACTTTTAAAGAAAAAGTATTAAATGTAAATGTAATATATTGACAATGATGCATTCCAGTGTACCTCCTACCCACCCTCAGCCTTACTCCCTCATCCTTGCTACTTAGCTGTTCAGCATTAACTCCAAACCCCTCACCCCCCCCAACCCCACCACCACCACACCGTCCATTTTACTTCAAAACCTCATGCCACTACATTTGCTTTATTCTAATAAGTCCCTTCAGGGACTTCATTTCCTCCATGATAAGACTGATTGTCCACTATCTGGCACTTCTTTGTACACCTCAATTTTCTCCAGCTTTTTTATCTTATTTGATGGTATCACTTATTAACTGGTCTTTAGTTTGTTCATAGCCACTGCATCTATTCAATCACATGGACTTTAGCTGCTGGATGCATTCTTGCTATGTTCCATTTATCATGTCCATGTTAAACTATCCCCTTTGTCCTGTTTTCTAATTCCTCCTGAGCTGTTACTGTTTGACATCTCCCTGATAGAGATTTTCTTTCAACTGTTTCTGATGACTCTCTAGAGGTATATCTGCTCCCAAACCTACTGTTTGAGCTTACACTGCATCTTCTTAACCTTCAGCTTTGTACATCACACTCCCAATCTATGAGCCTGGTCTCCTGCCACAAAGCCAGCTTTCATATTTCTCTGATGACTTGCCGCTTCTGGTAAATAATAATCCACAACTGTCCTTTGGGACGAATGGCCTCATTTTGACCACCATAAGTGATCTGCCCATCATCAGGTCGATGTCAATTGCAGTGGTTTGATCCTCAGAGCCGTGTGTCATTTGTTATGAGAAATACCAGGTTCCTCACTATTTTCCATAACTTCTTCAGAATATATGTATAATGCATACCAATCAATTTTGAAGAGTGTACTTGAACAGCCTGATTCCCATGCTGTACAATTATAATTTTCCATTTTGCCAGTAAGCTTCCCCAGGCCTCATCATTCTTTAATTCCCTTTCTCTCCTAATGAACCATATTTCTCAGGCTGAAACCAATTTCCAAAGGGATTACCTTTATGTTAAAGTTTGCAAAAATTCTTTCTGACATTTCAGTTTTAATGAAAATCTTTCTGTTTGAATGTGCAAGTACATTCAAATACTCAAGATTATAAATAATTGTAGCCTCTTAGCAAGCTAGAGCTGATCACTTAGAACTGCTTGAATTTAGGATTTTGACTAAAAAATGATACGGATAATATTTTCCCACCAGGTGTTCCACTTGTTCGTGCAACTTTTCAGCCCCTAATAGTTAGCCCTATGGGAGTTTAATCCAGGGAGGGCGCACTGGGCACAGAACACTGACCATGTCTGGACTCTCTAGGCACAAGTATCCCCCAAATTGATCAACCAAGACTTCAGGATCCATGTGGCCTACTGTAGGACAGGCTCCTTCCAATCCAGCTATGGGTTCTGGGACTATACTGAACATACTTCAAGGGTAAGTAAGAAGATAACCATCTGAAGACAAATAAGCAGTCATGTTTTAGCATTTCAATTAACATATGGCACCTCTAATACTGCAACATTCCTTTGAGGTCAATCTTGGTTTTGGGCTTCTTTCCGGAGTGAGAATTTAACTCGTATGTTTTGCCTCTGAAGCAAAAATTCTGTAAATTTAATCACAGCTGCGCATTTTACTTATTGTCTAAAATAACGAAAAATCTTGTGGGTAATTTGCAGCTTATGCCTTAGCAATACGATATATGATGCTTCATTGCCCTTAAAAAATGTTAAAATTATTTTTTACAGCTAACATCATTAAAAAATACTTAAGTACAATAGAACCGGCGGGTAAATACCTGATGACTCAACAGTAATCAGTTCACAGAGTGCTTAATCAATACAAAGTACACTTGTAGTAAGCTTAACTGTTTATTAGGATAATTGAATAGCCTACATATTCTTGCTGCTAACATCACATGCTTTGAGTTTAGAATACTCAAGAATTTACATAGAACTAGAGAAAGAACAGAATGGGTAGCAAAACAAAACATGATTTTAGAAACATCATTATATAAATATACTTAGGGATGTCCCAGATATCAAGAGTACAAGGCCATGTAAACTTTACAGAACAACATTGAGGTGGGAGAATCTTTCCCAGCTGAGTAGTGTGAATTTAGTCTACTGCAACAAAACCTAAAGGTGCATTCCTCATGTTTGTGTAGTATCCAGCTCCTATATCATTTTCCCGTCTCTCTAAAGCTACTAAGTTATTTCAGTTAAATTTGGAGATATCCCTCTATCTTGTCACAGAGCTGTAAAGCTGTAACATTTGCTATCTTTCAGCACAGCAATTCAGCGTTTAACCTGGAAGCAGTGGTCCAATCCACAATCACCAGAATGTTGAGAATGGTACTGCTTTCATCTTCCTGGAAACCACAACTCTATTTTATATCTCACTGGAAATTCATTGCTGAACATCATAGCTACCATCTCTTGAACGCAGCATGCCCAACTTCCAAGAGTTGATGCCAATCAGAGACCTGGCAGCTTCAACCCAATAGCATGAGTGCTGGCCACTGTGGAGGAAAGGGTTAATTGTACAAATACTCTGACATTAGCTACAGAGAATGTGTGTTAGTAGTATATCATTATGATGTCTAGTCACATGGGACTGATACCCGATGAAACGACTTGCTAGCAAAAATCTGCTCTACTCTGCTATGTATACACTTTAAAGGCAATGAATGTTTGGAGTTTGAGCCAGCTTTAGTTTACAAACTGTTAATAATATTTCTAGAGCCAACCCTGGGACTGCAGACAACGCCAGGCCAACAATCCTTGAACAGTGTGTCTGGGACCTATGGAGTCAATCAAGCAGTTGTATGTTGCTGGGGGAAACAGTCTGCAGGCCAAAAGGACCCTAACCAGGAGTGTATACCCCTCCCTGTTACAACTTTGAGCCTGTAAGAAGAACACCAGCTGATACTGGATGGCCTCCTTATTTTTGAAGAAATGTGTCTACATAAAAACTGCAAAGTGCCTCCTTCTGCTGCCACTTGTATATTAAATGGCCATTCAATTTGCCTAAGAGCAGGTCAGTGCTCACCACCTCCCCACCAGCAGGGGGAGAAGCACATTGGGCACGGCATTCCACCCTCCTCCCTATCTCACAAAATTTATAAACCTCCCATCTCCACCATTAGTTATATAGTAAAACCTCCAGCCATAACATGTTACAGATCACCTAGCACTAGCAGCAGGATAAACATTCTAATCAATACTTCATAATGCAAGCTGTACAGAGGAAGTATAACCAGATACTGCATTGAGGATCTTCAGAAAGAATAACAGTGTGTTGCTTGTACTTTAAGAATCAACGGCTTAACGTTTGATGATGTTGTGTAGTTTCCAAACACAAATACAATACAAATAGAAATGAACTTGGAACCACTTGTAGCGTAGAACCCAATTAGCATTGAACACCTTACATGTATGCAGTACATTTAATGTAGTAAACATTCAAAGGTATTGTTAGTACGGAATATCATTGATATAAGCCAGAAAAAATGTTTTGAGGGTTGCTGTCTCATCAGAGAAAGACAACTGGTAGTTGTTTAACCTGAGGAGCACCACGCCTCAGTCAACAGTGGGAGACTAAAGTAGAGTTCTCCATGGTGACCTCAGCTATGTAGGAATTGAATCCACATTATAAACCAACTTTTCAGTCAACTGAGCAAATCTGAAATAGACACTTCACAGCCAAACTCAACATTGAATTCAACAATTCTGAATCAAAGCTTCTATTCCTTTTTTGTTTTGTTTTCTTTGTATGATTCAGTCTTATTCCTGCGATGTTTTAGATGTTTTATTCAACGTTCTGCCATTCACACCTCCTTTAGACAAATCTTGTGTTCCCTTCTTAGCTATCTCCATTGCCTTTGATCTTGCACTGCAAACAGTTTTGCCACCTAATCCCTCCGGTCTTCCACACTTTCACAGGCTTTCCTTCATTATCTCCACCCACACTCCCATTTCAGCTGCTTAAATCCTATTACATTCCAAACATTTCTCATTTCTGATGTAAAATCACTGGCTGCAAACATTCACTATTTGTCTCTCTCCAAAGAAAGTTGCAAGACCTGCCAAGTATTTTCAGAGAATCAAAGGTTGGTCAAAAAGAAATAGATTTTAAAGAATTTTTTTAGAAGAAGGAGGCGAAGTGACAGATATATTTTTGAGCAAATTCGTGAATTTATGGTAAAGACAGCAAATGAAGCTTGTTGGTCACATTTTATCTTAAAATTTTTGATTGAACAGCTTACTACCGCAGTAAGTAGATATTATAAACATCTGACTGTTACCAAGATAATGGAAAACAGACTTTAAAAAAAGACAAATTGTTGGGGGAAATCAGCAGATCTGCCCAACATCTATGGAGAAAAGGCAGGCTTAATATTTCTAGCCCATTCACCCTTCTTCAGTACTTAAAAGCTCTGGACTTGAATTGTTAACTCTGTTTTTGTGCACAACATATCTCATATCCAGTTTCTGTTTTTTTTTAGTTTTGGCTGTTCACCATCCACTGTTCTTTGGAAATAACTTTTCTTCACTACATTTTATGATTTTTAACCTTCATTCCTCTTCATAAGCATTATTCTGACTTCAATATTTATAGCACAGTAAATGCTTGTTAGCAGCTGATACTTCTAATGTCTTACCTCCAGATTTAGATCTTCAAGGATGAAGAGTTAACAGCTACATTAATTTCATTATTCAGTTAAGACATACTCCAGAAGAAGCGACTATTCAGATTGAGTAATTACATATATGTGTATTGATGCTTGGTGTTAATCATGTTTAATTGTATTCAAGTGTTAAACGTTAACCAATCACTTGAAATAAATCAAAAATTAAAATTGTAGTTGTGGGATCAGGAGGTGTTTGTTTGTAATTCTATATTAATGTAAATATTTAGCAACATTAACTTTAATTCTGTTCTTCACCCAAAATATGATTAAGGATTGGCCCCAGTTCAAATATTTAAACAATGAGCTTCATGGAGTTAAAAAAAACGTTGGTTGTGTTATTGTTGCAAGTAATGGCTTGACTACCAGTTACACCACAGAGTATTTCTAAACATCTAAAAAATTTTTTGAAAAGTCACACTTTGAACAGATAGCATGTGATATTTTCCCAGATAGTGACTTGTGGTATTTGCTATCTCTATGGTACAGCAAAACAGCTGTTTTGGGTAGTTCACCACCTCTAATTTTCTTTTTGTCTCTGGTCCATCTTTGGCCTGATTATTGGTGCAAGATAAACAACCTTAGAGTGTTCACAAAAGAGGCATTATACTTCAATACAAAGAAAATTTATTGCAAGAGTGTATTGGTACTACAATTCTCAGGAGCTGCACAGAACACATAGGTTGTTGTATAACTTACAGTCTCCATCTACACTGTGTATGACATCATCAGAAGGAAAGGAGATTATGCATTAAAAACATTAACTCTTTCAGAGCTACTACCTTGTACAACACGCTTCATATTCATATTGTACTCCATCTTCTGAAGCAATTCAGTTTTGATATGTAGTTAGGTAAATTATAACCATAATGTTCACAGGGACAAAAACGAAGTTGCTGGAAAAGCTCAGCAGAACTGGTAGCATCTGCAAAGGACAAAACAGTTAACAGGGTTTATTTTTGTTCCTGATTCACAGCATCTGCAGTTTTTTTTTTGGTTTTTATATTCATAATATTCCACACAATGTTTCAATGTGTATCCTTCTCTTTCCCCAACTCTTTCGGAAGAGTTTACTATTGAGCAATGGAACAACTGTCGTGCATTAAGCTTTCAGGTAAACCATTATGAAAATTATCTTGGCACAGAGGAACTGTCCATAACTTAAAAGAAACAGTTTTTTTGCTTTCGTTTGTCAGTTCTACAGAGTACTTTCCTGAAGCAACATTCTAAACCAATTACTCTTGATAAAGGGAGAAGATCGTTCAGAATAGTTAAAAATTGGTTCCTTCAGTGAAAGAAGTTTAGTTTAAAAGTTTCAGACCTAATATTAAAACTCTGGAAGGGTATGTGAAGTTGAGAAAGGCAAAGGTCAGTTACACGATCCATCAAGGGAGAGGCTATCAGAAAGCCAAACTTTGTATGGACTCTATAGCACTCTGTATTGGTGTTTGAGTACTATAATTGGATGCAATTGGGAATACTGTGATTGTATTTTCACTGTGTATTTTGAAATCTTTAAATGTATTACACACAAAATGTTTGGTTTATTCTATTGTACCTTCTTTTCTTTACAAGTAATAAACTTCAGTTTTGTGGTTAAGCCTGAGCAGATAACATTGTGTGTGAGTATTTCAATGAAAGGCCACTACATTAAAAATGAAAAACAAAAATAAAATCAATCAAGCCTGTTTGTGTCTAGGATCTGACTTGTCCAATGGTAATTTCAGCTGAAACCACAACATATACTCCAGCAGGTTTTCTTCTGGGCTGTGTCATGGTGAAATTACAATAATATTATCCAAAAATCTGTCATCATTCATTACCAAATTATGGTCCAGATCTTTCTACGTATGCATGAGAACTGCTTCAATGTCTGAGGAGACATGGTGTTGATCCTTGTGGAATAATCAGCTAACACCCAAATTCTGATATTGTGATGGTAACTGATGAAGCAACTGAAGATTGTTGGGCCAAGGACAAGTTTGTTTCCCAAAAGGATATTAAAGAACCAGATAGTTTCAAGTCAACCAATGATACTTTATGTTCACCGTTTTACTGTTTCCATTTGCTTTTATTTCCAGATTTATTAATCGGATTTCCTTTTTACCAACTGCGATGATGGCATTTTCACCAAATTTTCTAAATGTGACTGCGGACCATTATTCCAGTGACATCATTATTAATAGACTCTCTTTCCTAAAGCTCCCAAGCTCATCAACATGTCTGGTCATTGGTATCTCAGGAGGTTCAGTTGGTGTCAGGCAGTTTTCTTTTATTCATTTGTGAATTGTGGGTAAAGCTGGCTGACCAGCATTTATTGCTCATTCCTCGTTGTCCTTGTTATTTATTGTCTGTCCCTAGTTGCCTATAGTGTAATCTTCTCGAATAAGAACTCATGCTGAATGGACTTGTAATGTATTAATGGCAGTCAAAGTCACCTATGCCCTCAATTTCTTTTTCTCTGGCTCCTTCTAGAGAAATTCACAGAATTGACTGAAATCACAGAATTGAGAAATCAAAACATTACTTGTATTCATGCAACTGCCAGTGTCTAGATAGTTGATGTGTTGCTTTTTTGGATCTGCGTTTCAAAGCAGACTTATTGATGCTTACTCAGGTTAAGAAATATATAAGATATGGCAAATGACACACATATGGAATCTAACCAATCAGGACCAGGAATGATACAATTAAAGTAAAATGACAGCAGTGTTTGTCAGTGAATAAATCATCAATATGCTGAAGATATCCATGCTGTATCTGTACAGATGGGGAGATGACCATCAGCAGAGACATGTCATGGCGTCCAGAAGATTGTGCTGTCCTGCGTTGTGCAGCTGTAAGGTTTGGGCCTGCAGGAGGAATAAGGTGCAAAGCTCAGGGCCTTTGCAAATAATTCTAAGGAAGTGGAACAGAAGGGAGAAGAATCGAATTCTACCTGTTTATCTAACAACGAGGGTAAAGACAACAATTGAAAGAAGTAATATATGACTGCCTTAAAAACAAACCAGAACTGTAATGATCTGACATTGTGCAACAGAGCCATTTCCTCTGGCTGAAGGTGAGGTCAAATGTACTATTGAGATTCCCACTATGATTGTTAAGTCATTCATGGCCCTTATTGTCTTGGATTTGCTGCCTATCAGGGCACTGACAAAGATTGTATCTGTAGAGAGTCAGAATTAAGAATCTATCAAATACTGACTGAAGGAGGGAAACAAGTAGGAACTGGAAACACTTTAAGACAAATTGTTATTTCCAGGCCCCTTTTATCTTACTCATGGCTCACCCACATGTTCTGACTAGCAATGTTGCAGATTAGTGGGGCAATGAATGGACAAGGATGGAGAAAGAGGCGACATTCACAGTGTCATTCACTGCTATAACTAAGGACAAGCACATATCCATTTAATCGTTGATTTTGATGCTCCATGCAAACGGACAGAAAGGCTTCATTGCAATTGCCTGAGAAATCATTTCACTCAAACACAAGACAGACGCCTTCAATCTCTCACCAGCCCCAACTATATGGAGCAGTTGGAATGTCAGTCAGTACTTTGAACATTATATGCAACTGTTCATTTTATATCAAAATCCCTGATGAGCACTATTTATCTTTCATTGATGGACCTAGGCATTCTTGATGTTTACTCGCCATTGTAGTTTTGATTTTCATCATCCCATCTTACTTGTGACGTCTGTGACTCCAGGTTAGAAGCTATCTGTCTGATCCATCACCAATTAATGTATGTCTGAGCTGGTGCACAGACTTATATTAAAGAATTATACAAATTTCCTGCACAGAAGTAGGCCATCTAGCCCAGAATGGAGATGCAAGACAACAAAGAAATATTGAGCCCAGTCTTAATTTCCATTCTTTGCCTGTAGATTTGTAAATATTTCCAGATCCCCTCTACCCTTTGAGTGAAAATGTTCCTCCAAAATCCTCTCTGAAATTCTCCTCTAGTTTGTCTGCCAGTTATGAACCACCTCAATGTTTATGAACCTTCCTAAATATTCTGTTTAAATCGGTCATAAATTATATACTTCAATTAGGTCTCTCCTCAACTTCCCCTGTTCTAAAGAAAGCAATTAAGATGTAATATCTTTCCTTATAATGAGCATTCTTAATCCAGGTGTCATCTCATAAATTTGTGTACCTTCTTTAATTAGCTCATATCTTCCCTATAGCAAGGTCACCAGAACCATATGCAACATTCCAGTAGTGAGCTGACAAGCATTGAGCATAGTTCCACCATTACCTCTCAGGTCTGCTTCAGCCATTTGATGGTGCATTGCTCTGAAGGAATGACCTCTTCTGAGAAGACACCATTGTCCTCATGCATTACATGCAATGCAATGTTCGAAGTTCCTATGGGAGATTAAAGGCATGGATTTAAGCTATCAAAATAAGAATGATCATTATTATTTCATACACCATTGACATCGATTCAACATGACAGAGTGTTGTAAGCAAAATGATTGTGTGATTTTTAATTCTGTCACTTGATACTGGGGAGGCATTCTCCGCCTTTTCTTCAACAACAAGGATACTAAAATTCCACCATTATCCAGTACATATTCCTATGTTGTTGTCAGTATGGAATTGCCTGGATGGCCATCTCTGGTTTGCTATCTGTCCTTTGTGTTCTGCCCTTTCTTCTGCTACAAGGAGGGAAAGTAAAGACCTATAGGTCAAAGTAATGACATGCATTGAATAAATGAATAAAGAGTCTATCTTAAGAGTGACTATGAGGACATAACATAGAGAAGGCTTAGCTAGTGATGAAAGGATCAAAGAGCATTTTACATTTGGAATTTACCTTTTGTTACTTGTATTGAAATCAATTCACGTTGGTTATCATTAAATGTGCTCAAGCTAATTGGTTAGGAGGCTTAAAAATAACTTGGTGATTCAGTGGCTGGTCTAAAATGTACCAACAGACACACATGTGCTTATACATCTTTATTCATCATCCCTTCTTGCCTTCCCCTTTTCCTTCCACAAAACCACCCAACCATCCTATCTCTACCACCTCCCTGCTGCTCCCAACACATCAAAAATTTAAAATCCAGGGCAATGTTTCAGATATGTTGCAATAATTATAGTCTGAAAATCTTTTTTTTGGACTCTTCACCACTGGTGGATGGCATCATAATATATACAATTTGACACTTTTTCACTTCTAATAAGCAGCAGTTAACTCCTAAAGGAAGAAACCTAATGTAGAAACTGAAATGCTCTGCATCAAAAGTTGTGCATTATATGCCCTGTAGCAATCTAATTTGAATTTAACCCACATCCACAGTGTTAGAAAGAAGTATTCCTGAAACTGAAGGAATGCCACATGGGCTTTAATATAAGAAGTATGTAATAAATAGCTCATGTTCTCTCCTGTCTATTTGTGAAGTGCCATGGAATATTATTTATACTTCAAAAACTGTATAAAGATACAATTTTGTATACTTGAAGAGCAATATCGTAGCAATGACTCTGATGGCACAAGGGCTCAACATGCTGTAGGCTTAATCAAAGAGAACGTAATATACAGCAGCATATTTTGAGGCATATAAAGTGCAATACTTTCATGATAATTATAGTACTGCACCATTATAAATTTCAGGTTTGTGACAATTTTGCTAATAGGGCTAATGGTTCAAACCATATTAGTTTATTATATTCCTTGGATCCGGAAAGATTAAATGTTTCTTGGATAATTGTGGGAGTGGAAGTAG
This sequence comes from Stegostoma tigrinum, assembly GCF_030684315.1. NCBI lineage: Eukaryota > Metazoa > Chordata > Chondrichthyes > Orectolobiformes > Stegostomatidae > Stegostoma > Stegostoma tigrinum. The sequence goes on from NC_081374.1 coordinate 30,477,121, forward strand.
CTAAGTGTAGACTGCCCATTTTAAAACTTAAAACCCTGTTACGCATTATAAGGTAAAATTGATCTGCATCTGTGCGGAAGTCCTGTTTTAAGTTTCTTCTATATTACCATTATTGTAGTATACAGCTGAGGCTCACATTTCCTGCATTCCAACTGGCGTTCAGCAGTGTGCATCTTTCAAAGGAGGACTTGCACTTGACAGAAAATAAATTGCCACTGATTGCCATACTGCAAATGAAAACAAAGAAGTGAAGCCCCATATCACAGGATCCCAGGTTCATAGCATTGAAGGTTGATTTTTCCCATTTTTGAGGCCATTTTTCTATGAGTTATCCAGAACCCAATCAAGATATGTGTTCTAAAGAAAGAGGGAACAGGTGACTGGGAAGGTCGGTGAAAAGATTTCGACAATGGAAAATGTATCAGAAAAAAAATGCAATAACCTCTAATAGGGAGTTAGGCTCAGTGAATAAATATTCAGATAAGATCAACGTCATCCAAAGAGGATGACTGAATGTACCATGACACCATCACCCACCCAGCAGCATTCCCAGCAGTTCAGAAAGAGGCATCATAATCAATTCACCACTTTACTCTTAGACTCAGTAACAATGTCACCAGTGCACCTACTGCTCATTGTTTCACGTACCTCCAGCTATTAAACAGTGACTGCTCCATCAACCAATCACAGTTCAATGCAGAGATAGCAAGAATTGCAGATGATGGAGTCAGAGATAACACAATGTGGAGCTAGAGGAACACAGCAGGCCAGGCAGCATTAGAGGAACAGGAAAGTTCACACTTCAATCAGGACCCTTCTTCAAAAATGAGGAGGGGTGAGGGAGCTCAGAATTAAGTAGAGAGAGGAGAGGCAGGGCAAGGGTAGGTAAGTGGGATGGTGATAGGTGAGTGCAGGAAGGGAGTGGTGGGGATTGGGCACTCTGTTTCACTATTTTCACACTTTCCTCCTGCCATATGCAGGTGATCTAATAAGGACCTTTTGCCTTCTGGCTTTCCCTCTTTCTCCCTCTTTGCATTTTCAGCTTCCAGACACCCAACAATCACAACCTGTCTGGTTGAAAGAGTCCAGGAAGAAAGTAAGAGTAGTCATACCTCTGCTGGTGATGGAGCAGTGTCTCATGTTTATATACTTGCAACTACCAGCTCAGTCTTACGCAAACTTCAAAAGGCTACTCTGGAGTCAGAACTGCATATTCTGAGTTACTGGACACAAGTGGGCTGAAATAAGCCCAATGGGAAAGGATAATATGTATACCAGCTCCTCAAATAACAAAGTTGTTGATGATTGGCCTTACAGAATACTCGAGATGAGAATTTTGATGGGTTGTTTAAAGAGAACACTAATAAATACAGGCATCAAGATGTCTGGAGTTTTATCATGCTTACCAGTTTCTTATCATTGCCATGGAGCATGCAGTCTACACAGGATAAAAGTTTAGAGCTCATGAGTTCAACCACAGAAGTTGGGCCTAACTCCATTACAGCAGTTGTGGACCAGTCATGATGCATCGTCTGATCCTTGCTTGCTCAACTGGCACTGCAAGAGATGCAGATACCACTTAATATCTCAGTACTGCAGTGGGAACCTGGACAGAGATCATGACATTGCTGCTTTCATGGCGACAGATATCAGTGATTAAAAGACATATAGAATTTCAAGGTTTTCCAGTGACTTGTATTACAGCAAATTAATATGATTGCTCAGATATCATCCCAGGAGATTGATATTTATTCCATGGAGAAGCATGCACCTGCTGCCATCTCTCAGCATGGCATAATTCATTAAAACAAAACAAAGTTAGATGGGCTTCAGATTGGCTTCACAGATCAGCATAACATTGAGGGTTGAAGGGCACATACTGCGCTGTAATGTTTTATGTTCTATGTTCTAAAGTGCTGTGGATGATGAAGAGCTGAAACAAAAATGGAATTGCTGGAGAAACTCTGCAGGTCTGGCTGCTCAGCACCGCTTTCTCTCTGCACATACTGTCAAATCTGCTGAGTTGCTCCAGCAATTTCTGTTTCTGTGACCTAATTCATTGCTCTACCACCATCACTCATCCATGCTCTTGCTGTTGTCTGTTTTACAACCAATGCTGACTGCTATTGCCCAAGAAAAGTTTGTGCAGCTATGATCTCGAGGCCCAGAACTGTTTTAGAATAATTGTCAACTTCATTCACAGTTTACCCCCACTTAATAGACATCCATCAGCCATGCTGCAGCCAATGATGTACCACTGTGCAAGAGTTGTTGGACAAGGGCACCAGGAAGTTAGCATGAAGGAAATATACAGGAATGAATAGTTCACTTTTAACAATATTAGTGACATGTTTTGGATAAAGATGCCATGAAAGATGGTGGTCTTTAATGATGGATCTTGCCAATGGACCACAATGATGGATGGGAAAGTGATTGGCTGTGGAACCATGAAACTGAAGGCATATTGCCTATGGGGAGTGAAGTCAGAACAGGAATTTGTAGATGGCCATCCCAGCATACTGGGAGATGTTCAATATATCACCCACTGGCATCAGGAATGACTCACATCCACAGAGGTCCAATGTGGGCTCAGTTGACTAGACAGCTAGTTTGTGATACCAAGTGATGGCAACGGCATTGGTTCAATTCCCAAACTGACTGAGGTTGCTATGATGGTCCTTCCAGCTCAAGATCTCCCCTAACCTGAGGCGTGGTAATCCTTAGGTTAAACCACCACCAGTCAGCTCTCTCTCATGAGCAGCCCGACAGTCTGGTAAGGTTATGATGACTTTACTATCTTTTCAGCTGCTGCTCGTCATGTCCTTGCTCTTGAAGGAATTTGCACAGTTCTGTGACTACTTTTTTGTTGAACCCAAGATATCTCAGATATTGTTCCTGACTGAGGTAGAGTTACAAAAAATGCACTTTGAAAAGGCATGGGTGAAAATTCTTGGGGAGAGCTCTTTGTGGAGCTCCTTCCTCCCTTTACATAGAGGTCCCTCTTTCTGAAGTTTCTGCTCCATTTCATCTCGGAATTGTCACTCCCCGAGAGACTGATCCTGTCAAAGTAAACTACAGAAAGGTCATTTTCTTTTTCCATGATAATAAAATGTGAGGCTGGATGAACACAGCAGGCCCAGCAGCATCTCAGGAGCACAAAAGCTGACATTTCGGGCCTAGACCCTTCCATGTTCTTTTTTGCATATATTCTTGATGATGCATATATGTTAACTCTAAAGCTGCGTGATAATTTAATTGTTAGATGTGTATATATTGATAAGGAAAGTATGGATATAAAGGGGAGTACTATGTATGTAGTTGGGTACGTGTTTCAGCTTTAAGAGAGTGGGTCAGGTGACCTCTGTGGTGGGAGCTGGGGCAGCCCAGGTCCCACTGTGGAGTTCAGAGAACCCACAATATGTCCTGTTCAAACTTACTAACTCGTGTTCTATTGCTGATTCTAGTGAACCATACACACACCAAGAAGCACATAATTTCCAGTACCAGTTCAACCAGTATATGTAGAATAATCATCAATGATCTAAAAAGACTAAAGAACATTGTGAAGGTTTATTCTGATGTAAGAATAAATTGACAAGTGTATAGAATCTGCAAATATTTTTGGCTCTCCACAGCATATTGTTGTCTTTTCTTAAATTGGTAGGACATCATTTACCTTCAGTAATTCATTGTTTAACTTGTGTACATGAAATTCCTTTCTGCAACAGTTTAATGTAGTTGCCAGTCTATGGCTGCTCTAAAATGGCATGTTTTCTTTTTACTGAAGCACAGTAAGCAGTATTTTATCAGTGGACACTAAACTACTTAAGTGATTGTAATGAAGGAGGACCCTGCATTTATTTAACAACACCTTGTACCATATCAAAGCATACGGGAGACTCCTTTTGAAATGCCATCATAATTGTTACACAGTTAAATACAGCAGTTAATTTGCACATGACATCTCATATGTACCAACAACCATAAAATCTGATTTTGGTAACCTTGATACAGGGAAAAAAGTGGACTAAGGACTCCAAAGGAACTCATTGAAAACATTCCCTTTCCTATTTCTTATTTGTAAGTTACCCACTGCTTCAATCTTTCGTTTACTCTTACTATCAATGTATGTTTTTAAACTACTTTGAACCTGATTGGATACAATGAGAAAAGACAAATTGGAGTGAAAAATAATCTAAGACTGCCAACAAGTAGCTGAGGTATTAAGAATCAGATGACAATCTTCCACTGGCTGGAGTCATACATGACCAAGGCAAAAATGCTATGATTTTGAAGGTCAAGAAATATCACAGCCCTAGGTTATCAGTGCCTTCGATCAAGATTAGCTCACTGATTAATGACTGTTCTTTGATTATAAGGTCAAGAATGAGTCTAACTTGTTAATGATCACAAAACAACATTCTGCCTTTATGTGCCTCTAGCATACGGAAACAACCCACTGCACATTACAGAACAGTGATCAGACAAAAATCAATGCTGAGGTAAAGAAGGAGAAATTAAGATAGATGATATTGGTTAAGTAAATATATTTTAAAGACAATCTTAAAGATGGAAAGGAAGAAACAGAGGTTTGGTCAGAACATTTAAAAAGAGAAACACGGCCTAGACTGCTAATGCCAAAGAATTAGAGGTAAGGTCTGAAGTGAGGTTGAAAGTTTTTTGATTGAAGGATTGGGACATTGGGAGCCAAAGTAAGTCACTGAGTGCAGGCTTGGTGAGTGAGTGACACTTGGCATGTGATAGGATGTGGGCAACTGAGTTTTGGATGAAGTAGATACTGTTTATGATGAACAGAGCATCGGGTCAGAATCTCAGCTGCAGATTAAATAGCATTGTGATGCTGTGACCAATCTGATGTAAACTGCAACAGTAACCAGGGAAGAGAATGAAAAAGATTGTAAAGGGACAAAATTTCTGAAAAAGACCAAAGAGTATACATTTTGATCTTCTTACCATTAATAAAGAGACTGTGGAAGTTTGAAAATGGTTGTAGAAAGGCAGGGCTTAGCATCATCAATGTAGATATAGAGCTTGATGTCATTCCTTCTATTCACAAGTGCAAATTTTATTATAAATAGGAGAGGGCCAAGGATAAATTCTGAGGCAATTTCATAAGTAGCAATGTTGGAAGAAGAGCCCATTGCTAAAGATGCTGTGGTTACAAATAAACATATTCTACAATTTTGCCTCCAACAGCAACTCCTTCACTATTGAAGCAGCCCATAGAGTCTGGAGATGGACCTGGACAACATTCAGAATTGGCCGCGCGTTGTGATAAGGTCATTGGCTCATAATCCAAAGTTGCAAACTAATATCCTGTCTTCAAATAACACAATAGCTGAATGTGGAAAATTAATTCCATTGATAGATGAACATTGAATTGAGATAGTACTGGTGATCATGAAAATATTTTCAAATATCATAAAAACCCATCTTTTTCATTAAGTCTGCTATCCTTGTCTTTTCTGATCTACATATGAGTCCAGACGCACAGCAATGTGGTTGACTCTTAAATGCCCCTTGAAATGTTCTAGTGAGCTTTTAAGTTCAATGGAGACTGGGGATGAGCCAAATAATGTAGGCCTCATCAGTGATGCACATCCCGTGAAAAAATTATAAAGCCAAACGGTATGGGAGATAAGTGGCAGGCAATAAACATCTCCAAGAAAAACTTCGGCCCAGTCACTTTTCCCAACTTTTAGAAGTGCTCAATTGCTAAGTCCACATTCATTAATGAAAACTATAGCTGGGTGAACAATTTACATATTATGGCTACTAATACAGTACAAAACAAAAACTGAAATAACTGTGGACTATGGAAATTAGAAACAAAAGCAGAAATTGGTGGAAAAGCTCAGCACATCTGGTAGCATCTGTGGAGAAAAATTTGAGTTGACGTTTTGGGCCGTGTGACCCTTCCTCAGTTCTCTCCATCTCTCTCTGTGAATGAAGAAAGACAAAAAACGAATAGATTCTAAAGAAAGAATTCTAATATTGTCTGTTGCTTTATTTGTGATATCCTATCTGTGTGTCTGGAATTGTGATAGGGATGGCTCAAGATAGATAGTAGAAAATTAATAATCAATTTTTTTCCCATTTGTTAAAGAATAAGTATGTCAATAATAAAATAAACTGTTTTCCTTTCAATGTTAATAAATCTTGTGTGAATTGCTTTCATCCTGAACAGCAGTCTGTAAAGAAAATTGGTCAAATTTGTGAAGATTTGTAGAATAGTGGGGCTCAACTATCAGTATATCTTCCGAACTGAGCCATGAAAATTAGAATATATCAATGTTCTTTTACTGATAATGTGAAAGGATCTGAAATCTACAAAAGCTCCACCACTCCAGCAAAGTAACAGTTTAAAAATGGTCCAGCGCTAACTCCAGACATAGGGGTGAAGCAATAAATGTGGCTTTGGATGCATTCATAGAACAAATTTCTTTTAGAAGTGATTCAGATTACTAACAGTCACTGTCAGGTGAGATATATAATTCACCTCATTGTCTAGATTATGAAAAATGTTGCATGATGAATGACAAGTTGCCATTTATATTTTTATTCACTATTCATCAGTCATTTTTCTCCCTGAGCCAAGGATGTGACCATTTTCTTTTGAATCAGCATGTATGCCATAATTTGTCATATTGTTATACATACACAATGTTTAAGCTGCCTTGGGATTTCTTGCAATAAAGCATTGTCTAAATGTAAGGTATCATGATTCAAGCATCGATAAGTAAAGACCAATCTCCTGTCCCATTTGTTACATGGGCTATATTATAAGTTATTCATTGACAAAGTTGTATATGTGAATTAGATTAATCTATAGCACACAAGCAAAATATAAAGATCTCCAGTTCATATTGAATTCCAGAAAATGTATGTCTAATAATAAGCATCTCGAGATTCACTATTGAGTTATTTTATCTTGGCAATTATATGATAAAATGTTGGTTTTGGGAAGTAGTTGCTGGGAGTTGGTAACAATGAAAAATTTCAAATATGAACAGAGCTCCAAGGAAACCCAGTTGTGCCTACAAGCTGAAATGTACCTTCAAGCTTTAATTATTTGCATTGGAAGATAAATCTTAGACGAGAAATTTGCTGTTTAATGACACACATTTGGCTTCTTCATGCTTCCATGGAAATGTCTGCACACAATAAATGTGGTGTATCTACTTAATGCAGATTTTTGATGGTCTTGCATCAATGAATGGGAATCTGGCAGTGAAGAGGTTTTACAAGGTACAGAGGAATTCTATTTAAATAAAAAGAGGCAATTGATCACAATGGTGCTTCAAAGTAAAAAAGACAATACATATCTCTGCAAACGTAAAGATGGACAATGGTTAATCTTATTTTTAACTGGATGAGTTCATATCCTTGATTCTCAATCCTGGATAGTCATTCAATTACTCAAAATTGCACTAAAATATGTCAGAGAGGCATTCTTTACACAAATCCATGACCTTATCGCCCTTTACTGGAGGGAATAGAGCATGCCAGGAGATATGCCATGATTGTGAATATCGTCAAGATAGGTCCGACGATGGATACTATAGAGGGGTTCCTCGACTGTTGTTGTGAGATTCTTCCTCTCCCCTGACTTGGATCGCTCCATGTATCCAAGCAGTTCTTTTCAAATTTGGGTAAATAGAATTAAGAGAAGGCTCAGCAACCACAATTTGCTTAAATATGAATGTTTATTAAATAATACTAATTATTATGGTGGTAATAATAAATGAAAAAGAGAAAAAGAAAAAGCAACAAGTCTCATGTCCTTCTGCCCTTTGGGGACCCCTCGATTGATAACTGTTCTCGAGAGTTGGGCTCATTACTGGCACCGTTCATGATTCTAAGCCGAGGCGAAGTCCAGCAGTTAGAACAAAACTCTCTGTCTTATACAGTGTAACAAACAGCCAGCACAAAGAGAGCAAATACAGAAGATAAAACACAACTACAGAAAAAAACAAGTTGCAAGTACTGTCTTTAGCCTGTAAAAGAATGTTAACAAGACTAATCCAAGTTCATGCAAGTTGTCGAGTATCATTAACAATTTTAACCATTCAGCCTATCCTATACAATCTATCTTCTCATGCAGTTATCAAAAGTCGTCATCAACTTTTAGTCCTTCTGTCCATCCTAGACACCCCCTGCTCCCAGTGTATGAAGAATCCTCACCAGTTCTTGATGAGCTTCCATACATCATGACACACAATAGACATGATTTTCAGTACATGACAAATTCAAGAACAGTGCAGGGGATAGCACTAACATCTGTACATAGTCTTCTTTAATTTCACAAAAGCCTTCAACTTCTGTCAACCATGAAGAATTGTGGAAAATCCTCCACAAATTCAGCTGCCCACAGAAACTTGCCTCACTTCTCCACCTACTTCATAATGACATGCAAGCCGTGATCCTCACCACAGATCCAATACGAATGTAAACAGGGATCAAGCAGGGCTATACAGTTGTATTAATGCTCTTCTCTGTTGTCCTTGTTGCAACACTCCACCCCATAGCAATGAAGCTCCTGGCTGGAGTGGAGCTAACAAACAGCAGGAAACTCTACATCCTTCACCTCCTGGCCAGTACCAAGATCACCCCTACTTCTGTTGTTGAACTGTAGTATACAGATGAGGCCTGCATTTGCAAACATTCAGAAGCCGACATACAAACCATTGTTGATACATTCACTGTGGCATGTAATAGAAAGGCACCCTTTTAAATATCTGAAAAACAAAGGTTCTTTACCAGCTCACTCAATTATTTCTTTTTCTCTTCATTTGTGGGATGTGGGTGTCGCTGGCTAGCCACCTTTCCTTGCCCACCCCTAGTTGCCTTCAGAAGGTGGTGGTGAGCTGCTTTCTTAAACCACTGCAGTATTCCTGATGTGGGTTGATCCACAATGCTATTAGGGAGGGAATTCCAAGATTTTGACCCAGCGACAGCCAAGGAACGGTGATATATTTCCAAGTCAGGATGGTGCGTGGCTCGCAGGGGAACTTGAAGGTGATAGTGTTCCCATAAATCTGCTAACCTTGTCCTTCTAGCTGGAAATGGGTGTAGATTTGGAAGGTATTGTCTGAGGCTCTTTGGTGAATTTCCGCAGTGCGTCGTGTAGGTAGTATTCACTGCTGCTCTGCTGCTTGAGCATCAGCGGTGGAGGGACTGAATGTTTATGGATGTTGTGACAATCAAGCAGGCTGCTTCGTCCTGGATGAAGCCAAGCTTCTTGAGTGTTGTTGGGGCTGCACTCATCCAGGTAAGTGGGCAGTGTTTCAACACACTCCTGACTTGTATCTTATGAATGGTGGACAGGCTTTGAGATGTCAGGCAGTGAGTTACTTGCCGCAGTATTCCTAGATTCTGGCCTGCTCTTACAACCATTGGGTTTATGTGGTGAGTCAGTTGAGTCTCCGTTCAATGATAATACTCAGGATGTTGATTATGGAGAATTCAGTGATGTTACATTGCACAATCATTGCTGAAGATCCCCATTACTGAACTTATGATGAAGAAAAGGTCATTGATGAAGCAGATGAAGATGGTTGGGCCTCAGGCACTACTCTGAGGAACTTCTGTAGAGATGCTCTGGAGCTGAGATGATTGATCTCCAACAACCATGACCATCCTCCTATGTGTCAGATGTTACCGATTCTGCTGGAAAACAATTCTGCTGCTATTGATGGCCCACTGCACCTTATGGATGCCCAGTCTTGAGTTGCTAGATCGGTGCAAAGCCTGTCCCATTTAGCATGGTGTTGGTGCCACACAACACAATGGAGATTGTTCTCACTGTGAAGATGAGATTTCATCTCCACAAGGACTGTGCAATGGTCACTATTACCATTACTGTCATGGGCAGATGCAACTGCAGCAGTAAGATCGGTAAAGATGAAGTCAAGTACATTTTTCCCGCTTGTTGGTTCCCTCATCATCTGCCGTAGACCCAGTCTAGCAGCTATATCCTGTAGGACCAGGCCTGATCAATCAGTAGTACTGGTACCAAGCTATTCTTGGTGATGGAGTGAAATTCCCCACCCAGAGTAAAATTTGTGCCCTTGCCATCCTCAGTGCTTCCTCTAAGTGTTGTTCAACATTGAAGATACTGATCCATCAGCTGCAGGAAAATCGTATGTAGTAATCAGCAGAAAGTTCCTTGCCCATGTTTAACTTGAAGCCACGAGACTTCATGGGGTCCAGAGTCAATGTTGAGGACTCCTAGAGAAACTCCCTCCTGACTGTATACCACTGTGCCACCACCTCCACTAGGTCTGCTATGTCAAGCTGTTGCTTAATTAATCTTTGAGATAGCCATCCCAATTTTTGCCCTAACCCTCAGATGTTAATGAGGAGGGCTTGGCATGGTTGACAGGGCTGCTTCTAAAAGCCAATGGCAGATACATCAATACCAGGTGATCCGTCCAGTTTCACTTCTTTGAGACCTTGTGGTGATTGGTACAACTGAATGGGTTGCTAGACTGTTTCAGAGAGCAAATGAAGGTCAATCAAATGCTGTAGGTCCGGAGTCATATGTAGACAAGACCAGGTGAGTGTTGTAGATTTCCTTCCCTGAAGGACATTAGTGAACCAGATGGATTTTTCTGACAATTGGCAATGATTTCATGATGATCAGTAGACTCTTAATTCCAGACTTTTTTTTTATTTATTGAATTTAAATTCCACCATCTGCCATGGTTAGCTGGGTTTCTAGGTTAAGAAGTCTAGCGATGATACCATCAGACCATTGCCTACTCCTGCTTCATAACATTACACCCACCAACCATCAAAATCCATGATGAGCCCCTGGACAGTGTGAATTATTTTCAGAACATCAGAAGACTTCTCTCAGTGCAAGCAAACATTGACAATGAAGTGCAGCAATGACTCCAATGCTCCAGTGAGGCCTTTAGGAGTGTTTGAAGTCTGAGATCACAAACTCAGCACCCAAGCTGATGTCTGCAGAACTGCTGTGATACCCACCCTCCTGTATGATTCATAAACATCGATCATATACAGCAGATACTTCAAATCCCTGCAAATCTATCATCAGTGCTGCCTTTGTAAAGTCTTGCAAATCTACAGGAAGTACAGGCGTACCTACATGAACACCTTCTTCCAGGCTAATTTTCCTAATATCAAGGCTCTTGCCATGCATGGCCTGCTGCAATGGGCAGGCCACATTGTCCACAGCTTCTGAAACAAATATACTCCTGAAAACTCCGTCATGGTAAGCAGTCACTCGGAGGGCAGAGGGAAGTAGTATAATAGCCTCCCTAAGCACATGCCACATGCCTACCAACATGCGGGAATCACTTGCTCTAGAACATATGGACTGGAGAAGCATCCGCAAGACACCAACTACTTCAAGCATCACTGAAAGAAGCATGCAGAGGCCAACCATAAGTAATGGAAAGATCACACAGAATTTAGAGCGTCCTACTCAGCCGAGCCCCATCAAAGACCTCCTACGCCTCCTGCAGCTCCAGGGTTTGACAACTCAGCTATGGCAGAACCAATCCTGCTGGAAGTTGAAGCTAATCATTAACGATGCTGAGGGAATGCCAAAGAAGGGGAAAAGGAAAATGACTGTCATTGTCATTTCAAGTACCATTGTATCTTTTACAAGTTTCTTTAAGAACAGAAAAACCTGAAAAGGTATAATTAATAATTTGTATTCATGTTAGCATTGCAATCTTTATTTTCATTCTTCTTCATTTCTTTTCTGACAAATCACTTTATTCCAACCATTGTTTTAAGCAATGCATCAGGACATGTGTGACGATTTGTGATGCCGTTCAGAATTTTAAAATATAGATTGTTTCTCATCACTGAAGGATGGAAGAAAACCTAGAAAAAATATCCTCAGATGATGGGTCCTGATAATAGGTCTTGTCATCTCTAAGTGAGCAAAAGGCAAGAGAAAATGATTTCTGTTCGTGACTGCTAGGCACGCTTGTGGAAATCTCATGAGAATAGGAAGACTTAAAGATATTATTGAACAACATGAACAGACTGACACATAAATAACATCTGATGCAAAGATTTAGATTGCTACTGAACCCCTTGTGCTTCATACTCGACAGTAACAGTGCAATCAGAATGAAAGAGAAACAATTCAGCTTGAGAAAGAAGAGGATCAAATCTTGAAATATTATAATTCTTTTATTTTTATATTGTTTAAATATTGCATACTGTAGAAATTGTCAGTAGAATATTAATCATACTATTAAGACACCAGGGCACACATGTGAAGGACATTGATCGATTAAATATCTTGCAGTCATATAAACAATGACTGCAATCCAACATTTGTCCTTTTTTGTCTACATCTGACATTCTTAAGGGAGGAACTCGTGGGGCCTACAAGCACCACTAGAACATCACCTAAAGCCAAATGATAATTTATGTTAAATTTGTTAAGTTTTCTTTTAACTTTTGCTTTTCGTTTTAGTGCCCCGTTTAAGGAGCTGTCAATAGAGTAATTTGTTTATTCATTTATTTTATTTAATCAAAAATGATCAAAGAGCAAAAACAAACTGCTGGAGAAGCTCAACAGGTCTGGCAGCAATTATGGGGAGAAAAACAGAGCTAACATTTTGCATCTAGTGACTATTCAACAGAACAGAATGTGACCTGGCATTAACCTTCAAAACACCATTTTAATTTATCATAGGATTCCATTCAAAGTTGTGTTTTTTTTATTACTACTGATCTAAATTAGTTCAGTAAATAATTTGTTTTGATGAAAAGAGTATGAAGAATAACTGCTGAAATACTAATTCTGCATTCTGTAAATAAATCTAGTATTAAGTAAAAGCATTACCAGCTGGTCTGCTGCTTCACTATTTGGTTTTGGAACTAATTAACAAACATCATGGATATTTTCTTCTGTGGCTTCATGCAGTTTTGTAGAATACTGATATCCACCACTAAACAATCGGTAAAACTATGAGCATATTGTCTGAAAGCACTCAAGAGTCAAGAAATTTCTCACAGCCATTCACTGACTGTAGATTGTCAAGCAGAAATAACACTCAGGCAGTCTTCATGAAAAGTTCACAGGAATTTTGGTTATTTGACCTATCCCATATGATTCAATAGTATGTGTTGTACTGTAGGAAGAAATAAACTATTTACAGTTTAAATCAAATTTGGGTCTTTTTCTTACTTTATTTATATTCTGTTTTTAAGCTTGATGTCAACAAAAATAAACTGTAAATAATTTCACAACAAAAGAATAGCATGGCTCAGAGACAAATCATCTTTTTTTCTGTTCAAAGTGATAAGAAAAAGCATTTATTGTATTGGAAAGGACATAATACTACATTTCTAGGATAGGTATTTCAAAACAATTCTATGAATCAAATTTAGATGCTATGACAAGCCAAAAAACATATTGTAATGGAAACAGAAAATGCAAGAGATACTCAGCAGATAAGGTCACCTCAGTGGGGAGAGAAACCAAGTTAGTGTCTAGAATTTTATCTGCAAACTATCCCAGTGGCAATGGAATGTGCATCTAGAGTCTGGATGACCATATAGTGGGACTCCTTTCTGATGGCAGACTCTTCATTCAATTAAAGCTTGCAGGTTGACGTTATACACTGCACAGAGAGAGACGACTGCAGCTGAGATTGCAAGCAGAACAATAGGCATCCTCCAGTTTGGGCAATCTCTCAGAGGATAAAGGTAAATCATTTTTCTGCTGGGGTCAGGAAGGAAGAGCTCAAACATGAGTGAAGAAGAAATTCCAGTGTGAGATTTTGACCATAAATGTGAACTTTGCCAACAGGGACCTCTCCTCAGTACATGGTACATTCAGTCGCTGTGCCCTAAATTGTCCTATCCTGGGATCCAGCACATGCTGTTAGCCATTTACACATGCTGCAGGAATGCTCCATCATTGGCAAAATGTCAATTACCTGGGAAAATAAACTTCAGTTAATTAAACTATTGAAGTTAGCTACCCAAAAACAGCCTCGTGACGAGTGTGCAATAGGGTGCCAAACCCTACATTTAACCAATGCTCCACTTCTACATTGCCACTCAATTAACAGCATTATCTAACATAGCATTTGGACAAAATGGTAAGGAAAACAATGATATGTCTGAGGAAAAAGAAATAGGGATCAGGAGAAAATCTTACTTCAACAAATTTATTCAACGGTTTAATGTGTAAAAGAGGGAGTAGAGAATCGTATTGCAGATGAGCTAATTTATCCATAAAAAGGCTATCAGTAAGGATTCCAGTATTAGCCTAATGAATAAAGTCAGAGAATGTGCAGTGAGGAGCCAAGTCACACAATGAGTTATCAGTTGGCTTCTTGTGCTGAAAACAAACAGTGGAGGCAAAATGTAGCAGAAAGTGGGAAGTGATTTCCCCCCAAGGAATAGAGCTGTTCACAATTTATTTTAACAACTTGGGACTTGACATCAAAATGACAGTGATATCTAACCCAAAAGACGTAAATTAAATTATTACTGATTGGTAACTATTCAGACAATATGGAGTATTACAATGTTAAAAAGATTATTGATCAAGTTTACCAAGTATCATCTAAAGTCGGCAATTCGAACAATGGAATAACTCCTCCAAGTTGCTTCTACAATAACGTTTCTTTTCTAAACATCTTGAAGAAATCATTGTACTGTATGTTGAAGCCCAACTATTAGGAATTATAGATAGCAGCAAGAATGTCGTAAAATTTCGCCAGCTATGGTTATTTCTACATTGACACTTCAACGTATATCTTGGACAATAAATCCACAGTTTTCTGATAAGTAGCCAACGTATGAGCTGAAGCTTTGATAATTCTAGGCTACAATGATTAGTAATAGATTGAGCCTTGAAAAGGGCATTTCCATAATGCATGTGGAAATACTTGATGTAATTCTCATGTCAGTTTTCATTTTAATTTCCAAAACACTGTACTTCTAGAATGCTTTCTGCTAACAAAAAATGTTTTTGTTTATTAAAAATAATCTATTTTCAGGATTGCCTATATTCTGAGACTTATTCAATCGATCACCTATCTTGTCTTCTCAAGTGAAATTTGAACAAAAAGTTGTAAACAGTTGTTTATTTTCTTCATGAAAGAAAATGTATGACAGACTAACAGCTACCAGCAGCTCCCCAGATGGTTATCAGACCAATCTAACAACCCTTTGTTTTTGTAGTCACACCAGGAAATTAATGAATTGGCAGGCTTATCCTGCTCATAGTTCTAATTATACATATTTATTAGAAAGTCTGGTTGAAAAAGAAAATCAAAGATTAAACTTTCTGACAGCACAAAAAAAATTATCAGAAATAAAAAAAACTCAAAAGCTTTGTCATTCTTTAGTTGTGCAGCAAAAAGCTTTCACACCTTAGAATTTTTTTTAATCTACCGGTTATTCTTAATTAAACTCCAAGCAGATCCACGTTTATACTGAGGTGAAAAACGGTACAGTAACTCATGTTGGCACTTGAGTGTGTTTGAACCAATCTAGATCATGGCAGAAAGGAAAAGTTACTATGGCCACAATTCTTTGAAAGCAGCTATTATAGTAAAAACGTGCTCCCAAATAATTCACTATTCCAAGCATTCTCAAACTATTCTGAGTTCACAAGAAAGTGTGTTCATAATTGAATGTAATGTTCTATTTTTAAAGAATTCTGATAAATTTTATTTTTTCTTATTGAATCATCTTCATGTTAGGCAAAGATAGAATATGCTACCTATACTACACATTAAGGACCAAATCTTAAGTAACAGAGTGCCGTGTCTTTGTTGATGTGCTTCAATGCCTGTCAGACTGAAAGCAGCCTGGGGTACATCAAAAATCTGCTAAGTTTATATCATGGCCAACAATAAATATTATCACACAGATACAGATTTAATTGCACCTTTAAAAGGATTTTCAACTATGAGATAGAAACCACTGATTCCCCAGTGTTTTTCACATGTGTGAATATTGATTAGGACATTCATGAAATTTTAATCATTTAACACAGTCAGTGGTACTTGTTATACTGTGCATCAATTCTTCCCAGCTCCAATGATTTTAACATCAATCTCTGGTTGTATGATGATCTGAAAGCATCAAAGCAAGCAATAAAGAAAGAGCAAGATAACAAAGTGTGAAGCTGGATGGATACAGCAGGCCAAGCAGCATCTCAGGAGCACAAAAGCTGATGTTTCAGGCCGAAAGAGCCACCAGTTTTCACTGATATGCGCAACACAGTAAAATTCATCTGCATTTTGAAGCCTACATTAGCCAAATTGCAGAAACACCATTGTGTCTTTAAAATGACAGGGACTATCCAGATCTGGAAGTTGTATCCTCATTTCCAACAAATTTGTTTTGATATTGTAGGAAAGGGGACGAGCATGAGTCACACTTGCAGGAAACCTAAACACAGCAATGCCCCTTAAACACAATGCTGAGTTCAAGCCGTTATAACTTATTGGGATAGTGCCACTGAAACTCAAATCCCACTATTTTTGCAGTCATCACAAAGGTTAAAGATTTTGAAAAGTGAGCAGAGTTCCTCATTTTCCAATCTTTTAGATCCAGGTAGACAGACCTAGGACCAGATTTCTGTACTTAACTAAAATGATTAATTATTACAAGTAAATAGATAAAACAATTATGAACCACTGGCATAAAACTATTAGTTAAAACAAATGCCCTTTTAAGCTCTCTCTCAATTTTCACACCCATATGAAGAGAGATGGATGCAAACACATGGTTGTTATGGATAGAATGGAAGATAAGGAAGGCTGTTTAATGGTCTTTTTCAGTCGGTTTGGTGAGATAGGGTGTCAGGAGATGTTGTTCCCTGGTTCTCCTTTTCCCAGTATTTTCATTTGCTTGTAGAAGGTTAACATATATAAAATCTCTGGCTAGTTGATTACGAGTCACGGCTTGTGGCAACAGTTGTGGGGGAAAGTAACTGGCTACCTTCAGTTGTGTGATGGTTTCTACTGCAGAACATAAACTGCAATTTCTCTCCTAGAGGAATGATGGTTTCAGCTAATTGATTCACATCCCCAAGCTGTGGAAATAATTGCTTTGTTGTTGGCAGGCATACATTTTTATCAAGAGCTGGTCACTAGTTGACAGTCCAATCCAGTACTTGTTGACTGCCAAATTTCTGTTCATTCACACTTCTGGGCTCCAGATTGTCTGCAAACTTGGCTTTAATTATTGTTTGAACAAGTGGCTGTATAAACAGCACTTATAGTGACTGTCACATAATGTGCTTTTAAAAACTACACCAACACTTCAATAATCCTTGTTTTTTTATTCTTAAAACAGTTATTTTCTCATTTCAATTAATTTTGAAATGAGGTATATGGCCATGAATTCTTGTACTGACTCCCATCAATATCATTCTTCAATCTACTTCAACCTTTGAATTATGACCTGAACTGATGTTAATTACACTGAAATCAATTACCAATGGTGACATTCAATGTGTAAATTGACTACCATCAGCTTCAGATCTGTACAATATCTGTAAAAAATTAAAATATACCTTCCTGATTTTTCACGTTAACTACATATTTGTCTTTCACAGAACTTCCACTACTCAATGATATTAGGCCAGAGTTCCAACAGTAATCATTGATCAGTATTTTTGGAAGGAAATTCAGAGCAAACACTTCCATTTACTCGATAAATTACCAATTGTTCAGGTTTCAATTGACTAAAATACTTATTTAACTGAATATATCCACTATCAGTTTAGCAACTAACTCGCAGAAAACTACAGATTTACTTTATAAATTTTAAAATCCAAATTTTCTGAATTATCAGCACAACAAGTTGTTGTTTAATCTCTTCATGTAAATCTCTAGACTGATTTAATGTTCAGGCATGTTAAAAAACTTGCCAACCACCAAATTTATTTTTACAGATCCTATGTGTTAACTTTTTGGCAAACTGTAAAATTTCTTTTAACTTGGTCTTGTAATTAAACAATAACATTCAAATCAAACCATGTTAATGCATTTCTGTCAAACTTGTATTTTCAACAGAAGTGCTAAGTTGTTTTATTTGAAATTTATTTAATGTTTAGTTTTTGAGTATTCACTCAATTGTGATGTTCTGCCTTGGCTCTCTGTCTGCTGTTGTTTCATTTTGAGCTGATTCTCTCACCAGCTTTTGTCAATGGTAATTTATAATTCCTCCCATTCTCAGGGACAGGACAAGGAAGCAGATCCTAAGTCTACCACGGAACAGGTTTCAAACTTTGCTAATGGCATTACTTTGAACCACAAGTTAGCCATCCACCCAACTGAGCTATCACCTATTGTTGAAAGTACAGATCAGCAAGCCCTTCCTTTGCAAAATTTCTACAAGTCTAAGCAAGGCCATGTAACACAGTGTTACAAAGAAGCATAGGGAGAAGAAGCAGAAAAGAAGATACTTCTAAATTTCAAGGCAATTCTACTCTTGTATGATGAAGCTGTTCACCAGAAATGGCATTTTCAGAAAAGCACATTATAGGCTCATTTAATAAAATGCAGAAACTGTTGCTGTAATATTATTTAATTCATTTTTACAACATGGGCTTCATTTGCAAAATCTGATGTGCAATCTCCATTTGCTGTGTCTCTTGAAATGGTGAAGATGGGAATTCTTCCTGAACCAATGCAGTCTGTATAGCAAAAACAATATGGTATTGCAACTGAGTCATAAGTTCACAGAACAACAACAGTAGAACAATGATGCACATCCAGGTCAGAATATTTACAACTTGGATTCAGTGCTTTCTTTCCCATATAGCAGTTGCCCTTCTTCTGTTTGGTGGAGGACATGGGCTTAGAGGCTTGTGATAAAGAATTCTTGGTGAGTTGCTGCAATGCATGCGGAGAATGGATTTTTTACCCAGTGGATGGGGTGGATATCTAACATGCTGCTTTGTTCGAAAAACATGGAACACTTTGAGTGTTCTGAGAGCTGGACCCATTCATGCAAGTGGAGAGTAGTTCATCAAAAAGTGGGTGGACATCAAAAGATAAGCCACTCACTAATGAACGTTCAGCCTGTGGTCTTTGCTCATAGCTCAATCATTTATGTGGATGGACCAGTTTTGTTTCTGGTTAGTTGTGTCCACATAATGAGGTTTGCGGGAGTGGAAGAGCATGGAGGGATGACGTAGATGAAGATGTGCTCGATAAAAGGAAATTATAAGGTGCTGAACATCAAGGAAAGTAGGCTATTCTCTCTCTTGTTGGGGATGGTCATTGTCTGATGTTGTATGCCCTGGAATGTAAATACATGTTGCAGTTGATTCATGTAATGTCGACTTAGTTCATCATCAGAGAAATAGGAATTGGAATGATAAAACATGTGAACATTTATGCTTCAGCCGTTGAAGGAGATAAATGTATTGTAAAATAAAGCTTGAAGTCTTTATGTCTCTTGCTTAAATAGTCTTCCTGATGCTCCATAACAATGCCAGGAAGCTGCTGTCATGGAATTTCTGAGCTATAACTGTTTAGATTCAGTGACTTCTGTCCTTTCCAGCTGTTGTTAATGTATTCATATGGATTCCAGATAATTTAACTTTATATGTAAAAACACTTGACAATGAATTATGGAGGCTTGGTAAAGTCATGAACAGTCTTTGAATATTCCAGGGAAAACTCTTCAGTGCCTGCTTATGGAGTCAATACTAAATATGAGTCAGTTATTATTTTGCTATAGGTGAAGTAGAATAATGTAACCTAATCTTGCAGGGAAACATTATTATTTGATGAGTGATCAATAACACTAGTCACAGTGAAGCATGGGGTAGATTTACTACACAGCTTCTGCAGTGCAAAGTTTAATTAATATACTAAATTTGCAGTTTGTTGTCTAGATATTATAGCTTGAATGCAGATATCATGCTGATGCAATGGAAGAAGACTGCTGGCTGAAGATGTAGTATTCTTTCAAGAGATCAATTTTAGACTTAGTTCATAAACTTAAAAATCAATCATATCTTGAAACTAAGGTTTAGAACACATTAAACGCAAAACAAAAATAATTTCAGGAAATATATATGTGGATATAATGCAGACACATTAAATTACCCATTAAGATTGATTATTTTATAACTATTCAAATGAGGATTTTGAGTGATAATATATGTCGCAGTAAGACTTTTCAACTTATTCAGCTTCATACATAATGAGTTTTACTTTAAATAAATTTCCAGTTCCCTGTGTGCATTATTCATGCATAAACCGGTTAGATAACATGCAGTGTTAAAATATGATTCTGCTTTTATAAGGAATGAATACATAACACTTGCAGATTGTTGTAAATGCGAAGTTTTACAAAGCTGTTATGTTTTGGGACTGTGTCCTTTAAAAGTTGGGATAGAAAGCAGCTGTCAGGTCAAGAGGACAGATAAGTAGCATTCCATCAATTTGATGTGATTGATTCACATTGTCATGGAGATAAGTTTTGAGAAGAGAAGCATCCTCAGTAAGCTATCGTTGGATGAAGTTTCAGACATTTCAAAATATCAGTGGCTCTCACTGCTTGGGTCAGTCTGCAAAAATCTGAAAGACAAAGAAGCAGAAGTTTATACTGACCACCTGAAATATGAGAATATGAATTTATGTTTAGATTGGAAACAGAGGTCATTAGTGTTAAAATAAGCTACAGGATTTGTCTACCTTTGGCTAGAGGTTAGGGTCTTCAGGGCAGCTCATACCATAAAAGAAAGTTCAAAGATTAGACATGGAAAGCTAAAGGAGCTAAAATTCATTTTATCTGTTTTGTTTCCCCTTGTGTTTGATCATCATCACTAGAGAAGTTCTATCAGACAAACAAATAAGACTAAAGTCAAGTAAGTCCCCTGGTCCTGATGGCATACAAGAGGATTCAAAAAATGGTAGCTACAGAGGTAATGTGTGCATTGACATTAATTTTCAAAAAAATCATTGCATTCTGGAGAAGTCCCAGAAGATTGGAATACCACTAATTTAACACTTCAATTCAAAAAGGCAGGGAAATAAAAAGCTGGTGATAATAGGCCGATAAGCCTGACAACAATTGTTGGAGACAAACTGGAATCAATGATCAAGGAAGTAATAGCATTTGGAAAATCGTAATTAGTAAAGCAAAGTTAGCATGGCTTCATGAAAGAGAAATTATCTTTTTTTTCAGCTTTTCAAGGAAGCCTCAACCAGAGTGAATAGAGAGGAACTAGTAAATCTGTTGTAATTGGACTTGCAGAAGGAATTCAACAAGGTACCTCTCAAAAAGTTACTTCAAAGGAGTCTACAGTGTTGGAGGTAGTATATTGGCATGAACAAAGAATTGGCTTATGGGCAGGAAACAGCAAGCGGCAATATGGGATAATAAAATGTGAGGCTGGATGAATACAGCAGGCCCAGCAGCGTCTCAGGAGCACAGAAGCTGACGTTTCAGGCCTAGACCCTTTGATGAAGGGTCTAGGCCCGAAACGTCAGCTTCTGTGCTCCTGAGGTGCTGCTGGGCCTGCTGTGTTCATCCAGCATCACATTTTATTATCTTGGATTCTCCAGCATCTGCAGTTCCCATTATCACAGTGGCAATATGGGGATCTTTTTCAGCTTGGCAACTCATTGACCAGTGGAGTTCCATACGAGTTAATGTTGCAACCACACTGTTTACTATATATATAGATAATCTAGAGGAAGGAAGTGAATACATTATGCTGAAATTGCAGGTGACACAAGAATAGGTGGAAAGGCATGTTGCAAGATGGATCCAAACAGTTTATAGAGAGATGTTGATAGGTTAAATAAGTGGTCAAAAAGTTGGAAATGGAGTACAATGTGGGAAAATATTAAGTTGCTCATTTTGTGAGGCAGATAAAGAGGAGTATTATTTAAATGGGAATAAAAACTGCAGAAAGCTGCAACCCAAAGAGACTTGGGGGGACTTGTACATGAAACACTGAATTCTAGCACACTGGTGCAGCAAATAATTAGGATGGCTATTGGCATATAGGCCCTTATTTCAAGGGAGTTGGAGTATAAAAGAAGGAAAACCTTGTTGCAACTTAACAGGTTGCTGATGAAACCACATCCAGAGCATCATGAGCCATTTTTATCTCCTTTTTTAAGGAAAGATATAATTTCATTGGAGGCAGTTCAGAGAAGGTTCACTAGGATGATCCCTAGTATAGGGGCGTTGTTTCATGAGCAGAAGCTAAACAGTTCAGACCTCTACTCACCAAAATTTAAATGAAAGAGAGGTGATCTCTTTGAAATAGGATTCTTAAGGGTCTTGACAGGTAAATGCTATGAGTATGTTTCCAATCATGGGAGAGTCAAAGGGAGGGCATAGTCTCATAATTAAGCGATGTCAAGTTTTGATTGAGATGAGGAGGAATTTTTTTCAAAGCGCTTTGAGCCTTTGGAGCTCCTTGCCACAGACAGCTCTGGGGGCAGAGTCCTTGCTGCGAGAGGTAGATTCTTGATTACTAAGATAATTGAGGGTTATGGGAAAATGGTGGAAAGTGGATGAGGAATTTCAGATCAGCTGTGATCCTATTGAATGGCAGAGCAGGCTCAGGGGGTTGAACAGCCTGCTCTTGTTCCTATTTCTAACAGTCTTTTGATGCCTCCACTTAATGAACAAAGCAAACCATGAAAGGAGAACTGGTCATTTAAACAAGGGAATTTTTTTTGCCATTTAGTGTTAGAGTGTTTTGTTAATCTTTTCATTTGTGTTTCAGTAAAAATCTTAATGCTATTTATTTTGTCATATGAGATATTCAGCTATTTACTAAAAGTTTGATTTTTTCTTTAATGTGAACAGTCTCCACAAACTTTATGCAACTACTCATGTGCAAGAAAGGTTGGATATTTGAAAAGAAAATCTCCATTTAGCTTTTATGTTGACATTTATATTAATTGGTTCTAGTTTTTACCATGTCGTATGCTGAATTTGCTGACCTGTGCTGAGCTGCAATACCATATACATCACATTTTCAGCCTGAGGCCAGTCTTTATAGTGAAAGGAGATTGAATATTAGCAGGTTTATTTCAGTGAGTGGCATAGTTGATTCTAAACTCCATCTTCTGTCAGTAACTGCACATGTTGGCTTTTCCAGAATCATTGGAGAAACATCAGCAGTGGAACACTGACTAATTTTCTGTCAGCTTGCTCAAGGCATATTAATACAAGTTGTCAAACCTTGCTGTCTCTGTAGCTGAAATTAGTACAAATTCCATATCAAACTTGTTTCCTTGTTAACCCCCTTTAGCTACTGAGAAGTAAAATATTTTTTAGTTCTTAAACACTCACTAGAATTGCCAATTTGTTGTATGGAATTTCATCCAAAGCCATTCAATCTATATGATCATAGGAACATTTCCTCTTAAAGTTTTCATATTAAAATACTTTCACCACCATCGTGCATCTCGGGTGGCACAGTGGCTCAGTAATTAGCACTACTGCCTCATAATACCAGGACCCCAGGTTTGAATCCAGCCTTGGATGGCTGTCTGTATGGGTTTCCTCTGGATGCTCTGGTTTCCTACCACATTCCATAGATGTACAGGTTATGTGGATTGGCCATGCTAAATTGCCCATGGTGCCTGGGGATGTGTGGGTTACCTACCGGAAGTGCAGGGTTACAAGGATGTGTCTGGGTGGGATACTCTCTGAAGGGTCACTGTGGGCTCGATGAGCTGAATGGCCTGCTTCTACACCTCAGAGATTAGATTCTATTCCATCACTACCACCACCACTACAAGAATTTGTGTTCACCTATCATTGATACAATCCCACTCTCTCATCACCATTTTAAATTGAAGTCAAACATTTAAAAACAGGGCATTCCAATTTGTTCAAAGTTGAACTTTCAAACTCAGATCCTCTTCAACGTAAAGTTTATCCACTTTGCACCTTTAACATCTCTCCTCCCTAGCTGAATCAATTTGATTCTAAAACTCACATATCCAACTGCTGAAATTTGCATCCAGATGTTTGTCACCTCCAGATTCATCCATTTCATTATTTTTCAGGCCAAATTTCCTTTCCCCACTCTCTATTAACTTGATCTCGTCTAAAACTCCCCTATCTGTGTCCTGTGTTTCAACTGTTTAGCACTGAACTATTAATTCTATGCTCAATGACCTTCATCGGTTTCAGGCTCTCTAATGTCTCCAGTATAAAAGTTTGATCCTCATGTTCAATTGATTCATGATGAAAATTGTATGGCAGCATAGAAGTTCCAGATTTGCCAACCATTGGGAGCTGCTTTATAACTTCATTCATGAAAATTGGGCTTCGCTTGTTCAGCTAGCATTTATTGTCCATACCTAATTGCTCTTGGGAAAGTGGTAGGCAATTATAAGGGACCACATTTTAAAACATTTTATGGACAAGATGCTGAAAGGAAGATGGACTGTATAAAGCTCATATGCTAGTAGAATTTTGCAACTTTATAAAAAAAAGTAGTGCACATGTTTAGCTGTGCACGATATGTGATGAGCGAGGCAATACTTTGAGGCAAGGAAAGATTGCTTTAAGGCAGCCACTGGATTTGTTAAGCTGCAGTTTTCCATAAATCTGTAAGTTCAGGGAAGCCAAAGACATCTAGAGTCTACAAAATGAATACTTTCAATCCCCCTCTCTCGCCATTAGGTAAAAAGACAAACAAAAAAAAGAATTCAAACAAAAAACAGATCAGCTGGATTTACTATTAAGGTGAAGAAAGACCATCAATTTACAGACAACACTAAGTTGTCAGTGCTGTAAATTAGAAAGTTCTGTGAGGGCAATGTAATCTATCCTTGTGATCTAGATTTTTCACCTTTAGAATTTATTTCCTTGTCTTTTTTTTCCATTCATAAAATTTGTTTCAAACCCATCTGTCTTTTGTCTGTCTTAATTGGCAACAAATGCGTAGTTGGGGTATTTAAAGAGATACAGTTTAAATACGCATAGTAGCAGATTAGTAATTCATTCTTCTATCTGCTATTTGTTCATGCGAAGTGTGTCGCAATGAATAGAATTTTCTTTTTGTAAATGATGAAACCTTGTGTGAATTACTATGGTCCTGAATATCAATCAGTCAGGCAAAGTGGCCATCATGTGTTCTAATTGGGAAGTTTGTACACTTTGGATTGGCTTGTGGAATAGTGGGGCGCACTTATTCGCACGTACTTCCCAGTTGAATTGCAACAAAGGTTTGAGGCACCTCACTGGTTATTTGAATGTGCACAACAAAAGACTGGATATAGAGTAACGGAAAGTGGTAAAGGATAGAAGTACAATAACCAAGTTGCTCATTCTAAAATAAAATGGCATTAGAAGCAACTAAAACCATGTTTTAAGAACTTAAAAGATTTGAGCTTGAAGAAAAAGGAGAAAGAGAATTTAAAGGGTTGACTTAGAGATTCAACAGAGTGGAAAGGATAAAGGAAGGGAAAGAATGGTATAGCAGTCACCAACTTAAAATGATGCAGTTAAAATAAAGGAAATTCAGCTACTGTAAAAGACTCTCATAAAGAATGTCCAAGTCATAACCTAAAGTCCATAAAGAAATGTTTAAATTTTTAAAGATCCCAGCTAACTATGAAAAAACAAATGTGGTGGCTTTCTTAATTTCATTTGTGAAGATAATAAAATCAATGAAGAGGCAAACCTACACAACATAGAACATAGAACAATACAGCACAGAACTGGCCCTTCGGCCCTCGATGTTGCGCCGGCCTGAGAACTAATCTAAGCCCATCGCCCTATACTATCCCATCATCATCCATATGCTTATCCAAGGACTGTTTAAATGCCCCTAATGTGGCTGAGTTAACTACATTGGCAGGCAGGGCATTCCACGCCCTTACCACTCTCTGAGTAAAGAACCTGCCTCTGACATCTGTCTTAAAACTATCACCCCTCAACTTGTAGCTATGCCCCCTCGTACCAGCTGACGTCATCATCCTCGAAAAAGACCCTTTTCTGATGAAGGGTCTAGGCCCGAAACAGCAGCTTTTGTGCTCCTAAGATGCTGCTTGTCCTGCTATGTTCATCCAGCTCCACACTTTGTTATCTCGGATTCTCCAGCATTTGAGGTTCCCATTATCTCTGATCTTGGCTCAGAGAGTCTCCTCAGTTTATGGACTGGCTTTGAGCTGCCTGGTCAGAGCCCATGTACTCTGCACATGCAAATAAAGGGTGCTGGTGATGGGATGCCAGTCCCTGTGCAGTTATTTCTGAAGCCAAGGAACTTATTAGGTTTCATAAGATTGACTCCAAAAGACAAACTCAAAAGGAAAATGCCATGGATCAAAAGGTAGCTTTAACTACAACCAGAAACAAGAAGTAAACACTGCTCTGAGTACAGGAGAGAAGAATAAGATAGCTGAGAGAAATAAAGAATTTTAGTCAAAAGGCAAGATAACTCCTTTCCTTCAAATTATGCAGCTAAATACCTAACCATACTAAGGAGTACGGGAGATAATCAAGCTCTTTTGTTGCAGAAGGACATAGCTTTCCCATCTGACAATGTGCTTAAAATGAAAGTGTTAATAAATGGGATAATTTTTTACTCATTTTGTGGGATGTGGGCATCTCTCTGGCCAGCATTTATGGCCTGCCCGTAGTTGCCCTTGAGAAGATGGTGGTGAGCTGGCTCCTTGAACTGCTTCAGTTCACCTGCTGTGCATTGGTCCACAATGCCATTAGGGAGGGAATTCCAGAATTTTGACCCAGCAACAGTGAAAGAACAGCGATATGTTTCCAAGTCAGGATGGTGAGTGGCTTGGAAGGGAACTTGAAGATGATGGTGTTCCCATATATCTGCTGCCCTGTCCTTCCAAATGGAAGTGACCATGTGTTTGGAAGGTGCTGTCTGAGGACCTTTGGTGAATTTCTGCCATGCATCTTGCAGTAGCACTCACTGCTGCTACTGAGCTTGGCAGTGGAAGGAGTAGATGCATTTGTATTTAGTGACAATCAAGCAGACTGCTTTGTCCTGGATGATATCATGCTCCTTGAGTGTTTTTGGTCTGCACTCATCCAGGCAAGTGGGGAGAATTCAATCACATTCCTGGCTTGTTCCTTGTAGATGGTGGACAGGATTTAGGAGTCAGCAAGTGCGTTACTCGCCACAGTATTCCTAGCTTCTGGCTTCCTCTTGTAGCCACTGGATTTTTGTAGTAAGTCCAGTTGAGAAACTGATCAATGATAATCTCCAGGATGTTGATAGTGGGGGATACAGTGATGGTAACACCATTGATTGTCAAGGGGAAATGGTTAGTTCATTTTATTGATGATGGTCATGGCCTGGCATATATGTGGTGCAAATGTTACTTGCCACTTGTAAGCCAAGTCTGGCTATTGTCCAGATCTTGTTGCATTTGAACATGGACTGCTTTAGTGTTTGAGGAGTCGCAAATGGTGCCGAACATTGTGCAATCACTGGCAAACATCTCCACTTTTGATCTTGTGATGGAAGGAAGGTCATTGATGAAGCAGCTGAACATGGCTGGGCCTCGGACACTACCCTGAGGAACTCCTGCAGAATTGTCCTGGAGCTAAGATGAGTTACCTCTAACAACCATGACCAATTTCCTATGTGTCATGCATGACTCTAGCCACTGGAGAGTTTGCCAATAAACATTGATTTCAGTTTTGCTAAGGCTCCTGGATGCCATGCTCGGCCAAATGCAGCCTTGATGTCAAGCTCTGTCACTGTCACCTCACCTCTGCAATTCAACTCTTTCGTCCATGTTTGATCAAGTTTGTAACAAGTACAGGAGCTGAATGGTCCTGGCAGAACACAAACTGGGCATAACTAAATAAGTTATTACTAAGCAGCCGCTCCTTGATAGCACGGTTGATGACACTTTCCATCACTTTACTGATGATCAGTAGTAATCTGACGGGGAAGTAACTGGCCAGATTTGATTTGACCTGCTTTTTATGTACAGACATACTTTTTCCACAATATCGGTTAGATACCAGTGAGGTAACTGTACTGGAACAGCTTGGCTACGGGACCAGAAAGTTCTGGAGCACAAGCTTTCAATACTATTGCTGGAATGCTGTTCAGGGCCGTAGCCTTTGCAGTTTCAGTGCCTCCAACCATTTCTTGATGTCACTTGGAGTGAATCAAGTTGGCTGAAGACTGGTAATATTGGGGACCACTGGCGGAGGCTGAGATGGATCATCTACAAAGCACTCATCTACAAGTTGTCCTGTTTAGTAGCTTCACCAGGTTGATACCTCATATTTAGGTATGCCTGGAGCTGCTCCTGGAATACCTTCCTGCACTCACCACTGAACCAGAGTTGATCCCTAGCTTAATGGCAATGGTTACGTGGGCAATAATGACCATAAGACATTGGAGCAGAAGTTAGGCTATTCAGCCTATCGAGCCTGCTCCGCCATCCAATCATGGCTGATAAGTTTCTCAAAACCAAAAGTTGGAAGCGATGGCCTACTGATAATATCGCTGGACAGTTAATCCAGAGACCCAGATAATGTTCTGGGGACCAGGTCTGAATCCCACCATAGCAGATGGCTGAATCTGAATTTGATTATTATGTGGAATTAAGAGTCTAATGGTGACCATAAATCCATTGTTGTTGGAAAAACCCATTTGTTCACTAACGTCCTTTAGGGAGGGAAACTGCTATCCTTACCTGTTCTGGCCTACATGTGACTCCAGGCCAGCAGCAATGCGGGTTGACTCTGAACTGCCCTCTGGACAATAAATGCTGCCTAGGCAGTGATGCCCTCATCCTGTGAATGAATAAAAAAAATTCACCTGCTTTCTCCCTATAACCCTTGATCCCCTTGGCAATCAAGAACCCATCTACCTCCATCTTAAATATACTCAATGGCCTGGCCTCCACAGCCTTCTGTGGCAGGGAATGCCATAGAGTCACCACTCTCTGGCTAAAAAGGTTTCTCCTCATCTCTGTTCTAAAATATGTTCAGCTATGAGGTTACAAACTATCCTGGAGTACAGTTCTGCTGCTATTGATGGCCTATAGCAACTCATGGATCCCCAGTCTTGAGATGCTAGATCTGTTTAAAGTCTGTCCTATTTGGAACAATGATAATGCCACATATCATGATGAAGGGTGTTCTCAATGTAAAGGCAGAACTTTGCCTACACGAGGACTGTGTGTGGCCACTTTTACTGATACTGTCAGAGACAGATGCATCTGAAACTGGCAGATTAGTGAAGATGAGGTCAAGTTTTTTTTTCTTCTGTTGGTTCCCTCGCCCAGGCTAGCAGCTATGTCCTTTAAGGCCTGACTAGCTCGATCAGTAGTGCTCCTGCTGAGCCACTCTTGGTTGTGAACATTGAAATCCCCCACCCAGAGTACATTTTGTTCCCTTGCCACCTTCAGTGTTTCCTCCAAATGTTGTTCAACATGGATGATTCCTGATTTATCAGCTAAGAAAGGATGGTATGTGGCCATCAGCAGAGATTTCCTTGTCCGTGTTTGACTGGAAGCCGTGAAACTTCATGGAGTTTAGAGTTGCTGTTGAGGACTCCAGGGCAACTCCCTGTGACTGTATACTACAGTGCCACCACCTCTGCTGGGCCTGTCATGCTGGTGGGGCAAGGCATATCCAAGGATGGTGATGGTGGTGTCTGGGACATTGTCTGTTGGGTATGATTCACTGAGTATGAATATGCCAGGCTATAGCTTGATTATTCTGCAAGGCAGCTCTCCTAATTTTGGCATTTGCCTCCAAATATGAGTAGAGGTGATTCTGTGGGGTCAACTGGGCTGTTTCTGCCTTTGTCTTTTCCAGTGCCTAGGTCAATGCCAGGTGGACATACTGGCTTCATTTCTTCGTTGAGACTTTGGAGCAATTGCTACAACTGAATGGTTGGCTAATGAAAGTATGATTGTCCCAGTAAATGAATAATGCTAAGTGCAGGTCTCAGCTCATGAACCAAGCAGATTAACATAGAACATAGAACATTACAGCACAGTACAGGCCCTTCGGCCCTCGATGTTGTGCCGACCTGTCATACCAATCTGAAGCCCATCTAACCTACACTATTCCATGTATGTCCATATGCTTATCCAATGATGACTTAAATGTACTTAAAGTTGGCGAATCTACTACCGTTGCAGGCAAAGCATTCCATTCCCTTACTACACTCTGAGTAAAGAAACTGCCTCTGACATCTGTCCTATATCTTTCACCCCTCAATTTAAAGCTATGCCCCCTCGTGCTCGCCGTCACCATCCTAGGAAAAAGGCTCTCCCTATCCACCCTATCTAACCCTCTGATTATTTTATATGTATCAATTAAGTCACCTCTCAACCTTCTTCTCTCTAATGAAAACAGCCTCAAGTCCCTCAGCCTTTCCTCGTAAGACCTTCCCTCCATACCAGGCAACATCCTAGTAAATCTCCTCTGCACCCTTTCCAAAGCTTCCACATCCTTCTTATAATGTGGTGACGAGAACTGTACACAATACTCCAAGTGAGGCCGCACCAGAGTTTTGAACAGCTGCAGCATAACCTCTTGGTCCCGGAACTTGATCTCTCTATTAATAAAAGCTAAAACACTGCATGCCTTCTTAACAGCCCTGTCAACCTGGGTGGCAACTTTCAAGGATCTGTGTACATGGAAACCGAGATCTCTCTGCTCATCTACACTACTAAGAATCTTACCATTAGCCCAGTACTTTGCATTCCTGTTACTCCTACCAAAGTGCCTCACACTTGTTCACATTAAACTCCATTTGCCACCTCTCAGCCCAGCTCTGCAGCTTATCTATGTCTCTCTGCAACCTCATCCAGGTCATTTATAAAAATGACAAACAGCAGTGGACCCAACACCGACCCTTGTGGTACGCCACTAGTAACTGGTCTCCAGGATGAACATTCCCCATCAACTACCACCCTCTGTCATCTTTCAGCAAGCCAATTTCCGATCCAAACTGCTATATCTCCCATAATTCATTTCCTCTGCATTTTATACAATAGCCCACTGTGGGGAACGTTATTGATCGCCTTGCTGAAATTAACTCTCTCAGCCGCCACAAAGGCAACAGCTAAAGTTACTTTTGAGTTAAATAATTGCTTCTTTGAAACTACCTGCAATGTTAAATAGACTGTGGTTAAAAATTCCTGAATCATAGAAGTAGTTTTAACAAATAACCAAGCTCTAATGTAAGCATTAGAGGGAAAGCATTTAAACCTAGATGTGAGAGTTAATTAGCCTTAGAATGCACCTTATCTTACGCACTGAGCATGATAGATTGTTCACATTCCATTAATTACAAAGGGCTAACAGTAGAAGTAGCTGTACAACTTTAGATTTTATAACTAACTTTATAATAAAAATTAATCTTACAGCAATTAGTTAAAACTATCTTTTGTATTTTTACATATATAAATGTGGCATGCCAGCATGGTGGCTCAGTGGTTAGCACTGCAGCCTCAGAGCTCCAGGGGCCCAGGTTCGATTCCAGCCTCGGGCAACTGTCTGTGTGGAGTTTGCACATTCTCCCCGTGCCTGTGTGGGTTTCCTCCCACTGTCCAAAGATCTGCAGGCTAGGTGGATTGGCCATGCTAAAATTCCCCGTAGTGTTCAGGGGCATGTGGGTTATAGGGGGATGGGTTTGGGTGGGATGTTTCAAAGGGGGGTGAGGACTTGTTGGGCTGAAGGGCTTGTTTCCACACGGTAGGGAATCTAATCTAATCTGTAATTACGGCAGAGGGAAAAATAAGAAGAAAGGCTGAATTTGGTAAAAGAAAGCGCATGTAATGCATTACAAATAGAACTCAAGCTGGCCTTAGAGATAAGAAGCCTGAGAGCAGTAGTGTAGCCAGCAACTTTGGAATGTGAATGAATAGAATGCATAGAAAGATCCCAAGGCCTAGCGATTAGAATGCCTGGAAAATGCCAAAAAATCATGGGAACCTGGGTCTGTTTGTAGGAATGCTCATCATTGATTAAGTATCTCACAGGTTTAGGTGCATCGATGAAGAGAGAAGGACTGGGACTATGCTGTATTTGATTATTGTAACAGAAAACGTATAAAATGCTATATTTCATTGCAAAAATCACGGCGTGTCGTTGATGTCTCATCCAATCTGAGCCAAAGATTAAGGGAATCATTGCTTTCTCATGTTAAGGCCAGATTCAGGGAAGATTCTTTGGCCCTCTCCCTGCATCAACCAGAATAAACAACTTCCACTTGCCTGAATCCTGCCTGCCTCCTGAATCTTTGTCCACAGTTGGAGATACACTCCTAAAGCAAGACAAAAACCTTTAGTCTCTTGGTGAGAAACTTGTGGAGAAGGGGAGTGGTAGGACAATCATGACAAGTATGGTCCGAATCTTGCTGAAGAGAAACTGATTATCATGACCAGGGCAGTCCATGTGCATCTCTACATGTGCTCATTTTTTCTCCCCACAAGGATCTCTCCTCTGAAGCCATACAGAATGGACATTGCCTAGGTGAGCTTGCTAGTTAGGGGGGAAGCCAGAGGAATACATAAGCTTACCAAGGATAAGACAGGGAAGTCCTAGAACAAGCTTTGGAGGACAAATCTCTAAGAAAATGGCAGCAGTATGGAGTAACGCAATGAATTTACAAATCTCCTGAAACCATTACTACTATGGTGCAGGTCAACACTGTTTTTCTGACAACCAGCGAAGGAGGAATGGGCACTGAAGGGGAGGTGATGGTTTAGTGGTATTATCACTGAACTGCTAATCCAGAGACCAAACTGGATTCAAGTCCCACCTTAGCAGATGTTGGAATTTGAATTCAATAAATATCTGGAACTAAGAGTCTAATGAATACCATGAATCCAATGTCATTTTTTTTTGAAAGAAGTACATCTGGCTCACTATTGTCCTTTAGGGAAGGATTGCCATCCTCACCTGTTCTGGCTGACATGTGACTCCAGACCCACAGCAATGTGGTTGACTCGTAACCACCCTCTGGGCAATTAGGGATGGGCAATGAATGCTACATGGCCAGTGATGCCCTCATCCCATGAATGAAAAAAAAATTAAAAAATGTAATGGAGCTACACATACATGTACAGACAGCATTCTGGTCTGTTTAAGCTAAAGATTTAGGCAATCAAAGATCACAGTGATGATAAACATTCACCAGGAAAATAATTTATAGGAGGTACCACAGCTATCATCAATTGAGAGAGGCAATGCAGCAGGCTTCAGAGTAACAAGGAGGCTGTATTCTATGTGAAGAAGCTGTTGAATGAGGAACCTCCACTATAATGGCCATAAAGTTCCACTTTTCATGTTTTGCAAACAGTTGAGAGACTGGTCCATAAAGACTATTGTTTAGATGAATAAGAGACAACTTGATTGAAATATATAAGATCTTGAGGGGTATTGGCCAGGTGGATGTGGAGAGGAGGCATTTTCTTGTTGGTGAATCTACAAGTGGGGATCACTGTTAAAATTAATGATTGCACATCTGAAATAGAGATTATGTAATTTTTTTTCTTGTAGAGGGTTGTGATTCTTTGAAACTCTCTACCTGGAAAGTTTGTGGAAGCAGACGCCTTGAATATATTTATTTAATTTACTTTCAGTATATTATATTCTCTAGAGTTTTGAAAATGACGGGTAAACTCACAGAAACCTATAAAATGTTTAATGGACTAAACAGGGTAGAGGCAACAAAGATATTTCTTCACTGGGGGTTCTAGACCATCAGGATGCAGTCACAGAATAGGGAGCAGACCACTTAGGGCTCTGAGATGAGGAAGGACCTCTTTACCCAGAGGTTGGTAAATCTTTGGAATTCTCTACATCAGAGTACAGTGGGGGCTGAACCTTTGTGTTTGTTCAAAAGAGAGCAATATTAAACACAATAAAGATGCCAGGATAGGGATATTGTGTGGGTTAGGTAAGAGATCAACCACGGCCCAGCTGAATGGCAGGGTAGGGTCAAAGGGCCAAATGCCCTGTTCCCCTTTAACACTTGTTATGTTCCTTGTAACCTTCATAATTCATCAAAGTTTAGAATCCTTAAGTGAGAGCACTTGGATATGGCTGGGAGTAGGATTCTACATCTTTCATTTGCTTATTCTTTTGTCATTCAATTTGTTTTCTCTGTGGAAAATTTGAAATACGTTCCACGTTCAATGTGTTGCCATCATCCTCTGTCTGCAAGCTATCCTCTGTTGCAACTTTGACCATGTTCTCTTGACTGATGGAATTTGAAATCAGAGCTAAGAGAAATGAGCATTGTTAATGAACAGAACTTGTCTTTGAAAAGTACTCTTGTTGTTTCAAGCAGTCTGGAATCATAGATAAAGGCAATTGTTCTGCCATTTACAGAATGCACAATCAGCAAAATACTTACCTTCAACTTTAGTTGGTATGGACCAGTTTGAGACGAAGGACCTGTCACTGTGCTGTACAATTCCTTTGACTCAGTAACAGCAATGCTGCCGTCCACAATTCTGAAAATAATTTGTAAATCTCGACCTCAATAATCCAAGCTGAATAATCCAAAACAGTACATAAAGCTCACATCAGGCTTCTGAACACTGGCATTCCAGAACACCATTATTTCCTATAGCCTTTGCCCTCATTACACTACCAATGATGACACTCTTGCAACCTTGTCGGCCAGCTTATGCTAGGATCTTTAACAACTCTTTCCAGCAAGGTTTGTAGATAACCAACAACTAAAATGCATGGGGTTATTGATAAATTCCCCCAAAAAAGCCCCAGAATAGCTAGGAAAATTCAAAGAGGTAACTAGCCAGAGAAAAGCCCAAGAAAAATTGGTAAGTGCATAAGAAAGAAAGTGAGAGAGTGAAACATCAATTAATGGCCAGAAAACCTTTTAAGGAAGCTGGGAAATTTTGTTGGGTTTGGGTCCATGAACACATTTGGCAAGGTCATGGCTAGCAAGTGTTTTTTTGCTGTGGCTTGGGCAAGGTAGACAACAAAGTTGCTTGGATGAAGTGCAGAGACAGGGAGACTATTAATGGAGAGGAGATGTGGGAAGCTTTAAAAGAGGAAACCGAACATCTGCAGTTCCTACTAACTCTTACAAAAGGGAGTTACAAAAGGAAGTGAACAGTTTTTAACATGACAACAAAAGAATATCCAACTAACTAGGAACCAGGAAAATTTAAAATCACTGAGGAATTTAATTCCTTGCAAACGAATGTGAATCTCTAGCCTCAGGATGCATATGTTTGGGAGCTACTGTCTTGGGAAAAATTGTATACACTATTGTTATTAACGCTGTTGTAGTTGTTAATATGAAATCCATGACTGAGATCTGAGCTGCTATAAAAAGTATAATAATGTCATGGTTAAAATATTGAAACCTTTCGCATACATGATTGAGATGGATTGGCTATAGCTTCACCAGTCTGTGGAACGTGTTTTAAGAGTGGTGGCTTTTTTATGTTTTAAGTGGTCTCAGTTATTAAGAAAAGAAATCTTTTGTTGCTTATTCTTCTGCACAAATTTAAATATTCTGGAAATTAATATCTTTTTTGCTGCATTCTGGTTTTAGTTTTGATTGTGTGTTGATAATTATTGAGAATATTGGTAAATTCTTCTATTTCTGCTTCTGTGTCAGTTCATTTTCCTTGTATGTAATCACAAATCAAAGGTAGTGCCCCTACATGACTGTTATATGAGTTAGTGAGAATGAAAATGTAGCTCTGGAAACTGAAATAGAAAATCCTCCGAAAATCAAGTGCCCCTGAAGACAATCTCAAAAAGTGATTTCAATAAATATATTGGCCCCCTAAATACAACTACAATCATAGTAATATAACTGTGACGTAACAACAACAGACACTTCAGGGCCCATAAAACAAGCAAATGCAAACCAAAATGTTGAGCAATATTTGCACCACCCAAAATTGGTCAGAAGTTGAACCAGAAATATGCAACTATTGAAATAGACATGGTTTGATCATAAAAAGAAAGTTTGCTTGATGGATAATTTTTCAGCAAGAATTTCACAACATTTTACATTTTACCATGCATCGAAACTCTACTGTGAAAAAAATAAGCCAAAGCATGAATATTAACTAAATTGAAAAAATTAACTGACAACAATTTCTTGCCAAATGAAGTTGTAACATTAAAACATGCTGAAGAAATCTTAAATAAAGGCTATGGCACATGGCTCAGTGGTTAGCTCTGCTGCCTCACAATACCAGGGACCTGGGTTCAATTCAACCCCCTGGTGTCTATCTGTGCAAAGTTTATACATTCTTCCCATGCTTGTGCAGGTTTGCTGTGGTTTCCTCCCACTGTCCAAAGATGTTCTGGTTAGGTAGATTGTGCATGCTAAATTGCTCATTGTATCCAGGGATGTGTAGGCTAGATGGGCTAGCCATAGGAAATGCAGTATTGTAGAGTGGGTCTGGGTGGGATGCTGTTTGGACAATCAGTGTAGACTTGATGGGCTGAATGGCCTGCTCCCACTCTGTAGGTATTCTATGATTCTAAAATGCATCTTTAAGAAACATTCTTAGATAGGATTATTATTAGCAAAAATACAGGCTGTACTTCAGTACTGAGTAAGAATTTGAAACTGTGTGAGTAGCTTTGCTGCCAGGCAATATTCATTTGATGAATACATTTACTAAAAAGCATATTCACAAGACTATAAGCACAACAGAGTTACATATCAGAACTACAGAACATATAAATTACCTTAGTTGTATTGTAATATAAACGAAGACTGGAAACAAATGTGCTTCACACTGAATTCATTACTACAGTAAAATATACCCAGCAATGGATTTTATTGAAGAAAAATAATTGGATAAATGTCAACATTGCGATGAGCAGCATGCTGCATGGTACAAAGGATATTGAGCAAAACAACATCTTGCAATCAGTTATTATAGACACTGGCATTAATTTGGTCAATGGTATCATGCATTATTCAGCTCCGGAGTTGAACACAAATGCAAATTGAAGTATACTGCTATCATGCTTCACTGCCATTGTGTCTTAATAGAGTAGTAGTTCTAATAGCAGCGGTTAAAAGATCTAACACTTGCTGAATGCACAATTCCTTAAAATATATTGGGTCAAAGTTAATACTTTACCTCTATCAATGTTAATCGTGGAGGCATTTAATCAGGCCCAAGACTGGGGATCTGGAACCATCACGTTTCCACCTCCCTCATATTGAATCGATAGTGGAAAGTGCTTGGATGTCCTTGCTGTCTCCATGACAATTGAGATTATTAGTAATTATTATTATCAATAAACAACCAATTAAGGGCTTCATCCACACTACTTCTATTAACTTAACAGTGTGTTGGTGCTGAGTATGACATGTACGCTCAGCTTCCAGACTTTGGGGAAGGGTCCTCCATTCAAAGTCAGTCAGTGCTTGATGAAGGAGCCTAGCTTCAGGAATGGGCGCAGTGGTTGCTGGTATGGGTTTACTGAAAGGCTCTCTAACCCTTGGTACCAATGCACCACTGCTGCATGCATAACCCATTTCCTGCCTCTCCATGATTCAAGACTGTAAGTGGGAGCAGTCTGGTGACAGCAACTGCCTCGACCCAGTGGTGCTGCTGTAAAGAGCTATCTGCAATCTCAGTGGACAGGACATCTATTCTGGAGGCCCAGGAGCCCAGGGGAAGGTCTGCCACTGGTCTGTTAAGTGCCTGAGTGGCACAAAATACAGCAGGTCTTCCTGATAAGAGGGCATGTGAGGGTCTCCTGTTGACAGCTATTCTCTGTGTTCCTCCACAGGTTTGCACCAATTCTGTTAGACCTATGTAGATGAGTGCACATTTGCCAACAAATTCTGAGTACCCTCACTCTTGGGTTCCCAGTTGTTTTTATGATGTTGTTCAATTTGTAGATTGTAAACATTAAACTCACTGAGGAAAGTCAGGGCTAGAATTCAAGAGTTTATTAAACTTTTCATAATGTAGTAATTGTTAATTTTATGTCATTATGACGAGGACCTTTTGCTTGCCAACAAGACGTGATTGGCTCCCAGGTAGCTGAACAGCTGGGAGGTCTGAATGTTTCAGCAGAAACCATTGGACAACTTGGTGAGAAGGAGCCATTTTTGCTATACAATAAATAAAAGCAGCTCAAGCCTAAAGAAGCTAGTTTCTTTTCTCTTTCCAATTGCTGTGAACTGTGTGTATTAATTGGTGTCAAAAACTTTATAAGTGTGAAGCAGGCATCCTGTTTCTTCTGCTAAGACATAAAAATATCTGAAGGAGAAGAATCAAGAAACAGCAAGCCCTAACAATCTGAAAGAATCATGACAGTGGACCCTGTGAACAGGAACAATTGAACTGCCTTGCCAGACGTCCTGTCTACCAATTACACCAATGGTTTTGTTTTTCTGTCTGTATGGCTGTGTAGGGGGGGATGTTTCTTCAGTTAGTTAGAGTTTTAGCTAGTAGAATTATACATTATCAGTTCATAACTATTTGTTTACAGCTGGAATCTATACATTTGTAATCATCATTCTTATTAGGAACAAAAACCAGTTCTGTACTTTCTGCCAGCCTGACTTTAATGGTAGATGAATTGGGGAATATTGCATATTTGTATAAAAACTTTAACTTTTGTGATGGCTTTGGAATCGTAGGTCTTGAGTTGAAGTCCATTACCCGACTGAGGCATAACAATTGTCATGATTCAGAACTCTAATCTCACTGCACCAATGACTCTCTGACAATTGGAATATCTGGACGAAGGTCTGTTAAATCATATACCCGTAGCAATTTTGAGTGTTAGAGTGAAAGTTATGTATAGCATGTTTGTGGTTTAGAATTATTGTATTGTTCAATATGTCTATCAGTCATTGCTTATGTTTGTTTTCTTCATCTTTGTTTCAGCTTAACCCTGGAATCCTGCTACTTCCTCCATCCACACATTATATTCTTTCAATAAGTCACAATATGACAAAGAACCAGCTTGTCCAAAATTTTGAATATTTCAAGGTTGATGAGACAAAAGCCCTGAAGAATTTCAGTGGAAATGATAGTGTAGGTCAAGAGATATTATTAGAAAGCATAAAATGCTCAAGGTCTAACTGGCCTGCTTCAGTTCTTACATTCCGAATGGTAGTAGTCTTCAATCTGGCCCTTCAGGACCCAACTTCTCATCTACTGTTACTCCAAAGAGTTAACAATTACCCCACTTTCTGATTCTTACTTGCATGTAGATCATTATACATTCTGGTTGACTTGGAACATTCGGCCTTGTTCATAAATCTACTGTGTTAGAACTTCTCTAACTTTTTTTTGGAATCCAAATATATTGTGTCTCATTCTTTATCATTGTCTATCTTTCTTGTTATTTCTTTAAAAAATTCAATGAAGTTGGCCAATCCTTACTTTCCCTTTTAAATACTCTTTCATATGTATTAATTTGACTTTTGTCTTTCCATTATTTCTTTCATGAATGATTCCATTATCTTTGCTATCATGGACTTTGAGCTAAATGGTCTATTTGCAAGGAATGAGAAAAGACCATCAATTCTGGCAAGCAAAATAAAAATATGTCATTAAATTCAAAAATTCTTGTGGAACTAGTTCCTTCATTTTAATGAATGGCTAGAACAGTATCTCCATCTTGTATAATTTTCTGGTTGGCTGGTTGGCTAATTCTGTCGGTATGTTTCCAATGTACACCATGGGATTGTAATGTTAAATTAAGTATCAAAGAAATCAGTGTTAATGACTCCACAAAGATATATTTTAAGTGAATAACCAATGAGGAAATTAATTATTACATAATTCTAACCAGCTGTACAGATGTTTATCCTAAAAACATCCTGAACGAAAGACATCAGGTGAAAAATGTATGTCTTGGAATTTAGCATATAGTTAAAGGTAAAGTAGAAGATAACGCATCATAATTCGAAGACATGAAATAGTTAGGATCTTCTAAGGCATAGATAAATATTGGGAAGAAATATTTTCCTTGACCTTTGGACCAGAAGAATCACAAATTTCCTCGAGGAAAACGTCAAGAAAAGGGCAATGGCCGCTATTAAGGGCGCACACAATAATAGCACAACTTTGTCATTTTTATGGTGGCTCAGGATGTCTGTCGTTTTACTTAATCAAGATTTATTATGTAACTGCAGTATCTTCAGGCCAGTCAGAGGTGCAGTAGTACGAAAGCAGGAGTTGAGCTCATTGTAAAGTTCTTTTCCTGTTCCCGTGTTTCCTGTGTTGAACCAAAAAAACATAATAAATAACTGATGCATCTTCCAAAAGCGTTTACATCACTGGTAAGGGAAGCTAGGTGAGAGGGTATTTCATAACTTTCTTGTCAGCAAACTGAAGAGATTGAGTACAATGTTCATCTTACTGAAACCAATGAAAAATAATAATAGATTACTCCCCATTACCCCCCCTGTGGTTTGCCTATCTGGTGATTTCCCACAGCATTTTTCAAGCAAGCAAGAAGTTGTTGTGGCATAACAAAGGAGAGAAAGTTCTATTTTGGAAATGACGTTGATGAATGAGACATTATTAAAATTCAGTGCAGTGACAAATATGTGATCCATCTACATGGATTTCATCTGTGGTTCTTACTGGCTTTGAAGATATACAGAAGCTGTATTAGACATGCCCCAGAAAACGGGCACAAGGATTGTGATGCACAATTAACTCATACCCATTCAGAGTCATGAAAGCAGAATGCTAACTTCGAGCTGCTTGCTGATTTGAATGATTGTTGTATCCAGCCAACGTTAATTGCAATGTTTGTTGACTGCATGAATCAGCAGGGAGTTCACAGTTATAGCTTCCCAGGATTACTTAAAGCTTGTTCTGAAGAAGAGTCACGCCAGACCCAAAATATAACCTCTGTTACTCTCCCCACAGATGTTTCCAAACCTTCTGAGTTTCTTTGTGTTTGTTTCAGATATCCAGCATCCACAGCATTTTATCTCTAATCACATAAAGCTAGTTTACATTGCTTGAAGAGGAGATGCACAGAAACTGGAACAGTCATTAAGAGTCATGCAGATACTGAATCTAACTTAAAATACATTGAATAATAATGAAAGAGTCAATTCCAAGGATTTCAGATGCTTCCTTGGAGTCATTGGTGGAAGAGTTTAAAAGCATTGAAATGTCCTGCATCTGGAAGGGGCAATGTGAGAAATCCTGAACATTAAACACATTATTTTGTTTTCCTTGAAGTGAGTTCATGCAGTTATCTGAAGTCACATGATTTCTACGAAGTCTTGTTCAACTGAAAGAATTCAGTACCACCAGGACTTTCAATTGTTATCACACCTAATCCTGATATTAATATATGACTCAAAACAGATCATTTTCTTCTAAATTTTCTTAAAACTCAAGCCCACAAAATAGATCTGTTTTATTCATTCAAAGGATGAAGTTATTGCTGGGTAAACCAACATTTATTGCCCATCCAAGAGGGCTGTTAAGCATCAACCACATTGCTGTGAGTCTGCATCCACATGTAGGACAGACCAGACAAGAATGGCAGTTTCCTTCCCTAAAGGACATTGGTGAACTAGTTGGGTTTTTCCCTCAACAATCAATCTGCAGTCATCAGCAGACCCCTAATTCCAGATTTTTATTGAATTCAAATTACACCACCTGCAGTGGTGGGGCTGGAACCCAGGACATTAACTGGGTCTCTGGATTAACAGTCCAGTGATAGTATCACTAGGCCATCATCTCCCCATTACAAATGAACCGCTTTCATAAAACTTCATGAAGGTGAATAATCCCAGTTGCCGTTAATGTTGGTGATAATGGGAATTGCAGATGCCGGAGAATCCAAGATAAATTAGGCCCGAAACGTCAGCTTTTGTGCTGACACTTGGCCTGCTGCTTGGCCTGCTGTGTTCATCCAGCTCCACACTTTGTTGTCATTAAAGTTGGATTTGAGGTTTGCTCTTCAGTGACCTATTCTAATCAGTTTGAAACATCTACGCAAAGCCAAACAGTTCAAAGTAAATTTATTGTTTTCCATTGCTCATCACCATGAGTATAATGGGCTATGTAGATATTCTTCTCATGAGGGTTTTACAGGATGGGAAAAGATGTGTACATTATTTTGAATATCATTTGTGCAAACTGATGAAGTTTATCAAATCCCATTAGGTCTGCATTCTGTCTTTGAATTAATCTTACAAATGGTTATGTGTAAATGTGCCAACAGTCCATTTAGTCTGACAAGATAAAGCTGTAAGAGATATGGGGTGTTACAACTGACTAACTTAACTAAATGTACATTCTCTGATTACATTATTCCCACATATCTCAACTTATCCATCTACTGGACCAGCAGTTTGGTAGATGCACTTAAAATAAATGAGTTTGTTTGGTGAAAAGACTTAAATTCAGCTCTTAAATTAAAAAAACGGATATCTTTGGACAGATTGGATGCAAGATAATACGAATATATTTTTACAAAGATACTATTGCCAATGCTTATAAGATTTTTATCAATCTATATTAATAGGTGCAAAATATCATTTTAGCTAGATTACAGAAAGTAAAAGCTTTATATGTTCAGAACCCTCTGTATTTCATTGGTGACTTTATTTTTTTTTCTCTCTGAACTATGGCAGGAGTTTAAACCAGCAGCAGAGAAACATAAATACTATGTTATGTTTATAGCCTACTGAATTAAACTCTATAACCACAATATTGGGCCGGTGATATCTCTAAAATTTAAACTAGTTGAACTAAATACAAAAAAGAAGGTTGAGCAAGGAATGTATTGCACCAGTGTCATGTGAAGGCTGGTGGACACCAGTAT
The DNA here is from genome assembly GCF_030684315.1 of Stegostoma tigrinum. NCBI lineage: Eukaryota > Metazoa > Chordata > Chondrichthyes > Orectolobiformes > Stegostomatidae > Stegostoma > Stegostoma tigrinum. The sequence continues at coordinate 30,519,892 of NC_081374.1, forward strand.
AATCCAAATCAACCACATCTTCAGTAAGAGGCTGCAGATGAGCTGGATACAATAGATGAGTTGGAGACTGAGCTTTTGCCACTGTGATGCATATGGAAAGGGTAAAATTTATCACAGGAACCAGTTACAACCCTTAGTTTAGGCACTTCAGATTTGATCGGTATCAGGGACAAGAGGTAGGGTCCACCAGAGAAACAGGAATGAAGATTCAGGAACTAGCAGTAGAAAAGCTGCTGAGCCTCCAACTACCTAATAAGGTCATGGTTTTGAGAGACTTATAGACTGCACAGGTGAGAAGAGGTAACATGAGGCAGGAGCAGACTGGTCACAACACGTTGATAGAGGAGGTCATTCAGTTGTGAGGATACCATAAAGAAATGTATTGTTAAATGTGGAAATACATCTCAGGAGATAAATATGATTTCCTGCAGTTGAGAATGTGTATCAAAAGCTGATTTGCCAGTCCAGTGTAACAGTTTATGACAGCTACCTGGGGGAGAAGAACCAGCAGTGGGAGGGGTAAGATGGGCTTATTTATTGTGGTGCATTCATGTACTAATGAGGTAGGTTGGAATATGAAAGATGGTCTGCTGAGGGAGAAGGAATAACTCGAGGATAAAATAAGAAAACAAAAGAATAAAGGCAGTAATCTTTGGATGACTAGCCCAGCCTTGAGCAAGTTGACTTTGGCAAATAAGGTTAGACTATTAAATGTGTGGCTTAAAGATTCATGTGAAAGAAGTTTTAGAAAGTTAAAGAGAATGGACAAAAACTAGTTCAGGGAGAATAATGATAACTAGAATGTATCAGGAAAGGATAATAGGAATGCATCAGAAAATAGGTTTACAGTAGCAAAAGATTGTAAAGAGGATGGAGTTAACAGCTGTCGATCTGATTAGGTGCAACATGCATAGCGTGAGAGGTGAATTGATAATATAAAGTGAAATAAATTAGCTTGATATGATAATCATTTCATAGACATGTTGTAAGATGATGAACAGTGAGGGAAATATATATAAACTTTGAAATATCTTTGGAATCTATATTATTTTATGAATGCTTGCTATGTATTTTTAAGAGGTGGAATCAATTGTAAAAGTGGCAAAAACAGAATGTCTTGTCTGTTATTTGGCGACCCATTAAACAAAAGTTATAACAAGAGGAAGGATATTAATGAATGAGGGCGGTGCAGACCACAGGAGAGAACCTCGGAGAAAAGATAACCAGCACACAAAAACAAGAGCTCTTGGAGGCATTGTGTGAATGGGCTCTGAAAGTTCAGAAACTGGAAGCCTACGTGAGTACTTCAAAGATGCAAAATGCCTGGGTGTTTTACCAGAAGTAGCTAAAGTGTGAATGTTAGTTGGCCTATCAAAAGTAAGCTCTCGGGAGCTCACCTTCATGACTGTATCATGATCTGACAAAGTGTGCCTTGGTGGTAATAATCATACCATGAAACTCACAGACGGAAGAATTTATTGCATGCACATTGACCTACACAGTATGAGTAAAGGGCATCATATTGTGGAATTGTGTGGCTACATAATTCTGAAGGCAATCCCTGAGGTTTTTTTTAAAATGGAATCTCCACAGTGTGGAAACAGGCCATTCAGACCGTCAAGTCCACTTCAACCCTCCAAAGAGCATTCGTCTAGACCCATCTCCCTACTTTATCCCTGTATCTCTGCATTTCCCATGGCTAATGCACCTAATCTACACATCCCTGACACTATGGGAAATGTAGTATGGCCAATCCACCTAGCCTGCACATCTTTGGACTGTGGGAAGAAGCTGGAGCACCCAGCAGAAACCATGCAGACATGGAGAGAAAGTGCAACCTTCACACGGGCGGTCTCTCAAGGATGGAATCAAACCCAGGTCCCTGGTGCTGGACAGCAGTAGTGTCAATGTTTTTTGTAATTACAATTAAACATTTTATTTGGGACATCATTTGCCTGCTAATTTATGTTTTAATATGAACTTGTCCTGACTTACTGATTTTCATTTTGTAAAGGTTAAAACAAAATGATTAAGAGACAGTAGGAACTGCAGATGCTGGAGAATCTGAGATAACAAGGTGTAGAGCTGGATGAACACAGCAGGCCAAGCAGCATCAGAGGAGCAGAAAAGCTCTGATCCTGTTTGACCTGCTGTGTTCATCCAGCTCTACACTATGTTACCTTAAAACAAAATGATATTGTTAATCCCAGATATCTGGGATTAATTAGGTAAATTTGATTATTTTGATTTATGGTTCTCTAAGGGGATTATAACACAATACCTTACACTATTTTTTCTGCATCTGCAATAATGATGAAGTGAGTTATCCAAGGCTGGTTTAAAGTGGGAAAATCACCACAGCAGTGGATACAATTTTCTGAATCATGCCACTGGTGGGCAAGATACTGCATGGCAAATATAAACTTGTAACTTGTGTTTCCTCCATCTTCTGTGATAAGACAGTTAAAATAGATTTTGCTGAACACAGAGTGTTATTGAAGCTGTTCATCTTGCAATATCAAGCCAAATTTTAAGTGATCATCTGAATCAGTTGCTGTTATTGCTTTACACTTTTGCATTTGTCCTGATAAGTGTGAGACAAAATGATTTGGAAGCATGTCTCTCTTTTCAGCAAGATATAGATAAGATTTATGGCTTTCATCTTCGGTATAATAAAGCATCATAATGTTTTGGACATGAAATTAAAACATCCTGCATACATATTGACGTCATGAAAACATTATAAGAGATAATAAGCCATTCAGAACAATTGTCATTAGTGGAATTTAACACTTCTGAAATATTTCTTAATGTCTATTTCAATGATTAAAGAACAAATATTACAGAATCACACAGAGAACACAGTTGGTTTTTGAAACACAACACCGTTGCTATAAAAGCAAATTGACCACAACTTGTTTAGATTCAACTTATGCAGATTTAGAATGCTCATTTCTTTATTGTGCAATGAGTACAGTGTCTTGGCAGATAGCATTAAAATGGATAATTGAATTATTTGTCTATTTCCTACCAGGTATCAACAATGGAATTTTGCCATGCTCCACTACCTGGGACATTCAGAATCAATCACTGATATTTGATGACTTTGATTTCATATGATAGCATAATAGATGCATTTTATTTCTGAAACCAACTTCTTCTCATTCCTTGAATTTTCACTATTGCTCAATCATCATGCATAATTTCTAACCCTATTTCAATATCAATTACATGTGCAATAATAACACACACTTTTCAGAATATTAAGATGATCAATTAGCTTAAAGCCATGTGCTATGATCAACCTGGATCTGAGACTTTTTTTCCCTTTTATTCTTCACATTCCTAAATCTACACACTCCTGAGAGCAGTAAAAAAAACTTCCTCCAACTGCTTGTTCTGCCCCGAGTCACCGAAGAAAATATGCTACTTGATTAACAATTCTTTCATTGTTCGGTCACGTCATTTGTGACTTGCAAATGTAAGTCTGAAAATGCCTGGCAACCAATGTAGTTGGAGTTGTTTATAACGCAATAATACTGAGATGAACACTGACAATAGTACTTACCAAGCACACCAGCCTGAAACTCTAACCTTTTCACCATAATCCTATGCTAAGGGGTCCTTTGAGATTTTTCACTCAAACTTTGCCTCGAAGCAAGTGATGCACAAATTTAGTTGACCAAACTGTTTTAGTTCTACCAGTTCAGAATATATCATTATTTATGCTACGTTTGCAGAATATACTGTGTGAATGAATGATAATTGTGTCAAAAAAGCTGAGAAATTCAGTGAGTCTTGACATCTGAAAGTGTCATGCCACTCACATTTCCTGGCCTGTTGAACTTATGGCTTATAATGACACACTGCTTTTAGTGTGGTGAAATCACATTCTACCTATTAACTTCCTTAGTCACTTCAATGTCTGTTTGAAAGGAAATTATGTATTTTTTTAAATCTACCAGCAGAATAAAAATTTGTAATGTTCAGGAGTTGACAGGTGGCTGCTTGGTTTGAGAAAAATTGAAGTTGATTGGCATACAAGGCCAAAGGCAAGCCAATATTCCTCAATGTAAATGAGTAGTTAATATATGTAAAGCAGACATAGGTGTGAAATGTTAGAACATATCATAGTAAAGCACAGCTGAACACTTACACAGTTGATCACTGCAAATCAAACACAATTTGCCTTCTAGGCACCTTGTATAATAAAGTGTAATGTAACAGCATCATATTTAGAATATTATAAATATAAATCTTATGCTTTAGCTTCTTGCATTGCTACTCCTTTTAAATTTGTGACCATCATTCTCAATCTTAACCATGCCCTTCAATTTCATTCTATCCACAAGTTTTAATATTGTACTTCTAATTTCTACCATCAAATCATGAAGATGAATAATGAGTTTTGTTCCAACATAGAATATTGCAACTCTGCAAAAGACATCTTTGGATCAGGGAAAGCAGATTTTAATAAAATAATGCAGGATCCAGCCAAGATTCACTGGGAACGGATGGGTCGACAGGGGACCAGTGGCGGGAAGGGCATTCAAAAAGGAGTTTGAGAGAGTATGGATCCAACATATACGTTTTAGAAGAAAGCATAGGAAGAATAAATTAATGGAACCCCAGATGCCTAGAGCAATTCAGGGCCGGAAGGATAGAAAGGCTTTTAGCAAGTCTAAAGGGAGCAATTCAGCTGTAGCCCAAGAGGAATATAGGATATGTAAGAGGGAACTAAAATCAATTATAAGAGCTAAGAGGGGTCATGAAAAAACACAGACTTGCAAACAGAATTAGGGAGAATCTTAAGATATTTTATAAATACATTAACGAGGAGAGATTAGCTGAGAAAAGTATGGGGTCCATTACAGACCATGGAGGCAATCTCTGTGTGAAGCCACAGGATATTGGAAGGGTCCTAAATTAATATTTCTTTAAGGTCTTCACTCTGGGAAAGGAGAACATAGGTATATAATTCAAGAAAATGGACTGTGAAGAACTTGCACAGTTTGTCATGGGAAATAAGGAGGTATTAGAGGTCTGTCGGGCTTAAAAACAGACAAATTCGCTGGCCCAGATGAATTGCATTCCAGGCTGTTGTGGGAGGCAAGGCAGGAAATTGCAGGAACTCTGATGCACTCTGGCTTTAGCAGAAGGGTGAGAGGATTGGTGGATGGTTAATGTTACACTTTTCAAGAAAGATGGTAGAAATGAACTCGGAAATTACAGACCAGTGAGTCTCATGTCAATGGTGCAGAAACTATTGGAGGAAATTCTGAGGGAGAGAATTGATATCCACAATGAAAAGTCTGGGTTAGTCAAGGACAGTGAGCGTTGCATTGTCAGAGGGAGGTCATGCCTGACAAATTTGTTGAATGTTTTGAAAATGTGATCAAGTGTGTGGATGAGGGAAAATCAGTTAATGTAGTTCATACGGATTTTAGCAAAGTTTTTGATGAGGTATCACATGGGAGACTGATAGAGGAGGTTAAAGCATATGGAACTGAGGGAATCTTAGAGAGATGGAACAGAAACTGGCTTAGTAAAAGGAAACAAGGGGTAGTGGTAGAAGTATGTTTGAGTGATTGGAGGCCAGCATCCAGCCATGTACCCCAAGGATGACCACAGGGATCCTTATCGTTTGTTATATGCATAAATAGTATAGATGAAAACGTGAAGTGGAATATTAACAAATTTACAGAAGACACCAAGATTGGTAGCGTTGTTAATAGTGAAGAAGATGGTGGTAGATTAGAGGAAAATATAGGTGGATTGGTCAGATGGGCAGGCCAGTGGCAGATGGTATTTAACCCTGACAAGTGTGAAGTGATGCACTTTGAAAGAAGAAATGAAATGAGGGAGTATCTAAAGAATGACAGAATGCTGGGTAGCTCCGACTTTCAAGGGGTTCTTGGGGGAATTATGCACAGATCCTTGAAGTCGGTGGAACACACCATCAGGATAATTAAGAAGGCATATTGGACACTTGCTTTCATCAGTCATGGCACAGAGTGTAAGATAATGTTTAAGTTAAACACAGCATTGGTTAAGCCATAGTGGAATACAATGTGTAGTTTTGGTCACTACAGGAAGGATGTGATAGCACGAGAAAGGGTGCAGATGAGGTTCACCAGGATGTTTCCTGGGACGGAGAAATTGAACAATAAAAAGAGACTAGATAGTCTTTTTTTTTCCTGAGAGCACAGAAGGCTGAGGGGGGACATGATTTGTGGTGTATAAGTATAGGATGGGTATGGATGGGTTAAGTAAGGAGTAGCTGTACCCCTTGGTTGAGATCAATCATAAGTGGTTGTTGTTTTAGGGTAAGGGCCAGGAGATTTAGAGAGGATTTGAGAAAAAAAAAATCACTCAGAGAAAGGTGGGAATCTGGAGTGTAATGCCTGGGAAGGTAATGGAGGCTGTAAACTTCACAACTTATAAAAAATATTTGGATGAGCACTCAAAATATCTTGATATTCAAAGGTATGGGACAAGTGCTGGAAGTTGGGATTAGATTACCTTTAGTGGTAGTTATTGTCAGCACAGACTCAAAGGGCCAAAGGGCCTTTGCTGAACTGGTTTGACATGTTAATGACTCTATGATATCACTTCCCAACTTCTTCCAGTCCAAGTACCAATCGTTAACTTTTACTCTCTGTATTCTATTTTGCATCCAGATTGTCAGTCATTTTACTCTAATCTCCTGACTCCATGAGCTCTGATTTTATTTCTGAATTTACTATGCAGTGGTTTAGTGAACCTTTTGTCTAGAGTGCATCCTTCATTATTGGAGGACAGGTCTTCTTTCCTTCACATCATCCTGTTTGAATTCTAGAATATTATCAATAAATCTGATGGCAGTTAAGTGAGTGTCATCTACAGCGCAGGAAATTGGCAAAGGGGACCTCCTTCCATTGTGTTGTGGATAAAACTACAGACCCTGAATCAGCTGCTTTCACTTACTGTCAGCTATGGATATCATGCGAATGCCAGTCGGTGCTCAAAAGCTGATGTATCAACAGTAATATAAGCACATTGAAATCTGAGGAATAAGCACTCATCTGTGTGCAGCAAAATACTTTCAACAAATCATTTACTCTCTGATTTACACCACTGATAAGTAACATTTTAGGCTATAGCTTTAAAATAGTAATCTGGCCTTTTTAGTAGTATTATTTTACAATTGCAAAGGGTTAGCAATTCCTAAATATAATTAGGTCTCAAAGCATTCAAGAGATAGCTTTTCAATATTGAAATGTAATTATTTCTACAGAAATGTTTCTTAAATAAAGAAATTGATTTAAATTAATTCAGATTTATTAAAGTCAACAAGCTGACCTTTACTCAAATAAATTATTACAGTGGTAATAATATTTTAATACACACAATAGCCAATATCATTCTTAATATATACCTTTAAGTTCAACAGGGCATAAGTTGAATCATATTAAATACTTCAAGTGGAGGTTACCACCAAAGATGAAAGAAGCAGGGAAGAAGACGAGTCAAGAATTAATGATTAAGAAAGGACAGCCTTTGGTTTTATAAGCATCCATGTTCAACACCGAAGGCAAAAGTGAGGATGGTGAGGAAGTTAATTATTCAGGGCTAAAGAATAATGAGTTTTAACATCAATACAGTGAGGAAGAATACTTGAAATACCATTTGAGATCCTGAAAAGCAAAGACATATATAGATACAATTAACTACTTTGACTTTCATAGATTGATGCCACTCAGCTTTATGGCTTTCTGTTATATTGATGCTAAATACATGCAGATTCTTTTTTTTTTCTTTTGAATGTCCTGCCTTTTCAATTAGAGTCTTTGGTCACCTAGTCAGTCAGCAATTATGAAAATATTTAAGTGAGACCTTCAGAAATCACTTACAACCTATCTAGAGCACTTAGACCCATAGAGTCATAGAGCTGTACAGCATGGAAGCAGCCCCTTTGGTCCATGCCACCCAGCAATAGTAAACAAATCCAGTACCATTTGCCAGCATTTGGCCCATATCCCGCTGAACCCGTCCTATTCATATACCTGTCTAGATCCCTTTTAAATGTTGTAATTGTACCAGTCTCCCCCACTTCTTCTGGCAGTTCTTTCCACACAATCACCATCCTCTGCATGAAAACATTGCCCCTTAGGTCCCTTTTAAATTTTTCCCCTCTCACCTCAAACTTATGCCCTCTAATTTTGGACTCCCCAACTGTGGATAAAAGACGTTGTCTATTTACCGTAATCATGCCCATTTTATGAACCTCTAACATCACAACTAAGCCTCTGACATTCCATGGAAAATGTCCCCAGCCTATTCAGCCTCTCCTTATAGCTCAAACCCTCCAATTCTGGTAACGTCGTTGTAAGCTTTTTCTCAACTTTTTCAAATTTTGCAACACCAAGAGTGGCCTAACCAATGTCCCGTACAGCTGCTACATGACCTCCAAACTCCTATACTCAATGCACTGACCAATAAAGGCAAGCATACCAAATGCTATCTTCACTGTCCTATCTACCTGTGACTCCACTTTCAAGGAACAATGAACCTGCACTCCAAGGTCTCTTTGCTCAGCAACACTCCCCAGGATCTTCCCATTATGCGTACAAGTCCGACCCTAATTTGCCATTCCAAAATGCAGCACCTCCTATTTATCTCCCACTTATCAGATGACAATAATAATGTCATTCTTCCAATTCACCCTTCAAGTCTGAATAGTTATTAACTTTCATACTACTCATAACTTCCTACCATTGGCCACAGGATATTAAGTTCCACAATAGAGCAAATTCTTCTGGTTTAACTCCACAACAACAATGGGACCAATGGAGATTCATCTAATTAATTTCACTGAAAATCTTCTGTAGCCTTTTACAGCTGATTGCTCCCTCCCAGATCTTGCTTTTTGCTCCACAAACACACACTAAAGATTTATATTCATTTTTGCAGTCTCCAGGCTCCCAATTTATGCTCCGAATGTTATAATGCTATTTTTGGGTGTACAATCCACATGTAGAATGTTCACTTTCTACAATAATACCTTTTGAGATTCACTTGATCAGATTCCACATAAATAAAACTAACATTTAACGGCAGATATGAAAAAAAACTCAAAGTATTACTAGACATGGATGCACATCCCAAAAGACCAGAAATACGGGAAGAACAGAAGTGTTTTGAAGGAATTAAGTTTGTACTTGTCAAATAAGAATCCTGGGGTTATGGAAAGTGAGCTGCAAATTTAGATAACAAGATAAGGATATTTTCAAGGACACTAAAATTATAGATAAGGTTAGAAAGGCCGTTTATTATTCTTGTGAGAAGAATACTGACTGACTAATATGTAAGTCTTTCCTCTGCTCTCCACAACTTGCTGACATTTTTTGTTATATGAAAGAAAACAAATCTTTGCAAAGGTCAATGAACGGGTCTCTGTGAAAATCAATGGCCTATGTTATAAATGGTTACATTAATCTTAGCAGCTTACAGCAAATAGAAAGTGGGCTGACATGCATTCAATTGTCTTATTGACATATAGTTACATTGTTGTGACAAAATGAAAATACAATTATTTCACATTATTACAAATCACAGCAAAATTCTATAAACTAGTTGTTAAGATATTAGGAAAATCCTCTTTCACTGTGTCACCGTATGTCATAAAAATGAAGAAAAATCTGCCAATTGCAGACTGCAGGACAATTCCTTTTTCTTCATTCATGGATTATGGATGTTGCTGACTGAGCCATCCCTAATTGCCCTTGAACAATATGCCAAAGTCAGTGGTTAATTTACTCCTGCCCACTATTTTATACATAAGCTGGGAAACATCAAAAACTTTGGAAACTATTCACCCATTAGAACGAAAGAAATGAATTATTTACTAACAAATTCATCAGAGTACAAATGCTGCAGAGGCTATGGTTGAAGTTTCATGACTAGGAGTGAAAGGCCAATGTTCAGAATAGAGCATAGAATATGTAGTTTTCTTTGCTGCCTGACAGCGATCTTATCAAGCCCACAGATTGGTGGTTACCATTGATCTGGAAAAAATTACCACCAAAGATTTAGCACTCTCCGTGATATGGACGTCCGTTCAGTTAAGGGGATTGCTTGTTGTCCAGCAACAGTGATGTCTGAAGTTAGGTGACTGTATCCTGTCCCTTGAGTCAAGATTGATGTTGATTCAGGATAATGAGTTTCTTCTGTGGGTCCTCTTGTAATTGAACAAGTTGATTCTAAACGCATAGACCTTTAGGCACATGTTGCAGGATGTCCTATGGAGTTGTGGGAACTTGTTTTGCCTCGAGTTGAAGATAATATGGCACTAACATTGATGCTACAATGCTTCATGGCTTGCTTCACTGTGTCATTTCAGCATTTTCTTTTTCTCCCTCTGGAATATTTGCTATTTCAGAGATTTTTTTTGAAAGGACCTGCTTGTGCAGAACTATTTAGTCTCCAGTCCACTGAAACTGATTTTGTAAGGATTTTACCTGAATGGTTGTGAAATGTGGTTTCAGGAAGAGTTTGAGCATTTGTTCAACATTACTTAATTTGGAAGATATGACTGAAGAATTGTTAATGAGCTATCCTCAGCTAACACACATTTCACATCTCGTGGTGTACATGTGTGCAGTGACAACAGCTGCTCTATAACTAGGGTTTCTGTTGACTTGTAGATGTCTTTGGTGTTAAACATATGCTTTGTTGTTTGTAGAAGGCTGAGTTGGGTTAGCTGATATCATGTTCGCTCTCTTCTTCAAAGATGGCATTTTTCAGAGAGGAGACTGCCAAGAAGCATGCAGTGTTCAACATATTCTGGAACCTCTTCTTCAATACATATGGGTGATGAACTATCTGGCTGTTTTGTGGATTGATATTTAACGATTTGTTTGTCATTATTCAAGGACAGGTGAGTTTCTTGTAAGCAGGTTTGAAAACATCGATATTAGCTTGCAGATCTTGTGCATAGTGGGCAATGTAACACTGCAATCAGCCACAAACAGCAGATCATCATTACCTGTGATAATCATTTTAGTTTTAGTATGAAGGTCACTGAAGCTAAAGAGTCTACAGTCTAAGCAGCAGTTAATACGAGTAGGCAATCAGAGTGAAATATTCTCACAGAGAGCAACTAGTGAGTAAATTATACTGAATATTCTTGAATTTAATTTACACATGGGGATGAAACAAATGATTGGAGTATACTTATGGTAAAAACTGGAATATCAAACAAACTGCATAAAACTGTAACAGAGGTAGAAGGAACTGCCAAGCAGGTCAAGCAGCATCAGAGGAGCAGGAAGGCTGATGTTTCAAGTTCACACCTTATTGCATAAAACTGTAGTTTTGTTTTCAAGTAGTATTTTGGCTTTCCACAAACGTAAAATTATTTTCCAAGGCTAAGCACTTTCTCATCAGCAATTATAAACAAATTAAGCTGCTAAAGAACTTCAGAGATAACAAGGTGTAGAGCTGGATGAGCACAGCAGGCCAAGCAGCATCATAAAGAGCAGGAAATGTAAAAGGGTGAGTTCTTGTCATTTCAGTGATTTCTACTTTGACAGTGCAACCCGTAGATAAGCATTGAATCACTGAGAGCATCTTCAGGGTTTCTGTGTTTGAGTGTACATTTCATGATAGTATTGGTGGTGAATGCTGATCCTTGTTTCATTATCACTACTGCGAGATTTGGCCGCATGGAAGAGAAAATTTGAAGATACTCCTTTGGTTGAACAGACCCATGTTTAGGTTAGAGAGTAGAATGTACAGTTTTATTTACTGCCTGACCTTTACTTTATCAAGCCTGGGAATTGGTTCACTTTCTTTTACATCGGCTTGAAGCCGAATACATTCCCCATACCAAAGCTGCACTTTCATATTGTAGATGAAAATAAAGGTCAAGATTGCCTCCAAGTCACAGATCCAATCCAGGGTATCAGTCATACATTGAATTGAATTAAATCATAGAATCTCTACTGCGGGGAAGCCAGCCATTCAGACCATCCATCCTGTATTAACTCTCCAAAGGCCATTCCAGCCAGACTGATCCCCTACGCTATCCCTACATTTCTCAAGACTAATTCATCTAGCTGGCACACCCCTGGACACTACAGGCAAGTTAGTGTGGTTTATCCACCTCAGTTGCACATCTTCGAACTGTGGGAGGAAGCCCACGCAGACAATGGGAGAATGTGCAAACTCCACACAGACAGTCGCCCGAGGCTGCAACTGAACCCAGGTCCCTGGTGCTGAGAGGCTGCAGTGCTAAACACTGAGCCACTGTACTACCCAACTGTGCCCTTTCCTCTGAGCCAGGCAGCTGAGCTCAAGTTCCATCTGCTCTGGAGGTGTGTAATAACATATTTGAACATGTCGGTTGGAAAATATCGCAAGCATTGAGGTTTTTACAGGGATGTTCTCTTCATTGCAATGTAGACAAGTCCCTCAAACAAACGGGAACAGTCAGCAAAGTATTGAAGATGGAGAGGCCCTCCAGCTTTAGAAGAGCAGCAAGGTGAAATGGAAGGAAAAGAACAGAGAGGGTGCTTCAACATGGAGACTATTCTTTCCAATGTTATGAAACCATTAACTATAACAAAGATTCAGTATTCAGGCCACCAATGTGTGATGGATCTCCTTTACAGGGTCATCTATGACTTCTCCTGCACTCAGATACTCAATGACCATCTTTGAGCTTGTTTTGAGCAATAGACTCCCAACATGCCACCGGATGGCTGGCCTCTGCCAGTGTGGTAACTTGGAGGCAGACTGATCTGACAATGCCTGCATTGTGACCAGAGATAATGGGAACTGCAGATGCTGGAGAATCCAACATAACAAAGTGTGGAGCTGGATGAACACAGCAGGCCAAGCAGCATCTTAGGAGCACAATAGCTGATGTTTCGGGCCTAGACCCTTCATCAGAAAAGGGGATGGGGAGAGGATTCTGAAATAAATAGGGAGGGAGGGGGAGTTGGGCTGAAGATGGATAGAGGAGAAGATAGGTGGAGAGGAGAGGATGAGTGGGGAGGTAGGGAGGGGATAGGTCAGTCCAGGGAGGATGGATAGGTCAAGGGGGCAGGATGAGTTTAGTAGGTAGGAAGTGGAGGTGCGGCTCGAGGTGGGAGGAGGGGATAGTTAAGAGGAAGAACAGGTTAGGCAGGCTGGGATGAGCTGTGCTGGTTTTGGGATGCAATGAGGGGAGGGGAGATTTTGAAGCTGATAAAATCCACAATGACACCATTGGGTGACAGGGTTCCCAAGCGGAATATGAGTTGCTGTTCCTGCAACCTATGTGTGGCATCATTTTGGCACTGCAGGAGGCCCAGGATGGCCATGTCATCTAAGGAATGGGAGGGAGAGTTGAACTGGTTCACAACTGGGAGGTGCAGTTGTTTACGCAAAGCAGTCCCCAAGCATCCGGTAGGTTTCTCCAATGTAGAGGAAGCCACACCGTGTACAGCAGATGCAGTATATCACATTGGCAGATGTGCAGGTGAACATCTGCTTGATGTGGAATGTCATCTTGGGGCCTGGGATGGGAGTGAGGGAGGAGGTGTGGAGGCAGGTGTAGCACTTCCTGCGGTTGCCGGGGAAAGTGCCGGGTGTGGTGGGGTTGGAGGGGAGTATGGAGCGGACAAGGGAGTCGCAGAGAGAGAGGTCTCTCCTGAAGGCAGACAAGGGTGGTGTTGGAAAAATGTCTTTAGTAGTGGGGTTGTATTGTAGATGGTGGAAGTGTCGGAGGATGATGTATTGTATTCGGAGGTCGGTAGGGTTTTATGTGAGGACTAGGGGGATTCTTCCGGGGCGGTTGTGGGAGACACGGTCGAGGGCGTTCTCGACCACTGGGAGGGCAAAGTTGCAGCCCTTGAAGAATGAGGACATCTGGGATGTGCGGGAGTGGGATGCCTCATCCTGGGAGCAGATGCAGCGGAAGCAAAGGAATTGGGAATAGGGGATGGAATTTTTGCAAGAAGGTGGGTGGGAGGAGGTGTATTCAAGGTAGCTGTGGGAGTCGGTGGGCTAGAAATGGACATCTGTTTGTCGGTGGATGCCTGACATGGAGACAGAAAGGCCCAGTAATGTAAGGAATGTGTTGGAGATGTTCCAGGTGGCCTTGAGGTTGGGGTGGAAGGTGTTGGTGAAATGGATGAACTGTTCGAGCTCCTCTTGGGAGCATGAGGCGGCGCTGATACTGTCATCAATGTAACCGAGGAAGAGGTGGGGTTTGGGGCCTGTGTAGGTGCAAAAGAGGGATTGGTCCACATAACCTGACTGGGAAAACATTTCAATGTGCTAACAAGGATAAAATCATAGAGGTGTCTCCATAGTTCTCAGCGAAGCGAATACATTAATAAGCTGGTCTCATTCCCATGAGAAACTCGGCAAAACTTCAAAGAGCAAAAGCATAGTTACTGTTAAAAATATCTTCAAAGACCCAAAAACATTAACTAAATTTAGAATAAAAATTAAGCTTTGACGAAGAAGAGGTTTTACTGGTCTTTCAATGTAATTCATTCAAACACAAAGAGTAGTTGATTTTCAGTACCTTAGCTGTCTTATGTTGTTTGGGCTGCTTAGTGTCAAATTTTGTGTTTTAAACTATTATATAAGAAGTAGATAGATTTTCTATGGAGGTTTTAATATAATTACGGTATACTTTAACCTTTTTATTATTTTGTCACAAGTAAATGACCTCAGGATTCACCAAGTTGTGTTAAAGCACCATATCCTGTTTAATTATCACTCAGGAAAATTTACAAAATTTATTTTCAAGAAGTGCATTTTATCTTAATTTTAATGTTTGTGATACTTTCTATAGCCTCGTCAATTTTATGAACCAACTTCAGATCATCACTGATTGATTGCAAGCATGCATTTTATTGACAAAAATATATTGCTGTTAACACATGCATTTCACTGTTTGGGCTAACACTATGTTACAGGCCATAAGTTCCAACCTCAAAAATGTTGTAAATACAGGTACATTTATATTTAAAACATGTTTCATTCAAACACCAACAGCAATAATAAGGCATTATAGATACCTATTTCTATGAAACAATCAACTGGGCACATTCTCTTCCCCAAGATTACTTGTTTATCCTCAGGTTTAATTAGTTGTCATTGGTACTGTGTTATAACTGCAATTTAATTAGAAACTGCTTGATGGCCAGATTATATAGAACAGAAGAAATCTAAATATAAATGGCTTCACTGAGTCACAAAAGATGCAGCATTACTGCATTGCTGGAAAAGCTCAGCAGGTGTGGCAGAATCTGTGGAGAGAAATCAGAATTAACATTTCAGTTTGAGTGACCCTTCCTCAGAAATAATCATATTACATTTGTTGTATTCATTTGTTTAGTGTCTGTCTGTTGACTGTACACCACGAGGTGTGCTGATACTCCAGCCTGTGGATGTGGTTACAAAGAAACTGAATCAAGCAAGATACCGATTGGTATGCTGAAAGCATCTGTAATCGGAATGGGGTTCACAAAAGGAGCTGGGTGACAGTTATCACTGCAATGTATAAAGCCCAATATCCGACCATAAACAGGAAGAAGAGTTCAAGATATTGGTTGCAGCACCTGTCCTTTCTTGGCTGGAAAATCCACGCATGTAATGGGATCACTGAATACAGTTATTCTTAGCTACCACATTGTAACAGATGTGCATGATCTGAATGACTCAAAAGATGGCAATACTTGTGCATTACCTCAGAGCAGAAAGCCAGCGAGTATTCAAGTATCTGACAGAAGGCATGTCTAATTTGATGCACTGGCAAGTGTTCTCGGCCAGGAAAAAACAAATTGAATGATAAATATTCTGCCTAGGATTGTAAGGAAATTCTAAATCCTGAAGACAATACATGACAGCATGGCAACAGTTGGTTTCCACATGTGCACTTAGCACACTAATCATCAAATTAACTTGAGCCCAACAAATTGAGAAACATCAATTCCATGAATTGATAAGGTATACTAATAGAGGATGGAGCATTCACAATGGTTAGATCAGCTTGATTAGTACAACTTCGAAGTATCTCACAGATTCACATGACCCAAATAGCTTAGCCATACCACTACGACAAATACCTTTGTGATAATGAAGCAACTTGCAACATTGAAGACAAGATGATCTGAGTGGTTTTGATTGCAACTACAAATCTTGTTAACCAAGAGAGGAAGCAATGAGTTTGCAGTGTTTGCTGACAACTGTATCACGCACAGAATTTGAGTTGTTACACTGCAAGCACAATGGAAATGTCTATTATACAGAACGTTCAGGTGATGTTGAGGTGAAATAATAATCCCATGAAGAAAACTGGTGGCCAGCAACAGATTGCTGCATCAAAGAGTTCATTAGAAACTGCATAGATTGTGCATCTGGTGAAAAATAAGTCAAACCATTTCTTACACTTCTGCAACCGACTGTATGGCTTGCAAAAGAACAAGCAGCTGCGAGCAATCACATTTTTTGCTTGTCATTCATGCTCTATATACAATTTCCAGCTATTTGCTATAACAAATCCTATAGCTATTACTTCAGTCATTGACATTTTCAAAATGTTGTTTACAGAATGAAGTTTGCTAGAGATCATCACGACTGGCAATGGACCTCAATTTTGTTTTAGGTAGTTAATGGGGCCCGAGAAGGGTCCACAATTTACTGCCGTCTAAAATTGTATTCCAGCCTGTCGGGGTGAAATAACTAAATGAATCACTCAACACCCAGGTCCACTCCCAGCATTAATGAGTTTATTGATTTACACTGGTAAGAAGAAAGCCTCTGGCACCCCAGAGACTTCTCCACTGAACAAAGAAAAACATGCACATTTTATACATTTGTTTTTAACCAGCCTCTGATGGATACAAATCAGTTATAATATTAATTGACTATGTACGCATCCAATCAGTTAATCATGTGACTGAGTGATCAGCCTATGGACAGCTTTACATCATCCCATGATCTCATGATACTTACCAGACCATTTTGTCACTCATCTTTGGGTCCTCACGATAACTCAACCACACTCCAGGCTTTAGCTCCTTTGTGAGTTAAATCGTACCCACCTGCTAATTGCAAGAGGGATTTTCCTATCTGCCTTATACTGAGTAGCTATGAGAATGCAGTTAAATCCCCAAAATTCCTGTTAACTTAAAACTCCTTTTTTGATGTAACTGGTTAACTGATGTGGGCCTGATCCTTCCCTTCTTATTCCATGCTGAATACTGGAGTTTTGATCAGCCTGGTAGGAGGTTTCTATCAGCATTTCTCAATGATGCTCCTCACCAAACTGTCTCTACACAGGGAGCTGCTGCATTTTGCTTCTATTCAACAGTACCCTTCTGTATGCATTTCACAAAACCCTTTGTGTATTATTTCAATCTTGTTGCCTTGGAGAAAATCCTCCTGTGAAGACTTCAATGACACAATTCTTTTTAACTTCGAGGATCAGACTGTGAAGCTGCTTCTTCAGCTGAATATCTTCCTCAATATTTTAAATCAACTGAGAATCACTTTCAGCCATTATGTGCTGCTTCAGCCATTGGACAGTCCTAATATAGCCCACAATCAAATGGTAGCATTCAGGAAAGTGATCAATAGTCTCAAATCTAGAAAGTAAACAGTTTGATTAATTCATCAATGTTCCACCTTATATAAACTGAGCCATTCCACACTCTCTGACTGGAAAAACATCAGATGAACATTTTGTCACATTTACGAATCATTTCTAAGCTATCACTGAACCATCAAGAATATCAGAGTGAAAGCAGAAGAAATTACAAAGCATCAAAGTTCAAAAACATGTACAAGAAACCATGTTGTGAAATTATAGATTGGGCTTGCATCAAACATTGAAATCACAAACATCTCCAATTTGCATTATCTCTATCTGGATCAAAGTAAATCAAGTGCTAGCTCAGCACAATGCAAAGTGACAATACATGATGCTAGATATCCATAAACCAGGATTTTCAAGGACAATAATGCATTTCTGATACGCAACTGCGGTCTCCATAATTTACATCATCGAAGTAATCACACAGAATGGCAACCTCAAATTTGTAGACATCAATGCCATCATTACTGACCTTTATAACGAAAAGAAATGTCTTTGTTTCGAGAAAACAGATATTCTTCACTCTGTAAAACAACTTGTCATGCATACATATGCTTGTTGTTTAGGATGGCTTTAAATAAGTTCCTTTAGTCTTACAGGGCCAGGAGATGGCGGAAGATGTTCTATTCAATTATTCATCAATTGTTTGTGTCTGGTGGCTGTTCAGACAAACAAGTAGGAAGTGGTGCAGGCATCTTATAGGATCCATTGCCATTTGGAATCTGCCAAATGTCTTCTATTTGGATACTTTGAGGTACAAAAAACAACAACATCACATATATGAAGGCTCAACCAAATTTTCATCAATTTGAATTTTACCTAGTAACAAGACCAAAGCCTATGTTAATAAACTTGCTGCTATATTTGTACATAATTTTCTGCAGTTAGCATACCTTAAAATAGATATCCTGAACTTATTTATTTTTAAAATTTATTAATATTTTTCAAATAATATTTAAAATTACTGCTTTGAATCTATTTGAAAAGTGACTGCACCACAGTCAAGAGCATTGAGAATAACGTCAGTCTTGTTTAACCAATGTTATGAAGGTGATGGAGTCTCATTCAAATTATTGGATTTTATTTAGAACTTTCATTATTGAGACTATAATTCCAAAGTATTATAAATAACACATCTGAAGGAGATATTTAGTTCAAATGTGACATCTTATCATTGTAGGAATAATCAAGCAGATTTGTGAATCTTCCCACCCCTGTTTTGTGGTGAAGAAAAGAGAAATGAAAGGAATAAATAACAGCATTTTACTGGCAGATATTTAAGCAGATCATGAATCAAATATTTCTTTGGCAATAACCTTATTTCACCTTAATTCTCTACCAGGTAAATGGTTGCTCTCTCCATCATTTGACTTCTGAAAGATCGCATTTGCTTTAAGTCAAAATCCCCAGTATTTGCCTCAACATCTGTTGTTGCATCAAAGAAATGACCAGATGGGTGATGAGGCACAGATGCACTTCAGTGCATTGTGGATGTTGGCACTCTCTTGTTCTTTGCAGTGAAATCCCCTACAGTATGCTCCAGCTGAATTTTTCTACTTTTAGAAGTAACATTTTAATTAAACAAAGCCACTTTGTTCAGTTGAAGGTTGTGTAATGCTATGATACACAGGCATAATATGTACTCATGTACACAGAAACACAGCTTATGGGATTCAGGGCTTAGTGACCTAGAATACAAAAGCAAAAGAAATGATAGCCATTAACAATCACAGGATCAAGTACACATCAAATTCTTGGCCTTCATTTTAACAAGGATGAGCAAGCCTTAGATAGGATGCAGGAGAGATTTACAAGAATTGTTCCAAGGAGAAGGGACTTCATTTGCTTGGAAGGACTTGAGAAGCTGGAGTTATTCTCTTGAGGTTTTGCATAAGATTGAAATCATGAAGAGCCCAGACATAGTAGATAGAGAGAAATTGTTTCCTCAGTCAGAAGCATCAAGAAGCAGAAGCCATCAGTTAAGATGGTTGATAAATGAAACAATATTTATGGAAGGAAAATTTGTTTTCTGCGCAATTTGTTTTTCAGATCTGGCATGCACTACCTCAGCATGCAGTGAAGACATGTACAAAGTGAGACTTTCAAAGGGATTGAATAATCATCTGAAGTGAGAAAAAAATTGAAGGACTATGAGTGAGGGAGTGAGATTAGCTGAATTAATGTTGTAAAGGTGCTTTATGGACACAAGGAGCCTTCCTCTGCACTGTGCAGATGTATCAATTTTTATATCCACATATATATTATACAGCTTCTTACATTCAGTTTATAGATGGGACCTGCTTGTATGCATTTTTTTTTGCAGGTTCTATTGAGAGGATTACTATTACAGAGTCATTAGACAATAGACAACAGACAATAGGTGCAGGAGTAGGCCATTTGGCCCTTCGAGCCAGCACCATCATTCATTATGATCATGGCTGACATCCACAATCAGTATCCTGTTCCTGCCTTATCCCCATAACCCTTGATTCCACTATCTTTAAGAGCTCTATCCATCTCTTTCTTGAATGTATCCAGAGACTTAGCCTCCAATGTCTTCTGGGGCAGAGCATTCCATATATCCACCACTCTCTGGGTGAAGAAGTATTTCCTCAACTCGATTCTAAATGGCCTACCCCTGATATTTAAACTGTGTCCTCTGGTTCTGGACTCACCCATCAGAAACATGCTTCCTGCCTCCAGAGTGTCGAATCCCTTAATAATCTTATACGTCTCAATCAGATCCCCTCTCATCCTCCTAAATGCAAGAATATTGCCATTCCAGGAATGGACCTTGTGAACCTACTTTGCACTCCCTCAATAGCAAGAATGTCCTTCCTCAAATTTGGAGACCAAAACTGCACACAATACTCCAGGTGCGGTCTCACCAGGGCCCTGTACATCTGCAGAAGTGCCTCTTTGCTCCAACACTCAATTCCTCTTGTTATGAAGGCCAGTATGCTATTAGCTTTCTTCACTGCCTGCTGTGCCTGCATGCTTGCTTTCATTGACTGATGTACAAGAACACCCAGATCTCGTTGTACTTCCCCTTTACCTAACTTGACTCCATTTAGATAATAATCTGCCTTCCTGTTCTTGCCACCAAAGTGGATAACCTCACATTCATCAGCATTAAACTGCATCTGCCATGCTTCCGCCCACTCACCTAGCCTGTCCAAGTCACCCTGTGTTCTCATAAGATCCTCCTCACACTTCACCGTGCCACCCAGCTTTGTTTCATCAGCAAATTTGCTAATATTACTTTTAATGCCTTCGTCTATATCATTAATATATATTGTAAACAGCTGTGGTCCCAGCACCGAACCTTGTGGTACCCCACCGGTCACCACCTGCCATTCCGAAAGGGACCCGTTTATCGCTACGCTTCTCTTCCTGTCAGCCAGCTAATTTTCAATCCAACTCAGTATTTTGCCCCCAGTACCATGTGTCCTAATTTTGCGCACCAATCTCCTATGTGGGGCTTTATCAAAGGCTTTTTGAAAGTCCAGGTACACTACATCCACTGGTTCTCCCTTGTCCATCTTCATAGTTACATCCTCAAAAAATGTCAGAATATTAGTCAAGCATGATTTCCCCTTCATATATCCATGCTGACTCTGACCTATCCTGTTACTGCTATCTAAATGAGTCATAGTTTCATCTTTTATAATTGACTCCAGCATCTTTCCCGCCACTGATGTCAGGCTAACCGGTCTATAAATCCGTGTTTTCTCTCTCCCTCCTTTCTTGAAAAGTGGGACAACATTAGCCATCCTCTAATATGGAGAAACTGATCCTGAATCTATAGAACATTGGAAAATGATTACCAATGTGTCCACGATTTCTAGTGCTACCTCCTTAAGTACCCTGGGATGCAGGCCATCAGGTCCTGGGGACTTATCAGCCTTCAGACATAACTTCAGTCTATCCAACACCATTTCCTGCCTAATGTAACTTCCCTTCAGTTCATCCATTATCCTCGGTCCTTCAGCCACTATTATGTCTGGGAGATTGCTTGTGTCTTCCCTCGTGAAGACAGATCCAAAGTACCTATTCACCCTTCTGCCATTTCCTTGTTCCCCATAATAAATACCCCATTTCTGTCTTCAAGGGGCCAATTTTAGCCTTAACCATTTTTTTTTCTTTTCACATACCTAAAAAAGCTTTTACTATCCTCCTTTATATTTTTGGCCAGTTTTCCTTTATACCTCATTTTTTCTCCGTGTATTGCCTTTTTAGTTATCTTCTGTTGCTCTTTAAAAGCTTCCCAGTCCTCCGGCTTCCCGCTCATTTTTACTAAGTTATACTACTTCTCTTTTATCCTCATACAGTCCTTAACTTCCCTCGTCAGCCACGGCCGCCCCTGCCTCCCCTTAGGATCTTTCTTCCTCTTTGGTATGAACTGATCCTGCACCTTCTACATTATATCCAGAAATACCTGCCATTGTTGTTCCACTGCCATCCCTGCTAGGGTATTGTACCATTGAACTTTGGCCAGCTCCTCCCTCATAGCTCCACAGTTCCCTTTGTTCAACTGCAATACTGACACTTCCGATTCTCCCTTCTTCCTCTCAAATTGCAGATTAAAACTTATCATATTATGGTCACTACCTCCTAATGGCTCCTTTACTTGGAGGTCCCTGATCAAATCCGGTTCATTGCACAACA
The DNA here is from genome assembly GCF_030684315.1 of Stegostoma tigrinum. Taxonomy (NCBI): domain Eukaryota; kingdom Metazoa; phylum Chordata; class Chondrichthyes; order Orectolobiformes; family Stegostomatidae; genus Stegostoma; species Stegostoma tigrinum. The sequence goes on from NC_081374.1 coordinate 30,542,195, forward strand.
CCAGATCCAGAACTGCCTCCTCCCTGGTAGGCCCCAGTACAAGCTGTGCTAAGAATCCATCTCAGGGGCTCTCCACAAACTCCCTTTCTTGGGGTCCAGTACCATTCTGATTTTCCCAGTCTACCCGTATGTTGAAACCTCCCATAACAACTGCAGTAATACCTTTGCGACAGGCCAATTTCAACTCCTGATTCAAAATTACACCCTACATCCTGACTACTGTTTGGGGGCCTGCAGATAACTCCCATTATGGTCTTTCTACCCTCAGAATTCCTCAGCTCTATTCACACTGACTCTACGTCTCCTGATTCTATGTCCCCCCCTCATAAGGGACGGAATATCATTCCTCACCAACAGGGCCACCCCACCCCCTCGGCCCATCAGTCTGTCCTTTCGATGGCACTTATAGCCTTGAATATTCATTTCCCAGACCCTGTCCACTTGAAGCCATGTCTCAGTTATCCCCACAATGTCATACTTGCCAATTTCCAACTGAACCTCAAGCTCATCCACCTTATTTCTTACACTTCGTGCATTCATATATAATATTTTTGATTTGTTACTCCCCTCACCCTTCCTATCAGTCCCTAAGTGAGTCAGTTATATACATTTCAGCTAGGTCTTTGGCTTCAATATCTTGGTGCTTAGGATTAGGAGTAGTTATTCAGCCTCTTTATCATTCAATGAGATAATTGCTAATCTGTTTGTGGCCTCAACTTCACATTTCCAGCTATCCTCAATAACCATTGGCTCTGTTGCATGTCAAGAATCTAGCGAGATCTGCATAAAAAGTATTCAAAAACCCTGCATTCATCTCTGTCTGGGGAAGAGAATTCTAAATATATATGCTGCTTTGAGAAAATAAAAACAATCTTACCTATGGCTTAAATTTGGAATCCTTATTTTTATATGGAGTCCCCGGTTCTAATTTCTCTCACAACCTTCAGCATCCACGCTGCCAAGGCCCCTTATAGATATCAATAAAAGAATTTTTCTTTCTTTTAAACTCCAATGGCTGCAGTCCCAGTCTGTAACATCTGATTGATGTCAGAATCTGGGTTTAGCTACTGAACATACAAGCACAAGTACAATCCCCATATGATGTCTATTCTTCTAATACTGGAGCTGGGTGCTAAACCAATTCAATAACTTGAATATTAATTCATAAACTACCTACCTTACTGCATCATGTTTTTGTCTGTGTTCAATATTTGTTGGCAACAGCAGGTCCTTGTTCTCTGACCAGCTTTGTGAAACACAAAATTTGTGACTGAAGGTAACTCAGAAGGTTAGTTTCATTAATTTCATTTGGCATAATTTAAAAAATAACATGCCAGTAAAAATTTTGGCCACTTGGGGAAAATCATCAATGTTCTCAGATTTGGAGCTTTGGTTGTGGCCTGCTTTTAGATTTATAGCCAAGGTTGAACATGAAGTGGATGTTTCAATTGCAAAAGGACACAAAGGCAAACCGTTTGTTTCATTTCAATTGCTCCGGTGATGATTCAGTGCATGAATGACCTCTCTTTATTCTACCAAATGTCCCAGAAGAAAAAATAAGTAAAACTATTAATGATATTTACTGAGATAACAAGGTGTTGGGCTGGATGAACATAGCAGGCCAGGCAGCATCAGAGGAGCAGGAAAGCTGACGTTTCAGGTCTAGACCCTTATTTCCTGCTCCTCTGATGCTGCCTGGCTGCTGTGCTGAATCGGCTCTACACCTTGTTATCTCAGACTCCAGCATTAACAGTTCCTACCATTTCAATGATATTTACTGGTCAGGTTCATCTGGTACTGTAAAAAGGGACAACCACGATATTCAGTTCCAAGTAAAGTACTAGAGTTTTTATTTTACTGTTCTTATTTTGCACGCCTTGCAGAAATGGGAGTCCAATCCAAGAATTTTGTTTTCCTGTTTATTTCTGATTGGAATATATTTCAGACTACATTCTCCACCGGCAATTCTCATTTGTGCCTTCATTTTATTCTATTTTCCACAACATTTTTTTGGAATATCTGAACTTATGCATTCTAATAATGACCATACTTCAAAAATATTTAATTACAAAATACTTTGTGGCATCCTGAAGCCAGGAAAGCCCTAAATGAATACAAGTCTTTCCTTTTACAAGTGCTCATTAGGCACATGCTATGTGGTTAATTAGTGCTAAATCAGCTTTGATAAAAAGTGTTCTAAACTGCATTTCATCTTTGCCAGAGTTTATATTTCTTCATAACATGAATTATTAGCAATTTCCAGAGTTCTCCTTAACCTGAAACTGAGCAAAGAGATATGACTTTGATATTCTTCCTCCACTACAGATCAAATCTTTTGCAATATCCAGTGATTTTAGCACTGAAATATTCTTTCAACAAATTATCTTGTTGAATAAAATGTAATCATCACCTAGTTTAATCATAATCTCTAGACTTATCATTAAACTCAGAATTATACTCCACCATGAGTTAGAAAAATGAATTATTTCTTGGCAACAACTATGATTTCATTAGACCTTTTCAATGTACTTACCCTCGTCAGCTCTAACTGATAATTTCTTATTTTTTTTACCCCATGCTAAATCAATTCTGCATCTTCAAGTGTTTTCAGACATGTTCCATTGTCAATAGTGCTTGCAAGAATTTTGATATCTTAAACAGAGGAATTATAATATAGACTTTCTAAATAGCAATTTATCACTCACAGCAGAATCTAATGCTGTCCCTGAAGTGAGTTTGAAAATAGCAGGAGCATTTAATCACAGGCTGGATGGAAATTTTGTCATCTTCCCACCTTTGTCTTATTAAGTCCCAAGCGGACAATCTCACAGACAGCCTTCCTGCCCCTCTGCCAACTGAGAAATGTATTTGGGTGAGAGACCAACCATTCATCATGCCTGAGAAGCAAAACATTATCAGGTCTGTTTTCTACTTCACTGGAGGGCCCTTTTGCTATCAGGCTTTTGTTCTGCTGACTGGTCTTGGAGCTGAATTCCCTGCATCCTCACTTCTGTCCTGCTTTCAAGAGAAATCTCACCTGGCTCCCACAGTGATCCTGAGACCCTAGGACCAGAAATTATGTGCAATGGGAAGCTGCTAGCTTTGGATTGGCTGATAGCTCATCAGGGTTGGATTTTGCCCCAGGTTTATGTCCAAAGGAAGAACTGTCACTGTCCAGTGTGGTCACAGATGATGGGAACTGCAGATGCTGGAGAATCCAAGATAACAAAGTGTGAAGCTGGATGAACTCAGCAGGCCAAGCAGCATCTCAGGAGCACAAAAGCCCTGTTCAGTGGCCTTCTTCCCACAGGAGGCAATATGTTTTTTTGTTTCAGCCATCCATTCAGCACCGAAGACACCCATCAACATTCCACTCCTGCACATCCCAGATGTCCTCGTTCTTTAAGGGCAGCATCATCCCCCCCGCAGTGTTCAAGAATGCATCCCGACTGTGTCTCCCTCATTTCCCGCAACTCATCCCTCACACCCCGCCCTTGCAATAACTGCCAAAAGAGAATCCACCTAGTCCTCACATACCACCCCACCAACCCTCGGATACTACGCATCATCGTCCGACACTTCTGCCATTTACAATGCAACCCCCACCACCAAAGACATTTTTCCATCCCCACCCTTGTGTGCCTTCCGGACAGACCACTCTCTCCGCGACTCCTTTGTCCGCTCCACACTCCCCTCCAACCACCACACCCAGCACCTTCCCCTGCAACCGCAGGAAGTGCTACACTTGCCCCCACACCTCCTCCCTCACCCACATTCCAGGCCCCAAGATGACTTTCCACATCAAGCAGGTGTTCAAGTGCACATCCACCAATGTGGTATACTGCATCCGCTGTACCCGGTGTGGCTTCCTCTACATTGGGGAAACCAAGTGGAGGCTTGGGAACTGCTTTGCAGAACACCTACGCGCGGTTCGCAGTAAACAACTGCACCTCCCAGTCGTGAACTATTTCAACTCCCCCTCCCATTCCTTAGACAACATGTCCATCCTGGGCCTCCTGCAGTGCCAAAATGACGCCACCCATAGGTTGCAGGAACAGCAACTCATATTCGGCTTGGGAACCCTGCAGCTCAATGGTATCAAAGTGTATTTCACAAGCTTCAAAATCTCCCCCTCCTCTTCTGCATCCCAAAACCAGCCCAGCTCACCCCTGCCTGCCTAACCTGTTCTTCCTCTCACTTATTACCTCCTCCCACCTCAAGTCGCACCTCCATTTCCTACCTACTAACCTGAACCCACCCCTTTGACCTGTCCGTCCTCCCCAGACTGACCTATTCCCTTCCTACCTCCCCACCTATACACTCCTCTCCACCTATCTTCTCCTCTATCCATCTTCAGTTCGCCTCCCCCTCTCTCCCTATTTATTTCAGAATCCTCTCCCCATCCCCCTTTTCTGATGAAGGGCCTAAGCCTGAAACGTCAGCTTTCCTGCTCCTCTGATGCTGCTTGGCCTGCTGTGTTCATCCAGCCCCACATGTTGTTATCTTGGATTCTCCAGCATCTGCAGTTCCCATTATCTCTGATTAAAATCCATCCTCAGTTTCCAAAAGGCTCACTCATACCCAACACGAAAGTCAAAAGACCTCTGAAAATGGGAGACTATACACAATGATTAAATAGATTACAATGTTTACTTTTACCATTTACCAAGAATACATTGATGACGATGTTACCTGTACTCTACAGTCGCCAAAGACCAAACTTTCAAATGCTTCAAATCTGGAAATTTTCCAACTCAACACTCTGACTTTGTTCAAAGACCCTATCAGGGCAAACTTCCATCCCAGGAGAACAGTGCAAAATAATGCTGGATCTGCCAATCCTGGGAAGAGATTCCAAGAGGCTACAGGTGCAAGAGTTGAAACAGCCTTCCTGTCTGCCATTCTCCTGGGGATATGTTTGTAGCTGGGTGACCTTGGAGAGATGGGGTATTGTGTCCATCAATGCATCTGATGCCTTTAGAGAGAGATAGATACCATGGGAGATACAATGTTTTATTTACCCCTCCAATTCCATTTTGATTTTGCTTCTTCCTGCTCTCCTTCCCCTCCCATAATAGGCTTTGCTTGTAAATATCTAATTGCCCATGTGGGTGTTTTACTGGTGGGGGTGGTTAGTGTTTAGAAAGGGGGAGAAAAAACAAAACAAAGGGGTCATGGTGGTTTCGGTGGTGTAAAAGTCATTCAGTTGTGTATAAGGCCCTCCTGATTTCAACAGGAATTCCTCCCAGTTATTTTATAAACTTTTAAGCCCTGTCACTTATGTATCACTTATATGACTCCCCTCACTATCATCCATGCGCACCTCCCTATACTGCCCGCTCAAATCTATATTGCACCTCTAGCACATAGCTCCCCACACATCTCCATGTCTCCTTATACCATTATGTCACTTCTATAATCACGTATACAGCACCCACCGTGAGCAGACCACTGGACTATGTGTAGAAGGAAAAAGAAAACTTTTAACAATACCCAAAAGTTTGAACTCATACACACTTCATGGTGAAAGAAACCCTTAAAAAAAATACCAACGTCCATTCAGATCCTACATCAAAGATAGCTTATCCTCTAACAACCTCTTTACACTGTAAATTCAGAACACTGCACTGAAATACTTGTAAATTTTGTTGACCTTCCAAGGATTCATAATGACACGACAGCTGCTAGTGTGGCAATGTCAGCAAAAGCCTGTACTGATTTTCCAAAACTGGATGTTTCTTTTTTAATTAACCCGTCAATCAAAGCATTCCAAATGATGGCTTTTTTTGTCAACTCTCACTGAAAGCTTTAGCCTACCTTATATATTCTTAAAGAACAGAGAATTTGGAAACATCAGATCATAACAACTTCACAAGTATTAACATTTATTCCATCATTTGTGACTCCCACATTAGAGGTTAAGGCACTTGGAACAGCCAAAATAGGGCCTATCTGAACTGACCATCTAGTTTAAATAGCCCTCCTAATTTGGGCTTATCTCATGTTGGAGTCATACACTGTCCCCTTCCATTTTAGCAAAAATTGTATGTGTGGTGAATGTTAGCAGGACTCCCACAACCATGTCATACAACTCACTTTCTGTGGACATCATCTCCAGGTTCAATCCACAAAAATCTTCAATCAGCTCAAGTTAAACATATTGCAGTACTGTTATAAGTTAAAACTCTAACCGTTAGAATTATGTTTCTTCTCCACGCAGGAAGCTCAACAATGTTTTTGGTAAGCTATATGGTTTTATGTGGAGGAGCCTCAAAAGTCCAAAGACAATATTTACTTGTCCATAAATCCATCCATTAAATATTTGAGTCTTCCAGCTTTAAGTGTGCAATTCATGGTCCTAAAGGGAGAGGATGAATTTCATATTCATTCAATGAAGCCTCAGTTTATGTATTTTCCTCACTAATATATTAAAAACTGTTAAACATGAAAATTAATTTCCTCACTTACCAGGTTCAAAGTTAACTTTCTAACTTTAGATATGAAAAAGAAATGCATTGCACTATTCTTTCTGTTGGTTAATGTTGTTATTTAAACAGAATTAAACTAAAACAGTGTTGTTGACAACCATTTGATTCTGGCAATGTTTTGGATTTTGGGTAAAACTTAATCTCAATTGACAAACAAAAACAAAGATTCCTAAACAACAAAGGGAAATACATTCACAGACCCCATTCACATTCACATGCACTCAATGTTCACAATGTGCAGAATGAACGTGGTTTACAAAATACCACACAACGACTGCCACAAACATTAAATCAGACAGACAGGAGGGAAACCAGCTATCAGAATACATGAACATCAACTAGCAGCAAAACGGCATGGAGAACTCTCCTTAATATCTGTACATTCAGACAATGGAGGCCATCAGTTTAACTGGGACGAGGTAACCGTAGTAGCCCAAGCCAAACATCGACACACACGGAAATTCCTCAAGGTACGGCTCTCCACCCGTGATGCAATCAACAAGCATATAAAATTGGACGCCATATATGAACCCATACAGATCAAACCCAGAAATGACACTACTCACCATAACAGACCGGGCAGTATAAGTTCCGAGTGGAGTAGAATAACATCATTTCATCGGAGGCTCCGCTGATGATGTCAGCTAGCATGGCGATGAAACATCTGAACAAAAACAAGCCAGCTCTGCGAGCAAGTCAACAACCTCATATAATTAGAATTTTGTTTTATACAGGAATAGTTTGTAGTGGGGGGGGTGGGGAATTGCTCAGTTTGTTGGTAGTTCTGTTAAAATTTGAGCACTGTTAGAGTTAGACCAATAAATTGTTACTTGTTGCTTTTAAAGTGAGCATCAGGGAGTTCACTTCATTTAACCAACCCTCCGTCACAAAGTTGAGTAGGGCTATGCAGATAGAGTTTAGGACTTTGAGTTGTCCAGGCCAGAGATGGTTTGCCCCTGTATCCCTGCAACCCTTCCCCCTCCCCAGTCCCCAATCCTTAATGAGTTAAAATTGGAGCCATAGTCTTATAGAGTCATAGATTCATAAAGTCACACAGCACAGAAACAGACCCTTCGGTCCAACTCGTCCATGCCAATCAGATAAGCTAAATTAATTTAATCCCATTTTCCAACATTTGGCCCATGCCCCTCTAAACCCTCTTATTCATATACCCATCAAGAGGCCTTTTAAATGTTGTAATTGTACCTCCTTCCATCACTTCCTCTGGCAGCTTGTTCCATACATGCACCTCTTTCAGAGTGAAAAGTTTGCCCTGGGGTCCCTGTTAAATCTTTTCCTTCTCACCATAAACCTATGTCCTCTAGTTTTGGACTCCCCCACCCTCTGAAAATGTCATTGGCTATTCACCGCACCCATGCCCGTCATGATTTTATTAACCTCTGTAAGGTCACCCCTCAGCCTCTGGTGCTCCAAGAAAACAGCCTTTGCCTATTGTGCCTCTCTGTATAACTCAATCTCTGCAGGCTGAGGAACATCCTTGTAAATCTTTTCTGCACCCTCTCAACATCCTCCCTATAGAAGGGCTAACAGAATTGTATGCAGTATTCCAAAAGGGGCTGCACCATTGCTCTGTATAGCTACAACATGACATTCTAAATCCTATACTCAACGTCCTGACCAATGAAGGCAAGTGTGCCAAATGCCTTCTTCACCATCTTCTGTAAGTCCAATTTCAAGGAGGTATACTCCTGCATTCCTTGGTTTCTTTGTATGGCAATGCTCCCCAGGATCCTAACATTAACTGTGTAAGTCCTGCCCTGTTTGCCTTATCAAAATGCAACACCTCTCATTTGCCCAGTGCCCGTTGACCCATTGGCCCATTTAATCAATGTCCCATTATATTCTGATAATCTTCTACACAACTACACCACCTATTTTGGTGCTATCTGCAAAATTTGTAACTGTATCTCCTACATTCACAGCAAAATCACTTATATAAATTACGAAAACCAGTGCACCCAGCACTGATCCCTCTGACATACCATTGGTTACAGGCCACAAGTCTGAAATACAACCTTCCACATCTATCCTCTGTCTCCTATCTTCACCGTAATGATTTTTGATGTAAGGCGGTAACAATACTAACCGCTGCTATTTACAGTTAGATCATAGAGTGGCATTTCAAAAAGATGTCTATGATTTTCCAAATAAAGGAAATTGTCAGCTAGATGCAGCGCAATGATAAAGACAAGCTGAGGAATTCTACCTGAAAATATTTTTTTGAAAGCCCTTGTCAATAAGATTGAACTTCACATGGGTCAGTAAAAATGTAACTATCTGTATTTGAAATTCAGGAAAGCTGAATGACTCTTCATTCAGAACTATCTCACAAAGCACGTAAAGGAAAATTAAATGAAATGCAGAAAAGTATTTTGGAAGTTAACAGTCAACTCAGCTGCCTCTGCACAAACACGTTATTCCATACTGTGTAACTGATTCACTACTAATTGGTTATATGAAGACAGCGAGTGGAGTTAGAAACCCTTGTTTTCCAATATCACTTTTGGAATATTTTTGCGTGTAAACTCTTAAAAATAAATGACCTGCAGTTATTCAGGTTTAAATGATCTTCTACCATTTCTGCTTTTTTTTTCAATAAACCTTTTGGGTATTGTTATTAAGTTATCTCACTTGTCGAAGAACAATAGTAAACCAAACATTATGTGAGCAAAAGCATCTGCTGCCAAATATTTACTTTTGGTATTTCCATACTGTCAATAAATCAATTGATTAAACAAAAGAATGTATTAATTGTAAAAGAAAACAAGTGATAACAATTATGCAGGTAGAGGAAAATTATTGAACGGTTAAAATGTTAGGCTGAATTTTTTCTCATAATTTGGCTGTGCCAATTTTATTGAGTTTCATGCTGGTCTTCTGTCTGAGGCCTAATGAGTTTTCCAAGAGTTTTACGACACATTTTCCCTATGCCTTTAAGACATACCTCACATTTGATGCCACCTGGATTCAACCATTCTCCATACCAGGAAGAAATTGCCCACTGTTGGGCTATCCTGAAATAGACGGGCATCCATAGCACCTACGTCACCTTTAAAAGGCACCCAGTCAAACGCTGTCAGCTCAAAGCTATCCTGAAAGGTTCCTGAAATTTGCCCTGGTCATGGCAGCTTAGGGGAACTTGACGTCTTGCTTTGTGGGCAGGCACTTGGAGATCCTGGTGAGTCCAACATCAACAGTGAGAAGTCAAACTATCAAACCCTGCCATCCTAGTCTGAGGCTGCCACCTGGATCATTACAGTCTCAGCTGTGATCGACAGGAGGAATGTTCAACAATGAATGAAGAAGGTCAATGAGCTTCTCTGCTTGGCCTGAAATAGTGCTGCTGTCTTCCCTCTTCTATCTCACGCTCACTCCATCTCTGCTAATGCATTCAACTCCCATAAAAACTCATGTTCTTCCATTCCCACTAAAACATGTAACATCTTCCCACATATACTCTCACCCACCCTAAACACCCTCCCACCTAAATCTGCATGCCCCTTATGCAGCCCACTCACTCGGTCAGAACACCTTCCCACCTTTCCCCGATCGGTACCCAAAGCTAAAAGCTGTGGCTCCCACTTTCATCTCAATCATTCCCTCCCTTTTTCTCACTGTAGGAGAAAACAGCCCACGATAAGCACAAAGAACTAAGACGAATGGTACGCTGCCTGACATTCAGCTCCTTACCCACTTCCAACCCATATCGGAGGCTGCCCTTGACTTCCTGTGCTAGGAACCTGTGATAGAAGGCTGCCTTCACTGAGGATTGCTGACAATCATGGCATGCATCCTAGCTTTATGTCTGTGCTAAGCAGCATGACAGGGTGGAAATAATGTGAATCTAATAGCTCTGAGTATGTGGTACAAGGTGCAGAAAGGCAAGGCAGGGATGATGAGGGCATCAAGGTAGGTTCATGGTTAGTGAGCACTAAGAGAGCAAATGGGCAGCCTGAGATGCAGCCTGGTCCTCTCCATGAGCTGGCTGCTTGTTCCTGCAGACAAAATGACCTTACAGAAGTATTCCAAGTTGCAGTTGCACCCAGAAGCACAGCTTTAACATGCAGATGTGCCTTGTATTTGATTCAGAGAGGTGCTGTGATGCTCCTCAGAGGCTGGTAGGAGTTGAATGCCAGCATCTACAGATGTGGTACGCATTTAAGAGGTACCCTGGCTTGTACACTGACACATTGTTGCCCTGTGTCCAAAATGGTGACCTGGAGGAGCAAACAGAGAACTGGAATCATCAGGCACTCACTCTGACTTTCATATCAGGAATTATCAATGTCCAGTTTCCTCTTGGCAGGTGAAACATTGGGACACTCTCTGTTAATAAGGGGAAATTTGTGGTTAATGATTCTGATGACAAGCAATAATCCTGTTGTTCAGCCTCTCACTGCTGTCTATTGAGAATCTCATCTCAACACCAGGACTTCTGCTTGGAAATGTAACGAGTTACTCCCATTGTCAATAAGGACTGGTCTGACTCCTTACACAATTCTCCCAGATTTCTCACCATAGCCCACATCATTCAGAATCCTATAAAATTCTGCCCACAGTGTTTATTCTTTCATCTATATTTCTGTTTATTCGTTATTAAAATGAAGAAGATAACGGAGCAAGGCAGGCTATTTGGCAAGGAAGAACATGCAGAACAAGGTAACAAGCAATAAAATGAAAGTGATGTCCAATAGAATATCCTTAGGTTTTAACTGAAAATGATTGCTCAACAGATATTGAAAGGCAGTTATATATAATTAGTGACAATGAGGAACCAATTGTAAAACGAAATGTATAAGCATGAAACAAAAATCTTGATGCTAATAAAATTGATCTTCATCCACCTCGCAAGATGGGCGTAATTGAATCAGCTGTTCATCCTACAACTACTTCAGTTCCATCAGAGACGATGTGTAACAGGCCATTGATTCACTTCCTCCTGTCATGAGCTAGCACTGAAGATTGATTTCACATCCAGTGTTAATCCAAGATTTACAGAGAGCGCCTTCAATGGTGACACTGTGCAAAATGAATATTGAGTAGCTGAGCTCAGAGATTTAAGGTGAAAGTGACAATATGGATACAAAGTTAGTTAAGGGATTAAAAATCACGAGTCGTGATGGTCAGTTGGTAATGGGACCAGTTGGTATGTCAGCAGGAGGGCACCAAGATAGGGATCTGAAGTAGTTGTGTTGAGAACTTCAGCAGGAGGTGGCAATGTTAAGGGAGAGCATCAAATACAGTCAGAACAGACCCTCTCTGTAAAAATGGAGATCTTTGGGAGAAGGAGGCCTTATGGGAAGAAGGAGCAGACGGATGAAGAGTTCCTCAACCCAAAGTAAACCAAAGGCTTTGTTCTATATAAATAATTCCTTGCTTAACCTTAACTTCCCTTTGTACTTCTAGTGCCATGATGTCGCTGGAACAGAGTCCCTGTTTCATGACCTTTGGATTGTTTCTGTGTTTAAACTTAGTGTTTCAATTTGGTTAACAAACTGGATGAAAAAAAATGGTGACATGCCCTCTAGGGCTAAGTATTGGGGCCATTGGTTTTTTTTCTGGGCATATTTAACACTGGCTGAAATAGACAGGGCATAATATCCGATGCTGCAGTTGACAAAACACTCAAAAATTATTAAATAGTGAGATTGCTAGTAAGACCTCAAGAGGGTATAGATTGGGCAGTGAAATAGGCAGGCACATTGCGCACGAAAGGTTTTGCAGGCATATGTGAGGTATTGCATTTTGAAAGGAAGAATGAAGAGAAGCTGAATTTATAATTTTGAAGTCGGTGTTCTTGTGTGTTAGCCTTAACTGAAAGAGTAGCAGTTGTAAATCTGAGTCAGAACATTGTGATTTGAGCACAAAAATCTATTCTGACACTCCAGTACAGTGCTAAGGGTATACTGCAGATGGTATATTTAGATAAACTATTAAGCCTAGGCCCTGATTGCACTTGCGAATGGATGAATAAGATTGGGCAGCACTACTTTAAAGCACCTGAAGCTATCCCTACATCCCTCACCAATATTTACCCTTCAATCTATGTCATTATAATGAGATTTTTTTTGTTCATTTACACCGTGCTGTGGAATCTTGTAGTGCACAAATTGACTGGCATATATCCAGCAATGCAATCATGACTGCACCTTAAAAAGGTATTTTATTGACCATACGACACTTTGGGACATCCTGAAGTTTGGCAAGTTGCTGTACAAATACAAATCTTTGAATATGGAACTAGTAAAGATTGCTACAACACAAGGATATAGGATATAGGTGCCTGACATTTTAGAGATGTAGTGCAGGAGTTCAGTTTTGCGGTCAGATGTATGATATTGGGATCATTTTGAGTCCCAAACTGCATGGCATGGCCATGGCACACCCAAGACGACTAGTGCTGAATGAGCCAATTGGACAAGCCAGAGGGGATTCCCACCATCCAATCAGACATGAAGATGAGAAAGGATGCCTCAAAGTGGTAGTAACCTCCAGCGTTCTTAGAAACTATGAGACACTGGCCACGGCTACCAGGCTACCTCTGCATAGAAGCCATTTATCTATTGGATCCATTTTTGGGGGCTGCCCGAACAGTGAAATAGTGTGCCTTCATCCTAGTCTATTGCCAAGAGGTCACTTCCTGTCAATGACTATGTTTCAGCCATGCGTGATCACCTGTCAAATGAAAAATTATTGCCCCTCAGTGACTTCACCTGGCTACCATTTGCTTGTATTGGAGGGTGGAAGGGGTTGGGGATAGCTGTCTCACATCAACTCAGCTGCCTTAAAAATAGCCTGAATATAGTATTTGCCATTGAAAAAAGTTGGAAATTCTATATCTTCCATTCAGGTGAGATTCAAAAGATTACCCATTGAGCACAAAAGCAATAATTTTGATGTTAAACTATTATGCAACATTGGTTAGGCCCCATACTTGGCTAATTCACAGCAATCCATTTAAAAAAGGATGTCCCATCTTTTAAGAGGGTGCAGCAGAAATTTATTGGAATGAGAAAAGAAATTAATCACACTAGATAAACTGGAGTTGCTCTCTTGAGAGCAAAAGGTTTATAGAGGCAATCAAAATTGTGCAAGATAATCAAGTTCCTGAGCGGTCAATAACCAGAAGATTCCGAACAAAATAATTAGCACTCAGACCAGTGATTAGATGGGGAGAAAAAATATTTATGCGGTGAATGTTATGTTCTGGAATGCATTGCTTGAAGGGGAGAGAAAGTGAATTCAATGCTAAATTTCAAAAGGGAATGGAATAAATTCCTCAGAGAAGAAGAATTTGCAGGGCTAGGGGGATAAATCAGGAATGTCAGGTTTTAACGTTTTTGAGAAGATCTGTAGCTTGGGTTTTGGATGAGGTTGTAGATATGCTCACTGAGCCAAGGTGTTTAGTTGCAAATGTTTCATCACCCTGTTAGGTAACATCATCAATGCCCCACTGGTGTTCTGTCCCACTTGTTATTTAAATGCCCCGGTTTGCTGGGATGGTTGATACTATTTCCGGTTCTGTTTCTCAGTGGGTTGTACAGAGAGTCTAATTCAATGTATTTGTTGATGGAGTTGTGGTTGGAATATCACGCCTCCACAAATTCCCTGGTGTGTCTCTCTTTGGCCTGTGCAATTATGGATGTGTTGTCCTAGTTGAATTCACGTCCCTTTTTGTCCGTGTGTAGTGAGACAAGTGAGAATTGGTCATGTCCTTTGGTGGATTGTTGCTCTTTGTGTATCTATATTGTCAGTTTTCTTCCGGTCTGGCCTATGTAGTGTTTCTCACAGTCCTTGCATGGTATTTTGTATATTGCACTGGTTTTGTTGGTTTTGGGTGTGGGATTCTTTATGTTTGTCAGTAGCTGTCAGTGGGTGGTTGTTGGTTTGTGAGATACTCTGAGACCTAGGGGCCTGAGTAGCCTTGTGGTCATCTCTGAAATGTCCTTGATGTACAGTATGGTGAATAGTGAATCTGGCCGTGTTGTGTCTTCCTGTTGTGGTCTGTCTCAGAGGTAACGGCAAATTGTGCTTTTTGGGTATCCATTTCTTTTGAAGACTCCATTTAGATGTTCCTGTTCTGTTTTGCTTAGTTCCGGGTTGCTGCAATGTGCGGTGGCTCATTTAAATAGTGTCCTGATGCAGCTCCATTTGTGGGTGGTTGCCAGTGTAATTGAGTATTTTGTCCAAATGTGTGATGTTTCTGTATATGCTAGCATTCCCCATGCAGATGGTCAAACGGCCCTCAGCTTCTTCCTATCTTGCAGGCCCGACCAGTCCCCCCCACCGACATCCTCATCTGCCTAGCCGAACTCGTCCTCACCCTCAACAACTTCTCTTTTGATTCCTCCCACTTCCTACAGACAAAGTGGGTGGCCATGGGTCCCCGCATGGGCCCAAGCTATGTCTGCCCCTTTGTAGGTTATGTGGAACAATCCCACTTCCGTACCTACACTGGCCCCAAACCCCACCTCTTCCTCCGTTACATTGATGACTGTATTGGCGCCGTCTTGTGCTCCCACGAGGAGCTCAAACAGTTCATCCACTTCACCAACACCTTCCACCTAAACCTCAAGTTCACCTGAACCATCTCCAACACATCCCTCACCTTCCTGGACCTCTCTGTCTCCATCTCAGGCAACCACCTAGAAACCGATATCCATTTCAAGCCCACCAACTCCCACAGCTACCTGGAATACACCTCCTCCCACCCACCTTCCTGCAAAAATTCCATCCCCCGTTCCAAATTCCTTTGTCTCCGCTGCATCTGCTCCTAGGATTAGACAGCTCGTACATCTCAGCTGTCCTCGTTTTTCAAGGACCGCAAATTCACCCCCTCAGTGGTTGAGAATGCCCTCGACTGTGTCTCCTGCATTTCCCACAACTCATCCCTCACACCCTGTCCCTACAATAACCGCCAAAAGAGAATCCCCCTCATCCTCACATACCATCCCACCAACCTCCGGATACAACACATCATCCTCCAACACTTCTGCCATCTACAATCCGACCCCACCAGCAAAGACATTTTTCCCTCCCCACCCTTTCTGGAGGGACCACTCTCTCTGTGACTTGCTTGTCCATTCCACACTCCCCTCCAACCCCACCACACCCGGCACTTTTCCCTGCAACAACAGGAAGTGCTACACTTGCCTCGATGCCTCCTCCCTCACCCCTATCCCAGGCCCCAAGAAGACTTTCCACATCAAGCAGATGTTCACCTGCACATCTGCCAATGTGGTATACTGCATCCGCTGTACCCGCTGTGGCCTCCTCTACATTGGGGAAACCAAATGGAGGCTTGGAGACCACTTTGCAGAACACCTATGCTCGGTTTGCAATAAATAACTGCACCTCCCAGTTGCAAACCATTTTAAATTGCCCCTCCCATTCCTTAGACGACATGTCCATCTTGCCTCCTGCAGTGCCACAATGATGCCACCCAAAATTTGCAGGAACAGCAACTCATATTCCGCTTGGGAAACCTGCAGCCCAATGGTATCAATGTGGATTTCACAAGCTACCCAAATCTCCCATTCCCCCACTGCATCCCAAAACCAGCCCAGCTCATTCCCACCTCCCTAACCTGTTCTTCCTCTCACCTATCCCCTCCTCCCACCTCAAGTCGCACCTCCATTTCCTACCTACTAACCTCATCCCTCCCCCTTGATTAGCCCGTCCTCCCCAGGCTGACCTATCCCCTCCCTACCTCCCCACTTAGGCTCACTTCTACTGGCTCCATCCCCGCCCCTTAAACTTGTCTTTCTCCACTCCACCTATCTTCTCCTCTCTCCACCTTCAATCCACCTCCCCCTCTCTCCCTTTTTATTTCAGAAACCCCTCCCCCTCCCCCTTTTCTGATGAAGTGTCTAGGCCTAAAACGTCAGCTTTTGTGCTCCTAAGATGCTGCTTGGCCTGTTGTGTTCATCCAGGTCCATACTTTATCTCGGATTCTCCAGCATCTGCAGTTCCCAGAATATCTGAAGTTCCCAATTGTTTTTGCATTCTATCTCTATGTCCAGAAAAGGTAGTTGGTTGTGATTCTCTTCTTTTGTGAATTTTATCCCAGTAAGGATGTTGTTTATGTGTTAGTAGGTTCCTTAATCACAAAGGTGCCGTCAACACATGGGACCCAAAGTTTGGGTTGTACAGTCGGGAGTGCTGTCCGTTCTAAACTTTTCATTACTGCTCCTGCAATCAGCCTTGATATTGAGTATTCTATTGGTGTTTGTTGATTTGTTTGTAAATGTTATTGTTGAAGGTGAAGTGGGTTCTGAGGCACAGATCTAGTAGTTTCATGGTAGTGTCCTTATTGACGTTGTTGGCGTCCTGGGTTGTCTACCTACTTGATTTGTCCGGCAATGTGGCAAATGTTTCTTTGGCTGGGTCAATGTTTATGGATGTACATGGTACTGGTATGCCAAATGATATCATCATCTTGCACTCTTCTATCCTGGCAGCCTTAATGATGTTGAGGAATTCTTGGGATGCATGGATGGAATGAGTAGTGTTGTCCACTAAGTATTTCAATTTCTGTTGTATTTCTTTGGCAAGTCTGTATGTTGGTGTACCAGGTAGTGAGACAGTGGGTCTGAGGAAGACCACAGATTTGTATACCTTGGGGAGTCTGTAGAATCGGGCTATGTTGGATACCTCTGGCCTCATTTTTCGGTTGTCTGTCTTGCTGATGTCTCCTGGGTTGTGTAATTTTATCAGGATTGTGGTAATCTTGTTCTCTATCACTGTCTGGTGTTAGGTCTAGTGCCACCTGTTGGTATCTGTTAATAGTGCATTAGCTTTCTCGACGTGTTGGGCTCTATCGAGGATTACAGTCATGCATCCTTTGTCCGCTGGACGGATTACAATGTTCCTGTCTTTCTTGAGTCTTTCCAGGGATTTCTTCTTTTCTGCATTGAATGTGTTCCACTTTCTTTTTTAACTCACCTACTATCTGTCTGATGGTCTGTTGTACTTCTTCCAAGAGTCCGTTGTTCTTTAGTGTCGATTCCGGTGCAGCCAGGAAGTCAGACTTTTTGGTGCCTCGGTATTTATCATTCAGTCCGTGTACCAGGACAGTCTTGTCAGCCAGGGCCTGTAAGTGGTTGGTCTGAGATGATTTTAATCCATGATAGTCGCACAAGCCAAACAGTCACGCCAGGGATTCCCGGCCACCTGGTATTCCAACCAGAACTCCATCAACAAACACATTGAATTAGACCCTGTGAACAAACCACTGAGAAACAGAACCAGAAATAATCCAACCACCACAGCAAACTGAGGCACACAAGAAACAAGTGGGACAGAACACCGACTCTTTACTGGAGATGCACTGACGATGTGACCGAGTTGGGTGACAAAATGTTTGCATCCAAACCCATCCGCTCAGTAAGCGTATTTACAACTTCAATGTCAGCTTTATTAGGCATACTTTTAAAGTCCTGAGCCATATTGCTGATGACTAAATTACCTCCTTCTATGCTGTAAGATTCTGTGAAACGTAACGCTGAGAAACAGCCAGAAAATTCCCTGACTATAAAAGTCAGCGAATTATCCAGTCCCTTATATTATTTTTCCATTCCATATAATCCTGTAGCAACCAACGTGACCCATTTTCAATGTCAGTTATTTTCTTCTCAATGCTCCACTGTTACTGTATGACATTGATAAACCACATCACCCCTAGGTTTAACATCCCCACGTGGTGTAAAATTAAAACTGCCTTTCACAGCTGATGCTGATAGCAAAATGTGTCAACTATTGCTGCTATGAATTTCAAGGCAACATCTATTATTTCAGAGTTAATTTTCAACCTTGCATATCTCGGCTATGATAATTAAGACTCATTAAATGAATTATGTTGTTCTAGTTACAGTGGTGAGATAACTACTGATTTTAAATACCTTAGGATAACCTTTGCCAAATGTGGAAGAAAAGAAAGGACTCACGTTATGTTTTCTAACTTAAGTACAAAGAATATGAAATCTTCAAATGAAAACAAAATACTAGAGGAAATCAGAAACAAACTCAGAAAATGCTGGAGAATCTCAGCAGGTCTGACAGCTTCTGTGGAAATAGAAATAGAGTTAACACTTGAAGTCTGAAATGAATCTTCAGAACATGAACATGAAACTTTCATTATAAATCCAATTTTTTTAACTTGTTAGAACTATATACTTGTACTGCTCTTTCGTAATCAAAATAATACATTATTTTCTCACAATGAACAATTTCATGACATAAATTATTTAACTGGGAATGTAGAAATGAACGAGCTTTCAAAATATACTATCCAGAAATTAAACAAATTGAAACTGCCAGAATATCCTATTATGTTCAGTCCTATTGAAATAAAAAATTTGGTTGGGAAGTACTTGCTGTTTCTCTTTAACAAATTATACTTTACCCTATTGTTACAACTCAATAAAGCCCTGGATGGACTATATCTAGTGTATTATGCATTGTTTTGGAGACAGTGCATTAGAAAATCTATATTGTCCTTTGCTAGTTTTGTTGGTATGGTGCCAGAGCTCCATCAGTCGAATTGTGGTGATAGGTTGCATAAACTAGGTTTGCATCCCCTGGAATATAGAAAGATAATGGACGATTTCAATGTATCCCTTTATCGATTGAAAGTTTTAGCATAGGACAAGGTTTCTACTGTCCCAATACGCTCAATTGCACTTCACTCCTTTGCAGGGTGCACATCAATCCTAAGATGGGAAAAACATCAGCCAACAGCACCTGAGCACAAAACATGAATAAACAGTCTGCATTTAGCTGTGAAATTGGCATGCTTTGGTATAGTGAATATTACCGTATTACTTCAAAAGTTCCAGTGTCCTCTGTTCCTCACTTCTCCCTGTTGCTGCTGAGCGGCTGTCAACCTTGTGACAAAACAGTATGACAAAAGTAAAAGATGAGCAATGGATATCTCTAACAGGGATGATTGCTGAACATTGGACAGCCTTGTGCTGAGCTCTAGCGTGAAGGATTGAACAAGGACTTCAGAATATTGAGCCAGTTGGATGCACTGACAAAAATTGGCAGAAGTGTTCTTGAATTAGGCTTTGCTGGGCGTCTCCAGCAACTAAGTGGCCAGCTACACATGTCCTAAGCACATCAGGCTTCTCTTCCTCCTCATGTTCCTCTTCCTCCATCATCTCGAATGCAAAGCGCTTGCCTCTTTTCAGCGGCTGCAGCTGTGGTTCTCTCTGCTGTGTGGTGTTGTTTAAGGCACAGGGCACTACCATTATTCAGTAAACACTTTATTTTCCATACTGAAGGTACCTCAACACTTCCCAGGCACTGAAATCATATCTCCAGCATCAACCATTTGCTGAAAGACCATTCCCATACTCACATGACTTCCATTTCCTGCATGCCATCGGTATTGTTCTCTAACTGATGGCATCAGCCACATCCTTTGATCATTGTCTTTATCTCTGAGCAGTTATCTTTACTGACTTTGTTAGAAGTTTGAAGTCCCAAAAGGAACCTGAATGGGACAAGGTAAAATTACCTGCCAGCTTCCTCGGTAGCATACATGTGGCTTGATGATTCTTTGGTAATTTCGTACTGGAACTAATGTTGATGGGGTGGCATCACTCTTAGCTGATGAATGTTGCTCAGTGATGGAAGGGAGCCTTGATTGACACATTAAATCTCTGAATCCCTGGAGTTGTGGGAATCCAGCTGGTACAGCAAAACTAATGGTTCTCTCCTTTTGATCAAACATGTCAGAAGCAAAGCGGATTTGGTTTGAGTTGATTATTTATTGGCACGTACAAAGGAACAATGAAAAGTTTTGTTTTCCATGTGGTATAGACAGATCATGCCATAGAAAGTGCATTAGGGTCATAAAACAGAGAGAAGGATACAATGTTACAGCTGCAGAGAAGGTACACAAAGAGAAAGATCAACACTAAATTTAAAAATTGAGAGAAACATTCAGAAGTGTGACAACAGAAGGGAAGAAGCTGTTCTTGAATTTGTTGGTATATGCATCTAAACTTTTGTATCTTCTGCCCCACAGAAGAGGTTTGAAGAAATTATAACAGAGGTGGGGAGAGGGGGCAGTTTTGATTATATTGGCTGCCTTCTTGAGATGGTGAGAATTACAGACGGTGTCAATGGATTGAAGGTTGGCCTGCATGGTGGACAGGGTTATGTTCACAACTCTCTATATTTTCTTACAGTCCCGGGCAAGACAGTTGCCATGCCTAGAGAGAGTAAGAATTGACGATTCTAAAGTCAGAGCTAAAACAGTGTGGAGCTGGAGGAACACAGGCCAGTCAGCATCAGAAGAGCAGGAAAGCTGACATTTGGGGCTGGGACCCTTCTTCAGGTAGCGCCATACTTAGCTGTGATGCATTGACATAGGATGCTTTAGAGGCCGTGACAAAATGGCAATTGTCACTTAGCACATGCACTGTGCACAGCAAATTGTGAAATTCTACAAATGTCACCTTTACGTTTCTAGGGACAGCCATCAATAAAGTTATTGAGGGTAGTGGGGTCCTTGACTACCATTGACAGTGTGTGCACGTTTGGTCCCGGGGGTTAAAACAAAAAGTAGCAACTGCTTGATGGACAAAAAAGAAGTGTGAGCCTCCTGAGGGTGTTAATGCTCAGCCATGCCGGCGAGTTAATTCGATGCCTCCCTAGCCTAAGTTAAAGGTGCCCCCTGTTATGAGCTAGACCTCAGTACTCATCATGACTTCTTCAACTGCTGCAGTTGATTGAGGAGAAAGTTGTTTGTGCTCACACTGTGACTGTTCCTGCTGATGCTATTCCTCTTGTTTCTCATCAGACGTCCAAGGTAGAGCTAAATAAGCAGTCCCCCTACTGCTATGAAAGCTGTCAGCTGAAAAATGTGGAACAAATGCAACAAACTCCAAAATATCACCTCCAAAATAGAGGAAGCACATTCTCAAAGCAATTCTGGAGAGTAAGAGCCCTTGTTTTAAGCAAAGAGGCAGCTTTCTTGCCCAATTGCTCAGATTCACCATTCCCTATTGCTCTCTACTTATCACAGCAAGTTTCAAAAAATCAGGGCATCCAATACACTGAGAGGTAAAGATTGTTGGAATGATTTTCAGGCTCTGCCGGAGCTGGAATGAAAGTGGTTGGCGTTACAAGTGATCAACACAGACCTGTGTTGAATCCAAGCAGTCTATCAGGTTTGATCATTGCAACATAAGGACTTTTTTGAAGTCAGTCGAAAATATCTGCCAAGTGTGTGTATACCTCATTGAAGATATCATATGACTACAGCAGACTAAAAAAGGATGATTATACATGACAGCATTTCAATCCTCATATCATACATAAAAAACCCCAAAAGATAGCATACATTATTATGCACATTCTCCAAATTAAGCATTATACAAATAATACTTTTCATACACAAGCAGCTTTTTCTATTCAGTATTTTTTGCAAAGGGACCTGGATGTCTTTGATCACGAGACACTGAAATCGAGCAGGCAATGATGTGTTGATCTTCACTGAGCGGGAATCTAATGCTGGAATGGGGCAAGACCTTGGTGAGACCCCACTTACTTGGAGTATTGTGGGTGGTTCTTGCTGAAGAAAGGACACATTTACCATGGAGGGAGTGCAGCAGTGACACACCAGCCTGATTCCTGAGATGGTGGGGCTATTGTACATGGAGAGATGGGACCTGTATTCTCTAGAGTTTTGAAGAATGAGAGGCAATTTCAAGGAAGCTTGCAATTTTCTGACAGGATTTGAAAGAGGAGATATAGAAAGGAAGTTTTCTCTTGGCTGTGGGATCAAGAACCAGGAGACACAGCCTCAGGATAAATGTTTGGCCAATTTGGACAGAGAGGGGGAGCAGTTCTTTTCAGTCAGAGTGGTAGGTGACTCTCTGGAGTTTTCCACCTGAGATGATTATTAAATGAGAAAGGGTTCAGAAAAGATTGACCAGGATGTTGATAGGACCGAAAGGTTTGAGATATAATAATAGACTAGAAAGGCCAGAATGTTTTTTAGTGAACCGTAGGACGTTGAGGGGTAACCTTATTGAGGCTTATAAAACTTTGAGGGGCATAGATAAGGTGGAGGAGTTTCCAAACTAGAACATGTAATTTTAAGGTAAGGGGGAATGATTTAAATAGGACGAGAGGCAACTTTTTTACGCAGAGGGTGGCTTGTGCGTAGAATGAACTGCCAGCAGAAGTGTCAGATGCAGGTTCAGCTATAGCATTTAAAACACAATTGGATAAGTACATGAATAGGAAAGCTTTAGAGGGATATGGGCCAAACACAGGCAAGAGGTCGGCATGAAGAGAGGGAGAGAGGGCTCAACAGTGAGAGGTGTGTGTGTGTGCGTGTGTGTATGGGCGTGTATGTGTAACATGGTAAAGATCACATCACTGTGGCAGACTACAAAGGACATTTGTACATAATTGCATTTCAATCCAAACAAATGGGGCATAAAGTTAGACGAACATTGCTGACCTTATTTTTAGTAGCGGCCATTTTACCAGAGACAGGGTGGGAACTGACAAAGTAGTCACCCTCATGCAGCAGTTAGGCCAATTAGGCTTGGGCTTAAGACTAGAGTTAGGTTTAGGGGTTAGGGTTGTTATATCTAACTAAAGAAGGTTGATTGCAATTTGCTAGTTGGTCTCTGTGTTCCACGGCATCAAGGCAGCAATTTAGCTACCTCAAGGTAGGCACCTGGTAGGAAGCTAGGGTAGGCCAGTCTCCAGGCAGACCTCAAATCCATCCCACCCCATCCCTTGCTTGCATATTTGCAAAAGCAGCCACATGCTGTATTACAGAAGGTCTACACACAAACCAACCCTCCACATGTATAGATACCCACACACTCGCGCACACACACACTCCAAGTAGTAGCTGGGCTGCAATGAAACTTAAAAGATATTGGTGACTGAGTGCCTCAGTATTGGAGTGCTCTTTCCTTTACTTACATTCCATTATAGCCAGCTGCTCCTCTTAAGCAGGAAGGCATCTAATCATCTCTCCCCTAGCTTTGAGAATTCACCCATCAATTCTAATTTGACGGGAAAGCTGTTTCGGTGAAAAATCGAATTGAGTGACTGCTTTGGCTGGGGCACAGTTGGGATTCATGAGTGCTCTTGGTTTCCGTTTTCTCACCCTTAAGAAAAGCCAGCCGGAACATAAGGTGAAGACTCCACCTACCTGTTTTTTATCACATTTAAATGTCAGTCTCTCCTGTCCCACAGAGTTTCCTGGGCACCAATAATCATTCAGACCAAATATGGAAGTTTACATTTTTCTGTCAGCTTCATGGCAAACTCAATTTTTTAGTTCTTTTAACCTGTCATCTTCATAGACATCTACCCACATTCAGTGTTCACATTTCTTCTCTATGAGTGTGAACTGCAAGAAGTGCCAAATATATTCAAATTACGCTTTCCTCTGACTTTGGATTAAGGAAGACTATTTGTTGTTAATGACTATAATCGTGACAACAACATTCTCTAACAATGTCAACCTAATATCTTTGGCAACGTACCTTAAACTGGCTCAGAACTAAACGTATCTGCTTTGTGTTATTGCTGATAACTCTTGGATCCAAAACATGGCACATTCTCCTCTGTCCCCTGCCAGTAAATGCACACATTTCCTCTTAATGAGAACCAAGCTCTCCATTTAGTATGTACATTCTCTGATCTTGGTAGGTTCCCAAGTATGTGAGCAATTATAGTTGCAAATGACCTTCACCTTTTAAACAAATATTACTGATCATTGCTTTTTGCCCCATTTGGTTCATGAGTATATGCCAGCAAAACAATACTCTGACAGATAATTGTGTAGACAATTTCATAAACTTGTCATGTGCATTAGTACATGAAATGAAGAATAACCTTATGCAAATTGACAAGCCTAAGATGAGCATTGGGCACATAGGTGCTATTAGTATTGGCATTAGTTACAATCTTACATCTGGGTTTTGACACTTTGAGAGATGTCAGAGTGCCACAATGGTTCTCAATGATGAATATCTGTTTAGCACGATCTAGCCATTAACATTATGACTACTTGAAAAATCACAAGAACAAAAAACATGCCCATGCTGTGCTGCTTTGAGGTCTAAGCAGTGAATAGCTCATGAAGAAATCTCTTGCTATTTCACGATAATTACTTGCATGTAAGCACCTCACCTCATTCTCCTTTTTGTCTAAAGTATTTCTCTTTAATGTCTTCAGTAGGATGGGCCAAGATGCTAAGAAGTAAGGATATAAATTCACTGTTCCTCCCACATATAACTTGCTATTAAAGAAATGAGCCTGTGCAGGCTCTATTAAGTTTTCACCACATTCAATCTGTGTACAAAGTTGCCTCAAATTCAGCATTCCTCATTAGGAGAAAATAGTAAAAATATCATGCACATGCATACAAGAAATCTGTTGAGAAAGATGGTGACATTTTCAAAGTGTCATCGCAATACCTGGATTCTAATATCTACTCAAGATTGCAAGTTTTTGCCATGGGGCTTTTGGCCAATTCTTTACTTGAACTTGGGCACTTACATAAAGCATCTCCTCTTCCTTTTATTTTCTTTCTTGCTATGTTTAAGATGCTGCAGTTCAAAAAACAATGCAGCTTAATGGACAGGTTGATGTCATTCTGGACCATTGGTAACAAATTGGTCCCAACCATTACAGTCAATGCCACCACGTTTCAAGAAGGACTTCAAACTCTCTTTTAAGTATTCTCTGTGTCCTCCCCTGGGACATTGGCCATTTTGAGGAAACAAGGCCTGGGTAAGGGAGAGGTTTTTTAGTTAATTGGACACAGCATCCAGTCCATCAAAAATAAGTTTGTCCGAATGCTTACAGACGTAACTTTAAGAGAACACCATCATTTGTTCAACTGTCATCTTAATGAATCTAGAGGATGTAATGGAAGCATTGTTGATGGACTTCCTTAGCATTCTTACGCACAGCCCAAATATCACTGCAGGGAGTATAATGATGGCAGATGCTCTATATACTGGGGTGTTCAAATCATTTTCAGAATATTAGGAGTAAATAAAATCAGAGGCACTAGGCTTCCGAATCCAAGCAGTCTATCAGGTTTGATCATAGCGATTGCCAGGTGTGGCTCAACAGAAACAATGTTAAATATGTGACATTCTGTCATGAAGAAAATAAGCAGTCTTCATTGCCCGGCAGAACAAGCCAAAATTGAAAAGCCATCCACAAATTAGGGCTAATGTCCGAAAGAAAATACAGAAAATAAATTACGTACATATGTGCACAAAAATTCAGAGCAGAGCAAGGCTAATTATCGCTTCCAGCTTGCTCCAACATTGAATTAGATTGTGGCCGATATGTTCATATCCCCAAACCTTCACTCCTGTCAGGAAACTCTTACCCAAAAATATTCAAGGAATCTTATATTTTCAGGAAGAAAGTTCTGAGCGAAAACAAAACCTCACCTCTGCTTTAAATAGGCAGTTCCTTTTTTTTGAATGGTGACTTCCAGTTCTAGATTCTTCTTTAAGAGCACACATACTCTCCACATCTAAGCTGTCAAGACCCATCAGGAACTCATATGATTCAATTAAGTCACTTCTTATCCATCTCGCGAAAACATGGCTGAACTGTGAAACCTTTCCTCATAATCCCTACATTCTTGGGTATTAGTCGAGTAAACTTCTCTGATCAGCCTCTGCTGCTTTTAAATCCTTCCTTATGCAATCTCACCAACGACCAGAATGATTAGAGAAAAACTTCCTACATTTGTATTCCATTTCCCTAGCAATAAATTGTTACATTCTATTACTTTTCCCAATGACTTGTTTATCTGCAAATAAAGCTTTGCAATGAGCATGAGGACACTCTGTATCTCAGAGCTCTATAATTTCTCACTATTTGAATATACTTCTTTTTCATTCTTTGTGCCAAAATAGACAATTTCATATTTCCACATTATACTCCATTTATTATGTCTTTATCCACTAATTTAGGAGGAAGGATCACTCAACCTGAAACATTACAGCTGATTTCTCCACAGATACAGCCAGACACACTGAGCATTTCCAGCAGTTTCTATTTTTACCCTATCTATAGTTTTTTGCAGCTTCCTTATGTTCAACATACTTCCTGTTCTATCTTTGAGTTATCAACAAATGTGGCAACCATACTGTTAGGCCCTTCATCCAAAGTCATTTATATCAGTTGTAAACAGTTGAGCTCCCAGGAATGAGCCCTGTAGCATAATACTCCTTACACCTTGTCAACCTGAAAAAGACCATTTATGCTCACTCTCTGCTTGTTAACCAGTCAATTTTCTATTCATGCCAATATGTTATTCCATACACAATGAGCTTTTATTTCTCTGCAATAAACTTTGATGCAGAACCTAATCAACTGCCTTCTGGAAGCCTAAGGACAATAACGCTGCCTGGTACTCCTTCATTTACAGCAGATGTTAACTCTTCACAAAACTCCTATTGATTGATCAACCATAATTTTCCTTTCACAAAATTGTGTTGGTTATACCTGATGACCTTGAATTTATCTAAATGTCCTGTTATAATATTAAAACCAACTATCTCACTTGCTATTTCTTTGAATACCTTAGGATGCAGTCCACCAAATCCATCACTTTTCAGACTGCAGTTCCAACAATTTATACGATATCACTTCTTTTCACTGATTTTCCTGGGATCTTCCCTCCCTTCCATTCCCTAATTCACAGCTTCTTCTGGGTTTTCATTTAGATCCTCTATAGAGAAATCTATCCAAAATAACATCTGATTTATTTGCTAGCTCCAATTTTTCAATATTGATTCTCTTAAATGCCCACGTGACTTGTCCAGTTGATTGTAGATTAAAATCTCTCATGATTATTGTCATGCCTTTCTATCAAGGTCCAATTATTTCTTTTTTTACGCTCCACCTTACCACTGAAATAATGTTAGGAGGATTGTACACCAATCCTACAAGTAGCATCTTAGCTTTGCCATTTCTCATTTCTACTCAAACTATGTTGACATCTTCAGTTTCTGAACTTAGGTCCTTTTGTTCCAATGCCATCATTAACTAACAGAGTCACCTCTTTTCTTTTACCTAGTCTTTTGTCATTCTTAAGATTCAGGTCCTAACCTATGTTATCTTGCAGCCGTATCTCTATATTGATTACCGAATTATAATTATTCCTTTCTGTTTGTGCTTTCAATTAATCGGTTTTGTTTTGCATACTGTGTGCACTCAGATTACACATTTTACTGTTTCCTCTTTTTGTAAATTCCGGTCTTATCTATTGATTTACTCTTTAGATTTATATTATCTATCTTTTCCTGTCATAGTCTTCTTATTGTTTCATGAATTAATGCCTGCCTTTTTGGCCTTGACTGATTTACCACATCTTACAAAATTTAATCCCTTGCCCCCACTATTTATTTTAAAATCCTCTTTGCTCTGCAGTTATGCAATCATCAGCAATACAAGCACTAGCATAGTTCAGGTAGACACTTGCCTAGCAGCACAGTTCCCAGCACTCTGGCCATACCCCCTTAACCAAGCCCACTTATCCCAGACCTATCTTTGAGCCACGCATTCATCTCTCTAATCTGATTTGCCTTATGCTGAGTTGTATGTGACCCAGGTAATAACAGGGGTTATGACCTTTGAGTCGCTGCTCCTTAATTTGGCACCAGTGCCTCAGATCGACTGTGTAGAACCTCCTCCCCCGTTCTACCTACATAGTAGGTACCCACATGCACCACAGCGACTGGTTCCTGCCCTCCTAATGGAATCATCTTAACAGCCATGAGCAGATGTCCAAAATCCTGTTCCCAGGCAGGCAATACGGATATCTAAGACTCACATTCTTTGCTGCAGAATATGGTGTCAATTTTATTCACTATATTGTTCTACTGCCACTAAGTTCTTCCTTCCTCCTTCCAACTGAATAGCTTCCTGTTCAAGGCTGCCATGGTTCATTAGTTTGTGGGGAGTTCCTGGATGCCAGTTTGGTCCAGAACAAATACATTTGCACAAGTGCTTTAAGTTCTAGAAAGTTGAACTGAGGGACTTTGAGCTGGGCGCTAAACTACAGGCACTGGAACACGTCAGGAAGGTGGAAAGTTGCCTGGAATCTTTGTACCGGGACACAGTCACACCTCTTAGAGTTAGAGTTGTGTGATTTGTTCTGTGTTCAGGGACCAGAGAGTATGATTATAAGTGAAGCAGGTAAGGGAATCCAGAGGCCAGGAATACAGATGGCACAGCCTTTGCAATTGTCCAACAGATTTAAACTTCTTTAATCTTATAGTAAGAATGAAAGCTGCAAGGCAGATGAGCTAACTAATCATGGCACCCCTGTACATGAAGCTATTCCAACTCACATGACTGATAGTAAGATCATCTAAAGGAGCAGTGAACAATAAATATGGACACCGCAAGTTTGAATATCCTCAACACTGATTGCAATTCTGGCAGAGGGTCAGAAAACTGTTTGTACATGTTGGCTTTTAGTCTTGCATGAGAGTGCATGTTGCAATTTCTGCCCTCACCTTACAAGATTATTGACTAGCCTGGCCTAGACTCACTAGGTAAAAAACAAGCATTTGGCACAGCCAGAAAAAGAAAGTGTGTACCAGCATCAGGGGAGCTAGGATAATTCTTGAAGCCTAATAGATTAATGAATGAGCTAAAATTACTTGTGAAGATTCCCTAGGATGTGAGGATTAATTGGCACCCAAAATATTCATTTGTGAGGCATGCAAAGAAGCCAGTCAAGTATTATGAACTTTAAAAAGATTAGCACTGAAACTTCTGGGATAAACCCTTTTGCAGATATCAGGTCCATATTTTTTACAATATATGTATCAAACCACGATTTACCTTCTGACACACTTCATGTGAGAGATAAAGGATAGAGGATTGACTGTTGATCTGTTTTTTCCTTCTGAACATTTGTAGAATAATAAATGAGAACAAATAGTGCTATCTTAGGTTGTGGTTTTAGTTACTGTGGACGTTAGGTTTAGCAGCAAATATGAATAGTGGTTGTCCAATGTATTAGAGGGAGCAAACTTCATAAGGTAAACTACCTCCAAAGTTCATTTTAATAATCTGGGTTCATAACCTTCTCCAAAATGAACATCTCAAATATGCTATTCGTCCTTCAAAGAATACAGTGCGCCAAAATAATATTTTTTTTTATTTTCTACTTGAGCAATCTAATATACACTATATGTACTTGCTGTTGGCATACTTTTACCCTGCTGATATCCTGTCAATCTTAACTTGTGAGGCATGTCATTGTTCACATCTTCAGTGTGAATATATTGACATAATGAGAAAGCCTTTGTCAAATGTGACATGGTGTAATTACCTCACCTGGTCTTTAACTACAGAGTAGGGCATCCATTTTACAATTTCCAGCAACTCAGCCTGTATTTCAAAGAAACCTCTCATTACACATCTTATATCTGCATCCACTAGTCCAATTATTCTTTCAATTTTACTTCATATTAAGACTTAGTTTTGGTTACTGTGTGCAACATTGTAGGAGATTGACAGATATGGGTGTACTGTCTAACAACTATGTGCAGCTTCACAGGTTAAACCCAGTAACGAAATTAAGAAAACTGAAATTGAATGCTTGGTAGGCAATAACAGATTTTAATAGTGACTTGGTATGGTTATCAAATCAAATCAAAAGCCAGGGCCACTC
The DNA here is from genome assembly GCF_030684315.1 of Stegostoma tigrinum. Lineage (NCBI taxonomy): Eukaryota > Metazoa > Chordata > Chondrichthyes > Orectolobiformes > Stegostomatidae > Stegostoma > Stegostoma tigrinum. The sequence continues at coordinate 30,572,408 of NC_081374.1, forward strand.
AGTTCCAGACCTCATTACAGTGTTGGTTCAAACATGGATAAAAGAGCTGAACTCCAGAAGAGACGTGAGAGTGCCAGCCCTTGACATTACGTGTGACATGAAGAAACCCTAGCAAAACTGGAATCATGGGGCAAACTCTCCGCTGGTTGGAGCCATACCTGGCACAAAGGAAGATGGTTAGGGTTGTATGAGATCAGTCATCTCAGCCACAAGAATATCTTTGCAGGAAATCCTCAGAGTAGGGTCCTCGGCCAAACAATCTTCAGCTGCTGCATAAAGTACATACCCTCCAACATAAGGTCTTAAATGAGGATGTTCCCTGATGATTGCACAATGTTCAGTACCATTCATGGATCTTCAGATGCTAAAGCAGTCCATGTTCAAACATAACAATGTCTGGACAATATCCAGGCCTGGGTTATCAAGGGGCAAGTAACATTCACACCATATAAATGCCAGAAAATGACCTTCTCCAGTAAGAGACAATTTAACCACTTCTTTAACATTCAATGGTATTACCATCAGTGAATCTCCCACTTTCAACATCCTGGAAGTTAAAGTTTACCAGAAACTCAGTTGGCCTCAAGAGAAGATTGGAGGCTAGGAATTCTGTGTGCAGTAATTCAATATAATTTGATTTGATTTATTTATTGTCTCACGTATTTTGTTACAAAATACGGTGAAAAGTAATGTATAATATTGCCAAGCTCCGATGCCATCTTAAAACACAGAAAATTTTAAAAAAACATAGACTATAAAGGCAGAAGACTAAAGAAATAAGGGAAAAGTGTTCAACTTTACAGTCCTTCTTGATAAGTACTCACCATGGGCCATGGGCCTGGTGGTCAGGCACAAGAACCTCCGCTGTACCGCCACCTCTAGGTTGAAAGTCGCTACACATACACCATCTCACCTCCAACAAAATCCTCCCCACTATGAGTCCTTGCTGGACCTCGCCAATGCAGAAGCCACCAACACTGCCACGTACCGCTCCAGACCAAATCCAACTCTACGATTGCTATGAGCCTGCCACCTTGCCAAAGCAGCCACTGTCAATGCCATCGGGTCTCATACTAGGTGGAACTCACCTCCAAATCTGTGCTGGATGCAGATACGACTGGGAACTCAAACTCATCTTCACTGCAGCAGCCATGAGTCAGCACCAGGACCACCTCGAAGATGTGGAAGCTGCCAGAAACTCAAACTCACTTCCAATGTCACCACCAGGAGTCCATGCTGGGCCCATCCGCCAACTGCGATGAGTCCAGGCTGGGTCTACTTAGTGGCACAGAAGCTCCAAGACAAAGCAGCTCACTTAACTGGCACCGCATCCACAAGCAACCATTCCCTCCACCACCAATGCTCAGTAGCAGCAGTGAATAAAATCTACAAGATGCCTTGCAGAAATTCATGAAAGATCCTTAAATCGCACCATCCAAACTCACCCACTTCCATCTGGAAGAAAAAAGGAAGCAAGTATGTGGGAACACCACCACCAGCAAGTTCTCCTCTACGTCACTCATTATCCTGACTTGAAAATATTTCGCTGTGCTTTCACTGTCACTTGGTCAAAATCTTGGAATCCCCTCCCTAAGAACAATGTGTGTCTACCTATAGCACATGGACAACAACGGTTCAAGGAGATACCTCACCGTCACCTTCTCAAAGGCAACCAGGGATGAGCAATAAATGCTGGTCAGCCAGCAACACCCATGTCCCACGTTGAATTAAGAAAAAAGTTTCTAACTCTCCTTTTGCTTCTTTTTTCAAAACCTGTTTTTACTCTAATTACCTTATTTCTTATTTCATCATTCATCTTGTTCTCAATCTTTCAATGTCACCGGCGTTGAGGAAATAGAAGCAGTTAGTTCCACTAGTCATTAATTCTAAGATGCCTTATTGGCCTTGCCATGATGTTATCTGTTCATACCTAAAGCACTTTGCAGTGTCAATCATTTCCAGGTTTAAGGATGTGAGAAAATATCTCACGGGCAAAGTGTGAGATGGCCTAATTCAGAAAATTCTCTGCCAAAGAGTCTGTAATTTTTATTTTATCATTCGCTCTTGGGATGTTGCTGGCTGAACCACTATTTGTTGTCTATCCTAAGTTACTGCTGAGGAGCTGGTGGGAAGCTGCCTTTGTGGACTGCTGTAGTCATGTTTCTCAGACTTCAACGCAAGGACACTGAAGGAATAGTATTTGGCTCAAATAGGAACTTATAGGTGGTGACGTTCCCATTATTCTACTGTCTATGTTCTTCTGGTTGGTAATAGCCATGGATTTAGAAGGTGCTTATTACAGAGCCATAGTGAATTTCTGTGTGCCTCTTGTTGATGGTACATGTTTCTGTTACAGAGTATGGATGGGGGCAAGAGTAAATGTTTGTAGATGTGATGTCAATCAAGTGGGCTGCTTTGTTCTGGATGATGCCAAGCTGCTTGAGTATTGTTGGAGATGCACCCATCCAGGCAAATGGACAGTATTTCACCACACTCCCAACTTACAGCTTGTAGATGATAGGCAGGCTTTGGGGATTCAGGAGGTTAGTTACTTGCTGTAGGATTCCTAGCTTTTGACATGCTTTTGTAGCCATACTATTTATATGGCTAGTCCAGTTCAGTTTCTGGTCAACTGTAACATTCTGGATGCTGATAGTGGGGGTTTCAGTGATAGTAATCTCACTGACTGTCAAGGATGATAGTTCTCTGATGTTGGAGATAGTCATTGACTGGCATTTGTGTGACACAAATGGTACTGCATGAATGTTACTGACGATTATTGACAATGTAATAAATCAATAACCACGATAAATAACGTAAGACAATCTAACAAATACTGGGTATTTTCTGGGTAGGAGGAAATGTCATTTTTTCTGAGGAAGGGGCATGTGACCTGAAGCATTAACTCTGATTTCTCTCCACAGATGTTGTCAGACCTGCTGAGCTTTTCCAGCAATTTCTGTTTTTGTTTCTGATTTACAGCATTTGCAGTTCTTTCGGGTTTTGATAACATAATTATACTACGGTTCTCAACAAAAGATTGAATAAAATTATTTTGAAAACTTGTCATTGGAAAATAATCCAATAATCCAGAACTAAGAGAGCACATAAAAAAACACATCTGTCTGGGTAAAAGGAGTGTAACTATTTCGGTCACTTCAATTGCTCATCTTTACTATTATAGATGAAAAATCAATTACTTAATAAAAAAATTAAAGAATATCCATTGCTTATTCATCAATTTACAGATGTAGAGTTTGCATTTCCATCAAGTAAAGATTTAATGGACAGGATTATATAAAGTATCTTGTGATATAATAATTTATAAACAAGCAACATCAATGCTTTCCTTGCTTTCTACTGCCACCTTCAGTTCCACATCCAGTTTTTAACCATCCTTCTTCTGGCTTGAGTGCTTATTTGAAGTCATACTATCACTTGTACAGTTCTTAGTTGCCTGAGAATATAATTGAAAGCGTAACAAATTACCATAAAGAATTCACTGATTGTGATGTAGGCAAATAAAAAAGGTAAGTGGGCAGGTATTGGCTAAACTATCTAGTAAATTCCTGGCTGGGCTAAATTTCTGGACAACATTGTGTCCATTTTCTGTACCATCTCTCAAACCCCACTCCTGCCACCTAACTTGACAATGACGTGCAACAGTCTAAAAATGCAAGATACCCTTCAAAAATGTAAGGATGAACAATCTTCAATATTCTTTTCCTACCATAAAGACAATTAAACAAGCTCTTGGGAACCATTGCGAACAGGTTAACGTTTCTGCTGCCATCCAAAGAAAACCATTTGTCATCTAAATAGGAGAGGAAATTGCATTGAACTGCATGCCAGCAACTAGTTACATTCAATATTGTTACATAGACTATGAGGAGGACCTGAATGTTACTCTTTCAAGAACCTAAACCCTGTTTCTCTTCAATACATATGTTGTTGTCACACATTTTTAAGAAGCTTCATAGAATAGATCTTATCAGATCCTTACGCCCTTATGCAGTGATTTCCCAAACCTATCTTTTTTCTCATCATGCTATTAATAAACTTGCACATATAATTATTTACACCTACCCCCTTCTTATCGTCTACCAAATAATAGTCATAGAATCTCTACAGTGTGGAAAGAGGCCATTTGGCCCATCAAGTCTGCACCATCCATCTGAAAAGCATCTCACCTAGACCCAGACATTCCCCCAATCCCTGGAACTCCATGATTTACCATGGCTAATTCACCTATCCTGCAATTTAACATGACCAATTGACCTAACCTTTTGACTTGCTCTCTTTGAAGTTAGAATATTGGCAATGTTCTGCCTTGAAGACTGTTCACATTGAATCTTCTCCTGACAGTGCCAGGTCTGAAAGTGTCTATCATTATTCATTTCCATAAATCAAATCAAACAATGGTGACAATTAATTTATAATGGGTTGAAGCTCCAGTGGTTCAATTTTTTCTTAAGACTCTTTGGCAGCATGATGATTTATGATCTCTGTTGGTCTGTAATTCCTTGATGACCATATCATTCCTGTTTAAATCTCTTATCTGTGTCTATTGCTGCTAGTCCAAATTCGTCAACTGTCCAACATTGCAATGTCTGTGTGGACTGTCGCCTATGATAGGACTATTCCTTAGAAAGATCTTCACAGCTCCATGTATGTAATTACAGAGTCAACTTTTTTCATAAGTTAGAGAGCTTAGTCTTTAGTTTCTTACCCATCAGAAACTCTCATGGCGCTTGTCCAATTTGGAGTGTGAGGTGAATCAGTAATTCAGCAGTGCAGTATAGAAATCAAAATTTTTCTTCAAAAACACCCTGACAGCCCTAACTCCACTCTTGGATTTCCTATTTGATAGCGGTGATCTCATCAAGTTTGTGACATTTTCAAATCTAGACCTAACTACAGATTTCCTGAAAGACTCATTAGCAAACTATAGTGTGCTGTCCAAAACAACTACCATCGGGATAAGATAGCTGCGTTTTTCTATTCCGAAGTTAAAATAGAGCAGTAGGCATCTTTGATGGAATCTTATTCACCAATGCAGGAGATGAGCTATTTCACATGATATGGGCTTCCCAGCTTAGTCTCTATGCAAGTAAAATGTTACGTGAGTCACTGAATATATCGAATGAGTTAGAAGTTCTCACACTGGCTGTGCATTCTGCAAGTTGAAGATTCTGATGCTATAGTCAAGGGTCTACTGGTATCCACTTCACATGTCCAGGAGCCCAGAAGTGCCAGTCAGCAAGCCAGAACTGGCTCCATGGTTTCCCTGATGCTAATTTGGAGATTATACTGCATGGGATCACTAAAGGGGATGGCAAGAATGATCCCAAAGGAAGTTAATGATCTCCTTTACTCCACCAGGGTAAGTGGCACAACTTTCTCTCTGTTACATCACACTGGGGCATCAATCAATCTTTTGCTGCACCAGCATCACAGAACCATCATAGCCTGCAAATCTTACATTCCATGCATATGGACTGAAGGGGTGGGATTCTGTGGGCCTGCTTGGAGTATTATGAATGGCAAGCACAGGAGCAAACTGGGGCATGAAGCAATGCTTCTCTTTCCTGAAGGGAAGGCTAAACATTTCAATTAAGTTCTCAGAACATTTCTGGTGGGCTGGGCTTCCTAAACGTAATCAGTGATAACCTCTGAAACATTCATCCTTGTGTCATGAATACTAATGAATACCCCAACCCATGGCAATTATGGTTACAAATACAGTTTTGCCCACCAAAATGGGAATCTCTGTTCATGAACCCAAGTATAAGTGGAAGGTTTGCATTCCAAGCTCTGGAGAATTCAAACATCTTCACTAACTTGACCCCCTCAGAACATGGGTCATTTTTTTTCCACAAACACTTACAGTGTAAGGGCTGACATCTCGCTATGTTGATCACATCAGGAAAAAATCTTCATTTACAGTTGCCATTCAATTAGGGCTGAAGACTGAGCAAGATCTGTAATATGGCAGCCACAATGATTCCAGCAAACCTAACTAGGCCAGGTAAGTGATGCTCAACTTAAAAAGATATTAATGGGGTGTGGGTGGAAAATTGGGGGTGACTTCTGTCATGGGAGGTGGATGGGTTTCATCTAAAGATGTCTTATTTTAAATAAAATGTAGACAATTGCATGAAAGTCACCAGGTTGCAATTTTCACGTGTACATACGTTGATAAATACGAGGAGACCTAGGATAACAGTTCTGATCTTTTCAGGATCCTGAGATGTTCTATCTTTCCTCACACAAATCCTCATGTCATCATCAGAATGGGTGGAACTTAAGCATTAGTGTTCAGCATTAGTCTTATACAGTAGTTCTGCTCAGGGTAAATAGATTATGAGGCGATTTAAAGGTTTGATCAAGATGTTTGGAATAGCTTATGGAGAGTAAAACCAAAACTGTTTCCATTGTCAGATTTAGGACACCGAAAGACAAATGCACTGCTACTGGAAAAAAGGCAAGGGAAAGGTGAGTTGTTCCTGCAGAGCCCTGCATTAGATACAATGGGTTAAATGGCCACATTCTGTCCTGTAACAATTCTATTAAGGTGATACAGAAAAGAACTATAGGCAACATGAGAAATTTGTTTAAACAAATTGTTGTGACCTATAATACATTGCCATGAAAGGATTGTGGTACAGATTCTAATTATTTTATTTATTTACTCATGGGATGTAGGTATCATTTATCACCCATCACTAACGGCCTTTGAGAAGGTAATGGTGAGCTGCCTTGTTGAACTGCTGCAATCCAGTTGTTAGTTAAGAACAATGATTTTTTCAAAATGGATAAATACTTGAATGAGGAAGAATATAGGGCGAAGGGAAAGAGATGGGGAATGGGTGAACTCTACAAAGGCTTGATGAGATGAATGGTCTCCTTCTGTATATGTGCTATATCCTTGACACATGTACTTTCCACAGTAGAGTATCAAAGTGCTCGTATGCTGTATTGATAACTAACAGCATTCAAAATTATATCAATTTGGCACCCTCTTTCAGAATCTATTCCAAGGTTACACATATGTACAGTCCAAACTGGGGACCATATGGAACACGATCTGACTGAAACCTTGCACTGGGCAAGGATATTCCCAATTTTGTTTTCAATTATATGAGCGTTACAGTCAAACACATGATTTGCCATTCCAATAGTGATTTAAGACTAACCATCGCTTGGAAAGAGCAACCCCAAGCTTTGTCAACATTGTTCTTTGTCACCAGATGGTGTATATTGGAGTGCAACAGCAAAGCATTAAAAATTAGCTGAGGTTGGATATTATAACTCATGAAGAAACATAAATTATTTACATTCTGTTGAAATAAGATTATCAACTGAAATGTTCAACCTGCCAATGGTATTTTCTATGAAAAATTATTCTTCCTGTGTTGCTTTGTAAAGAGCACAATTAAGCTGTTTTCATAAATGTGAAACTTAATTAGCTCACCCAGATTACAGTAATTTTACCAGCTAATAGCACACAGCAATTCATTTGGAGATGGGCTAGTAATGTGTTTCACGTGAAAAGCTCAATTTCTGTAGACTCTATTTCTTGAATACAGCTTTCAGAGCCTGATATATGTGTACTTCTATGGAAAAAAAAAGGACATTCCTAGTTTGTGATTAGTATTTTAATCCCAGATTGGTAGGACATGAAGTATATCTACCTATATACATAGTGTACATCCCCTAAATGCACTTCTGATTGGATTACTGTTCAGAATTTCTTGTTCAATTTCAGATGTCTACAACTCCAGAAATGATTCTGGATATTAAGTTAGCATTTGAGTTTTGAACACAATTTCACTCATCAGTTTATTTCAACTCCTGGCCATTTGATTTTCCAAGCATGAATCTGCTATTACTGCAGAATTAGATTGATATTTACTTCACAAATAATGAGGATGTTGAAGTGTTTGAAGCAAGGGCAATGCAGAAAAAAACCTGGATGAAATGAAGAACACAGACAGAAATGATTTATAGTGTGAGTTAGCCTGTGGCCATTACATGCTTGAGTAGCACTTAGACTCTAGAAGTATAAAAAGATTGGCATTGTATGATTGCATCGAAAATGGGAATAGAATTCTTAAACACTTCTGAAAAACCTTTGAAAAGGTTGTTGTTGGGCACTGTAATCTATCAGAAGCTGGTACAGCAGGAGATTAAAAGGTTTCAAGCTAGATAAAAGGGAATGGCTGGTCATGAAGTCAAGCGAAAGTCATAACCTACTTATGAGAAAGGTTGCAGTCTGTGCCACCCTATGTAACCATCTCATGGATCAACTACAATGTATGTGTAAAGAAGTGAAGTGGCACTCCACTCTCATCACCTGTGCATTGTTCTTAGAACACAACTTTGCATTGCTGTTCTGCAGTCCATGACTGTAAAAAGGCATGTTTCCCACAGATAAGGAAATATCCAGAATAATTTCCAGAAATGATTAGTGAAGTACAATTACAAGGTTATTTGCCTTCATACATATGTATACTTCCTTGCAGGAAATCTGCGAGCAGCCTTCTATAGCAGATAATAGGTGTAAAGTGTGGCTATTCAAAGTGGTAGAAGGTAGGAAGTTCCACTGCTATTCTGAATTTGCATTAACAATCTGAACTTTAGAACTGAAATCAAAAATTTCAGAATTTGTGAATGGCATCTCATTGTGGAGGGGCTAATGTGGAAGATTGCAGCAAGTTAGACAATGTTAATAAAGATACAGAAGGGGCAAATAATTGGAAAATGAAGCATAAAATAGATAAATAAGAGGTAGAGTATTTTGGCAGAAAGGAAAAGGAGTTCACTTATTAATTTGTAAGGTGCCAGTCTGGATGATAAAAAGGATTTCAGTGTGAACATTAGAGCAGAAAGCCAAGCTTGCCTTCATGACCAGCTTCTTCCTTTTCTCTAGACTTGCAACCTCTTAATTTATTTATGTTTGTTTTATTTATAGAATCCCTACAGTGTGGAAACAGGCCCTTTGATCCAAGTCCACACTGATCCTTGGAGCATCCCACCCAGACCCATCCCCCTAGAACCCACCTAAGCTACACATCCCTGAACACTATGAACAATTTAGCATGGCCAATTTACCTAGCCTGCACATCTTTGGGCTGTGGGAGGGAACCACAGCACCTGGAGGAAACCCACATAGACACAGGGAGAATGTGCAAACTCCACACAGACAGTCACCTGAGAGTGGAATCGAACCCAGGTCCCTGGCACTGAGAGGCTGCAGTGCTAACCATTGAGCCACCGTACCACCTGATCCTTTGCTGTATCGGATTCTGATACATTGTGGTGCCCATAAACAGCTCTGCCCTCTGCAACTGCAGCTTCCTGATCCACAAACCACAATCAGTGAAGATGGACAACAGCACCTTCTCCACGATAATCCTCAACAATACTGTCCCATAAGGATGGGTTCTAAGCCCCCTACTGTACTCCCTGTAGACCCACAACCGTACATGCCAATTTCTGATTGAATGCCATCCACAAGTTTGCTGATGGCCGGATATCAAACAGTCAGATAAGGGAAAGAGATAAAGTGCTTGGTGTCATGGTGCAATTCAAACAAACTCTCTCTCAATATTGGCAGAACAAAAGAACTGATCATAGACCTGTGGAAGAAAGGGGAGGGCACACCCCTATCTACGTCAATGGAACTGAGGTGGAGAGGGTGAAGAGCATCAAGCTCCCATGAGTAATGATAGCCAACAATCTGTCTTGGACTTGCCAAATATGCAATGGTCAAGAAGGCACAACAATGCCTTTTCTTCCTCATGTGGCTTAGGAAATTTGGCATGTCCATAATGATCATCACCAACTTTTACAGATGCACCACAGAAAGCATTCTATCCAGGTGTATTTATCAGCCTAGTATGATAACTGCTCTGCCCAGGGCCATCAGAAACTACAGAAAGTTGTTGCAGCCCAGGCCATCACAGAAGCCAAGCTCCCTTCCATTTCATGTCCTGTTGCCACATAAAGGCTGCCAACATTATCAAAGACCCCTCCCACCCGATAATGCAGTCTTCTAATCTCTTCTGTCAGACAGAAGATACAGAAGCTGAAACACATGCACTAACAGGTACAAGAACAGCTTTATCCCTGCTGTTATTAGACTGTTGAATGGATTCTCTGACTTCAAGTAGTGCTGATCTCGCTAATGTTAATCTTGCTTTGCTCACCTCCCATGCAATCATAACCTTGTATGCCTCAATCTGTCTAAGCACCTTGTGATCCGTATATCCTTGTTTGCTATGATCTGTCTGTACTGCTCGCAAAGCAAAACTTTTCACCTTACTTACGTACATGTGACCACAATAAAACAAACCAAGTGATCCAACCTGTGAAAAGAAAGCATACAGCTTTCTCTCTCCCTTCTGTACAGAGAAGTGAAAGAAAATTCCTAGTAGCTAGCCACTCTCCCTCACCATGCTGTAGAAGCTCCTTACTTTGCAAGTCCCCAGCTAAAAGGAAAAAAATGAACAATCCAAAGCCACTGAAAGTGCATATCCAAAACCAGTTTATGAGAGTGAGAATTGGTATATCCACAATATTGCATCACCCCCAAAGAACTGGAAGAAATCAAAATGAATTGGAATAAAAAGAAAACAATTCTGGACTGATCCAGACTGGTGGCTGTGCTTTTCCCACTTTTATTTATTCCTCATCCATGATCGTTGTTTCTTGACTTGTCTCTCCGTGTTTCTGTTGAATATGTCTAGGAATTTTAAGGAAGAGATACAGTTTAAGTTACAATGTTATAGATTAGCAAGGCAACTTATCTTCTTTTACCATTGATGAATCAGCTTGTTTACAATAAATAGTCATTTTCTTGGTAATGGAAGAAATATGCATATTCCTTTAACCTAAATTAGGCAGTTCAGTAGAATTGGGTGATTTGGTGGTTGAATCAAATTTTCATATCTGTGACCGCTCTGGAAACAGTGGAGTTTGATTTCCAGTGCACTACCCCAGTGTAGCATTACAGTGTATGTACCAGGAAATGATGAAAAGCTGGCTCTCTTTTCACCTGGAAAAAGGCAAAGGGGTGATATATTAGAGAATTTTAAATTATGAAAAGTTTAAACAGAACAGGTATAAAGAGAATGGCCCAGATTTTCACAATATGTAGATCAACTAAACCTTGTAAATATGGCGGGTGGAACCAAAATTTGCATATCTCACTATCATTTCTGCTAAGTGTCCATTTTGCCAACAAGACAAAGGAATATGGCATGATTCACACATGTGGGAATCCCGAAATCAAAATAGTCACTTAAACTCAGTGCGCTCAGTACAAACAGATCTCATTTTGGATAAGGATTTAACCTACAGTGGGAGCCATAAATTTATATACTAAAAGGTCTAAAATTGCAAATAAAGTTCTGCTCTCTAAACTTAACAATACAAGGCTGTAGCTTTCATAGTTTGAAAGAAAAACTGCTTCCCTAAGCAAGTGGCTAAAACTGTGTTTGTGTCTGTAAAGTGAATCTCTGCAGACATTTCTTTCCTTTTGTTGTGTGTGTGTGTGTGTGTGTGTGTGTGTGTGTGTGTGTGTAACGATGGTGGTATCTGGATCATTGTCTGTAATGTATGATTTGGTGGATGTGACTATATCAAGCCAAAACGTGATTAGTCTGTGGAACAGCTCTCTCAATCTCCCTTATATCCTTAAAATAGAGCAGGCAATACCAGAGGATAGTAATTTTCACTGTGGATGATAGTGACTATAATTTTCAGATTGAATCTTTTTTTCAGGTACCCCCATCAGAGTAAATTCTTTCTCTTTCTCTACCCTATTAAATAATTTCAACATTTCCACTGCGTCACCCCTCAAGTTCATGTATTTATGATGCTGCTGTAATTTACCAAACACTTCTGGCTTGGGTTCAATAACAGACATTGTTTTATAAACTGGAAGACAAATTGGTAAAAGATTGGCAAGGTGTCTTTCTCTGACCTTAGTCAGTGTGGCAATTGATAGTTTTGAATCTCACATTTCACTACACAGTGTTTTTACACTTCAGTTGTCATTGACTTAGCACTTACATCGCATATCCTTATCAATCAACAGGGTTGGACTGCAGATACCCCTTTCAAATACTCATTAACTATGGGACATTTATTGTCACTACGAGTTTAACAATATCTCTTGCCTATTCCCTTATCACCTTGAGACAGCTGATTTAGCCTGAGGTCATTCAGATGTACAAACTTACATTCTTAGCTAAATCGCCACAAAATTGGTTAAAGATCCACTCATGTCTACATTATTGGCTATACTTCCCATCATGTTGGAAAGGTGTCTATTGTTGTAGCCTTTAAAAATCAATTTTAATTAATTGCCTAACTTCAAATAGTACATCGGCCATAGATAATAACCCATCCTCATATATTAACCTTTTATGTCCTGGTATTGTTCTTGAAAATCTGCACTACATCACTTCTAAGACAAATATATCAATTTTAAAACAGAGAAGCCACAGATAAAAATTACATTTCAGAGAGAATCTTACCAAAAGTCTATAACAATTAAGATATGGTATCCTCTGCCTTTGTATTCTTGTCCTTTTGAGATAAGGGACAACATGCATTGGACCTTTTGATAGCTAAATTGTGTTGCAGATGCCGCACTTGTTATATACTAATTCAAATGCCCAAATATCTTCAGTTACCACTACTAAATCCATTTACATTTGAAAATAATCTGGGACAAAAACTACTGTTTTAAAATGATTTTGTTCTATGGATTTCCACATTTTACTCAGTTTTCAAATATATATGATGTTTATTTACTTCTGAGGTTTCTCTAAAATTTCCAAAACATCTTCTGGGTGCAATAAGATGGAACAAATATATATCTATGGTATAATATAGTCAAGTAAATGATGAGGTTAACTTATATTGTACTGATCTGCTAATATCAGAGAACAGAGTAGAAAGAAGACGCAAACATGTAAAGACATAAGTCTTACAATACATTAACAAGCTGCATTCACTGATACATAAATGTAAAGCGTGATACAGTACAAAACAAAGTGAGACAGCTTTAATTATACGATAAAGGATGAACTAGCAATGTCAAAGACTGAGAGGAGTTGTAATCTAATAAAAGGGAGCAGCCTGCAAGAGACTATGTGGAGACACTCATATCAAAATATACTAAGAACAGATACTTTACAACGTCTAGCAGTGTTGTTTCCACAAAATGCAGCACAAAGCATAATCCATAATTTGTATGAGTTCATATGAATCAAAGATATCACCAACTGGCTACATAGCAGCAGAGGTCTTTTGCACAAAATCAGAAGTGGAGTTGTTTATTCTGCCCAGCATGTGCTGCAGTTATTACCCTTCATGCAGCTGTAAATCACTTTCACATATGAATTAGAGGGTAGTGTAAATAGTGTGACAGAATGTATTATTTTGTTTGAACACAAACACTGCTACTCATTATTTGATGTACATTAACATGTTTACAAAGGGTAACTATGCAAATATATTACAAACATCTGATTTTGACATTTAAACATTGTATTTGTCCCTAAAATGTTTGTTTTTGAACCTAATAATAAAATGAAAATTTTAGATTTACTTTGGAAGCTGAGACCCTGAGTCCCTGCTCCAGAGCAATATGCATTTTATTAAGCATGCTTTCTCTAATTGATTTGCGTGAAGCTATTTTCCCGCTAAACAGACATGAAGGAGGAAAAGGTACCATTGAATGTAGGGGCCATCTGCTCATGTGATTGTTAATGAGCATTGTAAGCAACTTATGCTCTTTTGCTTTATAGCAAGGCCAACTGTCACGTTTCAACCAATAATCTGTGGTGGTTCACTTGCCGAGCTGGTTCGTTAGTTTGCAGAGTTTATTTGCTGGGTAACAGCATCAGTGCAGCCTCTGCTGAAATATCATTGTGTTTTCCCGCCTGGTATTTAAACTCTGGGGTCCGTTGGAGTTGATTATCTCATTTCCGGTTTTACTTTGCAGTGGTGTGTATATAGGATCTAATTCTGTGTGTTTATTGATGGCCTTCTTGGTGGAGAACCAGGTCTCTAAGAATTCCCATGTTTTTCTCTGTTTGGCTAGCTCTAGGATCCTAATGTTATCCCAATCAAACAGGTGATTCTCCTCATCTGTATGTATGGAGACGAGTCAGTATTGGTAGTGTATTTTTGTTGCTCCTTGGTGTTCATGTATTCTCATAGCCAGTTTCTTTTCTGTCTGTCCAATGTAATGTTTGTTGCAGTCCTTGCATGGAATCTTGTATATTATGTTGTCTCTGTCCATAGTGGGTAAGGGGTCTTTGGTAATTGTTAGCAGTTGGCATAGGCGTGTTGTAGGTTTGTGTGCTACTCTGATACCCATTGGCCATAGGAGCCTTGTGGTCAGTTCAGATACATTATTGATGTAAGGTAATATGACAAATGTGATGGGGCATATAGTATCTTCCTGTTGTTGCTTGTGTGATAACAAGATGTATAGCTGGATGCAGGCATTGTTGGATTCAGCTGCCTAGGTATCTGTTGTCTCTAAATACTTGGTGGAGATATTCTTCTTCATTTTGGCGTAGTTCTGGGTTACTGCAGTGCATTGTGGCTCATTTGAACAGCATTTATACGCAACTCTGTTTGTGGGTGTTGGGGTGGTTACTGTTGAAATGTAGGACTGGATCCGTGTGTGTGTGGCCTTTCTGTATACTTTGATCAGCAATTCCCAGATGGCTTTGCGTTCTACCATCACATCCAGGAATGGGAGCTGTTTGTTCTTTCCTTCTTCTCTGGTTAATTTGATTCCAGTGAAAATGTTGTTTATAAGCTGGTGTTTCTTCTAGCTTAGTCTGTTTGATGATGACTGAATTGTTGTCCACATATCAGATCCATAGTTTGGGTTGGATCTGTAGAAGAGCTGTGCTTTCGAGTCCTTGCATCACTGTTTCTGCTATTGGTCCAGAGATGGGTGTTCCCATAGGCATCCCGTTGATTTGTTCGGAGATCTGAAAACACAACAAAACTTCATCGGAGGCTGCACTAATGATGTAACCCAGCAGGGTAACGAAAAGTCTGCAAACTAATGAACGAGCTCGGCGAGTGAACCAAACACAGCGTCCACAACCCGTGCTACAAATCTACTCAAGAAACTTAAACAACTAATAATCATCTGCCATTGATTTTTTGTTTGTGTTGGTGATCCTCTTACACTGAAGATACTTCATCCATCATTGATAAATCTTGATAAAAATAAATGAAAAATTACAACAAATTAAATAAAATGCATGTAGACAATGAAGTTGAATCCAATAACCTTCTGCTGTGTGCTAGATAATAACATCAGTTTGCCACACATGGAATTTCCAACTGTGATGAATATATCCCTATTGGGTTCATAATACAATTGCCCCCACACTTTATCCATTAGTCAACCAATAAATCTTGCCGTGTTACAAACTGCCTTTCTGTACCAATTGGTTAAGTGCCCTGGATCTGATACGATAATCCTATGATTTTAAAGAAAATAGCTACAGTGATAGTGAATGCAATGGTCATAACTTGCCTTAGATTCTGGAAATGTCCCAGTGGACCAGAAAACTGCTGATGTACACAGTTAATTAAAAAGGGAACAAGACAAAAAAAAACACAGGCAACTGCAAGCCAGTTAGCTTACTGGCTGTTATTGGGAAATGTTATAAAGTCGCAGAGCATCACATAAGCCAGCATGAGGGGAAATCATGCCTGAAAAATTTACTAGAATTCTTTGAGGAAGTAACACAATTGACAGATAAAGGCAAAGCTGTGGAAATAACATATTAGGATTTTCAAAAGGTGTTTGATTAGGTACTACACATTAGGCTCCTTAACAAATTGAGAACTCATGATGATGGAGGTAATGTATTAACATGAATAGAGGATTAACTACTGTATTAGAAGACAGGGAGTTGGGATAAGGATGGCATATTCAGGATGCTAATCTATAACTAGTAGTGTGCCACAGGGATCTGTGCCACAGTTATTTACAATATGTATTAATGCTGTGGTTGGTTCACATACCGAGCCGGTTCGTTAGTTTGCAGACATTTCACTACCCTGCTGGGTAACATGATCAGTGCAGCATCCCATGAAGTGCTGTTGTATTTTCTGCCTGGTATTTAAACCATTGGATTTGATTAACTCATTTCTCGTCTGGCTTCGCAGTGGTGTATACATAGGGTCTAGTTCTATAGATTTGTTGATGGTCCTCTTGGTGGATCACCAGGGCTCTAGGAATTCCTGTGCTCGCCTCTGTATGGCCTGTCCTAGGAGCCTGGTGTTGTCCCAATCAATATATTAATGACTTGAATGAGAAAAATGAATATATTGTAACCAAGTTTGCAGATCATTTAAAAAAATGAAGGGGAAGCAAGTGTTGATGATGTCACAGAGTCAACAGAGGGACATAGACAGGTTAAATGTTTGGGCAAAAATTGGAAGATGGAATGCAATGTGAGGAAATGTGAGGTTATGCATGTTGGTAGGAAGTTAAGAGGACTTGAATGTTACTTAAAGGGAAGAAGACTTCTGAAAGCTACAGGACAGAAGGATTTGGGAGGGCTCATCCATGAATCACAAAACACTGGCATCAAAGTTAAATGGGCAATAGGGAAGTCAATTGAAATGTTGACCTTTATTTCAAAGGGAATGGAGTACAAAGTTGGGGAGGTTTTGCTAAAACAATACAAAACACTAGTCAGGCCACAGCAGAAACACTATCAACAATGTTGAGCCCTTTTGCTAAGGAAAGATATATTGACATTAGAGGTAGTCCAGAGAAGATTCACTTGCCTGATACCAGGTATGGAAAAAAAATCTAACATGGAGAGGATGGGTAGATTGGGCCAGTATTCATTGTAATGTAGAAGAATGCAAGGTGACTTCATTGAGCAATTAAAATTCTTAGCGGTCTTGACAAGGTAGATGCAGAAATATTGTTTCCCTTGCTGAGATAAATAGGTTTTTAATCAGTAAAGGAATAAGGATTATGGACAAAAGGCAAGAAATGGAGTTGAGGGTTATTAAATCAGCCATGTTCTCGCTGAATGGGCTAATTGGCCATTAAAATTGGCTTATATCTGCTCTTATGTCTTAAGGTTGCATGGAAAGCACATAGATTCATTCTCCAATTGGATGATGTTTGATATTACAACTATTTTGTTCTATTTTCAGTATTGATAAATATTGTAAAGACAGATGTTCAAATTAAGCATTCAAATGCGATTGGTTTTAATGTTCTTACGATTTTTTTTTCTCTCTCTCTAGGATTACACAACGCAATGTTCTAGAGATTGATCTTCAATTTTTGGAGATTCCAGTCTAATCTGGAGGGCTGCCAACCATGGTCCATAAAACTCCTGGGAACCAGCCCAATCATAGCCACTGTATCATTGGCACTTACTGGGCTTTTGTTAGATACAGTCTTTTCAACACAATATTCATCAAGACTATTAAAATTCCCAAGTCACGAGAAACTTCTGTTGATATTTAGCACACCAGTGCCAAGTTCCTTTTTTATTTTTTTCTTATTGTTGGCAAAATAAACTACTCTGGAAGGAAACTCAACAGATTTCACGATGTTAAATATATTGAAAGTGGCAGAGCAGTAACTTTGCTGGACAGCAACCAGAGGCCTAGACTAAGCCACTGCAGATAACGTGTCAAATCTGACTGAGGCAGCTATTAGAATTTAAATGTAACTCCAATATGAGTATGAAGTCTGCCTCAGTAATGGTGATGATGACCACCACAACTACCACTGATTAATGATAAGCATCTGCTTCACTAAAGGGAAGAAAATTGCAACCTTTACACCAGCCTATACATGACAATGGGGTCCAACTCTTAAATGCTCTCTGTGAAAGCATGGAGTCTAGACCCTAGCGGCCATGCAATTCAAGAACATCATACGTTGGTCTGTCCAGAGAAATCCCCATTCCACAGAAACAAAATGAGTAGACTTTTGTAATCAGTGTTGGAGTTGGTTGGACTTGACAATAGGGGAGAAACCATAAATCAGAGGAAAAACCACTAAAGGAAACAATAATTTTTGGAGATGAACGTACTTCTATCATGCCAAATCACTGCTTTGATATACAGAAGACAAGTCAAAACAGTATGTGAAAGGAACTCCTATGTTCTCCAATGAGGTTAAGCCAATTAAGCTGGTTAAGGCTTCAATTAGGAACAATATGATGCAACCTGAAAGGAACATTTTTGTCAATAAAATGACCCTTTACTACCTACTGAAGTCATCAACTGTGGTAGGATAGCAGGGTCATTGAAACTGGATCTCCATTCCCCAGTGATTCTACTGTGGACAGAAAAGACTACACTTGCAGCCTAATTTATTTTTCCAGAGACTTCCCCTTCACCCGAGTCGCTGAACAGTCTCAATGTTCATGCACCCCCACTGTCCGAGACCTCTCTCAGCTGTCCCTGCCCTCCCCTCAGAGGAATGATGAACTCAGAGATTCCATTTAAGCAAACCACCTCCTGGAGGTTTGTGCTGTTATTTTGGCGGCTGGCCTAGGTCGCCCATTTTGTTGCTGACTACAAAGCTCGCAATAAAGTCCACTCCATTATATTTAAAACACATCATACAAACTAAATTGTGTCCTCATTTTTTTAAAAAATGTTGTAATTCTGCTTAAACAAAAGGCTCACAGAGGAAGAAAACATTAATTAAGTTGTAAGTCCAGCTGAGTTAAGATCAAAGTTTGTGTTTATGTTGACGCTCAGCCAGGAAGGACAACATCTATTAGTTTAAATTAGATCACAGTCACATCTATAATAACATCACTTATTGAAAACCACCTAGAGTTAAGTATATTAACTAAACATTACATAGAACGTAACGAACCTAACAATAGTATTCTTTATTAATTTCTTAACTCAACAGGAAAGCACACATCATATTATTCGTTATACTATGCTTTCCGCAGAAATGAAGGATGGAATTTAATGTAGATAATGGAGAGCTCTCCCACTGTTGGAGAGTTGGCAAGAGCCTTAAATACTTACATTCGAAGTGGACTGCTAAATTAAGAACTTTCTCGGCAATTAAATGGATTAAGGACGCTTGCGGTAGAAATACTGAACTGATTGCTTCCTCTTCGGAGAGTTGAGTGCCACCATTGTCATCAAAGCCCAGAACTGCTGAAGGTGAGTGATGAGAGGGATGGGGCTGGGTTTCTGGAGAATGGGATAAAGGGTGGGCCTCAGAAGCCTGACTTTACAATGCCAAGCTTCTCGATTGGGTGCTAACTGCTGTGAGGGCAATTCTCCCACCTTGGAAAGCCATAAGTGACCCCAACAATATTTGCTGACACTTGGTAAATTCCAGTGGTGATATAGTGAGATCGCTAAGTCAACATTAATTCTCACTGAAGGTCCTACATTAACAGTGGAGCAGGAAAACACCCATCACATCTGCAGTCCTCGTCTAAGTAGCTATCAATTATTTAGGAGTACTGCTCTGGAGCCTTATGTTTAGTGCAGCAATCTGACACATCTGTTACAAGACAAACAGTGCAACATAGCACTCAGGAGTGGGAGGAGGCCATTTAGACCTCATGAATTACATATAGATTAAAAATGCTAATTCTTGTCAAGTTGATAATGTTACTCAGGAGACCAGCGCACTTGACATCTGGTTTAGCTAATTTGCCATATTGTCTTACAGGTCTTGGCATAAGGACCTTAAACAGAAAAATAGAAATAGGAATAGAAAAAAATCTCAATGTGGAAATGGTATGCAGCAACTAGAGACTGAGTCATGTAAGGCACTGCTTGTTTACCTAGTAGCTGTCGTGATGCTTTCACGTGAAGGCTTTTATCTGTGCTACTTTATTTGAAAGGGAATTAATAGAGTGAGGGCAGCTGCAAAGGGCTCAAAGTTACAACATGCAGTTATAGTTCCTGATATTCAGGCCACAAACTAAAAGGGGAAACAAATATAACTAATCTTTTCTACAGCTATCAAATGGATCTGCTATGATAGCTGTACTTTATAGGATAGTAATGTCGAAACTGTCTCTTTTAATTCAAAGTAAAATAGAATAGTGGAGATGGGCATGTAACCTGATAGGAAATTTATCTGAAGATAAGCTCATGTGACCAGGTCGCAATGGCAAAGAGAAATGTTACTAATTATTGGAATTGAGGTGCCAGTTTTAATACCTGGACACAGAAGAGATGGTAGCTGTGCTTGTTCTTTAGAAACTTAAAGCCTCTCAGAGGCAACCAGTCAAATGGTATTATTGGGAAGAAGACCAAAATTTGTTGCTACTATGCCATGCAGAAGAAGAGGACTGATGAAGATGGAAGCCCTGCTAAAATAAGCATAGGCTAGAATTTTCTGTGCCCCCAAATGAGATGGGCAAAGACAAGTTAATTGGAAAAATGTGGCGAGATTGAAAAAATTAGGTTCTCAAGAAAGAAAAGTTTGAATTTCTGCCCAGCGTTTGAGCAGCAATCTTCCTAGTGAGGGGCAAAAGATCTATTTACTTTCAGTTAAATCTCATTAATAATCCCGCACATTTACTCTTTTCCATGACGGAGAGAAGCTAGCATTGACAATTTCCAACACAAAAGTCTTACTAGATACCAGGCGGTTCCAGCTTGCCACTTCCTCTGCTGGACATCCATGTTGGCCAGTGGTCCCTAAAACTCCAAAGGCAGCAACCACCTGCAGGCCCCATCCACTGAAGTTGGCTTTGGACGTGCACAAGGCTCACCGTATCATCATAGCATATTTCAAACTCAAATACGGTTCTCCATTTCATTCCTGCATTTTGGAACATATCACATACTCCAATGCTACTGCCAGTCCTCTTTGCAATGTCAAGCACCCACTCATGAATTGAACTCTGGTAGATCTTAATTGGCTTAGCTTAATCTCATGGTGTTGCCTGAATGGATACTTATTTCTACCTTTTGTTGTCCTATTTAGAACTTACATATTCACAGTCCTTTCACCTTCCATTGCCTTTTGGGGCAGATATAAAGCCAGGCAACTTGCTGTGGTTGTCAGCAGTGATCAGTTAATGGGATGGACATGTTGCTGTGTGGCATTGTGCTACATCAGTGTGATACTTAGCAGTCATACAGCGTGTGCTTCAGCCGTATGGTCATATCCCAGTCTGAGGTAAGTGGTCCTCAGCCAAGTCTACATGGACTATGTTCAGCCAGGCAGCACCGCTGCAGTCAATTAAAGAGATAGTCCTATCTCAGTCCAAGGTTTTTGACACAGCTGACTACTTGAGGTGAGCAGGGTCAGGAGGAACATATTAGTACAGTGCAGAGAATTGGGCAGAGTCAGTTATCTGGGTCAAATACAACCACTCCAGGGTTTGGTGGTAAGTCAGTCAGGGAGTTTACAGGGATCTGGTTGCTCATCAGCTGGGGCTTTTTTTAAAAAACAAGCCTGTGATTGCGTGGGTCTCAATGCATACAGGGCTGTGTTCACTGCAAGCCAAGAGATTATTGGAGGACATTGATATATTGGGCAAGTTAGAAAGTCAACTGTAGAGATTGGATGAAGCATGTTGGGATGCAAAGGCAATAGTAATCTTGAAGGGGGTTACTCAATATATAAAGATGGGAGATGGTAGAGAATGGGAGGACAAGGCATATATTGGCCAGGGAGGTGGAGGTCTATCAATGGTCATCACTACTTTGTCTTCAATGGGAAGAGGGCTAGACTATGGTTGTGATGACTCAACTGTATGCTTGGTGTTCAGGGAATAAAGTGAAGAGATGAGCAGTTAAATAAATGGGTTGGCTGGAAAAATGGGGAAACTTAAAAGCTAATGGGGTTGTAGGGTGGGCATGACAGAAAGAGAACTATAGGTTTGGGGGTTACTGAGACTGAGAGGCTGAGCTTGTGACTCATTTCCTTCAGTGCTACCTGCGATGCCTCCACCGTCATCCTAATCATGAGTCATAATTGAAATGAAAACTAGCTGGCACTATACCCAAAATGGGTGGGGTAAGTACATTTGGCAGTATGGTGGGGCTCCACTTTTGTGTGATGTGAAGCCCTTCAAAGTGCCATAGCATTAAGCAGACACCCACTCAGTTCACATTAAAGTCATCTGTTATTTTAAAATGCTGCGTGTGAACCTCACACTATGTCGATCAAAAGCCTTGGCTACAGGCATCCCTGACTCCATCATTCCACAGTACAACTTGATCCTGGCTCTCCATGGCAGCCACCTACCTGCCCACACATGCAGGCAGATGCTCAAATGCCAGACGCATCACTTCAGGAAGCAAGGTTGAGGAAACACCCCTATCCACACCAATGCTGCTAAGGTGGAGATGGTTGAGAGTGTCAAGTTTCTGGGAATGATGATCACCAACAATCTGTCCTAGTCCACCCATTTTGACGTGGTTGTTGAGAAAATAGAACAACACTTCTACCTCCTCAGGAGGCTAAGGAAATTCAACATGTTCATAAAGACTCTTATCCATGTTAAAAGATGCACCACAGAAAGCATTCTAACCAAATGCATCACAGCTTGCTATAGCAACTGCTGTGTCCAGGACTGTAAGAAACTATAGAAAGTTGTGAACACAGCACAGCCCATCAAACAAGGCAACGTATGAAACCATCCATACTTCTCGCTGCCTCAGCAAAGGCAGGCAGCATAATCAAAAACCCCTCTCATTCTGATTATAATTTTTTCCGACCTCTATCAGGCAAAAGATACAAAAGCTTAAACACACGTACCATCAGATTCAAGTACAGCTTCTTCCTCACTGTTCTCAGATATCTAAATGGAACTCTCAGATTTTAAATTTAATATTAACCTCACCCTTGGTATGCTTTTTCTGCAGCTGTAACTTTGCATTTCTTGTTCTGTTCAATTACCAGTATCCACTTTATATGGTATGATCTGCCTGTTAGGCATGCAAAACAAAACTTTTTACTGTACTTGGGTATGTAACAATAATAAATCAAATCAATTCAAATCAGATATAATTGATGTTATTAAACTCCAACAATCTTCAAATTAGTTTTTCCAACAAACCTGCCTTCTGCTATGTCTATTTGTGCTTTTGGATGAAGTTTTTAATGGCTCCCACCATGGATTCTCTCCTGACTGGGTTTCAGCCATTCCTGATTCTTATTAGTCATTTGAGTGCAAGAGAAATGGACCATTTCTTCTTTGGCCAGTTGTCGATGTATGGCAGTGATGTGTACACCAGAATGTGCTCCCAACTATAATCTAGCTAAAGTATCAACACAGTCTACTGAAAGATGCAAGAGGAAACCATATGGTCTTTCCTTTGAGGTATCTTCTTCCTCATGAGGCGGAGAAGAAAATGATGCCTTGTGGGTTTTGTATTTTCCTGGCAGTAATTTTGCAGATGTACCTGTAGAAAACAAGGGAGGGAATGAGATGTGAAATAGCGCCAGAGGTTTGGTCACTGTTAAGAATGCATTCACTGCAGTGATAGTAGGAACATAAGGCAACAGCTGACAATGAGTCTTACTTGTCAAGAAATAGAGATCTCAGGGTTTTCACTTGTACAGTCATGGTCCTTTCTTCCTGAGGCAAGGATTCAATCATAGTGGGTGAGGAGCCAAACTTTGGCTATAACACCCCTGTTTTGCCTCTCCCCACCCTATTGTAGGATGTATTTCCTGGAATGAGACAACGGGAGTGAGTGAGATGAAATTGGTTGACAGAGCTGTTTGAGTTGGTGACAGAAATGTGCCAATGTGCCCCACATGAGTGATTAAGCAGCACAGTGTCTTGGAGGGAGAATGAGAAGTGCATTGTAGTAGGGTAAGGGTGAGTGATGGAAGATGCTGCATACAATGTTGACAGTGGCGAAACATGTTTCTTGGTTTGATGTGGGCACAGTATCAGAGATAATGTAAGAGGGCAGAGACAAAATGGTGGTACTTATACTTGCAGAATGTCATTTACCATCATTCTGTACTTTTGGGAATTCATCTTCACCATCGATATCTCACAGGCCTGCGGAAATTTCAGATTAGTCTGACAGATCTCCTCTGGCGATCTTGAGGACAAAGGATGACCTTTCTCTCCACCAAATCATTCACCAGAACCCTGGCGGAAAATTAGGAAGCCAATTTGCAATTTCTGGGCAGTTCTTACGGAGTCATAGAATCATACAGCATAGAAACGGACCCTTTGGTCCAACCAGTCCATGCCGAACATAATCCCAAACTAAACTATTTATACCTGCCTGCTCTTGGCCCATATCCCTCCGAATCTTTCCTATTCATATATCCATCCAAATGTCTGTTAAACATTGTAATTTAACCCACATCCACCACTTCATCGGAAAGTTCATTCCACACGCGAACCACTCTCTCCGTAAAAAAAATTGCCTGTTACGTATTTTTTAATTCTCGCTCCTCTCACCTTAAAAATGTTACCCCCTCATCTTGAAACCCTCCATCTTAGGGAAAAGACAACTACCATTAACTCTATCTACACTTCTCATTATTTTATAAAGTTCTATCGGGTCACCTCTCAAACTTCTGTGTTCCAGTGAAGAAAGTCCCAGCCTATCCAGCCTTTCCTAATAACTCAAACCTTCCATGCCTGGCAACATCCTGGTAAATCCCTTCCAAGCCCTTTCCAGCTTGATAATATCCCTCCTATTACAGGGAGATCAAAACGAGACACAGTATTCCAAAAGACACCTCAACAATGTCCAGTACAGTCTCAACATAATGTCCCAAATCCTATACTCAAAGGACTGAGCAATGAAGGCCACCACGCTAAATGTCTTTTTATTTCTTCTCATACTGCAACTAGAAAAGGCTGGTCATGTTTGGCGACAATTGACCTGTTGCACAGCTGGGCTTTAAATGTGGCAGCAACAATGGAATTCCCAAAAGTTTCTGGCTATGGTGAGTCCTTTAGCAGTTAGTGAATGTAAGCTAGCGTACATGGGGTGCCACATAGGAAATAGTGCATATATAATGAGATGAGGAGGTTAAAATTGCGTGAGACAACCTGTTAGCGCTTACAGAGAGAAGCACTTCATGAAGCTCCTCAAAATTGACAATTATGGAAAAAAAATCAGCCCAAGAATTGCAGAATGTTTAAAACTTAAGAATCACCTGAGGGTGTATTGCTACTCAAACAATTTGCCAGAGGGTGGAGTGAAGGAGATCTGATTGAAAAAGACATTTACACGGTAGGGAGAAAAGATGCTGCTAAAATTAACTCTGGATTTTTTTTATGTCAACAAGGTGTCGTGGCTGAGGGACACAATGACTGGGAGGATATTGGGCGGGGTTCTCACCTCAGAAGGAAAAGGTGTCAGAAGGAGTTGCAATTGTACCTTGAAAAATGTGCTTTCACTTTAAATGTGTCTGTTAGGACCTTTCTAGGCACTTTAGTCAATGTATGGCACAATAACATATGTATCCAATTTCTATTAACAATATTAGCAGAGAGCATTCCCTTGTCAGTGGTGTATATAGAACATTCAACCCCTGATCCTTTTTCAGTAATTCCACTAGGTCACAGCTGATCAGTAACTCTGTACCACATGCTTGCCCTTGTACCCTATCTCTTATCCCTCATGATTTTTTTTTAGATTTTTCAATATCACTATTAACTCTATGATTGTTTACATCAGTAGGGAAGATAACTGTTTATACAAGTGATGTAAGTTGATACTAGTAATAATAGTGTTTGCTGCTGTTTATCTTGCAGGGAAATTTGGTTCAAATTCTAGTGCTGCAACAGTTGTGAGAAAGATTTAAATTGGAAGAGAAATATCAATATTTTCTCAATCAAATTCGCTGATCTGTAATTCTAGGTGATCTTTTGGAGTATATTTATCTTAGCTTAATACACGTCAGAGCAGTTAAAAATAGAAGAAAAACAATTACTTTCATACAGACTATCAGTCAATGAAAGTGTGCAGATGTACAGAAATGAGATTATATGTCAACCATAGTATTGACATTCACATTTGCATTCAGCATTACAGATCTATAACAACATTACACGGAGGTTCCCTAAAGGCCATCTTGACATCATCGATTTTAATGTGAGATGATTAAATAAACTTCTCATATTCTGTTGTGAATCTCAAATGACACAAAATACTATTCATATTCTTGGACACTGCAGTTTCTCCATGGATTCTATTGCAAACAAAGCATCTTTAAAATAAAATGGATTTAATTGACAAGGTAAAACACTTCCCTGAAAGTGGAGCTGTGCTCTTCCTTACTGCCACTCATGACTGCTGCTCTTCCTTCGGAGTATCAGCATTGAGATTTGTATTCTTGACTGAATAAAGTCTGCAATTATGTCAATGAGTACCTACCACCTAAACAAACAATTTTTATTTCTTGAAACATGGTTTTGATCAGAAGAATTCTAGAAGCTACCGCACTTGGGTTTCAGTTCCATATGATCATATACTATACTGTATCACTGAAGATGTGGTTAAGCCAGTAACAATAACTATTACTTCCATATATGATGCCATTACAATCACTATCCATCCAGCCCCTGCTCTTGTTCTCTAACAGACCCCTGACATATTATTTTGTATTGATCCACATGGTCCTCTGTCTAGACATCCACAAAACCAACTGGTCATGATCCCAGCCACTGATCACTTGACTGCTATGACCTTGGACACAGATCTCTGTCTACAGTCGCCTGATTCCTGGTCTTGGTTGTTCCAAATAATAAACTTGGGATGCACTATTCATGCTCTGAACAAAGACACAAGATTGCACATTTCCTCATCCCAAATCCACGTAGCCCCAAACTTGACTTCCCTTGTGTTATCTGCCACCTGAATTCTAGCCCCTCAATTCTTACCTCCATGATCCACAGCTGCTTCCACATTCTCTGATCGTTGATCCAGCTGGATCCCTGGACCCATTTACTTGAGATCCACTGTGATGTAAAAGCAAATTCTTTTCTCTAGCCTTTTCACTGGTAGGTTTTTGGGTGAGACCAGCTCACATGTATTGAATACCAATGAGTAATATCTAAATTAGGGGTCACCATTTTGGAAATTCCTGAGGCCAGAAGTGGATACATCTGAATTTCTAGCTCAACACCTCTCCTAATACAGCCCTTCCTCTATATTGCACTGAAACAATCAACCCAGAATATCCCGTCATAGTCACAGTTGGGCTTGAAATCGTACCTCTGAATAAGAGATGAAAATGCTACAATCAAATAAAGAATGTTTATTATTCATCTTGACACAAACCAATAAAGGAAGCATGGACATTTATCATAGAACGCAGAATCCCTACAGTGTGGTAACAGGCATTTCGGCCCAACAAATCCATACTGATCATCAGAACATCCTACTCAGACCCACCCCATAAAACCCCATCTAGTCTACATATCCCTGAACACTACGGGGCAATTTAACACAGCCAATCCACCAGGCCCGCACATTTTTGGACTGTGGGAGAAAATTGGAGCACCTGGAGGAAACCCACACAGACACGGGGAGAATGTGCAGACTCCACACAGTCACCCAAGAGTGGAATTTAACCCAGGTTCCTGACACTGTGAGGCAGCTATGCTAACTACTGAGCCATTTGCTGGCCCAAAACTTCAGCTGTAAGTAAATGGTTTAAATTATTCAGATTGTTTTCAATAGTGTTTTATTAGCAATTATTTTTAATTGTTGGTAGATCTCTTGTCTGATCTGAGGGATTTCATTGGATTCGCAAGGCCAGCAAATTATTATTCTTTTCCCACTAGATATATCCCATACTAAAATGGCAATGTTCCAAAAAAGCTTCCATTATATATGTTTCTCTATTTATTGACTTGCTGGTATGTTCTTTCTGTCCTTGTGCGTCAACAAAAATGTTTGCTGCAATGTTTCACCATGGTTAGCAAAAGTTGTGATTTGCGAGTAAGAACCAGATTCCCTGGAAAGGTGATTTTTATACAAAATCAAAATTTTCAAGAGTTCGAAACATACTGTTATTAAATCTTGTACCTTTTTCTTGATAGCTTACATACCTCAAGAGAGATGGTGTCAAAGCTGTTCATTAGAACAGATTCAAGAATGCTAAATTTAAAAGGAGCATCAATTCATGCTCCATGAGGAAAGAGAGCTGGTTGATTGGCGAGTTGACTCTAATTGGTTGATGCACTGTCATGGAGAAAAATGCTGGAAGAATTTCCCCTTATTCTTTTATTTAATTCATAATGACACATTGCAAGGGCAGACACAGCAGAGCTGGCAACACACTAGTGTTTACAGGGAATATCTAAAACTGCTGTATGCCATTGACCAAAGTATGATGCATATATATTTATGTAATAGGCAAGTGATAGGAGCAGTCCTTGAGACCAGATGTGTTAAATAACCTCACCAATATGGTTATGCATGTTATCAGCTCTTTAAATAAAGGAATATGCCTAATTTTTTGTATGATATTTTGTTCACAATGAAAAGGCAATTAACTTGAGAATCCTCAGTATTGATTCCTGAAACCATAAGATGTCATAGCACCAATTCTAATGTTAGATAGAAAATCTCTGACTAACTATTTCCACCAGCTGGTGAATCAGTACTCTAACATACTGAACACCACTTGGTGTAATTACTGGACACAGACATGCTCTGGATGGGAAATTAAGTCTGTCACCAGAAGTGGCTCAGTTGCACCACGACACACTGTTGGCCAAGCCCTCAAGTGACTATCTAGTTGTGGCTGTTGTGAAGGAAGCAAGAATGAAAAAGTTCATGAGACTCTGTCTTCAATAATTTGTCACAGAAAGA
Organism: Stegostoma tigrinum; assembly: GCF_030684315.1. Lineage (NCBI taxonomy): Eukaryota > Metazoa > Chordata > Chondrichthyes > Orectolobiformes > Stegostomatidae > Stegostoma > Stegostoma tigrinum. The sequence goes on from NC_081374.1 coordinate 30,601,244, forward strand.
TCTCACCATAGTAGGAGTGACCAATGCATAATTCTTGTGAAGATATAGTCCAGTCTTCCGACTGAAGATACCATCCATTGTGGTGTGTGGCATGGCGCTATCATCATGTTAAATAGATGGATTCAGAACAGATCCAATTACTTAAAGGTTGACATCCATAAGCCATTGAAGATAATCAGCTGTGGTGGAATTATACTTAAGCACAATCTTCACCATCATGGCTCAACATATCCCCACTCTACCATTCTATTAAGATCGGGATCAAGTCTGGTTCAATGAAGAATGTAGGAGAGCGTATTAGGAACAACAAAATTAGCCAATTTACTGCAACTTAAAAGTCATGTGCTCGGATTTGTTGATTATGGGATTTAGGAAAAGAGTGAATAGATGCAACTCTGCTTTTGTTTTGAATCTTCAATTTTTTTCAATCTCCAGGAATTTGTTCTTACTCTGTTAGAGGAGAAGGTGCTCATTATTTGATAATTACCTGATAAGTGATTGAGATGCATTATATTCACCTCTCTGATCCCTTTTCTAAGATTCAAAACAGTAGCAACTGGTGGTGAAATTATTATACAAGCAAATAAATAATTAATTTAAATTATTAAGTAGTATTTAAAACATATTAAAAGATGGTAGAACAGGTGGTGTCACAGCTTTAGCACTTTGGATGTTCTGGATACCAGTGTGATCCAGGGCAAACACATATCTAGTAAATGTTTGAATTTAGAGCTGTTTAGATATCTTGAGCTGGAGGCCAAAACTATAAATATATCAAAGAAGGGGATGACTTCCTGCATTGTTTGTACAAGGGGGCATCACACGTCTTAGGACAGGGTCTTCTGATTTGGCCATTGTTCAGAAACGGAGAGTGTGACTGCAAATGAGGCGGAAAGGAGACTTGAGGGGCAGGAGAACAGGAGCATAAACTCCTTTTGTCCAAATTTTCACATGTCTGAGATCCTTTCAGCTTGTCTGAATGAGAGTGAGGGCTATAGTTATGGCACCATAATACCGAAAGCCCAATTATGAAAAAGGTCCTTTTTTGCATTACTTCATGGGAATATTGTCAATTTCTAGCTGCCTCTGAGAAGGTGCAATGAATCTTCAACCACTGTTGTCCATTTGATACAGATAAAGACTAAAGTTGCTAGGAAATTTCAAAATATTGAATGTATGACAATGTATAAATGACAGTATACAAGCCAGGATGGTGACTGGCTTTGGGGAGAATGTGCAGGTGGAAGTGTTCTCATGTTACTAGGAACACAGGAACATAGGAACAGGGGGACCCCATTCAGCTTGTCGAGTCTGCTGTAACATTCAGTCTGACTATGGCTGATTGAACACTTCAAGACCTCTTGCACACCTCATCCTCATAATCCTGTAGGCCATCCTATCAATCTCTACTTGCTGAAAGAATGAGCTTCACAGTTCTCAGTAGTATAGTATTCAAGAGATTCACAAACACATGAGTAAATAGAAATATCCCTCATCTTAAACCTAAGTGACATATATCTGAAAAAAAAAATCTGAATTAAGAATCTACTGATGACCACGGAACCATTGTCGATTGTCAGAAAAACCCATCTGGGTCACTAATGGCCTTCAGGGAAGGAACTCAGTCATCCTCATTTGCTCTGATCTACATGTGCCTCCAGGCCCAGAGCAATGTAGTTGATTCTTATCTGCCCTCTGACCAATTAGGGATGGGCAATGAATGCTGACCAATCCAGCAGTGCACATACCCTGAGAATGAATAAAAGAAAAAAAATTACTTATTTTTTAATTGAGCTCCCTGATTCTAGACTCCCCCACTGGGGAAACATCTTATCTGCATCTATTCTGTTTATCTCTTTAAAGATTGTGTAAGTTTCAAAAAGATCATCCCCCATTCTTCAGAATGCTAGAGAATGTAGACCCACTTTGTCCAATCTCTCTTCATAGCCTGAGATGATGTCAGGTGAACTTTCATTGCAATGCCTTCAGAGCAATAATATTCTGACTGGGGAGAAAACTAAAACTGCACACAGTTATCCAAGTGCTGTCTAACCAAACTCCTACACAATTGAAATAAGACTCTCTGATATTCAAATCCTCTTGCAAGAAAAATCATAGCTTACTGCACTTATGTGTTAGCCTTCAGTGGACTTTACTGGCATTTATGTGGCATGAATGTTACTTGCCACTTGTCAGCCCAAACCTAGATATTGTTCAGGCCTTGCTTTACTTGTACATGGTCTGCTTTAGTATCGGAGGTCACAACAGGTGCCGAAAATTGTGCAACCATCAGCAAACATCACTATATCTGACCTTATGATGGAACGAATTCATTGATGAATCAGATAAAGATAGTTGGGCCTGAGACATTTCTCTGAAGAATTCCTGCAATAATATCCTGCAATATATGATATTATATATATAATGTAATTTTTTTGTGAAGTACAACTTCCTCGGTGGAGAGTTTCTCACCTTTGATTTCCATTAACTCAGGTTTTTCCTAGAGCTCCTGGATGTCAAGTATAATTACTCTTATCTCATTTCTAGAGTTCAGGTATTTTCTCTATATTTGAACCAAGCTGTAACAAGGTCAGGAGCTGAGCATTAGTGGAATCAGTACGAAGCATCAGTGAGTACTTATTGCTAAGCATATAATGCTCAATAACATTGTTGCAGACCCCTTTCCATCACTTTTCTTAAAACTAAGAATAGACTGATGATGTGGTAATTGACTAAGTTGGATTTGGCCTGCTTTTTATGCACAGGGTATTCCTGGTCAACTTTTTCCATGATTGGGTAGATGCCGGTATTGTAACTGTGCTAGAACAACTTGGCTAGAGGCATAGGGTGAACATCTTCAGTTTATTGCTGGAATATTGTCAGGACCATAAACATTTCAGTATTGAGTGCCTCCAGCTATTTCCTGATATCACATGGGATGGACTAAACTGGTCGAAGAATGATATCTGTGACACTAGGACCTCCAAAAGAAGCAGAGATAGAACATCTACTCAAAACTTTTGACTGAAACTTGTTGTAGCTACTTCGGCCTTATCTTTTGCACTGATCTGTTGATTTCTGTCATCGCTGAGGTTGTGGATATTTGTGAAGCTTCCTCCCAATGAGGGAAAAAAAATGCATAACTGATGATTAAGACGTCCTGGCCTTACTTATCTTTCGTATTTCAATATAGGGTACCAGTGTATTTCTTACCAAGTATCATCTTTTTTTCAACTGGCTTTTCCTCCAGGGCCTCCAAGAAGTGTAAAATCATTGAGTCATGCACATGGAAACAAATCCTTTAGCCTAATCGGTGCATGCTGACCACAATCCCAAAATAAACTAATCCCACCTACCTGCATTTGGCCCCTATCCCTTCAAACCTTTCTTATTCATGTACTTATCTAAATGTCTTTTAAACTTTGTATCTGTATGTATGCACATCCATTGTTTCTTCTGGAAGTTTATTCCACATACTAATGAATTTCTGTGTAAAAAAAATTACACCTCGTGTCTTTTTTAAATCTTTGTCCTCCTCCCTTAAAATATTTCCCTTAGTCTTAAAAGCCCCCACTCTAGGGAAAAGACATCTGCCATTTGCCTTATTTATACCCCTCATGAATTTATGAATCTCCAGAAGATCACCCCCAATCTCCTACATTCCCATGTAGAAAGCTTCTAGCCTGTCTAGCCTCTCTCTATATCTCAAACCCACCATTCCCAGCAACATTCTGGCAAATCTCATCTGAACGCTCTCCAGCTTAATAATATTGTTCCTATAACACAACAATGAGAAATGGACAATACTCCAGGCAAGGACTCAACAATATCCTGTATAACCTCAACATAACGTCCCACATCAAAGGTCTGAGAAATGAAAACAAACAAAATAAATGCTTTATTAACCATCCTATCTACATATGATGCAAACTTCAAAGAACTGTGTTCCTGAACCTTTAAGTCTCTCTTTTAATCTTACTTTTAATTGTATAAATTCTGCCCTTGTTTGTTTTGCCAAAATGCAATTTCTCACATTTATCCATGTTAAACTCCATCAGCCATGCTTCAGCCCATGGATCCAATTGATCAAGATCTCTTTATAATCTTAGATAACCTTCTTCACTGTCTGCGATACTACCAATCTTGGTATCATCCTCAAGCTCACTAACCATGCCTCCTATAATGTCAACTAAATCAATTACGAAGAACATAAGAACTAGGAGAAGGAGTAGGCCATTCAGCCCCTCAAATCAGCCCCGCCATTTAATAAGATCATGGTTGATCTTTCTGAGACTCAGCTCCACTTACCCACCCACTCACCATAACCCTTAATTCCTTTACTGTTCAAAACTTTATCTGGCCTTGCCTTAAAAACATTCAGTGAGGTAGCTTTAACCTCATCACTGGGCAGGAACTTCCACAGATTCACAACCCTTTGGGTGAAGAAGTTTCACCTGACCTCAGTCCTACATCTGCTTCCCTTTATTTTAAGGTGATGCCCTCTAGTCCTAGTTTCACCTGCCAGTGGAAACAACCTCCCTGCCTCCACCCTAGCTATTCCCTTCATAATCCTATATGTTTCTGTAATATCTCCCCTCATTCTTCTGAATTCTGATGAATATAATCCCAGCCTACTTAGTGCCTCCTCAGAAGGGGACCCGGCATTGTTCCACCGTGAACTGGTGAACTTCACAAATACAAGTCCTCAGCCAATTCGATTTACTCCACACAGCATCGAGAAATGTTCGAAGGCACTGAATTCTGCAAAGGCGTGGGCTTTGATGATATTTTGTTAATAGCACTGAACACATAAGCACCAGAATAAGCTGAAACCTTAGCCAAGATTCTCCAGTATAGCTATGACACTAGGATCCACCTGACAATGAAGAAAAGGGTCCAAATATCTAAAAATGCAGGACAAATCCAATCTGATGAAAAAGCTTTTGTAAAAGTGAAGGCAATGGCAATTAGGAGAATATTTCCCACTGGTCAGAATCATACTGAGCGCAGATGGTAATAGTTATGATTATTGCTCAAACAACAATCAACACCAAGGTAGACCCCAAAACCCAAACATCTTCAGCTGCTTCAGCAATGCCTATATGTCTATCATAAGGCCAGAAGTGAGGATGCTCACTGCAAACTTTATATTGTCCAAAAGCGTTTCTAACTGATTAGGTGTTAAAACAGTCCATGTCAGACAATGGTGAAATTCAAGCTTGCGGTTAAGAGGCAAATAACATTTGTTACACAGAAGTGCTATGCATTTCCAACAAATGTCTTCAACTAGAGAAAATCAAACCATCTTTCCTTGGTATTCAATGGCATTTCTGTCATTGAGTCATCCACCATAACCTCCCTGGGTTAACATTAACAAGAAAGAAATTAAATAGCACTAGCCACGTAAATTCTGTGGCTAAGGACCAGGTCAAAGATTGGGAATTCTGAGGCAAATAACTCAGCTACTTATTTCCCAACTCCATCTAAAAGCCATACTTTGCAGTGAGCAAGAAGAGTATAACTCCAAAAGACTCAAGACGCCTAACACAATCCACGACAAAACAGCTTGCTTAATCTGCAACCGATCCACCAATTAACACATCCCCTCCCTCTATCACTGATACATTTCTTGCACTATCTACTCTATACAACAACTCACCAAGCCTCCTCTGATATAACCTTCAAAACCTGTTACCTCTATCTCCTAAAAGGACAAGGGCAGCAAATGCACTGGAACACTGTGGCTTGCAAGTTTCCTAACATGTTACATACCATCCTAACTTATAACTATCATCAAATGGATTGTGGCAATGCAGAACCAAATGTTGATCTGATGATATAGTTTAAAAAGCAATGAAAGTTGTGCCTGCATAGACCCGTGACTATTTCTCAGGCAACTCATTGTGAATGTGTGCAAACTGGAAGCAGATGCATTCATTTACTTTAAATATTAAGTGCAAATAGTGTATAAAAAATTGTAGCTCCCAGGAGGCTAAACAAATTGTTTGGGACTTTGAGAATGCAGATTTTTATTGCATGATTTGGAGCTTTGCCACAGGCAAAGCTAGCTTGATAGCCTGTCAGAGTACCTATGGGAATTGATCTTACACACACTTTAATACACTCAAGAGTCCGATTAGCAACTTAATCTTGACATGTGCTGCCACATTTACCGTTTAGCATTGATAACTTTGTCACTATGAATATATGCCACATGATGATAACAATTGTGAATTATGATATCAACAGATACAGATATGAAGTAAAAATAATAAATGCTAGTAACATGCAAGTTAGGCAACATCTGGCATTTCAAGTCAATAGCCTTTCATCAAAACTCTTCACAATTGCTGTTTAACTTGACCAGTTTTTCTAACATCTTCTTTTGCTTATGGTCTGCTGCATTTTTGCTTCTACTATGAGACATAGTTTGTTGTTTTAAGGTGTCATTAAGCCTGTTTTAAATTATTTAAGTTCTCCTTGAAAGCAGGTAAATAACAGATGGATTTTGTTGTTAATGGTGGAGTAATGGTGCTTTCTGTTCACTTTGCTGACACTTTCCCGTAGTATTTCTGTGACCTCCTTAGTTCAGATATCCTAGATCAATACCCTCTTCAGGGAATCTGGTGTATCTGTGAATCAGTGGGTTCACTCGGAATGGCTAACAGAGTCTAAACCAAGAAACATAAAGCAGGAAATATAAATTAATTTAAATTAGTACAAGAAGGGAAATAAAGTCTGGTAAACACAAATGCAACTGAGGAGAAATAAACAAACACTGAACTGAAAAGCTTAAAAAACATTACATCTTATTAAAACTCCAATTCTATTTCACACCTGAGTCAATGAGACTCCATGGTCAAAAAATGACCTTTCATGAAAAAGATGTTTATCATAAGTAATTTATCGTTTAACATGCTGTTAAAAACTTAGTCCAGTTTGCATCAATGTAACTTTATCAGCCATTGTTTTGTACAAAACTAATGGGCAAGTAGTTTGCTTTATCAGTACAGGTAAGTCTCAGTCCCAACAATAGAGTCAGATTCAGCACTTTATGCAAGATAGCACCATTAACCTTACTTGATCACTTGCCAACAAAGCTCCTAAAATGTCCTAGCTACAGGTACCTAACAATTCATCTGTTTTTCTTTAATGCACTGCATCAGATCTCATTGCTGATCAATACTCTTTAAATTATCAAAATACAGAACAAAATCTATATTCCAGTTTAGTGCCTGGGTCTGAATGGCACCTGTGCCTTAGGCACTTTACTGATAACATTCATTAATAATGATCAACTGCAAATTGTACTTTGGAGTAACTCACAGGCAATCAGTTACTGGAATTAATTACGCAATCTAACAACAACAGCACAACAGCAACCTTCAAGTTCTATCAACACAATTACCATGATGTTATTGCAACATAAAAATAAACGGACTGCAATGGTATGCTGAATTTAAGGGCCCCAAAATGCTAGTTGCTATCTTCAGATGATGTTTGCTTAGTGTGATGCATATGTTGTAAGTCTGAGTTATGCTGTTAGCTACCCCATTGTTCTCTCCTCAGGGAGCCTGAACTCCATGCGCTGATTGCATAAAGAAAGTTGTAGTCAAACAGCAAAAACAATTTGGACAAATGCTGTCCAGTTTCAGCTTTGACAGAGGATCACTGGACATCTCTCTACAGATGCTGTCAAATCTCAATATTAATTTTCCAGCTTAGACTTTAACCAACAAAGCAAGTAAGTAGGACAGCTATTTTACAGGTGTGTTATGGCCCTTGCTTTCCTGTTCAGTTTTGATCTCTGGTTGGCCCTCAGTCTTTAATCTCTCTCCAGTACCTCAAGGGTCTTTTGCTTTTGATTGGGCGGCAGAGTCACTTCATTTTCAAATTTCTTGCACATACTGGCTACTGAAAGCTGTTTCCTTCTTTAAAAAATAAACTATCATCAAATCACCTGTGCCTCAAACTAAATTACAGAATAACAAGTACTGCCCACTACAGCAATTCAGAGAAGAGGTTTACTGGAGTAATGGCCTCATTAGGAAATGCGGGACAAACTTTTTTGTATTTGCTGGAGTTCAGAAGAGTGAGGTGAGGACAATTGTGGAGTAGTGGTAGTGTTCCTACTTCTAAGACAGGAGACCAAAGTTCAAGTCCCATTGGTTCTAGATTGACTTCTAACCAGGTTGATTAGGAAAATACCTTGAAGAATAAGCTGCAAATTGATTGAAATATGAATGATCCCAAGGGTATTAAAGGAGTTCAAGTACAATGGATGTTTGCTTTTGTGGGAGATTCTAAAACTAGGGGTCACTGATCAGATCAGAGGACTGCCTATTTAGGACTGAGACAAGGACAATCATTTTTCTTAATGAAAGTTATGTATCTTTAAAATTCTTTTCCTCAAACGTGAAGGCAGGAGAGGCCTTGAATATTTTTGAGGAAGTGCTGAATAGACTTTTATAAGTCATTGGGTGAAAGGGCATCAGTGATAGATTGAAATGTGGACTAATCAGATCAGTTATGATTTTATTAACCAGCATAGCATGCTAAGTGGTCTAAGCACCTAATTTGTATATTTATGTATTTGTATGTACAATATATCATCAATATTGAACAAATTGGCTTACATGGCTGTAAAACATTTTATTCAAGCAAAAATTTGATAATCATATACCTTGGGAGCCTTAATTGTTTGGTTTCAAAGGATGAAAGAATAGTAACTAGATATATTATGTTGAAATAGCTTAAATATATAATAATTATGCTAAATAACACTTTATCCAGCAATCAGTTTGAAAGCTTTCCATGTAATGGATTTTGTTGAAATGCTTTACAAGATGAACAATCTTAGGTTTGTAATATTCAGCTCAGCAGGTACAGCAGCCCTTAGTTTCAAACAATGCAGTACTCATTGAGTAATGCACTTGAGTAAGCATGGATGAAACACCCTAGTCCTGGTAGTTTTGAACAAATTACCAAATGAGAAATGCTGTCGTTAAGCCCACAATGCAGGCACAAGAAAAATGAGCCCTATGCTGGAACAGGTAGGCCCAAGTCCTGCTTAAAAATGAGCTTTGGGTCTCATTTAAATTGTGGTGCTAATGCTTCCTGTACTTCCCCATGCAGCTAACCCAGAGAGGGATTCAAGAACAAGCCTTGGGGGAAAAGAAATAAAAGAAACAGTAATGCTTGAAATAAATGCACTGGTCTAACTCAACCCCCATTTTGAAATAAGCAAGTGGATTCAGACCAGAATGTGTCATTCTTTAGCATTCTTCTGGATTTTTCTTCTGGTTGATCATGTTGTCCAGAGAATCAGGAGTACACGCCTGTTTTTGTTAATTTCAAGTGAGTATTTCTTAGAAAAATGAGTGTCACAAAGTTTGTCCTAAACCTGCGTGTCCATTCCTGATTAATTTGGAAAATGATCATTTTAGTACTGCCAATGGTACGTATAACAGAGATGTGAGTTAGACAAATCACAGGTACAGCGGGAGCGGCACTCTCAATGCTGTTATGATGCGCCAATTTCAAAGGTGCCATTCTCGACAACTTAATCTCACTTGAAGAATACTTTCAGATGACCATAACAGAAGTATTCTGTATACAGTTTAAACTGTTCTATATTCTCAAAGATTAATAGCTAATGTGAGAAGACGCATTCCAAAAGTAGCACATATAGATTAATTTAGAAGCATCCAGTTGGTGTTTAATGCTTAGAGCATGTTACCCAACAATGAAGGAATCGCCTTTTAAAATAGCATGTCCAAAGTAAATACAATGCTCGATTGCACAAAGGACTCCATCATTCCAGGTTTAGGGTCTTCTGGCCGCTGCTTTTCATATGGCCATGTAAATATGCATCAGTAATTGTTCATTAGCAAAGGGACACTTCACATTAACAAACCAAAATGGGGAAGGTCAAGAGACATTAGGATAATACTACAGCAAAGCACATTAAACACATAAACATCATTGGCACTGCAAGATGGACCATATTGAATGCACTTTCAATATAATCTTGGAACCTGCCACTTTTTCACTGCATAGAAAACCATCTGTCTATAAATTCAATAAAGCAGCAGTGATTAACTCTGATGGTGTCCAATTAGGTGTCAATGGCTTATCGTGTTGAAGATACTAATGTACAGGTACTGAATATCACAATGCATTTTTTTTGCATCATGTGTTACATTGCATGTATGATTTTCCCAGTGATGTGAATCTAATCGTGCACTGGCCTTAACCATGGTCTGGCTGCATAATCTTTTCTGGTGATGCAACTTGTGAAATAATGACCATTTATGAATTCTTAATTTCTAATTCTCTCATCACCTTTTGTGCTGTATTCTTTGGCCAAGAAAAAGAAAATTCTGTGCACCATTTTCTTTTATCACTGCCATGGTAACATTTAGAAAACTTCCCATTCTTCAGTTTATAATAGAAAAGATAGATCTCATACATAGACATAGATTGGAGATAGTAAGAGCTGCAAATTCTGGAGCTGGAGGAACCCAGCAGACCAGGCAGCATCAAAGGAGCAGGAAGGTTGATGTTTTGGATTGGGATTCCTGGAGAAGGGTCCTGACCCAAAATATCAACTTTCCTGCTCCTCTGATGCTGTCTGGCTACTGTGTTCCTCCAGCTCTACACTGTGTCATCTCATACATTTGAATATTTTAATGAACCTGTAACTGGAGCACTGAAGATAGTTCTGGCCTGCTACAATTGTTTTGAATTTTTGTTCTTCTTCCAGCAGTACATCAATGGTATGTTCTTTGTGTTTAGCTCCAAGTGATTTTCTCAAAGATTTTATGATGTAGAGGCAATAACCAGTTCCATAAATCTTTCAGATAAGTTTGTTTCAGAGAAATTACATTTTGTATCCCTTTGTTGACATCTACCTATGAAATGGTTTATTGTTTCATCCAGCTGTCGTTATGGAAAGTCTATATACAACAAAGTTGGCTTGCATATGAAGTTGATCTTCTAAAATATGAAAACTTTCATTAAGAATTTTGTGATTATCATTATACATATGGAGTATTTGACACTACTCAATTCTTTTTTTACCTCTAAGCAGTAAATAGCATGTGTGCCTGCCTGTCTTTATCAGGTATTTGTTGATTTACAGAGTAAAGATTTATTATTTGTTTATGTAACTAAAACTCTGACAGAATGTCAATGGAGTGTGAATCCATGTTCAGATGCTTTCTCTCCATTTTCAATCTTTATTCTCTTTAACATTGTCAGTATAACAATCTTTATAGCAATGTATTATTTTTCTTTTTATTTTGTTGTTCTCTATTTCCTCTTTTATTTCTTCTTGCTGCTTTAAAAGTAACAGGCTTGCGCTGGTAGGCCATACTCATGTCGATGAAAGGGATATTAATGACATCATGCATGCTTTGTTTCATGTCATTTCGAGAAAACAAGATAGCAGAATCAATGTCTGGACATGTATAAGATCATTTTAATTCAGAATCTTTCTCTCTTTTTTTTGCACTTTGCCAAAGTATCATATTAATAGATTGGAACGATCCATTAGCTCATGTAAAGCCACTGATTTAAATCTAATCAGCTGTGCCTTCCTTTTTAAAGAGAGAGAGAACTCACAAATGTGTCTTCTCAGTCAAGATTATTGTTCTTCAGTAACACTCTAATCTTGATTGTAGTTGTAGCTTCAGTTCTGAACTGAAATAGATGATGAGTAATGCCTGATAGGAAAAATGCTGCTCACAACTACCAATGCTGCTATCATTATTTATGACCAATTAGTTGCCACTAACTAGCTTTCACCATTAGCTTTTATTGCTCGCTTTCTGCCACCATGGACCGAAATTGTCATCATACAGAAAGGGTGATACTTAGTCCATCATGTCGGCACTTGCTTTCTGAATGAGCATTCTGATTTAGATCCAGTTTCCTGCCTTTTCATTGTAACCCCATGCAATATTTCTATTTACCATCTACTGTTCTCTTGAATGCCCTGACTGAACCTCCTGTGCCACATTTCTGGTCAGTCAATTTCAGACTGAAACAATTCACTGTGAAAATGAAATTCTTATACTGCATTTGTTTCATTCACAAATGACTTCAAATTTGTGCCCTCTCATTCTTGATTCTTTTACACGAGAGAGGATATTTTTTCCCTTCCTACTCTGGCTAGACCTCCCATGATTTTGAAAATTTCTATCAAATCTCCTAATAGCCTTTTCCTTTCCAAGGTGCACCAATGCTTCAACCCAGTGCCTGCTCATTTCTTGACTGTATTGCAACAGCAGGAGTATTGTGTTCCATTACAGAGGTAATGAATACCTGGTTAACAAAGCTCAATTCCTGAACCCTCTTACCCTTCAAGCCCTCTCACATCCTGCCAGTGGATTTTCCTAATGCCACTTTTACTGATATTTTCAGTGCCTAACCACTGATATTTCATTTAGAGTGGCAAATACCCTTCCTCCAGCGTCAATCATCATAGTCTACCTCCCAGGGTTTCCTTCATCAGCAAGGATCACAAGTTTGTTGAAATTACCTGGAAATGAAACCTTTTTATTGTCATTGCACCTCAGATGTGAACCATCCTACTCACTGACACAGGATAGGTGTTGTTGCCTTGGGTCTGTTGCCTGGAGGGAGATATCCCTTAGCAGCAAACCAGTGAATTGCTAACTCAGAATTAGGATTTGCAGATCAACCAAGTGTTAGCAAGCACTCCTAGGCTAACTACTAACTCCTCTCTATATTCAGTGAGCTACAAGATGATCAATCAGTGGCTCTCCATCATTATCACTGCACATGCTAGTTACATGTTTTCTTGGCTTTAATACCAAAGCCAGTGTGTTACAGTCTGAGTACTACCCTACACATTAGGTCATGTAACATAAATGATAAAGGATCAGGTTCTTGTTGAGATTGATGCCTTAAAGTTTATGAAGAGCATTAACAATTTCCACAGTTATAATTGCATCGACTTCGGCATCTAGACTGGGTTTTGTGCTTACCAATGTTGCTGTACATTATGTGTGCTTAACTGACTGCTGAAAATACTACCCTCACTCCGTTATACTGTTCCTGAAGGTGAGAAAATGTTACACTGGAAGGTCACATGTTGTGATATTGCATTACTATTTTAAAGGTACATTGCCAGTGTGGCCTGGAATCTGTACAATAATCCAACAATGTCCTGGGGCCAAGCACTTTCTTCTGTGTAATGCCCAGGGCCTCAGAACCAGGTAATTTCTTCACAACCTTGTCCTGAATCTTTTGACTCATACATCACCCCTTTTCAATGTGATTTCCATGGACTAGTACACACCTTAACTTCACACGATGACAACATGCATATTCTCATTCTGCCAGCAAATCTATGGTGAAGTGTGTTGACTGTTCAACTTGTTGCTTAAATGGGATGTTTTCATTCTCTCTCAGTGACTATAGCATTGGCAAGCCCACCTTACACACTTCTGGGTCTTACTATTTTCAGACTGCTTCTTACTTGGCACAATCTCTGTCACTGGTGCTGAGGATGAATCTTGGGGATGGGGATAAAGAAATGAAATTCTTTGTTTGAACTTATGTCTTCTGAATCAATTCAACATCTAATATCAGATTTAAATTTGTCACTACCATTTGTTCACTGAGCTGAGTTGTACTCTAAATTACATCATTAACAAATGCTTCAATGAGTTGAATCGGATAATTCGTTATTGCCTATCCAATTGCTTGTGCCTTCTCATAATCCTTATTGGTTATTGAAATATGAACTCTCCTCAGTGTTGATGGTGGTGGAAAATACCTCTGCCACTCCAGAATGCTTACAGGTTTCCACCTTTCTTGGTGTGAACATATTTTTGATGATTACATAGTTAATTGCAATCGATTCAGTTTTCCCATTGTCTTTTTATGAGCCTAAGGAGTGTTAGGCAATTTCCTACAGATTGCCCCTCGACTTGTTGTTCCACTACTAGCAGTTTCATAACAAAATTCTCCATGACCTATTGTTCCACAGCAGGCTCTATTTGCACCAATTGTTTTTTACTTTACTAGTTTGACTCTTCCTGCTGCTTGAAGAAGATTGAGGTCAAGACACACATTCATAATCAAGAATTCTTGCTCATCAGTATGAAGTATATGTAAAAGTTTTCTACCATATGAAACTTCTTGTGTTGGAGAGCTGTTTATAACAAACTCTTTAATCTTAATGTTATTTCATCTGGTAGTTGCATTGCTGTCATCTGTAGCCAGTGATACTTCTGCATTACCTGATACTACAGTGACATTCCTCAATGGATCGAACTTGACATTATTTAGATGTCAGTTGACATAAGGACCTTCTTGCAAAATGGTTGGGTCTGGATCCCTTCCTTTCACTCAGATTACATTTGGCTTTTCTCCTATTATACCTTGCTTTCATTTTTGAACTTCCCAATGTGTATAACTATGTTATTATTGCTGTTCTGAGTCCTGTGCCTTTTTTTTTGAGAATAAATAACCTATTGTTCTTTAAATAAAGCATTCTTTTTTGAAAGTTGGTCAAAGTATCTGCCTTTGAGGTTTCCTTGCTCCACAACCCTAACAAAGACTGTTAGTATCTGATGTCTGTCCTTCTTGCTTTACAGGCTTTATCATGTATGTCTAATGGGTTTTGCACCTAGGAACAAAATGGATTCTTTAGGACTGAAGAAGAGACATATTCGGTTCAAAATATAAATTTATTTCTCTCTCCACAAATGCTGCTAGATCCGCTGAACTTCTCCAGCATTCTCTGTGTTTGTTTTGGATTTCCAACACCCACAATATTGTACCTTTATATACACATTCTTGTTACTGTGTCACGGTTAGGGTGACAATAGATGGTATTTGATTTTTAACTTGATTTCCTTCTTCATCATGGAGGTTCAATAGTATGTAACCAGTAAATAAACACACTCACCCATACAGGAGCTGCATTATCTTTATAGTCTGTACACTAGCCTATCAAAAGAGGTTGTATAAATTGTTCTACTTTATTCTTGAATGTATGATCATTGTATCTAGATATATTTGTTTAAGCCTAGTTAGTTTTGTATGACATTGCTGACAATATATCAGAAAATATTTATAACAACATGTATCTTACACTTGGTAGAATGACCATAATTCAACTGGCATGGTATAGTCTGTCTTTAAATGGACAATATCCAATTATATTGCAGGGTACATTAGTTAGAGATTTGTGTTGCATGATTAGGTACTAGAGCAGATCAGCAATGCTTTTTTGCACTTTTAACAAAAATGAGAAGTATGTCTTGATATGAAAGTCTAGCATCCAATCTATCACAAATTGACCACAAATCTTTTTGGTTTTCCATATTTGGCATGTAAATCATGGAACAGTTAGACAATGTGACATGTAGCATGGCTTCTGTACTGTGGGGCATCATATAAACTTGTTCGAGTGTGATGTGGAGGTTTGAAATATATTTCGCTCTACACTATAACCCCAAGCTAGAACCAGTAAACATACTGCCCCCATTGTGTCCAATGCTCATAAGACGAGTAGAGATTGAACAACAGTTATTCAACACATTGAAATTATTTCCTGGAGTAAAATCTCCAATCACTTTATACATAATATAATTCGCTTGTTTTCACTTCTAAAATGTTATTTTACAATTCTCTGAGTACAGCTTTTTTGCTTATACTTTTTATTTAACAATATTTATATGTCATTTGACAGAATTAATGTGGTACCCTTTATTTCAAATCTTAGTGCATGTTTTATTGTTGAGGTAGCAAATACTGTGGCATGCAGAGAAGCTCAATGACTCATTGCGATAAAGAATCATTATTGTAGGAGCACTGTCACATCAGAAATCTGTGATCCCATAACCTTATTCTCAACACAATCATTTCCAAAGAAATCTGCAACGTGCCTTAGTTTAAAAAAAATAGAAATGTCAGCTCCAGAGTTCCATTAAAAATAATATATGTTCAATTTATCAAAAAGCTTATGGACAATTACCCAGTTAAGAAATTATTTCAAGGATGCAATGGTAAATTCAGGCCAGGCTGACAAAATACCCTGTCAAGAATAATGCTCCTGTTATATTGAGATTCTAAGAATACAACCAGCAAAGACTGAGTGATGTTAAATTGTTATCCTCGAGTGCTTCAATTTTCTCTTCTCATAATTGCCACCTTTAGTTATGTGCATCCCTCAGGAGATTACCAAAGTTATGGATCATTTGCTGTGGCGCTTCGGATTCAGCGTCAATAATCCAATTGAACTTTTCTCATTCTCTTTGTTTGAATTGTTCTTATTTCTTAAAAACATGAGATCTGAAAGTTTTCTTTTTCTACTTCTAGTGAGTTACATCCTGTTTGCATGGTTCGACCACATCATTATCTCCCACTATATCTCAGGTATTATCAAACTGATTGGGTCTATATTCATCTGGCTGCAGTCTTATTTATTCAATTGTAGCTAGAGAGACATCTGCAATGATTTCTCTTCCTACTCCTGTTTCCCTATTCCTTCCAGGCTTTCCTAAGAATTTCACTTTGCTCTCTCTCTGTTTTCATCAACATGCTGTCCCTTAGTGACACGATATGAAAACACAGCTGAGTTAACACATCAACACACAACCTTGCCCAACTCCTCCACTGTATCTGAATTGTCAGACTGCTCAACGTCCATCACTGGATAAGCATTAGTTCATTGCAACTAATTATTGGGAAGCCTGAAGCCACTGTTTTCAGTCTCTGGCATAACCTTTATTTTCTAGCCACCTAATCAATTGTTTTTTTTCTCTGAGAACTACATGAGGCTGAATTAGACTGTTCACAATGTCAGTGTTATACTTGACAATCTGTCACCTCCTGACCTGACATATCCCACACTCAACATTATCATCAAGCCGGGGATCAACTCTGTTTCAATGGAGATTGCAGAAGGATATGCCAGGAGCGGCACCAGGCATACCTGAAGATGAGGTATCATCCTCGTGAAGCTATCAAACAGGACTGCAGATTGTCAGGATGAGATTCTAAACATGTATCAATGCCCTATTGAGATGTAACATTGCATAATTCTATCCCAGCCTCAAATCATCTGTCATTGAATCCCTGTTCATGTTTTAATAAATTCAAACTTGATCTTTTCTTAAAAAATTAGTCATTTATGGAACAGAACTTTACCGGCAAGGCATTTAATCCCCATAATAAACTGTCCTTCAGAAAGATGTGATAAGCTGCTTTCTTCAACTTCTATATGTTTGGTTTTGATAAACCCAGAGCTCCAGATAAAATCTGCTCTATAGGCTGCAGATACCTCTGATACCCATTGATTCCAGTTTACCTTGGGCTCTTTGATGCCACACTGGGTTGAATGCAGCCTTAATAGCAAGGGCTTTCACTCTCACCTCACTTCTGGAATTCAGATCTTTTGTCCATATTTGGACCAAGAGATCAGGAGCTGAGTGGCCCTGGCAGAACCCAAACTGGACATCACTGAGCAGGTTATTGCTGAACATGTGCTGCTTGATAGGAGTGTGGATGACACCTTCCATCATTTTACTGATGTTCATGAATAGACTGATGTGGCCGTAATTTGTCATGTTGGATTTATCCTGCTTTCCATTTACAGGACATACCTAGGAAATTTTCCACAATGTCGGGTAGATACCAGTGTTTGTAACTGAACTGGAACAGATAGGCTAGGAGACTGGCAAGTTCTGGAGCACAAGTCTTCAGTACTGTTGTCGGAATGTTGTCAGGGCCAGTAGCTTTTATAATATCCAGTATCTCCACCCATTTCATGATATCATGTGGAGTGAATCAAATGGGCTGAAGACAGGTATCTGTAATGCTGGGGATCACTGCAGGAGGCCGAGACAGATCATTCACTCAGCACTTCTGGTTGAAGATTGCTGCAAAAGCTTCAGCCTTACCTTTTGCACTAACGTACTGGGCTTTTCCATCATTGAGGATGAGAATAATTGTGGATGCTCCTCCTCCAGTGAGTTGTTTAATTATCCACCACCATTCACGACTGGATATGACAGGAATGCAGAGCTTAGATCTGATCCATTGGTTCTGGGGATCACATAGCTCTGTCTATCACTTGCTGCTTATGTTGTTTGGTGTGCAAGTAGTCCTGCATGGCAGCTTCACCAGGTTGACACCTCACCTTCAGGTATGCCTGGTGCTGCCCTTGGCATACTCTTCTGCTGTTTCTATTGGACCAGGGTTGATCCCCTGGCTTGATGGTAATGGTTGAGTGCGGGATATGCCAGGCCAGGAGGTTACAGATTGTGCTGGAGTACAATTTTGCAGCTGTTGATGGGCCAACAGTGCCTCATGGATGCCCAGTATTGAGTTACTAGATCTGTTCAAAGTCTGTCCCATTTAGCATGGTGATAGTGCCACACAACACGATGGAGGTTATTATCATTGTGAAGGTGGGATTCTGTCTCCACAAGGACTGTGCAGTGGTCACTCTTACTGATACAGTCATGGACAGATGCATCTGCAGCTGGAAGATTGGTAAGGATGAGGTCAAGTATGCCTTTCCCTCTTGTTGGGTCACTCACCAACTACAGACCCAGTCTAGCAGCAATGTCCTTTTAGACCCGAACAGTTCGATCAGTAGTACTGCTGCTGAGCCACTCTTGGTGGTGGACATTGAAATCCCCCACCCAGAGTACATTTTGTGCTCTTGCTATTCCCAGTGCTTCCTCTAAGTGTTGTTCAACATGGAGGAGTACTGATTCGTCAGCTGAGGGAGCATGGTACATGTCAATCAGTCGCAGGTTTCCTTGCCCATGTTAACCTGAAACCATGAGTCTTCATGGGGTCTGGGTCAATGTTGAGGTCTCCCAGAGCAACTGCCTCGTGGGAGTATACCATTGTGCCCCGCCTCTGCTGGGTCTGTCCTGCCAATGAGAGAGGACATATCCATGGGTAGTGATGGTGGTGTCTAGGACATTGTTTTTAAGGTGTGATTCTGTGAGCATGACTCTGTCAGGCTGTTGCTTGACTATGTAAACATGACTCTGTCAGGCTGTTGCTTGACTATTCTGTGAGTTAGCACTCCCAATTTTGGGACGTAGGCCCCAAATGTTAGTGAGGGGGACTTTGTAGGATCAACAGGGCTGCCATTGCCTTTTCCGGTGCCTATGTCGATGCCTGGTGATCCGTTCAGTTTCATTTCTTTGAGACTTTTCAGCAATTGATACAACTAAATGGCTTGCTAGGCCATTTCAGAAGACAACTGAGAGTCAACCACATTGCTGTGGTTCTGGAGGCACATGTAGGCCTCCAGAAAAACCAGGTGATGTTTGCAGATTTACTTCCCTGAAGGACATTAGCAAAACCAGATGGGTTTTTCCAACGATCAACAATGATTTCATGGTGATCAATAGATACTTCATTTCAGATTTTTAAAATTGATTTCATTTCCACCATCTACTGTGATGGGAATTGAACCCAGGTCCCCAGAACATTAGCTGAGTTTCTGGATTAATAGTCTAGTAATAATACAACCAGGCTATCGCCTATCCTTATGCATCAAAAGTTATTTGAAATACTATTTCTCTGTCATATTAACAATATTACTGTATTTCTATTGAACGTGCAAAATGTTTCCTTGCCAATATATTTTGCATAAGGCCATTTGGGTAACAGGATTCTGTTTTCATTTGTGGTTTTGATAAACATTGCACCATTTCATTGTCCAGATACATGAATGACTTTTAGGTTGTACAGCTGGAGGATTACGTTCCACCAAATATAATTTCCTGTCCCAAAATTTCACCAAAAATAAAACAAAAAATTCTAGTTTATCAGAAAAATAGTACCTTAAGTTGTTGCTGAGGTAGATTTCAAAATAATAAACAACTAACACAAGACTTAATTTTCCTTCTCCAGCATTCGCACGTGGTCAGTTATTTTTCAAAACATAATTAACAGACCAATCAATTGGCATCTTGTCATTTTGGAGTAAAATGACCCTTATGCCAATGTCACTAACATCACCAACCCCTTTGAACAGCTTCTCATAATTTGGCACTCTTAAATTCAGTGCAGTTGTTCGCTCAGCCTTCAAAGGCATTTTGACATTCCTGCATTGATTCAAATTTCTTACCTTTGCTTCCCAAAGTTCTTAAAGGAGCCATGAGAGTGTTGAAGTCAGAACAAACTTGTGATAAAATCCATCTATGTTGACATATATCACAATTTCACGTTTTTTTTGTGTGTGGAAAAATCCAAAATAGTTCCTACTTTCACTTCTCTGGGTACTGTTTTCCCTTACTCCACAGTGTGACCTGAATATATCACCTTCGCTTTGGCGATTTCACCTTCAAACAGGTCAAGAACCAAACTAACTCTTTGAAGCTGATCAAAAATTTCAGAAATAACATGCAAATATTCTTCATAGATGTGGTTAAACCAACCAGATCATTGATAAACCATGCAGTTGCAGAGGCCTTTGACGCTTCCTTAGTTAATTGTTGAAATGTCGTCAATACATATTCCAGTCCAAACGGCGTGACTTTGTAGTGATAAGATCCATCAAGTGTTACAGAAGATGATATTTATATCAGTCAATGGAATTTGCCAGTATTCAAGTCAAATCAATTCAATCTTTGGTTCAAATTGTTTTTGCCCAATTTTTTCAACGCAGTCCTCTAACCTTGGGATGGGATATGAGTCTGATTTTGTTACCACTATGAGGGTCGAAGGTTGAATCATATAGAGGTTTGAGTAACATGGGTAATGTCAAGATGTGTGGCAGAAATTGATGAACGAGGACTACCTTGACATCAGGAGCAACCTATGTCATCTTTCAAACTTTTCATAAGTGGCAAGGTGTGATTCTCGTTAAGCAGTGGCAAATGCCCGGTTATAGAACATAGAACATAGAACAATACAGCACAGAACAGGCCCTTCAGCCCACGATGTTGTGCCGACCATTGATCCCCATGTATGCACCCTCAAATTTCTGTGACCATATGCATGTCCAGCAGTCTCTTAAATGACCCCAATGACCTTGCTTCCACAACTGCTGCTGGCAACGCATTCCATGCTCTCACAACTCTCTGTGTAAAGAACCCGCCTCTGACATCCCCTCTATACTTTCCTCCAACCAGCTTAAAACTATGACCCCTCATGTTAGCCATTTCTGCCCTGGGAAATAGTCTCTGGCTATCAACTCTATCTATGCCTCTCATTATCTTGTATACCTCAATTAGGTCCCCTCTCCTCCTCCTTTTCTCCAATGAAAAAAGTCCGAGCTCAGATTATTGGAGATTATTAATTGTTAAATGCTTTGTAGACATGCAACTCATCATTTTCATATTCAGTCTACTATTTTAACAAGCTTATCATACAAGCGCAATGCAGAGGAAACTGAGAAAGAAATCAAA
The DNA here is from genome assembly GCF_030684315.1 of Stegostoma tigrinum. Classification (NCBI taxonomy): domain Eukaryota; kingdom Metazoa; phylum Chordata; class Chondrichthyes; order Orectolobiformes; family Stegostomatidae; genus Stegostoma; species Stegostoma tigrinum. The sequence goes on from NC_081374.1 coordinate 30,622,663, forward strand.
GCAGGTTCCTGATAGATTCAGCTCATTGCTTACTCTAAATAATGATCTTGCCAGACATTGGACAACAGCATTTCAGGCTGTCCTTCATGGAGACCAGCCACCCACACTCCTCATCCACAACTATCAGCACCTAGCATTTTCCAACTGCTCAAAATAATCATGGCACCTCTCCAAATATTGGCAGGGCACTTAGGAAGCACAGGCTTGCATTGCAAGGTGCACCGGCAACTAGGATTGAAAAGGGTGCAGTAGGGAGATTTTGCATGCTGGGATAGTAACCATGCTCATCTCAGTACCCAGGTTACATCTCAGAGGCGCTTACTGCTCCTTCAGCACTTGGTCACTTAGTGCCTATTTGGGGAGTGGGGAAAAGGACTGTTTGGATAGTTTGAGGTAAGAGGGGCCATGAAAGCTTTGAGGCAACCTAGTGACCAGGCGAGGCCCAGTGGAGATATCTCTTTTGTATTTCCTCTTATCACTATCCCTTCTCTAGATGTGAAATACAAGTAGAAAAAATGGTTGGAGGTGTGGTCAGGGTCAACGGAGTGTCAGCTCTTGTGGAGCAGTGGTATAATCCCTACCTTTGAGCCATAGTCCTGGGATCAAGCTCCACCAATTCCCGAGGTGCAAGATAAACTGCTGAACTGGTTGATTTAAAAAACTGTTTTTTCGGATTGATGGCCAAAAGCAAGGGATCCCTGTTTGCTTGACATCATGACATTGTGGGAACAAACACATGAAAGTCATGTGTAAATCCCAGCTACATTTAATTTGCAATAATTTAATCGCCCATTTGTTTTAGGCATGTAGTGTGAGGGTGTCAAAGAGTCAAATGCATGTTAACACTGATTTGCAACATGTCATTGGTCCATGTAATTTGAACTTGAGAATCCTAATAATGTTGAAGCCATCATCAAATATGGTACATAAGGCAAAAGGGGAACTTTTAAATATTCAATATTCTTGGTCTATGCTAAATGCAAAATGATTTTTAACGTCAATTTAGGTCTAGGGTTTTAGAAGGAGGCGTTATGTTGCAGGCACTCCTTCTTGATGACACTGGAACAGCATTGAGCTGGTGCGGCACCAACACTATGTCACTGCATAAGCTAAGCCTGAATGTGGATGGATGATGCAGCATGTCACAAAATATAGATTGTTCTGAGACTGAAGAAATTCTTTCACCCCACTGTACCTAACGTAGGTCCTTTTCACTGAGAGTGATGGGCCTTGTTGTTGTGGCATATTAATTAATAGGGCTGACTACATAAGAAGGCGGAGACAAATGCAGAAGGAGCATAGCACCTGCATTTAGCCTTCAGTAACTTATTGACAAGGACTTCCAAGTGCCCTTGCATATCTACACTTTCTAACCTCTTACCATTTAAGAATTAACCTACTATCTGTTCTTTCTATTAAAATAGATAGCATCACAATTTTCTACATAATCCTCAATCAGCTATGTTCTTGCCTACTCATTAAAGCTGTCTAAATCATCCTGAAAATGTTTTACATCTTCCTCACAACACATATGCCTACTTAGTTTTATAACGTGAAAATTTAGAAGTACGCCATTTTGTCCCCACAACCAAACCAATGCTATATGTTGTGAATAGCTAGGCTCAACTATTGAATCTTACTGTACTGCAATAGTCACTGCCTATTAATACATAAGAATATCTCATTTATTCCTTTTCTTTGTTTCTGTCTGTTAGCCAATCCTTAACCCATGCCAATACATTATCCCTGTACCATGTGCTTAAATTTTACTAACCAACCTCCTGTGGAGCACTTTATCAAAGGCTTCTGAAAATCCAAATGTACTTCTTCCATTGATTCTACTTTATCAATTTTGTTGAAAAACTCCAACGCATTTGTCAAACACAATTTTCCACTTGTAAATCTGTGCTGACTATATCCAATCAAATCAACTATATCCAAAATATCCATTTGTCACATCCTTTACAATAGATTATAGCATTTTCCGAACTATTGATATAAGGCTGATGAATCTGCACTTCCCTGTTTCTTCCCTTGTTCCTTTCTGAAATAGTGGGGTGATATTTGCAAGTTTTCAATCTGCAGAAATTATTCCAGAATCTATGGAATTTTGGAAAATGATTAACAATGCATCCGCTATCTCTATCGCCAAAACTTTCAACATTCTGGGGTGTGGATTATGGAATTTCAGTCTCCTTAAATACTCCAATTCACCCATTTTACTAATACTGATGTCCTTCAACTCATTATTTTCCTTAAGTAGTTGGATCTCCAATTCTGGGAGATTTCTTGTATCTACCTCATTGAAAATGGCCACAGAGTAATACTTTAACTTTTCAATCGTCATTTTATTCCTCTTGTAAATTCTCCTGTTTCTGCTTTTAAATCAACGCACCTTCATCATAGTCAATTGTTTCATGTTCACATACCTGGAAAAAGATTTTAGTCAAATTTGATGTTTTTTGCATTTTACATTTGCATCCTATTCTATTCCTTTCCTTATCAGTGCTTGGTCCTCCTTTGGTGTATTCTAAAAACCTCATAATCCACAAATGTATTAGCATTTATGATTTCTTGTAAGATTTTTCTTTAAATCTTATCCTTTTCAAACTTCCTTTTTCAGTCAGGATTGACTGGCCTTTTTTTTAATTTTTGCATGTTTAAGGAATGCAAGTTGTTGATCATTTTTCACGAAAAGCAACGTTCTCAAGAAACATTTCTTGTTTTAAATGCAGCTAAGTTACTATTATTCTGTTTCTTGGGGTTTAGTGCAGCATAAAATGAACAGCTTGGACAAATACAGCATATATTCTTGCTATTCATTTGTAATAACTTTTGTACCTTTGGGGTGGCACAGTGGCTCAGTGGTTAGCACTGCAACCTCACAGCACCAGGGACCCGGGTTCAATTCTAGCCTCAGATAACTGCCTGTGTGGAGTTTGCACATTCTCCCTGTGTCTGCGTGGGTTTCCTCCCACAGTCCAAAGATGTGCAGGCTAGGTGGATTGGCCATGCTAAATTGCCCATTGTGTTCAAGGGTGTGTGGGTTATATGGGGATAGGTCTGGGTGGGATGTTCCAAGGGGTGGTGTGGACTTGTTGGGGCAAAGGGCTTGTTTCCACACTGTAGGGGATCTAATCTACTCTTACAACTCCCCTATGGCAACACAAACTTTAGTACACCTTTAATTTGTTTCTAAACATCATCCAGTCCATTGATATGGTTTGAAATCAATATCAGACATTACTTTCATGCACACTGATGATTTCATTCATTTCATTCTCTCAAGTACCACATCCATTATTCGATGCAATTACAAACAGATCGTCACATAGATGGATGGGAGTATTTTCTCACCTGTAATATAAAAGTCCAAGACAAAGTATATTAAGCTTCTTTTCATTAATTAAGCCAAGTATTCAACAATCCCCATCTGATTCTACCATTGCTTTCTTCATGCTTGGAAGGCTTAGTTTAAGATTTTCTCGTTGGTAAATTGCTTTTAAAAAGCTGAAATATTGTTATTTCAATTATTCCTACTGATCCCATCACAGGATTGGTGAGGTGAATTTACATTGATATTAGTGTATAAAACCTTATTAAGTTCATGTATCTATTTCAATGAGGGTTTGACCTTTACAATACTGAGACCCCTGTGAAAATAACAGACAAATACATTTCATAAATACGTGTTAAGAATTTTTTAAAAAGTGTCACACAGTCTAATTTTAATTCACAAGTTCAACATTTTCACCAGAATACAATACTTGAAGAGTTTATGAATACCAAGTGAGCTGCAATGTTTGATCGATTCTCTTTAGCTGAGGAAGCTTTGTATTGGACATCACATACTTTCCCATTTTGGGACTTAGTGACACAAACAACCATTCTCAAGTCAGGCAGAGATTGGATTACATGAAGATATAAATTTCAGAATCGTACTGACTTACCCAGAGCTTTTAGAAAAGAGAAATGAAATGGGGTGTGGAGGGTGGGGCAGGGAGGCAAAATTTAATTTCCTGCTGGTGGATTGAAGTTTTATTCTTAAATTCATAGAATCCTTCAGATGAGTTGTCTTTTTGATGAACATGTTGGGCAATCTCTACACTTGCATTAATTTCAAAGCCATAAATATAGAAGATAAGCACAGGAATAAACCCTTCAACCCCTTAAGTCTGCTCCGTCATTCAATGTGATCATTGCTGATCACAACTCAACACCCTAATCACAACCTCTACCCCCTTCCATTTCCTTTGATCCCTTTAGCCAAAAGAGCTGTATGTACCTCCTTCTTGAAAATATGTAATATTTTGGCCTCAACTGATTTCTGTGTTAATGAATTCCAAAGGTCACCACTCTCTGGATGGAGAAATGTCTCTTCATCTTAGTCCGAAAACATTTATGCCTTATCTTTGTAGTATGACCTCAGGTTCTGGACTTGCTCACCATTGGGAACATCCTTCCTGCATCTAACCTGTCTAGTCCTGTTGGAATTTTATAGGTTTCTATGAGATAGCTCCCCACATTCTACTAAACCTCAGTCAATACAATCCTAACTGACTCAATTTCTCCTCATACATCAATCCTGCCATCTCAAGAATCAATTTGGTAAACATGAACTGTATTCTCTCTACAACATGAACATCCTTCCTCAGGTGAGGAGATCAAAAAGGCAAACAATATTCCAAGTGTAGCCTCCGTCTATAATTTAAGCAAAACTTTCTTCTTGCTTTATTCGAATCCTTCCACTATGAAGGCAAACATACAGTGTGCGAGAGATAATGGGAACTGCAGATGCTGGAGAATTCCAAGATAATAAAATGTGAGGCTGGATGAACACAGCAGGCCAAGCAGCATCTCAGGAGCACAAAAGCTGACGTTTCGGGCCTAGACCCTTCATGAGAGGACATACAGTGTGCCTTCTGTACAATCCGCTGCACCTGCACACTTACTTAGGTTTATTTATTTGTCACTTACTTAGATTTATATATTTGTCACATGTACTAAATACCTGTCCCACTCTCACCGCTCACTTCCCCCTCACCAGCCCCCCTCTCACTGCCCACTTACCCCTCACCGGCCCTGTTCTCACTGATCACTGGCCCCTCACCAGCTCCGCTCTCATCACCCACTGCCCCCTCACCGGCCCTGCTCTAACCCCCCACACTGTCCCCTCACCAGCCCCGCTCTCATCACCCACTGTCCCCTCAGCAACCCTGCTCTCACTGCCCACTACTCCCTCACCAACCCCGCTCTCACCGCCCACTGCCCCCTCACCAACCCCGCTCTCACTGCCTACCGCACCCTCGCCAAACCCGGTCTCACTACCCACTGACCCTTCACCAGCCCGGCGCTCACTGCCCACTGTCCCCGCACCAGCCTGCTCTCGCTGCCTACTTCGTTCTGGCTCACACTCGATCCAACATCACTGCAGGACACAGCCCACACATTCAGCCCTCACCAGGCAGTTCCCTGTCACAATCCAACTCCTTAGGTAGTAGTTAAAACAGTGGGAGTGGGAGGATGGTTAGAATAACAGCAGAGAGGAGAGAGAAGAAGAAGAAAAAAGAGAGGAAAATGAAAGGGGACTGGTGAGCAGAGAGGAACTACAAATGGAGCGACTTTCCCTGCCACTGTCTTTTTTTGCTCCTGGTGTGCAGGGTCACCTGAACACTCCTTTCCCTCAGTTCACAGTCATTCAAATAATATTCTAGCTCTTATTTTTGCTACCAAAATAGATGACTTCACATTCATCTACGTTGTGCTGCGTCTGTCATGCATTCACCCACTTTGTATCCATGCTACCTTTGCCTGTTACAATGGTCTTTTTTTTCGAAATTTCCAAGGTAAAGCCACTTCTCTTTTCTTTCTGGCAGCCTTCAGGAGAACATCTACTGAACTGTGGTGCTTCTTTTTGCCTGGCTTCTGACATCTCCAGGCTGAGTGGGAGTGACAAGTAGAAGTTGACTGATGCCCCTGGGTTGCACAGAAGGAAGTATTGCACATCTGTCTTTAAAAGCTGCTACCCAGCGGTTGGGCTGAGGAATGCCCTGGAGGATAATACAGAACTTCCTGCTTTCCTATAAATTTGATATTTTATCTGCAATTACGTCATGAGCTGAGGGAAATGTGATCACAAGAGAAAACCCAACCAGCCCCCAAAAAGTACCATTATCTCTGGCCCCAAAATGTACCTCTATTTTTAGGTCTATCTCCGGACTTGATATTTAAAAAGCAAATTCCACTCAATGTGCCCTCACCATGCCATATGTTCAACTCAAGCCAATATTAAGCTATTTCTGCTATACCACTGTGACACTTTCAATGTCCTCCATCAATCTTAATAATGTTTATAAGTAAAAAGAAATGTCAATTCAATGTCAATCAAGACACAATTTTCAGCTGAGTTCATTCTCACTATGAATCAGGCTGAGTCTGTTGAATTTTGCATAGGAATTGTGCATGTAATGGAGAATCAAACTGGGCCGAATAAATCCCAGGTTCCAGAGGTAGAAGTGCATCATTGACCATTTCCCACTAACAGAGAATGAAGCTGAAGAGTTCTGGAGAAGAGTCAAACCAGGCTCAAAACTTCAAATCTGTTTCTCTCCACAGATGCTGTCAGGCCAGCTGAATTTCTCCAGGAATTTGTTTAAGGGTTTTTTTTTTATTTCGGAGAATTGAACTATCTACCTTTGATATTTAAAGGCATGTGATTGATGAATTCCCCAATTGTTAACATCCTGAGGGTTAACATTGACCGGAAACTGAACTTGACTAGCAAATAAATGGATTGGCTATAAAATCAGATCAGAGATGCAAATTCTGAAGGGATTAATTTACCAATACACTGTCCGCAATGGGCAAGACACAAGTCAGAAATGTGATAGATTACACTATTTATCCAGATGATTGTTGCTCTAAAAACCAATGAAATTGACATCTGCCAAGATACTTTCTTAAGATTCCTTCTCTTCATCACTGACATAGAGAGACCACTGTGAGTACCATATACAAGATGTGCACAGCAACTCCCCAGATTTTCCTCATTAACACTTTCTAGACTGTAACCTTTACTAGCTAGGGCAGCAGACATACGAGAATGTTATTGTGTTATGTCTCATAGCCAATATTTTAGATTCCTTTCAGAGACGTTTTTGTGATATCATCACTGTAATCTAAGGGTGACCTATGGGTATAAAGATCTCAGACTCCATTTTAGGGGCAATTATTTGAAACATTGGACCCTACTCGAGGCATGTTGCTCAATTTTACTCTTATTTTAATCTAAAATAGTGAGCTATAATAATGTCTGTTGGATTCATCAACAAAACAAGAATTTCACATTGAATTGCTGAATTTTCATTCAACCACCAATGGAAAAGGGTTTACCATTCACAGCCTAACTTGTGCTCAGAAGGCAAGAGCTGCTGACCTCGCCCGGCAACCAAACGTCTAATCATTCCAGACACAGGACACTCTTCTTCAAGGAGGGAAAAACTTATATGAGCAAGCCACTAGAAAACTACCAAAACTGCCCACTGGGCAGAAAGTGGGGGTGAAAAATGAAAATAATTATGGAACATAAAACTTAGAACATTACAGCGCAGTAAAGGCCCTTTGGCCCTCGAAGTTGCGCCGATCTGTGAAACCAATCTGAAGCCCATCTAATCTACATTTTTCCATTATCATCCATATGTTTATCCAACGAACATTAAATGCCCTTAAGGTTGTCGAGTCTACTATTCTTGCAGGCAGGGCATTTCACGCCCTTAATACTCTCTGAGTTAAGAATCTACCTCTGGCATCTGTCCAATATCTATCACCACTCAATTTAAAGCTATGTTCCCTCAAGCTAGCCATCACCATCTGAGGAAAAAGGCTCTCACTGTCCACCCTGTCTAATCCTCTGATAATCTTGTGTGTCTCTATTAAGTCACCTCTTAACCTTCTTCTCTCTAATGAAAACAGCCTCAAGTCCCCAGCCTTTCCTCATAAGATCTTCCCGCCATACCAGGCAACATCCTGGTAAATCTCCTCTGCACCCTTTCCAACGCTTCTACATCGTTCCTGTAATGGGCGACCAGAACTGTACTCAATACTCCAAGTGTGGCCGCACCAGCGTTTTGTACAGCTGCAACATACCTTCATGGCTCCAAAACTCAATCCCTCTAACAATAAAATCGAACACGCCGCTTTATTAACAACCCTATCAACCTGGGTGGCAACTTTCAGGGATCTATGCACATGGACACTGAGATTCCTCTGCTCGTCCACACTCCCAAGAATCTTACTATTAGCCCAGCACTCTGTATTCCTGTTACTCCTTCCAAAGTGAATCACCTCACACTTTTCCACATTGAACTCCATTTGCCAGCTCTCAGCCCAGCTCTGCAGCTAATCTATGTCCCTGTAACCTGCAACATTCTTCCGCACTATCCACAACTCCACCGACTTTAATGTCATCTGCAAATTTATTAACCCATCCTTCCAGGTCATTTATAAAAATGACAAACAGCAGTGGCCCCAAAACAGATCCTTGCGGTTCACCAATAGTAACTGAACTCCAAGATGAACATTTCCCATCAATCGCCATCCTCTGTCTTCTTCCAGCTAGCCAATTTCTGTCCCAAACCGCTAAACCACTCTCAATCCAATGCCTCTGAATTTTCTGCAATAGCCTACCGTGGGGAGCCTTATCAAACACTTTACTGAAATCCATATACACCACGTCAACTGCTTTACCGTCATCCACCTGTTTAGTCACCTTCTCAAAGAACTCAATAAAGTTTGTGAGGCACAACCTACCCTTCACAAAGCCGTGTTAGCTATCCCAAATGATATTATTCCTTTCTAGAGGATTATAAATCCTATCTCTTATAATCCTTTCCAACACTTTACCATAACCGAAGTAAGGCTCACTGGTCAATAATTACCAGGGTTGTCTCTACTCCCTTTCTTGAACAAGGGGGCAACATTTGCTATCGTACAGTCTTCTGGCACTATTCCTGTAGGCAATAACGACACAAAGATCAAAACTAAAGCCTCTGCAATCTCCTCCCCAGCTTCCTAGAGAATCCTAGGATAAATCCCATCCAGCCTAGGGGACTTATCTATTTTCACATTTTCCAGAATTGCTAGCACCTCCTCCTTATGAACTTTAATCCCGCCTAGCCTAATAGCCTGTACCTCAGTATTCTCCTTGACAACATTGTCTTTTTCATGCATGAATACTGATGTAAAATATTCATTTAGAGCCTCTCCTACCTTTTTGCACTCCTCGCACAACTTCCCACTACTGTCTTTGACTAGTCCTAATCTTACTCTAGTCATTCTTTTATTCCCGACATACCTGTAGAAAGCTTTAGGGTTTTCCTTGATTCTACCTGCCAAAGGCTTCTCATGTCCCCTCCTGGCTCTTCTTAGCTCTCCCTTTATGTCCTTCCTGGCTAACTTGTAATTCTCAAGTCCCCTAACGGAGACTTCACGCCTCATCTTTACATAAGCTTCCTTCTTCCTCTTAACAAGAGATTCAACTTCTTTAGTAAACCATGGCTCCCTCACTCAACCACTTCCTCCCTGCCTGACAGGTACATACTTATCCAGAACATGCAGTAGCTGTTCCTTGAACAAGCTCCGCATTTCAATTGTGCCCAGCCCCTGCAGTTTCCTTCCCCATCCAATGCATCCTAAGTCTTGCCTAATCACCTCATAATTGCCTTTCCCCCATCTATAACTCTTGCCCTGCGGTATATACCTATGCCTTTCCATCGCTAAAGTTAACATAACTGAATTGTGGTCACTGTCACCACAGTGCTCACCTACCTCCAAATCTAACACCTGGCCTGTTCATTACCCAGCATCAAATCCAATGTGGCCTCACCTCTTGGTGGCCTATCTACGTCCTGTGTCAAGAAACCCTCCTGCACACATTGGACAAAAACTGACCCATCTAAAAGTACTCAAACTTTAGCATTTCCAGTCAATGTTTGGAAAGGTAAAGACCCCATAACAACTACCTTGTTGCTTTCACTCCTATCCAGAATCATCTTTGGTATCCTTTCCTCTACATCTCTGGAACTTTTCAGAGGCCTATAGAAAACTCCCAACAGGGTGACCTCTCCTTTCCTATTTCTAACCTCAGCCCATACTACTTCAGTAGACGAGTCCTCATCAAACAGCCTTTCTACCACAGTAATACTGTCCTTGACTTACAATGCCACACCTCCCCTTATTGTACCACCTTTCCTGATCTTACTAATTGGATGCGCAAAATGTTTCTAAAATGTTCAAACAGCCCAGATAATATGCAAGTCATAGCAATGCATTACCATGATCAAAGGAAGCACTTCAGACCAATTTACACTACACCAATCATTCACAAATACACTGCTGGAGGTAAATCACCTGATGGTTTTCTGTCAAAGCACACATGTTCCTGTGTTGGAACCTTGTCACCATTACTTCACTGTTGCCAAATCAACAAACCTGAAACTCCCCCACTGACAGTGCTGGGAGTGAACCTCATGATATGGGCTGCAGTATTTCAAGGAGGTGGCTCACCACCGCCTTCTCAAGGGCACTCAGTGGTGAGCAATATTCCTGGCATTTCCAGTGACACCCACATTGCATGAAAGAATTAAAAATGACTATTTATCTCAACTTTTAAAATTTCAATTAAAAATATGATATTGGCAGGAAATACAATCCATTGGGTTTACAACCTGTTCATCCTATAACACAGAGATAAAATCTACAGCAATGTTTTCTAAAATTTGTCTGGTATCATATCCAAAACTAACCTATAGCCTAAATAGGGAAAGCTGTGATGTGTAATGTCTATAAATTTCTTAGCAGGCAACACCAACTATTTGTGTATTTCTGGCCATTTCTGCTACCATTACATCAGGAAAGGAGTGTCAGGCACAGACACAGTCAGGAAGGAAAAAAAAAATAATTGACTCCTTTTTTTTAACTCAGAAGAATGAATTTTCATCTTCATTAACTATACAGTAATTTCATAAAGTGGATTAAGTCACTTGAGATACAATATATTTGATTTTCACTCCCATGGTTTCAAAATCTATCTCCAAATATCCTTCAAACTTTTAAATGATTAATCAGTCAATTTATTCTCCCTGTTAAATATTATATTGAAGTGAGCAAAATACAAAGTAACCAGGAATATGTGTTCAATCCCTTAGGTTGATGGCTGCATGAGGTGCTGATATGATTTCAGAATGGGAGTTTCAGATTTTTGGCCCAGAAACAGTGAAGAAGTTGCAATATAACTCCAAATAACAAAACATTAAGAGATTGTAAAGGGTACAGAAAAGTAGCACAATCCACTCGGGATCCAAGAAAGGCAATTCAGAATATCTTCTTTGACGATAATATATTGAATCTGTAGAGGGCAAAAGGACTTAGTGTATCGTGTTTATAAGATCAGCCTGGTGACTAAGTACAAAATACTTAAAGACATTATATGAATGTTCACCTTCATCTTGAGGTGGCTAGAATGAGGAGATCAAAGGTTAACTTTTGCAGAGACATTAGCAGACTTCATCTAAACTATTGAATTCCGTTCTGGACACCACATTTCATGAAACATATAATGGCCTTGGAGGCAGTACTACACAGTTTACAAAAAATATAATGGGGGATTCATTATTTCCAATGTTTAACTGGAAATACATGCAGTTCATCTGGGACCAGATGTTGGACAAACAGTCTGGCAACATAAAGGACCAAGGAAGGTGTGGAGTGATTCAACTTTGTTTTGGCAGCACACAAATTCTCTAAGTTGATGGAACAAGAGAATTACTTGACTTAATATATAGATTGGACATTAGTGCCTATAAAAGTGCCTATTTCAAATACTTGCCCCTCAGATCAAGGATAAGAATCGTCATTCCTTGTGTTGTAAATTCCCTGAGACATCAGTTAGAGAATCTTTTCCAAGGCCTCTGCACATGGCACCAGGTTATAGTCCAACAAGTGTATTTGAGAACGCAAGCTGTTGGAGACTCAGTCCTTCCTCAGGTGTTAATGAGAGAGGTAGTATCAGACACAGAATTTCTAAGTAAAAGATCAAAAGTTCATATCATTAATAAGGATGTACTAAACAGACCTAAAATGCTGTTCAACCTTTAATCAGTTGGAAGGATTTAATTAATTAAAATGGAAATGTAAATCTCCAAATTCCTTTCAAATCATGGTCGTGAGAGAACTAAAGGTTTTGTCACTGTAAAGAAGAGGTGACATTTTAGGTCAGACAATGCATATTAAGTGTGAGTCACCGTTTAAAAACTGTTTGTGTTTTAGTTTGGACCTCAGATTAGTTTTATTTCTAAAGTAGGAATTTGTAAAACATGACATTGACTCACTGTCTATAAATTGTGTGCTTTTTGAGCAAAATAAAATGTACCTGCAATTACAAATTCACGCCATAAATTTGTATGTGTGTGTAAGTGTGTGCGTTTGTGTGTATATGTGTATGCATGCGTGCATGTGGGGGAGAGAGTGTATGTGCTTGTCTGTGTGCGTGAGGGAGAGAGAGACTTGGATGACTGTGTGAGAGAGGATGTGTGTGTGTGTGTGTGTGTGTGTGTGTGTGTGTGTGTGTGTGTGTGTGTGTGTGTGTGTGCGTGTGAGAGAGAGAGAGTGTATAGTGTGGTGAGTTCACCTGTAGTGCGACATAAAACCAAGATCCAGGTTGAAGCTGTCCTCATGGGTACCGAACTTGGCTATTAGCCTCTGCTCGGCAACACCGCATTGTTGTGTATGTCTGGTGAGTGTATACAAGAGTAACGCTATAGATGCCTCTCATCCATTCATGATGTATTCTTGACTGTCAAAAGAAACTGACTCATAACTGTACATAAAAAATAGCAAAAGTAAAGTTATTGCCTCAGAGATTCCTTGCTTTTATGTGAAAATGCCTTGCTGCTTCAAGACTGAGATAGACAATGTTTAATCAGTAAGGGAATTAAGGGTCAAGGGGAAAGGCAGGAAAGTAGAGTTGAAGATCGATAGCCAGAGACTATTTCCCAGGGCAGAAATGGCTAGCACGAGGGGTCATAGTTTTAAGCTGGTTGGTGGAAAGTATAGAGGGGATGTCAGAGGCAGGTTCTTTACGCAGAGAGTTGTGAGAGCATGGAATGCGTTGCCAGCAGCAGTTGTGGAAGCAAGGTCATTGGGGTCATTTAAGAGACTGCTGGACATGCATATGGTCACAGAAATTTGAGGGTGCATCCATGAGGATCAATGGTCGGCACAACATTGTGGGCTGAAGGGCCTGTTCTGTGCTGTACTGTTCTATGTTCTATGTTCTAAGATCATCAGATCAGCCATGATTTCATTAAATGACATCGGAAACTCAAAGGGTTGATTGGTCTATATCTATTGATTTGAAGTTTTCTTTTTCACTGCATCTTTACAAAAGCTGAGCAACTGTTTTTTTTAAGTCGCGAGCTATCTGCCTGCTTTCTTATATGAAGTGTAGTTATGACATAAATAATATAATTGTGAGGTTTGTATGATTGTTATACTGAAATTTCTATATGATCCTGATACTTTAGGACTTTATTAATTTTAAACATAATAAAAATGAAGATAAATTAAGGGAATTCTGCAGTCTGTTTTAGAAGGCAAGGTATCTTTGCTGGTGATAACGGCAACAGTCTTTGTGTTTGTGATAATAGGAACTGCAGATGCTAGAGAATCCAAGATAACAAAGTGTGGAACTGGATGAACACAGCAGGCCAAGCAGCATCTCAGGAGCACAAAAGCTGACGTTTCAGGCCTAGACCCTTCATCAGAGAGTCTTTGTGTTTGCACTGAGCAAACAGTGAACAATATGTTGAGCAAACAGTATCTCAGAAAGGTGTTGCATTATATTGACAACACAATGTATTTACTATACAGATGAAAGGGAGTGGAGGCAAGGATTGTTAATCTGTGATTCCGCCTGAATGCAAGATTAATGTATTCCATGTTGTCATGGGGAAGAGGGTAGAGAGAGCCATTTCTGAGACCAAATTGCAGGTTTCCCTGAAAGTAAACGAATATCTCAGAGTAAGGTTCTGTGTGTTGAACAGAGAAGAAGCTACTTAACTTTGAGAGCTATCATGGCCAGATGTGGAAGAAAGATAGTCTCTGATTGCAGACACACATCCTACCGCCTTCTACAGATTTCAGAAGAACTGTCTTTGCATGATCAGAGGCAAAAGAATCATTTGAGTGGCTTTACAGCTGGTGATACATTTAAAACATCAGAAAACAAAAGAGCGCAGCAGTAGAAAGTCAGTCAAAGTTAGTTCTCAGTGAAAGGTGAATCTGGGAACCCATTGCTTGGGTGCAGAAGTGAAGAAATCTCACAGCAAATTGTAGGGAGCTTTGAAAAGTCTGTATTTTGAATATTATGTTGCTATTTCTGTTTCCTCTCTATGAGGAAGTATATGTTTGCGAAAGGCAGTCTAATGGAGAGTAACCAGACTAATCCCTGTTGTGGCAGCATTATTTTATGGGGAGATACTGAGGAAACTGGCTGTGTATCCTGTAGAAATTTGAAGAACGATATGTGACAAAATTGAAACTTACTAATTTCTTGCAAGGTTATGATAGAGTGTAAATAGTTAGGATGATTTCTCTGGCTAGTGAGACTAGAAGTAGTGGACTTGTTTTTAGGATAAGGGGCACTAGAATCGTTGGATCTAAAGGTCATCCATTTCAGCCCAAGATCAGAAGATATTTCTCCACTCAAGGATAGTGAATCTTTGGAATGATTTACTCTAATGGGCTGTGGAAGCTCAATCATTCATCATGTTTAAGACAGTAATCATGGAGTCATAGAGTCAGCCATACTGCATAGAAATAGACTGTTCAGTCCAACTAGTCCATGCCAAACATATTCCTCCAATAAACTAGTCCTGCTTGCCTGCATTTATCCCATATCCCTCTAAACTTTTCTTATTCATGTACCTGTCCAGAAGTCTTTTAAATGTTGCAACTGTGCATGCATTCATCACTTCCTCTGGCAGTTCATTCCACACACAAATTGCTTGCTGTAAAAATGTTGCCACTCATGTCTTTTTTAAAACTTTCCCTTCTCACCCTAAAAATATTCCCCTAGTTTTGAATTGGTCCCCATCTCCCAGGAAGAAACCTTTGCTATTCATCTTATCTGTTCCCCTCAAAATTTTATAAACATCTACAAGGTCCCCTCCCAACCTCCTAAGCTCCAGTAAAAAAAGTCACAGCCTATTTTTATAAAACAAACCCTCCATTCCCAGGAATAATCCAGGAAATCTTTTCTAAATCTGCTGCATTTTAATAATGTCCTTCCTATAATAGAGTGACCAGATCTGCACACAATATTCCCGAATAGGCTGTACTAACATCGTGTACATACTCAACCTGATGTCCCAACTCTGATACTCAAAGGCCTGAGCAATGAAGGCAAGCGCGCTAAATGCCGTCTTACCCACCCTATCCACCCGTGACACAAATTTCAAAGAATTATGTACCTGAAACCCTGGGTGGATATAAATGACTTTAAGGAATACAGGGATAGACTGGAAAAGCCGCATTTAGGTAAATAATCTGACACGATCTATCAAATGGTGCAACAGACTCAATAGGCTGAATGGCCTACTCCTGTTCATATGTTAATTGGAAACAAGGAGCAATAGTGGACTGCTTGCTTAAAGGATTGCAATTCCATGTAGAGTGTAATGGGTGATAGAAAAGGAATAGTAGAAACTGGAGATGCTGGAGAATCCAAGATCACAATGTGTAGAGCTGGATGAATGCAGCAGGCCAAGCAGCATCAGAGGATTAGGAAGGCTGACGTTTTGGGTCTAGACCCTTCTTCAGAAAATGGGTCTAGGCCCGAAACATCAGCCTTCCTGTTCCTCTGATGCTACTTGGCCTGCTGTGTTCAGCCAGCTCTACACTTTGTTATCTATGATAGAAACGGAATGTTCCTTTTATTTTTTAACTGTAGAACTCAACGCTTCCAAAATTCAATCCAGTTCTGAAGATGGGTCACTGGACCCAAAACATTAACTCTACTTTCTTTCCACAGATGCTGCTACACCTGCTGAATTTCTCCAGGAATTTCTGTTTTCAGATGTGAACTGCTTGTTCTGCACAACTTTGATGACCATTAGCTGCATGCACCAATGTCAATTTACTCCGACAAGAGTAAATGCATGCTACAAAGGCCACTCTGGAGTCATAAAGGTACTTATAGCATTACAAGACAGGTGATAGTCAGTGAAGCTTCCTATCATTGGGACCAGATTGCACACTTCTCTGAGTACGCTGTTATTCAAGAAAAAGCTGCCTGATAACGTTAAATTCCCACATTCACAGGTTGTTACATCTTGTCATCTCACATTCAAATAAAGATATTGCAAAGAAGGAAAAGGTCTATGACTTAGAATCAAGGATGAATTAGAGCTAACATAGCACTTTAAAATAAATGCAGGCAAATGCAGAATATGGTATCATGGCCTGACAATTATTGAAATCATACAGTTTTAGTCTTTTCAAAAGATTTTGTGTGATTTTTGATTGAGCTTTCAGCGAGAAAGTAGCTGGCCTTCAAATTTTTTTGAAGTGATGTATTTCACTATTTTATCCCAGTGTTTAAGGAGATTCATCAAAATGTCTCAAGCGTGAGATTTGGACTTTTACTGGCACAAATCATCTTAGTACATCTGTTTTCAAATTAGTATGTTTCATGAAGGGAAATTAGGTTAAAAAAAAAGCTTTGTTAAAATCTAATGGGTCATGATTATTGTACTGGAATGACAAAATAAGACAACCTGTGAGTGATAATAGAAAATTTGTGGCAAATCCTTGCTTCAGCATTAAAATTAGATTAAAAAATGAAAAATAATTCTACTTGCTTTTCAACAGCAAATTAATTGAGAAGAATAAGATCATTAACTATCACTAGGATTTATGTCTGTTGTTTTTACGTAACAAGTAGATGCCAATTGAACTTGAAACTGCATGATGTGAAGATAAAAACATCTTAACCTCTCCCTTATGTTGATATTTCAAAGGAGGCATTAAGCAATGTATTTGAATATTTGGCACACATTCTGATGATTCAGTGTGCTGAAAATATATATTAATAATCTTACTTTATCTAAAGCGAGGTGGTTTGTATGAAATTGGGAAATTTTGGCATTATTTTCCTATCGGCATTCAGAGTCATGGTGGAGTAATTACATTTGAATTTGTGCATATGTAATTGACAAATGATTTGAGAACTGACATTCGCAAATTATTTTCCTTTTTTAATTTTGACTATCTGATCCAATATAAACTGACAGCATTCAGGTCTAACAGGTGAGAAGATCCAGTTATTCTTTATTACAGGTAGAATTTCTTTTGGAACATTCCAATCTTTCAATGTTTTAAAACATAATTATGTAAGAGGCCAGAAGTTCACTTTTGTTCTGAGTACTAAACTTTTAGTTGGCTCTTAAATCCCTGCTCACATATTTATTTTGCACTTTTCATGATCATAAAGTTGTTTGAATGTAATACAAAACATGTTTGTACTAAGTCTAAAAGCAGCTTATTTAAAACAAACACAAAACAGATTATGTACATGATTTGCAGAATTGTCTGCAAATTAGTAATTCATAAACACATAAAGGAGCACACAGCTTTAATATCATATATTCCCAGTCCAGTTCATTAGGTCACACATCCGACTTTGCTTCTGAATCATTTTTATACCTGCATCAAATGCTTCCATCTCAGCTCCTAAATTGGGTCTTTTCTGGGACATACAGAGCCCATCACTAGAGCAGTGCCATTATAATTGGTCTGACTGTGAGTCAACTCTAAATGTCAAATGCTGCAAGACTGACAATTGCTGCTGTAAGCTAAGCAAGAGGTGTGTGGTATTTTGGTAATTATGTCAAAGTACTTCCTCAAAATTTCATTCATTTTTAGCCATTAAGTTATGTTTCATTAACCTTGTGTGCTTATCATTCTAAATAGCTATCTACCATTTTTAAACTTGTTAAATTATACTGCAAATTTCCACAGAGTTTCAATGTCAACTGAAAATAATATCATGCCTAATCAGAAATGCTTCAACTTAGAAATTCTCCTTGCAAATCCCTCTCTGGGGCCTCTGCCTATCCCAACTCTGTAACCTCCACTAGTTTTGAAAGGTACATAAACCTGTGATTCTCCACTTCTGTGATCTTGAACAAATCTCATTTTCTACCTTTTGATACTTGTGGCAGTGTCTTCAGCTGCCAAAGCCCTAAGCTTGAAAAGTCATTGAGAAAACCTCTCTGTCTCTTCTGTTTCTCCATTATTCTGGTACTTCTTAAAACCCAACTCTTAAAACCAAGTTTTATATTCATGTGTCCTAAAAGTTCCTCATCTTGGCCGAAGTTTTCAATCTCAAGTAGATAGCAGAAGTCCTGAAGCTTCTCAGCCCCATATACTTGCCTCAGGAAATAGTGTCACAAATGACAGGTCCTTCATTTCAGAGATTGGGTTGGCATATGGGTGGGTTGGGGTGGCTTTCAGGTGCTGTCACTTTCTGACATGGATTAGAGGTGACCACAGGGACAGGTGGCTGTAAAGATGAGAGATAATGGGAACTGCAGATGCTGGAGAATCCAAGATAACAAAGTGTGGGGCTGGATGAACGCAGCAGGCCAAGCAGCATCTTAGGAGCACAAAAGCTGACGTTTCGGGCCTAGACCCTCCATCAGATGTTGTCTTAGCTGTAAAGATGAGCTACTTAAGGCAACCTTGATTTTCTGCAACTTTACCCCAGTTGCTTTATTAAACATCAAGTTCTTTAACCCTCACTCCTCACACCCCTTACCCTTATATCAATTTTTCGTACCCATACAATTCACTCAAACTCTTGCCTCCCACAAACCCCTAATGATCCCTCATAATCTCCATCACAACTGACATCCTCAATCCACCTAATGATTTCCTCATATCTCCACACCAATCCATGGCTGTCAACTATCCCCATGGTCTCCTGTAGCTATGTCAAGATAATAGTGGCTGATAATCCTGACTTTGACTTCATGCTGCCCACTTCAACACACCAAGCATCCACTCTGAGCAAATCTCACGAGCCATGCAGAAATTGAATAAAATTAAACCTCAATACAGGGCACACTTACAAACCAAAGCCCAATTTATAAAAGCCAATGAAAAATATTTAAATCCTCTCAGTTGCTAGAAGCAGAAGTCCGGGTTGAAGTTGGATGCTCCTACTGAAAGGAGCTAATTCTCAAAAAGCTAGGAAGCAGGTTATCTCCGTAAGTGATAATAAAATGTGAGGCTGGATGAACACAGCAGCCCAGCAGCATCTCAGGAGCACAAAAGCTGAAGTTTCAGGCCTAGACCCGAAACGTCAGCTTTTGTGCTCCTGAGATGCTGCTGGGCCTGCTGTGTTCATCCAGTCTCACATTTTATTATCTTGGATTCTCCAGCATCTGCAGTTCCCATTATCACTGATACAATTTTTACCTCTGTAAGTGGTTTAGTTGCAAATTCCAGTCAAGAAGAAGAGCTGGATGAACACAGCTGGCCAAGCAGCATCAGAGGAGCAGTAAAGTTGATGTTTTGGACGTAGACCCTTCTTCAGAAAATGAAGAATGGTCTAGGCCCAAAATGTCAGCTTTCCTGCTCCTATGATGCTGCTTGGCCTATTGTGTTTATCCAGCTTTGCACCTTGTTATCTCAGATTCTCCAGCATCTGCAGTTCCTACTATCTCCAGACAAGAAGTATCAGGTTAGAGTCCTGATGGAGCTATTCATGTTGTGGAAATCCCAGCTCAGTTGCTTGCTGTGCCCCAGATTACCTTTCACCACCTTCTCCAACCATCCTACTCATTTCAGTTGAATCCATTTACATGATCATTAATATCCCTGTTTTGTCCTGGAAGTCCTGACTATCCAGGACTTGATGCACTTTCTGGCCCTGCACACTCCCCATTTCAAGGCCAGAGTAACCATGAATCACTTCAGTCCCACACCTACCCTAGCAGATCCCACCTTATTTTCTAAGCTACAATTACACATGTGACTATGCCCATTCCCTCAGCCACTACATACAGTGAGGTCAATCACCAGATTTGAACTGCCTGTAACCCGACCAATGTTATGGCTTGATCCTAAAACTCCCTGCAGATAATATTTCTTTCTGCTCATCCCTTCACCCACTGACCCTGGCCCAAACCCAGGGCAGATGGTGCAGGAAAGCGCAACTGGCTTCAGTGTACTCCCAAACTGAATTCACAATATAACCCTGACTAAGTGATCAGCAAGTCCCAGGCTTATTTTGTTTGATCGCCTGACTGCAAGAGCTAGAGTCCAAAGATTTGCATTGGATCGACCACCTGGCTGACCTTAATGAATACTTCTAGACAAGAAATAGCCTAGCGCCTGGGTTGACCCTGACAGTACCTCCTGACTAACTGGAATCTCCCCTTGCCCCAGTAAGTACACTTCCACTTTCCCTCACAGACATTGCCAAGCTCTTTAAACACACGCAGTGTGTTTGTCTTATAAGCTACTGGCACATGCACCACCTTGGGACTTTGAAGCAATGTGGTGCCATTTGCTGACATTTATCCCCCAAAATTCATGTTGACTCTGTACTGGCACTTCAGGGGGTGCAGACGAAATTCACTAAGTTGATTCCAGAGTTGAGACGGTTGGTTTATGAAGAGAGACTGAATTGACTGGAATTATATTCATTGGAATTTAGAAGAATAAGGGGGATCTTGTGGAAACATTTAAATTATGAAGTGAATAGATAGACAGATAGATAGATGCAAGGAGGATGTTTCCACTGGTGAGTGAAACTAGAACAGGAGGGCATAACCTCTAATTAGATGGTGCAGATTTAAGACTGAATTAAGGAGGAACTTCTTCACCTGAAGGGTTCTGAATCTGTGGAATTCCCTGCCCAGTGAGGTAGTTGAGGCTTTCTCACTGAATGTTTTTAAAGCTAAGATAGATAATTTTTCGAACAGTAAAGGAATTAAGGGTTAAGGTTAGAGGGTGACAAGTGGAGCTGAGGCCATAATCTAATAGAATGGCAGCGTGGGCTTGAAGGACCAGATTATCTACTCCTTCTCCTCGTTCTTATGACTCTTCATTGCTACATGTATCAGTAAGCTACATTTTATGCCTCAACTTCTGAACAAAAGCCTCCCTTTTGGGTACAACCTACCTTCCCTCCATACGCAATGAAGTGTCCCCTCTGAAAGAAAATTTGCTGCACAACTATGTTTGCAAAATGCAACCTGAGAAACTGATGCAGGGATGTTGCCATTGCCCAGTTCAGTGAAGCAATGGCCCAGGATTGAGTGTTAATCAGCACAGAGGTATCTACTACAGTTGTAGCAATTCCAGTCAAAGCAAATGGAAGAAGCATTGCAAATGTATCAATGTAAGGCACATGGAAGCTATGCACTGACCTCAACTGGAAGTAGAGAATCAGGTTCAATTATTTAGGCAGTCATGTTCCTGAATCATCAAGTTACTTAATTGGGCAGAAGTTAATTGGGAAGAGGAAGTTAATTCCAATGAATGAGCAATTAACCTGATGGCAAGAAAAGTATTACACCATCTAACAAAGAAGGACTGGATCATGGAAATTTAACTTGATGTCAAGAATTTGGCTTTTGGACTCACCCAATTAAGTTACTATGCTGTGATAATGGGAACTGCAGATGCTGGAGAATCCAAGATAATGAAATGTGAGGCTGGATGAACACAGCAGGCCCAGCAGCATCTCAGGAGCACAAAAGCTGATGTTTCGGCCTAGACACTATGCTCATCATTATTCTCCATTACCCATTGTGGGAAAAAATTCCACCATATGACTGCGACCTGAAAGCAACAGAACATAATTGGTCAACCAAAGTCTGTTTTCGGAAGAAGACCGAAATCCAACAAATGATTATGTTTATGCCTGTGATGTGCTTTCTTAATCCTCCAAGGAAGAACTGGAAAATTGATAGGGCTCACAAACCGCTGCAAACAGAAATCCATTGGCCCTATCATTTCCATTATCCAATCTGGATGAAATCTTCCCCTGGCACTGCATGGTTGGCAAGGCAGTTAGTTACATCGGAGCTGTGTCATAGCTGAGAGACTTCTCATTTCGCTACAGCAATATCCCAGTCACCATTTTGCCACAATTTAAAATGACTGTTAGGACCTTAGCCAACCACCCTGTGCACATCCTCCCCCCCACCCCACACCCACCAAGACTTAAAATAGCTAGTAAAGTATCAGACAGCAGTGCCAGGGAATTAAATTATGTCATCTGCTTTGATATTGCATTAAACCAAGCAATGCAACAAAATATTCAGTGCAGTAATTTTATTTGAAAATTTCATTGAAAGAAGAGATCTCCTCAGGTTTCAATTTAGCCTTTTAGCTGAGGTTCTGGACTGGTCATGTGTGAAAATGAAAGTACACTAGATATTCAGGAATGAAAGTGTCATAAAAACTAAATTATTAGCAAATCCTTTCAGAAAAAATTGCTGTTGGATATGACATTCTGTATTCAGATTTAATATAATGACAACTTCAAGTTTCAACTCTAATCATTAGCAAAAAGTATGTTGAATCGTTGACTTTTGATGTGTGCATTCAGAATAGGTCATTACTTGCCCAGGTAACAGTTAGATAATTGAATTTCAATGACCAGCCCTTCCCAGGAGATGTTTTTGAAAATTTTGAAAACATTGGTTTAAGGTTGCTAAAAACATATACCAGTTTGCAATTGTATATTTTAGATACAGCTAGCTGTCCTTCAGAGTCATTGCAATGAAGGGGTATATAGAAATCTAAGACTGGGGTCACAAAATTTACAGTATACTTTCTTGATTTTAGAGGATCAATTCTCGTGAGAAAATGTAAATACACAATACAATAATAAAGAGATATGAGTGAAGACAAACTAGCAATGAAATGAACACCCGTGTAATATTCTTCATTTTTGCTTTATTTCTTGCATGTTTGATTTTGGCATTAGCTAAGAAGACAGAGAAATATTTCAGGAATGAATTTGTTTCTTATTATCATTTGAAGAAATAAGCTGTTTAGGGTATTTTAGCTCGAAGATAGAAAAGGCAAAAAGACTGTAACTAGAGATAAATAACATGAAATAAAATATTTGATTGTATATGGAAATATCTCATCTGAGACAGGCAACTTTTGAAATTACGTATCAACTTAAAGTAGAAAATCATTTCTTTAAAATGTACAATTGTCACCATGTGAAAAGTGTATTTACATATAAACTCAGTTGTGTGACTGTGCTCACCAGTATTTATTAATAGCTTGATTAATATGTGTAGTTGCATCGCCTGAATTTCTCACAAGGTTTCAAAATGAAAATATCTCTGCAAAAGTAACTTAAATATCAATGAATGTATTTATAAGCCATAGGCACAGGCTCAAAGAATTGATATTTATAATTATATGTCCAGTTAAAGTACATTCATTTTCAAGGATCAATTCAATGTGAAGTGAATTTACCTAAATTTCCCTAAATTTCAAAGGTTTATTTTTCATTAGTGCTTGGATATGTCAATGAACTGGACGTTTATGAAGGCCTGCTTCGTGATTTACTTCCAACTAAACAGTTCAATGTAAAACTTCCTTCTGTGATTATTCATGTAAACTCCAAACACAGCAGTCAAAATATTACCAATCCATTAGAGATGGCTGGAAGGGGAGGTCTAGCAAAATGAAAATGGAAGTCATCAGGAGGGAAACCCAATGTTTTTCCACTGCCACAAGATATTTCCTAAGGCAGAATGCCAGGTAACTAATGGATTTACCGATGATCATTATGTGACTCCAGCAGCATGTAATTCATGTTGAAACATCCCCCATGTACAAAGTCTGACAGATGCATTAAAGCTGCCATCCACAGTGGAGTTCTGGCATTCCTTTCCTGAGGCTCCTTAACCCATAGAAGTATCTCTAGGCAACAATGGCCAGTACCACAGCTCAAACACTGTTCAGGAAATGACTGGCTCCTGCGCAGTTCTAACTTTTTTCCTGGATTTAGAGGCTTGTTCTATTTCCATCTGTTTTAAAAGAGATGGTGTTGTGTAAAACACATGGACATTCAAATCATGTCAAATGATATTTCTAGCTACATTAGGTAAAATAAGCTCCCGTTCTAACATTAACAATATTGCTCATTCATTCTGAATACTTGTTGTAACAGCATCCCTCATCCAGCTATGTAAGCACTGAGGAAGCATCTTATTTTTGAACCTTACTTAAGTATTTTAGTGTCAAACTGTAGAAAATTAAATATATTCTGATCAAAGAAATAAACTGGAAGGTTATTGATCTCTTTTTCACTAATGCAAAACTTTTAAGATTTGCCATAATGTGGTATTGACTGCCTGTGAAAGACAATATAGATGGCATATCATGCTGAACATTTTATTACATAGAACATCACAAGTTACATAATTGTTTTCCTCAAGGATAAGAAACATTATATTTAATAAGTCTGCAGTAGGCACATTTTCAGGGACAGGATGACTGCTGAGTTTGTAAAACAAATCCCATAGCCTTGTGTCTTTACTGCTCTATGCCTAGTTAAAGAATATTGTCTTCCAGGGCTGGTATTTGCAATATGTTTTGGATAATATAATCTTCTATGTGTTGCTATGTATGCTCCTACTCCTTAAAGAAAATGCACTGTATCGAAGCAAATCACCACTCGAAACACTAAACTGGCTTCACAGAAGACATGAACAGACTATAATACTCCACTGAGACACCAATTTATCATTCCTTGTAATATAAAAAAGGAAAGAAACTGTGATTTTATTGCTTTTTAAGCATACATAGCCACAGACCATAAGTTAATTGACACCTTCTTTAGACTGCAAGCAGGTTGGTTTCATTGTGCCATCCTAAAATTTGTAGATTTTAGCTAGAAGGCAAGCTTTGTCGAGAGGTCCGATCAACCAGGATCCTGCAACGAATAATTGCAAGTTTCCTTGGAAGTAGGGCTCCACCACAAGGCTGGAACAGAGGGCACCAGTCCAGTGGTGGGATTCTGCTGATGGGGGAGCTGATCCTGATCTCAGGGGACAGATGATTAGGGATGGTGGGGTCTCACAATATCTAGTTGGTGTTGAGTAGAGGGAGTTGACTGGTTGTCACGTGAGTAGAAATGCTCACAAAGCAAGCAGGGGATCTTGACCATGGGTTGCGTCTGGAGGCCACAATTGTGGCTATCACTTTCAGTTCATGCCTTGCACTGGTAAGAGTCAGTAGTATCAACTTGTCTTAATTAACAAAGTCTAACTGCTTGCCATAATGAAATCCATTCTATCATAAGAAATATCAGGCTAACCTTTAATGAACATCATTGTATAAAATCTGGTATGATATGTGAGAATTAATAATCTGATTAACTATGATTTAGGTTGGCAGTCTGGAATTTCACCCTGGAACTCATTCTGTAACCAAGTTGTCCCCTGCTCTGCAATGAATACAAAATTTACCATTGTTGCTAATTACAACCCTAAATAGCTTAGATATGCCTGGATGTAAATCCTTTGTAAGGTTAGTGTAACACTATATGAATAACATATCTTAAAAATAACAAAATTCCATCTCTGTTTAAAAGGTAACATTTCTAACATGCTATAATTACAAAATATTGTATCTTTAAGTACGTGATGCAACCAAGTAGAGGGCAAAAATATTTTGTCTTGATTTTGATGGGCTGCATTTTTCTTCTGAGTCAAAAATACAAGGCAGGGCCAACAGGAGGCCATCTAACAATGACCCATCAGCAGCCCCAGCCTCAGAGATGGGAGCTATCAAGTTGTAGTAGAGCTGTATGACCTTTTCAAATTTGACTGTCCTCTGAGTACTCACTAAAGACATCGAATAGAAACAGACCACATGCAAAGCTACCTTCATTGAGGACAGATCCCTTCACAGGATGGTTTGTGCCAGTTTGTCTGTAGCATCACTTTATGGTGATTGGAGTGAGGCGTGCATGTTTAAGTAGTGTACTGAATTCTGGGTGTCTAGCCTGTTGCCTCTTCTCACTGGCTATATGTTACCATTATGGTGGGTTTATTGCAAAATTGCAGTCAGCATGGACAGTACCTCAAAAGGCCGCTTAATTATCTTTGATAGCTACCTAGAGTTTGAGCATGGGTAGCTGTTCACCTTACTTCCCTGGGTCTTTTTAAAATGTTCTTGCTGAATGAACAAGCCTGTATGCTTGCCAATGGGTAAATTTCAAACTAACTCACCCCTGTGCCGATCCCCATCAAGGTTTCAAAATTTGTTCCAATATCTATGAGTCATTGTTTTGTGTGACTTATTCACTGACAATGGATAGTCTAGGGACATCAGCTCATTGAACTAAAGCTGGTTATCACTGCATTTAAAAAAATATATACCTTTTGACTAGCCAAGGTGCACAGAACAATGTTCCTCTTAGATTGTGGAAAATGGGCTTAAGCCCAAGGCAAACTCCTGACAAATTTCTGATGAAGGCGATGCAAAAAAAAATTACCAGTCTCATTCTAGGTCCTTGCAGCTGCAAATTCAAGGTACATGAATAGGCACCAAAATGAAAATTTCAGAAACTGCTATTATTGAATCAGACTCAGGTTTCTGTTTTTTTTCTCTCTCTCTCTTATAAAACAGTACAAATGAGACATTAAAGAAAAATGAAACTGTAGGCAACTTTAAGTAAGAACAAGTTTTATTTAATATCAAATTTATTTCAACTGTATTGACCTTACCCTTTGTAAAATTAATTCCTATAATATAGCTCATAACTACTGTCCTAGGCTTTAGGGCTTCTTTTATTGTAAAACTTCAGAGGTTTTGCCATCAAGATGTAAGTGTTAATGTGAGAAAACATGTAGACCCAAATCACAGGTATACCTAATTAGTTTAACAGGGACCGAAGGGGCAACATTTTCACGTAGAGGATAGTGTGTATAAAGAATGTGCTGTGGGGAGGCTGGTACAATTACAACATTTAAAAGGCATCTGGATGGGTATGTGAATTGAAGGGTTTAGAGGGATACAGGCCAGATGCTGACAAATGGGACTAGATTAATTACGATAGCCAGCCAAGAGAGACTAGTTGGATCGAAGGATCTGTTTCCATGCTGTACACCTCGATGGCTCTATGATTATAATAACGGTTTTGAGAGCCTGATGGTGCCCTTCCAATACTTCCTGTGTCTGCAGGTGATATGCAGTTGACTTCAATTATTTTTACCCAAACTGTTGATAATAGCCCAGGTAAATAAAGACATGAAGTTGTAACCATGTAGAGAATGTACAAAATTATATCCCAACAAACAGTTTAAATCTCAATTATTAGTCTAAGTTAGCTTTTCCACTTCTACCTTAGTTATAATGGTTCTTAAAGAAATAGCTTCTGGAAATTGAGCTATCATACCCATAATGGTAATGATATTCTGATATCTTGCTTTTGTTTCCAGTAGTGGTCTTACATAATCTACTAACATGATTGAAAGATTCTTCAAAAACTAGTATGAGTATCAAAGATGAAAGAAAACACAGAGTGAACTTTTTAGTCCAGTGATCCTTCCTCAGAACACTTTTACAGCAGTTCTTCCGTTTTTATGAGTATGAAAGGTGCTGGATTACGCTACATGTTGAAATTTTCGCTCTATCTGACATGTATGTTATATTTTGCAGATCTACATTATACCTTTAAGAAGTCTTGGACACATAAATACCTGTTTTTAGATGCTTATGCTTTTTACACTCATATACGTCTTGCCTGTGGACCTTCATGTGCTACTCATAACATCTCTTTACAGTGTCTGGGCAGTACCCAGAATGAGATGAACAAATGTCTATATTTTATCTAATCATCTGTGAGGGTATTCCCATTTCCTCATCAAAACTCTATTCTCAATGCGATAATAGAGTGGAACTCTTTCAGCCTCAGCTTCAGTGTGAACTGTCTGTGCTAACCTATTGATCTCTGGCAGAAGAAACAAATACTGCAGATGCTAGAAATCTGAAAACAAAAGTTGAAAATTCTGAAGGAGCTCAGCTTGTCCGGCAGCATTTGTCAGAGAGAGAGAATCAGAGTTAACATTCCAAGTCTAGTATGATTATTGTTTAAAAGAAGGGTTATACTGGACTCCACAACTCTGTTTTTCTGCTCACAGATGCTGCCAGACTTGTTGATATTTCTCCAGATCTTTTTTGTGCTTATTTACCTCCTTATGGATCTCCTTCCTGACTTACAATTAACAAAGGCCTACCAAGTACTTCTTTAGAATTATTCTCATTCTTAAATAGTTTCAGGTACTCTGATATCTGCTTGTTGCATTACTTTGCAACCTGGTGATGTGCTTTGTTTAGCCATCAATCTGGTAATGCCAAAATATCTGGAATAAGCATTTGCAATTTTTAAGCCTGACTTAGAATTTCCATAATTATGGGTAGAGCTGTAATTTTCACTCAAGTCAAATCATTAAATAGGAATAATTTCTGAACTACCCTGACTTCCATTAGTCTAGACAATAAGTCACAATCCTTTTGGATTTTATACAAAGGACATACTCTTCACCTATACTGTTTTTCAACACTTTGTTCTTTAAAGGAACTCTCTAGAGGAAAAATAGGAACAAACAGACAGGGGAAAGCCATTCAATATTCAAGCTTGCCCTACTGCTCAATATAATCATTGTTGATCTTTTATGTTCTCCAGTCACACCATCCCCAAAACTCTGTACATCACAGGTAATCAGAAATCTTAAACATACACTAAGTCAGAACTGCCATGGCTCTAGCAGCTAATTCCAAATGTTCTTAATCCTCTGAGTAAAAGAGATTCTCCTGATCCTGGACCTAAGTGGCATTTGCCTCATTTTAAAATTGTGCCCTCTGGTTCTAGACTCCCCAAAAAGGGGAAATATCTTTTGTGTATCTACCCTGTCTATTTGTATTTACCATTTTAAATTTCAGTGAAATCACACCTCATTCTTTGAAACATGAGAGAATGCAGGCTCCAGGTAACAGAATATTTCTTCAAAGGGGAGTCCTGCCATTCTAAGAGCAAATCTGATGAACTTTCATTGCATTGCCCCTCTGTGGCAATAACATTTTTCCTGAGATAAGGAGAACAAAACTACAGCAGTACTCCAGATGCTGTCTAATTGAACTCCTTTTCAATTGAAGCGAGCCTTCACTAGTCTGTACTGAAACCTTTTGACATAAAGGCTAATATTCCATTAGCCTTCCTAACATCCTGCTACACCTAAATGTTAACCTTCACTGATTTATCAACAAGGCCAGCTAGGTTCATTTGTACATCTACAGTTTCCAGCCTCCTACCAATTAAGAACTTTTTGCATATATGTTTCCCCTACTGAATTAGCTCACATTTTTCCATTGTATATTTGACCTACCATGCTTGTGCAAAATCTTCCTCCAGCAAATGAATTTCATTATCCCCTGAATCATTTGAATATGAATATAATCATTATATAATTATGGGCTGCATCATTTGAAAATAAATTGGTTGTAATCCCTTTAGGAAAAAAATCAATTGTATCTCTCATCCATCCCACTTAATTCTTCTACACTCATTGCAGTGTTGACCTCTGACCTCTTACTTGTTGTTAAAGCTACAACTTGATCCATGGCATTTTCCTTCTGAGCACTTTCTTTCAGATTCATTCTTCTGAACTTGAATAAGCCCCCATGGATTCCCCTCACAACATTCAGCATTCTGTGTAAATGTACTTCACTTTATTACAGTGGGAACTTTTCAGGTTTCATTTTTCACACCTAACCTCAGCACTTTCCCCTCTGATCTGAAGAACAAGATCTTGGAGCATTCCCAGCCATCCATTTGTTACCTGGCTACTTATCTTCTGTTCGCTCTCCTATTTTCATGGTCCTTAAAATTTATAAGTATGACAAAATGAAGGTTTATTTTTATGAATTAGATAATCTCATCTGCCATTACCATTGTCTGCCTAGCATTTGGGAACTTTTTGTCCTCAAAGTGGTTTCTTAACATAAAATTCCTCTCCATAACATCTTTGAGGGTGTTGTACAAACTGTCAGCTTCTACCATATCCACCTGTTAAAAATACTTTGTTTAACTCTTTCAAATTCAACATAGGCTTGCCCCACTGTTTCTTTAAATTCCAAAATATTTCCCAAAATGCATCAGATAGTAACTCATATGCAATCAATACAGCTGTATTTAATTGTCTCACAATCCCTAGATACCTCCTCCAACAGTGAAGTATAAATTTCCTGTGCTTTACTATCAACTTACTCTGCATAGGCAGCGTCCAGTTTTCCTTTGGCTAATTCATTTGATTCACTATTTTCTCAAAGGGCAATAAAAATGTCTCCACATCGTTATCCACAAATTTTGGTAAGAAAACTGAAAGAAAGAATTGAAGAAAACTGAAACATTTCCTTGCTGAATTTCAGAACATGATTCAGATTCTTCCCATCAGAATCTGCAATAGTGTCTGACCTCTCTTTTTCAAACTGCAGAATTTTAAACCATAAGACCATAAGACATCGGAGTGGAAGTAAGGCCATTCGGACCATCAGGTCCACTCCACCATTTAAATCATGGCTGAAGGGCATTTCAACTCCATTTCCCTGCACTCTCCCCGTAGCCCTTGATTCCTTGTGAGATCAAGAATTTGTTGATCTCTGCCTTGAAGGCATCTAACGTCCCGGCCTCCACTGCACTCTGTGGCAATGAATTCCACAAGCCCACCACTCTCTGGCTGAAGATATGTCATCTCATTTCAGTTTTTAATTTACCCCCTCTAATTCTAAGGTTGTGCCCACGGATCCTAGTCTCCCCGCCTAACAGAAACAACTTCCCAACGTCCACCCCTTCTAAGCCACACATTATCTTGTAAGTCTCTATTAGAGCTCCCCTCAACCTTCTAAACTCTAATGAGTACAATCCCAGGATCCTTAGCCGTTCATCATATGTTAAACCTACCATTCCAGGGATCATCCGTGTGAATCTCCACTGGACACGTTCTAGGGCTAGTATGTCCTTCCTGAGGTGTGGGGCCCAAAATTGGGGACA
Source organism: Stegostoma tigrinum (assembly GCF_030684315.1). NCBI lineage: Eukaryota > Metazoa > Chordata > Chondrichthyes > Orectolobiformes > Stegostomatidae > Stegostoma > Stegostoma tigrinum. Next base: position 30,653,819 of record NC_081374.1, read on the forward strand.
GTATTCTAAATGGGGCCTAACTAGAGCTTTATAAAGTCTCAGAAGCACACCGCTGCTTTTATATTCCAACCGTCTTGAGATAAACGACAACATTACATTTGCTTTCTTAATCACGGACTCCACCTGCAAGTTAACTTTTAGAGAATCCTGGACCAACACTCCCAGATCCCTTTGTACTACAGCTTTATGGATTTTCTCACCATTTAGAAAATAGTCCATGCCTGTATTCTTCTTTCCAAAGTACAAAACCAGCCGTTTGCTCACATTGAATTTCATCGGCCATTTCCTGGACCACTCTCCTAAACTGTCTATATCTTTCCGCAGCTTCCCCACCTCCTCAGTACTACCTGCCTGTCCACCTATCTTCGTATCATCGACAAACTTCACCAGAATCCCCCCAGTCCCTTCATCCAAATCATTAATATATAAGGTGAACAGCTGCGGCCCCAACACTGAACCCTGCGGGACACCACTCGTCACTGGTTGCGATTCCGAAAAAGAGCCTTTTATCCCAACTCTCTGCCTTCTGTGTTTACTGCCTCTCTGCCAGTAGCTCACCTTGAACACCATGGGCCCTCACCTTGCTCAGCAGCCTCCCATGAGGCACCGTATCAAAGGCCTTTTTCCAAAAGTAGATAACAACTACTGGGTTTCCCTGGTCTAACCTACTTGTTACCTCTTCAAAGAATTCTAACAGGTTTGTCAGGCATGACCTCCCCTTACTAAAACCATGCTGACTTGTTCTAATCTGATCCTGCACTTCCAGGAATTTAGAAATCTCATCCTTGACAATGGATTCTACAATTTTACCAACTACCGAGATTAGGCTAATCAGCCTATAATTTTCCATCTTTTGCCTTGATCTTTTCTTAAACAAGGGAGTTACAACAGCAACTTTCCAATCATCTTGGACTTTCCCAGACTCCAGTGACTTTTGAAAGATCACAACCAAAGCCTCTGCTATTTCCTCAGCCACCTCCTACAGAACTCTAGGATGTAGTCCAATGGGGAGGAGATTTATCAATTTTTAGACCTTTTAGCTTTTCTAGCACTTTCTCTTTTATAATGCCGACCATATTCAACTCTGCCCCCGACTCTCCCTAATTGTTGGCATACTACTCATGTCTTCCACTGTGAAGACTGACGCAAACTACTTATTAAGTTCTTCAGCTATTTCCTTATCTCCCATCACTAGCCTTCCAGCATCAATTTGGAATGGCCCAATGTCTACTTTTGCCTCTCATTTATTTCTTATGTATTGAAAGAAGCTTTTACTATCATTTCTAATATTACTAGCTAGCCTACCTTCATATTTGATCCCCTCCTTCCTTATTGCTCTCTTTGTTATCCTCTGTCTGTTTTTGTAGCCTTCCCAATCTTCTGATTTCCCAGTGCTCTTGGCCACTTTATAGGCTCTCTCTTTTTCTTTGCTATTTTTCCTGATTTCCTTCGTCAGCCATGGCTGTGTAATCCCACCCCGAGTAATCTTTATTTTCTTTGGGATGAACCTCTGTACTGTGTCCTCAATTACACCCAGAAACTCCTGCCATTGTTGTTCGACTGTCTTCCCCGCTAGGGTCTGCTTCCAGTCGATTTTTGTCAATTCCTCTCTCATGCCGCTGTAATTACCTTTATTTAGCTGTAACACCATTATATCCGATTATGCCTTCTCTCTTTCAAACTGCAGACTGAACTCTACCATATTATGATCGCTACCTCCTAAGTGTTCCCTTACTTTAAAGTCTTTTATAAAGTCTGGCTCATTACATAGCACTAAGTCCAGAATAGCCTGCTCCCTTGTGGGCTCCATCACAAGCTGTTCCAAAATGCCATCCTGCAAACATTCCATGAATTCCCCTTCTTTGGATCCACCGGCAACATTATTCACCCAATCCACCTGCATATTGAAGTCCCCCATGATCACCGTGACCTTGTCTTTCTGACGTGCCCTATCTATTTCCCGGCACATCTTGTGCCCCTGGTCCTGATCACCTTTCAAGCCTTTACTTGCATTCTCTCTCATTTCTCTTTCTCTTCTCCTGTGTAACCCTAACACTAATTTCCTCATGCCTATTTTCCATCATTTTAATTCCATTTCCTATTCTTTCTCTTCACTTTCCTTCAGGATTCCGTCTGTAACTTTTTCATATGCTCTGACTGCTTTAACAGAAACTCAATATCACCCAAGTCCGATATTCTACAACCAAGAGCACCTGGTCTCCCTTGTATATCCACCTAGCCCAAATGCTGTGCTAATATTTCAATTATATCTGCCTTTTGAGATTTAAGAGGTAAAATCACCCTCAATTTCTTTTTCTCCTCAACCAACCTGACTTTTGTGGTTTCGCATTGAGACTGTCAGAGAAAACTCCACCACCTACAGGAATTCATTTGCAACTTCCAGTTCCAATTCTTAGCTTCAGCGCAAAGCCGTGTGTTTCTTTTACCTATATCTCTTATAATACCACAACCAAATCCTCATTGCCTCTATTCCAAAATAATCCCAGATAAGCCCCAAACTTTTGTCATGCTCTAAGGGGGGAAACACACCAATGCTCAAGCCTCACTACTCCCAGCATTGCTGAAAAGTTAATGATTTAATCCAAATACTGAAGGTTCCTAAATTATGTGTGGTTCAAAGAAAACTTTGATCAGTTCCTTGTACTCAACAGGAACTGTTGTTTCTTACATATCAATAAGGTCTTGGCAGGAAACTGTGAACTACCAACATTTAACACTACAAACTGGAGCACTAACTTGCTATTAAAATCTCTAGGAACACATACAGAGAGACCCAGAAGGGCAAAAATGGTGATAATGGGAACTGCAGATGCTGGAGAATCCAAGATAATAAAGTGTGAAGCTGGATGAACACAGCAGGCCAAGCAGCATCTCAGGAGTGCAAAAGCTGACGTTTCGGGAAGGGTCGAGGCCCGAAACTTCCGCTTTTGTGCTCCTGAGATGCTGCTTGGCCTGCTGTGTTCATCCAGCTTCACACTTTGTTATCAGGGCAAAAATGGTGTCATGTGTGGATTAAGGAAAAAAAATGAAGGAACATCGGTCCCAAGGATATGCTTGTGTAGGCATTCATCCTCTGATCTACTTCCTGCATTCTTTCACTTTTTCACAAAGAGCATTTTTACACGTTTTTTCACTTTTGAGTTACTCGTTAAAAGCAAAAGCTTACAGCAACTGACGGGAGGAAATAATTTGCTTTCTACAGGCTTTGTTAATTTTTACTGCAGAGTGTTCAAACACAAAAATCTGTTCCTTCAGCATCGAGATATTTTATTTCCCTCTTTTATAAATATTTAAATTGTTTACCAGCTTAGGGGCCAATCAGAGAGTTGATGTCAGGCTGATGACCTTTGACATCAACAACGGTCACAATTGCACAAAATAATCAGCAAGTTGCTGCTGGCCAAATCTCATGGTGCATACAAACACAAGTGCCGTAACGGCTTATATCTCCACTCTCAATTTGCTTACAAATTATGAATAAAAATACAACTCACAATGAGTTGCAATAACTTGGTTTTTAGAAGTGCAGCAATGCCTTGCACAGTGCTTGGTTTAAAACAGCAATTTTCATGACTTTAAAGTTTCCTGATTTTAAATAAAGAATAAAGAAAAATTGAAGAAAAACAAGTAAAGAAACAATAAACAGGTGAAAGAAACTGACAAGATATCTATGATCTTTACTTAAAAGTATGTTAAAATCGTAAATGGCATGATCATTTCAATGTTAATACTTGATGCATGTGCAGGGAGCTGTTATATTAACGTATAAGTTAGTGTTTTGAGTCAGATATGCATCTTCTTCAGATTTAAAAGAGAGTGAACCAAAAAAAATTCTTATGTTGTTAACAGAGGTGAAGCTAGAGTGAGTAGAACCGATGGTAGGGTGTACAGAGCAAAAAATAAAGGAAACGTTACTGCTGGTAATGAGATACAGAGATACAATATAGGTATAAATGACAGATGTGATAAAAAGAATCTGTATACATCTTCTAAAAGCAAAGCTGAAAACAACAAACAAACCATAGCCCAGTTGAACTCAATGTTGAGTTCCAGATGCTGTAAGTGCCTAAGCAGAAAATGTTCATTCAGGTTTGTTGGGACATTACATCTGGCCCAGGATGGAAGCATTAGCATAGGAGCAATGTTGTTCATTTAAATGGCAAGCAACTGGAAGTTTAGAGTCATTCTTATGGTCAGAGAAGACATATTTCTCAAAGCTGTAACCCAGTCTGCACTTGGTGTCAATGGAAAACAAAATACATTGTGAGCAGTGAATACAGTAGACTGGATGTAAAAGAGTTCAAACAACATGTTACTTAACCTGGAAAGCAGGATTTGGGCATTGGATGGCAAGGAGATGTAAGACAAGTCATACATCTGCTGTGGTTGAGCAGGAAGCTGCTGTGGGAAGGGTGAAGAAGTGTTAGCGGTTAGTTAGAGGAGTGGGTCAAGGTGTCATGTCCCCTGCAGAATGCTGACAGCAGAGCATAGGGAAGATAATTTGGTTTTTACTGTGTTTACAGCTTACAGCTACATGGTGCAGGTAAAATAATACTTGCAATTAAAGGAATATCAAAAGCAAGACAGTTACACAAAGAGCATCAGAGAGTAAAGAACTTAAACATGCTTCACAAGAACAAATTCTCACTCTTGAGCATTAAAACATGTTTTGACCTGAATCTTCCTCAAATTGTGGAAGGAGTCAAATTAGCTAAAGTCAAAAATCCATTTGTTGATGAATAGCCAGCGATGGGCAAACAAGCCGAAGAGCATTCCATTAATGAACAGCCAGCTGTGAAACACCTGGTAAAAGCCCAAATGGTAAAAAAATGTAATAGGGCTCACTAGACTCATGACAAAACTATGTTGCCTTAAGAAATACATTTTGTACTTTCAATAAGATCTATATCTGTGACTATTAACAATGAAGAGAGTTTAAACTGCAAGAACCCACAAGGTTTGCAAGGAATCTGTTATCTGAGGAGCGGTAATATCCCACTTGATCTTACTGATTGGAGCTTATATCTTCAACTGAGGCATCACAGAGCACAACAGAGCTTGATGAACAAATAATAATGAAAGATTCATGTCTTCTATTAGATAAAGAGGAGACATAAGTTAAAGCAGAAATTTCATTTCTTTTTCCTCTCAGCAAAAATTCTCGGTCTTGTGGTAATGAACATTACAATCAAGAGTCAACCCTCAAGTTGCTCAAGTTTGAAGGATTTTGATTTCACGAAATGACAAAGTTAGGAAAATGTTGAAGTAAAGAATCCACACACTTTATTACACATTTATGGGTAGGTTGTAAATTGATAATATACAGTTTGAAAATGTGGTTTGTCCATGGAAGTCACTGCTGTGAAATGACCAATGTCCCCGATTCAAAACACATCAGAGAATAAATTGCCTGTTTCTATGATCCGGGATACAGCAAAAACTAAATTGTCTGTTTCAACAGAGCATTCATTCTCTTTGAAGGAAATTCATGACATTTGAAGTTCTCCAGATATTACAATAAAGCAGTTAACAGCTTCAAGAGGAAAGACAGCCTCAGTGAAGGAAATCAAAGGATAAAAAGTTCTACAGTGAAAGGGGCTTTTCAGACCCCACACTGTCAAGAACAGAATCAAAGTCACAGTCTTCAATATAGAGACCGACATTTCTCCCACATCCAAATAGAAGAATCTGAGAGAATTGTGATACTTCCAGCCTCCCTGAAATTGAGAAGTCCATGATCTGAGGAAATGGACTAATGGTAAAAGTACTTATATACACAAATGTACAAATATGCATAATTGAAAAACAAGTCTTGAGGAGAGATTGTGGTCAATCATCCAAAGGCCCAAAATTGGATATTTTAAATTAACCCACAGCCAGAGAAATTGAGCCTAGCGGCAAATTAGCCAAGTTTAATTAACTTCATTTTCGGGAGGAGAGCGAGAGCGAGACAGAGAAAGCACCAGGAGGCTGCCAGGAAGGTAAGGATTTTTTTTCCCACTTTAAAAAGCTTACATCGAGCGGGAGCGGTCTTCATTTATTTGGGCAGCGGCTGAACCCGAGACACTACACGTGTAGTGTCTCCCACTCTGCTCCTCTAACCGCAAAAAAAGACTCGGTAGTGTGTAGATAAGGCACGGCTTTTTCTATTTCACGTTTCTTTATATATATCATGTGATTTCCAAAAACTTTTTTGGTTCCTTTTTGATTTATCTAAGATAAGATTAATAATGTCAGGAGATCTCACACCCGTGCTGTGCCCTGCTTGCTCAATGTGGGAGCTCAGGGACAGGGCTGATGTCCCTGACTCCTTCACTTGCGGGGAGTGTGTCCATCTGCAGCTCTTGTTAGACCGTGTGACGGCTCTGGAGCTGCGGATGGACTCATTTTGGAGCATACGTGATGCTGAGGGGGTCGTGGATAGCACATTTAGCAAGTTGGTCACACCGCAGATTAGGATTGCTGAGGGAGAAAGGGAATGGGTGACCAAAAGGCAGAGGAAGAGCAGGAAGGCAGTGCAGGTGTCCCATGTGGTCATCTCCCTCCAAAACAGGTATTCTGTTTTGGATACTGTTGGGGGAGATCGCTCACCAGGGGAAGGCAGCAGTAGCCAGGTTCATGGCACCGTGGCTGGCTCTGCTGTGCAGAAGGGCAGGAAAAACTGGAAGGGCAATAGTCATTGGGGATTCAATTGTAAGGGGACTAGATAGGCAATTCTGCGGTCGAAAACGGGACTTCCGAATGGTATGTTGCCTCCCAGGTGCATGGGTCAGGGATGTCTCCGATCGGCTGCAGAACATTCTGAATGGGGAGGGTGAACAGTCAGTTGTCCTGGTGCATATAGGCATCAACAATATAGGTAGAAAATGGGATGAGGTCCTCCAAGTGGAATTTAGGGAGTTAGGAGCCAAGTTAAAAAGTAGGGACCTCAAAGGTGGTAATCTCAGGATTGCTACCAGTGCCACGTGCTAGTCAGTGCAGAATTGAAAGAATAGCCAGGATGAATGTGTGGCTTGAGAGATGGTGTAGGAGGGAGGGGTTCAGATTTTTGAGACATTGGAACCGGTTCTGGGGAAGGTGGGACTATTACAAATTGGACGGTCGACACCTGGGCTGGACTGGAATCAATGTCCTTGGGAGTGCTTTTGCTAATGCTGTGGGGGAGGGTTTAAACTAATGTGGCAGGGGGATGGGAACCAAATATTGGCGAAAAGAGGTAGAAACGAAAGCCTGGAGGGATCTAGATAATGGAGTCAGTGTGACTAAAGGGAATAGTAGTCGGGGAGCAGATGATGAACACAAAGGGACAGTTGGTCTGAGGTGCATTTGTTTTAATGCGAGAAGTGTAGTAGACAAGACAGATGAGTTTAGGGCTTGGATCGGTACCTGGAAGTATGATGTTATTGCTATTACTGAGACTTGGTTGAGAGAAGGGCATGATTGGCAACTAGTTGTCCCAGGATAGTGAAGCTTCAGGCGGGATAGAGAGGGAGGTAAAAGGGGTGGAGGAGCTGCAGTAATGGTCAAAGACGATATCACAGCCGCACTGAAGGAGGGCCCCATGGAGGACTCAAGCAGTGAGGCAATATGGGTAGAACTCAGAAATAGGAAGGATGCAGTAACAATGCTGGGGCTGTACTACAGGCCTCGCAACAGCAAGCGTGAGATAGAGGTACAAATCTGTAAACAGATAATGGAAAGGTGTAGGAGAAACAGGGTGGTGGTGATGGGAGATTTTAATTTTGCCAACATTGACTGGGATTCACTCAGTGTTAGGGGTCAAGATGGAGCAGAATTTGTAAGGTGTGTCCAGGAGGGTTTTCTAGAGCAGTATGTATGTAGTCCAACTCGGGAAGGGGCCATACTGGACCTGGAGTTGGGGAATGGGCCCAGCCAGGTGGTTGATATTACAGTATGGGACTACTTTGGAAATAGCGACCACAATTCCGTAAGTTTTACAATACTCATGGACAAGGATGGGAGTGGTCCTAAAGGAAGAGCTCTAAACTGGGGGAAGGCCAACTATACCAAGATTCGGCAGGATCTGAGGAATGTAGATTGGAAGAAACTGTTTGAAGGTAAATCCACATTTGATATGTGGGAGGCTTTTAAGGAGAGGTTGATTAGCGTGCAGGAGAGACATGTTCCTGTGAAAATGAGGAATAGAAATGGCAAGATCAGGGAGCCATGGATGACAGGTGAAATTGTGAGACGAGCCAAGAGGAAAAAGGAAGCATACATGAGGTCTAGTGACTGAAGACAGATGAAGCTTTGCAAGAATGTAGAGCGAATCTGAAAGGAGGCATTAAGAGGACTAAGAGACGACATGAGATATTGCTGGCAAACATGGTTAAGGAAAATCCCAAAGCCTTTTATTCAGTTATAAAGAACAAGAGGGTAACTAGAGAAAGGATTGGCCCACTTAAGGACAAAGAAGGAAAGTTATGCGCTGAGTCAGAGAAAATGGGTGACATTCTTAACGAATACTTTGCATCGGTATTCACCAAGGAGCGGGACATGACAGATGTTGAGGTTAGGGATAGATGTTTGCTTACTCTAGGTCAAGCTGACATAAGGAAGGAGGGAGTGTTGGGTATCCTAAAAGATATCAAGGTGGACAAGTCCCCAGGTCCGGATGGGATTTATCCCAGGTTTGAGGAAAGCGAGAGAGGAAATAGCCAGGGCCTTAACAGATATCTTTGCAGCATCCTTAGACACGGGTGAGGTCCCGGAGGACTGGAGACTTGCTAATGTTGTCCCCTTGTTTAAGAAGGGTAGCAAGGATAATCCAGGTAATTATCAACTGGTGAGCCTGATGTCAGTGGTAGGGAAGCTACTGGAGAAGATACTGAGCGAGAGGATCGATTCCCATTTGGAAGAAAATGGGCTTATCAGTGATAGACAACATGGTTTTGTGCAGGGAGGGCCATGTCTTACCAACTTAATAGAATTCTTTGAGGATGTGACAAAATTGATTGATGAGGGAAAGGCTGTAGATGTCATATACATAAGGCATTTGATAAGGTTCCCCATGGCAGGCTGATGGAGAAAGTGAAGTCACATGGGGTCCAGGATGGATAAAAAACTGGCTAGGCAACTGGAGGCAGAGAGTAGTAGTAGAAGGGAGTTTCTCAAATTGGAGACCTGTGACCACTGGTGTTCCACAGGGATCTGTGCTGGGACTACTGTTGTTTGTGATATATGTAATTGATTTGGAGGAAGGTGTAGGTGATCTGATCAGTAAGTTTGCAGATGACACTAAGATTGGTGGAGTAGCAGATAGTGAAGGGGACTGTCAGAGATTACAGCAGAATATAGAAAGACTGGAGAGTTGGGCAGATAAATGGCAGATGGTGTTCAATCCGGGCAAATGCGAGGTGATGCATTTTGGAAAATCAAATTTAAGGGCGAACTACACAGTAAATGGAAAAGTCCTAGGGAAAATTGATGAACAGAGAGATCTGGGTGTTCAGGTCCATTGTTCCCTGAAGGTGACAACGCAGGTCAAGAGGGTGGTCAAGAAGGCATATGGCATGCTTTCCTTCATTGGGCAGGGTATTGAGTACAAGAGTTGGCAGGTCATGTTGCAGTTGTATAGGACTTTGGTTCGGCCACATTTGGAGTACTGTGTACAGTTCTGGTCGCCACATTACCGAAAGGATGTGGATGCTTTGGAGAGGGTGCAGAGGAGGTTCACCAGGATGTTGCCTGGTATGGAGGGTTCCAGCTATGAACAGCAGTTGAGTAGATTAGGATTATTTTCACTAGAAAGATGGAGATTGAGGGGGGACCTGATTGAAGTCTACAAAATCATGAGGGGTATAGACAGAGTGGATAGCAAGAATTTTTTCCCAGAGTGGGGGGCTCAGTTTTCAGAATCTTTGAGTGATGTCTAACCACCTGTAGACAGAGTCTACCTGTAGACAGGTCCATCCTGACCTGCAAGATCCAACCTTGTAGAAGACAGATAGCCCATTGTTGGAGAAGAAGGAGATTCCAACAGACCACCTCAAACAATTGCGTCTTTGCAGTCAAATCTTTTCCCAGATAGATAGAGCCACATAAACAGTATTGTGGGAATCTGGGAAATTCTCACATGGTGTTTTTAAAGAACATTTTATTGATTGTATTGATTCACAAATTGATTTTTGTACCCCTTTGTCTGTCTCTCCGGCTGGAGTGCTAGGGTAGTGTTTTTAATACATAAACTGGAGGAAGTGTCCAAAGCATTGACAATAAGATGTAGTATCACAGTGTGAGAGTCTGAAAGGATTAACATTGGAGAAACTCTTAGACACCACTTACTATGATGGTATCATATCAACTCAAGGGGGGAGAACAGCTTAGGTTCTCAAAGGAGTAAGACTTTTCTCAGAGGAGTCCTATTAGTTTCTGTAACAGTGTCCATTAGATTAATATATCTCATCCAAAGTTGACACCATCCAATTGTTACATCTCTGATGGGACAATTATGCCAGTAATCAATCCCCAGTACGCCACAAAATTTTAAATGTCCAATTTAATCATCAAGATGCTTAACTTGCTTTACTTTTACTGTCATCTATAGCAAGAGAAATACAAGTTTCATCAATAAACACTAAAACATATTTATTATGAGCAAATATAATCTTTAGTATTTGGCAAAATAGGTTACTAACCATGCTATGCAACTTTAAACAATATTCCTTTGAAACCCAAATGCACAATGATCATTCAAAGAAAAGACATGAGGGGACATATAGCTGTACGTAGGTACTATGGGTGGGAAAAAAAAATTGGCAAACAGAATTTTTTTTGACGATCTAGTGACCAAACACAAAGGCATAATGAAGTGACTCTCTCACGGTTCTTTCAATTTCCATTGAGGGGGTCATATTGTTGTCAGCCGCAGAGGAATGGAAGATCATAAGTTTGAATAGGCGGTCAATTTGACCCCAGTCTTTCACTGAGTTAGCAGTTCAGTTTTCAGAGTCTTTGAGTGACGTCTTTTACTCTCAAAGAGAATGAGAAAGTTGGAGTGAGAGATCTGTTTCTTTCTAATTCTGCCCACAATGTTAGAGATATTTTTATTTCCCGGAAGAGAGAGAAAGAGATAACCATTTCAACTCCCCCTCCCATTCCTTAGACGACATGTCCATTGTGGGCCTCCTGCAGTGCCACAATGATGCCACCCAAAGGTTGCAGGAACAGCAACTCATATTCCGCTTGGGAACCCTGCAGCCCAATGGTATCAATGTGGACTTCACAAGCTTCAAAATCTCCCCTTCCGCCACTGCATCCCAAAACCAGCCCAGTTCTTCCCCTCCCCTCACTGCATCCCAAAGCCAGCCCAGCCTGTCTCTGCTTCCCTAACCTGTTCTTCCGCTCACCCATCCCTTCCTCCCACCTCAAGCCGCACCTCCATTTCCTACCTACCACCTCATCCTGCCTCCTTGACCTGTCCATCTTCCCTAGACTGACCTATCCCCTCCCTTCCTCCACACCTATACTCTCCTCTCTACCTATCTTCTTTTCTCTACTTCTTCGGTCCGCCTCCCCCTCTCTCCCTATTTATTCCAGTTCCCTCTCCCCATCCCCCTCTCTGATGAAGGGTCTAGGCCCGAAATGTGCTTTTGTGCTCCTGAGATGCTGCTTGGCCTGCTGTGTTCATCCAGCTCCACACTTTGTTATCTTTACTTGTCTTTGCTGCAGGCTTTTTAGAGGTCTGTTTTCAAATGCATATTCCCCTGTCTGTGGCAAAACAGAAACTAGCAATCCAAAGGCAGTTGCTAGACAACTTGCTGCCCGATGTTCCTGCCATTGGTTTGGAACTAACGTATAATATATGGCTCATAGCTCTCCAAACAGTTCTGCCTTTCACTGGAACTTTTATTAACCACAGTTATGCACAATGCTGTTACACATTTTACATTTGAGTTCCAAAAGGTCACATAGTAAACTTTGCAGCACAGGCATTGCCCAGAACATTAATTCTTCAGTTTTCATTCCAAGAAATACAAGGTGGTATCACAATAAAGTGCATCTTGTTTAAGATAATACTCTCATCTCATTCATCTGCCAAGTGGATTTCCTCCACCACAGTAGACCAATTATGCTCTATAGACACCTTCCAGGAAAGCAAATAGTGGCAACAAATCTGCCTGATAGCTCATGCAACATGATGGATGGTGGTGAGGATTTACCTTGACGCCATGGAATTGAAAGCATTCCTATGGATTCCTGTCGATGTGGCTATATATTGTAAAGGAAAATGAAACAGAAAACCATTCATATCATAGTAGGGTGCAGGGCCAGCAAGAATAATAAAATGAATAAGAGAAATAAAGTATGATAAATAGGCGTGACAATCTCAGAAGCCAAGCTAAAATGGCAATACAGAGAAAAGCATTAGCATTGAAAAAGGAGTTCTATGAAAATCTTGAAGCAAATAACAAACATCTGTTATCCAGAAAATATAACAAAGAACAAATTTATGCCTCAGCCAGAAGGTAAGTTCGCAATCAGAGGCAAATTAACAGCTCTAATTAATAAGGAAATTTTAAACATGAAATTCTTGAGTGTAGGTAATAATACATGGAAAATAAATTGACTATATTTAAACTTATCACTCCTAAACCCACAGAAATATTGAAAATGAATTAATTATGCTGCTTAACTATGGATATAGGATGCAACATTGGAGATATAATCTATGAAACAGTAGTCATCCAATGTTAAGAAGAAATTCCAATATATAATCCACTTCCAAACAATGTTTGTTGTTAATTAAATAATTTAAGAAAGAAGTGTTTCCAACAAATGACAATTTTTGAATTCACTTTGCAGTTTTACCAACTGAAGATTTTTAATACCTTACTGGCCTGTGTATAGCAGACACCATCATGACTCATGTATCACTTCCCAAGTCCCAAGTAACATGTCTTGATTAAATTAGATCATTATAAAAGTGGGTTTAAAGCTCATATCACTGGTCCATAGTCGTAAATCAATATTTATCATACCAAAAGTCTCAATTTCATCAGGAATAGATATTGAGTAACCAGAAAGTTTTGTAGAAGTTTGTCATACAGTAGAGAATTATTCAATCAAAACAACAATATAGATTAAATCACTCATTCCTGCTCCATAGGCAAATCATGATTAAAATATAAAACCGGATTCTGGGATCCCTCTAGCAATATTACTATTTGACGAATGTTATAATAAATCCTCACAATAGCTTATTATTCATCTTCCTGTAAATCTATGATAATTCCATCACCTTGTTATCAATGCTGTACACAGCCAGTGTTGCCATACATTTGACAATCTTAATGTAACTCAATGGGCCATATTATCAAAAATCTGAAACAGTGGAGCAATAATAAACAAATTGTATTGTACTCCCCATTATCAGATTATATTGGTTTCTGATGGATAAGGCAACAAATATGGACAGTACACAAAATGTAATATTATAAATTGATGGCAGAAATTTTGCTTGTTTATGCATTAGTTTGCTAATATTCTAACTTCTCCTACATTTCAAGTGTCCTCAGCTCTTTCCATTGTAGAAATATTAACAATACAATTTACCACAAGTAGTTATCTTAACATTGCTGGATGTGAGTTTGCTCGCTGAGCTGGAAAGCGGGACATAACACCAGCGCTTCGTCGGAGGCTCACTGATGATGTTACCTAGAATGGTGATGAAACGTCTGAAAACGAACCTTCCAGCTCAGCAAGCAAACTCACATCCAGAACCTCAACCTGAGCTACAAATCTTCTCAAAATCTTAACATTGCATTTAAAGTGCATGCTGAGTCACCTTGGCAATTATGTTTAAATAAATATTCCCTTTCTGAAAATGTAACCACTTTTAGATGAAAATCACTACCACATTAACCTGTAGAATCTTTTACAATGTTACTTTTTTCTACAGTTTTTATGAAATAGAACAGAGCTAATCAAAACATACTTACCTGTTTGTAGCCTACAATCTTCAAATGTTTGCCTATGGGATCCCTCCAATAAAATGTTAAATCCTTGAAGTTTCGATCTGTAGGATTTCTGAACAGCTGGGCAAAATGAGTCAAATTTGAAAAGAAAAAGGGAACCTTTTTGAAAAGATTCTGTTAAAATAAACACTGTTTGCTGAGTGAATACGTTTTGTTGTTGGCGTTGTAATTCCTGCTTAAATTCCACCTACAACTCATTGGCTAACACAGTCAGAGAGTCATGGAATCATATAGCATGAAAACAGACGCTTCAAACCAATCAGCCCATGCCTACCAAAATCGCAAATTAAACTAATCCCATCTGCCTGTGCTAAGCCCATATCCCAAGATTTCTTAGTCACACACTTATCCAAATATCTCTTAAATGTTATAATTGTACCTGTACCAACTTGGAAGTTCAATCCTCACAAGGAACAATACCTGTGTAAAAATTGCCACTTGTGTCTTTTTAAGACTTTAGTTTTTTTTTAATCTACTCATGAGACACGGAAATTAATGACTGGGCCAGCATTTATTGCCTAGTCCTATTTGTCCTTGAGAAGGTGCTGGTGAACTGCCTTCTTGAACTGCCACAGTCCACGTGCTGTTGGTAGACTCTCAATGCAAATGGGAGGAAATTCAGGATTTTGACCTAGTGACACTGAAGGAATAGTGATATATTTCCATGTCAAGGAGGGTGTGCAGCTTGTAGGAGATTTTACAGTTGGCATTGTATGCCCTTTTTAGAAGTTTTTTGTGGGCTTGGATGGTGTTTTCTAAGGAACTTTGAAGAATTTCTGGAGAGCATCTTCTAAGTGGTATATGTTGCTGCTTTCGAGCTTCAGTGATGGAAGGAGTGGGTGCTCATGGATGTGGTGCTAATTAAGTGGGCTGCAATGCCCTGGATGATGTCAGGCTTCTTGACTATCACTGGGGCCACATTCAACCATGCAAATGGGGAATATTCCATCACACTCCTCACTTGTAGATGATGGACAGAGTTTGAGGATGTGACTTACTCTTTGTAGCATTCCTGGCCTCTGACCTGCTCTTGTAATCATTTTATTTAAATGGCTAGCCCAGTTCAGTTTCTGGTTAATGGTAACTCTCAGCATATTGGCTCTGGGAAGTTGAGTTGTGGTTAGGCCATTGAATATCAAGAGGCAATAGATAAATTGTTTCTTGTTGGAGATGGTCATAACCTGGTATATTGATGGCACAAATGTTACTCACCACTTTTTAGCCCAAGTTTGGATAATGGAAAGGTTTTGCTGCATTTGGGTACAGATGGCTTCGGTATCCAAGGAGATGTGAATGGTGTTGAACATTGTGCAGTCATCAGCGAACATCCTTATTTCTGACTTCATGATGGTTGGAAGATCAATGATGAAACAGCTGAAGATGGTTGGGGCTAGGACCATACCCTGAAGAATTCCTGCAGCGATATTCTAGATGGAGATGACTGATTTCCAACAATCATAACCACCTTCCTATGTGCCAGGTTAGACTACAACCAGCAGAGTATTCTCTCAATTCCCATTGACCACATAAAACCATAAGAACTCGGAGCAAGAGTAGGCAATTCAGCCCCACAACACTGATCCACTATTGGATATTATCATGGCTGATCCTTTCTCTGTCTCAACTGCATTTTCCTGCCAACTCTCCATAATCCACGAACATATTACTCATTAAAAAGCTACCTGTCTCCTCTTTGAATTTATTCAATGTCCTGGCATTTGTGGGTTAGTAAATTCAGAATCCAGCTTTGCTAGAGCTCCTTTATGCCACATTCAGTCAAATGCAGACTTGATTTCATGGGCTGTCACTCTCACCTCACCTCTGGAATTCAGCTCTTTTATCCATGTTTGAACCAAGGCTGAAATGAAGTCAGGAGCTGAGTGGCCTTGGTGGAACCCAAACTGGGCATTACTGAATGGGTTATTACTGAGCAGATGCTGCTTGATAGCACTGTTGATTAAATCTTTCATCACTTTACAAATGCTCAAGAATAGACTAAATGGCTCAATTAGATTTATCCTGCTTTTCATTGTACAGGATGTGCCTAGGTAATTTTTCACATTATCAGGTACATGTGAGTTTTATAGCTGCATTAGAACAACTTGACAATGGTGTAGCAAGTTCTGGAGCACAAGTCTTCAGTACTATTGCCAAAATGTTATTAGGGTCCATAATCTTTGCAGTATCCACTGCCTCTGACTTACTCTTGATATCATGTGGAGTGAATTGAATTTGTTGAAGACTGGTGTCTGTAATGCTGAGGATCACTAGAGGTAGCCAGGATGGATTATCCATTTGGCACTATTAGCTGAGGATTATTGTGAATACTTCCACCTTATCTTTTGCACTGATGTACTGGGCTCTTCCATCATTGAGGAAGCGGATATTTACGGAGCCTCCTCCTCCAGTGAGTTGTTTAATTGTCCCCATTCACGACTGGACATGGCAAGACTGCAGAGCTTAGATCTGATTTGCTGGTAGTGGAATTGCTTAGCTCAGTCTATTGCTTACTGCTTATACTGTTTGGCACGTAAGTAGTCTTGTTTTGTAGCTTCATCAGATTAAAGCCTCCCTTTTAAGTATGGCTGGCACTGTTACTGGCATGCCCTTCTGGACTCTCCACTGAACCAAGGTTGATCCGCTGGTGCAACTGTAATGGTAGAACGGGCAACATACCTTGTCTTGTGTATATCTGGTTAGTTTCGTTCTCAACAGAGTGGGCACTTTTTTTCTTCTCACACCTAGCATTTACATCTATTTTATCAATCTGTCTATTTTATCGATCTATCTGCCTTTTTTCACTATTATTGTTACCTTCGCCTTTTTGACATGGACACCCTCTCAATCTGTTCCATTCACTCTTCCTCCTCTTCTATCAATAGCATAAAATAACATTATTTTCCAGTTCCTTTCAGTTCTGAAGACGAGGACTCAAAACATTAACTCCGTTTCTGTCTCCACAGATACTGCTTGACCTCCATCATTTTCTGTTTTTGTGGCAAGTTTCCAGAATCTGCAGTATTTTGCTTTCTTATGATGGTGTGTATTCACAATGTGAAAATATGTTTTCAGTTCCACAAGGACAGTGCAATGGTTACTCGTCCTGATTCTATCAGGACTGGTAATAGGTTGATTGGTGAGGATGAGCTCAAGCATGATTTCCCCTTCGTTGATTCCATTACTGCCTGCTGTACACCCATTCTAGCAGTGTTTCATTTTTGCGACATGAATGAGCTCAATTAGTCATGGTGCTTCAGTGCCACTCTTAGAGATGGACATTGAAGTCTCCTTCCAGAATATATTCTGCACCTTTGACACTTTTGAGCTTCTGAACATAGAAGAGTTCTGATTCATCTGATGAAGGTGTCAGTTAGTGGCAATCAGTCAGACATTTCCTTGCTGATGTTTGATTTGGCGTCACGAGTCTTCATGTATGGAGTCCAGAGTCAATGTTGAGAATTCCCTTGGCAACTCTATCCTGACTGTATATCACTGTGCTCTGCTGGTGGGCAAAATATATCCAAGGATGATGGTAGGGTTGTTTGGGAATGAAAGATCTTATTTGTGAGCATGGCTATTCAGGTTTGACCTTTTTGTGAGCCAGCTGTTCTAATTTGGACACTAGCCCCCAGAAGTTAGTGAGGAGCCCTTCACAGGGTCGACAGGGTTGTGTTTGCCATTGTAATCTAGTCGATACTAGGTGGGCCATCCAGGTTAATTCCTTTCTTTTGACTTTGTAGCAGTTAATAAAACTGAGTGACTTGCTAGGCTATTTCAGAGGACAATTAATAGTCAACCACATTGGTGTATGTCTAAAGTCTCATGTAAGGTATACAGTTGCACAACTACTTCAAGGTACCTCACACACCAATTGCAATGGAGACACCATTCCCAGCACTGACTTCAGTTTTGGAATTCACTGTTGCACATGGACCTCAGTGATCCACACAGCAGATAAATTAAGATAATTAGAGGGATCATTGCAAATACAGATGGCAGTGAATTACAACAATTGCTTCACGGTCTCCATCAGACATTCAATTCAATATTATTACTGAATTCAAATTCCACCATTTGCTGTGGTGGGATTCAGACCCAGGTCTCCAGCATATTGCATGGGTCTCTAGATTTACAGTCTAGTAACAATACGATTAAGCCAGCACCTCCCTTGGAGAATAGCAAGAGTACTCAGGAGGAATTTCTTTTTTACTTCTTCATGGGATGCAAGCATCACTGATTGGCTTGATATTTATTACCCAAAAATAATTGCGCAGAGCGAAGTTTAAAAGTCAATTATATTGCTGTATCTGGAGTCACATTTAAGCCAGATCAGTTAAGAATGACAAATGTTTCCCAAAGGATAACAGTGAAACAGATAGCTTTTTATGATGGTCAATGTTTACATAGTCAACACCAGGTTAGCTTTTCTCCCCGCTGCTGCCAGATTCACCAGTGAATTCCAATTTCATTGTCTGCCATGATGGAAATCAAACCTGTGTACTCAGAATATTATCTTGGAGTTCTGGACTACTTGTCTGGTGGAATAACAATGCATCCTTGGCTCCCCTCAGATAAACAAGATTCCCATAGTTCCTTTTTACCATCAAGCAAAACCACAGTCAAGGGAACGTGCCGGGCAGAATGAGTGGGGAATGAAGATTATGTTGAGCTCGACTCTAGATTAGCACTATGAACAGACAATCAGAGGTGTAGGATAAATGAGAGGCCTCAGCCACTGGTGAAATCTCACTACTCGGCATTGTATCACTTGACCTGGGAAGCCCCGAGGGGCTCTTGCTTCCGGTTGGAAGCATCCAGCAACCGAATGCAACTTTCTCATGGAATGCTGGAAAGTGGGGAGATTGTCTCAGGCACTACACCTGTCACATTTCAGTGCAGGTGGCCAAAGGTTAGCTCAGGAGGAAGACAGAAATCTCCACTGAAGAAATTGATTTTGATTTTCTATATGAATATATCCCGTCAAAGTGTGGCCTCACAGTCCTTCTGACGTTTTGGCTTTAAAGCAAGAGGTGTCCAAAAACTTACCAAAGTGATAACTGGCTTGTCGCACCAAAGTAGTCACAGCAATGAGATTTTTTCATCGTTCAATGTTGGCTCTTCCTATCATTGTGAAGCAGACTTCACCAAGAATCGTCTTGTTCATTCACTAATAGGGAATTAAAAACCATAGCATTGTGAGAAGCCTTTTATGTTGGTCCAAAAAGAGTTGATGAACTTTCACAAGTTTCTAGCAGAAAGAAACTATTGGGCTGGTGTGGGGTGGTAGAAATAGAAAGAGCTTGTTGCTTTGTTTTATAAGGCATAGGGTTAAGTTAATAGTGCATGTTCTTTATATATTTGTTTTTCTTGTTATAAAATGTGAAATCTTGTGGCATAGTTCTGATACATATTTAGTGTGCGCTTGGATTTCTCTTTAATTGTTAATGGTTCCTAACAGGATTACAAATGTAAAGCTAATGAAAGCTGCTTACCTATTGTACAGGAGTATTTTAAGCACCACCAAATGATTATTACCACACTTTAGGAAGGCAAGTCGACTTATTAACAAGATGGTTCACGATAGCAAAGCATACTGCAGATTCATGTTTTTCTTCATATCACAGCCCCTCCAAAAGAATGTGTAGCCTTCATCATTTTAATGGAGCTGACCCTACTTAACAGGTCAAGTCTCAAAGGGAGCAGTGATTTGGATGCTGTGCTTGCCAGCTCTCTACAAACAAGAGGTATACTCTCCTCTGTGTCAGCTGTTATATTGTCCATGACAATATGCATGTTCTATGATCCAACGATGACATTTGCTTCCTTTCTTGAAATTGACATGGTAGGAGTGTGATTTCCCTGACAACAGTGAGCTGAAGCAGACAATGCTTGGGGGACCTTTCCTAGCCCAATCACTACGCTAGAGAAGTGAACAGTGTGGTCGTGAAAGCATCTCTCAGTTACTCAAGGGCAGCCAAGTTTGATTTGTGTTTACTTCCAGCAATAAAGAAGTCTATAGGCTGAGCTCTCTGTGTGTAGGCTCACAGCCACAATTTCCAGTCAATCCATACCACTGCAACACTGTGGTCCCTGTCACCATAGATTTGTGACCGATAGATAATAAATAGCAGATGATAGAAGAATGGGCATGGGTTACCCATAAATTGGATTAAAGAGGAAGAGTGAAGCTGACAATGTGCAACTCTTTGATCCCAATCCATCTATCCAGTGGTGAAAAGAGTTCAGATGACTGGAGATGGAGGTCAATTCAATGAGTCATCAGGACATCTATTCTTTCTTGTTGAGTTCTATACTCAATACAATGCTGACACCCTGCAGGATAACTGGATCTTGTACCAGTCTCAACCATTCAGTATGAACTACATTTCAAATGCCAGAATAAGCCAGTCACCAAGTAAAAGATACCCAACATCTGCCCTCAACAGTTTGGAACAGTTTACTGGGGCAAGGTATTTTTGCTAACAAATACTTTGAGTCAATATTCATGAGAGCTGGTGAGAGCTGGCTGAAACTGAAGACCAATGCAGGTTAAGTGTGTAAGATTTAGATTTAGATTTCAGATTTTATCGTCAGATATAATAGCTCTCAGAAGCTGACATGATGCATCTCTAGGAGTGGCTCAGGCTCTGTGGAGTTAAATGGCACTGTATTTTTACTCCACCTTCTCTATTCTTTCCTGTTTGATCCTCTGATTTTGTCTTTCCGTGATCCTCCTAAGAATGATAGAACTGTTAGTCATCTAGACTCTGTTCCCTTGCAATCCCTTACGCAGCACTTCTTCTATCCTGCCTTTTCTAGATATGTTGAAAACCTTCTGAAAAGTCAGGTTTCCTTCTAATGTTCCCAGCTGATTTCTGTGTTTCATTCATCTCATTAGATATCTACAAGATACTGTAGAAGTGTTTTTTTCATATGAAACCGACAAGTTATTGCAATTTACACTAAGATAGTTAACAAACAGAAAATGCTTATCTCAAAAAAAAGAATAATTATGAAAAGGAAGCTAAGTTTCAAACTGGTTAATGACAAATGTGGGACCATACTTCATTTCACAGGAAATCATCAATACTTCCAAGGAATGAAAAGAAGGCAGAACTTTGGATCAATTTACAAAATACAGATAGTCCCCAAGTTGCAAACGGGTTCTGTTCTGGCGTGCGTTTGTAACTCGATTTGTACGCAACTGGTGCACAATGCAGGGCAATGACAAAGCTGTTGGGAAGTACCGGAGATGTTTGTACCTTGTGTCTTTAAAATTATATCGGAACGGATTGTGTTGGTGAGTGCGAGCATTTGCGAGTCCGACATTCATAAATTGATGTCCCACCTGTACAACTGCATTAGAGAAACCAATTTTACTTTCCTAGATCAATGAACCGTATCTCACTTGTGTTCACTATGAGGTGCCTTCAACTTTTTCTACAGCTTAAATGCTAATTTAGATCTCCAGAGGTCAAAATGAGTCAATGGAATGAATGTATTAGAAAACGCAATGTTTGCTCAGCATCTATTAACTGGAATGGCATTTGCAAGAAGTCTGTCACTTGTTAAAAATTTGAATTGCTTTAATGGCTGTCTGCAGGCTGTGGCTGTAACCACAAGTAATTCCAGTCTAAAATATTTATGACACTCCCCAGCAGTCCTATTTTTCAAACTACCTTTTTCATTAACTGCTGTCTAATAACAGTAATGCAAATGCAAAAAATAGAAATCATGATGACTTGAACAAAAATTGTTTAATTCAGTGATAAAACAATTTTCACACAAACTTAGTTTGTTTTAATTGCAATGACTAAGTACACTATTTGAATTACATTTCATTAGTTTGTTTAAAAAATGACTTTTTGAATTAGAAAACTATTAATCCTTTAAAAACAGACTCAAAGCTATCATCCTATGTTGATTCTCACTTCATGATTTCAAAATATTGTCATTTTAAAATCACCAATACAGTATATGGCTAAAATTTTCTATTGTTGAGTATTTTTCTCCCCAAATAAATTAGCACGCTAGCAGTAAATAGTGACACATTCATTCTTATTTCTTTTCATTGTATAAATCAATTATTATCAATAATAATGGAAAACACATCATTTATACACATGTATAAGTTATTTTACCTGTTAAGATCAGCAATAGATCAATACTTAAAACTGCAACTTTATTCCTTTTATTTCTCTTGCCAGTGTTCTCCTTCCCCTCATTATCACAATGATTCCATTAGAATACAGCTTTGTGAGTGCTGAATTCTCCTTTAAGAATCTTGTTTCAATAGCTGTTGCTGCAGTAGTGTCAAACCAATGTGGGATCATAAGAACATAAGAACCAGGAGCAGGAGTAGGCTGTTTGGCCCTTTGAAGCTGCTCTGCCATTCAATAAGATCATGGCTAATCATCTCGTGAACTCAGATCCACTTACCCGCATTCTCACCGTATCCCTTAATTCCTTTATTGTTCAAAAAGAAATCGACCCTAGCTTTAAAAATGTTTACTGAAGTAGCATCAACTACTTCACTGGGCAAGGATTTCCATAGATTAACTACCCTCTGGGTGAAAAAGTCCCTTCTCAATTCAGTCCTAAATCTAGTCCCTCTAATCTTGAGGCTATGCCCTCTTGTCCCAGCTTCACCTGCCTGTGAGAACATCCTCTCTACTTCTAGCTTAACTAGTCCCTTCATAATTTTATATATTTCTATAAGATCCCCCCTCAATCTTCTGAATTCCAATGAATTTAATCCCAATGTACTCAGTCTCTCCTCATAAACCAACCCTCTCAACTGCGGAATCAACCTGGTGAATCTCCTCTGCACCCCCTTCAATGCCTATACATCCTTCCTCAAGTAAGGAGCCCAAAACTGCACACAGTACTCCAGGTGTTGCCTCACCAGCACCTTGCACAGCTGCAACATAACCTGTCTGCTTTTAAACTCAATCCCTTTAGCAATGAAGGGCAAAATTCCATTTGCCTTCCTAATTACTTGTTGTACCTGCAGGCCAACCTTCTGTAATTCATGGACAAGGGCACCCAGGTCCTTCTGCATAGCAGCATGCTGCAACTTTTTACCACTCAAGTAATAAACCCTTTTATTATTACTTCTACTAAAATGTATGACTTCACATTTATTTACATTGTTTTCCATCTGCCAGGCCTTTGCCCACTCACTCAATGTATCTAAGTTCCTCCATAAAGTTTCACAATCTTCTGCACACTTTGCTCTGCCGCTCATCTTAGTGTCATCTGCAATCTTTGACACCCTACACGTGGTCCAACTCCAAATCATCAATATAAATTGTAAATAATTGCGGTCCCAACACCGATCACTAAGGTATAACACTAGTCACTGATTGCCAGCCAGAATAGCACCCATTTATCTCCACTCTTTGCTTCCTGTTAGTCAACCAATCCTCTATCCATACTAATACTTTACCCCTAATGCCATACATCCTTATCTTATGTAGCAGCCTCTTGTGTGGCACCTTGTCGAAAGTCTTTTGGAAATCTAGGTACACCACATCCACTGGGTCCCCATTGTCCACGTTGCTCGTAATGTTTCCATAGAATTCCAAAAGATTTGTCAAGCATGACCTGCCCTTCATGAACCCAAGCTTCTGCCCAACGGTGCAATTTCTATTGAGATGCCTTGCTATTGCTTCCTTGATAATAGCCTCAAGCATCTTCCCCACTACAGAGGTTAAGCTAACCAGTCTATAATTCCCCATCTTTTGTCTACTTCCCCTTTTAAAAAGTGGCATCACATTTGATGTTTTCCAATCTGCTGGGACTGCCCCAGAGCCCAGCGAATTTTGGAAAATTATCGCCAGTGCACCTGCTATTTCTCCCACCATCTCCTTTAGTACACTGGGATGCATTTCATCAGGGCCAGGAGACTTAGCCCCATTAGCTTGCCCAACACTACCTCTTCCTTAATAATGATTGTTTCCAGATCCTCACCTTCCTTCATCTCTTTGTCAATTACTGGCATGTTATTAGTGTTCTCCACTGTGAAGACCGATACAAAATACCTGTTCAATGCCTCGGCCATTTCATTATATCCCATAACTAAATTCCCCTTCTCATCATCTAAAGGGCCAACGTTTACTTTAGCCACTCTTTTTCGTTCTATATATTTATAGAAACTTTTGCTATCTGCCTTTATATTCTGTGCTAGTTTTTCTCATGTTCTTTCTTGTTTTTCTTTATAGCTCTTTTTGTGGCTCTCTGTTGACCTTTAAAGTTTTCCCAATCTTCTAGTTTCATGTTGTTTTTGGCCACTTTGTATGCCTTCTCTTTCAATTTGATAGACTCCCTTATTTCCTTAGCCACCCATGGCAGATCACCCCTTTTCTTATAGTCCTTCTTTTTCACTGGAATATACTTTTGCTGAGTACTTTGAAAAATTGCTTTGAAAGTCTTCCATTGCTCGTCAACTGTCGCACCATAAAATCTTTGTTTCCAGTCAACTTTAGCCAAATCCTCCCTCATTCTATTCAAGCGGAGGACCCTGATATTGGATTTTATCCTTACACTAGCCATCTGTATTCTAAATTCAACCATATTGCGACCTCTCCTTCCAAGAGGATCCCTAACAATGAGGTCATTAATTATTCCTGCCTCATTACGCAGGACCAGATCTAGGATAGCTTGCTCCCTTGTCAGTTCCATTACATGCTGTTCCAGAAAACGATCATGGATACACATGCCAAACTCCTCCTCAACGCTACCCTGACTGAGCTGGTTCGACCAATCCACATGTAGATTAAAATCCCCCATGATAATTGCAGTACCATTTTTACAGGCATTAGTTATTTCTTTGTTTATTGCCCACCCCAACGTGATGTTATTATCTGGTGGCCTATAGACTACGCCTATCCTCTTAGAATTTCTAATTTTTACCCAAATGGATCAACCTCATTCTCCATAGAACCCATGTCATCTCTCAGCGCCGCCCTGATGCTGTCCTTGGACATCAGAGCTACACCACCTCCTTTACCTTCCTGTCTGCCCTTCCGAATAGTCTGGTAACCCCGGATACTTAACTCCCAGTGACTATCCTGTAACCATGTCTCCGTAATGGCTACCAAATCATATTCATTCGCGATGATTTGTGCTGTTAACTCATCAACCTTGTTACAGATGCTACAAGCATTCAGGGAAAGTGTCTTTATGCTGGCTTTCTTACCCGCATGATTTCCAACATCTCTCATAATGTCTCCTGAGTTATCCTTCCTTTTTGCTTCATTCATAGTCTGCCCTGAACTCAAACCCTCCTGCACACACGGTAACCTGCTGCCTACCATTTTATTTACCATCACACTCCCTGTCATTTTCCATTCCCCTTCCCCCGACTCACTAGTTTAAAGTACTAGTGACCACCCTATTCATCCTTTTCACTAGAACACTGGTTCCAGATCGGTTCAGGTGGAGACCGTCCCATTGGTATGGATCGCCCCTGTTCCAAAACTGATGCCAGTGCCCCATGAAATGGGGCCCCTCTTTCCCACACCAATCCCTTAGCCACATGTTTACTTCCTAATTTTCTTATCCCTAAGCCAATTTGCACTTGGCTCGGGCAGCAGTCCAGAGATTATGACCCTCGAGGACCTGTTCCATAATTTCATTCCTAGTGCTTGATAATTCCCAAACAGGTCACCCTTCCAGCCTTGCCTGTGTTATCAGTCGCAACATGGATCACAACAACTGGATCCTCCCCCTCCCGCTCCAATATCCTTTCAAGCCGGTCAGAGATGTCCTGCACCCTGGCACCAGGTAGGCATAGTGGTGCTGAAGTTACATTGTGTTAACTGAATGTGGAGCTAAGACGTAACTCCTATTCTGACACTGAAGTGAAGCAGATTAAGAAGTCTTAATAAAGAAAATATCTCCATGCTTTGTTTCAAAGATAGTTTGGACCATAACATCCAGTGAGCCTCGTGTCAAATCAATTTTGACTTTTGGGTGGCTGCCAGTAAATTGCTAGGTATGAGAAGACAGCGTGGATTCCAGAATAGTAATCCCCACATTAGTTTTGTAAGCCTACTAGGCCCACAAAAATTAGTCAATGCATTCCTTTGGCAGGTGTCTTTGATTAGATGGCCAACAGAACTTTATTTTTACTATTCATTTCGTGGGATGTGGGTATCGCTGGCTGGCCAGCATTTCTTTCCTATTCCTAGCTGCCCTTGAGAAGGTGGTGGTGGGCTGCTTTCTTGAACTGCCGCTTCCCTCCTGCTGTGGGTTGACCCACAATGCTATTAGGCTGGGAATTCCAGGATTTTGACCCAGTGACAGTGAAGGATCAGCAGTATATTTCCAAGTCAGGATAGTGAGTGACTTGGAAAGGAAATTGGAGGTGATGGTGCTCCCATATATCTGCTGCCCTTGTCCTTCTAGATGGAAGTGGTTGTGGGTTTGAAAGGTTCTGTCTGAGGATCCTTGGTGAATTTTTGCAGTGCATCTTGTAGTTAGTACACACTGCTGCTGCTGAGCATCAGTGGTGGAGGGAGTGAATGCTTATGGATGTAGTGAACATCAAGTGGGCTGCTTCATCCTGGATGGTGTCAAGCTTCTTGAGTGTTGTTGGGGCTGCACTCATCCAGGCAAGTGGAGAGTATTCCAATCCACCCCTGACTTGTGCCTTATAGATAGTGGACAGGCTTTGAAGAGTCAGGAGATGAGTTACTCGCCGCAGTATTCCTAGCTTCTGGCCTTATTGGTGATGGATTGAAGTCTGCATTGCTCAATGTCTAACCATTCCCACTCTAACATGTCAACTGTGTCAGAGGATCCCAATTTCCACATTGCCTGAAACAGACAGGTGCTTTGCTGATTAACAGTAAGTCCTTTTCAACATGATAAGGCTATGATTTCCTTTATGATTTCCTGGAATGACAAGCAGAGAAAATGTGTTATGAAAAAGGACAGTACAGCACAGGCATAGGCCCTTCAGCCCACAAAGCCTGCGAAAATACTTTTGCTTCTATGCGGTGTATATCCCTATACAGATTCATATATTTGTCAAGATTCCTCATAAATGTTGCTATTGTATCTGCCTCCATCACTTCTCTGGCAACATATTACAGACACTTACTACAATTGGTGTAAAGAATCTGCCTCTCACATTTCCATTAAACTTATCACCTTTTACCTTAAACCTACGTCTCTTATAAATTGATATTGCTACCCTGGGGAAAAAAAACAACTATCATTCTATCTACCCCGCTCATAATTTTGTAAACTTCTATCAGATCACCCTCATCCTTTGAGTTCAAGTGAAAACAGGTCAAATTTATCCAAATTTATCAAATTTTCTCCTCATAGTTAATACCATCCAAACCAAGCAAAATTTCTGCACCCACTCCACAGCTCGACATCTTTCTGGGGGGTAGGGTGACCAAAATTGCTCACAATATTCCTAACTAAAGTTCTATTTAGCTGCACATAACATGTCAATTTTTATACTCTATGCCCCGTCAATTGAAAGCAAGCATGTAATATGTCTTCTTGACCACTTTATCCAGTTGCTTTTGCCACTTACAGGGAACTCTTCACTCACTCATGCACTCGTGTTTAGCATCAGTAGATAGTCAAACTTAATTTGCATTAGCATTATATCAGTAGCATGAATAGATCTCCTGCCGTTGTTCAAACCATCCAAACTCATATTTGACAAAAGATGAAACATTTTGAAATGTCAGTACATTCGGTTCAGGGCAGGCCCAGGAATCCTTCTCGTGGAATTCTACACCAAAATAACCAAATCTCCTGAATGAAAATGTATGGTGGCCAAGGCCTCCTCTGTTTGATAAGACATAACTTCACCTCTCTCTATTATACCGCAGGCAAAGATGGCCTAATGTCAGTCAGGGTACAGCAATACTTCCTTCAAAATCTGCCAGACCATGAACCCTCCGCCAGGAGCACAGCGCGGTACTTGCATAAGCATTTACAATTGAGAAAGTAAGCCAAAAACACTTCAGCTGCATTTTGAATTCCTGGCCCAATAAGTAACATTGACAGTGTTTTCTTCATGCAGCTGGATGTGTTTTGTACACAGCATTGACCTCAACTGTTGAAATCTGCAAAATGTGTGCCAAATCAGAGAAGCCGTTTGCCAAGGTAATCTTCCCACTTTCAAAGTTTCAGTAGATGCAAGAACTCTCATGGCATATTGAGATAAGCCTCCTTTTGAGCCAGGAGACCTGGGTCAGTTACCACCTTTTCCAGAGCTATGTCATGATACAGTTTGATACGAAAACATCTCCAGCATTATATGCTGTGCTGGTGGTGGTGTGCACACCACTATTGGCATTTTCAGCTTCCATAGAGCAGATCTAGCTCTCGCCAAAGCCAAATGCTTTGGCTGGGCCTTCCTCTTTTTAAAATGCTTTTTCTTTTTAAAGAGAGTGACTATGTTATGTTATTTCTCGCAAATTACTCAAATGACACAATAATGGTGTGGATCTTTATTTTCACCAACTGGCTAGAGTCCAAAAAGAAAAATGTGTCAAGAGGGAAATTATTTGTCAATCATTAAACCAAATAAATATTCCTTTTGTTGAAAGTAACAAAAGGAGATTTTATTTTGAAGGAATAAATTTTCTCTCTCAGTTTCTGCTTTAGCAGCCAGAGCTCAATGTGTAGCAATTGGTCAGTTGGCTGAGGGTTTAAATCCCGCTTTAGCCCATAAGGCAGTGTACAGGCTGACACTTCATCACAATACTGAAGGATTGCTGCTTTGTCAAGGGTGGTCTCTTTGAGACAAGATGTTAAATCACAGCCCCACCCATTGTCTCACGTGGACAAAAAATTCTCATGAGGCGACTTCAACAAGGAAAAGGCATTTTCTGTCCTCTGTCCTGCTCATTATTTCTCATTTAATATGATTTAATGTATTTATAATTTAATATAAAAACAATAATTCTATCATTGTTACATTGCAACTAGTGAAATCTAGTTGTGCATAAATTGGCTGTTGTGCTTCCTACATAAGAATAATAACTACAATTCAAGCATAATTCATTAGTTTTTAAGTGCTGTCAGGGAGGATGAGGTGGAGGGGGTGCAGTTCTGAGGATGAAAAAGATGCATCAGAAATGCAAGCCCTGCTTCCATCATCCCGTCAGAGCAATACTCAAAATCAAGCTTTTAAATATGAATCTTCACCTTAATGTTATCTGATTTAGGTCAGGCCAGCACATCACGTCAAGCATACTTGCCTTACAACATCTCACAAAATTGATATTTGCTATAAATAAATTATGTAATGGAAGTTTTATCAATCTGTGAAATCTTTAACAAAATTATCTTCACATTAGTTTGGAGGTATATTTCTTAAATCAACAACAAAATATTTGAATTGCTAGCAAGTTATTCATATCACATTTGAATTAAAAATTGATAAATTCAAGTCAACATTAAACTGTATGAATTAATTTGTATTATAAAATGTTAAATATGGTCAATGAGATCAATCCCAATAATTATCCTCAAAGTCAACATTGCCTAATTCACTTCAGCTTTTATATTTTACTTGAAATTCAAATTATCTGTGTATCTGCAAAGTGCATGACCCATGAATGTGTCATTACGAATGTCCTGATGATTTAATTTACAATTACCTCCTTCAAACATAGACAAGCTCGTCACTTACTTCAACATTAAAACTTCCCAAAAGAAACCAGGATAGTTGCCCTGAGTGAAAGTATTCATTGTGATTAGTTTTCAATATTAGGATGGCTTGACAATCATGGAAATGGAAGCTGTACAATGCAGTAGTCAATGCAGTGATTTCCAAAAATGATAGTTGTTGTCTTTGGGCTACATGTGATTTGTGTCCTCTATTGCTTTCACTGTAGGTTTTGTCAATACTCATCTGAATTCCACACAGTTTTCTGCTTTAGCACAGCAACCTGCCTTGAGGGAAGCAGAAAAATGTTGGCTTATTAAAAAAGAAGCATTGATAGCTCAGGGACTAAATGAATTGCCTGCTGTGGTATTGAGCATAGAGTTACTCTTCAGTTGAGTATTCAGTGACTTAGATCATCTAACAACCGCAATAATTTCACATATTACAGGCCAATACTGGTTGTCAGTGACTTTCAATTGTCTTTGCTTTGCTGCTGAAAGAGACAAGCCGAAGCTGATGTCTGCCATGCTAACTGACTTTCAGCTGTTCTGGGGCTTTCTTGTTCTAGCGTTTCTTCTTTGAATGGTAACTACAGGGGGCCCAGATGTAAAGGCTCATTCTGATCAATCCTGACAGCAGATTGTCTAAAGTGACACTAACAAACTGCAGAAGAACACTGATGTCAATAATTATGTCTTCAGTAGCAGCTATAAGCTCTTCAGCCTGGTGGCCAAAAGAACTGCAGCAAACCTCAGAAGCTACTTGCACCAATGCTGCAACTTTTGACAACATTCAGCCTTGTCCTGCTGCTGGGTCTGCACTTAATTTCCTGAAGGCTATGTTAAAAATCTGGGACATGTTAAACCATTTTAAACTCTCAGGAGAGATGATGGCCTAGTGAAGTGATCATGCAGACACTCTGATAATGCTCCAGGTAACTGGGTTTGAATTCCACCATGGCAGATGTGGAATTTAAATTCAATAAATGTCTGGAATTAAGAGTCTCATGATGACAGTTGTTGATGGTTGGGGAAAAGCCCACCTGGTTCACTAATGTTCTTTCGAGAAGGAAATCTGCCATCCTTACCTGGTCTGGCTTACATGTGAATCCAGACATACAGCAATGTAGTTGATTCATAACTGCCCTCCTGGCCATTAGTGATGGGTAATACATATTGCCTAGCCTGGGAATGAATAAATAAATGGAAGGATGACGGGACATCTAATTGAAACTTTCAAAATTCTGAACAGCCTGGACAAAATGGATGTTGGGAAGATGCTTCCATTGGTAGGAGAGTCCAGGACCCAGGGTACAGCCTTAGAGTGAAGAGAAGGCCTTTTAGAACAGAGATAAGGAGAAACTTCTTCAGCCAGAGAGTGAGGAATTTATGGAATTCACTGCCACAGAAGGCTGTGGAGACCAGCCCATTTAGTAAATTTAAGACTGTATTAGATAGGTTCTTGATTATCAAGGGGATCAAGGGTTACACAGTGAAAGCAGGAGAATGGAGTTGAGGAACTTATCAGCCATGATTGAATGGTGGATCTGACTCGATGGGCTGAATGGCCTAATTTCTGCTCCCATGTTTTGTGGTCTTGTGGTCTTAATTCTTTAGTTCTTGGTGTGTGGAGAATGTTATTAACACATTTACTATCTGAAAAGGTTAACTGACATCATGAGATATGCTCTGCCTCCCTGTAGGATTTAAAGGACTGTTCATGGGAATCAGTGCGTATCTATTCATTACAGTTCAGTTCCAGTTGTTTTAATGAAAAATATCATGGAGCTTACAGCACTATATACTTACTCTTTGGTCTAGCATGAGTCTCACGAGAGAGTCTCACCAACCTGCAATAAAATGGAAGAGGCAACTAAGTACTACATAATAAATTTATCATCATGAACGAACATCAGTTTTGCCAAAAGCTTCGTGTGGAATCCTTCCTCACTTGGTATTTCTAACTTAGATTAATACTATAAGAGCATTTGATGACAATGAATCCTATCCAAGATGGCTTCACTAGATATTACCACAACAGATACCATGTTGATGGTGGTCTGCATTTCACCAAATATACCACGGAAACAGCAGCAGGTCAGTAACACTGTCATATATAGTCTGGCAGGCACTGGTGATCTTCTGAAGAAATATTCAGAACGACAAAAAAACACAGCCACCCGAGGAGAAGAAAAAATACCGGTCACACAGTTGTAAGTATATCTTTTAGTATTCCAAAGCCTAAAAAGAGAAACAGATATTCAGCTTCTGTGATTTCAGCTAGCCAGCATTAGAAAGGTTTGAAAAATAATATCAGTCGATGAAAAAATCTGAACCTAAAACAAAGCAGTTGATATTACACCTCTCAAGAAAGTAGGCCCTCAGAGAAATCTCTGGACTTCCTATCTTAATTTAGAACCTTTCCTTCTCTCCTTACTTCTCCCTCAGCTTTTGTGTTAATACATTGCTCTTAATGTGCTCAGCAGATAAACTGGAGACATGGATGATTTGCTTAAGTGGTTAATAAATGAAAAATATTGAGTAATTTGGTATGGGAAAAACTTTTAGTTGTGTGTGACAGCACTTCCAGGCATGAGGAGATAAAAGGAGATCCCTGGACTTCGAAAACTGCACCGGAGTAATTATTCATAGGCAAATCCTCAGCTTTTTAAAAATATAGCTCAACATCTCATTCATGCATTGAACTTGTTTCTCTTATTCCTAGAATTTCACTGTGCATAAACTACACAGAGCTATTTAACTAAAGAGTGACTTCCCTGAGTACTCCAATCATACAAAACTTGCATAATTCAGATGCTATTAGCAGTACAATGGAAAGCAGCTCTGCCTAACACAAAAATGCCATCTCTTTCCCCTTCTCAAAGTTAATGACTTTGAGTCTCTGACTGTAAACTTTTGAATTACCCTTCCATGACCTCAAACTATTCCAAGTCACCAACTAAAAACCTTGCAGGAGGCCCTTCCCCTTTGCAGGGCAGAATCAAATGTTGACACCGACCAACTTTTACAGTGTTGCCTGCATGTTTACAATCACAGATGCAACCTTGTTCAGTGCAAAATAAAATGATACTACAGGAAGATTTATTCATACTCTTCTGAGCAGAAAAGTTTGCTTTGCTCTTAAAAATTCCACAGTATATTGAAGAACTTAACTTGTCTCAGAAATCAAATACCATTGACCTACATAACGTTCGTCAACAGCAGGGAAAGCTCATAAGAATGCTTCCTGAACACAAGGGAAAGTATGCACCACTCAAGATTAATTACATTGGTGTCGTTGACTCATTACAATTGAGAGGTCACAAAATGATACTGATTTCACAGTTTCAGAGGAATTATTCAATTGTTCTTTCAATAGTGAGTAAATCTTCAACAATTGGTAATTGGAAAACCTTGACATGAAAACAAGTAGCTTGTCGTAAATGCTACCTGCTGCCAACTGAACTGCTTACAACAAGCAGTAGCAAAACAACACAGTCAGTTTTACCGACTGTGGTTAAACCTGATATGATGCCAATGTTATCCAAAAGCGGATGCGTGAAAATGAGAGGATGATATAAGTCTACTTTATTTCAACATCAAAAGGAGAAGGGTTTTTTTTCCCCAAAGAATTACTATCTGCTCTGGTATGGTTTGAGGAATCTAAAGATCTTCCAATGGAGACAAATGTTCAATGTCAACATCGATGCCAGAACACATCATTTGTAAAGTGTATTCAGGAAGTTAAAGTTCCACTGAGCTTCTAATATAGCAACAAACTGAAACTGAATGTTGCATCATCAAGCAACACTTACAAAGTTAGATTCCTAGAATGAGATTGGGTAGTGATATGCCTAGTTTATTTCTTTGCAACAATTTGAAAAGAATTGAATAAACAGAGAAAAAACTTGGGAGGAAATGCTGGATAAGGCAGCTAGAAATGAAGCGTAATGAGATAATGTTTGCCCATGAGAAGATAAAAGAAGGTTGCTGGGGTGTGCTAACAAGTGTTTGCTACCAAGTCAGTTCAACTTGGTCTGGTGCAAAGTTCCATGTGGCTAATTACAATATATACCTAATTTACATCCAGCCTGATATCGCACAAGACACTATTATCTAACACAAACATAATGCAGGTAGTATTCAGCACCATGTAATAAATCTATTCCGTATCAAAATTCAGCCTTACTTCAACTGAAGGCTTTGAATGGATATCCTTCCTTATTGGTAGCAGTAATTTAGACTGTTTCAAATCAGAAATATTGGTGACAGTGAATCTGGCCAAATCATCTCAGATGGTTCAGATGAAAATGATCATAACACATACCATGCAGATTATGATGCATATTTCATCATATGTACCAAAGAACATATCAATTGCATTATTTGAATCCAACACAAATGCAATGGCTACTAGGAGTTGCATCATTACACATCATGATAGCATTATGTAGATGTGAATGAAGTATGAAAACTAAAAGAGAGGAATATTGTAGTCTTGATAGTCTAACTGTCAAATCTATTTGATAGTCAAAGTTTCAACTTCCACACAGATAGGTATTTATCTGGATTTCAACTATAATTTTTCATTTCCGTCATCTCAGTTATAACTTAGCGGAAGTACACAAATGCTGCCATACTCAATTATTTAGGAACCCTCTAAAGTTGAATTAAAAATTTGCTGCACCTTGAGGAGAAGTTTTACAGATGTACAATTAAAGTTGTAGTTAGTATAAATAGCTTAAAGTTATACTTGATAAACCATCATTTGATAACTGTATTTTATTGATGACAGAAGGTGGACTTTTGCTTGTGGCTAAGGCAGTACGATAGAAAAGCTACAAAATTCTGCTGTATAGTTTGTGAATATAGGCAATACAGGAAGTTACCAATAAAAGAATAAATTGATTTCATTCATTTTACCTCAAGTAAGGTCATATGAAGAAAATACTTCTGATTAAAAGTAAATTTAAGTGCCATTCTTTAATTGAAAAGTCAAGATAAAAGTCCATGATTCATCACACAGGATTACACACAGTAGAGTAAATAGAAGATTAAGTAAGATATGGTAAGGAGGTGCTGGCAGGTCTGAGCATTAAAACCCTGTCAAATTCAGGTGAAAGCTGAAAGCGTGTCTATGTGTCTCTATAATACAGATAGGCTAATAAAGATCGTTAACATGGTGGGAATGTGCAATGCCAATTACATTCAACATGTTACGTGCATTATGTTACATTCAACATTACACCCAGAATTTAATACTGGCAGAGACAGAAGGAAACAGAGTTCAGGTACGCAGACCTCTGCCTACTTACAGGACCTTCCAGCCTCCAAGTTTGCCATCGCAGACAGCAGAAGATACTGCTGTCTTTGAATCAATGAGTCATTGAACAGTATATAGAGTGAAAGGAGAAGAAGGACAATAGAGACATTATTTAGTGTATTTGGAATTTAAAACCAGAGAGTTATGGCCTTTTAAAATAGGCATACATTTAAAAATCTATTCTATCTATTTGATTCCACTGATTCCATTTTCACAAACAATGCAATATTTTATAATTCCCAAAAGTTCTCCTTCACAAATTTGTAATCATTATTTACATTATCATGCAGTGCTCAAAATATATAACATCTTTATTGAGCTTAAAATAAGGTTATGTTATATCAATTTTCTAATCTTCATTGATAAAGTCTACTCACAGTGCATGCAGAGAGTAACACAAAGATTCTGGGCCATTTCTAACAACTTAGTTAACATTTCATTATATGGTTTGCTTTTGAAGCAGTCTTATTACATTCCTAAGTAATTCAAGTGGTGCAGAGTGAAAGAAGATATACCAATGAGCCTAACTAACACCAAATTTGAATGTCCACTTGTGTCTGTATACTTATACGACATTGATTGAGGACAAATATCTCCACATGATTGTAGTCAGGTTAAACTTTGGAAAAACTGTTTCTCATACCTGCTGTAAGATAATAAAATGTGAGGCTGGATGAACACAGCAGGCCAAGCAGCATCTCAGGAGCACAAAAGCTGACGTTTCGGGCCTAGACCCTTCATCAGAGAGGGGGATGGGCTGTGAGGCTGGATGAACACAGCAGGCCAAGCAGCATCTCAGGAGCACAAAAGCTGACGTTTCGGGCCTAGACCCTTCATCAGAGAGGGGGATGGGCCCTCTCTGATGAAGGGTCTAGGCCCGAAACGTCAGCTTTTGTGCTCCTGAGATGCTGCTTGGCCTGCTGTGTTCATCCAGCCTCACATTTTATTATCTTGGAATCTCCAGCATCTGCAGTTCCCATTATCTCTCATACCTGCTGTGTCATGATTTGAAGATGTGCTTTATACTGAAAACATTGATGTCAATTATATCCAACATTAGGCCTACTCTCAACTGCTGCACCTCCAATTGCTTCCAGGCTACCAAAAGATTAATCTACATCTGTAGAATATGAGAACATGTGCATATCTGACCACAGAGCTGCTTAAAGGTTGTTTGAAAGCATTAATACTGAGAAATGCATGAAGCATCAGCCAATTTCAAGCATATTTAAAGGGAGAACAGTGTTGGATTGCAGAGGAGCATGACCTACCATCCAATCTTCCTCATTGACTCTATAACAATGTTTATGACATCAGTGTAATTTGCACAAAAGGCTGCTAGCATGTAATATATTGTATTTTACTTTAGACAAAAGTGTCTACATGTTAGACCAGCAAGTGATTTTGCTCTACAACATTAAACCAAATGGACTCTGTAGATCCCTACCTAAAAGCCAACTTATGGTGACAAATGGGTAAGGCAGCCTTATACAACAAGGTGATCTCTAATGAGAACAGCTCATACAATATGGTGACCCTATTCCATTTCTCTGCCCCTTGCAGTTAAGGGCAGAAGGTGTATTCAGACATGGCTTTAAGAAGCTTGCTATGTGAACAGTTAACAACAGGAAGCACAACTGACATAGGCACATGCAAAGAAGGAGCAGAATTGGCCATTGGGTCCCTTGAGCCTGCTTCATCATTTGATAATGTCATAGCTGATCCGACTGTAACAGCAAACCTACATTCCCACTTAACCCTAATAAATTTTCAGCCCTAGTTTAACACAAATATATCTATCGCACCTTAAAAATATTCAAACACAACACTGCACCACATTTTTAGTTCCTGGTCTTTTGAGTGAAAAGAAGAAATATCTACTTTAGTTTTAAATGGACAACCCCTAACAATTGAACACTGATCTTAAGTTCTAGACTCTCCCATAAGAAGATATATCTTTACCTCACATATTTCATCCAGAATCTTCACAATTTTATTTTTTATTTGTTTCAATCAAGTTGCCTCTTACTCTTCTGAACTGCAAAGATTACAAGCATATCAAAGTTTGGAGCTGGATGCACACAGCAGGCCAAGCAGCATCATAGGAGTAGGTGTTCACCTAGCTCCACAACTTGTTATCTCGGATTCTCCAGCATCTGAAGTTCCTATTATCCATGATTACAAGCATAACAGGTCCAACTTTTCCTCGTAAGACATCATACTCATTCCACGTAACTGCAGATACTGTAAATCAGAAATGCAAAGAGAAATTTCTGGAAAAGCTCAGCGGGTCTAGTGGAGAGAAATCAGATTTAATGTTTTGGGTCTAGTGACTTTTCCCCAGAACTGAAGGGTCACTGGACCCAAAAAGTTAACTCTGATTTCTCTCCACAGATGCCACCAGACCCACCGAGCTTTTCCATCAAGTTATGTTGTTGTCTCAGTTAAAAAGAAGGACAGCAGAACAGGTTGGGAAATCTAGAAATAAGGTATTGACAGTTCAACTCGATAGCCGCTGCCATAGTGAGCAGGTACTACCACACAGGGCTACAGGCCAGAATCTACAAAACAATTTGAACTAAAAACACAGACTTGAGAACATTAGAAAGCCAGAATTAAAGTGAAAAGGGGGCAAATTAGAAAGCTTAGCTGCTCTAGTCTAATGGGACAATAAAGTTAGGAGACTTTAGGGTCACATTTATTCAAACTTTTAATGAATCAGGAATTATTCCTAAGACTGAAGAGAAACAATATTATCTAAAAATAATGTGAAAGAAGCAGAATTCATCTGTGAAAACTATCAATGATTTTGAGACACTGCTATTAAATAGGGCATCATTTAGTACTGCTGCAAACAGCAGGATCCATTCAATGAAACTGCAAAGATAGCCAAAATCATTTATTTTAGCCACAGAAGGCCAGAATCCTGTGTGAAAGTGGAAATCCACCATTTTGGCTGTTAAAATCAAGACTATCCTTCAGTACAAAAGGTTCTAGGCACAGAAGCACTATTACTGCAAAATAAAAATTAGAAGATTCTTACAAAATAAATACTATTAAGCACACCTGGAAGGCATCTCCGATGCCCAGGTAGGCAATTCCTACCATGTAGATGGAAGCTGCACATCCTGATCCTGATCAATCCCCATATAGCAGACTCCAATGGAATTGACGATTGTGTTGAGTAATTTCCCTGAACTTGGGATTCTCAAAAAGTATCCATTTAAATCAGAACCTCTGGAGGGTTCTACTTCAGTGAGCAATTACCCAGGAAAAGTTCAAAGATGAGAAACCTAGTCTAAGCTCCTGCGTAACTTTTAAACCATCTCCCCAACAAAGCCATTATATCCCCAGACATTGACTTAACTCTCCCTAACCCTTGATTGCCACTGGATCCCGCGACTGAATTTTGCACCCCTTTCCTGAACAACCTAGCAACAAATCCCCTACTCCTCAGGATGAAACAACATCCTCCTACCTGAGGAAAAATTGCAGTTCAGTTGTTAGCGCTACTAGCTCATTGCACCAGGCACCCAGATTCAATTCCACCTTCAGGTGATCGTCTGATGGAGTTTGCACATTCTCCCCATGTCTGCATGGATTTCCTTTGGGTGCTCCGGTTTCTTCCCACTACATAAAGCTGAGCAAGTTAGGTGTATTGGCAATGGGGAATTCAGGGCTACATGAATAGGGTAAGGGGGTGAGTCCTTGGTGGGTGGGTGAGTGTTGATTCAGTGGACTGAATGGCTTGCTTCCACACTGTAGCGATTCCATGAAAACACCGACCCTTAGGATTCAACTCCAAACTCCCTTCTCACCACCCCTCCAGAATCCTACACCTATTCTGTCCACCAGATCATGATACCCCATATCCCCATCAGAACTGAAACACTCCTCTCCCTGTCAGTCATGGCATTCCCTTCCTGTCTTGTTGGATACAACATCACTTCACCACCCTGCCAGCATTGATATTCATCAAAAACTCCAACCGACTCTAACGCTCCATCATTTACTTGGCACCTCACATACCTCGCATCGAGGCGCTCCACTCATCTACCACACAAGGCATCCAGAACCTATCCCATCTTACACACTGCTTACCTGGCACACTAATTAACTGATACCCTACCTAAACCCAAATTTATTTTACAGATTTACCCTTTCACTGGAGCTGTCAAAGTGACTCTGTATTGCTAGACATGTAAATCATGAAATACTGTAGCTACTGCCATGACAAACTGGATGTGGTTTCATGTGATTTTCCCACATTATGACAGCCTTGTCAGCTTCCATGTTTGCTCCACAATTCTGAAGGATCTATGAACGGAATCACCTGCCAGAAATGCAGCTGTCTGCCGAACAGAAAGAAGTACGAATAGAGCAGTAATCTAAAAGCAATTGCTGCTCCTTGGAAATCCTGCCCCAATGTTGCCAGGAAGATCTAAATCACAGATGGGCCAAACAGAACACGGAAATGGACACCTTCAAAAACAATTTCTTATTATACAGAATATATTCTAACCTAAATACTTAATCAGAAGATTAATAATTTCATACCCTTCTATAAACAATGAGTACACCTGATAGTTGAAACATAGAAACATGAAAGACAGGAGCAGGAGGAGGCCACTTGGCCTTTTGATGCTGCTCCTCCATTCATCATGATCATAGGTCATCATCTAACTCAATAGCCTAATCCTACCTTCTCCTTTGATCCCATTTGCCCCAACTGCTATATCTAGCCACCTCTTGAATACTTTCAATGTTTTGGTATCAACTGCATCCTGTGGTAATGGGTTCCACAGGATCACCACATTTTAGGTGAGGAAATGTCTCCTCATCTCTGTTGTCTACCCTCAACTCTCACACTGTGACCCCCATTTCCAGACACACACACCATCAGGAACATTTTCCCTGCATCTACCCTGTCTAGTCCTTTTAGAATCCTATAAGTCTCTATGAGATCCTGCCTCATTCATCTGAACTCCAGAGAAAACAATCCCTAACCTAGTCAATCTCTCCTCATACATCAGTCCTACAATCCTTGGAGTCAGCCTAGTAAACTGTCGCTGAACTCCCCCAAAAGGAACAGCATTCTTCCTCAGAAAAGGAGACCAAAACTGCCCACAATATTCCAGGTGTTGTCTCAACAAGGCCCTGTACAACTGCAACAACACATCCCTGCTCCTGTACTCAAAACCTCTCACAATGAAAGCCAACGTACCATTTGTCGTCTTTATTGCCTGCTGCACCTGCAAGCTTACCTTCAGTAACTGGTGCACAAGGATGTCCAGGCCCCACTGCACACTCCCCTCTCCCAATTTAGACCCATTCTGGTAGTAATCTGCCCTCTTGTTTTTGCTTCCAAAGTAAATAAACTCACATTTATCCAAATTATACTGCATCTGCCATTGATTTGCCCACTCACCCAACCTATTCAGATTATACTGAAGGATCTTTGCGTCCTCATCACAGTTCACCTTCCTACCCAACTCAGTATCATCTGCAAACTTGGTGATGCTACATTTGTTCCCTCATCCAATTAATGTATATTGTTAATAGCTGGGGACCCAGCACCAATCCCTGTGGCATCCCACTAGTTACTGCATGCCAGTTCAAAAAGACCCATTAATTCCTACTCTTTGTTTCCTCCCTGACAACCAGTTTTCTGTCCATCTCAATACACTATCCTTAATCCAATGTACATTAATCTTGCACAATATCTCTTACACGGGACTTTGTCAAATGCTTACTGAAAGTCCAAATATACAATATCAATTGATTCGTCCTTGTCAACTGTACAAGTTACATCTTCATAGAATTTCAACAGTTATGTCAACCATGAATTCCCCTTCATAAATCCATGCTGAGCCTGTCTGATTCTGCCACTGCTTTCTAAATGCTCCGCTATGAAGTCCTTGGCAACGGATTCCAGAATTTTCCCCTTTACCAATGTTAGGCTCATCAGGCTACACTTCCCTGTTTTCTCTTTACCTCCCTTTCTGAATATTGCACTGATATTAGCTACCATCCAATTTGCAAGGACTATTCCAGAGTCTATAGAATGCTGGAAGATTACCAGCAATGCACCCATTATTTCTAGAGCCATCTCCTTAAGAATTCTGAGAT
Source organism: Stegostoma tigrinum (assembly GCF_030684315.1). Classification (NCBI taxonomy): domain Eukaryota; kingdom Metazoa; phylum Chordata; class Chondrichthyes; order Orectolobiformes; family Stegostomatidae; genus Stegostoma; species Stegostoma tigrinum. The sequence goes on from NC_081374.1 coordinate 30,694,934, forward strand.
GTAAATTATCAGGCCCTGGGGATTTATCCACCTGGATCCTATCAATTTTCCCAGGTGCTAACAAAACAACAGATACATTTGAAAAATGAAAGCATTTAATAATTCCTTTAAGATTAGAACAAATAAGATTCATGAAACAGCTAGATTTAGCACAAGAGTTCAACAGTCAATGAAATCCATATGTCATTTCATTAATGTTCTCAATTGATTACCAGAACAAAAAGTGACTACAATGATTCAATATCAGCATTCAAGAGTCAAAATTACTGTTGGAATTCAAATGAGCCTTTGTTAGAATTAATGCATTCAAAAGAGTGTTAGATTCTAGAAACCGGGTAGATGGCAAGTGAAGCAGATATCTGGAAGCAGTGTCACTTAATGCTATGAGGAGAAAATCAACCCTATCACAGGAGAGCAATAGAATCCATTCAGATTTTAAAGTACAAACCACAAAAGACACATGCAGGAAGCCAGTAGAGTAAGTCGGACTGATGCCAGAGACTAAGCATTATTGTAATCATTGGGGAGTAAAGAGACCTCACGGGTATAGGCAATATACATAAATGAAAAAGGAATAGTTTGTCTGTTACACTATAGGTTGTTTTCACAAAATATTCTGAAGATGCATAAAGTAACAGAAAGGCAAGAAGTCAAATAACTAATTACACAAGAGTTTAATGAAGTGGAATGTCTACAATAGAAGAAAAGTCTAAGTTGTTTCTGGTGGAAATCAGTGAAATTGGTGATCCAGGCATAATCTTTTAGCATTTATTTCAATCAGAATCTCATGGAATTTCAAACTCGATACCGAAATGAGTGTCACTATATTCTCAGATTGTGAACGGTGATTGAATAAACACTTTTGACAGCCAAAAATAATGTAACTACAATTTTCAGAGGGCATAACATTGAAGGCAAAGTTTATGCTACAAGCACTCTCAAGAGGTAGAAGATTGCAAAGAATTGATATCTGCTTCACACCGAGATCGCTTTCCATATTTTCAATTTAAATTTGGAGGTTTAGGATCACCTTGGTTTAAGATTCCTTGTTCAGGCGTCTCTTAAGGTTAACGTTTGGGTTCTGTTGGCAGTTGGAAAGCCAAATGCAAATGTTAGTATTCATTTTGAGAGGGCTAGAATACAAGAGCAGGGATATACTGCTGAAGCTGTAAAAGGCTCTAGTCAGATCGCATTTGGAATTTTGTGAGCAGTTTGGGTCCCATATTTAAGGAAAGATGTGTTGGCCTTGGAGGAGGTCCAGAAGACTTTCATAAATATGATTCCAGGGATGAACGGCTTGTCATATGAGGAGAGGTTGCAGATTCTGTGTATGTATTTCATACAGTTTAGAAGAATTAGGGGGAATCTGATTGAAACTTGCAGAATACTAAGAGGCCTGGATACAGTGGACGTGGGTAAGATGTATTCACGAGCAGAAGAAACTAGGATTAGGGAGCACAGCTTCAGAGTGAAGGGATGGCCATTTAGAACTGAGATGAGGAGGAATTTCCTCAGCCAGCAGGTGGAGACTCTGTGGAACTCACTACCTCTGAAGGCTATGGAGGCCAATTCATTGAGTGTATTTTAAACAGAGATAAATAGGTTCTTGATTAATAAGGGGATCAAGAGTTACATGGAGAAGACAGGAGAATGAGGTTAAGAAACATATCAGCTATGATTGAATGGTGGACCAGATTCAAAGGGCCAAATAGCCTAATTTTGCTCCTATATCTTATGATCTTATGTTAGCTTAAGAGAGTTTTCAGTGGATGACGTCCAATATTTTACAAGGCTTCCAAGGTGTCATATGCCACATGATTGACATCTTGATATATGCGTAACAGACCAAGAGCATGATCAGAGACTTCATGCAGTCCTCACATGTTTGGAAGCTGGAGCCCCACCCTTAAAAACTAGTGTGGAATCTTTAAACATCTACACAAGATCAACAATTACGTGGCAGACCCACAGAAAACTAAAGAATCAAGTAGTTTCTTATTCTGAACTCAGTTCCCAAAAGGAAAATGTTTTTTGGAGATAGGAGCTAGTTCACAAAATTCTTGCCTCACATGGTGACTACTACAGCACCTTTGACACCACTCCTCAAGAAAGTACAAGATGTTGTTGGAAACTACATCAAAAGGATATTGTTTTAGAGGATCAAGGACATACTAATGTCCTAGCCTATGATGGTGTTTTCTTTCCAACCAGCATAACAACTGATGCTTCAGCTGGAGACTTGGTGGTACTGCTGTTCCAGGAGCAACCGCACACTTGTCCCAAACCAGTTGTGAGGCATCACGGGCATCTTCAGATACATAGTGCAGAATCTTATGGGGGCCTAAATGATGTGGACTATGGCAAGATTGGTAGTAGAATCATGCGAGATGTCGAGCAAGACCTCAGAAACAACTCACTGCGTATTTTATGCATGTAACAAATGGTACATCATGTCTCTCATTAGGCTGCAGTGAGGTGCCAATTTAGGAGGATTGTAGCTTTGAAATGCCATATTAAGCAGCATAACTCATCTCATTACTATTCAGTTTCTCAGCTTATCAAATGCACCAAACAAACTAAAGTTCAAGAAATTATACATGCAACACAGAGCCTTGTGCTTTCTGTTCACTTCTTGATCCATAGGATTTCCAACAAGCAACCCTTAAGAAAATCTCAAAAAGATAAACAGGAAAAGAAGGAAAATTTGAAATATTTTTCTGCAGTACTATGAGGGTACCTACATCAAATGGACTGCAGCAGTTCAGAAAGACAACTCACCATCAGCTTTGGAAGGATAATCAGTCTGGCCAATAAACGTTGGACTTGCAGCCATTCTGACATGGCATGAATAACTAATAAAAGACACCGGTGCACATAACTGGCAAAATCTACAAACAGCTATGTTGGTTTACTGCAGGTCAGCATTTAGCAAGCTGTGCCAGTTGGAGCAAGGATACCTCAGGAAAGCTGCAAATACAGAGATAACACTGCCACAAATTGTTGTGTTGTGACACTTTGTTTGTAAACACTGCAATGTCTGTTAATGTGCTGCTCATAAGTAAATAGCTCCTGATGCATTGGTTAGCATAACCAACATTTTCATTCATTATCCCATTGAATAATGAGAAATACCCCGTATTCAATGTTTTTATATCAATTTTGTGGAAAAAGATTTGAAGGAAGAATTTTTTCTTTATTTACTTCCAGTCCTTATATTTTCCAGTGTACTACAGTTTTTTTTAATGTACCCAGTAGGGAATGCCGATAAATTGTCACCAAGAGCAGGATTGGGCACTTTGGAGGCAGGAAGCATGTTTCTGCTGATGGGTGAGTCCAGAACCAGAGGACACAGTTTAAAAATAAGGGGTAGGCCATTTAGAACAGAGTTGAGGAAAAACTTCTTCACCCAGAGAGTGGCGGATATATGGAATGCTCTGCCCCAGAAGGCAGTGGAGGCTAACTCTCTGGAGACTTTCAAGAAAGAGATGGATGGAGCTCTTAAAGATAGTGGAATCAAGAGTTATAGGGATAAGGCAGGATCAGGAAACAGATTGTGGATGATCAGCCATGATCATAATGAATGGTGGAGCTGGCTCAAAGGGCCAAATGGCCTACTCCAGCTCCTATTGTCTATTGTCTATTGTCTATTTATTGGCCATACTAATTGCCTTTGAAATTGGGAAGGTGATCTCACACTTTGGCCAGCTACAATGAGTTATGGGTAAGGCATGGCACAATATTGTTAGTTAGGATATCTAAAGGATTTTACTCCAGTGATGATGAAAATATGAGGAGATATTTCCAAATCAGAATTGTGTGAGTTTAGTCAAAGTCAAAGAGCATAGAAGAACGCTGTTCAGCATAATGTGTCTTTACCCTACTTTTGAAAGAGCTCTTGAATTAGTCCCTCACGCTATTGCTTTCTCCCCAATGTCTTAAAAATTATTCCTTTTCAATGCTATATTTAACATTTATTCCAGTTTTGTTTAAACTCTTCAATATCATATTCAGTTGAAAGAGGCCTTGATGCCAAACGTTAATACTCGCACCCTCATCTCTGGAAGTCAGCTCTTCTGTCCATGTTTGAACTAAGGCTGTAATTAGGTCAGGAGATGAGTGCCTATGGCAGAACCTAAACTGGGCATCACTGATCAGGTTATTGTACATCAGGTGCTGCCTGACAGCACTGTCGATTATACCTTCCATCACTTTACTGATGATCAAGAATAGACTGATGGGGCTATTTTTGGCTGAGTTGGATTTGTCCTGCTTTTTATGCACAGGACATACTTCACTAATTTGGGTAGATTCTAGTATAATAACTGTACTAAAACAGCTTGGCTAGGGGAGCGTAAAGTTCTAGAATACAAGTCGTCAGTACCATTGCCGGAACGTTGTCAGGGCCGACAGCCTTTGCACGATCCAGTACCGCCAACCATGCCTTGACGTTACATTGAGTGAATCGATTTGGCTGACGACTGGTATCTGAAATGCTGGGGACCACTGGATGACGCCATGATGGATCGTCCACTCAGCACATGAAGATGGCCGTTAAAGTTTCAGCTTTTTCTTTTGCAATGATATGCTGGGTTCTTCCATGGAGATAATTGTGGAGCTTCTCCTCCAGTGAGTTGATTAATTGTTCAGTATTTTCCATGACTGAATGCAGAGCTTAGATCAGATCTGTAGGTTGCGGTATCACTTAGCACTGTCTTTGACTTGCTGATTATGTTGTTTGGCACACAAGTAAACCTATGTGATAGCTTCATCAGGTTGAAGAAACTTCATATTTAGGTATGCTTGGTGGTGCTCATGGCATCCCTCCTGCACTCTTGAACCAAGATTGTTAATTTAGCTTGATTGTAATGGTTGAGTGGAGAATATGCCAGGCTATGAGTCTGCAGATTGAGCTGGAGTACAATTCTACTGCTGCTGATGGTCCACAGTTCCTCGTGGATGCTCAGGCTTGAGTTGCTGGATCTGTTCAAAGATGGTCCCATTTATCACACTGATAGTGCCACACAACATAATGGAGACTATTCTTAATGTGAAGGCAGGGCATCATCTACACAAAGACTGTGCAGTGGTCACACTTAGCGATACTGCAACCAGCAGATTGGTAAGGATGAGGTCAAGTATGTTTTTTTTTCCTCTTGTTGATTCCCTCAGCACATATTACAGAGCCAGTGGGACAAGACGTATCCAGGGATGGTGATGGTGGTATCTGGGACATTGCCTGTAAGGCACAATTCCATGAGTGTGGTCACATCTGGATGGTGCTTGACTAGACTGTGAGACAGTTCTCCCAGTTTTTGCATTAGCCTCCAGATGTTAGTTAGGAGGGGAGACTTTGCAGGGTCAAAAGGACTTTTTTTTACTAGATCAATGTGTTGTCTTCTTGGTTTTTGCGAGGTGTTCTGTCTGATTGCGTTACTTTGTTTGGACTTCATAGCAACTGATACGACTTAGTGACTTGCCAGGCCACTTCAGAGGGGAGTTGAGAGCCAACCACATTACTGCAGTCGGGAGATACACGTAGGCCAGACCAGTGAGGATAACAGATTTCCTTCCCTGAAGGACATTAGTGAGCCAGATGGGATTTTCCAACAATTGACAATGGTTCCAGCGTCATCAGTAGATTCTTAATTCCAGGTCTTCTTTTATTGAATTCAAATTTCTTCATTTGCCATGACACAGTTTGAAACCAGATCCCCAGAACATTGGCCTGCTGTGTTCATCCAGCCTCACATTTTATTACCCCAGAACATTAGCTGAATTTCTGGATTAGTAGTCTAGTGATATTACCATTACGTCATCACCTCTCCTGTGAACATATTCATGCCAATCGGCTTTAGTTTTGCAGCAGTACGAAAAGAAATCCTGTAAACAGGATCTGTAGAAGATAATCCAGATCTCACTGTTAAATCGCAGTAGCTGGTAATTAGTGATGTGGGGCTGGATTTTAAGAATGAGCAGACTTTTCACACCTACCCCCCATCAAACTGCCCCAGAAAGAAAGTCAGTCCACAGCAACTACATATGAAAGAAGGCCACCTTGTCAGCGAGCTCAACAAGGTGACAGTTGGACTTCCACCCTGTTACCACATGGTGGTGGGCACTGCCAGACTGCATGGAAGCTAAAGAGGAGAAGGGCGATCATAGACCAAAGTAATCACTGTCCTTTTGGTCAAGCTTAAAATTGAGCGTAGACACAGGTTTTGGAAGTCAGATAGGAGGAAATAAAGAGGATTAATACTTTTTGGGGTGTGAGTGCCCTGACGCAGAAAGATACCTCACAAAGAATGTAACCCTCTTCTTTTCACCTTAAGAAGCAATTTCCCCATTCCAGCCTGTCAACATATGCAGTCACATTCAGACACTGGCAGTGCTTTATTTGGGTCAAATGGCTTGGTAAAAATCTCAATTGACTTTTTATTATTGACTGATAAAACATTTTAAGGACCACTGATTTCAGGTCTCCCAACCTCAAGAGGGCAGTTTGGGAAAAGTTATTTTACACTACCCAGCTGACCAGGGGAGGCAAGGACCTAGTGGTATTAACAGTGGACTGTTAAATCCAGAGCCCCAGGTAATGTTCTGAGAATTCAGGTTCAAATCCTGCCAAAGTGAATTTGAATACAATTTGTTCTGTTCACTGGTGTACGACTGTACAGTCAAGTAGGAAGATTTATTGGAAAGCTCAAAATGTACTTACATTTGATATCTCTGACTAACTTTATTACTTTATTTTGGAATACTGATAAACCATAATGAAACTTTAAAAAGGGAAAATATTACCAATTCATTCAATGAAAATCTTTGTTGTTTATTCAGAAATTTAATTATAAAGCAGCTTAGTCAGCTATGGAGAAATGCTAAGTGAATGTGTCGGGTAGTTTTAATTTTGGGAGTCGGTGTATAGCAGATGACATTGAATTACTTTCTCATTAAATGCCACTTTCAATTCTTCCTTCCATGCATTTCAACATAAAGAAAAATTGTGCCAGACTGATTTCTTCTGCTCTATCACCCAAAGTTAAACTTGCTCCAGTGACAAGTATACACGTAGAAGTATTCAATAAAGGGATCAGGGCTAAAGCAATATGGTCCATGTGGTTTTATGCAGCACTTCTGAGAACAATTGAGTGAGAGTAGATTTTTTCACATGGAACATGCTGGCTGTTCCCAAATGTAGTCTTTTGAGCACATTTATCAGTCTGTTCTTTCTGAGGTTTATATTAGACATCAATGAAGTTACTTAAGTTATTGAATACAGACTAGATAATAAATGCTGCAAAGTGAATATATTCATTGACTTGTAATAATAGTCCATGCTGATTTTGATAACAGATGTGCTGAAATTACTGTTGTAAGTTACTTTTTCCTGGCATCTGTACTTCAGCAGCAGAACCAGATAACACGCTGTTTAATTTACAGTGACAATGAATATTTAATACATTCATGATATTACTTATGCAGCAATGGTTCTTCTGCTCTGTATGTAGCTGTCAAACTCCTGCTGGGATAGGACTCCTCTGCTTCTTTATTTGAAGCACATCAGCAAAATTTCCTTGTCAACATGTCAGAAGAGTTTCCCAAATAAGACTGGGAAAGAGATAAAATAAATATTTGACAAGAATTTATTCATTGAGAAATGAAGTGCATTACAACAAATGCTTCAGTCAGCTGTAAGAGGATGTATCAAACAGTATCCTTTCATTGCATAAATTACGTTAACAACTCTATCCTGTGAATGAATTGCACATTAAAATTACAGACATGAGCTTTTACTTTTATATTCATTTGGAACAAAACAAAAAAAAACTTGCATAATAACAATTATAGAATAGTAATATCTGGTAAATATGTAAAACATGAATAATCTAATCAGAAATGTTTGATGTAGCATATTAGAATTCCAGCTAAACACAGCGGCTAGTTGAAAGTCTCCCCATCATGTTCAATATTTACAATTTCAGTAATTAGACAAGTTAAGCAAGCTTTGGTGACTATTGAGCACATACAATGGGGCCTCCTCAAATAAAATCCACCAATTCATATTACCTCACAACTCGCTACAACTAACAAACATGCCAGAAAATAATTGCTTTTGTCAAAATAATTGACTATACTGGAGCTCAGTATAATGGATTTTCTGAAGTTGCCAGGCTAGAGACTGGTGGAGTGGACCACTGAAAATTTGACTTCTACCAACATGTTTTGGTATAAGAGTCATTACTGTTAACCTAAAGTTCCAGGCATTCAGTATGCTGAACCTGAGGGGGTTGCACTGCACATAGTTGAGTTTCTGGCAGTTCTGCTACTATTTAAAGACTGCAGCAGCTAAAGGATTTTTTTCTTGGCACAATAATGTTATTTTCTGGTTAATTGAGCAGAGCCAGCAAAGAGAACATTACTTTATAGCTGCAGCTGATATTACAGAATAGTAGCAAAAGCTGTATTTCATTGCTGAAAAGCTTTATTACAGAGGCCTAATTCAACTTCGTCTGTAAAGATGAAGCAAATGGTCCATCACATTTGCAATAGCCAGAAGGAATGGAAGCAGGTGCAAAGAAAATGAGACCATTTGCGAAGAAGCAGCTCCCATTCATATACATGAACATACAGACAAGGAGTAGGAAAAGGCTATTTTGATCCCTAGACCTGCTCTGTGACTTAATAATACACTAATTGGTTGGAATGTTGTCACAAATCCACATTCCCAGATATCCCCAACGACATTTTGCCCATTCATTTTACCGAGAATCTAAACATTTCAATCTTAGAAGTGTTCGGGCTCTGCTTCTAGCAGCTTTTCAGGAAGAGAGTTCCAAAAACACTCAATATCTGTGGCAAAAGTATGTTGCTTCATCTTTGTTTTAAAAGGACAATCTCTTAGTTTTAAACAATGACTTACCACAGATTCTCCCACAAGAGGAAACATCTTCTTCACACCTGCACTGTCAAGATCCTTCGGGATTTTACATGTTTTGTTATTACATGTCAGAAACATGGACACTGTTAACTTTTAATTCCAAAGCATTCTTAAAAATAATGTTGTTAACTACAAAAATAAATACTGTAGCGATAAATTCAGTTGCTATCTGTCCAAATCCTGGATGGGACCAATGAAACATTTCACATGTAGTGTGTCAGCAAAATTTCAAGCAGATAGAGATATGTAACAGTAAGAGACAAAGTAGGGACTGACTATTTCCTGCTCTCAGCGGGGAGCCCACCTCTTGGAGAATTTTTGTGTTGTATTCTTCCAGAAGTATACAAAAGATTTTTTTTAAATAACTGTAGCTATGGCCCATGTATGTTAGTAACCTGGCATCTTGGTCTGTGGATTAAAGTGCAAATTGTCCAGAGGTTTGAGAACAGACATTGTAATACCCCTGCACTGCAGACAGAAGAAAGAGAAATGATTCTGTTTCAAAATGGCAATTAGCTATTTTTGAAAGGAATCATAACCTACAAGCAAAGAATCTCAAATTCAACTGTACAACTACAAATATTAATGCTACTGCTAAATTCATTAGAACTTAAGAATGTGTGAAATAGGAGCAGGAGCAGGCTATCGGGCCCTTCAAGCCCATTCCACCATTCATCTTCTCATGGCCTTGGCTCCAATTACCCACCTCTCACCACAACCCTTAATTCCTTTGCTGTTCAAAAAATTATCCATCTTAGCTTTAAAAACATTCAATAAGGAAGCCTCAACTAATTCACTGGGTGGGGAATTCCACAGATTTTGCAACATTCAATTACTGGCTCTTCACAAACAATTCAAAGACTATTCAAAGACCCTCTGATGAAGGGTCTAGGTCCAAAATGTCAGCTTTTGTGCTCCTGAGATGCTGCTTGGCCTGCTGTGTTCATCCAGCTTCACACTTTCTTATCTTGGATTCTCCAGCATCTGCAGTTCCCATTATCAAAAACCTATTCTTACATTGTTTTTAAACTTTAATCTTTAGAGTAAGCTCTCATTTCATATCTATACTCTGTGTTGTATTATTCGTTCTTCTCTTGTTTAGCACTAAATAAATGCACTCATTCTCTTAATTCAAGAAAGGCCAGTTAAATTGGTTCTTTTGAAAGCACAAGTTCATTTAAGCCTTTGAGAAAGATATCCAAGAAAATGGATTCTTTCAAAAGACTCCTGGTTGTGACTAACTAGTGGGATGGATAAGTAGCCACAGGAAGCCAGTTCACAGTTACTCAACCATGAGCTTATCAGTTTGAGATATTCTATGTGGAATCATGCAAATTGGAAAACCTCTTCCATAGACAGGTCCTAACAGTTTTACTCAAGCTGCCACTTACTCTTCTCCACCGTACATGATCTTAGCATGTCCAACTTTTCTTTATAATACAACACACTCATTCCAGATGTTTGTCTGGTAAACATTCTAGAACCACTTCCAATGTACGTACGTCCTTCGTTAAAAGTGTGACCAATGCAATACACAGTGTTCTAGATGCTGTCTTATCAGTGTCTTGTATAATTGAAGCATAACCTCCACAATTCTATATTCAATTCCTCTAGTAATAAATAAGAACATTGTATTGGCTTTCTTAATTACTTATGACCTGCATTCTAGCCTTTTGCAGCTTGTGCTCTAGGATGCCCAGGTCTCTCTGCATCTCAGGGTTCTATAATCTCTCAGCATTTAGATAAAATGTTTTTTTTCACTCTTTCTGTCAAAGTGGACAATCTTACATTTTCTCACGTTATACTTCATTGTCACACCAGGACATCAACAATTGTCAACACAAGCCTCCAACGAATTGCTTAATCCACTTCTCTGGTCATTGTGGTTCTCCTAATTTGTTCATTCTTTTCCATTTCCTGATTTAAAGCTGCTTCTGGAATGTTTGTTATATCCTCTGTAGTGAAGATGGATGCAAAGTAATGTTCAATTCATGCCCCAGTTTATTATTCCTTGCCAATTTTCCAGGCTTTCCATAGGACTAACACTCACTTTATTAACTCTTAAAAATGCTGATAGAAACTATAACCGTTTGTTTTTATTTTTCTGGCTAGCCTTTACTCACACTCCAATTTTTTCAAGCCTTCTCATTTTTTAATGTCTGCTGTTTCTTATATTCCATCTAATCTTCTGAAATCTGTATAACAATATGTTTGTTCTTTAAGTTATTGATTGCCTGTAACCTTTCTCATTAACCACAGATTCTGGGTGCACTCTTTGAAGTTTTTCTTACTCATGGAATGTATCTATTCTCTTTTTCTGGAATGTCCCCTTAAATTTCTGCCACTGTATTTTTCGTTGTCCAATCTTTCAACGTAATTTGCCTGTTCTGTTTAGTTAACTCAGCTTTTAGGTCCTTATAGTTTTCCATGCAAGCTTTTACTAATAGTCTCAGGTCCCCTTCTCTCCCTCTAAACTGAACATTCAAAGCAAGCATTCCCTGTTCACTAGGATCTAGGGAAACCTTAACCACAAGGTCACTGATTAAGCTTATCTCATTGCATAATGGCTAGGTTTAGTTTTAACCTGCTACTTCATTGGTTCCAGAACATGCTGTTCCAAAACATTATTCAGAAATCATTCCATGAACTCATCTTCAAGACCACCTTTGTCCATTTGACTTTTCCAGTCTGTATATAAATTGAAATCTCACATTGCAATTGTCATGCCTTACTGACAAGACACCATTTTTTTTTTCTCTTTTCTGCTCCCTGGTTACTTTTGAGGGTCTGTACACTGTTCCTAGAAGTTAGTTCTTGCCTTTATCATTTCTCATGTATACCCAAACTAGTTTTGCAACCTTGATTTCTGAATTTAGATCATCTCTCTCTTTTAGGCTAATACCAGAACTAAAAACAGAGCAATCCCTCTCACCTTTTTCTAATTTCCCATCCTTCTTAAATGTCCTGACCCCTTCAATATTTACCTTTCAATTCATCTTACTTTTTGCGCCAAGCTGCATTATTACCATTTCAATTTCAGATTACACAATGATATTTAATACATATAATGATGAGGAAAATGTTAACTAAGTTATGCTATTAACATTTTATATCATTTATATAGATGGTTCATGTATTGAATGAGCTGCCAGAGGATGTTGTGGAGGCTGGTACAATCACAACATTTAAAAGACATCTGTATGGATATACGAAGAGGAAGGGTTGAGAGGGATATGGGCCAATTACTAGCAAATGGGACAAGTGTAATTTAGGATATCTGGTCAGCAAGGAGGCATTGGACCAAAGGGTCGGTTTCCATGCCGTACAACTGTATGACTATTTTTATCATACGTGTTCCTTGGAATAAATATTTGCTTTGTTATTCATTCACATGAATGCTGTATTGCCACAGTACATTTCACACTCTTGAGTGGAAAATACAATTCTTGAGAAGCAGGGATGGTCTATTACCATCTAGCAACACCATACAGATAGGTAAAAACAATGAAGTAGTACCTTCTTCTTAACAACTTGCAAACGTCCGGGTCTACTACCTCAATCAATGTTGCAACCCTTAGAAAAGATGAATGTCTTCTAAAATCACAAAGGATGTCCATTCAACTGAAACATGACTGAAACAAGTTCAAGCTTTTATTGCTTTCCACTTGTTCCCAGGTCAGATAGTATATAAAGAAAATTTTAACTAAGCAAAGTGCTTGTGGTATTTTTCTCAAATGATTGCTGTATAATCATTTGTTGGTGTCTCCACTAATCAGTCAACTTTTGATTGCTAATGAAATCCTACTTTGGAAACCAACTTAATTTGTTGGAGATCAATGAATCGAATAAGAACGTAAATCCTGATTTTTGGCCTTAGTTATGTTAATTTGGGATATAATTACAACTGGAGGATGCAGACTTTTCACAAGTTCCATGGTCAGTTTAATGCATCTAATTATCATGAGCTCCCTCAAAACATTGGACTTAAACAGTAGCAATGAAAGGTTGTGTAAACAAATTGACAGAATAGGAAAGAAAAACTTAGTCCCTTTAAATGTACATTCTTGTGATATTGTAGGCAATGACAGGATAATGACAAAGCTGAGACATAGGACCATAGGAAATAGGAACACAAATTAGCCATCCAGACCCACAAGCCTACTTCACGATTCGACAGAACGTAGTTGATTCGACGCTCCTGGCTTCCACTGGATGAGGAGAGGGTTCTGGAATAAATAGGGAAAATTGTGATCAGAGATAATGGGGACTGCAGATGCTGGAGAATCCAAGATAACAAAATGTGAAGCTGGATGAACATAACAAGTCTAGGCCCGAAACGTCAGTTTTTGTGCTCCTGAGTTGCTGCTTGGCCTGCTGTGTTCATCCAGCTCCACACTTTGTTATCTTACATTGAACAGCTTTCCCAGTTTTCCCTCCACCAATCACACCAATTTTTTCTGCTTGTGTCTCTCTGTATATGAACATGGGAACTTTAGCAAGGAGTTTGTGCCATAATATTGTACAGAAAAAGTTCATAGTTGTTTACCTCTGGTTTGAATCTATATTTAGGAAATAAATAATAGCTTTTGTCAAGTTCAGAAACCTAGTCTGTGTTTACTGTTAGCTTGGGTCTATCAGACAGGCAAATTGAGGACCTTGTGTACTTGGATAAAATTTTTAACCATTGTGACAACTTGGAAATTGTGGGGCTTGGTTTCCAGTCCACTACCAGGTGAGGGGTGATTGACCCCATCATGAAGCAATACACTACTGTCAGAGGGCCGGTTGCTCAGAATCAAGGCTGACTCTCTCTAAATGTGGCTCATGACATTTACACGAAACATATAGATGGATGGAGAACATTTACAGCACTGTCTCCACTTCCACAAAGACCATAATGCAACATACCATAGTAGTCCTGAAGATGTAGTATCAATATCTGAACTACTTTGGTGCTGTCTTCCAATATAGCCCAGAGATGATGTCCCACAACATTGTGGCAAGCTGTGCCTCTTGAGAAAGGTGGGATGTCCTGGGTGCAGACAAAATGGAGGAGGAAGTGAAATCCTCAGAAAATGAAGATGAGGATCAGGATGTTACCCAGCAGGGACTGTTATTAAAGGCAGACCAGACCATGTTTTGGGAAGGCTGAGAGTCCTGGGACAATGTACTGCCAGCCTCTTACAGCACTGACTGACCTGGGGTTCAGATTTAATTTGATTGCTTGTGCTGCTAACTTGTTCATCTGGCAGGCAGTCCTGATTAGTGTAAAGGACATCTCTAATTTGTTGGCTTCCTGTCTTTCTCTGTATATCTTACAGTTAAACAAATACATTAACCATGTTAATGTGCAAATTAGATTTTCAGTTGAACCAATGTTAAAATAAGAATGCCCTACGTAACCATCAGAGAAAATGTAGCCGTGGGTTAGTGCACCCACTTTGAATGTTGATAAAGTTGTTTAGTTCTGAAAAGTTCTGAGAGGATGTGCCATGAGTTAAATGTAATCCATTCCCTCATGAGAGCTACAAAGTTGACACAAATCTTGAGATCTTGAGAAAGCCCCTTGTGATCCTTTTATCATCTCTATCACTTAAATCTGAAGCTCTAACATTAACTTAAGATGCTCAAACATCCTCTATGACTGCACTGAACCTACGAGAGATAGCGCTTTATGCAGCTTTTCTCTGCAGACTGCTGAATTATGAAGGAGTGTAGATGTTTGAGCTGCCATTGAACAGCTCCCAGAAATCATTGTCACTGTCCTCCCTTGCAAAGCTCCAACCTTGGAAGAACACGTTCCCATGTGTGGAATCACCAGTGTGGAAAGATGTATGCAGGCCAGCCCATGACACTTATCCTGTATATTGCTTTTAGCCTCAGTGTCCTCCACATTAATGTTCAATGTTTTGGTTGCAATCCTCAAAGTTAAGGTTCAAGGATTTGTGATATATGTGGCTCTCCGCTGGCCAAGATTCAGTTGCGTGTGAGAAATAAGTGATGATTGCTGACAGCAGCATTTTACATCCTTGGATATATGAAGGGGCTCCTTATTGTTTGCATGGGGTAAACTTAACCAAATTATGCAGCAACAACTGTGATGCAACAGTGTAAATAAAGAAATGCTGAAAAATAAATTATGACCTATTTGCAATGATGCAACAACACACGTGCCACCTCTAAGCTTTCGGTGTATTTTCTTCTTCTCCTTCCTACGATTTCTAGATGTAGATGCAACTTACACAACTCGGGTGGAATGGGCCTGCTCTGTGATTGGTCCTGTTGACATGATAGATTTGGAATACCACTGCTTCCTGTGCTATGGTCTTGAGGGGTCAAGGCCTGCTGAAACTCCCCTGCTCAGAGTCTGCTTGGCTTTTACTGCTGTAAAACTCAAGATCACAGGCAGCTGAAAGACTTCTCTATCTTTTGTTCCAGCCCATGAGTGCCAGTTGCATATGTCCCCACTGTTCCTGCAGTGGCTCTGCAAGTTGAGCATTTCACCTGAGTTTGAAACCTGTTGGACATTTTCTGCCTAGAGGTGAGTGGGTGACTGAACTCTGGCATTCTCAGAAGGAAGTAAAGCTCATTCCTCACTTTGCTGAGAAACATCTCAAAGCAATAGTGCGTAAGTAATGGAGAGAGGCCAAGTCTGCTTTCCTGCAGATTACAACAAGAGGCCACTCCACCAGGCCCCCTCTGGCATTCAGAGAATCCCTAAATCTTCTTCTTCCATTGGTTATTGAGACATTTTTGGTGATGCACTTACTGGGCTGTGAGGCCTTTAATTTAATCTCGATAGAATCCTCACCCAGGGAGAAGTCTCTGTGCTGGTGGAGTGTCCAGTTAAGTGTCTTGCCAGTGCCTCCTCAGGGGTTCCTTGCCAGTGCTGTTGCTATTGTTTTGCAATTCTTAAGGGAAAGAATCATTCTCTGAAGATGGATAAAAGCCTGTGTAGAGCAGAATGAGATCACACTGGTTGTAATCAGAGAAGAGGATAGCACAACCGAGCTATTGGGTCAGTTGCCCATTATGTCTCTCTATCTATATGAGTGGTCCTAGTCTTCACTGACTGTGTCTACTATCTTTTCCTCTTAGGGCGTGAGAAGCCCAATACCTGACTAATCCCCTTGCCACCCTCCCAACGAGTCACCAACACCACTACCGACCCCTAACCCGAACTGTCTTGGACTTTCAGTGTGGTTGTGGGCCAGTTTTTCGACCAAGCGATGGACGTGAATGCAAGCACAGATTTAATGATCATGCATGATCAATGAGTGAGTGGGAAGCACAGAATGCAAGAATAGTTAATAGTTGTACAGGATGTGGTGTGAATATAATGCATTTGAAAATTAGTTTTGTGGTCCACAGCCCTTGAGGAGATGCAGTGCTGTTGCAGAGTTAGAGTGAATGTTTACCCTATGACTGTGCAGTAGCAAAGGATAGGTGGTACCATGGGCCCATGTGAAACAGAGGAGATAATTGATTTCCTTTCTGCACTGCCAGACATTCCTTTTCACAATGGAGACAATACTGATACTTGTTACTATTCCTGCAGAGGGTCTGGTGGGGTGGCCTTTGTTGTAATCTGGAGGAAAGTGGGCTTTGCCTCTCTCCATTACCTATGCACCATTGCCTTGAGATGTTTCTCAGCGAAGTGAAGAATGAGCTTAATTTTCTTCTGTGCTGTCCGCTCAGAATTTAGAAACTTGAGCGATAGAAGGGTGAGAGATAGATTGTGGTTTTCAACATCTGAAGTGGTGCCTATCTGGGATTTAAATAAGGTGCCAGAGCCTTGGAACCTAGGAGATCCTGACAATGGTGGCCACTTCCATCTCACCTGCCACATGATTCACTGAGCATGCACCCAACATCTCATTTGCTTAAATAATAGGATAAGAAGCACATAATTGTGTGGGACATCTTACCCAAACCATGGCTGAAAGAATGCCATGAAGCTCACTTGCCACCATTCTTTAACTTCAATTAGGAAAATCATGGCGAACATGACGCTGAAGATGCATGTGTTTCTATCAGGCATTTGGAGTCAAAGAGTCGCATTGACGTGTAGCGTGGAAACAGGCCCTTCAGTCCAATTCATCCATGCTGATCCATTATCCCAAAATTAACCTAGTCCCATTTGCCAGCATTTGGCCTATATCGCTGTACATCCCTCCTATTCATGTACTCATCCAGCTGCCTTTTAAATGTTGTAATTGTGCCAGTCTCCACTGCTTCCTCTAACAGCTCATTCCATACATGCACACCCTCTGCTTGAAAAAGTTGTCTCCTTGGACCCTTTTAAATCTTCAGTCTCTCAGCTTAAACTTATGTTGTCTAGTTTTGGATTTCCCCATCCTGAAGAAAAGACTTTGACTATTCATCCTATCCATGCCCATTGTGATTTTATGCCCCTCTATAAGGTCACCCATCAGCCTCCGACGATCCATGGAAAACAGCCCCAGCCCATTGAGCCTCTCCCTATAGCTCAAATCCTCCAACCCTGGCAACATTCCTTTTCTGAACAGCTTCAAGTTTCATAACATCCTTCCAATAGCAGGGAGACAAGAATTGAACACAATATCCCGAAAGATGCTGGATAAGAAATTAACTAAAAAAAAAGGAAACTAAGAGCAATTTTATTAAAGGAATTAGAGATTCAGTAAGAGACATGGAGGAGGAAGGAAAGATAAAGAGAAAGTATTTTGCTATTGTCCAGGGACCTATAGTAAAGCCTCACATATTCCCTGTATGTGTATATATATAGAATATATATCAATGGTTTGAATGAAGGAATAAGCAGGCATTTGTTTTATCAATGACATTAAGTTGAGAGACAAAGCAAATTGTATAAATGTACACAGGAAATCAGAAAGACATTTGAATTGAAAGTGAATGAGCAAAACTGCTCCCATAATTTCTTTGTGATGAAGTCTAAGATCATCTGTTTCGGGTTCAAGGAGCATAATTTAGAATATTGTCTTTAGAAGGCAAGAACTGTCGATAGATATAAAAAAGTGAATCAAAAGAAGTATGGGCTTTATCTCAACACTCCTGCAAAATTTCCTTTCATGTCTTTCTCTAATTTCTAATGAAATTTAGTTTTATCACCAGCTTCTCAAGCAGAATATTTCACAGCTGTGTAAAATATTGTCTCCAAATTTCACTTCTATTTTGCCAATCACTTTAAGTCTGTGCCACCTATAGTCCTAAAACCCTATAATCTGCCATCCTAACCATCTGTAACCCTGTAATCCTTACTATTGTGTATTAACCACATGATGATTTGAAATCCTTCCGTCAAATCTCCTCTCTGACTTCTTTGTTTTAAGGGTAACACCAGATTCTTCAGTCTATCTACATAAATGTGTCCCCAATCTCTGTAATATTTTGATAATACTATTAATGTTGTGGGAATTTGCAAGAACATTTTAATCTTAACTACGTTTTAAAATAATTGTGTTTGAGTATCAGCTCACAAGATATTTAACAGTTCAGGCAATGACTTGAGGGAACCTTTCCATGGCAACTTTTCTTTAAGGTTCTTTAAAAGGCGCTAAAGAGCCTCCAACAATGTGGGGAAATCTAACACCATCCTGGATGTTTTAACTCACTTGACAGACATCCCATTCAGTGCCTTAACTATTTACTCCGTTCACTATAGATGCACTATAGTGTAAAGGAGTGCAGATGATTAAATCTCATCAAGCATTAACTATAATTGCCTAAGATGTCATGGTAGGAAGGGACACATACTCATGATCTGAGGCTCTCATAGAAAATTTCCAGACAGAAGAGATGGTAAGGTACTGGTATCGTAACTTTTAAGTATATCACAATGAAGTTGGATTGTTTTTCAGCAACCAGTCTTCAAGAGGCATTGAAATAAAAGAATTCCTCAAAAAAGGCAACAGTAAATAAAAGATCGCAACAGAAAAAATTCTACCTCTACCAGAGTGCTCCAAGAGAGTTGTGAGTTTCAACCAGGCTGAAGAATGGCCTAAGTGATACAGAAGATTCACTTGATTTTGTACTTAGCTGTCTCATACTGAATGTGACTGTGAGCATGTAGATGATGGGTAAGATGGCATCCAAGTTTCCCTGAGGATTGATGAGGATCAAACCATATAAACCAATGTTATTAACACATTAAAGACATTTTTCAGTGAAGATACTGTAAAAAATAAGTTGAAAATATAGGAGCCCCAAGATCCTGCTGGGGCACAAAATCAAATAAATACTGGATCAGCACTTTCAGTTCTTTCAGATGCTGAAAGATGGTTCTGCAAGAGAGTTCATTCTGAAGAAAAGCTACAGGAAGAACTAAGGTGAAGGCTCTTGGAAAACTACTTTAAAATAGATAAAGTAAATACTGAGGTATTGTACATAATTTAAGATCAGAGTTCTTCACTCATAAGCAGAAAGTCAAGTATGGAATCAAACCTAATTCACACAATAGAAGAAATAAAGAATAGTGAAGGTCAACCTAGAGGTTTCAGGCTAACATTTCCATTTTAAGAGATTTGGAAAGCCCAAAACAGCATATTGCACAACAACAAGCCCGGAGGTGGAACCAATATACTCATGGACATCCAGAATACTTATGCTCCCTCTACTTCCAAAGGTAAAAATAAAATTGGCTCCACTTTAACTCAATTCACTCCTAGAGTGTCAATAACTTGTGGGCAGTTCCAGTTCTGAAGCTAAACTGCTCCTTAAGAATATATCTGACAGAGCATAAATCTGTGGAAAAAGAAGTCCTTTAAATGCTATCAGTTAATGGAAGTTTAGCAAAGTTAGGGAAGAGTTCAATATTCTGCAGATTGAATGCAAACAGCAGATTCTGGAAAGCTTTAAGTTAAAAGGTTTTTGCTAAAAGATGTAAACATCTTTTTAAAAATTGCTTTGTAACAAAGTATTTACCAGGCCTATGTATATTAGTTTATATGGTTATTTTGAGCTTTAACTTGCTTTTCTGGAGTTTTTCTGGAGTCACTCATGTTCCCTTTCATTAAAAATCATTGTTAGGTTTGGGAAAATACTTAGATTTGTCATTTGAAACACATTGAATGATAGTTAATCACTGGGAGATGATATATTCCAAACAAAGCATAAATTGTTCTACTGGTGATACGTTAACTTGGTAAATGTCTGCATAGTTGGTGAGCTAAGGGGGACAAACTGTTACACATTAATTGAGCACTTCTTGAATTCTTAGAACTGAAACTTATTATACCTGGCGCAGCATATTTAAAATCCTAATGTTGAGAGAGCTCTTTAGTTTTATAATCAGGAAACAGTGCTTAAAAACAGTGTTTAAAGGAACTGTGGAATGACAATGTCAATTCTTTCTATCAAGGCACAGTGGAAATATCTTCACAGCAAAATCAGTCCAAGAAAAGTGCAGAGAGTAGCTACAATATCTGCACATGGCTTCTTCATTCTGTCAAAGGCTTTCCTCAGTGAGCTGAGAGAAATAACAGAGCATCCTCCTCACATTTTGGCATCTGCAGTCATTCATCCCTATCCTCCATTTACTGCATGATGACATGAAAGCTGTCAACTTTACCAATAGATCCACCACAAACCCAATACATGGGCAAATCGCTGTCAAGCAAGGCATGTCATTGGACCAATGCTCTTCTCCATCTTCCTTGCCACAACACTCAATGCCATATCCATGAAGTAGAACTTTTCTTCAGGATGCGCTGGAACTGTTCAACTTGGATCAGCTCCAGTCCCCTAACAAGACCACACCAACCTCTATCATTGAGGTGTAGCTCAGGACATGCATGCATGCACACTCAGGTTCCTGAGTTCAAACTATCATCTAACTCAAACGGAAAACTGCAGACACTAGAAATCTGATGCAAAAACATAAATTTCTGGAGAAACCAAAGAGTCTGAAGAAGGGTCACTGAACTGGAAACATCAGTTCTCTTTTCTCTCTACTGATGCTGCCAGACCTGCTGAGTTTCAAACCATCGTCAATGTATTCATGGAGACATATGACAGAATAGACCTTAGGCTAAACGTCTGGAGATCAAAGATCATTTACCCAGCCTGTTCCCATCACGCAACACTAACCCTATAAGAATCAAAATCTGCAGCTAGCTCCTAGATAATGTAAATCTATTCTTATACCTCACAAGCTGCTCCCTTTCAATGAGGCAGACACGAATAATGAAATGTGACATATTGACATCACTTCCAGATGACAGTGTTGATAACACAGGATCTCAAATCAAGTGCCAAACTCATTGACTTTAAAGCAACATTGTTATTGCTTCCCTATCTTGACCCCTTGTATCAATTATTTCAATGTTATACTGTAGACATCTTAAATCCACAGAGAAATCTCTCCAGTAAAAGCTCTGCAAAATTCTGAAAACCTACTAGTAGGATCTATGCTCCATTTTTAGCATACTCTTTTAGGTCAAAGTCTCCAGTATTGAAGCACTGAATGAAAGAAAGAAAGAAAGAAAGACAGAAAGAAAGAAAGACAAAAAGAAAGAAAGAAAGAAAGAAAGGAAGAAAGAAAGAAAGAAAGATGATTTACTGACATGGAATACTCCCCACGTGCCTGGATGAGTATTGGCCAACAACACTCAAGAAGATTGGCACCATTCAGCACAAAGCAGCCCGCTTGGTAAGCATTACATCCATTAGCATCTACTTCCTGCATCAGCAACATCAGTAACAGCAGTGTATACCATCTAAGATGCAGCGCAGATATTCACCAAAGATCCTCAGACAGCACCTTCCAAACCCACAACCACTTCCATCTAGAAGGACAAAGGCAGAGGACATATGAGAACACCACCACTTTCAAGTTCCCCTTCAAGCCACTCAGCATCCTGACTTGAAAATATATCATTGTTCCTTCACTGTCATTGGGTCCAAATCCTGGAATTCAGTACCTAATGGCATCATGGGTAAACCCACAGCAGGTAGACTGCATTGGTTCATGAAAGCAGCTCTCCTTCACCTTCTCAAGGGCAACTAAGAATGGGAAAGAAATGCTGGCCAGCCAGCAACACCTACATCCCACAAAAAATGAATAAATAAAACAATGAACAACATAGTAAAATACAGTGAGAAGTTTCAACTGTTGGTACAATTCAGCACCATTCAAATACTTCAAGAATAAAAAGACAAAGCTGAAAGAAAGTCCATCTTCTTTCAGCTGCCTCTGCCATAAGTCTCAAGTCCTGAGCTGGTTGACCAATTACACCCTTCCTATAACCTGTCCCAGACCCAACAATGTCAGAGTTACCACTCTTCAGCTACCATCTCTTTGTCTCTGGGCCCACCTCACAGATGGGCCACCAATTCCAGGTCCTATGCCCCATAACCAGAAGTCCTCAGCACTGCCGTCACTACTGCCTCGCCAACAACCAGGAAATCCCAACTCCAGGCCTACAACAAGCAGGAGATGCCACTGCCAACGCTGCCACACTGATACACAGGAGGTCCTGTTCCAGGCCCACCAGAACCAGGAGTCCCTAGCTCTGCTGAAGTCGCTGCTTCGCTAATGTCTAAAGCGTCTGATCTTTTACTATATCAGGTCAAAGCCTGTTATATACAAATATAAAATTCAATCCAAATTTCAACATCTCCAATTTATTGTTTCCTTAATAAAGCTATTTTGCTTTATCCATTGCTTTCACAGAAGTTTCTGTCGGTGGGGTTAGATGAATTAAGGTGAAAGGAAGCTTGAGTGGATCTTCAACACTGGCACAGACCAATTAAGTCAAAATGTCTGTTTCTCTTCTGTAGATTCTATTTAATTCCATGTAATTCTACCCAGTTGGTTCTGCTATTCCTTGATGCAGTAGACAAGGATTACTGAGCCACTGCCAAATTGCTTGGAAGAGATTTATAAGGGTTGTTCAAGTTGGCGCAGGCCCTCCCACTTGTTTTTTTGCGAGCGTTGCTTCAGCCAAATGGGTCAACGGATAACAGGCCTACATGATGTGGCAAGTTATGGTTTTAGATACAAAAAGCTGCCATAATTTAGAAATCACTGCTAGCATAAAGACACATTCCAGCGGTAATTGAGGAAATGTGGTGGTAATTTCAGGAGGCTGGCACAGAACATGTTTCTCATTTCAGTGCACACATTATTAGTTGGCTCTGCAAATTTGTGTTTCAAATTGTTCTGTGCATGCTTGGAGTTAATTGAGGTCGCTAATGCCATATAAATGTTACCAGGTGAGAATGTTTGGACATATTGGGGGAGCATGTTAAATGCACTGTAATTCTTCTTTATCACCTTGTTAATGCTCCTTATGAAGTCAAAGTGGGGAAAAAGCAGGAGATTGATAATAGTTAATGATGCTCAGAGTTCTGAGGATGGGTCACCGGACTCAAAAGGTTAACTCTGTTTTCTCGTTCACAGATGCTGCCAAACCTGTTGAGCTTTTTCAACAACTTTGTTTATGTTCCAGATTTACAGCATCTGCAGTTTCTTTGTTTTTTTTTAAATTATGCTCATTTGATGGGTTGGTACAGATGATGGGATGACTAGCCCCCTTCTAAAATTCAACACTTGCGATTCCCTGAACACTGAGCGGTTCAGTAGCTTGGATTCAGCAAGAAACACTCTGGTTTATAGTTTATTTTGAATAATGTAGTTCTGTCTGCTCAGCAGAGTGGGGTTTGTATTCAATACTTCCTTAGCATTCAGCATAACTCAGAAAGATCATTAGGAGCAAAAATGGGTTCGCAGTGATATAAAGGCATCTTGTTCATACAAGCTTCAGTATTTCACCTCAGTTGTACCCACTCAAGCACTGCTACGTGGATTGTATTGAAGAGTAGTATCTTAGCGAGACCATAACTGAGCTATCATGTCTCGTGAATTCTCTACTGTCAGCTGTCGATCAGTGGTTGCACTGTCAAAAGATTGTGGGTTTAAATCCTGTACTGGAGGGTCATATATAGATATATCTAAAATAAATCAAATAAGTTCTATTCTGCCAACACTCAGGTGATCTGTGACTACTGAAAAAAAAATCAATGTGCAACCTCCCTGTCGGCTCTGTTTATTCTGCGCCAGTTTTTCATGCCAGCATTATGTAAAAGCAATAGAATGACAGGATAGTTTCTGAAAGATCCAGGTTATCCTCTTCATCCCTAGCCAGTGGCAATGTTGCCAAAATCATGAGGAGAACCACACAATTTCATCTAATTACAAGTTACCTTGAAGGACGCAGTAGAAAGGAGGAAGTGACTCCTGAAATGTGAATACATCGAAATAATGAACATCACAAGGTATATGTAGCCATTGCAACACTATCTTTCCTCATTCTGAACTTCAAAATTCTATAATAATTTTAATGTATGAAATTCAGTTTACTTTTCCAATGATATTTCAGAATTTTAGCGACATCTTAATTGTATAACATGAATGATTATAAGAAATAGCACTTCTTCCTTTCTGCTGTCTGACCCAATTAGTCGGAGACGATCCTAGCCTGGTTTAAAAATAAGACAGGAGGTTTCACTGGTGTACAAATATAGGAGTCTGAAGCTTTAGCTTGAGAGCGAGAGCTGAAGTCTAGGGTTTTATTAAGTGAGGCAATGTGGTACTGAGAAGTATCGAATCATAGAGAATAGGAGGAGGAGTAGCCATTCAGCACTTGGAATTTGTTCTACCATTCAATATGCGCACGGCTGATCACCCAACTCAGTGCCTTGTTTCTGCTTTCTCCCCATACTTTTAGAACATAGAACAATACAGCGCAGAACAGGCCCTTCGGCCCTCGATGTTGCGCCGGCCTGTGAACTAATCTAAGCCCATCCACCTACACCATCCCATCATCATCCATCTGCTTAGCCAACGACTGTTTAAATGCCCCTAATGTGGCTGAGTTAACTACATTGGCAGGCAGGGCATTCCACGCCCTTACAACTCTCTGAGTTTTGATCCCAGTAGCCTTAAGAACTATATCTAACCCCAATTAATAACTCAGGAAACCAACTGAAAAGGAACATCATTTATTTTTGTTTAGCCTATTTTTTGAATCAGCCTATTCAGAGATGTTATAACACACCTCTGGAGCATTTGGGACTTGAACCTAAGCCTCTCAGTCCAGGTGTATGGATACAACTACTGCAGCACAACAGGGCCTTCTTCTGGGTCTGTTTTTTTATTTATTTAACCTAGTTTTCTTATTAACCAATTTTGAGATGTTATTACACAAATTCAAAACAGATGGTATTTGAACCCAGGCCTCCCAGTTCAAGAGTAGTATGCTATAACTGCACTACAAGAGAGCCCTCTGTGTCTACTTGTTTTATAGGGCTCAGGTGATGAGTTCTAGCAGGTCACTCTCTGTTACCAAGGAAACTCATTTTCAAAGAGCTCCATGAGGAGATTACGTAGCGATTGCCATGGGCCTTGTCAGGGTTATCACACTCCTCATTGAAAATATTCAGTGTTTGGGCCTCAACAACTTCCAATAACATAGAATTTGAATACTCACCACATTCCGAGTGAAGATATTTTACTTCATTTCAGCTCTAAATGATTTACCACATGACCTCAGATCTTGACTCCCTCATCAGCAGGAACATACTTCCGGCATTTTACCTGTCCACTCCTGTTAACATAAGTTCCTCTAAGATACGCCCTCATTCATCTAAACACCAGAAAATATAGTCCCAACCAGTCCAATCTCTCTTTATATGTCAGTCTGCTTTCCTATAATTCAGAGTTAGTAGGAACTGCAGATGCTGGAGTATCTGAGATTACAAGGTGTAGAGCTCGATGAACACAGCAGGCCAAGCAGCACCAGAGGAGCAGAGCTCTACACTTTGTTATCTCCTTTAAATCAGCCTGGTTAACCTTTGTTATACTCCCACCTGGACACCCAGGTCTACATGCATCTCCCCTTTTCCCAATATATCATCATTCACAGGATAATCTGCCTTTCTGTTTTTGCTGCCAAAATCTCACATTTACTCTGATAACAAGGTGTAGAGCTGGATGAACACAGCAGGCCAAGCAGCATCAGAGGAGCTGGAAGGCTGACGTTTCAGACCTTGACCCTTTTCCAGAAAATTTACTTACATTATTCTTCATCTGCTATGCACTTGCTCACACTCTCAACTTGCACAAATCACACTGAAGCATCTTAATCCACCACCCTTTCTTAGAGATGCCCTACACTGTTGACCTCAAAACCCCCTTCCCTGTCCACTAGCCCTGCTGGTTTAGATGTCTCAATGACCTTAGGCTCACCCCTGGTGTGAAAACCATGATTTTGGCTGGCTCTGTCTATAGTCGCTTGCCGTGGCTAAGACTCCGTGAAGGGCCGCAGGGACTCATAATACCAGTCGGCCAGTGTCTATCGACGTGGGTGGACGCGTGGGACCGACCTGGTGAGTTCCCTGGTTATCTTCCCCGTCCTGGTGGTCCTTGTGAGTGGGTTGATGTTGTGGTTGGTGGTAAATGCCGCTGGTGTCACCCCTTTTGGTGTTTCATGCCTTGGGTTGCCTTCGGTCGCCTCCAGACATCGAGTGGTGGCTCATAGTCAGTTTTCAGTAGTTGGTCTTGCTGTGCTGGTTTCGTGGTGCCCCACTCACAGTGCAGGAGTTTTGCTCTTTTTCTTTCAGTTCCCTTGCCTTTTCTTGCTTCTTTTTCATTTCCCTTTGCTTTTCGTTTTATTGTTGTGCTGGGCTTGGGGTCTCCAGTCATACCACACTGCAGCACCACCTCCCCCCCCCGACATCTCTTACCAAATCTATGAGCTATTGTTCCTCTTCTTGGGGCAGAAAGGGTTTCCTAAGCACTGGAGTAGGTGAGAATTTTTTTTATTAAATGAATGGCTTGGATGGCAATGAAACAGGTTTACATGTAACACAATGGTGTGGAATGTTCAGTAACTTTGTGCCTGAGCACTGATTTGGAATTAAATGAGTTTATACCTGTGTAGGCTCCAAAGAGTTTGAAATTGCTGAGGTTGTTTATTTCCTGCAGACTGGCTTGCATTGTTTTAGCTGAGGCATGATTTTTTTTTTCCTTTAGTTTAGTTAGCTAGCCCTTGTCCCAGACATCTGCCTCGGCTGTCCCAGCTAGCCATTTCCTGGTTCAGTGGAGCCCATGGTTTCTGGAGTCCCAGTGTCTTTAATCCAACATAATATAGCTTCCACAGCTTCTACCTGCAGAGGGTCTTTAAGTCCAGGATACGTCCAACAACTGATGGGGATTTTTGCCCCACCTTACACTGCCAATAAGTTCTCTAACTATGTCAGTACACAACTGCCAACTCAATACTCTTTTATTGTTATATGGTAACATGCTAATCTTTTATGTAAGATCTTCTCAAAGGCCTTCTGAAAGTCCAAGTAAAACACATCCACTGGTTCCCCTTTATTAACTCTGCTACTTACATCCTCAAACTTTTCTAGTTGATTTGTCAAGTATAACTTCCCTTTCATAAATCTGTGATGATTGTAAAATCCTGTTACTGTTTTCCAAATGTTTTGTTATTAAATCTTTTATAATGAGGCTCCAGCATTTTTCCTACTACCATTCTCACATGTTCATAATTCCCTATTTCCTATTTATTTCTTTTTTTGTTGTTTAAATAGAGAGGTTATATCAGGAATCTTCCAATGCATAGGAACTGTTACACAGTTTATAGAATCTTGAAAGATGTCCACCAATGCATCCATTATTCCCAAGGCCACTTCCTTAAGTACTCTGTGAAGTAAATTATCAGGCCCTGGTGTTTTATCAGCCTTTAATGCCATCAATTTGCCCAAAACCGTTTCCGTACTAATACTAGTATCCTTCAGTTTCTCCCTGTCATTGAACCCTATACTTCCCAACATTTTGGGGATATTATCTGTGGTCTTGGGGTTGGTTGGCTCGCCGAGCTGGTTTGTTGTTCAGCAGACGTTTCGTCACCCTGCTGGATAATATCACTGCAGCCTCTGATGAAGTGTCAGTGTTTTCCTGCCTGGTTTTTAAACTCTGGAGTCCAATGAGCTGGATTGCCTTACTTCTGGTTTTCTTTTGTAGTGGAGTGTATATGAGGTCGAGTTCAATGTGTTTATTAATTACTTTCTTTGTGGAGTGCCAGGCTTCTAGGAATTCCAGTGCCTGTCTCTGCTTAGTTCGTCCCAGGATTTTGGTGTTGTCCCAGCCGAATTGGCGGTCCTCCTTATCCATGTGGATTGCGATGAGTGAGTACTGGTTGTGTCTTTTTGTAGCCTGTTGATGTTCATGTGCTCTTGTTGTCAGATTCCTTCCTGTTTGTCCGATGTAGTGTTTCCCACAGTCTCTGCAGGGGATCTTATAGATCAAACCAGCTCAGGGAGCCAACCAAACCCAACACTCATAACCCGAGCTACAAATCTACTCCAAAGCCTTACCTGTGATCTTCTTTGAGAAGAGAGAGAGAAAGAGCTGTTCTAGCCGCTTGCAAAAGAAGAGTGATCCAAGGAAGGGACACAGAGACAGTGTAGAGAGCAGACCTGAAGATTGGTTTGACAATGGCAACTTTATCATTGCCTTTAACCCGAAAGCTGAAGCTAATATCCATTTGTTAGTGCACAGCCTGAAGTTTGGATGGTAAGCTTGAAGGTTTGCATCTCACTCTTTTAATTAGAATTATAGTTTAAACTGGTACCATGCAAGACAAGTATCAGAAAAAACTTATAGCTTAACCAGTTACACTATGCAGTATAACTACAGATAATTGCCACGTAATATTTCTAAACTTGAAACCCAATAAGTTATGTACAATGCAAGACAAATGGCAGGTAGATGATATGTTGCAGCTGTAGCATATGAGACCTGGTGATCACCTGTACAGTAATGGCAAGTACACCCGCAGTCAGTATCTGTAAGATAGCTAATGTTAACAAGATACTTTGTTTCCATAGGCAGGATCATCACGTAGGTGCTATGGTTATGGAGGGACAGAAATGTTTGACATATGTTATCACAGCTGATGGTAATGTTGGACAAATCAGATTCAAGAATGAAACCTGGCTTGATTCATTGAGTTAACAAAGTGTGGAGCTGGATGAACACAGCAGGCCAAGCAGCATCTCAGGAGCACAAAAACTGACGGTTCGGGCCGAGACCCTTCATCAGAGAGGGGGATGGGGAGAGGGTTCTGAAATAAATAGGGAGCGTGGGGGAGGGGGACCGAAGATGGATAGAGGAGAAGATAGGTGGAGAGGAGAGTATAGGTGGGGAGGTGGGGAGGGGATAGGTCAGCCCGGGGTGGACGGACAGGTCAAGGAGGCGGGATGAGGTTAGTAGGTGGGAAATGGAGGTGCGGCTTGAGGTGGGAGGAGGGGATAGGTGAGAGGAAGAACAGGTTAGGGAGGCGGGGATGAGCTGGGCTGGTTTTGGGATACAGTGGGGGGAGGGGAAGAACTGGGCTGGTTTTGGGATGCAGTGGGGGAAGGGGAGATTTTGAAGCTTGTGAAGTCCACATTGATACCATTGGGCTGCAGGGTTCCCAAGCGGAATATGAGTTGCTGTTCCTGCAACCTTCGGGTGGCATCATTGTGGCACTGCAGGAGGCCCATGATGGACATGTTGTCTAAGGAATGGGAGGGAGAGTTAAAATGGTTCACGACTGGGAGGTGCAGTTGTTGGTTGCAAACCGAGCGGGGGTGTTCTGCAAAGCGGTCCCCAAGCCTCCGCTTGGTTTCCCCAATGTAGAGGAAGCCACACCGGGTACAATGGATGCAGTATACCACATTGGCAGATGTGCAGGTGAACATCTACTTAATATGGAAAGTCATCTTGGGGCCTGGAATGGGGGTGAGGGAGGAGGTGTGGGGGCAAGTGTAGCACTTCCTGCAGTTGCAGGGGAAGATGCCGGGTGTGGTGGGGTTGGAGGGGAGTGTGGAGCAGACAAGGGAGTCATGGAGAGAGTGGTCTCTCCAGAAGGCAGACAAGGGTGGGGATGGAAATTTGTCTTGGGTGGGGGGGTCGGATTGTAGATGGCCGAAGTGTCGGAGGATGATGCGTTGTATCCAGAAGTTGGTGGGGTGGTATGTGAGGACGAGGGGGATTCTCTCAGGTCGGTTTTTGCGGGGGCAGGGTGTGAGGGATGTGTTGCAGGAAATGCAGGAGATGTGGTCAAGGGTGTTCTCGACTACTGCGGGGGGGAGGTTGTGGTCCTTGAAGAACGCGGCCATCTGGGATGTGCGGAAGTAGAATGCCTCATCGTGGGAGCAGATGTGGCGGAGGCGAAGGAATTCGGAATAGGGGATGGAATATTTGCAGGGGGGGTGGGTGGGAGGTGGTGTATTCTAGGTAGCTGTGGGAGTCAGTGGGCTTGAAATGGACATCAGTTTCTAGCTGGTTGCCTGAGATGGAGACTGAGAGGTCCAGGAAGGTGAGAGATGTATTGGAGATGTCCAGGTGAACTTGAGGTTGGGGGGGAAGTTATTAGTGAAGTGGATGAACTGTTCGAGCTCCTCTTAGGAGCAAGAGGCGCCGCTGATACAGTCATCAATGTAATGGAGGAAGAGATGGGGTTTGGAGCCTGTGTATGTGTGGAAGAGGGACAGTTCCATGCAACCCACATAGAGGCAGGCATAGCTTGGGCCCATACTCAAACAGAAAAGAGAACACTTGCGATGAATTTCTGAGGGTGGATACTAAATGTGCACTTGTCTATCATGCCAAAGTACAGGCAACAAGACCCGATTGGCTGCCAGGATAGGTGTTTAATATGTATTAATAAAACTGGTGCAGAATTATAATTAATTATATATTAATTAGCATTTTTATACTAATCGCATTATACCACAGTCCATAAGACATAGGAGTAGAAGTAAGGCCATTCGGCCCATCACGTTCACTCTGCCATTTAAATCATGGCTGATGGGCATTTCAACTCCACTTCCCTGCACTCTCCCTGTAGCCTTTGATTCCTTCTGAGATCAAGAATTTGTAGATCTCTGCCTTGAAGGCTTCTAACGTCCCTGCCTCCACTGCACTCCGTGGTAATGAATTCCACAAGCCCACCACTCTCTGGCTGAAGAAATGTCGTCTCATTTCAGTTTTAAATTTACCCCCTGTAATTTTAAGGCTGTGCCCACGAGTCCTAGTCTCCCCGCCTGACGGAAACAATTTCCTCACATTCACCCCTTCTAAGCCATACATTATCCTGTAAGATTCTATTAGATCTCCCCTCAACCTTCTAAACTCTAATGAGTACAATCCCAGGATCTTTAGCTGTTCATCATACATTAAACCTACCATTCCAGGGATCATCCGTGTAAATCTCTGCTGGACACACTCCAGGCTAGTATGTCCTTTCTGAGGTGTGGGGCCCAAAATTGGGCACTGTATTCTAAATGGGGCCTAACTGGAGCTTTATAAAGCCTGAGAAGCACATCGCTGCTTTTATATTCCAGTCATTGCCCATTAATACATTATATAGAGTAGAGAACATTGGGATATATTATGCAGATGATGATGAGAGGTATCATAATGTATCACTACATAAAATAGATATAGAATTGAATATAGTAATTACCACTGACATAAATCCAGTGTAGCAGCCCCTTCAGTAGTATGTCCACATTTAATATATTAGACCTAAGGAGTAAGTTGCAGGTTTAATGCAACAGTCAATTGTGCAGTGAAAGCTATATAGGCTGAACAGAAGTGATTAAAGTCACTTATCTCAGAACAGGATGATGTTGCATTAGCGCAGCCCCCAAAAAGAGTATTGACACAGAAACTACTGGTCTACTTCTACAACCAGCCACCTGATGTGTTTCTATGCACAGGTACCAGCAAGATTGGGAAAAGAAGAACTGGTAGATTGGCGGCATGGCAGCTCAGCAGTTAGCACTGCTGGCTCACAGCACCAGGAACCTTATGGTTCTTATGGTCTTATGGGAACCTGTGGGTTCAATTTTACCATTGGAAGACTTTCTATGTGGAGTTTCCACATTCTCCCCGTGTCTGTGAGAGATTCCTCCAGGCTCTTTCGTTTCCTCCAACTGTCAAAAAATGTGCAGGCTAGGTGGATTGGCCACGCTAAATTGCCATAGTGTTGTGGGTAATGTAGATTCAGATGTGTAGATTAGATCGGTGGTAGGGGGATGGGTCTGGGTGGGATGCTCTGAAGGTCAGTGTGGGTTTGTTGGGCTGAAGGGCCTGTTTCCACACTGTAGGGATGCTAAGATCTATGAAATCTACAGGAGAGAAATAATTAACATGCAGGTGAAGGAAGACATTAAGGAAAATTCGGTATACATGTGAGCCAGTTTTCCTATGTAATCTCACTGTTACCTGAGCGTATTACTCATTTTCAAGATGAGGCCCAGCAAGCACACGGCACATACTATACACTTCAGCAACAAGCAAGAGCAATGACTGATGATATTCAGCAAATAAATATCACTAGCTGGGATGACCTGTGGAATTGAGATCAAATGTGTAAATATATACACGGATTAGGATCATCTCACAAGTTTTGGTAATTGTCCACTTGGTATTGATTCAATCCTAAAACTACTTGGTTCACATATCACAAAGACACACAAAAAATGGCAACTTATATTGGATTCAGAGAATTCGGTGTTGTTCATCTCAACTTGTCCTGAGGCTCGGGTGATTATTACAGTTGGAAGATATTTTTAGTACAGTGGTGTTAGGTGGAACACTCATGCGAGCATGGATAGGATGAGCAGCCAAGATCTATTCCCCAAGGTAGGGAGTCCAAATATAGATGGCATAGGTTTAAGGTGAGAGAGGAAATATTTAAAAGAGCAAACTTTTCATGCAGAGGGTGGTGCATGTATGGAACAAACAACCAAAGGAGGTAGTGGATGCTCGCACAATTACAACATTTAAAAGGTATCTGGATGGGTATATGAATAGGAAGGGTTTAGAGAGATAAGGGCCAAATGCTGGCAAATGGGACTAAATTCATTCAGGATATCTGGTCAGCATGGACAAGTTGGACCGAAGGGTCTGTTTCCATGCAGTGCATCTGTACGACTTTATAATGTTGAATTTTGAATCTGGGGCTTGGAGTAGGAACTGTCTGTACAAAAGCAAAGCATTGCAGATGTCGGAAATCTGAAACAAACATAGAAAATGCTGGAGAAATTCAACAGATCAGGCAGCATCTGTGGAGAGAGAAACAAAATTAATGTTTTGAGTTTGGTATAGCTCCTCTTCTGAACTGCAAGATATTTAAAAAGTAATTATTTTTAATACTTAGGTATTCCTTAGTTTAGAAACCATAGAAATGATACAGCACAGAAGGAGGTTATTCAATTCACCTTGTCCATGCTGACCCAAAGACACACAGATGAACTTTCCAATCCCAGCATCCTGCACATGGCACATTGCCCTGCAGCTTATAGCAATTAACATGCTGATCCAGGTTCTTTTTGAAAGAATTTAAGGTCTCTGCCTCCACCACCAACTCAGACAGTGAATTTCAGATACCCACCACTCTCTGTATAAGAGAAGACTTTTCCTCACATCACCTCTAATCCTTCCATCACTTAGCTTGAATCTATGACCCATGGTTTTGTACTTTCTGCCAAGGGAAACATGTTACTTCTGTTTACTCTATCTTTATCCTTGCAATTTTGTATACATCAATTATGTCACCCCTTGAGTCCTCTCTGTTCCAAGGAATACTGCTCCAGCCTCTCCAACAAAAGCAGAAGTTGCTGGAAAAGCTCAGCAGGTCTGCCAGCATCTGTGAAGAGAAATCAAAGTTAATGCTTCAGGCCCAGTGACCCTTTCTCAGAACAGTTCTTAGAAAGGGTTATTGGACCCAAAATGTTAACTCTGATTTCTCTTCACAGACGCTACCAGACCTGCTGAACTTTTCCAGCAACTTCTGTTTTTGTTTCTGATTTATAATATCCGCAGTTCTTTCATTTTTTTGTTCAGTATCCAACCTCTCCAGCCTCTCCTTGTAGCTACAAGTCTCCAGCCCTGACTTCATTCAAGTAAATCTTCTCTGCACTCTCTCCAAAGCAATAATATCCTCCCTGTAATATAAAGACCAGCATAGCACATATTACTCCAATTGTAGCCTCACCAGTGTCTTATACAGCTTCAATATTATATCCCTACTTTGGTATTGTACCACTGCCAAAGAAATGTAGCATTCCACACGCTTCCTTTACAACCTTATCTACCTATATTGTTACCTTTAGAAACCTGTGTGCTTGCACCAAGATCACTCGCTTCATCTACCTCTCTCACTATGTTCCTATTTATTGTGTATACCCTTTTACTGTTTGACCTCCCTAAATGCATTACCTCACACTAATCAGAGTTAAAATCCATCTGCTATTTTCCCACCCACCCCACATAATTCATGTATATTGCTTTGGATCTTGCAGCTATCCTCTACACCATTCACTGCATGGCCAATTTTTGTATCATGTGCAAATTTCCCAGTTGTCCTCCATCGAGGAAATCCAAATCATTGATGATAAAACAAACAACAAGGAGGCCCAACATCAAGCCCTGCAGAGCACTACTTGAAACAGTTTACTGTTCACTAGGGCAGCTATCGACCATTACCCTTTGTTTCCCATTGCTAAGCTAACTTTACCTCTGGGCTTTTACTTTTTTTGACCAGTCTGTCATGTGGGACTTTGTCAAATGCCTTATTAAAATCCATGGAGACAGTTATCTACTGCACTACTTTCATCAATCGTCCTTGTCACGTCCTCAAAGAATTCAATCAAATTAGTAAGGCATAATCTTGCCTTAAAAAGCCATACTGAATATTCCTGACTAGTCTATGCCTTTCTGAGGTGACAGTTAATCCAATCCCTCAGGACTGATTCTAACAATTCGCCTACCAACAAAGTAAGACTAACTAGCATTTAATTGATTTGGCATTTCTTTTATACTCTTTCTAAACAATGGAACCACATTTGCATTTCTTCAGTCTCTGGCACCCCACCTGTATTGGTGAATTTGGAAAATAATTTTCAGAGCATATGTTATTTTCTGACTGACCTCCTTCAACATATTATCTCGACAAATTGCAGCAATAAAAGTTTATGCTTTGTTAGTAAGATTGGAATTAAACCAGGACAGAATAAAAAGAAAACACCTGTAAAAGACTGCCTCAATATCCTAGCACTGACACCTTTCATATTGATTAGCTTAACACTCAGTTTATGTGCAAAATGCATTTGTATAAATTTCAAATAGTTATGTTTGTCTGTGTTCTACTAAGCAGATGAACTGAAGAAAGGAACTTATCTCAGTGTGAGGTTTTAAATTTAGAGATAAAAATTCCTACCACGAATAAGTCACTGTAGACATAATTTGTGTAATTGTTGGATCAAAACCAGAAGGAAATCATTTTCAAAAATCATTGAGCTTCTAAAAATGTAAAACATAAATGAATAGATTATTTATGTAACTCAATCGTCAAAGTTTCTAATAACTACTTATCATGTATGTCATCTAGTAATCATGAAAATGTCTGAATTTATATCTTTAAGTGTAATTTTCGAAAATCATGGCTTGAAAGTGTGACACAAAAAAAGAATGTTATTAATTAGAGTGAAATGTTGAATAGTTCTACTGGTGATGCAAGCTTCAATTCATTCCTATATTTTAACACTCAATTAACAGGCAACTGGAAAAGGTATGTATTTGTAACTCATCTGCAGTTTTGATTTATTAGTTATATTTTTCCTTCAATCTTAGTCACTTCTGCAATGAGTTATTAAGCTCAGAAATTAAACAATTACATTGTGTAAGGTAAATTTTCCCTAAATTTTTCTTGCTGCTAGTACAATTTACATTCAATTTGAATTTACATATCATTCTGTAGCAGAATAGAATCCTCTTCAAATTTTTTTTTCTTTATCTTCAAACAGTCTACCATAGATTTGGGATAATATACCAAGGTTAAAATAGTTATTTTTAAAGTAATTGATAATTTTCCTGATACAGTTATATGCTTTATTGTCTACAATGCATAGCCACTGGCTAAATTTCAAACATTTCAAATGTTTCTGCAGGCTTTTTACAATATTACAGGAAGTGATTACCTTGTAGTATTATTGCTCGACTATTAATCCAGAGATCCAGATAATGTTCCAGGACATAGCTTTGAACCACGGAATTGCAGATGGTGGAATTTGAATTCAATAAAAATAAATCTGTAGTAAGAATCCAATGATGACTATGAAACCATTGTGGATTGTCAGAAAAAAACCTGCCTGGTTTACTAATGGCCTTTAAGAAGGGAAATCTGCCATTCTTACCTTGTTTGGTCCACATGTGAGCCCAGACCCACGGCAGTGTATTTCACTCTTAACAGCGCTTTGGGTTGAAAAATAAATGCTGGCATAGCCAGAGATACCCATAACTCGTGAAAGATTTTTTCTTAAAATCGTAAGGTAAATGGAGATAAGGAAAGGCCTTTTAACTGCCAGTCATATTCTCTGACCTGAGTAATTGGCAACTGAAAACTGTGGGACGACCTCAGATACTTGACTGATACATAAAGTTAAACTGATGCAATTTTTTGTGCTCATACTTATTAGTGAACAATACATATGCTAATATCTGCTTAAATATTATGTTGATGGCCTAGGATATTACCCATTTGTCAACAGAAAATGCAAGAAACAACACATAAAGTTAAGAGTCATAAAGCTGTACAGCATAGAAACAGACCCTTCTGTCCGACTTATCCAGGCCAACCAGATATCCTAAATTAATAGAGACCTGTCTGTCAGCATTTTGTCCATATCCCGTCAAACCTTTCCTATTCATGTAACGTTCTGATTCTTTTGTAAATACTATAATTGTGCCAGCCTCCACCACTTCCTCTGGCAGCTCATTCTGTGGGGTAAAGTTGCCACCTTATAATTCTTTCCCATCTCACCTTAAACCTAGGCTCTCCGGTTTTGAACTCTGCTACCCTTGGGAAAAGATGTTGGCGATTCACCCTATCTATGCTCCTCATGATTTATAAACTTTTATAAGATCACCACTAAGCCTAAAGTCTAGAGAAAATTGCTTCAGCCTATTCAGCCTCTCCCTACAGCTCAAACTGTCCAACCCTAGCAATATCCTTGTAAATCTTTTCTGAATCCTTAGCACTTTTTACAATATCTTTTCCAGAGCAGAGAAATCAGAATGAATGCGGTATCCCAAGAGTGACGTAACCAAAGCTGCAACACGATCTCCCAACCTTTATATTCAATGCACTGACTAATAAAGGCAAGTATATCAAACACCTTCTTCGCTATCCTGGTACCTGCAGCTCCACTTTCAGAAATATGTGTTTCATCTTATGCAGATTAGATAGTTGAATTCGGCCATTTCTATATCACTTATCCACTGCACACAATAAGAATGGATGCAGAATAATGAACCTCTGTAACTTAGCGTAAAGACAGTTATCACTATGGATTAACAAGGTGATAAAATATTGGGAATACAAATATTGCCATAGCCTACCTCTTTAATTTACCAACACATTTTGTACATTAAAAGGCTGATATTACAATACATTGAACAGCCTGCTGTAGCATTAAATTGAAATGTGATTAGTCTTTTAACTGAGTGACTTTTCTGCACGATAGAAAAAAAAGTTAAGCCCGACTAAGTTTAATGGGCTACATTCCTTAATAATTGGCTTAGTTGTAACTTTAGCATAAAACCACTAAAACTACCTTCCAGTAACACTTTCAGCCCTGCATGGACAATATCTGCTTGATGTAAACACTGCATTATAAATTACCTTCTGTCAGATTACTTTAAAATAAGTAAACATATTCTGGCTGAGGGCCATTGATTATATTAGGGACAGCAAAACAAGATCAAAAATGTGTTTTTTTTAATATAAATGTAATTCAGGGAAAATAAGATTGATTTTTTTGTGACTTCGTCTACATCTGAAGCACACTGTACTTCCTCTCTCCTCCATCACTCTGCTTTAATTATCAAAAGTATTCCATCACATCATTGACATTTTCACTCATCTTGAAGGCAACTAACAACTGCCAAGAACGATGTGTGGAAGATTAGTGGCACCTCAATATTTCTGGACATGGAAGGTGAGGACCTCACAGATACTCATTAAAACAGTCAAATGCACTGCGCACACAACAGTCTGTTACATTCGTCGTTGTTCCTGGTAAGTATAAGGAATACAGATTCAGTAGCATGAAGTCAGTTCATTTCAAAAACTCATATAGGTTTAAGTAGTGGTTCAGACAGCTATATTTGTATCAAAACGTCTGCTTCCACTGCGCTATGTATTGAATCCCTACAGTGTGGAAGCAGGCCATTCAAACCATTGAGTCTATACTGGCACTCCAAAGAACATCCTACCCAGACCCACTCCAACCCCAGAACCTGCATTTCCCATGGCTAATCCACCCAGTCTTGGCATCCCTGAACACAATGGGCAATTTAGCACAGCCAACCCATCTAACCTGCACATCTTTAGACATTGGGAGGAAACCAATATTAGGGAAACAGGGAGAACATGCAAACTCCACATGCACAGACACCCAAGGATGGAATTGAACCTAGGTCCCTGGTGCTGCGAGGCAGCAGTGCTAACCCATATGGCACAATGTCATGTGGTCTCATCCCTGTCTTTCATTCATTAGTGTATCCAGCTTTTGCAGCAATGCAGCTCTTAAAACAACACTACAGCAATGCTAACATAATTTGACAGTGAGTAAAATATGAACCTTTCCATAAATAATAAGCTGCAACATCTTCACATTGCCTGTCTACTTCATTTTTTTTATCCCTGAAAGGGCCTTTACTTGTGCAGTAAGAATCCATGGTGCGAGTAGAACAGTTTTCACAGGCTTGCTATGACTCAATGATGAAGGTTAGTGAAAAGCCAACAGATGAGAAAGCCTTTAAAAACCAGCAGAGGCTAACCTAAGAAAAAGGTAGAAATGAAATAGAATAAACCAGGCAAGAACACTAAAGACTTCCAAACTTTTTTTGATACCGAAAAGGTAAGAGAGAGGGATGAGTGGACATTGGACCGCTAGAAAATAAGGATGAAGAAGTAATATTGGGGAACAAAGAAATGACAAGGAACTGAAGAGGTACTTTCCACCAGTCTTTACAGTGGAAGAGATAATGGGAACTGCAGATGCTGGAGAATTCCAAGACAACAAAATGTGAGGCTGGACGAGCACAGCAGGCCAAGCAGCATCTCAGGAGCACAAATATTGGCTCTCTGATGAAGGGTCTAGGCCCGAAACGTCAGCTTTTGTGCTCCTGAGATGCTGCTTGGCCTGCTGTGTTCGTCCAGCCTCACATTTTGTTGTTTTACAGTGGAAGGCATCAGCAGCATACTATAACTTCAAGAGAGTCAGGGCAGAAGTGAGTGTAGTGGCCATTACTAAGGAAAAGGTGCTCGCGAAGCTGAAAGGTCTGAAGAAGGATGAGACAGGTAGACCAGATGGCTTACACCCCAGGGTTCTGAAGGAGGTAGCTGAGGAGATTGTAGAAGCATTGGTGGTGAGCTGGTCAGGAATCACTGGAGTCAGGGACTGTCCCAAAAGATTGGAAGATGGCTAATATCATACTTTGTTTAAGAAGGAAGGAAGACAGAAGGCAGGAAGTTATTGGCTGGTTGCCAAAGCTTGATCATTGGTAGCTGTTTAGAATTCACTATTAAGGATGAGATTGTGGAGTGCTTTGAAAGTGCATGGTAAATTAGGACTGAGTCATGCCTGACAAAGCTGTTAGAATTCTTTGAAGAGGTAATGAGCGAGTTAGACAAGAGAGCCAATAGGTGTGACCTGTTTGGATTTCCAGAAGGATTTTGACAAGATACCCCACAGAAGGGTATGAAATAAGATAAGAGCCCATGGTGTTTGGGGTAAGGTGGTGGTATGGATTAAGTTTTGTCTGGCTGGCAGAAGCTTGGGAGTAGGGATAAAGGCTTATTTTTCAGGATAGCAGCCACTGACCAGTGGGGGTTCACAGGGGTCTGTATTGGGGCTACAGCTATTCGCATTATGTATTGAAAATCTGAATGAAGGATCTGAAGGCATTGTGGCTAAATTTACACGTGTCACAAAGATAGGTGGAGGGTCAGGTAGTATTGAGGACACAGGATGACTGCAAAATGACTTGGACAGTCTTGAAGAGTCTTCAAAAATTGGAAGATGGAATACAGTATGGGAAGGTGTGAGGTTACACACTTTGATGAAAGAATAGATATGTAGACTATTTTCTACAGAGGCAAAGTCTTCAGAAATTTGAAGTACAAAGGAACTGGGAGTCCTTACTCAGGATTTGCATAAAGTGAATATGCAGGGTCAGTTGACAGTTGGGAAGGCAAGTGCAATGTTGGCATTCATTTCAAGAGGGCTAAAATACAAGAGCAGTGATGTACTGCTGAGGCTGTATAAGGCTCTGGCCAGACTGCAGTTGAAATATTGTGAACAGTTTAATGCCTCGTGCTTAAGGGTGTGCCAATCTTGCTGGGGTACAGAGGAGGTTTACAGCAATGATCTTCAGGATGAAGGACTTATCATATGAGGAGTGGTTGAGGACTCATTCAATGGAGTTTAGAAAGATGAGCAGGGAATCTAATTGAAACTAACAGAATACTGGGAGGCCTGGATAATGTGGACTTGGAGAAGGTGTTTCCATGAGTAGGAGAGACTAGGACCTGAGAACACAGCCTCAGATTAAATGAATGTCCATTTAAAACTGAGATGAAGAGGAATTACTTCAGCTAGAGTGTGGTGAATCTGTGGAACTCATTGCTAGAGAGAGCTCTGGAAGCTAAACCATTCAGTGTATTTAAGACAGAGATAGATTTGATTCTTGATTAATAAAGGACTCAAGGTTGTTTGGGAGAAGACAGGAGAATGGCATTAAGAAAAGTATCAGCCTCGATTGAATGGCAGAGCAGATCTGATGGGCCAAATTGCTCAATTCTGCTCCTATGTCATATGATCCTATGGTTTTATGGTCGAAATCCAGAAATCACATGTGAGAGGTGACCATAAGTCAGAGCAAGGATGTAAACAGAATATTACTTCTTCTTATGAAGTCACTGGGCTTGCACCACGAAGGAGTGAACATGATCAGAAATCACATGACACCAGGTTATAGTCCAACAGGTTTATTTGAAAACAGAAGCTTGTAGAATCTCACTCCTTCTTCAGGTGTGAGTGAGAGAGGTCATATCACTCACAGAGTTTATAAGTAAAAGATCAAAGGGTCATACCACTGATGAAACAGATTCTAAACAAGGTCCCAAACCTAACACACATTGTCTGACCTAAAATATAACCACTTCTTACTGCCCTGTTTTGTCACTATCATCTGGATGAATTGTTATGATCTCTCTACCTTAATTAGTCTGTACAATTTTGGATTCTTTATTACTTTGGTTAGACCCTCCCCATGCGGCTCTAATATACCTAACATGTTACACCAGTTATTTGGTGTTACAGTGAGGGGTGTGGGGTATATGGGCAAAAACCTTTAGCTCTCTCAGGACAGTGACTTCAAAGAAATTCAAGGATTTACATATATGTATAAATAAATTAAACCTTTTAACTGATTAAAGATTTAATAGCATCTTGGGTTTTTTTCAAAGTACACCCTCATCAATGGTGTGACCCTTTGATCTTTTTTTATAAATTCTGTGTCTGATACAACATCTCTAACACTTGAAAAAGGAGTGAGCCTCTGAAAGCTTGTGTTTTCAAATAAACCCATTGGACTATAACCTGGGGTTGTGTGATTGTTGATCTTGTTCACCCAAGTGCAACACCAGCACCTCCACATCATGACCACTAAGGAGTGTTAGGAGAAGAAAAAAGCAAAGCTTCACACTAGCACAAGTTTATGAACATTAGTGTGAGACAAAATAATTTAGTGAAACTGCCCTTGAAGTTACTTGATGATGTCTGAGAAGATCTCAATTTATAAGATCAATGAGGGGTGTGGAAGGGGTAACTATTGGTTATTAGGAGGGCTATGGACAGAATCTTCACAGCTACTGAACAACGTTAACCTTGGCGAGTTAGGGTGAGATCAGCAGTGAAGAGATTCTTGATGTCAAGCATAAAAATTTCCATTTTTAGCCAAATATTGAACAGTGAAATGAGAACCTGGCAATCTAGCTTGTGATTTGCTGCCTTAGCCCTCCTTCCTGGGCAGCAGTCACCAGTACCTGAGTGCACAGTCCTGAAGTGGTTCCAGCAAAATTGGTATCGAGCACATACTTAGGCTTTTTACACCCCTGTGAAACATTATTGTTCTGTTTACAATATGGCTCTTCAATGCTGTGTTTTGGAGTCGTGATGTGGAGATGCCGATGTTGGACTGGGATGGACAAAGACAGAAGTCACAAGACACCAGGTTATAATTCAACAGGTTTATTTAAAATCGCAAGCTTTCAGACCATAGCCCCCTTTCATCAGGTGAAGTAGTTCCCCTTCCAAAAGCTCGTGATTTTAAATAAACCTGATGGACAATAACCTGGTGTTGTGTAATTTCTCTCTTTGGAGCACATCAGCAACTCTCATCTTGGAATGTTCCTGTCAGGACACTTTAGCACCTGGGACAGGTACCCATTGGATCAGGTTGTGCCTCAGGATCCTCATTTAGTCTTCTGGTGCTGATTTTGTAGATGTTCACTGCATCCCTGCTTGCCTAACAATTTGTGTTTTGCCCCTCAGCTAGAGCATAAAGGCCCACAGTAATTCTGTCGTGCTTTGTCATTTAGCACAAGAAGCTTAATATGACCATCAGCAGGGATTGGTTATGTGGATAGACATGTCACTGTCCAGCATTGTGCTACTTCAATCTCACACTTGTACCAAGTACCAATAGCCTACATGGCTAACACACTGCGCGTACATCAACCAAATGGCCATGTCTCAAAGTGTGCAAGGAGTACTATGCAATCAAGTCAAGGAGGCTGTCATCAATCAGGCAGTGCTTGTACTGTAAGTCAATGACGGTGTTAGCTATCAATCCAGGTGTTAGGATATAGTCAGTCAGCTATTTGAGAAGGTCAGCATTTGTGAATCTGAATCTCTACAGCTTTAGGAAGTGGCTCATGGTCAGTCCTGCAGGTGCAATGCAACCAGTTAAATGACTCACAGGATGTCAACTGGGGAGTGATAAACACAGAGCAGTCAGGGATTGGATCAGCCATCAGACAGGGCTGTACATCCAAATCAATCAAGCTCATGAGTCACAGTCTGTTCTGGGATTCACCGCAGTGATGTGTTAGTGAAGTTAGAGAATTCAGTTTTGAGAACTGAACTTGAATGCAGTGGGAACAATAAAATCATAAATGAGGGAAACTCAACAAATAATAGTGGGAGATAATAGCACCTATTACGGCATGGATTACTGCAGAGCGTGTGTCACTGATGGTCACAACCATCCTGGCTTCAATGGGACAGTGCATCATAATGGGTAGTATGACTTAGCCATAGGGCCAAGGCTCAGGGGATAATGTTGAGAGATGAAGAAATGAAACGTAGAGGTTTGTGGGAACAATGTGGAAACTCAGTACAAATGAGGTTGACAGTGTGTGACAGGAAGGAAACAACATGAAGGTTTGAGTTGCCTCTTGATTACCAAACTGGGCTTCTGACTCACTACCAAGCACATCCAGGTGTTACCTTCCATGCTCATAGGATTTGCAAACATGCCCTGGAAATGGAAAATGCCTGTGGGTATGGGGTTGAGTAGGGATGTGGAGGAATCCTGATCATTGCATGTGATAGAAATATGAATCTGTTAGAACAACCTAAGCTAACCTTGCAATAATGTGGGTGTCCTGAATAGCAGTTCAGACCTCTGTGGCTGCATTGATTTCATCACTTCTTCCTTCTCCTTTGAGCCATCCAAAGACAGTCTGACTCCTTCATCTTGTCTCTCCTACAGGCACAAACGTCTCTGCTGGGCATTATTGTGCAAAGCAAACCGTACAACAATTATCCTGGAAACACTGGTTGATGCACACTGAAGCATTGTTCCAGGCCGCTGCAACCACTCAATTACATTGATGAGGCTTATAAGATTGTTATACTTTGGAAACTGTGTGTGAAACTGGAGGGTGTCATGTGACCTCATCTGAAGTCCTTGTAACAACTGTCCTGGATGGTCTAAGTTTTAGATATTAAGAGGGCCCAGATTGTTTCACATGGAAGAAGGTGAAAGGTTTGTACACTTGGAGGCAAG
Organism: Stegostoma tigrinum; assembly: GCF_030684315.1. NCBI lineage: Eukaryota > Metazoa > Chordata > Chondrichthyes > Orectolobiformes > Stegostomatidae > Stegostoma > Stegostoma tigrinum. The sequence continues at coordinate 30,739,075 of NC_081374.1, forward strand.
CGCAGAAGTCTGTGTACTAACAATGGAGAAACTGAGCATCTTCAAAGTTCCATAAATCAGTTATGTTTTAATCTGTCTATTTATTTCTGAGAGAGAGAGGGTGTATGTGCTCAAGATTTGTAAACTGCACCTCTACCTGTATACATAACCCATGTGATTGATATTGTCATAGAAAGGAGTTTCAACAGGTGTAAGGTTTACAACATATCCTTGAAAGCTTATAGACGAATTAAGTCTGGGAGACAGAGAGAGTGCAGCTGGAGGCCAACGGCCTCTATAATTCACCATGCATGAAAGAGGATGGGTGCTCACACTCAGATTGGAAAGACCAAATATGAGCTGTTGAATGTTGCTGAAAGATTTGCCTTGTGCTACATAGGGAGAAAAGACTCCACAAAACCTTGCACTATGAAAAACAATATTGGGGTTAAAGGTTAAAGGAGAAGATCAGAAGTAAACCTTCAGGAGCTAAGAATCATTTTGGTCTGATCCTGGAACAATTCAAAGTTTGATGTAATATATACCTGATGGCCCTTTTCTCAGTTGTGTTTGTGTTGTTCTTTGGTAAGACTTGTCTACAATATTAGTGTTTCAATCAAATTAAATACATTCTGTTAGTTACAATATTTGTCTTAAACATTACACCTTGGCTTGTCATTCGTTCAACTAAAGTTGACATCTCCTTTTCAAATTCAGTTGTGTCGACAGGAATCCTAACAACCCTGAAGAGCAACTTCACCCTCTGAATGGGTTGTACAATCACACATCTAGATGTCATATGGCGCTCATTGTGGTGTTGTGGGCTTTGATGTATTACGTCTCACACCTAACATGTAAAACAATTTTATAGGCCAAGCTCATGATAACCTCACTATATCATGGCATGTAACTTGTTGGTATAAAGGTCTCAGTCTCTTTCTTACTGGGACCACTTGCAGCATAATACATTGAGGGAAACATGTTTCAGTTTAAACTGAATTTTTCAGTACCAGCCCAGGCACAGCAGTTTCTGTGATAGAGATATATGTAAATCCCAGGAGCTCTAATAAATATCAGTTGGAAGCTTCAGTACTACGTGGCAAATATCTTATTCTTTTGCAGTGAGTTAACTGCTGTATCACCTTATCAGATATGGATATCCTGAAGGCAAAATCATTATCATCTCATCTACAGTATATTGAGAGGGAAGGACAGATCAGGATCATCAGTTGAAGCCTTTTATAAAGTAATTACTCTCAGATCTCATATATCACATTAGGCTTCAGACAGAATCTACATGGAAAGGTAGGGACTGATTAGGGATAATAACCCTGGCTTTCAGCATGAGAGGTTGTGTCTCAGCAACTTGATTGAGTATTTGAAAAAATGACTAAGAATATAGGTGAAGGCTGAGCAGTAGATGTTCTCTACATGGACTTAAGCAAGGCCTTCAACAAGTTTCTGCACAGTAGACTAGTTTGTAAGGTTAAATCACATGGGGTTCAGGGAGATGTAGCCAATTGGATGAAAAAAAATTGGCTTGCCTCTAGGAGACAGAGGGTTATGGTAGAGGGTTGCTTTTTGGACTCGAAGTCTGTGGCCAGTAGTGTGTTGCAAGGGTCAGTGCTGGATCCACAGTTGTTCACCATTTACATAAGTGATTTGGATGAGAATATAAGAGGCATGGTTCATAAGTTTGCACATGACACCAAAATTAGTAGGCAGTGAAAAAGGTTGTCTTAGAGTACATTGAAATCTTGATCAACTGGGCCAGTGGACCAAAGAATAGCAGATGGAGTTTAATTTAGGTAAATGTGAGGTGTTGCATTTTGTTCAGACAAACCAAGGCAGGGCTTTTACAGTTAATGAAAGGGCCCTGGAGAGTTTTGTCAAACATAAAGATCTAGGGGTGTAGGTACTTAGATTTTTGGACGTGGTGTCACAGGTAGACAGGGTGGTGAAGGAGGCATTTGCCACACTTGGCTTCACTGGTTACATCATTGAGTGTAAAAGTTGGAATGTCATGTTACGGCTGTACTAGACACCAGTAAGGCTTCGTTTGGAGTACTGGGTACAATTTTGGTTGGCCAAAGCTGGAGACCATGCAAAAAATGATTTTGATGTTATGGAGACTGAAGGGCTTGAGTTATAAGGAGAGGCTGGATAAGCTGGGACCCATTTCCTCTGGAAGCACCAGAGGCCGAGGGGTGAATTTAGAGAGGTATATAAAGCCAACAGTGACATAGAAAAGGTGAATAGCTAAGATCTTTTCCCCAGAGTGAAAGCATCCACAACTAGACAGCATAGGTTTGAGGTGAGAGGGGAATGCTTTAAAAGAGATCTAAGAGGTAACTTTTCCGCACGGAGAGTGGTACACATATGGAATGAACTGCCAAAGGAAGTGGTAGAGGTGAGTATAATCACAATGTTTAAAAGACATTTGAACAGACACATGGATAGGAAATATTTAGAAGGATGTAGGTCAAATGCGGGCAAATGGTATTAGTTCAGTTTAGGGAATCTGGTTGTCATGGACAAGTTGGGCCAAAGAGTCTTTTTCCGTGCTGCATGGCTCTATGATTCTATGGATCAATGGCTTCATTGATTCAGTTTCCAACAGTTTTGAAGTGCGTATCCCTTGTCTCCAGCAGCCACTCCTCAAGCTTGCTTCCAGCTCTGTTGACCCATTTGATGTGGATGGCCCCAGGATGAAACCGTCATGATGAATATCAGGAATCTTATGCACATCTGCAAAAATATCTTTCTTTCACTGGACACCAGCTGTTAATTGATGGACAGGAAGACTTTGTGCTTCATGAATGCTCCTGGGTAATCTGTGGACTTAGTTAAAGACATTCCACGTGTGTGTGTGAATCCAGCTGGAGATGCAATCACAAGAATCCACAGATTTAGCCTGGAATAATTATTTTTCTAGATGATACCACCACTCGGGTTCCCTAATAAAACATTCTGTACAGACAAGTTTAGAAAAATCAGTCTTTGCCTATAAATCCTATGTTGCAAGGACTGTATCCGATGAGCTGCATCCCTTTGTCTGTTCCCTTTGCTGTTTTCCAGTTGCAGGTCTGTACACAAAAAGATACCCTACCTGCTGTTCTGCTCACAAACCTACTGTGGAAACTTTTAATCCATCAGATGAATAAAAGATTTCCAATGTTCTAATCCCATGAAATCACAATTCTTTTTCATCAAACAGCACTTACCCACTTCAGTAATAATATACTTCAGTGCCACCAATTACATTGTGGTAGTACCTAATTACACTTCAAGCCATATTATGTCCCTCCTTTCATCAATAATGGCAAAGAAGTGAACACACTGTTCTCAGACTCAGTGCTTAAACTTATCCAAATGAAATGTTTACTGGCACTGATTGATCCTGTGATCAAATGCATTGTAATCATAAGTGGCATACTACATGAAACATCGCATATAACGAGAACACTTCATCTATCCACCATTACTCCTGGAAAAAAAGAACAAAGTCATTGAAAGCATTCAAGCACACCAGTAAAATAACCATCTTTTTGTAGTGTGGATTTGTCGGCCGTTCAAATACCTCAGGGTCAGAGACAGTACATCCATCAGTTTCTTTACTTACACATAGTCAGTCTTGAAAGCCTCATCGTTAAGCAATTTCTGCAAGTCATGACAAGGCCATAAAATATTAATCTCTGCTCCACTACATTTCCCCGAACAAATACAGCTGGCGTGGATATATTTTTCACTTACTCGCCAAAGTATATGGGCTGAAGCTTTACTAAGCCCGATACATGTCTTGGCAGTAAAACAAGCATTTACTTTCCATTTTTCTTTCATAATAATAATGAAATGAATATACATTACACTAAGTTTATGGACAGTGATTTCCCCTGTAGATTTTAGATGCTATAAAGATCGCAAGCTGATTAATATGGAACCATAGGCTGAGCAGCAGGTTTAACCTCCACGAAGCCCAAGTCACCACTTTGTAGGTTTTGACACGCACTAGGAATGACCAACCAGAGGTCTAAAACTCATCACCATATAAGTTTCCTTTTTAAGGAGGCAATCAGAATTATTTTGTAGGTTAACATTTCATCTAATGCTTTCTGGTAACAGCAACCAGCTAGTCAGAATTAAACAAGGAAGGGTCACCGGACCTGAAATGTTAACTCTGTTTTCTCCTCCACAGATGCTGCTGACCTGCTGAGCTTTTCCAGCAACTTTGTTTTTGTTCCAGAATTAAACAAGGCTTTGCTGAAGATTTTGTGGCTGAGTTGGGGATTTATTTTACAGGTATTGGCATAACACTTTAAAGCTAATTCACTTTGCTCCTGAAAGTTTGAAAAGACCTTTTGAAACACATCAAGTCACTTTCTAGGACACTTTGATCAGATTTATTTTACCAGCACTCTTTCACTTATTCTAGAAATTATTTGAGTTCACTTCAAAAGAGTAAGTGCTATGTTGCTTTAAATAGGAGGACTCCTTACAGAAGACACTCAGAGATATGGAGTGTTTTGTTAAAAGCATCTTGCCAGCTGTTCCACTTGGATTGCAGGAGTGCAGTAACAGCTTCAACTGCTGTCACATGACCATGACAAAACCACCTCATACCACCACCGCGCCCCATTTTCCGCAAGTGTACAATATCCCATCTTTCTGAATGTCCTCAACTAGGACCTCCAGTGATGTGCCTGTGAACTTTCATGCATCTTCACTCAGTCTCTGAACTATCTTGAAATGTCCTGCTATGTATCATCCAGTATATTCCACACTTGCCGTGTATAACCAACATAATACTTAGAACCGTAAAATTGTCATAGCACAGAATGATGTCCTTCAGATTGTTGCACTTATGCTGGCTCTCTGCCAGAATAATTCACTTCATGGCACTCCCTCGCCTTTTCACCATAGATGCATTAATTCATTGCTGCGGGCATTCAACCTGTGGATCTTTCCATGTGGGAAACTAAAGAAGCAATTTCAGTAAAAACCAAAAGAACTGTGGATGTTGTAAATCAAGAACAAAAGCAGAAACTGCTGGAAAAGATCAGCAGGTCTGGCAGCATGTGTGAGGAAAAAAAAATCAGAGTTAACGTTTCAGGTCCAGTGACACTTCCTCAGAAGCAGTTTCAATATCTGGGCCTGATTTTAAAATGCAGCAGTACCTTGAGCTTAAATCCAGCAGTACTGTCATCACTGTATGCAAAGGACGCAGTTTTAATTTTCCTTGGTGATTTTGCTTCCATATTTAATTTGTAACCTTCAATTGCACCATTCATTTAATATCAAGGTATCAAGCATCATCTGCTCAGCAATAACCTGCTCAGTAACACAGTTTGGCTTCCACCAGGGCCACTAAGTTCCTGACCTTGTTATAGGCTTAATTCAAAGGTACACAAAAGAGCTGAAATCCAGAGGTGAGGTGAGAGTAATAGGCCTTGAAATTAAGGTCACATTAGATCAAGTGTAGCATCAAGGCTTCATAGCAAAAAATGAATCAACAGGTATCAGGGGATAAACTTTCTTCTGTATAGGAAGATGGTTGTAGTTCTTGGAGGTCAGACATCATAAATGGTCTTACCACCATTGAATCTCCCACTATCAACATTCTAAGCGTTACCATTGATCAAACTGGACTTCCCATATTGTTGCAGTAACTACAAGAGCTGGTCAGAAGCTAAGAATACAGTGGTGAGTAACTCAATTCATGACTGCCAAAGTTTGTCCACTATCTACAAGGGTCGAGTCAGGAATGTGATGGAATACTTGCCACTTTCCTGGGTGAGTGCTGCGCCAACAACTCTCAAGAAGCTTGACACCATCTATGACAAGGTAGCACACTTGATTGGCTTCCACTCAAACTTCCATTCCCTCTGTTCAGTAGCAGCAGCATGTACTATCCACGAGATGCATTACAGAAGTCCACCAATGTCTAGACATCGCCTTCCAGCCCCATGACCAGTTCCACCTAGATGAACAAGGGTAGCAGATTCATGAGAACACCACCACATGCAAGTGGCCTTCCAAGTCACTCACTATCCTGACTTGAAATATATTGTCATTCCTTCACTGTTGCTGGGTCAAAAGTTTGGAATTCCCTCACTAAGGGAATTGAGGGCCTACCTACAGGGCATGATTGTAGCAGTTCAAGAAGGCAGCTAACCACTACCTTCTCAAGGGCAACTAGGTATAGGTAGTAAATGCTGGTCTACTAGTGATATCCATATGTTCATGAGTGAATAAAAAGCTCTGCTGTGGTTGCTTGTGAAGTTCTGTAAGTTGGTAAAATCCTCTTAAGGCACTCAGTGTCTTGTCAAGAGGCCCAACCTTTGAAAGTGGAAGCCTACTCTGACCCAACCTCTGTCCTTGCTGTTAACTCACATGATGGAGTCATCCTTAGTGACTCCTCTCCTGCTCTTATTTACTTGTGCCTGGACCCCTCAGCAATCCCAGAGCCTGGGATCAGCAAACACTTTTCCCCAGTGGTGCTGCTGTACGATGAATCATTGATAGGTCATCAGAAATTAGCAGGCAGGGCTTTGACCCCCAGCTTCCTTTATCCTGGGAAAGACAGCCAATGCCAAATTAAGTTTCTGACTGGGGCTAATTACTGTGAGCTTACCCAATAAAAGGTCGATGCAAAGCTCTTTCCAATTCTCCATCTGGTAGGCAAGATTTCCTTGGCTTGCCTTAAATCTGCCCGATGTATCTATTTAACATTTTTGTCAGGGCTAAATTGTAGACAAATGCAAATTTTGTGGTAATCAACAACCGTTACCAATTTTACCTGCTGAGATCAAACTTCAAATACATCCAGCATGCATTTCAGATCTGTTTTCACCACACCATCAAATCAACCCGAGTAGCATCTTCTTCAGTGGGCCTCCTGTGCCCATCAGAGTGACCATCCCAAGGTCATCTCCCACCTCTTTAAATTAGTTCGCCACACCCCCACCCTCAATGTGGTGGGTATGCCTGTCATCCCACCTATGGTTACCATTCCGGTGCAGCTGAGATTACGGAGCAGTCAGTCATCGGATTCACTACTGGGTCTCTGTCCCAAGGAAGGGCCAGACATTTCATCCTAAATCAAACAATTCTGCATTCAATGATAAAATTCTACTAGGCGCTATCAGGATCTTGGGATAATGGGAACTGCAGATGCTGGAGAATCCAAGACAACAAAATGTGAGGCTGGATGAACACAGCAGGCCAAGCAGCATCTCAGGAGCACAAAAGCTGACATTTCGGGCCTAGACCCTTCATCAGAGCTCTCTCTGATGAAGGGTCTAGGCCCGAAATGTCAGCTTTTGTGCTCCTGAGATGCTGCTTGGCCTGCTGTGTTCATCCAGCCTCACATTTTGCTATCAGGATCTTATTGGGAGGCTCCAGTCTGACTTTTTACCCAAAGGCACAGGAACTGTGGCCCCTCTGAAATCCAGCCCATTGTCACCACCAAAATCTACTCAATGTCACACACCAAACAGATGTGCAAACTTGTAAAATCCTGAAGCATCTAACCTAGCAACAAGAACCTTTGCTGTTCAATTTAAGAAGACAGCACAGCATTGCATACTCAAGGTGGCATGACTAAGCAATAAATACAGACCTTGCCTGCAATGACGGCATTCAATGAATGCATGAAAACAAATCAGAAGTGTAAAACGCATTAGAAGCTAAAACCCATTCAAACAGAGTGGAAAGAAAAGGAGACTATTCATTCTTAATGTAGCTCAAACAACTTGCACGGCCAAAGTAAACAGAAAAGTCAGGACAGACTTGAGTTAAAAACTCAACATGCGAAACAAACTCCTTATGCTTGGGAATACTGAATATTGAACTCAGAGTCATCATATTCAAGCATTTCTTTGAACCAGCTGTGCACAGTATGCCCTTAATTTTCTAATACTTTAGTAAAAATGTAAATTAACTGGGAAATGAAAAATAAAACTCTCAGTGCTGCATACTGGCTTACTAACATATTGTACATTTCCTTTGTCTTTAGAAGACCGATGGAATATATATTGAATGTTCACCTCTTAAATGAGTTACCATTGGCAGGAAGTCAAGCTAGTCCACTTTCTCCGTTGGTCACAGATTGTGCACTCGCTGATGTGCTAAATAAAGATAGCCCAATGTAAATGTACTCGGAAACCTCAGGCTACAAAGATGTCTGTCAAAAGGATTAGAAAGAATCATTTATCCTGCTCAAACTCATAGGCCTGTCTCATGTCCTCGTCCCAGATATAGTCATAATCAAGAATTACTGCCACAGGGCGTCAATCACCTGAAAGGTTTTGGAATTGAAAGAGAGGGCCAGTTACATTAATCTCTGCCAGATACTTCGAATAACCTCCCAGATTACCACCCCTCCCCCAAAGCATGTTTGATTGTCGCAGTCAGGATATGCATACTAAGAACTTCCAAGTCTCTGTGCGCCTTGAACCGCAAAAATCAGGCAGACTGTGGTGTAATTTCTCTCTAGTTTGCAGTAAACGATGATTGATCCCGACCCTATATATGTAGACTGACTAGTAATTAATAAGAAAAGATAAAATTGGGAGTATGACCATTAAAAATGTTACACTTCTGTTAGAACTGTGTATGTATTAATGGGATGTTTTTTAGTATAGTTGCAGAATTTGTGTGATAGCATGTTTATAAATTGACTACCTTTTCTGGAAAGGGCACAAAACTTTTGTAGTTTCCAGTTGGATGCCATGGAGCTCCCCAAGGGAGCAGGAGTAACATTTTATCTTCTGACATTTCACAACTCTTGAGAACAGCTTCTATACATTCAGGCTCTCTGAAATACTGATAACAATAATTTAACTGTTTATTTCTTACTAACAAGATTGCTGCCCTTGCCTGGCCTGGAAACTTTGTAAAAACGTAGCAAATATTAATTGAAAAGAAAGCTAAATGAGTAAGATAAATTAGCTATTACATTCACAGAACTGAGTAAAAAACTAAACAATTAACTTTAGCCATAAAACAAAAAGTGATACTTTTTTATGCCAGGCTACAACTGAACAAAGAAAGTTTTGTACATTAAATGCATACAATTCTCCCTATTAATTGAGCATTGCGTTCATTTTGTCTTTAATTTCTCCCTTCACTTAAGTAAATGAATTCTGGTCTGATTCTAAATACAGGAGAGACATTTCAAGACAGACTGTGGGCAAATCACACAATCATCATCGCAAAGATAAGGCTCAACACAAGGAATGTTTATTAAAAACATCAATTCTTAAGGGAGATAGCAAAATACTTCATGAAAGTATATTGATCCCCTCCAGAGTCTCACTGGGAGCAATTATGTCTACCTGCATGAATTCCGAGCCATTCCTGGACCTCAACAGAACTAACAGCAGATTTCAACTGGGATTTGTAAACATGAAGTGTCCGTACTCTTCAGAGTCAGGACATTTCCGGAGACCTTTAAAAATGACAGGAGGACACACATTCAGAATTTCTGTCTACGTTTTTAACCAATACTATTTCTAGCTCATTGCAAAAGCATGGCTCATGCCACTTCTATGAAGTGCTCAGACGAGTGAGAGTCAAGATTACGATGCTGTTCACACTTTAACCAGTGCCAGAGTGGAGTAAACCATTGGCTTCATTAAGATATGGTTTCAAATACTGGATTGCTCCACTGGCACTTTGCAGTATAGAACAGAGACTGTGTATCACTTACTGTGGCATACTGGCCTCTTCCCAGCTGGAGCTAACAAAGGGCAGAATGTCCTGTGTATTGCACAATGCGGGGATCAACAGCAATCTTCTAAGGATGAAGATGAGGCTGTATATTAGACCAGGACAGCCATATGTCAGAGTAATGCATTGTTGACGACAGGAGGCTACGGACAACCTAATTGAAACTTGCTTTCTACTGGATTGAGATAGTAGGAACTGCCGATGCTGGAGACTCTGAGGCAACAAGGCGTGAAGCTGGATGAACACAACAGGCCAAGCAGCATCAGAGGAGCAGGAAGAATTTCTGGAGAAGGGGTTAGAGCTGAAACATCAGCTTTTCTGCTCCTCTGATGCTGCTTGGCCTGCTGTGTTCATCCAGCTTTACACCTTGTTAACTCTCTTCTACAGGATTAAGATGACTTTGCACATATCCGAATTATTTTAGATTCTATTGGTCGTCTGACCTGCTTAATGTAAATAACATGTGGATCTAGTCATCTTGCAGTCCTTGATCTTTTGTGTTAGATGCCATTGGAGAAGAGCAGCACAAATTTATAGGCCAATTTAACTTGACTTGAATTCTGAAGAGCAGTCCTATCGGACTCAAAGCATTAACTCTCATTCACTCTCCCAGATGCTCTCCAGTATTTGTTTCAGATTTTTAGCATCTGCTGCAGTTTGCCTTTATTATAACCCTCTTAATATGTATGAGTTATGTTTAATTAGGGTCTCCTTCAAAAATGAATGACTACGCAATGCATGCAGTCTATATGAACTGGAAGTTGTTGCATAGAGCCCATTCAACAGGCACTGGATAAAAAGTCTCAGTGCCTATTTACCCATACTCATCAGGAAAACATGGATGCATATCCAATCATTACTGCATTGAAGCTATCTTAACAATAATCTATATTTAAGCAATTTTATCACTTAATTTCTTTCCTGTCTGCCTTAATTAAATCATTAATTAGTATGAAGTATTCTTCGGAGATGTGCAGCTAATTGCATCTCATGATGATTTTCCTTTCAATTGTTAAATTAAAAGTCCAACTAAATATTTTAAAAAGAGATAAATCTCTTCCCAAACTCTCAAGAAATTGCCAGCAACCTGCGACAGTCATGACAGAAAATATGAAAACTGCTGAAATGATGGGAATCTGTTGCGCTTTGCCTTCCAGAGATCCAAGAGAAAAGAATCGCAAGACCTCATTAGAGTTTTGTTTTACACTGATGATGGCAGATGAGCACATTCCATTCCAAGAAATACCTTCAGGGAAAGTGAACAGATGCTCTCATGGCTGTAAGGAGCTAGCTTTGACAACTAACATGAGAAAATCAAATGTCATGGCCCAGTATATTGCCATATCAACATCCATCAGTACTGGCAATGTGGTATTGGGGTTTGGGGATAGCCCCATATATCGAGTTTCAGAAACAACAATCAACAGTATTCTGTCACTTGATTCTGAGTCTGAAATCATGACATAACAGTGAAGATTTGGCAATGTATGCCCAAAAGAGTATCTGCAGCCTGAATAAGGAAACTCAAACTGCAAGACTATCAAGTCTGCATCCTCAGTCATCCATATTATTGAGATTTGGACGACAGCCTCCACCTTCAAATGGTGTGATAAAGACCAATGGCAAGCATCCGATCTTCCAAACTCACGACCACTTCCATCTAGAAGGACAAGGGCAGCTGATATATGGGAGCACCATCACCTCCAAGTTCCCCTCCAAGTCACTCACCATCCTGACTTGGAAATATATCGCTGTTTCTTCACTGTCACTGGGTCAAACTCCTGGAATTCCCTCCCTAGTAGCATTGTGGGTCAACCCACAGCAGGAGGACAGCAGAGGTTCAAAAGGGCAGCTCCCCACCACCTTCTCAAAGGCAACTAGGGATGGGCAAGAAATGCTGGCCAGCCAGCGACGCCCACACACCACAAGTGAATAAAATAAGGAAGGGATTAGTTTCATTTGGCATCATGTTCAGCACAACAAAGGGCCCATACCTGTCCTTTACAGTTCTATGTTCTAAGTTCACTGCCTTATACACATCCTCAGCATCTGGTCTGATTCCACAAAAGACCTGAAGCATGTTAGTTCCATCAGCACACATTCATTGTCAAGTCAATCATATCAACATTGGTTTGACAGTGTCCAAAATTAATGATGATTACATGTTGAAAGATCTTCCGTACAACAGCCTGGCCACTATGACAAGACCTACTGTACATACATAACACTGAGACCAAGACAGATGCAAGCAAGATATGAGAATGGGGGAAGAATATAGATGAATACAAGATAATCATCAACAGTGGTGGCATCTGGAGGCTGACTATTTAGAATGGCACTGAAGGAAGTGAGGATGAAAGTAAAGTGCAGCTAGCAAGAATAGACAGCCCAGGGAAAGCAGAGATGAGGTTACTCTATAAAGGCAAAATACTGCAGGTTCTAGAAATCTGAAACAAACACAGAGAATGCTGAAGAAACTCAGCAGGTCTGGCAACATCTATGGTGAGAGAAACAGAGTTAATGTTTCATGTCTGATATGACAAAGGGACATATCGGACTTGAAACATTAACTCCTTGGTCTGCTATACGTGCTGAGTTTCTCCAGCATTTTCTATATTTGAGCCAGTTAATCCTAATTTTTTCTTTTTCAGTTTAGTGCCTTGCTCTGTAGAAAATGCAACCAAAAGTATCATCCCAGAGATGGGCTCCCAAGCTGCATCAAGATTAACATTGTGTTGATTATGAAGGCACAAATTATTTTCTCACTTGTAAGATTGAACTTAACTTAGAAAATTCAATAAGAAGGCAAAACTGGAGATTTGAGCTCTGATATTCTATTCTGTGCCCATGGAGAACAGTTTATTTCAGATTTCCCAGGCAGTCTTATGGCTTGACATTGTTTACCATGTTCAAATATGTAAATACATGGTTCAACCATCATACCCTTACCGTTCAATGGGAGACCCATCACCGAATCTAACCACTGTCAACATTCTGTGAGTTACCATTGACCAGAAACTGAACTGGACTAGCCATAAAAGTACAGTGGTTACAAGAACAAGTCAGAGACAAGGAAACTTGCAGCAAGTAACTCACTACCTGACCCCCCAAAGCCTGTTCACCATCTACAAGGCATAAGTCAGGAGGGTGATGAAATACTCTCCAGGTGCTTGCAGGTCGAACAACACACATGAGGCTTGACACTATCCATGACAAACTAGCCTACCACTTGATGCCACATCCACAAACTTCACCCCATCCACCATCAAAACCACCAAACCATCTAGATGCACCATTGAAATTCATCAAGGCTCCTTAAACAGCACCTTCCATGCTCACAACCTCTTTCATCTGAATGGTCAAGGGCAGCAGATACTTTGGAACATCACCACCTGCACGTTCATCTCCAAAACAACTCAATCTTGAATTGGAAATATATCATTTGTTCTTCAGTGTCAGCAATGCAAATTCTTGGACCTTCCTCCCTAACAGCATTGTGGATCGACCTACAGCAAAAATTCTGCAACAGTTCAAGCAGGCAGCTCACTCCTGTCTTCGCAAGGGCAATTGGGGTCCAGCAACAAATATTGGGAACAACATCTCATGAATGAATGAAGAAAATAAATACTTCACTTAGAAGTATCTAAACACTATCTTGGAAAGACTTTGGCAGCTGGCAAAAGAGGTAGGTTCCATTCTTTTATTTGTGTTTGCATCTCAGGCAGGATTTATGATTGTCAACAAAGGAAACCTTCATTTGTTTAAAAAAGTGTCAGCTTTTTGACATAAGACGCAAAGATTTTCCGTTAGTTGCCTATTCAAAAGGGGAGCTTTTCACCTGTCACTGCTCCTTTAGCACATTAATAATTCTGTGATTCTGAACATGACATTTTTGAATTATGCATGACAGTTTTGTTTTTACAGCAGCTAAGGTTGTTGATAGCAACAGTACAATGTGTTTGAACAACTTTCTCAACATCAGAACAAGAGTAGACCCTTCTGCTCCTTAAGACTGCTCCACAATTTATGGCTGATCTGTGGCCTAACTCCATTAGCCTGCCTTAGGCCTTTGATAACCTTGATTAATAAAAATTGACCTATTTCAGATTTAGATTTAACAATTGAACTAGCATCAACCACTAGAGGAAGACCATTCAAAACCTCCATTAATCTTTGCGTGTAGAAGTGCATTCTAACATCTCTCCTCAATGGCCTGGCCCTAATCCTTAGACTGTGTTCCTGATTCTAGAATCTTTAACCAGTGGAAATTGGTTATCTTTAAGTTATCTTTCCCTATTAATATCCTGAAAATCTGGATTAGATCACCTTTTAACCTTCAAAATTTTTGAGAATAAACGTCTAATTTGTCCAATCTCTCCTCATAAGTTAACCACTGAAATCCAGGTATCATACTTGCAAACCTGCATTGAATTCCTTCCTGGCCCAAAACATTCTCCCTAAGGTGTGGTGCCTATATCTGCTTACAGTACCCTAAATGGGATCTATATAAGTTTTGTTTTTATAACTGCAGCATAGTATACTCCAGCCCTTTAGATATGAAGGCCAGCATTTCATTAGTTGTCTTGACTATGTTCTACATCTATTCACAGCATTTTAAAGAGCTGTGCTCCTGTAGCACTCAAAATTATAGAAAATCCTATAGAATTTTGGCTCACAGACTAGTCATGACCTGACATGGGCATATTCATAGAATCACATCTTACGGAAACTATCCCAAACACGACCATCAAATTCCCAGCAACATGCTGTCCCATCAGGACAGTCCTGCTAGAGGATGGGAACAGTGAAATACAGTCAGGAGGATGTTACCCTTGGTGTCCTTAACTTTGAGTTCAAAAACTATAACATTTTATGGCATTAAATAAAACTTGGACAAGGAAAAGTCCTGCTGATTACCATATTCCACACCATCACTCTTAGCCAATGTATCAATGCTCCTCCATATTGAACACCTAGAAGAAGCACCAAGGATGGCAAGGGCACAGAATGTACACTGATTATGGGGGACTTCATTGTCGATCAGTGCAAGTTGCTCAGAGATATCATGACAGACTGAGTTAGCTGTGTCTTAAAGGCATAGCTGCTAGACTAGGCCTGCTTCAGAGGATGGGACCTTGCGGCTTGTGTTTTGAGATATTTGCTTAGAGTATCTTGGGCTGAGGGGGCCAGTTGACCCTGGGGCAGCTTGTTCCTTATTAATAACAAATACCCTTAAACTCTATATTTCTCTACTCACATCTATCCATTGTAGTATCTTAAATTCAGTTCTATAGTGTAGTGTCTAAGACCTCACTCTTCATATTCTCAAATCAGATTGCCATCTTTTACAAAAGAAAAACCAAAGAACTGTGGATGCTGTAAATCAGGAACAAAAACAGAAGTTGCTGGAAAAGCTCAGGAGGTCTGGCAGCATCTGCGAAGAGAAAATCAGAGTTAACGTTTTGGGTCCAGTGATCCTTTCTCAGAACAGTTATGAGGAAGGGTCACTGGACCTGAAATATTAACTCTGATTTTTCCTTCATAGATGCTGCCAGACCTGCTGAACTTTTCCAGCAAGTTCTGTTTGTGCTGCTGTCTTTTACTGATATCGGTTATGTGTTCAGTTACTGCAAAATTATTTACATAAATCTCATTAGACCACAAGTTAGACACAGTAGATCACAATGATGGCAACTCTGGTAGAGATCTTGCCATTACCTCACATGGAAGGCCCACAATCCGGTCAAAAGTGCGGGCCCTGGAAATGGGCATTTTAGTGCCATACAAGAGCTTCAGGCTTACATGTGAAGCAGCAGCATGTCTTTAAATGCTGTAGGACCATTGAAGACAATAATGGAAAATAATGGAATGATTTATGCATTGATACTTTTTTTTAGCTCCCCCAGAAAATGTATTGTCAGTGCAAGTGTGATTTAATCAATGAACTCAGTGTTTGGGAGAATCAATAAAAAGCCATTTTAATGGATTTATATTGTCTAAAAGAATGTTTCAGGTATGGAATGTGATGGGCAAATTAAATAAAGACCGATAATGTTCAACATGAGGGATGAGAAGCTTTCTTCAACCCAAGGAGGAGTTAGCACTGGAACAGGCAACGTAATTTTCTATGCAGGCAGAAATCCGAGCACAAAATCAATCCGTGCTATAAAGAAACGAGTGGAATTCTTCAGAAACTGTCAGATGGTAGACATCGAGTTGCTTTATCACTGTGCCAAAAGCCCACCAAAATTGCGAATCAACATCATCAACAATGCTTGATGCAGCTCCAAACAGAAACCTGAGTTTAACTAAAGGCCAGCAGGAGGAGATGAGTGCTATAAATTAGCCAGTTGGGAAACTTCAGAGAATTTTACAAGTGAGAATGAAAACTATTCTCAGCAACCAGATTGTTAATATTCCTGATCGTATTGATATGATTTTGAAAATTGTACAGTCATTATAAAGGGGCCTTGAGGAACATCACACAGGGAATTTAATCGCATTGTCCGAGAACTCTTGTCTTATTGGCATGAAGAGAAAGTAGCTTTGAGTTGACAGATGGTGTGGTAACAGAAAAGAGCTGGCCACAGTGTAGAAAATGTGTAGTCATGTATAGAATACAATCCAGGGTCATAACATAAGATAGAGCTCTTAAAGATAGTGGAATCAAGGGTTATGGGGATAAGGCAGGAATAGGAAACTGATTGTGGATGATCAGCCATGATCATAATGAATGGTGGTGCTGGCTCGAAGGGCCAAATGGCCTACTCCTGCACCTATTGTCTATTGTCTATTGTCTATCACATTAGGTTTCCGTTACAAGATGAGATCAGTCTATGTCCACTTCTCTAGCAAAAATCCATAACCTTCTTGGAGCATATTCACTGAGTCTGTTTGAAGCTAGGTGTTTCATGTACAGTTCCCTAGCCCCTTAAATATCAGCTTATTCTTGAGGGAAATGATATTGAACTGCAGCAAGCAACAACAATGGAAAAGAAGGATATCCCTAAGTTCCTAGATGGCATTTATGTGAGCAAACACAAATTACTCTTCGAATAATATACCACTCTTTTAGATGCTCAACTCTTTCTGACAGTAAACATTGAAGACATCTTATGGACTGAAAAAACACAACAACTTCACTAAACCTTAAGCAAATGATCCTGCAAAAGGAAGTATTTTGAGAAATAGTGGCTATGTAACAAGGAAAAAGTTCCAGAAGTCAAAGATACAGAATAAATGATGAAGACAACATCTTTAAGGAGATCAAAGAGAGTCAAAACAGAATCTGAACAATCATGGCTTGATGTAAGGACAACAATCTTTCCATCAATGTCAACAGAATGAAGGAGCTCATTGACTTCAGGAAGTTGAGTGGAGGGCCCCTGTCTACATCAATGGTACTCAGGTGGAGACAATCAACAGCACCAAGTTCCTGGGAGCGATGACACCAACAATCTGCCCTGGTCCACCCACATCGATGCAGTGGTCAAAAAGTCGCAATAACATCTCTACTACCTCGGAAGGCTAAGGAAATTCAGCAAGCCCACAAATGCTGTGCCAATTTTTATAGATACACCATAGAAACATCCTATCTGGATGCATCACAGCTTGGTAAGGCAGGATTGCAAGAAACTGCAGAGTGCAGAGAACATTGCGCAGATAATCATGCAAACCAGCCTTCCATCCAATAACTCCATCTATACTTCCCATTGCCTCAGGAAAGCAACTAATGAAACCAAAGACCCTTCCTACCCTGGTTATATACACTTCCACCCTCTTCCATCAGGTAGAAAATATAAAAGTTTAAATCAGTACAAACAAATTCAAGAACAGTCTTATTCCCCCGCTGTTATTAGGCTTTTGAACAGACCTCTCAAATGTTAATTATGATCTTTCTCTCTCTCTGCACCTTCTTAGTAACGATAACACTATATTCTGCATTCTGTTCTTCTACCTGATGCACTTTGTATGGTACAATCTGCCTGCAGAGCATACAAAACAATACTTTTCACTGTATCGCGGCACATGTGACATAATAAATCAAATCAAATCAACGGTTTAGAATAGAATTTAAACTTGAAACAGAAACAGTTTATTTCAATACTGACAGAAGCTTGCCAAGGTTGAAGGCTCAGATCTTCAGGTGCATGGGCAAATCCCATGAAAATCAACCACAGAGGATGAAATGTCTGTGAGACATTATACACACTAAAGATTCAGAATTCATCATTGTGAGCTAGTCTGTTCAAGAGAAATGGGTACATGATGACAGGAAAAATTTTGGCAGGAAAGTTATTCAGCGATTTAGGCAAATTAAACCAAGAGTACCATATTATTTTGCAAGAAGATGCTATACCCATCCCTCGTACATGTTGTATAGATTCCAAATCAGATAGGTAACCTGCGTTTAAGACAGTCACATAACAGCACAACCTGTGACATTTCAGTATAAATATCTTAGCTTTCATTCGCTCTCGGCTCAGATCATTGGAAACAGTGTACTATGTTCAGTCAATCAGTTAGGTATATGCAGTGTAAAATTAATAGTAATGCATAGAACACAGGCCATGTGTAAGTCTGAGATATTGTAATGGTTTGAATCGTTAATTTTGTTAATATACCACAAGACTTCTTTCATAACAAAGAGCCAGGTTATATTGCATGAGCTGAAATATAGGGTTACACGCCGATCATACGACATCCAAGAAATCATGGTTTTAAATGTTAGTGGCAGCTACTTGCGACAGGCAATGGCAGTTAATTGGTACTGAAAAGTGATGGCAGTTGTTTCAGATGTAAAGACTTTTTCTTTGAACAGTCATTCCTCATCATCTACCTGATTTCAGAGCTGAAGCTTATAATTACAAACAAGGCTGAAGGCTACAGCTACACTAAATCATCGCAGACACAACAGAGGAACCATTCTGAACACACACTCTCTCAAAAAATGGGAAGCTACGTATCCAATTTTTTTAAGAACATCTCAAGATCATAAAAGGCTCAGGAGAGCTCAAATTTGGCAAAAGGACCTTGGAGTGAAGTATGTCTCAAAGCACAAGAAGAAACAGTTTCACATATCATTGAGGCCTTACCTGAGCAGAGCTGTCTTATCATTTCTACAGCTTTGCTTTTCTCAGAGACAGCATGAAAGCAGAATAAAGGGACATGTAGCATCACTCAATTCCTGTTTCCTGGTGTGAATGCTGCATACAGGTCCTGCTCAACAGCTTCTTTCAAAAGAAACAAAGTAGCAATCTCTAAAGCAGGATCAAGGAAAAAAAGCAAAAAAGTCAGAAGCCAAAAAAAGCAGCACGTGCATTGCACTGCAATGCAGACATTTTTACTCTCACTTTAAAGACCATTGAACTACAAAAGAAGCATTGAAAGCAAATAGCTGATCATTCATTGGCACCCCATTAATATTCTCTAAATAACTTAAATTCTAACAGAAAGAATCAATCTTTACTTCGTGAATCAACAAACAACTGATAAAGAAAGACACTCAATCAAATTTTTTATGGCTTTGGACAATGCAGGAGTAAAAAAATCCAGAGTCATCTTTAGGTGCTTGATTCTCCAATAACATTGCATCCACCTTCAAAATTCAGTAAAACCTTCATATCGTGCATTCAGTATGGCTTGTGATATGGTATGCGAACTGATTACGTGAGGGCTGACGTCCTGGGCAATGGTATTATCCATCTTAAATACGATGCAGCTTCTCAAGACACACAATACCCATCATAACAGTGTACAGCATTTTGTGATGATCAGGTGAGTTTTGTTCTACAAGGCGACATTGGGTGAAAACATATGAGAAATCCAACACCCAGAGAAACCCAAAGTGAAAGACAATGCTCCACACCAGCACGTGAAGAACAGTCCACCAAGAAACAATACTAAGACCATTTCCAACATTCCATCCGTGGCATCCAAGCATGTCAATAAAGTCCAAGAGGTATCTGGAAAGTCACAGCATGGAGGCCACAATCAGACAAGACATTTGATATACCACATGTGTCAGAAAAGATGGAGCTTTGACTTTGAATCCAAGCACCATCCTGAAAGGAATGGACAAATACAAGATATACTAAAATTGACTCTAGTGTACATTTAAGACAGTCACATAACAGCACATCTTGTGACAGTTTCAGTCACTGTCTGCTCAGTTCAATGTAAACAATGTAGTGTGTTCAGTTAATCAGTTATGTATATGTAAATTAACAGCAATAGTCAGTCCGCATAGAACATCGACCATGTGTAAGTCTGAGATATCGTAACATTTTAAATAATTAGTTTTGTTCATGTACCTCAAGGTTCCTTTCATGGCCAGGATCTAGGTATATTGCATCAGCTAAAATATAGAGTTGCATTGAGACCTTTTTGTAAGGGCAAGCACAAATATCATCACTTTTTGCAATTTACAAGAGATGTACTCAGGAAGCTGACAAATTGTGGCAATGTTCACATATGAGAAGTTAACTAAATACAAGTCATTTGACATCCTCTGCAATGACATTATCCATCTTGATTGTTAATGCAGTTCCTCGGGAGGGACACACAAACCCTTTTTCATCATTGAAACAGCAGGTCCATCTATTATTGGTCTACATGCACGTATGGACCTCCACATTATTATGATGGATGAGGTTACAAAGCTGGTCATTGTAACAACAGAGATCCCACGCTGATTTCATTCGTAGTGGTGAAGCTAAGCAGATCCAGCAAGTTACCTCAGATGATGATCAGCTGCAACAGTTCAAATGAACATCATCACTGGGTGACCTGAGAACATTGAGCATGACACCAAACAAGCACATTCATTCTGGTCATTCAGTTAAACAAAGATGCTCTGAATTCAAATTTTTAAAGTCTAGCAAATGGTAATTCTTCAAACTCTACACTAACACGTGTAGAAGGCACGAGTGCAGTAAATAAAACTATTACCAGATGAATGCAGTTAATGTCCTGGCATCAGTAAGCATATTGATCAGAACTAATCAAGCCACATGAAGCATGTCAACTCCATCAATCAAAAGAACCTTACTTTCCACAGCAGAATTTATCTGAGCTGCAGTTCAAGATTGCGACTGATGCTTTATGTGTACAAGGGCATAGTCACATTCTGGTGAATTATTTTTTCAACAAATTGTCTTTTATGTGAAAAATTGAAGAAACTACTGCTGCAATGGTTGTTGAAATTCTGATGGCTACATCCATTATGCTAGCTGTTCATCAACAAATAGTGTCCACTAATAATCTGTAGTATTTTAGACCACCCTTTCAAGATATGTGAAGGAAGTGAGGTGTTTTCAACATATGATTTCTTCTTATTACCCCCAGTTAAATGGTGTTGCGTAATACACTGTTCATAAAGTAAAATACATAACAGCCAAATGCAAAACAATATCCCTTCACGTAGATACACTAACCTATATGCCATTCCTCAAGGTAGCAGTCTAACCGTACCAGCATCTCTCATATTTGGTGAGACAGACAGTTGTTCTCTCCTGCCCTCTTACCACCCAATCATATGTGCAATAACATACTGTTGGAAAAAAGGAAGAATCTTTTACGAAAGCATAATAAATGAGCATGAGATTGAGATTTTCATGCAAACACATGGGTTCATGGTAAGATACTACTTTGCGTCTCCAGCCAAGGTCATATGATACTGTTGAGTAATGTTCAACTCTTGCAAACAAAAAAGGAGACAAAACCAAACTTCATAAAATCAACCATTCATCACAGATGATGACATCTCTGATAACGAAGATATCACATCAGACAATAACCAAACATCTACAACAAATGACACACATCCATCCACACCAACAAACAGCACAACACAGAATGAAGTCACTTAACCAAGACATCATAACTGTAAAAGAATATGTCATACATCAGTGTATCTATATTGTCAATGTTTATTGAAAAAAAAGTTCTCACTATTTGAAGGGAAAAGGAAAGATGTTGTGTTATTACATTGACTACAGAATTGAGAAGTATTGTACCTATAAGATAGTTACAAGATGTTATGGCATGTAACACCCCTGTATAAATGTTTCGGTTACTCCTTGTTCAGAACAATAGAGTCAGTGTAGTGTGTTCAATAAGTTATTTCTGCATAGGTAATGTAACAGTACTAGTCAGTGTACACAGAATCCACACTGTGAATAAGTCTGAGTTATGTTGTTAGTTAGCGGTGTTAATTAACTTTAAAACATCTATCTCAACAAGAACCCAATCTTTGTAGATATGTTACTTAGGCTAACATACAGAGAAGCACTCAGGCTGACTCGAACTGGTAGTGGTGATCATCTGAACAAATCATGCCAGTACACCCCCTGGAAAATGCCTTATCTGTTCACAGGAAAGTAAAATCTCCATTGAGCAGCATGGCTGAAGGTGGTGTCATATATCGTGTGACAGGACTGACACAACAGAGCTTATGGCCAGGAGCTGTTCCCAAGACAAATAGAGAACTGAAATTGTATGTGATTCTCCCTCAATAAAACAAAGCAGTTGGGAGGAAATCCATGACAATAGTTTGATGGAATTGGCAACTAGCAAGTTTTGGAAAAATCCGTATGTAAATGGTGAGTTCTGGTAGATTTCATTCAACCATGAGACAAGATTACTGACTATATTTATGACACCAACTTCAATCTAAAATTCTCTTTTTTTCTTTTTTGGTTCTGAAATGGTTAACCTCACACTTGTATACATTGTCATTATACAGTTATTTTTTTTTTTGCTGCTATCAACACACTTTCTGCAATGCTGCCCAGTTTTGTGTATCAGCAAGTTTAGACATTTGGAATTTTATGCTATTATCCAAGTCAGTAATGAATATTGTAAACAATTGAAGACCCAAGATAAATACCTGATACCTGTCGCACACCATTAGTTACGTCCTGTCAGTTCAGAACTTACCCATTATTCCAACTTCTTGTTTCCTGCCACTCAATCAATTAACTATCCTTCTTATTAACTTGCCCTCAGTTCCACCTTAATTAACAATGTCTTGTGTGGGACTTTATCAGAAGCCTTCTTCAAGTCTATACAAACAACATTTGTTGACCTCCCATCTTTGTCACCTTTTCAAAAAACTCTATATGTTTTGTCAGGCATAACCTATCCTTCATGAATCTATGTTTCCTATCTGGATTAACTGAATATTTTAGAGGTAACTCGGTACCCTGTACTTGATTAGAGACTCCAACAATTTCACCACCACAGATATGAAGTGAATTGGTCAGTAATTTCCTGGTTTTCCTCTGTTATTCTTCTTAAAGGGCAAAGTGATATGAACAAGTTCCCAATCCACTGGTACAACTCCTGAATCCAGGAAACTCTGAAAGATTATGCTTAGGGCATCAGCAATATACTCTCCTGTCTCCTTTATCACCCATGGATGGAGACCATCAGGTCCTGGGGATTTGTCATTCCTCAGTTCCATTAATTTCCCCATTATTGATGATTTACCCAAGGCAATTTTATTTAGACCCCGCTCCTGATTCTCTGTTAATTTTGTTGGGTCTTCTGGCAAGCTATCCTCCTTTTCTGCTATGAATACTGAAGCAAAATAATTATTCAGTACGTCTGTCATTTTGCATGGTCATTGACATGTCTCCATTACTAATCTTCAATGGACCAAAACAAAGCATTATGGTAAGAACTGTCAGTGACTACCCAGCATGGAGAAATGCAGTAAAGAATTACAACACTCCTTTGGCATGGTGAGTTAAGTAAGAACATTCATCCGCAACTTATCCAATCATACCCAGTCTTCAACCCTTGAGGGAACCTTTGGAAAGGGCAAGCAATGGTATTAGATTCAGAAACAGATTTTACTTTTGAAAAAAATTAAAGAGAAATTACTTTCTACTGATAATTTAGCCACAATAATTCAGGCATATTCACTATAGTAACCACAGAACACCATCTGTGAGGCTTGGAGCAATCCTTATTCAAGCGTAAACTGATGGAACATGACAACCAGTCTATTTTACATTGAGAGCTTTGACAGAGACTGAAGAGGTATGCAACCCTAAAGCAAGAAGTGTTAGCAGTAACATTGGGCTAGATTATCTTATTTTACTGAAAGATCATGTTGAGTTGTACCACAAGCAGTTGGTTACATTATTGGGGTCTAAAGAAAGCTCAAAAATGCCTCGATGCAGAAGATTCAGGGTGAGGCCGATGAGGTGCAGTTATGAAATAGTTTGTGTTCTAGACAAGGTGCAAGTAATCATGGAAACATTCATTAGAGCAGCAGAAAAAGAAATCTTACTCTTGTAGATGAAATTAAGACTTATTCTAAGGGTATAATTACACTTGGCTGGCAATAGAGGAAAACATGGACAAATCTGTGCAGCTTAAAAGCCTGAAAAGAAATGCACAAAGCTCACAAAAATGCTGCCTGCAAGGGAGGTTATTATAAAGTTCTATTCAAGTGACCACAGTTCCAAATTGGACATTCTAAATCTACCCACTGCTGAAGAAATCAGTCCTGGTAGAAAATTGGCTAATTGTATAAAGCATTAGCCAGCAGTCATCGGCTCTAGAAAACAATAGAAATCAAAATCAAAGAAATTACAAAGGTTCAGGGGGAACTAGTTACAACCAGTCTGAGGGTTGTGTCTTGGAGAAGTGTCAATCAGGCTTTCTGGCATCTTGGTTGCCTGCCTATGTGCACTTCACAAAGTGAAGGGTGTTGACACAACCCCATTGGATGATTTGAACCGATCACATGACCCCATTAGCCACAGAACGTTCTGAAAGGTCTGCGGCAAGAATGGATAAAAACACACACCTTGAACTACCTCCTCAGCAAAGATTCAACCTGGCCCAGCAGAGGAGATCCAACCACCTGGAGAGAGGGGGAGATATAAGATCCACCCTGACCTGCAAAAAATCCACCTAAGTGGAAGCCACCCAGTTCTACTTTGGAGAGGAAGGAGATTATATTGGACAACCTCAAACATATGGATCATCGTAGGTGATATCCTTTCTCAGATATATAGAGCTAGATAAAGAGTAAATATTGTGGGAATTTGGGAAATGCTGACATTTTCTTCAATAACAGATACTTTATTAATAAAATTGAGTTGAACCACAGACCAAATTCAGTATTCTTTTAACTGCATCACCAACAAGAGCACTTCGTAAAGTGCCTGTAATATATAAACTGGTCAAAGTGTCCAAAGCACAGACAGCATCGGTGTCGCTAGGTAGACATTGGTTAACATAGAACATAGAACATAGAACACTACAGCACAGTACAGGCCCTTTAGTCCTTAATGTTGCGCCAACCTGTGAAACCAAACTGAAGCCCATCTAACCTACATTATTCCATTAATATCCATATGTTTATCTAATGACCATTTAAATGCCCTTAAACTTGGCGAGTCTCCTATTGTTGCAGGCAGGACATTCCACGCCCTTACTACTCTGAGTAAAGCCTGGAGAGGATTTGTCCTAAAGACAAACTGATGACGAATTTGACTAGGTTTGCCCCAAGGGGGTAGATTTAGGGCTTGCAATGAGGGGAGATGTCAGGATAGGTTCCGGGCAGAGGCCTGTCCCTCTCTGATAGAGGCTGCCAAAGCGGCGGGGCTGTTGCTGCTCACAGTCCCATGAACACCAGTTACAGTTTAATGAGGGACCTAGGGAGTAGATACTCGGGAAGGAGCAGTCGATCTCTCTGTAGAGCGGCAAGTGAGGAGTGATGGAGAAGGCAGAGTCAGCCAGTATGTTACTGGTCACAAGAGGGGTAAGATGCAGGGAATCCGGAGACTGGAAGCTTATTTTTTTAATCATCCGGGTATGATTGGAGGCATGGGATTCTCCATTCATCTCTCAATCCCACCCTTTGATCCCTAAAGACAAACTGATGACGGATTTGATTGGGTTTGCCCCAAGGAGGTAGATTTAGGGCTTGCAATGGAGGGAGATGTCAGGGTAGGTTCCAGGCAGAGGCCTGTCCCTCTCTGATAGAGGCTGCCAAAGCGACGGGGCTGTTGCTGCTCACCATACCATGCACTGAGAGGCATAAACTTAGGTTCTGCAGCGCTTGAGTTCAAGTGGATCCATCAGGAAGCTTTAGGATATTTGTTCCTGTCTCAGTTGTTGTATTAGTCATTACAGGTATTGCTGATTGGATGCCAGGAAGTTTATGTCGATGGCTAAAGGTCAATTCAGAAGTAAAACATCAACATTTTATAAGCAATCATGTACAGTGCATATTTTAAAAGTTCCACATACCATTGTTCACTCGCTTCGGTTTCTGAATCAATTCATTAAGTCAGTCTTTTCAGTTTTCATCTGAAATAGTTGACATTTCGGGGAAGGTGCAAACACTGGTTTGAGATGTGTGTCGTAAGGAGAAATAGTTCAATGGTGAAATAAAGTTAGATATGTTACAGCCTTACAGTTTGTCTTGATAAGAGACCCTTTAGCCCATCATGTCCAACCTGTTCATCAAGCACCTATCTATGCTAGTCCCATTGATAATGGGAACTGCAGATGCTGGAGAATCCAAGATAATAAAATGTGAGGCTGGATGAACACTGCAGGCCCAGCAGCATCTCAGGAACACAAAAGCTGACGTTTCGGGCCTAGACCCTTCATCAGAGAGGTCTAGGCCCGAAACGTCAGCTTTTGTGCTCCTGAAATGCTGCTGGACCTGCTGTGTTCATCCAGCCTCACATTTTATTATGCTAGTCCCATGCTTGGTTTGTCTAAATTTCACAGTCAAACCCACCAACCTTGGACTCTAAACATCCTACATGACCTGATTTAAGAGGGCTGCTACACCACATGATGGCCAAGATTCAAGTGGGTGAAAGAGAATGAAGGTTTCTGACTAGCATTGAGCAATAAACCAAGCACTTATAACATGAGAAGGACAAACAATATGGGAAAAGAAATCTTGCAAAGGCTAGTACTGGATTTTGGGCACTCAACGAAAACAGAGGCAAGGAAGTTAAATACAAAGTCAGAGGATTCATGAGGTGGCAAGCAGCCAAATATCAGTGTTGGAAACACACAAGGATACGGAAAAGCTAGGGAAGAACTGGGGGAAAATGACATAAGACATAGTGAAAATGATTGGGTCCCAAGGTCAGAGAGAAGTATAAAGCCACTAATGCAGGGCCAGGGACCCATGAGAGACAGAGAGAGCAGTAAATTGAAAAGAAATAGTAAGAGAAATCACACAGTGACCAGAGTGGGAGAAGGTATTAAGAAAGTACATGAATATGAAATAGCCCGGGTGGGTCGACTGTTACAATGACCAAATAAATACTGGATCCATGAGCCATGGTACAGAAATACTGGGAGACAGGGCAGAACACAGATGTGATGTGTGCTTTAAACATTACCTAGCCTATTGTGATAGACAGCTGCATGCAGCTGAGAGGTAGAGAATAGAATAAGGTGAAGCTAAATGAAGCAGGAACAAGGGAAAGTAAGAGTCAAAGCAACAGAGCAGGAGCAGAGAGGATCTTGTTTCAGACCCAGTGTGAGAGAGCATACCAGAAGGCACAGCGTGCAGTCAGTGATCAGAAAGCAGCCCAGCAAAGCTGCTGATGAGCTAAACGAGACATACAAAGAACTATAAGTTGCATTCAGAGCCCTGCTCAAAGCAGGCTATAAAAATAGAGCCTCTATTGCAGACCATTTGAAATGCCAGAGGAATCAAAGCCCCAAATTTCCGTGCAAAGGGAACAATATGCAAATTTGGGACAATAGAATTAGATGGGGACAGCGATTCTGGGATTGACTGGGGGGAAGTGGAAGAACAAGATTGGAGATACACTGAGAATGGTGAGAACTGGGGACACCACCTGCCTTTCCTGAGGGAGAAGATCCTCCAGCACCCCCAGACTCTTACTTTGAACTTACTGACCGCAACCCGGAGATGGCCAGAACAATAACCCAATTAATTAAGCAAACCCATCTACAGTGAAGCTATTGGACGCAACAGATAAGATCTTCACATTTGAGCTCATGGCTGGACCCCATATGTATTTTGATAGCACCCTCCAATAAAGACATTCTCCATAGGTTTGACAATACTGAGGAGGTACTATTAATGTTAATGTGCCTGAGCTCTATAATCCATTCTGACTGAATATGGAGGGGAGCTGATAGCCTTGAAACAGCATTCCTAGCTAGTGTAAGATACAATGAGCGAGACCTCATGGAGGGATTAAATAAGTATAGAAAGGGAAAGCATTTGCCACTTGCTTGCGGTTATAACTCACAGGAGTCTTCAATAAACCTAGATCAGACTGTGCTGACATCAGAAAACAGGACAAACTGGGCTTGAATGCTTGCCTTACCAAAGCGGCAGTGAAGAAAGCCTTTGAAAACATTGATCACACAAACAACACCCACACAGAACACTGGGTGACGAAGAGAATGGCCTGGGTTTGGAAGAAAGAGATTCATGAATTAAAATACCACAAATCAGGCAAGGAAAAGATGCACCCAGTCAAATCCCCAAAATCATGTGGAGGAACTAAGGGGACAACCAAAATAAGGGGAGTCATTATTGGAGCCACCCACCTCCACTAGCCCATCCCACAGTGACAGACATGGAACAGCAGTGGGGAAGTCCAAGGTATCAACCACTGCCACAAGGGAAACATTACAGTTATGGGCCCAGGCCACTTCACGAGAGACCGTAGGTTACCCAGGCAGTTAGCGCCACAACAGGAGCCAGGCTCAACACCCTGGTCCATTGAAGACCGGAGAGACAAGCATCAGTTGATTTTATCTCTCCTACTAGGAGAAACATGAAAATGCCCACGTCCACTCCACCCAGACCTTTCTGTAAAGTATTCTATAAAATTTCAGTCAGATCCACTACCTGCATCCACTTACCACAATCCCACCTACCTTCCCTCAGCCCTGCCCCTCCTCCCTCTATTTAGTTCTCATCTCCCTACCCCCTCCCCCATCCTGACGAAGGGTGGAGACCCGAAATGTCAACTTTCCTGCTCCTCTGAAGCTGCCTGAGCTGCTGTGTTCCTCCAGCTCCACTGACTCTGACTCCAGTACCTGCAGTTCTTCCAACCTATTTAACTCTGTTATAAATACATTCAATGACTTGGCTTCCACAGCCCCCTGTAGCAATGAGTTCCACAGAAGAAATTACTTCTCATCTCAGTTCTAAAGGGTCATCCCTTCTCTTTTTCTCACACCATAACCATTTTAAACCTGATTATTTTCCGACTGCTATTCCCTGAATGTCTTTGCTTTGAAATTAAATGCTTCTGTACAGGGCAAAAGAACTCAAATACATGAAACCTTTGTGCTTTCTTCAGTTTGAAAGCAGAATAAACTGAACAATTTAAAGAATAGAATGATTCTAAAAAAAACTTTTTTTTCCCTTTTAATGATAACAGCTATATAAGAAAAAACAATTACAGGTGTTCCAATGGCTCATTTTGGAGTTTTATCTATTTATTCCGCATGAACCAATACCTTAGCTTCCACCATGGGATGACTAATGGATCATTTCAATAGAGCAGACTATCTGACAGCTTTAAGGAAATGGTCAATTTGTGAATCTTGCCCAGAGTTGTTGTGAGAAACCATGAAATGTGATGCGTTATTAGCTTCAATGCTGAGGGAGGTCCATGTTGATTTATCTTTCTGAGGCATTTCTATTTTGAGTATATGGGAAGAAGAGTGGAGCAGTTGGGCAAAACAGAAGCAAAATTAAGTTACAATTTTGTCTCCTAAGTGAGTGGGTACGTCGATACAAATTATAATAAAACATCATATGAGATCTTAGGCATTCAACATACGAGCAAAATTCAGAGACAAAACAGGGTAGGATTTATTAGCTTAATGCTAGGAAGCTGGTGAGTGTTGCCAAACAAAGAGACCCTGAAGTGTGGGTTCACAGCTCCTCAAAGATGAAGTCACAGGTAGACAGGGTGTTAAGAAGGTGTTTGGCACACTTGCCGTTATTGGTCAGTACATTGAATCTTGGAGTTGGGAGATCATGCTGCGGCTATACCAGGACATTGGCTAGGCCACTTTTGGAACACTGCATGCGATTCTGGTCTCCGTGCCGTAGAAAAACTTGAAGGAGTGCAGAAAATGTGGCTGGAGTTGGAGCATTTGAGCTATAGGGAGAGTGTGAATAGGTTGGGGCTATTTTCTCTAGAGTATTGGCACTAAGGGGTGCCCTTATAGAGGTTTATAAAATCATGAGGGGTATGCTTAGTCTTTTTCCCAGGGTTAGAGAGTTGAAAACTAGAGGGCATAGATTTTAAGGTGACAGGGAGAAGATTTAAAACTGACCAAAGGGGAAATATTATCATACAGCCAGTGGTGTGTGTGTGGTATGATTTGCCAGAGGAAGTGATGGAGGCTGGTACAATGACAAAATTCAAAAGCCATCAGGATCAGTATATGAATAGGTAGGGCCAAATGCTGGTAAGTGGAATTCGATTAACTTGGTCAGCATGGACGGGTTGGGACCTAAGGATCAGCTTCCGTGCTGTACAACTCGACAACTCTAGGTAATGCTAAATATGTACTAATTATTGGTTAAGCTACGAATAGAATGATGTGCATAGTTTTCACTGCCCTATTTTAAGAAGTATGTCAAGACCATTGGGAAAAGAGGAAAGAGATTTGCTAAGATGCCAGTGGGGATTAGACGTTTTAGTAATTATGAGGACTTTTAACAAAATTGAGCTGTTTTCATTAGAACACAGCAAAAAGCCTGATCCAGGTTTTAAAATGATGAGGTGCTTTGATAAGTGCTTCATCACTAACTGCAAAATTCAGGCCAATAAAAGAAGGGAAAGAATTAGGTTAATAGAAGATATAAATTTGATTTCATAACCAAAAGCACATGGGAAAATCTCAGAAGGTATATTTTAATACAAGAGTTTTATTTTAGTTATGACATGGATGTCACAAATAATGCTAGAAGCAGAATCTGCACTGACTTTTAAAAGGAAAATGGCTTACATTTATACACATGGAACACCTTGAAATACTTTACAGTCGATGAAAGACTTACGAATTACGGCCACAAGAAACAACACATATCTGTTTGTCCTTAAATGGTATTACTTACTCACTATGCCTCCTTAAAGACCAATTCTGGCCATAACAAGTTCCCAAAAGAAGAAACATGGTGATGATCAGATAATCTGTTTTTCTATGTTTTTTTTCAGTTAAGAATTTAACATTGGCCGGAGCACTGAAGATAACTTCTGTTCTGAAGAAGAGTCATATTTGACTCAAAACATTAACTCCATTTCTCATACCACAGATGCTGCCAGACCTGTTGAGTTTCTCCATAATTCTCTGTGTTTGTTTCAGATTTCCAACAACCGCCATATTTTTCTTTTACTCCAAGGTAACATCTCCGACTTTCTTCAGATTTATGCAAGGGATCTTTGATGCCCACCTTGGAAAGCAGATAAGTTCTAAGTTTAACAAGTTTTCTCACCCTGGGAGACAATACCTCCAATAATGCAGCACACTCTAAGGAGTGTATGGGAAATCTTCCTTTATTTTGTGCCCAAATCCTGGAATTGAACTTGAACTTTCTGACTCAGAGGCAAGAGTTCTACCGTCTGACTTACCTAGGTAAGTTCAGAACCATTCAAAGGAAGACTGTCCTTAAATATTAACTTATCTCCTCAGATAGTGATGGATTGCTATGTATTCTCAGCATTATTTACTCTTATTTCAGTCACTTGTATTTTTTCCTCTCTGCTAAATACTCTTTTTAAAATTATTTGAATATCAAAATGGATTCATTTACTTCCTGGTGTCTTTTTTGTAACAGTGCAATGTGCCTGTTTGTCTATAAATTTATAAAATCAAGCTTTAAATTTACAGAAGGACTATAAGGTATAATTACTCCCAAATGTTATCTGTTGCCCACGCTGCACAGTGCATTGAAACACAGAAAATAGAAGCAGGCCATTTAGCCCTTTGAGCTATTGATTCAATATGATCATGGCTGATTTATCCATATTCCTGCTTTGTCCCCAGATCCTTTGATCCCTTTAGTACAAAGAACTAATCTAACCATTCGTCTGTGGTTCTGTCTTCCTTTCTTCACCTTCTCTGTTCTCATTTCTAGGGAGAAGCTGCAACCAGTAATTACTATAAGTCCATCATTTTCCACGGCTAACTTAATGGTACATTCTTCCACCAACGATCTGAGAAAAACTTGATTCCATCCTCCAAATTCTCCACCACCATCATAACTGTTCTAATAATATTGTCAAACACACCAATGCTTCTGATAAGTCTTCTTTCTTTGTGAGCTGAGGTTATCCCTTCAACATGATTTCCAGGGTCATGAATGACTATTATTTGTTCTCAAAACTCCGCTTTCACATTTTCCATTTACTGTCCAGGTGAGAATAGTTTGTCTCATTTTCCTCACTTTCAATCCGACATTAATCAGATCATCCTTAACCCATTCCAACATAATTTCACCTCCAACCTTGCTTCTATTTACTACTCCTTTCAGTGCTCTGAATATGCCATTTCCTCTATGTGAGTTTGTGTGATTTGCCTGTGTGTGTTTCTATTCTCAGTGGACTTAAAAACACTCTATGTTTTCAGTATCTCTTGGCAATATTCATTTCTAGTTGTCACTGTATTTGACATTCTCAGTTACCAAAATGATTCATTATAAAATGAAGAAAAATAAAATAACATGTTACTAGTTAAAAACCTCAACCTGCAATGCTTTGAGAAAAAAAACACTAAAACATACACAGTAGGCCTGTCAAGACTGATTGGGTAGAGAGTTTTCAGATTATGATCTCATATCTCCAAATACCTCATTCCTTGAAATAATCTTTCCTCATCTCCAATATTTTGCTAACTAATAAATGAAAGTGCCCCATTAATGCTGCTTTGTTGCTCAAAGGTGTGTGAGGGGATTAATGCTTAATTCCTGGATGTATCATGATTATCCGATGGTTTGGGAAGCCTGGAGTATAGCTTTCTACAAAATTGATAAATCAGTTGTTCTACTGCATTAATTACTTTTCTCATTCCCACTCTTTATTTTCAGGGCGTCCCACTGAAACTTGAATGATTGAGGGATATGGGACCAGATTTCTTGGCCTCTTTTGTTTAATTTTCTAGGATATCTGGAGTCAAAAGGATCAGCATTCAAATCAAAGTATATTCAGGGAAATCAAGTTAGTTGAATGATGGGCACAGAGGTTATCTGTTTTGCCAGACATCCAGCATTCTATGACTGACAGCAACTGAGACGATAGTATGCTATTGTATTGTTTTCTTGAAATAGTTTCAGTAACTCCTGAAGCCTGTTCTAAAGCACAAACATTTTATAACATATTTATGGATATTATAACACTTGACCACTACATTTGTTTTTCTTAGACTGTTTGATCACATGAGTGGACATCACATTCTTCTCTGGCATCATAGAATTTTGCAGTTACGTCTTTACGGTACTAGGTTTAATATATTCCATTATACTACATCTCCCCTCAAGCATCCCTAGTTTCTGTTTTTTTTTTGTTTTTGCCAACTTGATGGGCCAAATAATGAAGTGTAGAGCTGGATGAACACGGCAGGCCAAGCAGAATCTTAGGAGCAGAAAAGCCAACGTTTCGGGCCTAGACCCTTCATCAGAACTGGTGGAGGGGGAGAGGGTCCTGATATAAACAGGGCGACAGGGGGAGGCAGATCAAAGATGGATAGAGGACAAGATAGGTGGAGAGTAGACAGACAAGTTAAAGGGGTGGGGATGGAGCCAGTTGTACTGGAGGATGTCTGCTTCATTTATAGTGGATATTTGTAAGAATGGTCCCACTCTGCCAACCTGTTAGCCACCATCATATCCCCCTCCTTGCTTATACTGGTTGTGCAGGGTACAGCATGCTAGGACAATACAGCATACTCTGTCTAAGCTTTTCCCTGCCAGACCAGTCCAAGCAGTGGAACCTCACCTGCAGGAAACCTATTGTCTGCTCTACCACGGTCCTGTTCAAAGACTGTGTTGCATTGTATCTAATCTCCTCTTCAGTCAGGGAATTGTGTAATTTGTCATTAGTCATGATCATAGAGGATAGCCCTTGTTTCTCAGTAACAATCGTCATAAAGCATCTGATCCTTGAAACAAAGCAGGAACATAAGGTTTCCCAAGCATATAAGATATCATGGCAGCTTCAAGATACCTGGTGTACACTTCTAAGAAGTGATTTGATGATCACCGACGATGTTCCCGTTTATGGAATGGAATATTTTCTGATTGATAAACTCAACAGCACTATGAAATGGGTCTCTCAACACAGCTTGTGTACAGTCTTGCAGCTGGGGGAAACCAGATATGATGCCAAATCCTGTTGCCCAGACTCTAGCACTGACCTCGTCACAGGGAAAGGAGATGAAGAAGAGTGATCTGACACAAATGGCATGGGAAAGTGTCTATAATCAGCCCATCCAGGGAAGTGTTTGTACTGGATCTGGCTTTTAGAAATAAGCCTGACCAGGTGAGCAAAGTTTCAGTGAGGGAGCATTTTGGCTGTAGTGACCATAACACTGTGAGTTTTAAGATATTCATGGATAGAGATAGCCGCAGTCCTCGGGTGAAGGTGTTAAATTGAGAGAAAATGAACTACAACAACATTAGGCAGAAACTGGAGAATTTTGATTGGAGGCAGCTGTTTGAGCATAAATCTACATCAGACGTGTAGGAATATTTCAAACAGCAGTTGTTAGGAGTTCAGGAGTGGCACGTTCCTGCGAGAATGAAGGATAGGTATGGCAAGTTATGTGAACATTGGATGAACAGGGATGTTATGACCTTGGCCAGATAGATAAAGGAAGCATATGCAAGGTCTAGGAGGATGTGGCCTGATGAAGCCCGTAAAGTATATAAGGAAAGTAGGAAAGAACTTAATCAAGGAATTAGAAGGGCTAAAAGGTGTCAATCCCACAGCTTTTCATGCAGACATAAAAAGCAAGAGGGTAGCCAGGGGGAGGGTCGACCCACTCAAGGACAAGGGAGGGAATATATGTGTAGAGCCTGAAGAGGTTGGTAGGGTCTTAAACAAATACTTTATGTCAGTATTCACCAAAGAGAAGGAATTGGTGGAGGATGATCTCAGGGAAGGGAGTGTCAAGTTTCTAAGTGAAGTTGCTATTAAAATAGAAGACGTGTTGTCAGTCCCGAAAAGTTTTAAGGAAGATAAGCGCCCCCCCGCCCGGTCTTGATGGGATCTATTCCACAATATTGAGGGAGGCAGGAGAACAAATTACTGTAATATTGACAAACGTCTTTGTATCCTCTTTGGCCACAGATGAGGCTCCAGAGGGCTGGAAAAAAGCCAATGCTGTTGCATTGTTTAAAAAAGATAACAGGGATAATCCTGGAAATTACAGACATGTCAGTCTCACATCAGTGGTATGGAAATTATTGGAAAAATTTCTCAGGAACAAGATCTATACGTGTTTAGAAGCAAATTGACTTACAAATGATAGACAGCATGGTTTTGTGCAGGGGAGGTCAAGCCTCACTAACCTGATTGAGTGTTTTGATGAAAATGATTGATGAGGGAAAAGCAGTTGATATTGTCTATATTGACTTCAGTAAAGCCATTGACAAGGTCCCTCATGGAAGACTGCTACAAAAGATGAAGTCACATGTTATCAGGGGTGAGCTGGCAAGACGGATACAAAGATAATGGGAACAGCAGATGCTGGAGAATCCAAGATAATAAAGTGTGGAGCTGGATGAACACAGCAGGCCCAGCAGCATCTCAGGAGCACAAAAGCTGGGAGGGAGGAGGGTAACTTCTTCAGGTTAGGTATCCCTGGAAGATGGATACAGAACTAGCTTTGTCAAAGGAGACAGAGGTTAGCAGTGGAAGGATGCTTTTCAGAATGGAGGGTTGTGATTAGTGGT
The DNA here is from genome assembly GCF_030684315.1 of Stegostoma tigrinum. Lineage (NCBI taxonomy): Eukaryota > Metazoa > Chordata > Chondrichthyes > Orectolobiformes > Stegostomatidae > Stegostoma > Stegostoma tigrinum. The sequence continues at coordinate 30,774,731 of NC_081374.1, forward strand.
GTTCCACAGAGATCAGTGCTGGCACCTTTGCTATTTGAGGACTATACAAATGATTTGGAGGAAAACGTAGCTAGTCTAATTAGTAAATCTGCAGATGATACAATCATTGGTGGAGTTGTGGGTAGTGAGGAGGATTGTCAAAGGGTACAGTAGAATATAAATCATTTGGAGGTATGGGCAAAAAAATGGCAAATGGAATTTAATCCAGATAAATGTGAGGCGATGCATTTTGGAAGATCAATTACGGGTTGAAATCATACAATGAAATGGCAGAACCTTTAGGATTATTGATATGCAGAGACATCTGGGTGTGCAGGCCCACTTTCACTGAAGACAGCAGTGCAGGTAAATAGGGTAGTAAAAGAGGCGTATGGGACGCTTGCATTCATTGGAAGGGGCATTCAGTATAAGGACAGACAAGTTATGCTGCAGCTTTATAGAACTTTAGTTAGACCACACTTGGTATATTATGTACAGCTCTGGTCACCGCATGACCAGAGGGGTGTGGATGCTTTAGAGGGGCACAGAAAAGGTTTACCAGGATGTTGCCTCATATGGTGGATTTTAGCTATGAAGAAATGTTGGAATAGGCTGGAGAGAGACACACCACCCCACCAACATCCGGATACAACGCATCATCCTCCGACACTTCTGCCATCTACAATCCGACCCCACCACCCAAGACATTTTTCCATCCCCTCCCTTGTCTGCATTCCGGAGAGACCACTCTCTCCGTGACTCCCTTGTCCACTCCACACTCCCCTCCAACCCCACCACACCCAGCATCTTCCCCTGCACCCGCAGGAAGTGCTACACTTGCCCCCACACCTCCTCCCTTACCCCCAACCCAGGCCCCAAGATGACTTTCCATATTAAGCAGATGTTCACCTGCACATCTGTTAATGTAGTATACTGTATCCACTGTACCCGATGTGGCTTCCTCTACATTAGGGAAACCAAGCAGAGACTTGGGGACCGCTTTGCAGAACATCCCCGCTCGGTTCGCAATAAACAACTGCGCCTCCCAGTCGCGAGCCATTTTAACTCCCCCTCCCATTCCTTAGACAACATGTCCATCATGGGTCTCTTGCAGTGCCACAATGATGCCACCCGAAGGTTGCAGTAACAGCAACTCATATTCCGCTTGGGAACCCTGCAGCCCAATGGTGTCAATGTGGACATCACAAGCTTCAAAATCTCCCCTCCCCCCACTGCATCCCAAAACCAGCCCAGCTCATCCTCGCCTCCCTAAACCTGTTCTTCCTCTCACCTATCGCCTCTTCCCACCTCAAGCTGCATCTCCATTTCCTACCTACTAACCTCATCCTGCCCCCTTGACCTGTCCGTCCTCCCCGGGCTGACCTATCCCCTCACTACGTCCCCACCTATACTCTCCTCTCCACCAATCTTCTCCTCTATCCGTCTTCGGTCTGCCTCCCACTACTCCCTATTTATTTCAGAACCCTCTCCCCATTCCCCTCTCTGATGAAGGGTCGAGGCCCGAAACATCAACTTTTGTGCTCCTGAAATGCTGCTTGGCCTGCTGTGTTCATCCAGCTTCACATGTTATCTTGGAATAGGCTGGGTTTGTTTTCACTGGAACATAGGAGGTTGAGGGGTGACCTATTGAAAATTTATAAGATTGTGAATGGCATGAATAGAGTGGAAAGTATGAGGTTTTTTCCCAAGGTGAAGGGTCAATTACAAGGGGACACAGGTTCAAGGTGTGAGGGGAGAAGTCTAAAAGAGATGTGCAAGGCACGTTTTTCAAACAAAGGGTGGCAAGTGCTTGGAACGGTCTGCCAGAGAACACAGTGGAAGAAAACACTATAGCAGAATTCAGAAAGCATTTGGCCAAATACATGAATGGGAAGGGAATAGAGAGGTACAGATCCTATAAGTACAAACAGTTTTAGCAAAGAAGGGCAAAATGTGGCAGCACAGTCTAGGAGGGCCAAAGGGCCTTTTCATGTGCTGTATTGTTCTTTGTTCATTTTGTTCTTATTTGCGTGTTGCAGATTGAGAGATCCCTCACAACCAAATGGAATCAGTTGCTTAAAACTTTAATGCAGCTATCACCTTGATAACCACTGGCCTAGAACGGCCACCCGCTCTTCAGGTCCCAACTCCTGCTCCATCAGCTGGCATCATTCTGTGATAGTGTCCCAGGGCATCCTCAGTTGGCATCAACACTATTTCCTCATCCAGATGAAATGTTTTGGCCTCTCTGTAGCCCCTGCATACTTGAGGGGAACTTATTCTGCAACTTCTTCATATGGTAGCTGCATGGCATCTGCGGGGGATTGCCGCTGGTCCTGGGCTTGTTGGCATGCCTGTTGCTTGTCCATCTCTCTATATCTTTGTTATATCACAGCTGCGGCCTGATCTATCAGCCACAGTCCCAAGAAGCGGGGTGGGGAACATTAGAATTTGGCCTCAATAACGTGAGTAGTTAGCACTTGCATCACTAACAAATGACAGCTCAGCTAACTTATCATTCAGGGACATGGGGCTTTCCAACAAGGTGGCCATATAATGATGCTTAACTCAGCCATGATCCAATTGAATGGCAGAGCAGGTTTGAGCGGCCGAATGGCCTACTCCTGTTCCTATTTCTAATGATCTAAATACGGTCTTACGGACAGTAAAACTTATTTGGCTAAATGCAACATTAAAACATTGCAAACTGACAGTAAGAAGCTGTAAATGTTGCAAGGGTAACACAGAAATGGAACAGGAGTAGGCCATTTGGTTCCTCACGCATGTGCCACCATATATTACAATTATGGATGATCATCCAACTCAATAGGCTGTTCCTGCTTTCCTCCCCTGCTTTGATTCCTTTAGCCCCAAGTACTATAACTAATTTTTTGAAATTATACAATGTTTTGACCCCAAATATTTTCTGTGGTAGTAAATTCCATAGCTCACCAATCTCTGGTAAAGAAATTTCTCCTTATTTCAGTCCTAAATGGTTTTCTCTGTATCCTTAGACTATGACTCCCGGTTCTGGATCCCAACACCCATCTTTTCCCCAACACTGTGGCCCAATCATCAGTAATATCCTATCAGCATCTATCCTGTCCAGTCTTGATAGAATTTTATAGATTTCTTTTTTTAAGGTTTCTATCTCATTCTTCTGAATTCCAAGGAATACGTTGGCTACCCTCCAATCTATAGGCATTGTCCTGGAGTCCAGAGAATGCTGGATGACCATTAATGCACCCCTTCTACTGCCAGGTCTATGTCAACCAGCAAAGCTGTCTTTGTATGCAAGAGCATTTTGCATTATAGTTATAGTTAGAGTTAAGAGGGAATTGGTTCCATACCCTTGTACAGGCTCTAAGGTCGTGCATTAGTTTTGTGCTTTGATAGTGATGATTATCTCCAATTTACAAAGATAAATGTCATTTTAAGATTGCTCCAAAGAAGCACTTACACTTCATACAATTGGACATAACATGAATTTCACATGCACCCATGATGTGGTTGGAAGTGATTGTGACCTGTGTTCTGAAAGTGCATGATTGATGCTCTTGTCCCTTGAAGAGACCGCTGTTCCTTCGAGTTGGGAGCCCATTGTTGGGACAAAAGAAAACAGCACTGGCCCTGCTCACCTCAAATGCAGTCACAGCCAATTTCCACTTAAAAGTAACGTTTAGAAATTGAGAGTTTATGGAAGCCAATGTATGACAGACTTGGCAGATGAGTCCCATGCTCAGCCGGCCTATCATGTTCCTCCGCACACTAAACCTTCACATCCATTGCAACCCGGCATTTCCTGAACAGGTCATCATTACCAATCCCTCAACATGTTCTTACTCACAACCTGGAATTACGGCTACAACTTTCATCCTTAACCCCATGTTAACCTACTGAGCCCAATCCTATAACTTCATTCAGCCCATCCTTGTCATGTGCACTCCCTCCACCCCCATCAAGATCAGGTTGTGTTGACTACTGATAACCAACCTCCTGAAAAATCCTGTACCTTCGCATACACTGCATAAGCCCCCTACCAAGTTGAATCTCCCCTCTTCACACTCTTGTCCCCTCTGCATCCAAAGATGCTACATTAAATCCCTAGTCTCCCATTTTCCTCCCACTACATGGGTACTAGTGCCCATACATGCTCACTTTGCATCCTGAAAGGTATGTACCTCAGTAACTCCATCGTCTGGCCTACAAGCTGTTATCTCACAATGTGTAATGAATTATCAATTCTACACATTGGTAGTGTAGCCAGCAGACTGCTGGGCTCCCAGGCTTAAGAATTGGCTAACAAAGTGGAATTACGGGATTGGAGAAAAAAAATTAAAAACTTATCAAATACACTTTCTATAAACTCCAGACTGTCTACAATTATAATCAGACCACAATACTGGGGTGCGAATGAGAACCTTCAAGCCAAGGAGAGTGCTAATGGTCACAAATGTTACCTGGTATCAGTGGAAACAAAAGATACATTTGAATTTGAACCTTCCCTGGGACAGAATGGATCATTATCCCTGAAATGGAGCATCGAAACTATTTCCAATGATGAATGACTGCACTTTTATTGGAGTGCTCGATAGAAGTTTCTGGAAATGTGCCAGAAGGGTATATAGCCCTGGATTTGGCCTTGGAAAAGCAGTAGAGACTCTACCAACAGGCTGAAGAAACTCAAGGCAAACGCAAATTCTACCTAAAGAGTTAACTGTGGTGCAAGGCCCACTTCTGCTGAGAGAGAGAGAGAGACCTCTCAGCTCTCCAAATTTCAACAGCCTGCATCCGAGTTCAACTGTACATGGGAATTATTTCTGGGAACCTCGGGAAGTTGGAAAGAGTTCAGTGGCTTAATGCTGAATAGCTTGCTTATTTTTGGTTAATAGTTTAATAAAGTTGTGACAGTTTAATTGGTGATAATGGGAACTGCAGATGCTGGAGAATCCGAGATCATAAAATGTGAGGCTGGATGAACACAGCAGGCCCAGCAGCATCTCAGGAGCACAAAAACTGACGTTTCGGGCCTAGACCCTTCATCAGAGAGGGGGATGGGGTGAGGGTTCTGGAATAAATAGGGAGAGAGGGGGAGGCGGACCGAAGATGGAGAGAAAAGAAGATAGGTGGAGAGAGTATAGGTGGGGAGGTAGGGAGGGGATAGGTCAGTCCAGGGAAGATGGACAGGTCAAGGAGGTGGGATGAGGTTAGTAGGTAGGAGATGGAGGTGTGGCTTGGGGTGGGAGGAAGGGATGGGTGAGAGGAAGAACAGGTTAGGGAGGCAGAGACAGGTTGGACTGGTTTTGTGATGCAGTGGGTGGAGGGGAAGAGCTGGGCCGGTTGTGTGGTGCGGTGGGGGGAGGGGACGAACTGGGCTGGTTTTGGGAACAGTCCCTCTTCCGCACCTACACAGGCTCCAAACCCCACCTCTTCCTCCGTTACATTGATGACTGTATCAGTGCCGCCTCTTGCTCCCCAGAGGAGCTCGAACAGTTCATCCACTTCACCAACACCTTCCACCCCAAACTTCAGTTCATCTGGGCCATCTCCAGCACATCCCTCACCTTCCTGGACCTCTCAGTCTCCATCTCAGGCAACCAGCTTGTAACTGATGTCCATTTCAACCCCACCGACTCCCACAACTACCTAGAATACACCTCCTCCCACCCACCCTCCTGCAAAAATTCCATCCCCTATTCCCAATTCCTCCGCCTCTGCCGCATCTGCTCCCACGATGAGGCATTCCACTCCCGCACATCCCAGATGTCCAAGTTCTTCAAGGACTGCAACTTTCCCCCCACAGTGGTCGAGAACGCCCTTGACCGCGTCTCCCGTATTTCCCGCAACTCATCCCTCACACCCCACCCCCGTCACAACCGCCCAAAGAGGATCCCCCTCGTTCTCACACACCACCCCACCAACATCCGGATACAACACATCATCCTCCGACACTTCTGCCATCGACAATCCGACCCCACCACCCAAGACATTTTTCCATCCCCACCCTTGTCTGCTTTCCGGAGAGACCACGCTCTCCGTGACTCCCTTGTTCGTTCCCACTGCCCTCCAACCCCACCACACCCGGCACCTTCCCCTGCAACCGCAGGAAATGCTACACTTGCCCCCACACCTCCTCCCTCACGCCTATCCCAGGCCCCAAGATGACTTTCCATATTTGCCAATGTGGTATACTGCATCCACTGTACCCGGTGTGGCATCCTCTACATTGGGGAAACCAATCGGAGGCTTGGGGATCGCTTTGCAGAACACCTCCACTCCCTTCGCAATAAACAACTGCACCTCCCAGTCGCAAACCATTTCCACTCCCCCTCCCATTCTTTAGATGACATGTCCATCATGGGCCTCCTGCAGTGCCACAATGATGCCACCCGAAGGTTGCAGGAACAGCAACTCATATTCCGCTTGGGAACCCTGCAGCCATATGGTATCAATGTGGACTTCACCAGCTTCAAAATCTCCCCTTCCCCCACCGCATCCCCAAACCAGCCCAGTTTGTCCCCTCCCCCTACCACACCACACAACCAGCCCAGCTCTTCCCCTCCACCCACTGCATCACAAAACCAGTCCAAATTGTCTCTGCCTCCCTGACCTGTTCTTCCTCTCACCCATCCCTTCCTCCCACCCCAAGCCTCACCTCCATCTCCTACCTACTAACCTCATCCCAACTCCTTGACCTGTCCGTCTTCCCTGGACTGACCTATCCCCTCCCTACCTCCCCACCTATACTCTCTCCACCTATCTTCTTTTCTCTCCATCTTCGGTCCACCTCCCCCTCTCTCCCTATTTATTCCAGACCCCTCACCCCATCTCCCTCTCTGATGAAGGATCTAGGCCCGAAACATCAGCATTTGTGCTCCTGAGATGCTGCTGGGCCTGCTGTGTTCATCCAGCCTCACATTTTATTATCCCTGTTTAATTGGTATCTGAGATAATGGGAACTGCAGATGCTGGAGATTCCAAGATAATAAAATGTGAGGCTGGATGAACACAGCAGGCCAAGCAGCATCTCAGGAGCACAAAAGCTGACGTTTCGGGCCTAGACCCTTCATCAGAGAGGGGGATGGGGGGAGGGAACTGGAATAAATAGGGAGAGAGGGGGAGGCGGACCGAAGATGGAGAGTAAAGAAGATAGGTGGAGAGGGTGTAGGTGGGGAGGTAGGGAGGGGATAGGTCAGTCCAGGGAAGACGGACAGGTCAAGGAGGTGGGATGAGGTTAGTAGGTAGCTGGGGGTGCGGCTTGGGGTGGGAGGAAGGGATGGGTGAGAGGAAGAACCGGTTAGGGAGGCAGAGACAGGTTGGACTGGTTTTGGGATGCAGTGGGTGGGGGGGAAGAGCTGGGCTGGTTGTGTGGTGCAGTGGGGGGAGGGGATGAACTGGGCTGGTTGAGGGATGCAGTGGGGGAAGGGGAGATTTTGAAACTGGTGAAGTCCACATTGATACCATATGGCTGCAGGGTTCCCAGGCGGAATATGAGTTGCTGTTCCTGCAACCTTCGGGTGGCATCATTGTGGCAGTGCAGGAGGCCCATGATGGACATGTCATCAAGAGAATGGGAGGGGGAGTGGAAATGGTTTGCGACTGGGAGGTGCAGTTGTTTGTTGCGAACTGAGCGGAGGTGTTCTGCAAAGCGGTCCCCAAGCCTCCGCTTGGTTTCCCCAATGTAGAGGAAGCCGCACCGGGTACAGTGGATGCAGTATACCACATTGGCAGATGTGCAGGTGAACCTCTGCTTAATGTGGAATGTCATCTTGGGGCCTGGGATGGGGGTGAGGGAGGAGGTGTGGGGACAAATGTAGCATTTCCTGTCGCAAACCATTTCCACTCCCCCTCCCATTCTCTTGATGACATGTCCATCATGGGCCTCCTGCACTGCCACAATGATGCCACCCGAAGGTTGCAGGAACAGCAACTCATATTCCGCCTGGGAACCCTGCAGCCATATGGTATCAATGTGGACTTCACCAGTTTCAAAATCTCCCCTTCCCCCACTGCATCCCTCAACCAGCCCAGTTCATCCCCTCCCCCCACTGCACCACACAACCAGCCCAGCTCTTCCCCCCCACCCACTGCTTCCCAAAACCAGTCCAACCTGTCTCTGCCTCCCTAACCGGTTCTTCCTCTCACCCATCCCTTCCTCCCACCCCAAGCCGCACCCCCAGCTACCTACTAACCTCATCCCACCTCCTTGACCTGTCCGTCTTCCCTGGACTGACCTATCCCCTCCCTACCTCCCCACCTACACCCTCTCCACCTATCTTCTTTACTCTCCATCTTCGGTCCGCCTCCCCCTCTCTCCCTATTTATTCCAGTTCCCTCCCCCCATCCCCCTCTCTGATGAAGGGTCTAGGCCCGAAACGTCAGCTTTTGTGCTCCTGAGATGCTGCTTGGCCTGCTGTGTTCATCCAGCCTCACATTTTATTAATTGGTATCTGATTTGTGTTTGCTTGTTGGCTTCAAAACAACAAAGTACCTGGGAGAATGTGTTTTAAACAATATATTGGCCAAATTGTGCATTTTGTCATGAACTCCAGTAGAATTACGCGGTAGTACCATTACGCAAGCTCATCATGAGTTACCAAAATCTCCTAAAGGGATGAAGCAGGACAGTCTATGACTCGTGAACGCATATGAACCTGGACATAACTGGATATATTCTGTCAAATGTATGAACCTCAGCAGCAGAGAGAGCTTCTCCATCCATAGAAGTAGCAACAGACCTATTCACAGTGCATGCCAAAGACTATAACTTATAGACAGACTACTTCCCTATATATCCTATTGTTTAGTGACTCAGCAACAGAGCAAGCATGTCCACAGCTGACATGATTTTCAGTTTATCTGATACCCTGGTTGAGATAGTATCTGACAACATTCTTAACTACCAAACCAAGGTAGCATGTACTAAGAGATAATAGGAACTGCAGATGCTGGAGAATCCACGATAACAAAGTGTGGAGCTGGATGAACACAGCAGGCCAAGCAGCATCTTAGGAGCACAAAAGCTGACGTTTTGGGCCTAGACCCTTCATCAGAAAATGGTGATAGGGAGAGGGTTCTGAAATAAATAGGGAGAGAAGGGGAGGCAGATCGAAGATGGATTGAGGACAAGGTAGGTGGAGAGGAGACAGACAAGTTCAAGGGGCGGGGATGGAGCCTGTAGAGGTGAGTATAAGTGTGGAGGTAAGGAGGAAATAAGTCAGCCCGGGGAGGACGGACAGGTCAAGGGGGTGGGATGAGGTTAGTAGGTAAGAAATGGAGGTGTGGCTTGAGGTGGGAGGAGGGGATAGGTGAGTGGTGAGAGGAAGAACAGGTTAGGGAGGAGGGGGAGAACTGGGCTAGTTTTGGGATGCAGTGGGAGGGGAGATTTTGAAGCTCGTGAAGTCCACATTGATACCATTGGGCTGCAGGGTTCCCAAGCGGAATATGAGTTGCTATTCCTGCAACCTTTGGGTGGCATCATTGCGGCACTGCAGGAGGCCCAGATGTCATCTAAGGAATGCGGGGGAGGGGGAGTTGAAATGGTTCGCAACTGGGAGGTGCAGTTGTTTATTGCGAACCGAGCGGAGGTGTTCTGCAAAGTGGTCTCCAAGCGTCCGTTTGGTTTCCCCAATGTAGAGGAAGCCACAACAGGTACAGTGGATGCAGTATACCACATTGGCAGGTGCTAAATTGGGAGTGATCCATATCACATTGTCACCCCACTATCTATGTTCAGACTGACAGAATGCATGACATGTATTAGTGAGTTCTGAGAGGATTTGTAGCTCAGGTTGAGGTTCTGGATGTGAGTTTGTTCGCTGAGCTGGAAGGTTCGTTTTCAGATGCTTCGTCACCATTCTAGGTAACATCATCAGTGAGCCTCCGGTGAAGCGCTGGTGTTATGTCCCGCTTTCTATTTATCTGGTTAGGTTTCAGAGACACGCACGAGAATTCCTAGAAGCATGGCGTTCCAACCGGAACTCCATCAACAAACACATTGATTTGGAGCCTATCGACCATCCTCTGAGAAAATGAACAGGAAATGACATCACCAACACAGGAAATGACGTCACCACCCCAAGGAAACCCAAAACAGATAAATAGAAAGTGGGACATAACACCAGCGCTTCACCAGAGGCTCACTGATGATGTTACCTAGAATGGTGACAAATTGTCTAAAAACAAACCTCCAGCTCAGTGAGCCAGCTTACATCCAGAACAAAATAAAGACTCACTCTTTTGTGAACCGAGAAGATGAGAGCGCGACTGTGTTGGCGTGGAAGGAAGACGTCGGGTTGGCCATGCACCCTTGCAACCGGTGGATCTTAATGCTGGCTTCGGCCTAACGCTGGTTCAGGGGAGCAGCCAACCTGCAACAATGGCTGCCGTGAGTGCTCGTGCCTCGGGTCAGGGTGTCCGGAACACCATCTGCGTTTCCGTGAAGAAGGTGGATGAAGGTGCACCTGTGGACTGTATCTTCTTTGTGAAGAGGGTCCTGTTGGACTGTTGTGGGTTTGCTGCTGTGGACGTTTACTGCCTGCAGGATTTCCCTGGAGGAGGTTTCTACGATGTAACCTTCAGGAGTGCCAAGCTTTGCGCGCGCTTCCTGGAGTTTTTCAAGGAGAAAGGAGGTGAGGCCCCCCTCTCTGTACTGGCCGCTGTCCCACTGTTTGTGATGCCAGCGCAGAGGAGCCGTATGGTGACTGTACACATGTACAATCCGCATGTGCCAGCAGCTGATGTCCTGACCTTCCTCGGAAGGTACGTGAAGGTGGAAGGGGACCTGACCAACATCATGGACCCCTTTGGCATCTGGACCAGTAAGATGCAGGTCAGGGTGATGCTGAGGGCGGGTGCGGACAGTAACATCGTACACCCACCGTCCAGCTTCGCGATCGGCGGGAGCAAGGGCTGCCTGGCCTACGCAGGGCAACCTAAAGTCTGCCATGCCTGTGGTAGGTCAGGTCACGTGGCGGCCGACTGCAAAGCCACCATCTGCAGGAACTGCAAGGAGGAGGGACACCTTGCAAAGGATTGTCCAAAAGAAAAAAGCTGCAACCTTTGCGGGGAAGCGGGCCACCTCTATAGAGCATGCCCGCAGCGGGGGACCACCTACGCCCAGGTCACTGGCAGGGGCAATGCGGGGCAAGCCCCCCCGGAGGAGAGGAAGGCACCAGGCCCCTGCAAGGACCCCTCCTAATGTGCAGGAAGACCAAGTCGTGCAGGAGGGCCCAGCCCCGCAGGATGGACTTGTGGCCAGCAAAGCGCCCCTGCAGACTCCGCTCCTCCCCGACAAACCGGAGTCGATGGAGGAGGTGACAGGTGACCCAGGGGAGTGGACAACGGTCCGGAAGGTGAGGAGGAGGGCGCTCCGGACAGCCTCAGCACTGCAACCATCAGGCAGGAAGAGGCAGCTACAGGGGGGCTATAAGAGCTCCTCTGACGAGGGGGATTCGGAGGGGTCCAGCCCAAAGCAGAAGCTGAAAATTTCCAGGGAGAAGGAAAGCAGCACCCCGATCCCAGGTGACAGGAGGTGTCCTCAGGCTCCCTCCAACACCCAGCCACGCGCCGCTGGGGCCTTGGAGGGCCCACCGGAATCTTCAGATGGGAAGCAGCAAACAGTGTGTCTCCAGCCTGACCCAGAGCCGAACTCTTCTGCCTCCGTACCCCCGACGGGTGGATGCCACCTGGAAAGCAGCACGGACGATTTCCTGAGCCAGAGAGCGTCTAGCAGTTCTCCTGGGCAATGGGCATGAAGGGACAGATAGAGGGGCTAGACATTGGTCTCGGGGAGGGTACTGCAGTCACTGCCCACAATGGGGGTATGAGTTGCGAGCATTAATGTGCGCAGTGTCAAGTTCACCGCAAGATGTGTGTCCATGTTGGCCTACCTGACCACCGTCAAGGCGGACCTCCTGTTTCTGCAGGAGTGCGGGATAGCGCACCTCAGCAGGTACGGGAAATGGTCCGGTGCCTGGACCTGTGGGCCTTCGATCTGGTCGGGGGTAACGACTGTCGCTCCTCGGGCCTGGCTATTCTGCTGCGGGGGCACAACTTCACCATCTCTCAAGTTCAGGGGGTGGTGGGGGGGGGCGCCTCCTAGTGGCTGATGTCACCTACAGGAACGCTCCCCTGAGGCTGATCAACGTGTACGCCCCAGCGGTACGGAGTGAGCGGTTGGCCGTCCTGCAGCGGCTTCCACCCCTGCTGGCTACGTCCAGGCCGGTCATCCTAGGCGGAGACTTCAACTGCATCATCGATGCAGATGGAAGATCCTGCGTGGGGACAGCGGGTGAGGGGAGTCAACTGGACATCACGTCCAGATTCCTGATGGGCACGGTGAGGGACGCCAAGTTGCTCGATGTCTTCAGCACCACTGCAGACAGAGCGTAGCAGAGATACGCCTGGTCATGGCCAGATAGGTCTATTCGCTCAAGGATAGACTTCCTGTTTGTGTCACCGGTGTTCTCGGTCAGGTCCACCGGCGTCGAGCCAGTGTTCTTCTCTGACCACTGCCTCCTGCTGGCCGACTGTCACTTACAGGACGACCAGCAGGCCGGCAAGGGGACGTGGAAGCTCAACACCACTCTGTTGACCCCAGAGAATGTCCAGGAGCTCAAGAGGGAGTATGCCGGTTGGAGAACCGTGAAACCCCTCATTGAGTCTCCGGGCGACTGGTGGGAGACGGTGAAGGAGAACATCAAGAGATTCTTTGTCCTCAAGGGTGTTCAGAAGGCAAGAGAGAGGCAGAGTCGATGGGGGTCGATGTCACGGAGGACCTCCACGCGAGGTGAGGGGCCAGCAAGCCTCGCTCTTCGCTGCGGAGGCCTCGATGATAATCCTCCGGTCCAGGGTCCGCTTCGTGGAGCAGAACGAGACGTGCTCGCGTTTCTTCTTTCAGAAGGTGCACAAAGAGAGCTCTGTGCTTCGCCAGCTGAAGGAGGACGACGGCTCGGTGACATCATCTCGGCCCGACATTTTGAGGATCAGCAGATCGTTCTATGCCGGACCGTACGACACGAAGCCCACAGACAGCACGGCCACTGAGTTGTTCCTGTCGTCTATCACGGAGGTCTTAGACAACAGCACGAGGGAGTGGCTGGACTGGCCGATATTCCTGGACGAGCTGACCAGAGCCCTCAAGTCCTTGGAGAGGAATAAGACTCCCGGGAGCGACGGCTTACCGGTCGAGCTGTATTCCGCTCTGTGGGACCTGGTCGGCCAGGACCTGCTGGAGGTGTACGATAGTGCGCTTCGGGCAGGGGAAGTGTGCAAGTCCATGAGCAAGGGCATCGTCACCCTCATTTACAGGAGGAAGTGGGAGAGAGAAGAAATTGAGAATTGGCGTCCCATTTCACTATTGAACGTGGACTACAAAATCCTGGCCAAGGTCATAGCCAACCGGGTCAGGTCTGTCCTGGAGTCGGTGATTCACCCTGACCAAACTTGTGCTGTGCTGGGCAGGATGATCGCTGAGAGCCTCGCGCTCATCAGGGATACGATCGCCTACGTGCAGGACAGGAGGGTGGACACGCGCCTCGTCAGCCTGGACCAGGAAAAAAGGCCTTCGACAGGGACTCTCATGCTTACATGGGGGACGTCCTCTCCAAATTGGGGTTTGGGGATGGCATCCACAATTGGATCCGGCTGCTGTACACCAACATCGTTAGCGCACTCTCGATCAACGGGTGGGGATCGGACAGTTTTCCCGTCAGATCTGGAGTCAGGCAGGGCTGCCCACTCTCTCCTGCCTTGTTCGTGTGCTGTATGGAGCCCTTTGCTGCATCCATCAGGAAGGACATGAGCCTGAAGGGCGTTACTATCCCAGGCAGCGGAGGGCTGCAGATCAAGACCTCCCTGTACATTGACGACGTTGCCGTCTTCTGCACCAATCGCCGGTCGGTGAGTAGGCTGTTGGACATCTGCGGCCAGTTTGAATTGGCCTCGGGTGCCAAAGTCAATAGGGTTAAGAGCGTGGCCATGTTCTTCGGGAACTGGGGCGATGGCTCCTTCATCCCCTTCACCTTCAGGACAGACTACCTGAAGGTGCTGGGTGTTTGGTTTGGTGGAGCTGGGGCGTGCACTAAGACTTGGGAGGAGTGTATCACCAAACTGAAGCAGGAGCTGGGCAGGTGGACGCTCTGGTCCCTCTCCATCGCGAGCAAGAACCTGGTTGTCAGGTGTGAGGGGCTTTTGGTACTGTTGTATGTGGCGTAGGCCTGGCCTTTTCCCCGGACCTCTGCCGCTGCGGTCACCCAGGCCATCTTCCACTTCATATGGGGGTCGAGGATGGACCGGGTCTGCAGAGACACCATGGACAAAGACCTGGGGAACGGGGGAAAGGACGTACCGAACGCCACCTTTGTCCTGACGACTACCTTTGTGTGCGGCTGCATCAAGCTGTGCGTAGATCCTCAGTACGCAAACACCAAGTGTCATTACTTACTGAGGTTCTACCTGTCCCCAGTGTTGCGAAGGATGGGCCTGGCCTTGTTGCCGCGGAACGCTCTGAGTAGTTGGACCATCCCGTACCACGTGTCCTTCGTGGAGAAATTTTGAAAGGAAACACCTTTGACCACAAGGCCATCAGGCAGTGGTCAGCGCATAGTATTCTCAAGACCCTCCGGGAAAAGGAGATGGTGGATCCTGTCGTTGGTTCCCCACGCAGACTGCCAAAGCCGTTTGGCAGAATGCCTCATCGCCAGAACTTTCAAACAAGCACAAGGACATTGCTTGGCTGGTGGTGAGAGGGCTCTGCCAGTGAGATCCTTTATGCATGCCCGGAATCTCTGCGCCACCGCACGCTGCCCTCGAGGCGGCTCCGGGGAGGACAAGGCTGTCGATCACCTCCTTCTGGAGTGTGTCTGTGCACAGAAGGTCTGAAGGGGGATGCAGTGGTATTTGTCGAGGTTCGTCCCGAGCAGCTCTGTGACACGGGACTCCGTGCTCTAGAGGCTGTTTCCCGGGATGCACACCGAGACCAACATCAACTGTGCCTGGAGGACGATCAATGCGGTGAAAGACGCTCTTTGGTCTGCCCGCAACTTGCTGGTCTGCCAGCTGAAAGAACTGACCCCGACCGAGTGTTGCAGACTGGCGCACTCCAAGGTCCAGGACTACATGCTGAGGGACGCACTAAAGCTTGGGGCTGCCGCCGCCAAGGGATGGTGGGGAAAGACCACCGTATGAAACCCCTCGTCCAGAATAGCAAAAATGGCCCAATCTGGTAACTGGGCCCAGCTGGCGCCTTCCCCAACTAGTCAGGGGGTCAACTGGGACTGTGCGGGGAGACGGCTGTCGGGGTTGTTTTTTCTTTCTTTGTTTTTGTTTCTTTTCTTTGTTTTGTTTGTTCCTTTCATTGGTGTACATAACCCCTGGGTAACCCAGAGTGGCTTGCATGACTGGGTAGGTGTATAAATGTTTTATTATTTTGTACATTCTATGAATAAAGTATATTTTTTCAAATTTAAAAAAAAGGTGACAAAATGTCTGAAAACGAACCTTCCAGCTCAGCGTAGAAACTCACATCCAGCATGACATGTCCTTTTAAATCAATGATCATTGAGGCCAAGGAACAAGATTTTCTTATCAAATCACTGCATTTTCATTCAATATCAATAGAGAAAGTACTTCTATCTTCAGCAAAACTTATGCTCAGGAAGGAATTGCAAACAATCTTCTTCAACAACAAATAATTTAACTATTTAGTGATACAGCCATATTTTTCTTCGAAGACACAGAACAAAATAAGCACGATAAACAAGCAATAAAATGTGAGGCTGGATGAACACAGCAGGCCAAGCAGCATCTCAGGAGCACAAAAGCTGACGTTTCGGGCCTAGACCCTTCATCAGAGAGGGGGATGGGGGAAGGGAACTGGAATAAATAGGGAGAGAGGGGGAGGCGGACCGAAGATGGAGAGTAAACAAGATAGGTGGAGAGGGTGTAGGTGGGGAGGTAGGGAGGGGATAGGTCAGTCCAGGGAAGACGGACAGGTCAAGGAGGTGGGATGAGGTTAGTAGGTAGCTGGGGGTGCGGCTTGGGGTGGGAGGAAGGGATGGGTGAGAGGAAGAACCGGTTAGGGAGGCAGAGACAGGTTGGACTGGTTTTGGGATGCAGTGGGTGGGGGGGAAGAGCTGGGCTGGTTGTGTGGTGCAGTGGGGGGAGGGGATGCACTGGGCTGGTTTAGGGATGCAGTAGGGGAAGGGGAGATTTTGAAACTGGTGAAGTCCACATTGATACCATATGGCTGCAGGGTTCCCAGGCGGAATATGAGTTGCTGTTCCTGCAACCTTCGGGTGGCATCATTGTGGCAGTGCAGGAGGCCCATGATGGACATGTCATCAAGAGAATGGGAGGGGGAGTGGAAATGGTTTGCGACTGGGAGGTGCAGTTGTTTGTTGCGAACTGAGCGGAGGTGTTCTGCAAAGCGGTCCCCAAGCCTCCGCTTGGTTTCCCCAATGTAGAGGAAGCCGCACCGGGTACAGTGGATGCAGTATACCACATTGGCAGATGTGCAGGTGAATCTCTGCTTAATGTGGAATGTCATCTTGGGGCCTGGGATGGGGGTGAGGGAGGAGGTGTGGGGACAAGTGTAGCATTTCCTGCGGTTGCAGGGGAAGGTGCCGGGTGTGGTGGGGTTGGAGGGCAGTGTGGAGCGAACAAGGGAGTCACGGAGAGAGTGGTCTCTCCGGAAAGCAGACAGGGGTGGGGATGGAAAAATGTCTTGGGTGGTGGGGTCGGATTGTAAATGGCGGAAGTGTCGGACGATAATGCGTTGTATCCGGAGGTTGGTAGGGTGGTGTGTGAGAACGAGGGGGATCCTCTTGGGGCGGTTGTGGCGGGGGCGGGGTGTGAGGGATGTGTCGCGGGAAATGCGGGAGACGCGGTCAAGGGCGTTCTCAATCACCGTGGGGGGAAAGTTGCGGTCCTTAAAGAACTTGGACATCTGGGATGTGCGGGAGTGGAATGTCTTATCGTGGGAGCAGATGCGGCGGAGGCGGAGGAATTGGGAATAGGGGATGGAATTTTTGCAGGAGGGTGGGTTGGAGGAGGTGTATTCTAGGTAGCTGTGGGAGTCGGTGGGCTTGAAATGGGCATCAGTTACAAGCTGGTTGCCTGAGATGGAGACTGAGAGGTCCAGGAAGGTGAGGAATGTGCTGGAGATGGCCCAGGTGAACTGAAGGTTGGGGTGGAAGGTGTTGGTGAAGTGGATGAACTGTTCGAGCTCCTCTGGGGAGCAAGAGGCAGCGCCGATACAGTCATCAATGTACTGGAGGAAGAGGTGGGGCTTGGGGCCTGTGTAGGTGCGGAAGAGGGACTGTTCCACGTAACCTACAAAGAGGCAGGCATAGCTGGGGCCCATGCGGGTGCCCATGGCCACCCCCTTAGTCTGTAGGAAGTGGGAGGAGTCAAAAGAGAAGTTGTTGAGTGTGAGGACGAGTTCAGCTAGGCGGATGAGAGTGTCGGTGGAGGGGGCCTGGTCGGGCCTGCGGGACAGGAAGAAGCGGAGGGCCTTGAGGCCATCTCCATGCGGAATGCAGGTGTACAGGGACTGGACGTCCATGGTGAATATGAGGTGTTGGGGGCCAGGGAATTGGAAGTCCTGGAGGAGGTGGAGGGCGTGGGTGGTGTCACGGACATAGGTGGGGAGTTCCTGGACCAAAGGGGAGAAAATGGAGTCCAGATAGGTGGAGATGAGTTTGGTGGGGCAGGAGCAGGCTGAGACGATGGGTCGACCAGGGCAGGCAGGTTTGTGGATTTTGGGAAGGAGATAGAAACGGGCCGTGCGGGGTTGGGGAACAATGAGGTTGGAGGCTGTGGGTGGGTGCCACAACCGCCCCAAGAGGATCCCCCTCGTTCTCACACACCACCCTACCAACCTCCGGATACAACGCATCATCCTCCGACACTTCCACCATTTACAATCCGACCCCACCACCCAAGACATTTTTCCATCCCCTCCCCTGTCTGCTTTCCGGAGAGACCACTCTCTCCGTGACTCCCTTGTTCGCTCCACACTGCCCTCCAACCCCACCACACCCGGCACCTTCCCCTGCAACCGCAGGAAATGCTACACTTGTCCCCACACCTCCTCCCTCACCCCCATCCCAGGCCCCAAGATGGCATTCCACATTAAGCAGAGATTCACCTGCACATCTGCCAATGTGGTATACTGCATCCACTGTACCCGGTGCGGCTTCCTCTACATTGGGGAAACCAAGCGGAGGCTTGGGGACCGCTTTGCAGAACACCTCCGCTCAGTTCGCAACAAACAACTGCACCTCCCAGTCGCAAACCATTTCCACTCCCCCTCCCATTCTCTTGATGACATGTCCATCATGGGCCTCCTGCACTGCCACAATGATGCCACCCGAAGGTTGCAGGAACAGCAACTCATATTCCGCCTGGGAACCCTGCAGCCATATGGTATCAATGTGGACTTCACCAGTTTCAAAATCTCCCCTTCCCCTACTGCATCCCTAAACCAGCCCAGTGCATCCCCTCCCCCCACTGCACCACACAACCAGCCCAGCTCTTCCCCCCCACCCACTGCATCCCAAAACCAGTCCAACCTGTCTCTGCCTCCCTAACCGGTTCTTCCTCTCACCCATCCCTTCCTCCCACCCCAAGCCGCACCCCCAGCTACCTACTAACCTCATCCCACCTCCTTGACCTGTCCGTCTTCCCTGGACTGACCTATCCCCTCCCTACCTCCCCACCTACACTCTCTCCACCTATCTTCTTTACTCTCCATCTTCGGTCCGCCTCCCCCTCTCTCCCTATTTATTCCAGTTCCCTCCCCCCATCCCCCTCTCTGATGAAGGGTCTAGGCCCGAAACGTCAGCTTTTGTGCTCCTGAGATGCTGCTTGGCCTGCTGTGTTCATCCAGCCTCACATTTTATTATCTTGGAATCTCCAGCATCTGCAGTTCTCATTATCTACGATAAACAAGCAGCTGAGACAACAACCAAAACTAAGCATTATAATGGCTGTGAGGTGGCTTTGAATGATAGCAACCAGTAAGAAAACAACCAGATTAGCAAACTGATGTAACAGAGAGAAAAGTGCACCTCTCCAGATAAGTTTATGATCACCAGATCGTAACAAAGATTCAAACCTCCAAAGTGTTACATTAACATTTGAAATGTTGGTTTCATAAATCCATAAAATCAAATTGACAACATACATTTATACACAATCATATATATCTGTTTGGGATAAGATTTATCTTTGGAAAAACGTGAATATTGCAATATGTCTGCCAATCAATACGCTGAAATACCTATAAAAGTGCACAATAACAGCATAGCATCATAACATGTGACCTGAGCATGCAACGATTGCATCTACATCTTTCTCAATTCATTTAAAGCATGAAGCTTTACTGGAAGTATGCTCCTCTGGTGTAAACTCATAGGTTATGATTGACTAAAATACTTGTGAGTCTGAGGCTTATAATGTTTGCATGGAATAGATAGTCGTAATAAATGTCTGTTGGATTCTTCGACACCATGCTATCCACATCCAATTTCATAGATAACATTTTAAGATAGGGAAAATGCCCTGATGGAGACAAACTCATAACAACTGCCTATATGCCTGTCAAGGCCACCACCATATTGGAGATCTATCCCTGAATGGAAGTGTCCCACCTATGGTAATCCAAGAGTTTGTTAGAGCCTGAGATGTCATTCACTGGGGAAGGCACCATTCTAATAAATGGTGATAATGGTAACAGTACCGATTACTGCTGGGGTGCAGCTATTGCTGTCTACCAGCCGAACACACTTTGGTACTTCTTGGGCAGAATTTAATGAGGGTTTTAGGGGATGCCAGCTGCAGACCTACGGAGAAACCTGGATTGAGTCCTGTTGGAAAGATCGACAAAATGAAGTGCAATTAAGAGACTGGCATCGTTACATTGCAATACAACCAGGAAACCCTGACCACATCAGATTTGTCAGACTGAGGCAAAAAGGCATTGGGTTCCTTACCCATCATTTACTCACCTCATTAAATGCCCCTTACCATCAGACTCATGACGAAGGAAGCATTAAGTTTTGTTCCATTTTTTACCCATGAGCAGTCAGTGACTACAAATGGAAGGGTGCCCCATTTTCGTTGCTACTTCAGCAGTGCCCACCTCTGTTAGCCTGGCTGCTGAGGCTCCAGGATACTGCCTCTGGGTTTTAGCAGTGCAATGCAATGTTGAGTTCGTAAGACTGAAAGCGTTAACTCGAACCATGAGGTTAATCCTATATTGACCTTCATTGGTACAATGCAGGAGCTGAGAACAGAGGGATATCTCTCAAAACAAAGGGTGCTCACATTTTTTGTCTGCAGCTGTCCCCCCGAGTTTGCTGTGTCGAAACTCCACCTTCATCAGCACGTCTCCTCAGCAAGTGGCAGAACCTGCCTCCAGTAAGGGCACAAAATCATTTAGGATCAGCATTCATACTGTTTTATCACAGTAGCCACTCAAATAAATATATCAAATTTTACAATCCATACTATGCATTATTTTTTAAAAATCTGTTGGTTTATAATGGTAAATTTGAAATGAACTCGAAGAAAATCTTTATTCTTCCATTGTTTGTACTTACCGTCTCCATTGCTATTTAGTGGACTGGATTCAACCTTTTATTCTCCAGGAGACAAGGATTACATTTGAACTAAAAGTTCAAATACTGACAAAATCCAGCTGTGCCATGCCAAACTGAGAATATGAGAGCTTTTTGTTTGATATTTTTATACTAGGGTAAAGATGTCAATATAAAGACAGGCCTTTAGATGTTTCTAGTACACGATTTAGACATTGTTATGGCATAGTGCTGTCACACTGAGATTGACCCTGACCTTTTTGGTTGCCTTTTACCAATATTGAATGAAAGAAGGATTTCCTTTTCTTTATGTTTCATGTCTATTTATTATTTATTGAATTCCTTTGCAGGTTCCTCTGCGTATTCCTTGCCATGCTGGAGGGTAGCTGCCTCTTCATCACATATGCCATAAATATAGTCTTCAAATCATTTTTGCCACTCAAACCCTGCTGACAGTACTTCATATTTGAATTGTGGTAACTGACGTCACAGTGAAAAGACACAAAGGAACTCAAATCAAATTTTGAACCTTAGTCACTGCTGTTTTACAGACAAAGACAAAAGCTAAGTCACGAGCAGCATGCTATCACTGACAGCAAGCAATGGAAATGGCCATATCAATCTGTTTGTCCAATGTTTTTTTAAGGTGAGAAGGCAGGGGGTAGGAAATTAGGCTGGGACATCACAGAACTACATTCTTCTTCAAATAGTTTCCTGAGATCTGTTACATCAATCTGACTTCTTCTTTCCCCTTGAACACAACAATCTATACTATCTATTTATGGCAGCCTGATGCTTTCTTCATTTCACAAGTCGATGGCAATTTTACTACCTAGATGTGAGAGCTTTTTTTTATATGATGCAACATATGTAGGGATAATTACAACCTCTCACAGTTCTATTGTTTCAAGAGTTGTGACATTTGCTGCATCTGTGCAATAGTTCTCCAGGGAGTGCTGCAATCAGGATCAATATGATGACAGTTGCCTAAATTAGCAAGTGTATGAAATTGATATAAAGAAAGCAATTCTCTAGACTTCATTCAGCTTGTGCAGTAGTTTGTATAAAAAGGGAGGTTTTCCACATAAGCAGTTTCACCAAATGTAAAGCACACACTAAAAACAATGGATTGCAAGATCAAAGTTTTCCAACCAGTCTCTTTTTCCTCACTAGCAGTTTATTTATTATAGAATCAAAGATATTTAAAAACACAGAAAGAAGCCATTTCAACCTTTCTGATTGTGCTGGCTGTTTGCATGATTTTTCCTTCTCTGTTCTTACTCAGCATTCCTACAAATCTTACTATTTCAATTATTCAATTAAATTATTCAAACATTAAAAGTTATTACTGAATGTGTTTCCACAACCATTTTAGGCAGTGAATTCTGGATCATAACAATCTGCCATGTTTTTTGTTTCTACTCGTCACCATTGGTTCAGTTGGCAATTTATTCAAATCTGAGTTTTCTGGTTACTGAGCATTCAGGCACAGGATGCAATCTCTGATAATGCAATCCATCAAAATCTTTCATGTTTTAGAATGCCTCGATCAAATCACCCTTTAACCTTCACTGCTCTAAGGAGAATAAACTCAGTTTATATAATCTCCACCTATTACTGAAATCTTTCATCCATGGTGACGTTCAAGACTTGTCCTTTCTGTGTCACCTGTGCCTAATTTCAGAATCAGATAATGTTGAGTGGGCAGACTGAGAAAAGTCCAACAACCGGTGATCTTAGACTTTGTCTTATCTTCTCCAGTCACATATGACATAATGGTCATAACTTTTGCACTAGTCCTGGCCCATCTCAATCTCTTTCGGTCCACATCAGATGATGTCTCACACTTGAAGGTTCTCTTGGCTGGAAAGGGAAGAGTTGAGAGTGAGGCTAGCACCATCACCCTGTAGAAAACTATCACCGCCGGGGGGGTATCACAATGTACTCAACAGACACCATCGCAGATGGTGAAATTTGAATTCAATAAAAATCTGGAACTAAAAGCTACCATAATGGTAGCCATGAGGCTGTCAATTTTCAAAGCTTTGAGAAAGTAAATCTGCCTTCCTGACCTTTTCTGACTTGCATGTGATTCCAATATGATTGGCTCCTACTTGCCTTTTGGGCAATTAGGAATGGGCAAGAAACACTGGCCTGCCCTGGGTTGAAAGTGTGCAGAATTCTGCGCAATTTCCAGCCATATGACTGTGCCCCAACTGTGCCTCTCTCTAGGTATAAATGTCAGGAAATTCTGCTTATTTTTATTTCTAGTATTGAGCATAGTTATTCCATTGATTTTAGTATTAAGGGACATTAACTTTCGTAAGTATCATTTGACAAAGGGAAGATAGGGATCATGTCCCTACTCCTATATTCATGTTAGTGAATTATTCAGTGGCAGGTAATTCTCTCCAACAAGAGAGAATCTAACCATCAGCCTTTGACATTCAGCAGCATCACCATCGCTGGAACTCTCATATCACATCCTGAGGATCGCTACTGACCAGAAATAGAGCTGGTCGAACCATTCAAGTACTCTGGCTACAATAGCAAGTCAGAGGCTAGGAATTCTGTTCTACGTAACCCATATCCTGATTCTCAAAAGCCGGCCCATTATCTGCAAGTCATAATCCAGGAATGTGATGGAAAATACCCACTTTCCTAGATGAGTACAAATTCAACAGCACTCAAGAAGCTTTACACCATCCAGAATAATGAAATCTGTTTGAGTGGCATCACATCTACAATTATTTACTCCCTTCACCATTGATACTCATTAGCAGCAGTGCGCATAAGATGCAATGTAGACATTCACCAAGGCTCATTAGACATCACCTACCAAACCCACAAATACGACCACCTAGAAGGACAAGGGTTGCAAACACATGTAAGTTCCCCTCCAAGTCACTCGCCATCCAGGCTTGGGAATATATCACTGTTCTTTCAATGTGGCTGGAACTCACTCCCAAAGGATGTTGTGGGTCTAACTATTGCAAAGAGACAGCAATGGTTCAAGGAGACAGCTGATCACCACCTTCTCAACTGCAACTAGGGGTTGTCAATAAATGTTGGCCCAACCAACAATGTCCACATCCCATGAATGAAAAAATAAAATTGTCAGTGGCAAGTACACAATGTTGTATTCTATATTCTATGACTACAGCAGCTCACTCATGTATTAATATCAATAATAACCCCTTCCTGTGTGCACAATATTATCTCTCATTTTTATTAGATTACCTTTCATGTGCATTGTACAGACTTCCTGGCTAAAGTACCGGAAATATAACACACCTATCCCTACTGCTGTATCCCTAATACTCAACAGTGTAAATAGCCCTGGTTGATTCAGCCTATGATTTCTCCTTTTTCCTCATGATGTAACTGCCTCACCACTGCTGACATTTCCTCGTGTGACTGGAAAATATTCATGTTAGGAAATATGTCAGTGAAATACCTGATCTCAAGACAGCAAGACCCTGCTGAACTAGACTGGGAACTCAGCTGTCAATGTCAACACCCAACACCATAACCTGCCTGTCAGCATTTACTTCACAAGGAAAGTGATTCTGTCATATGCTGCTATCTTGTCTAAGTGAGCGACACAGGAGAGAGAAGCAGACATCTACTGGTCTGTTAAAAAATATTTTTTAAAACAGTTAAAATTTTAAAACTCTAAAACAAACTCAAGAAATCCTGGGAATACATAGCACATCAATCTGCAACTTATTGATCTATATCAGAATTATTACTCCATATAATAATTACACCATTCATGTGATATTAAATATTATAGTAGTAATGCTATTCAAACGTTAGATATAGCTTTCCCAGCAAATTAAGATGCTGGCAGACCGTTATTCAGAAATTAAAACTGCAAATCTATGTACAAACATATTTTAAAGAAAAATATATAGTTGCAATCATCTTGCAGCTTTCATAATCTCAGGACAGTCCAAAACACTTTACAACCAATGAAACACTTAACAAATATTGTGACACAGGGAATTTAGCTTTATGCTTAAATATTCAAACACTAAAGATAGAATATACAGATATTGTACAACACATTCTTCAATTTCAGTTTTAGAAATATATCCAACCTGAAGCTCTAACCTGTTTCTTTTCTCTCTATCCTTTGTGAAATAAGTTCAGTGTTAATCATAATCATAGATTTAATTACTGGAATAATTATATGATTTGATTATGACTAGAGTAAAGAAAATAGTTTATTTTATTATTTCACCAGTTGTAGTCATTGCTGCGAGGCCAACATATCTCACCCATCACTAACACTCCCTAAGAAGTAAGGGAATACAGTCAAAAATGAGAAACTTCCAGGCAATATCTGATGATTTGGTGGCAAAATATGATTATTAAAACTTGGTGACAGACCTTTCAATTAGTTGAAAATTAGACCTCCAAAATAAATGATGGAAGATAGGAAACTGAAGATTTGTCATAATTCAAGCACCAAAAGGTGTTAAGAAAGACTTACAAAAAGTAGAAAATTAAATGAGAACCATTGAATGAAAGGACAAGCAAATAACAAAGATTGAAGAAAAATGTTAACACGATGAGTACAGCTGGTGTACATGTAAAGTTTATGTCTGAAGTGTTTAATTTTGTATTTTCGCTTGAATTTTGCAGTGGGAAAACTATATCTAATGCTTGAATAGCGTTACTACTATGATATTTAATATCACATGAATGGTGAAATTATTATATGGAGTAATAATTCTGATATAGATCAATAATTGTTAAATAAACATGTTAATTTTGCATTTAATTACTCAAATAATGTCCAAAGCTGAAGTGTCAAATTCAATTTAATCTGATATTAACAGGTATTCTTTCAAATTAATGAGAGTGAATGCAACTTCCATTGATTCCACATAACTGCTCTAATTTACCTCTGCCATTTTCCTACAAAGTATTTTTACCTGAATTTGTCCTCTTTTCACGTGAATGTAGGCCCCCAAAAGCTCCTAAAAACACATATTCCTAGAAAATAGAAGGAGAAATAGGTCATTTAACCCATCAAACCATTGTTCAATATGGTCATGACTTAGTAGCTTGTTTTTTCCTCTATTCACAATGGCTTCACGGTCATCATGAGACTCCAGATATTTTTTTGAATTCAAATTCCACCATTTACCATGGCGGGATTCAAACCTGGGTCCCTGGAATATTGACTGATCTCTAGATTAACAATCCAGCATTAATACCACTAGGCCATTGCCTCTCCCCCTATAACCTTTGATCCCTTTAGCACTCAGAACTACATCAAACAGAGAATTCCACAGACTTTTCTGAAGAAGGGTCCTGACCCAAAACATCAACTGTCCTGCTCCTCTGATGTTGCCTGGCCTGCTGTGCTCCTCCAGCTCCACACTGTGTTATCTCTGACTCCAGCATCTGCAGTTCTTACTATCTCTGAGTGAGTTATATTGCACAGACCCATCATTTTCCAATTTTCCACATCTCAGTCTGAAATGGCCTACCAATGTTAGACTGTGACCCCTCGTTCTGAACTCCCTGATTATTGAGAATATCCTTCTTGCATTTACCATGTTAGAATCTTAAAGGATTCTATGGGAATCCCCTCATTCTTTTAAACTCAAGGCAAAGTCTGATGACTTGGTAGCAAAATATGATTATCAGTGCTTGCTGACAGATCAGTGAACATAGTCCTAACTGATCCAGTTTTTCTTCATACATCAGTCTTGCCATTCCAGGAATCAGTCTGGTAAACGTTCATTGCACTCCCTCTAGAGCCAGAACATATGTGCCACATAGAAGGATACCAAAACTGTACTCAGTATTCCAGCTGTGGCCTCACCACAGCACACAAATTACATGTACATTTGGTGTCCTGTGCAAAGTTGTTAATGTGAGGATGACTTCTGAAAACATCAAGTGCAACATTGAGAGGAAAGGAATTCTGTAGTTGAAACTGTTCTGTTCAGATGGTGAACTTTACAAATAACACTGTGATTTATTGCGGAAGAGAAAAGAAAATGCGCATTTTCTAACAATCTGAGCTCAGCTAAGATACTCATGAGTCCAAGTTGTAAAGGATGTAAAGGATTCTTTAAGTTACATTGCTGCTTCAACTTGCTACCAGATAATTGCTGACTTAGTACTTTTTGAAGGAACTAACATAAAGCAGTCAGACAAGTTTCCATGTGGGGCCATGCCTTAAATTGGTAACCTAAGTAAAATTCTATAAATACTTCACTGGTGTAGCAAAGATGATGCATTTTGTAAAGAAAATCAAACAACAGATTTTTTTATGTCAATCACTCAGTAAAGGAGACTTTTGAATATTAAAACTAAATATGGGAAACTTACAGCAGAAATGACAGATACCCGCCGTCCTCAAATATAGTGTGACCACATTGCTAAATATACTTGTAAAAAAAAATCCCTTTATCCAAAACTTAGCTGGTGATCAGCAAAGTAAAGGTACAGAACACAATCCTTAACCTTTCTCAGTAGAAATCAATAGTAGTTATTTCACCAGGCTGGAAGTCGGAAATAATGTGTTCTTAAAAACTGACACAGTCATTCATTTATAAGATAACAAAGTGCGGGGCTGGATGAACACAGCAGGCCAAGCAGCATCTTAGGAGCATAAAAGCTGACATTTCGGGCCTAGACCTGAAACGTCAGCTTTTATGCTCCTAAGATGCTGCTTGGCCTGTTGTGTTCTTCCAGCCTCACACCTTGTTATCTTGGATTCTCCAGCATCTGCAGTTCTCATTATCGCTGACCACGGTCATTCATTTAACTGCATCTTTTGAATTTTCAGAATCTTGGTCAAGTCCTTTGTATCTACAGGCTGTGTTGCTGTGAATGAGTCATTACAATAAATGTTACATTGTTACAATAAGAGCATCAACAATAAATTTTGATAACCTGATACAGAATCCTGGTCAGACTTGAAGTATTGTGCATTGTTCTGGTTTTCATATTATAGAAAATATAAAGAAAGAGCAAAGAAGGTTTATGGGTTGACATCATAACTGAGATTATCTCTGTACAGGAAGGCTAAACAGTCAAGAGTGAGAAATCTATCTGAGCTCCTTCCCCAAGCTACCTGCTGTAGTTGCATCTGTCAATAACAATACTGGGACACAAAGCTGTTGTGGAGATAAAATGCTACCTTCATATTCAGAATACCATTCATCTGTATGGTATCACCAGAATATTAAAGGGCACAGATTCAGTAAAGGTCTTGAACCAGAAAGCTGGGCATTGAGAAGGTGTTGTAGGTCATCGACAGCAACAGGAGAAGTGTATCCACTATAATATGCAATCTTATGATTTGACCTGTCCTCCGCTTGATATTTGCCATCAAGTCAGAGTTTCGATGTTGATTCATTGAGGAGTGAGATAATCAGTTCAACTGATATTTCCAGAAGGAGGCAGAACAGGGGATTTGCCAACACTGGAAGAAATGGTTGAAGGTACTGGAGATTGCAAATATTATGGAGACAAATCTTACAATATTCTGGTTGAAGTGCCATTTTTACTGAAATTCATGGGGTGTTTCTCTCCACAACACCTGGTAGGCTCTCTCGCTCTTTAGCTCGAGCTTCGCCTCATTACCCACCTAGCCTGCAACAATGGTTCTCTAGTCCTTAAGAAGGGTAATACCTGAAACATTGACTGCTCCTTTCCTCCAGATGCTGCCTGGTTTGCTGTGTTCTTCCAGCCTCCTGTTTGTCCACTTTGGATTCCAGCATCTGCAGTTTTTTTTTCTCTCTAACTATAATGTCGATGCCAACCTGCTTTTGTCAAATGTCAAAGCAGTTAGAACATGCCACTGCCAAGATGTACTGAAATAGAACATCATCACTGACAGAGGCACATCCTTGAACCTCAACTGTGCACCCAGTGAAGCTTTGGCAGTCTGAAGTTGCCTTACACTATCAACAGAGTGGAAGAGCAGCTATAAACCAGTATTTCTCATAACACCGAAGCAGCACAGTGGACACCTCTTGCATATACATCTGCATACTCCTACCCCAATAGCCATCCAACTGCTAGGTTGTTCACAGAACACTGGTAAATGCACATCCTATCCTACAACCCTCTTTAAGTCAACTCTACTCTGACCTCTGTGCCTACTGTAGCCCATCACTTTATTATCTTATTCATTGTGGGGCCATCACATACAGGGAAACCTTCTAACAAAACAACATTTTAACTTTCAGATTGACATATTAACACAGTGTGGAGCTGGAGGAACACAACAGGTCAGGCAGCATCAGAGGAGCAGGAAAGTTGATGTTTCAGGTTGGATGGGTTTACAAGGACAGGGTGGAAGCGTGGGAAGCTTTTTCGAGTTTCAGTGCAGAATCAATGGGCCAAATGCTCTCCATCCGCACTGGAGGGATTGTATGATCTCTGACCCTGAGCTTTTGTCACATTTGGGATTTTGAAACAGTCTGCTCCATTCACAAGTGCCGGTTGTTAATATCGCTCCTGATGAAGTGTCCCGATGGGAAACATCCATTCTCCTGCTCCTCTGATGCTGCCTGACCTGCTGTGTTCCATCAGCTCCACACTGTATTGACTCAAGCAGAAGCTGCATTTCCCCATCCACCAGCACATAAAGAACCTGCTCGCATGATGAACAGCAAGTACTTTACATTTAATGGATGATCACTACACCCAGTTCACATCTATTAGAATCAGGTGTGCTCCAAATAAACCCAGTCTGGCTTGTGGTGCTCAATGTTGCTGTGTTTTGTCATGCACGCATTGAAATTCCACTTACACAATGCCCTCATTCTCCTCCTCTGAAGACAGGTCTCATTCTCAAAGTTCCTCAGCATTCAGCATATACCCTCTTTGTCTGTTGTAGTGGTGTAGAGCACACCTTGTAAGGATTATGTAACACATTCTATGCAGGTTGTATTGAGGTGCTCTAACAAACCCTTCCAAACAGCAGGAACTCATCTTCAGCAGCCTATTGTCTGCTTCACTATGGTCCCTGTTGATGAATGGGTTGCATTGTATCTATACTCAGTCTCAGTCAGGGGTATCTGAAATGGAATCATTAGCCATGGTCACTGATGGTAGCCCTTGCATCCCAATAACCAGCCTTATAAAGTATCTGGACCCTCAAACACATCAGGAACATGAGAGCCTTCAAGGATGTAGGAGTTATGGCAGATCCCAGAGTACTAAGCACAAACTTGTATAGGTAGTACATATGATCACATATCACTTTCACATTATTGGACTGAAATACTTTTTGATTGATAAATTCTGTAACATTATGATATGGCCTTCTTGGCACAATGTGTATGCGACTAATGGCACCATGTGTCTGGGGAATGGCCAATATGTTGCCAAAAGGGTAGGGCCAGTCAAGAACTGTAAAAAGAATTTGTGCACGGAGCCTAAAGAGATAGGAGGGGTCCTTAGTGAATATCTTTCTTCAGTATTCACAACTGAGAGGGACCTAGTTATAGAGGAGGACAGTTTTTAATAGGCTGCTAGGCTGGAGGAGATCGCTATTAGTAAGGAAGATGTGCTAGGAATTTTGAGGAAATTGAATATAGATAAGTCTCCCGGGCCTGATGGGATTTATCCAAGGATTCTATGGGAAGAGAGGGAAGAGATTGCAGGGCATTTGGCGATGAACTTTTTATCCTCACTGTCCACGAGTATACTGCCAGAAGATTGGAGAGAGGCAAATATCATTCCTTTATTCAAAAAAGGGAACAGAGATAACCCCGGAAATTAGAGGCCAGTTAGTCTTATGTCAGTGGTGGGCAAATTATTGGAAAGGGCTCTGAGAGATAGGATTTATGATCACTTGGAAAGTCACAGTTTGATTTGTGATAATCAGCATGGATTTGTGAGGAGTAGATCAAGCCTCAAAAGCTTTAATGAATTGATGAAGAGGTGACCAAACGCATGGATGAAGGTACAGCAGTGGGTGTGGTTTACATGGATTTAAGTAAGGCATTTAATAAGGTTCCCCATGGTAGGCTCATGTTCAAGATAAGGGGGCATGGGATAGGGGGAAATATGGCAGACTGGGTTCATAATTGAGGAGTCCTACGGAATTGGCTGACCCTTAGAAGACAAAGGGTGGTAGTGGATGGAAAATATTCATCATGGTGCTCAGTTACAAATAGTATACCACAAGGACCCATTCTGGGTCCTCTTCTATTTGTGATTTTTATAAATGATTTAGATGTTTAAGTAGAAGGGTGGATTAGTAAGTTTGTGGACGATACTAAGGTGGGTCGCATTGTGGACAGTGCGGAGGGCTGTTCTAGGTTACAAAGGGACATTGATAGGATGCAGAACTGGGCTGAGAAGTGGCAGATGGAGTTTAACCCTGAAAAGTATGAGGTGATTCATTTTGGAAGGAAAAACTTGAAAGCAGAATACAGGGTTAACGGAAAGATTCTTGGCAGCTTGGAGCAGCAGAGGGATCTTGGGGTTCACACTTCCCTAAAAGCTACCACCCAGGTGGATAGAGGTGTTAAGAAGGCGCATGGTGTTAGTTTTCATTAATGGAGGGATTAAATTCAAAAGCTGTGAAGTTATGCTCTACCTTTACAAAAGCCTTGTTCAGCCACATCTGGAGTATTGTGTCCAGTTCTGGTTGCCTTATTACAGGAAAGATGTGAAAACATTGGAAAAGGCGCAGAGGATATTTACCAGGATGATGCCTGGAATGGAGGCAAGGTCTTACGAGAAAAGCTTGAGAGAGCTAGGGCTTTTCTCTTTAGAATGACGAAGGATGAGAGGTGTACAAAATGATCAGAGATATAGATAGAGTTGACAGCCAGATACTTTTTCCTAGCGTGGAGGTAGCTATTACGAGGCGACATAGTTTTAAAGTGAGTGAAGATAGATTCAGGGGAAACATCAGAGGTAGGTTCTTTACTCAGAGAGTGGTAGGGACGTGGAATGCATTGCCAGAGAGAGCAGTGGGGTTGGCCTCATTAGAGGTATTTAAGCGGCTATTAGATAGGCATATGGATGATAGTATAAGCTAGGGGTGGAGGTTAGATACACCTTAAGATTAGGGTAAAAGTTCAGCATAACATTGTGGGCCGAATGGCCAGTACTATGTTGTACTGTTAAATGTTCTATGTTCTATGTTCGAAAACCTACTGCCTGGGTTGCAACACCGTCACAGGGAAACAAAGTAAACCACTGTGATCTGGTACAAATACCATCTGTGACAGTCTTGGCGTATTTATGTTTGAGTAATTGAGAAATCTCACATAGGTTTCCCATGGCTCCCTGGAAGGAGACAGTCACATAACATTCAATGCAGCTATGCCTTTGATGGTCATTGGGATCAAATTGGCACACACTTCTTCAGACCACAGGTCCTGCTCCAACAACTGGCATATGTCACATGATGGCAGACTGGTATTGCTGGGCTATTAATCCTGGTGGAAGTAAAAAAACAGGACTACCTGCATGCCAAACAGCATAAGCAGTAAATGATAGACAGAGGTAAGCAATCCCACAAGCAAAGGATCAAATCTCAGCACTGTATTCCTGCCAGATCTAGCCACGAATGACCGTGGATGATTAAACAACTCACTGGAGGAGAAGGGTCTTCAAATATCCCCATTCTCAATAATGGAAGAATGCAGCAGATCAGTGCAAAAGATAAGGCTGAAGCATTTGTAGTAATCTTCAGCCAGAAGTGCTGAGTGGACAATCAATCCTTGCTTCCTTCTGACCCCCCCTAGCATGTTACAGACACCCGAAGAGACTTGCTGCCTGTTGTGATCTGCCTTAATTGACATCACATCAGCAAAATTAAGAGGTGAAATGGAACATTCAAATAAGCTCCCTTTCCTCAATGCCCTAGTTTATAAATTGGTGAGGGGTTCTCAGCTACTTTCCACCACAAACCAGCTGTCACTAGTCATGTACACATTGGAATTTCAATAGTCTCATATGCTATAAGATTGACCTTATCGGAAGCCCTGTAAATAGGACCCTTTTCTCCCTCGGCCCCTCAGAATGTTATTGTGGACAATACTTCCAGAGACACAATACTTGGTACAAGTGTCCAAGTCTCAAATTGTTGGCAAATTAGCTCAAGAACCTTGGATCACTTTTACTAAAGGGTATTATTTTGTGCAGACTTGTGATACACTGAACCCTAAAGCAGCTGAAGAACTGACAGTCCAACAGTTTATTTCTAGCTATGTTTTAAATCTACACCCCATTTGTATGTAAATATAAAAAAAACTCAACTGTTTTTGGCTGATTCTTCCAGTGTCACTCTGTACAATCTTTTCCCAATTGCAGTGACATTGTTGTGTCGGGGGTTTTTACTCAGGTAGTTATAGACTCTCCCTTTTCCCATCTATTCTCTGCATCAGCAATCTCAAGACGTATTAGAAAACT
This sequence comes from Stegostoma tigrinum, assembly GCF_030684315.1. Classification (NCBI taxonomy): domain Eukaryota; kingdom Metazoa; phylum Chordata; class Chondrichthyes; order Orectolobiformes; family Stegostomatidae; genus Stegostoma; species Stegostoma tigrinum. Next base: position 30,807,724 of record NC_081374.1, read on the forward strand.
TCAATGTTATCCCATTTGTGTTATAAATGCTCAACAGAGATTTTATTTCTTCTTGATAGTGCACATCGCATTTTAAGAGTTGACGGCTTCTTTAAAGTGACTAAAGATATGCCATAATTCTAATCTTCCAAAACAGATATGGGGTCACTGGAAAGCATGGGTAGCTTAAATTGTATGCTACATTTATTATATTGTGGCTAAAGCCAAAAATTACTTGCTACTTTAAGTAACTGCACTGATCCTGTGAGCCTGTTTTCTTGCACAATTGAAATTCTGAACTAACCGTGATCAAGATTTCCCATATTATGAACCACATGAGCAGAATACACATTCTGTCATCAGCACTAAAGCAGTGTGCTTAAACCTCAACCATGATATTTTATCTTTGATTTCTGAACTCTGGATGTGCCCTTTGTTATCTGAGTTAACAAAGTACGTGATAAGTTTTAACCACCTGGTTTTCCCAAAAATATTTTTGTAATCTTGTTGCAGACTAGGAAGACTATTTTGGTAAAATTCCATCTCTGAACATCAGGTAATTTACTGTTTAGTTTGTTCTCATTGTGAGCCAATCATTGGTAACAAGCCAGTGACATGATTCATAGCAAAATGGAGTAATTGATGACAGTGTGGTACTTTAGTTTATATTAATTACAAATTTAAAGCTTTTACTCATATATTTGTCTATAAATGTACACCCACTGTATTCAGTTCATCTGGTGTAATCTGCCTTCCTTGCTGTACTTCATTGTACGATAAACATTGCAACTTTGTGAAAAGATATAGTGTAGGCCAATGGACTTTCTTTTTTAGGATGGAAAACTCACTACTCTGGAAGCCATTCTCAATATTGTACATTAAAATTAACTTGGTGAGAATTTTATGTTTCTCAACACCACAAAAGCTTGCTTCATCAAGGCTAGCTCATGTGTCTCTTTTTCAAGTATGTGACAGAATAAGCAGCTCAGGTCACAATTTAACCTTCAGGCTATAGTATGATTATATCCTACCCAAATTATGCTTCTAAATACATTGATTCTATTCTAGAATCCCTCCAGTGCAGCTAAGACAATTTGGCCCACTGAGTCTGCACCAACTCTCCCATCCCAGCAACCCTGTACTATAATCCCATAATTACCATGGGTGTTCCACCGAGCCTGCACATCTTTGAACTTTGGGAGGAAACCCACATGGATGTGGGGAGAATGTCTGAATGGAGTTTGCGCAGTCACATAGGGTTGGAATCGAACCCTGATCTGTGGTGCCATAAGATAGGAGCACTAACCATGCTGCCTGTGCTTTGTATTTAAATTTTTTTAAAAATAGTGATTCCTTGGATAAGCATATGGATAATGATGGGATAGTGTAGGGGGAGGGGCTTAGATTAGTTCATTCGGCGCAACATCGAGGACCGAAGGGCCTGTTCTGCACTGTATTGTTCTATGTTCTATTACAGATACCAGTCTTCAGACAATTGATTCACTGTATGTGATAGCAAGAAAAGTTGGAGGTATTGCACGCTGCAAAGGCTCTGAAACATTTTGGCAATACTACTGAAGAATTATGCTCCAGAACTTGCTGCTCCACTAGAAAAGCTGTTTTAGCATTTATCCAACAATGTGGAAATTTGCTCAGGTATATCCTGTACACAAAATGAAGAACAAATCCAATGTGGTCAATTAGTGCCCCACCCATCTACTCTCAATCATCAGTAATATAATGAAAAGTGTTATCAACAGTGCTTTCAATCAGCACCTGCTCGTTGAATCTCGCAGAATATTGAGACGCCTGGATAGAATGAATGTGGAAAAGATGCTTTCACCAGCAGGAGCGACTAGGACCCAAGGGTACAGCCTTAGAATGAATTGATGACCCTTTAGGATTGATATGAAGAGGAATGATGGAGGTGAATCTGCGGAACTCATTTCTGTAGAAGGCTATGGAGGCAAAGTTTTAGAGTGTATTCAAGACACAATAGAGAAGTTCTTGATTAGTAAAGGGATAAAAGGTTACAAGGAGAAGATAGGAGAATAGGATTAAAAAATGCATCAGCCATGATCGAATGATTGAGCAAGCTGGATGAGTCAAATGGCCTAATTCCGTTCCTATATCTTATGGTCTAATAACTGCGTGCACCATCTGGTTCCACCAGGCCAACCCCACCCTGACCACATTTTGGCCTTGGTTCAAAAATGGACAAAAGAGCTGAATTTTAGCGGTGAGATGAGAGTGACAGCCCATGACATGACAGCCTCAATCAACCAGGTTTGGCATCAAGGAGTCCTATGAAAAGTGGAATCAATGGAAATCAAGGAGCAAACTCTCCACTAGTTGGAGTCATACCTAGCACAAAGGAAGATGGTTGTGGTTGTTAGAAGCCAGCCTTCTCAGCTCCAGGACATCTCTACAGGAATTCCACAGCATAGTGTCCTCAGCCAAACCATCTCAAACTACTTCATCAATAACCTTCCCTCCACTGTAACTCAGGAGTGGTGATTTTCACCAATGATTGTACAATGCTCAGTACTATTCATGACTCAACGGATACTGAAACAGTTCATGTTCAAAAGCAACAAGTTCTAGGAAACTTCCAGGCTTGATCTGACAAATGGCAAGTAACATTCATGCCACATAAGTGCCAGGCAATGATCATCTCCAATGAGAGACAATCTAACCAGTGTCCTTTGACATGAAATGATGCTATCATCACTGAAACCCCCACATTCAACATCTTAGGGGTTACCATTGATCAGAAACACAACTGGGCTTGCTCTCTAGAGTCTGTACTGACATAGTGTGTGTTTCTTCAACGTGAAATGGCTTTAATGCTATTGAAGAATTTAGACCACTATTTGTAGAAGGCGAACTTTCCTTACCTCTATTGGCTGTAATGCGATTCCTGCCCCATTAGTTTAAATGGCGCAGCTATTGTGCAATTTTCTTATAATGTGAAATCGCACAAGAACAGAACTATTGTGTAATGTCAGTGTTGACTGCAAATACAGTGGCTGCAAGAGCAGGCCAGAGGCTAGGAATACTCAATAACGAGCAACTCATCTCCTGACTCTCAAAAGCCTGTCCACCAAATACAAGGCACAAGTCAGGAGTGTGATCAAATATTAAATAACAACCAAAAGAACTGTGCTTGCTATAAATCAGGGACAAAAACAGAAATTACTGAAAAAGCTCCACAGGTCTGTTAGCATCTGTGGAGAGAAATCAGAGTTAACTTTTCAGGTCAAGTAACACTTCCTTGGTGTGATCGAGTTCTCCCCATTCAGCTGGATGGGTACAGCTTCAAAAAACACTCAAGAAGCTTGTCAACATGCAGAGCAAAGGAACACACTTGATAGGCACCACATCCACAAATATCCATTCCCGCCACCATCAATGCTCAACAGCAGCAGTATGTACCAGCTGCAAAATGCACTGCAGAAATTCACAAAAGAACCTTAGACCACACCTTCCAAACCAACAGCCACTTCCATCTAGAGGACAAGGACAGCAGATTCATGAGAACACCACCAACTGCATGTTTCCCTCCAAGCAACTCACCATCCTGACTTTAAAACATGTTCCTTTATTTTTGCTGGGTTAAAATCCTGGAATTACCTCCCGAAGTACATTGCAGGTCTTCCTACATCTCATGGACTGCAGTGGCTCAAGATGGCAGCTCATCACCATCTTCTCAAGGGCAACAGAAACAGGTAATAAATGTTGGCCAGCCAGCAATGCCAACATCCCATGAGTGTTTTAAAACAAAATATGTTTTCAGCTTATGCCCACACTGCACTTCACACATTTGAGTGAATGGCTCTGAGCACAAAAGACTTTGACCTTCCTCGGTGTATGATGTACCCTGTAGAACACTTTAACTGCAGAATCTTTTGTGTGGTGGACACTGTACAGTTTCTGCAATGGATTGGTGCTGATCCAGGACTGGCTAGGAAATTTGTTTGTCCTCCATCTGCTTGCACCTTCATCATACAGCAGTAGCAGTGTCAACAATATCTGCTTTAGCTGGGCCCTTTGCTTTTACGGCTATTGGTAATGTTGGGCAAATAATGAACAGGACAGGTTCTTAGTAACAAAAAACAATTTGATCACAGATTATCCTTTACCAATGATGACTTGATATGCTCCTCATTGAGTGAGACGTGCAGCATTCCAAAAAGAAGGGTCATGGAATGACTCATCCTGTTACTTTATCAGAGGATGTTATTTCAATGAGTGCTCTACTGTTCATACCACAGACACAGAGTGTAAGTGCTGCATGAGCACTGAGCCAAGTTTGGCCTCATTATCATGCACTCCATCCGTGAGCCTCTATGTCCCTTTCAAACTAGCACTTCCTGGATAGCCCATCTCAACCAAATCGGAACATCTCCTCAACCACCATCTTGAACTGAGACTCCAACTGTCTTCCTTATCCCCTGGGCCCTTCAATACAGTTTGGGGATGCACACTATCAGGCTGTACAATCCTCCTAGTTAGGCCACAGTAGTGGTCATCACCTTCCCACACACGTCATCTCATATCCTTCCATACTAGATTCCCCCCCCTTGTATATCACATTTCTCTACTTCATAGTCCTTATCCCTCCCATACCAAAGCTGCTACCTATATTCTCCATCAGTATAGTACATCGGAATAGCTGAGTCGACATGTAACAGCACTTGTCTATACAAAATTGCCCTTGAACTGAATGGTCTATTTCAGAGGGCTTTTAAAAGCACGCCATACTACTGTGTGTCTGCAGTCATGCAAGGTATAAACTAGTTAGAAATGGCAGATTTCCTTCCTTAAAGGTCTTCAGTGACCCTGACACGTTTTATTTCGCTTTTCATTTGTGTAATTGGTGGGAATGATAAAGATAGTAATTAGACACAACTGGAGTTTTAATTAGAAAGTAAGCAAAGATAAAGGACATTAGGAAATGATTCCATTCATACATCTGCTGATGTTGAATTTCACCATGATGAAGTCTAATCCTATGGAGGATTATAGACAAACTTTATTGCTGACTGAAACAAAAACAGAAATTGCTGAAGACACTTAATGAGTCTGGCAGAATCCATGGAAAGAAAGCAGAGTTAACATTTCAAGTTCAGTGACCCTTGAACCTGGTTCTGAAGGAAGGTTATTAGACTTGAAAATTTAAATCTACTTTCCTCCACAGATGTTGCTAGATCTACTGAGTTTCTCCAATAATTGCTTTTAGAATTCAGATTTTCGCCATCTTTGTTTCATTTTATTGTTGACTTCTGACTCTTTTAAGAAAAAAATGATTTCCTGATTATTGCTCATTATTTTATTGTCTCTGTTTCTTGATCAGTGTTTCTGTAAATGAGAAGTCTCTCAAAGTGCCCTTTGTTCTGTAATAAATGATGCAAGATGCTCACATGTCCAACCTGCAGGGCCCTTGGCCAAATATTCATCCAATATCAATACATCTAATAGAGCAACAGATTACTTGTCCCACTTCTTGTAATGCAGGTTACACCTAACAAATGAGATTTTGGTTTTGAAGGATATCCTGAATGGTCACCATGGAAAGCCCTGAGAAATTTACAAACAGGGTTTGGATTATTTCTCATGTGTTTCCATAGATCATCCATAAAATTTCATATAATCATAGAATCCCCACAGTGTGCAAGAAGGTTATTTGGCTCATTGAGTCCACACCAACCCTGCGAAGAGCATCTCACATAGACCCACCCCCCTACCCTATCCCTATAACCCTACATTTCCCATGGCTAATACACCTAGCCTGCACATTCCTGAACACTATGGATAATTTAGCATGGCCAACCTATCAAACTTGCACATCCTTGCACTGTGGGAGCACCGAGAGGAAATCCATGCAGACACAGGGAGGATGTGCAAACTCCAGTCAGACAGTTGTTCAAGGGTGGAAGCCAACCTTGGTCCCTGGCATGTGAAGCAGCAGTTTGACTACTAATTTATGACAGAGTCTCAGCTCAAATTCAGTCAATGTGAGATGTGTAGCTTTTTTTTACATTGAAGTACAGAACAATGTTGATATATCCATAATACAAAGTCACAAAATGTACACATTTAATATTGATTAAAATGCACCAGTATGCAGAAATAAATTTCATTTGTTTGAGTAATTAGCTTAGGGCCATGTTTGGCAGCATTTTTAGTTTAGTGAACCGTAATATTATTAATCACACAAATTATAAAATCAAGTTAGAAATTTAGCAGCACTGAACTTTCAGATGTATACAATCACATTTTACAAGACTGCAGATGAAGTGATAATAGACAAAGATTGATCTGACCTTTGTAATTCTTGCATGTAATGAGCAGTAATTACATCTTTCAGTTTCTCTGCCATCGAAAGCTAATCAGCCATTGTTAATCTTGTCAAACGGTCTGCATCCATATTAGTGATGACTGATAGAACAGTGTAATGTGAAATAAGATTTTCCTTACTAACAATGAGATGAATAATGCATACAATTCCATCACCACAGTTCGGTAGACTGGTGTTGTGAAGAGAAAGACGGGTAAAAGTACCCTGACTAACTTTGACCAGTTTGCAGTGAACCTTTTCAACTCCAGCACATTATATGATGAGACGGACGAAGACAGCAAGTGTCAGGAAAAGGTCTACCTCAATTTTATTGAACACTTGTGCAAGGAAAAATAATATTTATCAGACTCTACCATTAATTAAACTCTAATCTCTTCACAGAACTCTTCAGTAAATGGCCTTAAATCTCCAAATGAACAGTCTTAGCTATCTACTTCTAACGGGCACTTCTAAAGATTTGCTACATGCTGTACAGAGATGCCTTCCACTGTATATGCATGGCTTGTCTGAAAAGACCCATATTACCTGTTCAATAAGGCTAGTATAGACTATTTCTCAACTTTTAAGGATGTGCAGTCATCAATTTGTGATTCGCCTCTTGCTTAGGACTGGTTCTGGTCTTCTAGGCCTGGTCAGTCTAATGACAGCGACTATGAGGAACAAAGAGTTGGAGATGTCTCCTTTTGAAGATGGTGCAAATAGCAGAAATCTGGGGCTCCAGCTGACCCCTTTTAACAGAGATAGCCAGAACTACAGATGCTGGTATCAGAGTCAATAAAGTGTGGAGCTGGGGGAACACGGTAGGTCCCTGAAACATTGACTTTCCTGCTCCTCTAATGCTGCCTGGCCTGCTGTGTTCCTCCAGCTCCACACTGTATTGACTCCTTTTATTGCCTCTTCTCAATTCTTCTATGGCCTGTGCCCAATACTAGCGTCAGAAGGCCCAATGAGGTAACTATTTTCCATTTTTGGAGATCACAGAACATGGCTTTCAACCTTCAACTTTCAAGTGCTATTCTTGTCATGCTATGCCTCTAACCTCCCACTGAGTACCACTAAGTCTGCATGGGATTCTTCTAACAAAGCAGGTTCACTAGAGGTGTCAACAATCGTTCATTCTGAAACAGTGTGGTTGTTAGTACCTGGCCAGGCAGTTCAGGGCTTGTCTGGTTTCAGCAGGAAAGTTGGTTGTCCAAGGCCAGGCTGCATAAATGATGTCTGTTCCAGTTCTATAGCTTGCAAATTGCAGAGCCCAGCTAGGCTTAAACTTGTCTTCCACATTTTCAGATATTTTTCATGCTCATGAAAAAATAGCTTAATACTTCTGTAACAATCTTGGAGCTCATGGGTCACTTGACCACACTGGCAAATATTCTGTAACTTAAATTGAGCATTTTTATAATATTTTAATGAAAATTAGAACAATTATGCCATTATTTTTAAATTGTTAAATAATCATTAAACTGATTATAAATTTATTGTAGTGCAGTACCACAATATGGGACAAATGTGGGTAAATAACCTGCTCTGTCTACCAGGTGTGACTTATGTAACCTTTAGAATTTAATATGTATAACTTTTCATCTTCATCTTGAGAATGCAACTGGAGACATCCTTTCTTGGGAAGCCTGCAAAACTATTGATGATAAGTGGAAGAAGGAATATCCTACTGCAGTTCAGGCAAAGGTTAGGGACCATGCCTGCTCCTGATCTTGAATGCTTGATATTGACTCTGAATTCTTGAAATAGCAAAACATGGCCTACATCAATGTTAACATTCCTCATCTTGAAGGGAGTTAAATTAAACTCTTATTTACTTAAAATGTCTTCTTTCGTTTTTAATTTCAGGTATTATTTGTGAAAAGCACGTGTAATGCAACATACAGAAAGAATACCTTTCAGCAAACCATCTCTGATAACACAAGATTTATACTTATTGAAAGATGTATTCATTTCATGCACAGTGTTGTTCTCTTAAATGGTGCCCATTCAGTTCAGCAGTAACATTGTAGTACTAAAATAATTAACTGTTTGTAAAACTAATCTAGTGACATGAAATGTATCAGATAGGTAGGATGTTTGCTCACTTCCCGAATGATAAGCCAGTACAATGGATTGCTTGCCCTTTGTAGAATTCTCCGACTTTCTTCTGAAAAGGAATAAGCACTGAGTTTTATAAAGGGTGTTCAGTTTCCTCTCTTGGGTCACTACCAATGCTTTGAAAATTTTTCAAAACCCATGAAATAGAAGTTCTTGTGGTTGTAATTCAGAGAAGATGCTCTCATTTTAGTGAACATAGATGCAATTGTTTGGAGTTCAATATGTCAAAGGAAGTGAAGATCTATTCTAGACACACAACTAGAAAATGCTGGAAAAGCTCAACTGGTATGGCAGCATCTGTGGAGAGAAATCAGAGTTAATGTTTTAGGTCAAGTGACCCTTCTCCAGAATGGGGTATATTCTATATTGCATGCCTGTGAGCAAAATCTCAGGAAAAAAAAATGATGCTACTTCCTGTCCCTGGAACATGACAGAGAAACTTAGTCTTGGGTGACACTTGAGTTAAACTTCATGATAGTGAGCCTGACAATGAGCCATTGGTAAAGTTGACTTGGGCTTCATGCAAAACCCAACAGTTGAAGTGTAATGCAAGAAGAGTAATGAGCTTAATCTCAAATCAGTTAAACAAATAGAATTCAAAGGCTGTTTTTGATGAACTATAATCATTTAATAATTTTAAGTAAGAATAAATTAGGCCTTGATACTACATTAAAGCTATAGTGTTTTCATTTGCCTCTCAAACATTTATGAAAATGTTACTCAGGAGACATCTGGCACCATTCAGGTTCTAGTGATAAAGAACTCTGTCAAGCAAACAGCAGAAATAGATTGAGCCGAACAAAGGTGAAATTAATTCTGAGGAACAAAGTGAGGCAAGTGGAAAATGTTACAGCAGGAGAGCATATGCAGATCATTATAATAGCAGCAGGTTTGACTATGTAATGGAAAAAGACGAATTGAAACTTGTCAAGCTGCAACTTGTCAAGCAATGGGCAGAATTAATGAGAGTGTACGGGTCAGCGTGTGTAGAAACTGCACCTGAGTGAGATAAAGGCTGAATGAGTACTTCTGACAATTTGGCTCAAAGAGGGAATTTGGTGCAGAAGGGGAAAGACATGTCTTAAATTCACAACAAAGAGGTAAAGTCTCCAGAGTGAGATGTGAACTGGGGGGTAAATAGGAAAGGATCAAAAAGCTCACCAACAGTGAGTCCAGTAGCAGAAATACATTATGAAGTACAAGGTAACATGAATGCAGCGAAAGCAGATGATTTGGGAGTAAAATTAAAGAATATTACTTGTCTTGAAGGTAAAAATAAAGTCTTCAGTTTGTGCTGAGATTTCAAGTTTATTCGATTCTCATTTTTACTAAAAATAGCTTGTCAAGTATGAGATTGATTTTTTTCTTTTTTTTATTTAACTTTCAATAAAGTGTTAAGGAAAGAGATTTCTACAACAATTATTTCAAAAATAACACTAAACAAAATATGGCGGTGATGGTAAAATGGGTGCTGTGTTGGTGCTGGACACCAAGGTGATCCTGTTATTGTATTTGTAATTAGCACATCACTCTGTTCTTTCAAATCTAGCAGTTAGACACAACATTGTTCTGCCATTCTGACATTGCAATCACTTAACCTCAACTATCAACATCCTTTCTCCTCCACTTCTCCAACCCCAAAGTCAAGCCCAACCCCACTACCACCCCCCTCCACAGTTATTGCATAAATGCTGCCCCCTCCACACTTCAAGTCAGCTCTGATGAAAAGACAGCTAGATTCAAAACGCTAGCTTGCTCTCTCTTTAAGGATGCTGCCTGAACCACTGTGATCTCCAGCATTTGTTGTTTTCAGTGCAGATTCTAGCATCTGCAGTAATTTGTTCTTAAATCTGTAATAAGTGTGTGTGGATGGAGGAACTTCAGATCCAACTGAGAAGCTGGAGCCCAAGCTGCAGATATTTTATCAAGGAAAGACACATACCTCTAGGAGGTGTTCATGCCTTCTGACTACAAGTACTTCAAATTTGGTCAGTGGCCAGGGACAGCAGAATGTGACTGTAAGCGAGACAGGTAGAGGGATCCTGCAGCCAGAAACAGGGAAGCCTCAACTCTTGACCTTGTCCAACAGCTACTAGGTACTTGTTCCCTGTCTCGGTGAGGAAAAGGGCTGTAGGGAGGATGAGCCAACTGACCACTGCACAGAGTACTGGAGGCCACGGTTATGGAGTGAGACGGGGAGGATCCAGTTGTTGTTTTCCATGCCAGAACAAACAACGTAGGCAAGACTAGGAAAGAGGACCTGTTCAGAGACCATTAGGAGCTAGGAACCAAATTAAAGAACAGGTCTTCAAGGGTTATAATCTCTGGATTACTGTCCGAGCCATGTGCAAATTGGCATAGGGACATGAGAATAAGGGAAGTAAACACGTGGCTGAAGAGTAGCGCAGGAAAGAGGGATTCCTTTTCATGGGGCACTGGCATCAATATTGGAACAGGAGGGATCTGTACCAATGGGATTGTCTCCACATGTATCAAGCTGGGACCGATGTTCTAGTAAAAAGGGTAAAAAGGCTGGTCAACAGGACTTAAACTAGAAAGTAAGGAGGAAGCAAATGGTGAAACTTGCTCCAGTGGGGAAAAAAAATGTAGCAGGTTAACATCTATAGAGGTAGATTCAACTACTTGGAAAAATATGAAAGAAATGACAGGAAAGGAGCACTCAGAAGAAGCTATTAAAGTCTCCAGCACAGGCACAAATAAGACAGAGCTAGCAATCCAACACTGGAAAAATCAATGACAATGAGAAGAGGGATGGTTAATGCAGGACTGAAGGTGTTTTATCTGAATGCACGCAATATAAGAAATAAGGTAAATGAGCTTGTGGTGCAGATCAAAATTGTTAGGTATGATGTAGTGGGTATCATGGAGACGTGACTGCAAGGGGATCAGGATTGGGAACTGAATATCCAAGGATATACATTCTATCGAAAAGATAGGCAGGTGAGTCGAGGTTTGCCTTATTACTAAGAAATGAAATTAAATCAATAGGAAGAAATGAGGTAGGGTCAAATGGTGTAGAATGTGTGTGGGTAGAATTGCAGAACCGCAAAGGTGAAAAAACACACGGTTGGAGTTGTATACAGGCCTCCAAACAGTAGTCAGGAGCTGGGGTAGAAGATACACCTGGAGATAAATAAGGTGTGTAAGAAAGGCAAAGTCACAGTGATCATGGGGAATTTCAATATGCAGGTGGACTGAAAAAAACATATTGGTAGTGGATTGCAAGAAAAGGAGTTTGTGAAATGTCTACAAGATGGCTTTTTAGAGCAGGTCATGGTGGAGCCCACAAGGGAACAGGCAATACTGGATTTAGTGGTGTGAAATTAGGCAGACTTGATAAGGGAGCTCAAGGTAAAGGAACCTTTAGGAGGCAATGATCATAAGATGATAGAATTTACTCTGTAACTTAAGAGGCAGAAGATAGAATCAGAGATAAGGATATTACAGTTGAATAAAGATGACTACAGAGGCATGAGGGAAAAGTTGGGTAGAATTGACTGGGAGAGGAGCCTAGCAGCAAAGACAGTGGAACAGCCATGGCAGGAGTTTCTGGGAGTAATTCAAGAGACACAGCAAAAATGTATCCCTAGGAGAAAGAAACACTTTACAGGGATAATGAGAAAACCATGGCTGACTGGGGAAGTCAGGGATACCATAAGAGCAAAAGAGAAAGCATATAATTTGGCGAAGGGCAGAGGGAAACCAGAGGACTGGGCAGCTTACAAAGATCAACAGAGGGAAACAAAACAAGAAATAAAGAGGGAGAAGATTAAATATGAGGGTAAACTATTCAGTAATATAAATGAAGACTGTAAGAGTTTCTTTGGATATATAAAGGGCAAGAGAGGGGCAAAAGTGGACATTGGACCACAGGAAAATGGTGGTGGAGAAATAGTAGTGGACAACAAGGAAATGGCTGAGGAACTGAATAATTACTTTGCATTAGTCTTCACGGTGGAAGACACGAGTAATATCCCAAAAATTCAAGGGAGTCAGAGGGCAAAGCTCAGTATGATGGCTATCACCAAGGAAAAAGTGCTAGAAAAACTGTTTGGCCTTATATGGATCAGATAGACCACACCCCAGTGTTCTAAAGGTGATGGCTGAAGAGATAGTGGAAGCATTAGTGATCTTTTTGGAATCACCAGTATCAGGGAGGGTCCCAGAGGACTGGAAAATTGCTATTGTGAAACCTCTGTTTAAAAAGGGAGTAAGGCATAAGACAGAAAATTATAGGCAGATTAGCCTAACCCAAGTCATTGGTAAGGCTTTGGAGTCCATTATACAGGATATGATTTCTTAATATTTGAAAGTGCGTGGTAAAATAGGGCAAAGTCAGCATGGTTTCACCCATGGGAGGTCATGTCTGACAAATCTGCTCAAATTCTTTGAGGAAGTATTGAGCAGGGTAGACCAAGGAGAGCCAATGGATGTTATCTACCTGGACTTCACGAAGGCCTTTGACAAGGTGCCGCACAGGAGGCTGCTGAGTAAGATAAGGGCCCATGGTGTTAGAGGCAAGGTGCCAGCATGGATAGAAGATTGGCTGTCTGGCAGAAAGCAAAGAGTGGGGATAAAAGAATCTCAGGATGGCAGCCATTGACAAGTGGCGTTCTGCAAGGGTCAGTGTTGGGACCACAACTTTTCACTTTGCACATTAAAGATCTAGATGAAGGAACTGTGGGCATTCTGGCTAAGTTTGCAGACAATACAAAGATAGGTGGAAGGACAGGCAGTATTGAGGAGGTGGGGCGGCTGCAGAATGATTTGGATAGGTTAGTATAGTGGGCAAAGATGTGGCAGATGGAGTACAACGTGGGAAAGTGTGAGGCCATGCACTTCGGAAAGAAGAATAAAAGCATGGACTGTTTTCTAAATGGGGAGAAAAATTCAGAAGTTTGAAGTGCAAAGAGACTTGAGAGTTCTTGTCCAGGGTTCTGTCAAGGTAAACTTGCAGGTTGAGTCAGTAGTCAGGAAGGAAAATGCAATGTTGGCATTTATTTTGAGAGGACTTGAATATCAAAGCAGGGATATACTACTGAGGCTTTATAAGTCTCTGGTCAGGCTACATTTGGAGTATTGTGTGCAGTTTTGGGCCCCATATCTCAGGAAGGATGAACTGGCCTGAAGCAGGTTCAGAGGAGGTTCACAAGAATGGTCCCAAGAATGAAAAGATTAACAAATGAGGAACGCTTGAGGACTCTGGGATTATGCTCAGTGGAGTTTAGAAGGATGGGGGGGATCTAATTGAAAATACCAGAATACTGAATGGCCTGAATTGACAAGCAGAACCTCTAAGGAAATAATCTATTACCTGGGCCATGAGCAAACTGGCATAAGATAAATAAATTCAGGAAGTTAAATGTACAGCTCAAATATTGGCATGTGTGGAATGGAGTTCAGGGGGGTTGAAGGTACAGGTTTCAATGGAACTGTATTGAGACCAGCGTCCTTGCCAACAAAATAGATAAGACTTTAGAGAGGCCTTCATACTAATTAGAATTATTGGGGCCAGTATTAGGAAAGGGAAAACAAAGGATTAAAAAGCAAAAATGACATGCCAGCATTGCAGAACAGTTATTTAGATAATCATAACCAAAGTGGAACAAGAAGCCATGAAGTACGCAAATATAGAAAAAAAAGTGGCAAATGGGATAAAATGGGGAAAATAACATTTTAAAAGTCAAAATTAAAGATTCTTTACTGAATGTATGTAGTATAAACAAAATAAATGAATTATGGTACAATTAGAGATTAATTAATATGATCTCATAGCCATTACAGAGGCATGGTTACAAGATCAAAGCTGGGAACAAAATATTCAGAGTTATGTTACATTTCAAAAGGAGAGCTAGGAAAGCAGGAGTTAAGCAATGGGAGGCCTTAAAACGGGAAATTAATGGAGTAATGAAAGACAAATTTCTGTGAAGGTGAGAATAAAGGCATGCAAATAGAGAACATTCTGAACAACTAAAAGTATATAGATTGAAGTGAGGCAAAAGTGAGGTTTAATAAGTTATAACATTAACAACACAGTCAGGAACAAAACTGAATATAGAAAATACATAAGACATCAAAAAAAATTGATTAGGTTGAATAAAAGAAATATATGATAATAGATTTGTGGGTAACATTTCAAAGCAAAATACAAATGAGTTTCCAGATGACTCTTTCTGATGGTCTTCAGAAATATCCAAATCTCACTAGGAGCAAAAATATTCTTTTAGGCCTACTCAGGGAATCATTGAATCTGAACAAGATGACATTTTCAATGTTGATCTCATACATTTTAGTCACAGTCAAACTAAGTCAGATGCTGACAAGCTATGACAGCTTAAAAAGATCATCATTAGCTAATGGCCTGAACATAATCAGCAGGTTTCTGAGGTAATATATTCATTTTGGTCATTCAGAGGTGATGTAGGACTTTGTGGGAGCACACATATTAAATGGCTCACAAATGGTAATTCCACAGGTTCCATATCAAGACAAAATAAACTACTTACATATAGGTCACACAAGTGCACATTGGCACATTAGGCCATCATTTGGTTTGGATCAATAAGGACAATGACCAACGTATCAAGTCTGTGAAACATGTCAACTCCATCAACAGTATACCAGAGCACCCTTTGAAGACATGTGCAGTAAATCGGGCTCTAACATACTACTTCTTCCTTTCACTACCATCAGTCTAATGATTTCACAGAATGCCTTGCATGTACCGTATAATCCATGAAGGTCAAGTGTAATATGCTAAATCTATGTGCTACTCCTCATGGCAATAGCTTTGCCTCACTGGTAACTGTCATATTTGGAACGCAGATTCACACTCCCTTCTTCCATCCCACACTCTCACAAACTAACCTCATCTGATGATACTTTATTGGAAAGAAGGGAGAAAATACTACAAGAGCATGATCAATAAGCATACAGATAGTTATCCTTTGTTCTGGTTCAAACTGGGATGAGATTGCAAGTTTGTCATTTGATCATGTGGGTTTTTGCAAAGTATGCTTTTGCTAAGTTCAGCCTAGGTCATGTATATGCCAAGTCCTGCAAAACATGAGGTAACATATCCAAACTGCATATGATTAATCACCCATGGCACAGGCTGATGGGTCAGATACTGATAGCAGAATGCAAGATGACAACAACACATTCAAGACAAATGATACACATCCATCTATGATTCCAGAAATCTCACTGCAGAGTGAATTGGCACAACCAAATCATGCTAACTGTGCATAATTAGATTACGAACACCAAAGCATTATCTTAATGTGTAAGAGCAGCATCAAGTTGAGTGCATACTATTATTTCATAGTTCAATAACGGTGTACCACAATAACTAGAATGGTTTCCAAGTCATTCCATGCCAATGATACGTGGACAGATTCATTAGACCCATTAAAAAGGTTTTATAGAGGTGTTTGACCAAGAAACTGTCAGAAAGTCCTAATTATTTAAAACTAAATTGAATCACAAGATGCAGGTGCCACTAGCTCGGCCATTGTTTATTATCAATTCCTGACAGCTCTGAGAAGGTAGTAAGAAAATGGAATGTCATTGCAATAATATTTTTTCAGAGAAGAGATGCCTCCAAATGTGAGGCCAATCTTACAAGGGGCTGCTGAAGTGAAAATTGTTATTATGAGGTGCTGAAGAAAAAATATAAAATAAAAGTGATCAACTAACAAATATTAGAGAATAATCAAATATTAAACTTTCAGAGAAATTTACACAGATGCTTTAAAATCTCTATGCTGGTAATCTACACAAAGATCATTAAAGCCTTGGTAAAATATTAGTGTCCTTATCATCTTCTCAATTTTATTAATTCACATTAGTATCATTTATACCTTCAGACAAAGATGGAAAGAGTTCATTACAGCTAATGAAATTGCTATCTGGATATAACTTTCAGGCTAGAATTGAAGTAGTAATGTTTCATTTGATTAATGAGACTTTTGAAAATTATTTGAATTTCAAAGTGCTGAAATTTGAGAATTTCTCAAGAAGTCAGGCATTGTTCTCAACAGTTTGAAACTGTCTTATTAAGCTGTCAGTGCATCTGTATACAGTTTTAAAACCAAACGAACTGTGAATGCTGTAAATCAGAAACAAAACAAGTCATTTGGGGCAGCACGGTGGTTCAGTGGTTAACACTGCTACCTCACAGCACTACGGACCTGGGTTTGATTCCACCCTCGGGTGACTGTGTGTGTGGAGTTTGCACATTCTCCCCATGTTTGTATGGGTTTCCTCCCACAGTCCAAAGATGTGAGGGCTAGGTAGATTGGCCATGCTAAATTGTCTGTTGTGTTCAGGGATGTGTAGCTTAGGTGGGTTATAGGGGGCTGGGTCTGGTTGGGATGGTCCAAGGGTTGGTGTGGGCTTGTTGGGCCAAGGGGCCTGTTTTCACACTGTAGAGATTCTATAATAAAATAATTCTACAAAAAAACAGAAGTTGCTGGAAAAGCTCAGCAGGTTTTGCGGCATCTGTGAAGCAAAATATCACAGTTAATGTTCTGGGTCCTATGACCATTCCTCAGAACAGCTCTTCACTTCACAATCTATTGAAACTTTATTGAATGCAGTATTAATGTTGCATATACATGCCCATTTATGAGTCAGTTTTAACATTCGATTGGCAACTGTTCAAATCTGCTGTATGACCGGAAACCTCATACATTGAGAGTGCTCAAAGAAAAGTTCAACTGTGTAATGAGGAGGATTCCCTGCCTAGTAATTTAGCACGTACATGTAAGCAGCAGGAAATTCAAAGTACCTTATAATAAAAAAAGAAACATGCTGTGAAATAAATTTTAAATAATAAAGCTGTAAACCAGGTGAGGAATATTATTGAGCGGTATTTGTACTTAGATCTTTAAAAGATGAGGAGGCACATTAAATCTAAAAACAAGGGAGGAATACTGAAGCCCTAGAAGATATCATACCAGCCAAAATTTGAGTGATTGGAAAAACTCTTACAGAAAAGATCTTAGAACTAAGGAGGAACTATTTTTCTAGAATAGTACCAGGAATTTGAGGTTGTACCTGAGAAAAATGAAAACTAAATGGAATCTGATGAAGGTCTTCAAATTTGTCAAAAGTTTTTAAAAAAGGATACATAGGATGGATGGCAATGATTCATAAATTAGGGGTCAACATTAGTATTATCACTAAGAGTATGAAATGGGACTTCAGAAGATTTTCGTTCATATAGTATGCTATTCCAGCATGGAATGCATTAGAAAATGACTATTGAAGTAAAGGTTACAGCACCACCTGAAAGAATTTTATTAATATTTGATGAAGAATTTTAAAAGAATGATGCAGAGAAAGAGTAAGGAAATGGGATTGGAAGTGGAAGGGTATTGTTCGAGCTGGCCTCCTTCGGTGCAGTAATCATTACTTAAATCTAAAATTTCAAGGAAAAATGGTCAGTAATTTAGAATTGTCTCGTAGTTAGATATCCAGCTTAAGGCATCAATATTGTGGGGAAAAATATGATATTTAGACAACTGGCCTTGCTGTCCAAGGTTCCAGCATCTTTCATTGATTCTTTTGGAAACTTCCTTTCTGAAGAGATCTTGTTTGTAGTTCCTAATGAAATTGATTTGCTCAAACTATAACTGCAGCCAAAAGTATTTTATCAAGACACACTTATTAGATGGAAGAAATTGCATGTCGATTTATATTTTTCTGAACAGGATGTTCACGATACACTTAATTAAAAACATAAGGAGAAACATCAACTTTCAAGAGTGAAAGCATTGCTTTTATTGCTCTGGTGGTCCATGGATGAGTGGCTGCACTTGATTAGCCTTTCTGCAAATGAAACAACAAATTTATTGCTTTATTCATCAGCTTTATCTTAGCCTTTCCTGTTTCAAGATGTACTATTTACAAGTTCATTTCAATTTCATTCAGGATATCAACCAAAGTAACCTAATTGAACAAGTCTGTTTCAAAATAATGTTACAGTAGTATCATGGACAGCATGATCTATTTCATTGAGAAATTTTTTTTCTGGTATTTTAGACAATTTTGATAAATCCTTTAAGTGTCAACGTACTTTCCTAAAACTGAAAGATTGCTCTTATAGTCTTCATCTTAATTGACTGTCTGTGTGGATATTGCATATGCTTCCCGTATCTGTGTGGGTTTCCTTCCATGATCGAACAATGAGCAGGTTATGTGGATTGGCCAACCTGAATTGCCCATTATGTCTAGGGATATGCTGGCTAAGTGGATTAGTGACAGGAAATGCAGGGTACAAGGATAGGATGGCGGGTGGGGGGGTGTCAGTCTGGGTGGGATGCTTTTCGGAAGATTGGTGTGGACTCAATGGGCCGAGCAGCCTGCTTCCACACTGTTGAGAATCTATGGGAATTGTTTTGAATTTTCTTTTCTCTTTCAACACAAAGTGAAACTTATTCACAGTGCTGTTAATTGATTAATTACAGGGTTGTGCAGTTTGGAAGTGGAGAAGATATTTTCAGATGCAGCTTTAAACTAAGTTGTAAATTAAGTGCCTTGAATACAAGAAAATCAACAATTCAGAATAAGACCTGTGTGTACCAGAATGGTTCAAATGTGAAATGTGAAACAGTAGTAGTGACCCTATCTCTGGTCCAGAAGGTTTGGATGCGCACCGATCTTCAATCCATTAGACTCTCACCTGAATCTAGTAAGGACTGGAAAAATGCTTCTTTAAAGAGCCAAATGTGGAATTCGCTATGACATATTCGCTGTGAGGTGAATAGCGTGTGTACATTTAGAGGATTCTGCTCGGATATTCTCCTACACTTAGAACTCTCTTAAAGCATCCATTTAAAATGAAAAATTTAAAGGCAAAGCCAGAGTTAAGATAAATAGTTACCCATTAAAGTTAGACTTTTGAATATCAAGTCTAACTCCTGAGTAAGAATTAAACTGATTCGCAACCTACCTCATACACCCACAGCCAAACTTCTCCAGACTCTAACACCCATAGATCCTACTTTGACAAAACCATCCCTTCCCAGAACCTCTCACCCCACCACCACATCAATCTGACAGGCTTTCCCTCTCTGGCAGGACCCAACACACTCTTTCTACTCTCGAGACTGCCTCACCAACACTGGGCCCAATAGCCTCTCCATACTCAGGACAAAACACCCAATACTTAATACCCGCTCCATGTTCAGGTTGCTTACTGGACTGCATTGGCTTGAAAAAGTATGATATGTAAGATTCTTGAGTAGATTTGTAGCTTGGGTTGTGGATGCTGTTGGTTTACTTGCCAAACTGGCTTATTAGTTCGCAGACATTTCATTACACTGCTGGGTAACATTATCAGTGCATCATCATTGGAAGCTTCTTTGATCTTAATGTCCCTTCATGTCTGTAATGATCTAAATCCAGTGGGATGAAGAATCTCTGCTTCATGATATTTGAAACGGCCATATCTTTACATTTGGCATCACACTACTTAGATTGGACAGGTCTTTGATAAAATAGCATAGCGTGATGTAAGGCATGTGATATCTATAATCAAAATATAACTTATTTTGGAGTTTTTAATTTGAACTAGTAGCATATGATTTTTATGTCTGAAGATGCTTAGTGATTAAGTTATTTCTCTAGCCATGATAATTTGTTTTAAAATACAGAGTGAGAGAAAAACTTCCTGGAAAGTAATCAGTTTTTGTTTACATTGGGAGAATTTTACAAGCAAACAAAATAAACATTTTTACATTAGGCTCCAGTTTAGAACGCTAGAGATTGAATATTTTCTTTTGATTATAAAAAGTATCCAGAGTTTATAAGATGGAAAAATTGATGATATTTGCATTTTCACCATTTGCAATCTTGACATTTATTGTCTATTCCTTTTGGGGTATCACTTGGATGGAGTTATATACTTCAGCTTTTCTGTAGATCCATGTCTGTCAAATTGACTACATGTAATGTGTGAATTGGGTCTATAAGTAGTGATGTGCAGACACCTTTTGAACTTCATTGACATGTGTGTCATGGGGGGTGGGGGTGTGGGGAGAGAAGAGGAAGGGAAGGGGGATATCTTTCAAAATATCCTTCACAGCATCTCTTAGTTGAATCCTCTTCGCCTGCTGCAGAACCTTGTATTGCACTTTGAATATTGAATTTGTTTCTCTTGCTTATTCAATTTCTTACAATTTAGCTCAATATCTGCTTGTAGAACGTACCTTGCATATGTCACAATATGTTGGACACATGTGGGTGAGTAGGATAAGTCATGTCTCATACAATATTTGGATGTTTTCGTGAACCTGTTGACAGATGCAATAATTGTCACACAGACAAGTATCAATCACTTCAAATTTGTATTCATCTTCTAGTAGTGAATTTTTGGTATATTTTTTGTCTCAAATTACGTTGCTGAAGGATACGAGTTTAGATCTAATAATCAGTCCCATTAGCATTTCAGTTAAGTTAGTTTCAATAAATTACATTCTGAACATTTATGTCAATATCCGGTCAAAAATAATTTGTTTCATCTGGCTGTAGTTGGAGTATGATAATAAAACAAGCCTATGTATCCCGAAATTGAAGCAAACTTTGACCTTTAATCTCAAAATCTGGAAAATTTTGACAAGCTATTTGAGGTCATGGTTAGAAATTTTACTTTCTTAACCTTGCATTTCCCAAAGGAATAAGTAGTTCACGGGCTTGCATTTTTGCTTTCAACAATATCTTTCCATGAAGCAAAAATTAGCTCATTTTAAATGTTTGCTCAAATGTTTGCTTTCTATCTTTGCTGTCAACTTTAAAAATGTGAGTATCAAAGCCTGTATTTTAGTGGGATAACAAGGTGTGGAGGTGAATGAACACAGCAGGCCAAGCAGTATCTTGTTATCTCAGATTCTCCAGCATTTGGAGTTCCTACTATCTCTGTATTTTAGTGGAATGGTTTTTCTCTTCTTTTTAATTTGCTGACTTCCCTGTTCTCTTTTCTTTACTTTTGGCTTTAAAAGTTGCTGTTTTAAAAGTTGCAGGATTGTGCAAGTGTTGTTCACGTTAAAAGAGAGGAAGTCACAGTTGAAGGGCTGTCCCCTAATTACTCCAGTGTTCCAAGTATTGACCTTGTCTCATTCCAAGTGCTGCCATATAGACTAAACAAAACATGACAACAAAAGGCACTCTGTCTCCTTCCTTGCATGTTGGAGCTCAATCACGGTCTAAAGAAATCAGAAGTATAGAATCTCAACCAATCTGCAAGGCTAAAGAATCTGAAGCAGGCTGTTCACCTGCTAACATCACCATTACCAATGACTTATCCTATCATGTATTCAACCGTCAACTATCTGCTCCTCGCTAACAATTCAGAGACAGATCCATACAACATTTTCTTGACATGTATCTTTTCCGATTCACATTTTATTTCTAGTCTCTGTACATATCCTTTGTTTCTGCTCATTTCATTTTTTTTTGTTAATACAGTAAAACCTGGTTTTAATTGGCCATTTTGTAACATAAGCTCATTTGGTTCTGGAAGAAAGATATGTACAAGGGAAGGAATCCTTAATAGATTGACCTTCCTATAATCAGCCAAGGTGGTGGGTGAATAAAGGAGAGCCTATTCATCACTCCTTACCCAGGAGCTTAATTGAATTGGAAAACCTCACCGGAGGTCTGTTCTGTATTCGTTCATTTTAACTTTTAATATAATCTTTTAAATCATTTGTTACATTTGTTTCAGTATTTCCAAAGAGATTGTTTCACTTAATATTAAAATCACATTATAGTTCATTTAACTTTGCCATGCCTGATTGTTTCACATGTGCATCTTCACTCATTATGCACACTGTATTTTACAGTTCATTAGATCAACCTGGTGGTAACCCAGTGGTTTATTCCCACCATATTAAATTGTATGCATTTTATGCTTATATTCTATAAGTTCCAATTAAGAGTTATCATTTATAATTCATTATGCTCCTAGCCTGTCTTCATGCACAATGTAATATTATATTTCCTCCTACATCAATGCACCGAAGGCATTTTTATCAGGGCTAAACTTCTCCTGCTTTCTTGTTTCTTCATTAGGATGAGTTTCAGACTGATTGAGGTCCGAGGTAGGTTTGACTCTGGCTTCTACTACATCATATCACTATGCATCTGTTAAGCTTGTGTTTACAATTCGCATTATGTTGTATTGTTCATAGTATTTCATTTTATTTTTCTTCATGCTCAATCTTTTAATTCATATTATGGTGCTTTAAGTCTCCATTTCCTTCATTTTCTTCATAGCAGGAATATTTCAATTGTAGGAGCTGTGGTCTACCTGAGGGCAGGGTCTTCTACTCATTTCTTCATATACTGCAGCTGTTCTTTTTTCTCATTAGTAGGTGAGAAGCCTACCATTTTTAAGTTGAAGTTGTCTATCATTGTCTTTCTTCCTCTTGGTCTATATCCCAATAACCATCCTTCAATCACCTTCTTCAACAAGTTATTGTACGTTATAAAAGTCCAATTCAACCATTTTTTGGTGATATTCATCATCCTAAGAACAAATTTGATGCTCTTGTGCTTGCTCCAACTGTCCAACTCCATCCTTCTCCAAATCACATTACAAAACTTTTGAATTAGTCCGATACTGACTACATTCAAAGTCCTCAATTTAACCCATTATAACAAGGCACTCCAAATCACAATTCTGCATGCTCTTTCAATGAAGTCTGTACTCATTCTTATCCTGAGCAATTCTTTATATTCGGTACATTCCTCGTCATATCTGTGTTTTGATTCACATCTCACCATATAGCCTCACATTAATCATGGCAATGTGATCACATAGGATTTGAATTTTGCTTCTTTACAGTTTGAGTGTTTGAATCTCTTGCACAGGTACGGTTGTTTCAACTTAATTTGTGTTACCACATTCTCTACTGGGTTGTACCTCAAGAAATTTTCCAAACTCATGAGCAAGATGTGGCTGTTTCATTCTTAAATCAGTCTAAATGGCTGTGACAATGTTTGACTGCTAAATAATGATTATTGTTCTGTTCTCAGAATCAGCTGTATATTGCTATTCCATTTAATTAGTTACTGAGAGTGCAACACATATTTTATTAGATTAAAACTTCAATAACTTCCATTCACGTGGTAATTTCTGGTAGGACGTGCAGTTATTATTTGAACACAAATAAAGATGCACATTTTGATGCAATTGTCACGAGTAGGATTAGAAGCTATACACTTGGAGGGACAAATTTCCATGTATGAATAAGCACACTTTGATTTTTTTGAAGGAAATCGGATTTTCCTCTGTGTTCCCCCTGGCCTTTGTATTAGGTGGGGATGGCTAGTATACAAATGCTCACCAGCTCAGTTGAAGAAAAGTTACTAATTTTACATAGGGAACAAAAATCTGATTTTTCCTGCTTACAATTATCATCTGGTGGTGCATTGTCTTGGATGCCTATTGAAATCACAACAGATTTGAGACTTTATGACGAAAATTGACAGCTTGCTTATAAGCCAAGAGATGTAAAATATTTTGACAGTTCAGATGTCCCTTTTAGGTGTTGTATGGCATTCTATTGTAGATGCTTCTTTAATGTTGTAATTTATTATGGTGATCAATCCTGCCACAGTTAGTTGACCTCACATTTACCAACATTGTGTAACCATTCAGTTACATTATAGCATATTTCCAGTGAAGAGCCCATAATGTAATGGTAAATGTGAACATAAAGACTGTCCTCTGCTCTCATATTCATATGTTCTGCTTTAATTGCACTGGAATATTCAGGTTGTTTATGAAGAAAAACAACACTTTACTAAAGTCTGGAACTGCTCCCCATTCAGGGATTGACATACAGTCTGCTTTGAAGTGGAAATTAGTATCTGTTCTGTCAATAGAGCTGGAAGCTTCTTTTATGACAACTGTTCCATTCTGAATGTATGACTGGGTTTCAAATGTTTAATCTCAGTTGGTAGTTTTCTTAAACTAAATCTGGAACTTTGATGATGCAATGTTTGCACAATATGTTTTTGGCATGGTTTTGTGCTTATTTACAAATGTTAGATTCATTATAAGGATTACATTTTTCAATTTTAGTTATCCTTTTCTGATGTAGTAAATTTGAATTTATGTTTGTTTTTATTTTGTTAGAGATTTAATGATGTTTCAATAGTTTTAAAATTATTTCCATTACTACTGAATGTACCCTGAGAACTGTATAATGTACTGTCTGGTTGCAGATGATGGATGAAGGGGACAAAAGTGGTTTGGGTTGGATAGGGGTTTATTGGAATGATGTGAAGGAATGCAAACTGATATTCAGGGAGATGGGAGGGGAGCTCTGCAGAATATTGTGTTCTGGGCTGCTGGGTCAAAGAGCTACAAGGTGGACCTCCTAACTGCTTGAACTCTGCATGCAAAAGGTAAAATTTTTATAATCTTACCAGAC